>NC_059128.1:50363027-51613027 GCF_020740605.2 Lemur catta | reverse complement strand
TGAAGAGGGTGTCCTTTACCCAATGTTTGTTTTTGGCATCTTTGTTAAAAATCACGTTGCTGTAAATACACGTATTTATTTCTGGGTTCTCTATTCTGTTCCATTGATAGATGTGTCTTTTTTAAAATAACAATACCATGATGTTTGGGTTACTACATATGTGTAGTATATTTTGATGCCAGGTAGTGTGATGTCTACGGCTTTGTTCTTTTTGCTTTAGCTCTTCAGCGTGTTTTGTGGTTCTATATAAATTTTAAGATTTTTTTTATTCTATTAAGAATGTCATGGGTATTTTGATAGGGATTGCATTGTATCTGTGGATTGCTTTGGGTAGTATGGTCATTTTAACAATATTAATTCTTCCAGTCCATTAGCATGGATTGTATTTCCATTTTTTTGTTTCCTCTTCAATTTATTTTATCAGTGTTTTGTAGTTAGTTTTTGTTTTTGTTTATGGAGGTCTTTCACCTTATTGGTTAAATTTATTCCTAGATATTTTATTATTTTTTTGTAGTTATTGTAAATAGGATTGCTTTCTTTTTAGCTAGCTCATTACTGGTATACAGAAAAACTACTGATTTTTATGTTGATTTCATATCCTGCAACTTTACTGAATTTGTGTATCAGTTCTAAGAGATTTTTAGTAGAGTATTTTTTTTACGTTTTTTTAAATATCAAAGTATTACAGGGGTACAAATGGTTTTGGTTACATGGATAGTATTTCTAATGCTTGAGTCAGGGCTATAAGTGTGCCCATCACCCAGACAGTGTTCACTGTACCTGTTAGGTAGGTTTTCTCCCATCTCCTCCTCTCAATCCTCCCTGAAGATTTCCACTCAGTTTTATTTCCCTCTGTGCACGTTTGCTCATCACTTAGTTCCAATTTAATAGTGAGTACATGCAGTGTGTGTTTTTCCTACCTTGAGATACTTCACTTAGGAGAATGGTCTCCAGTTCCATCCAAATTGTTGCAAAAGACATTAATTCATCCTTTTTTAATGGCTGAGTATACATATGGTATACATATACCACATTTTGTTAATCTACTCATGAATTAATGGGCACTTGGGTTGATTCTACATCTTTGCAATTGTGAATTTTGCTGCTATAAATATTCTAGTGCAAGTGTCTTTTTAATAAAATGATTTTTTTCCTTTGGATAAATACCTAGCGGTGGGATTGCTGGATCAAATGGTAGTTCTACTTTTAGTTTTTTGAGGAATCTCTATACTGTTTTCCATAGAGGTTGTACTAATTTGCAGTCCCACCAACAGTGTATAAGCATTGCTTTCTCTATGTATCCACACCAGCATTTATTGTTTGTGGACTTTTTAATAAAAGCCATTCTAACTAAGATGATATCTCATTGTGGTTTTAATTTGCATTTACCTGATGATTAGTGATGTTGAGCATTTTTTAAAATATTTTTATTGGCTATTTGTCTATCTTCTTTTAAAAAGTTTCTGTTCATGTCTTTTGCCCAATTTTTAATGGGGCTGTTTGGTTTTTTCTTGCTTATTTGCTTGAATTCTCTGTAGATTCTGGTTTTTAGCCCTTTATGGGATATATAGCTTGTGAATATTTTCTCCCATTCTGTAAGTTGTCTACTTGCTCTGTTATTTCGCTAGCTATGAAGCAGCTAGTGGAGTCTTTACGCATATATATTATATATATATATATATATCCTCTGAAAAAAGTGTCAATTTTACTTCCTCTCTTTCAACTTGGATGGCTTTTATTTCTTTCTTTTGCCTGATTGTTCTGGCTAGGATTTTTAGTTCTACATTGAATAACAGTGGTAAAAGTGAGCATTATTTTTTTTCCTGCTCTTACTAGAAAGGCTTTCAACTTTTCACCATTCAATACAATGTTAGGTTTGGGTTTGTCATATGTGGCCTTTGTTATACTAAGGCATGTTATTTCTATACCTAATTTGTTGAAAGTTTTTATAATAAAAGGATGCTGAATTTTATCAAATGCTTTTCCTTCTTCTATTGAAAAGATTATATGGTTTTTCCTCCATTCTGTTGATACGATATATCACATTTATTGATTTATGTTTGTTGAACTGTCCTTATATCCTTGTGATAAATCCCACTTGATCATAATATATTAATATTACCTTTGTGATGTTTAGTTTGATTTGGTTTGCTAGTATTTTGTTGAGGATTGATGCATCTATGTTCATCAAGAATATCAGCCTGTAGTTTTCTTTTTTTGTTGTGCCCAGTCTGGTTTTGGTATCAGGGGAATGCTGGCCTCATAGAATATGTTGGGAAGAATGTCCTCCACTTCAATTCTTTAGAGTAGTTTAAGAAGAATTGCCGTTAATTAATTTTTATAAGTTTGGTAGAATTCCCCAGTAAAGCCATTTGGTACTGAGCTTTTCTTTTTGGGAGACTATTTATTACTGATTTATTCTTGTTACTCATTTTGGGTCTTCTCAAGTTTTCTGTTCCTTCCTGGTTCAATCTTGGTAGGTTGTGGTGTCCATGGCTTTATTCATTTCCTCTGGGTTTTCTAGTTTTGTTAGTGTGTAGTTGTTCATAATAGTCTCTGATAATCCTTTCCTCCAAATACATTAAGTAGCGTTGCTCTGAGTCATGGATTATTTTCCTCAGTCATTAAAATATGATTGAGCTTCTAACCTTGTACTTGTAGTTCCTAAGGATAGGGCAGGGGAAAGATATAAAATGTCCCTGCCTTCATAAGATATTGCAGTGGTAGAAGTAAAAAATAAATAAATAAACAAACTATTTATTATGGTAAATTAGGGTCTATCAATCTTGGTACAATTGACATTTTAAACCATTAATTATTTTTATTATTGGGTAATATCTTGTTTACTTTATGATGTTTAGCAACATGCCTGGCTTCTTCCCACTAGACACTATGACTCCTGAGCTAACAATCCTGGTAATCAAGAATATCTTCATGTATGTCTAAACGTCCCCGATGTTGAGGTGAGGGGGGAGCAAAATTGCCATCAGTTGAGAACGACTGGGTTAATGATAGAGCAACGGAGAAAACAAAGGACTGGATTGTGTGGTGGGTGTGTTGTTTGAGATCTTAAATAATGCCTTTCTCACCATCACTAACTGCCATCTTACAGAGAGAGCAGGAACTCAGACATGTCTTTACAGGTGATGCAGGTCTTTAGCCATTTGTGTGTCTGCCTGCGTCCAATAACTTTGAGCACTACCCATCTCCTCTTGCTGAGTTGAGAACAGGTTTTGAGGGCAATTAAAAGGTCCAGGTATGGCATAACTCACATTAGGAAAATGCCTTGATAGATGAGATTTATAGTTTCACAGAAATCTGATCAAGAGCATTGGTCAGACATGGGCTGTATATGCCTCAGCAACTGATATTGTGCTGCCTCCTTAAGATACAGAACTCTGTGTCTACAAACATACTTAACTATAGGTATTCAATCAATGATAAATGTCATCCATAAATGACAAGGTGTTATTTTAAGCAGTCTATGTGGATTATTTCATTTAAACTCTCAATAATGTTATACTCTTATTCAGGATGCTATTTTCCCACCATATTGGCTTCCTGTGTCTGTTATAACAAATTATTAAAAATTTGGTGGGGTAAAACAAAATAAAAAAATCTATTACAGTTGGATCCAGAAATCTGAAATTAAGGTTTCAGCAGGTCCATGGTCCCTCAGAAGGTTCTAGGTGAGAATCCTTTCCTTGCTTTTTCCAGCTTTTGGCTCTAGGCATATCTAGTTGTTCTTCCCTGTGTGCCCACATCTCTTCAATTTCTGCCTTTGTCTCCTCATCACCTCTATGTGTCTCTTCTTTTGCATCTCTTGCAAAAACACTTATGGTGGCACTTAAGGCCCATCTGGATAATCTCAGATAATTTCCTCATCTGAGATCCTTAGTTTAACCAAATCTGTTAATTTATCAGGTAATATTAACACTGGCTTGTCTTTTGTCTACCCACACCCTATTGTTTTTACAAGGCCAAGAATGAACTCCATCTGCTCCAAAAGTTTCCCTATGGGTATTGTAGAAAGCTTCATATTTTCTTTTTAAAATTTATTTAAAATCACAATGTAATATTTCACTATATTTTTACTTATTCCAAGAATTATCTCTTCTCAGTTTCAAATAATAAGTATCATGAGAATGGAGACACTGAAAAGCAACAAATTCTCTAGAAATAAGAACAAAGATACACTTTTAGAATATAAGATAGACCTGAAAGAATATCTAGTCAAGCTACTCAGTTTTATAGACAAAGAAGGTGAAGTCTAGCAAAACCTAAAAAACCTGGACAAGGTTCTCAGAAAGACCATACATTATCTACTTGAATGAAGAGAATTTAGTATCATAGTTCCAAGTCTTAATGTGCTATACATTCTTTTTAACTTGTCCCCTTGAGCAAATGTTTCAAGTTATTTCCTTATCTGTTTTATCTGATAAAATTTAACCTGATCTTATAGGAGGAATATTTTGGAAAGACACATCTTAAAGGAACACTTGCTAATTTAATATTTAACATTTTATTATTTATTAAATCTAGGGGTTACGTATATTTTGTGTAAGATATGTGATACCTTATTTATGACTATTATTTTTCATAGTCATATATTAATCTGTGTATTCTGACTTTTTTATGATGCTAGCATCATCTGAGACCAAAATGATATCAGAAATTCCTCCTTTGTCATGATATCTAATTAAACATGTGACCAACCTTAATTTAAATATATATATGAGCTTTATTTTAAAGAAATATACATATGGAAGCCTAAGAATTACTTTTAAAATTATTTAGCTCATACAACCTATGCCCTTATTATTGAATTCTAAATCGATTCTGTCAGTAAAGAAGGCAAGTAAATAGATGATGCATTAGATGTCAGCTTTATTACACAGAGATTGGGGGGCATTAGGTATAAATGTGAATTTGAAAGGAAGAACAATTTTACATTGTTAATTACTTGATATTTTGCCTCTATAATAAACCTTTTGTTTTTATTCACACAAAAGCATTTCAGACTATTAATTAGGCCTTAATTAATAAATACTTAAGCGTTTTCTCTCTACATTGCCTGAAAGCAGTTTTAAATTACATCCTGTCCATGTTGCTAATTTGATGTCCAGAAAACATATTTCCCTGTGGAAATTTTGTAAATCAAGCTTATGATATATCGGCCATAGTTTGCTTGCCTTCCAATTCCTCTTAGTTGTTGATACTGCAAATCGAGCCATATGAGTGATAACCTGTCAGAAGACACTGCTTTGGAAAGCCATATTCACATTAATACAAATTGTTCAGAATTGTTATATGGAACATTTCTCTCTATAATTAAGAAGATAAACATGGCAAAGAATATGCTGCTTCATCAAGTTTTGCATGTGAATCATTCCCAAAGTGAACTTTTAAAAAGAGCTCCATCAATTACATCAGGAAACAATGAAATATAAAATAACACAGTCCTTTACCATAGCTAAGTCAGCAAATAAATATCAGATATGCAAAAGAAATTGGCATTTAATTATACGTAGTATAAAGTTTATAAACTAAACTCTACTTAGAATTTTAGAATGCACATGATTTTATCAAACCAATGTGTGAGTACAATATATGATTCTATAATATAGAATTCTGTTCACATACATTTATAGAAGACCAGTTTTTCTCTGAGTTAGTCCAAAAGTGACATCAATTCACTGAGGACATGTTTTATACTTCATTGAACTATTAATACCTGGACCAGACTCCCAAGTAGCTGGAACTACAGGCATGTACCACCATGCCCAGCTAATTTTTTCTATATATAGTTTTAGTTGTGTAGCTAATTTTTTTCTATTTTTTTTTTTTTTTTTTTTTAGTAGAGACGGGGTCTCGCTTTTGCTCAGGCTGGTCTCGACCCCTGAGCTCAGACAATCCGCCCACGTGGGCCTCCCAGAGTGCTAGAATTACAGGCGTGAGCCATCTCACCTGGCCATTTTTTTTTATTTCAGCATATTACAGGGGTACAAATATTTAGCTTACACATACTGCCTTTGCCTAGTCAGAGCTTCAAGTGTGTCCATCTTCCAGACCGTGTGCACCACATCCATTAGTCGTGAATACACCCATCCCCTTCTCCCCACTCCCATCTGCCTGAATTCGGATGAATGTTACTACTATATGTGGATTAATAAAATGTGGTATATGTATACCATGGAGTTCTACTCAGCCACAAAAAACAATGGTGATCTAGCACCTCTTGTCTTATCCTGGACAGAGCTGGAGCCCATGCTACTAAGTGAAGTCTCACAAGAATGGAAAAACAAGAACCACATGTACTCACCATCAAATTTCCTCATTTCTTAAAGAGAGATAACACTAGCTCTTACCTGACAGGACATTTGCTGTGGATAAATCATGTCAGACACAGAGTAACCACCCCCCGCCCCAAATAGTTATCATTGCTAACCCTAGCACTTGACATCACACTGACTTCTGGCATTTATTGCTGACCAGAAAACAGAGATATCCAAGGCAAATTTGAATTTAATTACATAAAGAGTAATGCTTTTCCCCAACTTGATGTGTGCAACTTCTACTTCACCTTATAATTTAAAGAATTTAAATTATATTTTACATTTTAGGTTTGCTTCATTGTTTTTGGTTCAAATATGTTCAACTCTTTTCAATTACTTTTTCAGATTATTTTACAACTGAAAAAATAGTTTAAACCAGTATTCTATAATAGACTGAGAGGTAAATAGCACTTGTTCCCTTTCTGTTTTTACTTGTTTATTAATAGTATCTCCTCCTCAGATCTATAGTCACAGCAAGAAGTCAGGAATACGTGGAAGATTCTAGCCAATTCTCTGTGATTAATGCAGTTCTGCTGTCTTGAGATAACATTATTTCAGGCCGAAATTCCTGCCCTCTGATATACAATAAAGTACAAAGATCTTGATTCTCTTGTCATGTATTGCTCCACAAGTGGTTTTTGATTCCGCCCCCATCAAAAAAGATGCAATTGCCTTTCCCCAGTCTGACTCCACTCCCATTTTCTGCCCAACTGTTTTCATAAATGTGCAGTTTGTGATAGCATATGTAAAAAAAAAGAAAGAAAGAAAGAAAGAAAATAACAAAGGAAAGTGGATTCCTTCGAAAACACTACCCACAGAGAAGAGGAATAGCTCAAGTTTCTCATTGGCACAACACTTGCATTTATAAACCAACTGTTCAGAAAATGGAGAAGAGACAAAAAGTAGTTATTGTTTAGTTTCCTGAGAGCAGTCTGTTTGTTTTTGGCAGAAGAACACGCAGAGCCATTGACTTTTTCAGTACAAACCAGAAATTAAGGGTAAATCATCCCAGATTCTTGCAAGTCTTTACTTTAGTCCTAGATTTTAGCAATAGTGATTGATTTATTCCTTTCTTAAGATATTTAAATAGACACTTGTAAGCGGCTTTTCTAGTTAAACATAATGAGTTGAATTTAAGTGATTTTTATTAAATCTTCTCATTTAGAAGCTTATGTTTAACCAGGTTTGAAACTATCAGATAAATTATGTATTTCTTCAAGTGATGGTCTAATAAAAAGTAGTCTAGTAGGTATTAAAAAATTGAGGAAAAAGCCCACCAGCAAACAGATCCATGACAATAAATATAGTACTAATTAGAATTAAATGATCATGTATTATGATCAGTTCTGTACCTAATGTTTTTACATGGATAATCTCATTTGCTGCTCACAAAAGCAATAGAAGATAGACTATTTTACAGGTTAAATAAGAACCACAGTAATAACAGTGATTTTAGAATCATAAGTAGACTTTGTAAGACCATATGGCTAGCAAATAATTAATCTGGCATTTTCACTTAGATTCTAGAAACATATTCTTAAAAGCTTCACATTAAAATAACTTGGATGTTCTAGGTTAACAAATTATCTTAGCTGGAAAACTATTCAGAGCATCTAGGAGATTAACTTGCATTGCACAGTCCACTATATTCTGCAGTTCATCCTCCTCCCAACACCAGATGCCATTTCCCTATTCCCAGAAATGATCAAATTAAATTATTTCAGCTGCTTATTTCTGTGTTTATGTGCATATATCTAAGAAAGATGCTTGTACTGTATTTATTACCTTTTCAGCATCTGGCATTAGCTATTGACTACCTGTCTCAGGAAATGAGCCTTCAGCTAACTCTTGCTGCCCCTGTTCATCTACCATTCTACACATGTAAGTTTCCTGTTTCTCATATTTCATGTATGCATATACATACACATTTATATGTATTTTTATATCTCTATATATCTTTAGATAAATCAATATTCTGTATTTTCATTTTTATAACTAGGTAAATGTGATACACAGCTAGTCAATACATTATATTATGATTAACTTTTTGTTCCTTTTGATACTCAATTTTTCCTTAGATTAATAAATATATTATTGTTTTTAGTTTTGTTTTCTCTATTCTTGTAACTAATTTATCTCCAAACAATGCCCAAATTGTGTATACCTTTCTTCTTAATACATTCAAACACATCAAAAATTCTATCAATTTCAATTTTATCTTCCTAAAGTCCTATCGACCAGAACTTCTGACCTACTTCACTATGGACAGTTTTCTCTAGAGGTTTGCTGCACAGTTTTCATTTAGGGACTGCCCTTAACCATTATACAGATGATTTCCTTCCCTATTTTTATGGCTTAGATTGACTGCTTCTTGGATTCCAACTCTTTCCTCTTGTTTTATTCCCTCAGTTTAGGGGAACATTCACTCTAGTAATTTCCTGAAAAGTGACATGGGATTGAAGGCAAAATCCATTGAAACCTTTCATGTCTGACAAATCTTGATCTCTTTTCACATTTACGTAAAAATTAGATTGGGTATAGAATTCTAGGTGGAAAATCCTTTAATTCTTCAGACTTTTAAAGCACTGTTACACTGTTTTCATTTGTGTGTCTGTTTGTTTCAGGGTTCTGTCAGTCTCATGGTTCTCATTCTGTTGCCCAGGCTACGTACAGTGGCATCCTCATAGCTCACCACCTCATACTCCTGGGCACAAGCGATCCTCCTGTCTCAGCCTCCCAAGTAGCTTGGACTACACAGGAGTATGCCACCACTCCCAGCAGCTAATGTTTCTATTTTTTGTAGAGATGGGGTCTGCCCATGTTGCTCAGGCTGGTCTCAAACTGCTGGCCTCAAGGGATCTTCCCGCTTTGGCCTCCCAAAGGGCTAGGATTATAGGCCTGAGCCACCACACCCAGCGTCATTGTCTTTAGTTTATAGTATTGCTGTTAAAAAGTCCAAACTCATTCTTTGGATGATCACTTGTAAGTAAATTAATTTTTAATTTGTAGGATGTTCAGTGTCTTCTCTTTGTCCTCACTAATTTGTGATGACTGAAGACTTTGATGTTTGTCTATTTATACCCACCATACTGAATACTTGATAGTCTTTTTTTTAAGAAACTCAATTTGATTTGCGAACTTTTTAAAATATAATGATTTCTTCTCTCGTGTTTTCACTTCCAAACTCTTCTTATTTAGAAATGTGCTTCTCCTGAAGTAATCCCATAGCTGTTTTTTGCTTCTTTCTTAATTTTCATCTCTTTGTATTTTGCTTTAATTTCAGATTCAGAAGGAATCTGAATTCCTTCAGATTCACCTAAAAATGTTTAGCAATTGTTCTATAATCTTATTTTTAATATGCTGAGTTTTTGGCTTTTCTATTTTTTTTCAAGACACTTTTTCTTAATGGATGCAGTTCTCCATGTTCTCTTATTTATACAGAAATTTTGGAATTGTCTTCTGCTTACACAGTTTTTATTCCTTCAAATTGCTTTTATCTGTTTGTTTTGATCTCTGTATTTCTTCTTAGACACTTCTTTCAGATGTCTGCCTGTGCTTCGCTGTCCACTGAGAAATGAATAGCACTAGATATTGATGGGAGTCTCTGTGATAGTGTGTGCCTGCAGTCCCAGCTACTCTGGAGACTGAGGCAGGAGGATCCCTTGAGCCCATGAGTTCAAAGTTGTGGTAACCTATGATCATGCTACTGTATTCCACCTGGGGCATCAGAGCAGAGTCCCTCTCCTCAACAAAAGAATCTTTCAGCCTATGTTTTCTTTTTATGTCCCTCTTAAATTACACTTCCAGAGGCACCTGTTATCAAATAATCCTGAGTTATTTTGATGTTTTTTAAATTTTAAATTTTGCTTTTCAGTTTCCTCCACTGAAGACTTATAATTAGGGTTGCCTGATAAGATACAGGACTCTCAGCTAAATCTGAACATAGTATTATTCTAAAAGAAGAATTTATTGTTTATCTGAGATTCAAATTTAACTGCCATCCTGTATTTGCATTTGAAAATATTGCAATCTTAGTTAAAAATTACTTCCTGATTCTGCTCAGTAAGCTACCATCTATTCTTTAGCTTACAATTTTTAAAATTTGTGGCCAGCATCCTATCTCCTGTTCTCCTTGTACATATGTATGTATGCTTTAAAAACTCTTTTACTGTCATTGTAGTGTGGGTTGAGAAGAAAGTTAGGGTTCTTTTGTTCTGTCCACTATCTAATCAAAATACGTCTTTTAAATGCAAATCCTAGAATTCCTTCTTAGTTACTAAAAGAGAAGCTGAATCCTCTTGATTTGACCATATTTAGAAATATATTAACCACACAAAATATACATGAATTTGCATTTAAATTGGACATCATCACTGGGATTGTAATGCCTCCAAGTCCAACAGAAACATTTTTTAAGCTATGAAAGTGAATTTTAGACATGGAAGCTGGGACACACATTTTATATTTTCTACTATGATTTAATTGAATAAAACAGGAAAGATGAAAATACAAAGCTTCTCAGGAGTTACTATGAAATTCATTGATCTGCTTGTTATTTTTAACAGAGTAAATTATGAGTTGGGTATAATATGGAGATTATCCTCAGAATCATTATATAAAATTCATGCCAAATGTAATCTAGTCCATAAAAAGACATACAGAAGAAAGGTTTCACATTTTTCTAGAACTGAAATATGTGAACTGGAGGAGGTCTGAAAGCTTGTTTTCCTCTGTCTTCTGATGGCTTTTTATAAGACTCTTGTCTCCTCTGTAGGTTCCAACTTTTCTGCTGACTTATTAAAACATATACATTTTAAAATGAAATCTTAAAATAGCATAATGCACAACACACCAGTTGGGTTTTCTTCTCTGAATTCTAATAGTTATATTTAAGTTTAAAATATCCTGACTTTAGATGTAAAACCTTAAGTCTCTGATTTTCTATACCACTAGCACTCATACTCACTTCTTGAAATAGGGTTTGAAATCAGTCATAAAGTATTTAGCTAGAAGTACATGGAAGTTTTTGTTCTCTATCCTGGCATAGTTTTAGTGAATTATGATGCTTGAGGAAAGTTAAGCATACATTAACAGTGTCTATAAGTTTTGTGAAGTTGTTGTTAGAACCGTTTCTATTACCCTAAAAGCACCTTGGAGGCTATTAAAAGAAATTATCTCTCATAGGGAACTCTCTGGAATATTGCTTATATTTGGCTTCAATTACAGTGTAGTGTGTGTATGTGTGCACTTGTGTGTGTGTGTGTGTGTGTGTGTGTGTGTGTGTGTGTAAAACAGGGTTCTCTCATGTGCCTTGTTTCTCACTTCCGACAGTTAACATTACTGCACTCTGCCAATTAGGTCTGTGATACCATCTGTCACTTGGGATATGTGTCTGTATTAGCATTTCTACAATGCTATCAGTAGACCCACAAAAGTTACTAGGAAAATAACTTGAAAGCTACTGTCAGGAGGAAATTGAATTCAAGAACTTGAAAAGAATTCAAGATCTTTGAAAGTACATTTATTTCACAACATCTGCATGTCAAATAGTAATGAATGCCCTTTTAACTACGTGAGAAACTAGAATTTGCCTCTTTAAGGAAACTTCTATAAAATAAGCTATACTCCAATAGATTTATGAAAAGTTTTTCAAATTTATTCATTTATTTATATAAAATTTTAAAGTATATTCAGGAAACACCTCATCATAATTTAAAAAACTAGACTTAAGAAATGACTTGTACCTATACTTAGAAAATCACTAATCCAAAAATGTCTGATATTCCATTTATCCTACTACAATATAATTCATAATATCTTGATGTTAAAACTATTACTGGGTGAACATACTTTCCAAAAATTTTCCCTTTGTACCATGACCAGCTATTTTCCTAAAGTGTATTTTATTTTGTATGTGTGTGTTTGGTTTTTTTTTATTTATTTATTTATTTATTTATTATTTCAGCATATTATGGGGCTACAAATGTTTAGGTTACATATATTGCCTTTGCCCCACCAGAGTCAAAAGCATGTCCATCCCCCAGACGGTGCACACTGCACCCATTAGGTGTGAATATACCCATCCCTTCCTCTCACCTCCTACCTGCCAGACACCCTATGAATGTTACTACTGTATGTGCACATAAGCGTTGATCAGTTAATACCAATTTGCTGGTGAGTACATGTGGTGCTTTTTTTTCCATTCTTGGGATACTTCACTTAGTAGAATGGGCTCCTGCTCTATACAGGATAATATAAGAGGTGCTAGATCACCGTTGTTTTTGTAGCTGAATAGAACTAAAGTTTATTTTAGAAGATGATTTTTTTCATGAACTCTGCTATCTATAACAATATTGTATCTATTTAAATGGAAGAATTTTAAAACATGAACATACTGGAGTACAGTTGTGAAGATATTAATGCAAAAATTTCAGCTGCTGTTTGTTCTGCTTGAACTCTACCTGCATACTCTAATCATATATGTTAGAGCTAGGAAATAAAATTTCTTTAGTCCAAGAATCTCATAAACAAGCTTTATTTACCTAACACTAAACAGAATGTGTGGATTTATACACAATTTTAAAATTTTGTATATGTGTACATATAAACATAAGCATATAGAAACATGCATGCATATGTGTGACTGTGTGTGTATATAAATGTATGTACTATATATGTGTACATCCATAAATGTACACACATATGTGAATTAATCTGCAGTATAATAGTTTAAGAACAGAAAATTATAAAAATAAATTATTTTAAAAGCACAGCAACAGCGTCCATTTAACATAAGAATTATATGTACACTTGTTAATATGCAAGGATTTTGGAATCAAATAATGGCTTAGATTCAGCATATATTAGCAATGAAATAGCAAAAAATTTTTTTATATCTCTCAGCTTTAGGTACCTAATCTATAATATGCTATGGGAATATTCTAGTGAGTGTTCAGTAATGTAATAAATATAATGTGTCTTGCTATTAATAGAGAATAGTACATGATAAGTACTGAGTAAATATTAGCAAAAATTGGTAAAATTGTTTTATACATCTCAGGAACCTCTAAAGCTATAACTGTATTATAAGACAGTAAAATGATTCCATAATGATAACATTAAGTCATCCAAAGCATATATATTCTTAGATTTTATAACAAAAGTCTTTATGATTATCCATTTTCCTCTTGAAACTTAACCACCAAAATAAATTTTTTCGATGAAGGGAAATTTAATTATTTTCAATTTTCTTGTTACCTAAGTTACAGAAAAAAATGATAAATACTTGAAAATCCCTCACATTATAGTGAATATATTTGTTGTTGTCTAGCTTCAGGGTTACTTACATACTTGACATCAGCCCTTCAAATGTCTAGGACAGTATGTTATGGCACACCTCTCAGATGACTGCTCTGCATGCTTACACACTGTTTATCATTATAAACTTGCAAAAGCAATGTTTATAGTCTTAAAGACTTTGCTTATACTGGTATTCAGGTGATGTTTTGGGGTATTCAGGTGACACATAAGCCCCCACTTGGGGTCTGACACCATTGTCACCAACCTAAGTGTTTTTCCCATAAGAACTTACTGAGATCACTGAGGCAAAGTTCCAGTCAGTTATACCGGATATTCTTTGCTGAGAGTATTTCCTTCAAGTTTTTGAAAGTAAATTTGAATTTCTTTAACATTCATATTTTAGAGACTTCATTTTTATCAAACCTCCAATCCTGTCTTTGACATGTTTACTATATGTTTGATATCAGAAAAAATATTTATGTTTTATAGTGCAAAGTCATTTGAGATTATACATTCAGTAAAACATAAAAGAAGAGTTGTTGCCTTCCATGACAGATTGAGATTTTTCCCCCAAATTACAAAAGAGAACATTCAGTTTAGAAATTTCCTTTGTGGTCTGAGGAACCTGAATTCCAATAGAAAATTTCCCCACTTGCTCTTTCTTTAATGCCAATTATAAAGGAATTCTAAGAAATATATGGATTAATCATGGGAAAAATTATGTTTTCAAAAAAAGGAAATAATGGAAATTGTTAGGATTAGGATGCATGTATGCCATTGTTGTATGTCATTGTACCATCAAAGCAACTGACTCTAAACCTCCTTTCTTGTCTATATCGTTTGAGTATTAAGATTGTCAACTGATAGAGCCTTGATTCTGATAGACACATAAGAGAACAAATGAACTGATATGGTCTAGAAAGGACAAAGGAAATAATAGAGATTGAAGCATAAGTAATTGGGTAAGTATTAATTTCTGGTCTTAATTCCTCAGCAGTTGGGCAAGTTCCTTACACATAGATCTGTTAAATTTCAGGAAAATTAGTGTTGTTTTGGCAAATAAAATATTTGAAGATTTGGAAGCTATGAGAAATAAAAATAATCAGCTCCTCTGAATTAGGCAGATTAAAAAAATAAGACATTTTATTAATATTTTCATACTGATGAATTCAGTGGAAATTTTGTATGTCAAAATGAAAGCTTCCTAATGTCCATTATGACATACCGTATGATAGTCTTTTAGTACTTTATCACATAAAATTGTATTTCATCATAGAAACTATATAGTTGCTACAATTTTTTCTATTTTCTCTTTTCTTCTTACTCTTCTCTCTCTCCCTCTCTCTCTCTCTTCCCCCTCTCATTGTGTAAGGGAGGGACTCAAATCTCTAGCATATAGATGAGGTGAGACATAAGAAGAGCAAGATGTTATTACTCACAGCACAACAGCAGAAACACCAGCGTAGGTGTGCTGATTTCAGTAACCTGAAGTTTTATGGGCCACACAATGGACCCAGAAGGAGGGGACATAAATATCCTGGGTTGCGCCACAGCTGAAAAAAGTAGGGCCAAGGTCTTAGCATCTTTTACAGCAAACAGCAAAGAAGCCAGACCCCACTTTGCTGAAAACAAGCAATCACATATATTCATGATATTACACATGATATTCATGCTGTAATTATTTAACTGTGCAAACAGCTATAGAAACTTAGGATCAGGACACAGACAAATCTTGCTATTTGTTACATTCATCAAAAATGTGCAGGAATATTTCAGGGCCTTACTGGACTTGTCCCTTAGCACATTGTTTCTTGTTTGTCTGCTTATATTCTTCTTTTAATCACAGATGCACAGAATTGAGTAAAACATGTTCACCCTGGATCCAATACTTTAACTGAATACCCTTATTATAGCCACAGACTTTGGTTGATTATATTTGATTCTCTATTTAAGTCATAATAGTTTAAATATAATATTTATCATATTAAATATATTTATCATATCATACAAAATGATAAATATTACACTTAAGATTATTTAAGTAATAATCTCATCTTCAAATAATAATTCTCCTTTTCCAAATACTACAGTAAATTTTTCTATTATATTCATTACAATCATGAAAATATTTATGGTGATAATACACATGGTTGTCTTGTTTCTACTGTTGTGAGAAAATTCTCCATGGGTTTCTATTATTTTTGTGTGTCTTGCAAAGTGAGGCCCTTTGTTCTATACTCTAATTTCAAGGATGTCAGTATAGCAAACAACTCTAAAAGACAGAGATTGTGTCTCCCACTGAAACAAAGTTCAGACATTCTTATTTTTCCGTAAAATAAAATGATGTCTCAATCTGGAGCAAAACGTAGACATACTAACTACCCATTGTAAAGATTATAGCTCTGTAAGCTTGTGATTCTTGTCCTGTAATACAACCAAATGTACGGACATATGTCCATCCAACCCCATCTGTGTTGCTCCATGGGCCTTGGGGAACAGTTGAACAGATGCAAGCTACTACTTATTCTACCGTGAAGAATGAAGACCTTTCTCTCTGACTTAGAAGATACATATCTCCTACCAGCATTCATGTAAATATGGCAGATTAATTTATAAACTTATCCATAGGGTAAAAATCTCAGATCCTTCATACTCATTAACAGTTTGTCAGTGAGGATAGGACTCTGTCAGAGATATGACTTTATGGAAGAGGAAGGACAAGGATGCTGTGAGGTAGGTTTGGTGATACGAGAGGAGTCCCTGAGATTTAGTAGTGTATACCTTCACCCAAGTGGTGGTATTGGTGTTGGGAGTATAAAGATTCCTTGCTGCACTATAGGTTAATGAATGTTCCGAGGCTGGGTAGCCAGAGAAGATGGAAACAAGCTGACCAAATGTTATTATGGTTATTTCTCATTCTCCTTTATATAGGCAGAGAAACAGTCAGTGTCCTGACAATGGTGCACTATGCCTTCTATCACCATTAGAGAGGCAATTGGGTTGTGTGTGCTGAGGCAGGGAAGCCCTGAATGACAGAGAAAAATACCTATCAACACCTCTGCATATTTTCCTTATTTCCAATCTTATAGCCACTGCTCAGTAATTTCATGAGGTAAATGAATTGCACCCAGATGGTGGTGTGAACAAGCAAGGCAGTTTGCACTGAATATGCTTAGGTAGTTACTTTAAAAACAAGAGCTAGATTCTACCGCCTGCCAATGGCCAGCAGGCCATGCTAGGGGCACTATCAACTTGTGATTGCTCTAAGTCACTTGGGGAGATGAAAATTGCAAACTTTATTCTCTTTCAGGAACTGTACTTCAGGAACTTTACTTTATGTGTGAAAGCCAAGCATTAACTTGCAGAGTTGCCTTCTTTCAAAAAACTTGGTGACTTCTACCCTAGGAATAATTACAAAAGACTTTCAAGCATTTAAGGAAACTGAGGGACCCGGACGCAAAAAGACACCGCCACCTGTTTCTGCCCGAGCGTCGCCATTTTCAACATTGCCTCTCAGGAGACGAGCATCTCTTTCCCGCAGAAAACTAAGAGAAACCGCCAAAAAGGTCTCCGCCCCGTCAACCCCTGTGGCGCCTCTGAAAGCCCTTAAAGACTCACAGCCTGTAAGAGCCGAGCTTCCGCCGTCTCAGTCAGAGGCCCTTCTCAGGTTTCCTTGTGAAAGCCCGTCTTTGCCCGCCAAAGCCATCTCTTGCCTCTATTCTTTTCTCACTTTACCTCACATTTCGGTGCTGAAACCCAGGACGGGCATCAGGAGCGGAGCTCTTTGCGACGCAGGCAGCAGCCGCAGCTGGGCTTTCCTGGGTCCCGCAGTGCCGGCCACCCAGCGGCCGGCCCCTCGCCTTTTCCGCATCCAGCCCCCCGGCCGCTGCCGGGTAAGGCCGGCGCCTCAGCTCTCGGACGAGTTCCTTCCGGGTCAGGCCCGGGTCAGGGCTTCACACTGACCTGCCAGTCGCCACGAGGTTGCCGGATTCTTCTCCTCTCTCCTTTCTTTCGCTTTTGTGGCTTCAGGTGGGAGAGGCCATTTGCCAATTCCTTCTCAAATATCCAACAGCTGAAGGATTTGCCTGAGCACAGGTAAGAAGTGGCCTTCTACCCCGTCCCCCACAGTCCCTGGGGGGCAGGATTCGGCTGTCCCTAGATTCCCAGGAAATTTTCGGCACCCTCAGTCGCGGCTTGAGAACTCCGGGACGGCTGATTCTTAGCCGCCTCGTCCCACCTTTTTTCGGGAGGTACATTTCTGGCTCTGACTCCTCTGAAGGGGTTGCCTTTCGGTGTCAGCGAGAGACCGTCAGCTAACTTCACCGTGGCTCGGGCGCCTCCGCCACTCCGCCATCTTTCCCTTTGGGCGTTTTCTTCTTAACCTTTCGAAACTGGGCCTACAGGATGACCTTTAAAAGAAACGCCTCATTTTCTTTTGTAATAGGGCATGGCCCCAATATAAATTGGATAACAACAGCCATGGGCCAGAAAATGGCACGTTTGATTATCAGAACTTTCGTTGTCTGGACAATCTCCTAAATAGAAATGAAAAATGGTCAGAAGTCCCCTATGTATAGCCTTTTTCCTATCTCCGCTCGTTTTGTGCCAGGATTGTTTCCCTCACCAAGCTCTTTTATTGGGAGAAAACCCTCCTTCTAGTCCATTCTTTGATCCTGCCGATGAAGCCCCGCCTTATGCACTAGGATGCTCTACTTCCCCCGTGTCAGCTCCGCGTCCCCTCCCACACCCCCAACTGCTGACACCACGACACCCCCCTGCCTCCCGCCCGTCTCCCTCCCCGCCCGTCTCCCTCCATAACCGTCTCTAAAGATGGGCTCGGCCTGGATCCCGGCCCTCGCATCCTTTCCCCTCTGGGAAGTAGTGGGCATAGAAGGCATTGCGCAAGTCCGTGTCCTTTTACCATGGCTGAGACCTTTCCCAGATCAAACAGCAACTGGGTTTCGTCTCAGAAAACCCCACACAATTATAGGCAAGAGTTCTTATATCTCATCCAAACCTTTAACTTAACTTGGCATGACTTATATGCCACCCTAACTTCCACTCTAACACTGGAAGAAAAGGAACTCATCTGGCATTTAGCCGAGGCTGACGCCGACGAACTGCACGCTCAGTCCGACTGTAAACCTCAGTCCCAGAAGGAATTCAGGCCAGCCTCTGCTCACTGGCCAAGATTGTTATGGATGATAAAATTGCCCTGGACTTCCAACTTCTAGGCTGTTCCCTCCCGAGAACCTAATTGGATCTATCCGTAGGGTGACCCTGGCTTCTGATCACGAGATGACATGGTGACCTGCCTCTTAGCAGGTGTGGCTAAATATGCCCATAAGGCTGTAAACTGGGATAATATTAGAGGTTACGCAGGGGCCACAGGAAAACTCTGTTCTCTTTTTATCTCGCTTGACAGAGGTCTTAACCAAATATACCAATTTAAACCCGGAATCCATGGAAGGGCAGACTTTCTTACACCTTCATTTTATCTCTCAGTCTGCCTTTGACATCCGAAAAAAATTAAAAAACCTAGAGAGAGGGTCCCAGACCTCATGGACAGAACTCCTTGAAATGGCCTTTAAAGTTTTTAACAATAGGAAGGAGGAACATCGGGCCCAAAAAGAAAAGTATCTTCACTTAAAATACTAGATGCTTGCCTCTGTCCAAAATCCGGCTTGAGAGAGCTTTTGCAAAAGAAATCCCCAAAACCCCCAGGCACTTGCTTTGGATGTGGCACATCCGGACACTGAGCTAAAGCCTGTCCTAATCCTCATCCACCCTCTAAGCCACGTCCGTTGTGCAGGCAAGGGGGCCACTGAAAGATGGACTGCTCTCAACAGGGACACCCTCCCCGCCCGAGTGAACCGTCTGAGGCCCCCAGACCTCCGCCTAAGGAGCTGTCCTTCCTCTTCTTGGCACTGGCACCAGAGGACTGAGGCTGCCCGGGCTCATCAGCCCCCACGTCTGGCGTGTCCATTGAGCCTCAGATAATCGGGACAGTGTCTGGTAAGACTGTTTCATTTCTTCTGGATACAGGGGCAAGTTTATCTGTTCTAACTGAATTCCATGGCCTGACACACTGTCCTCCATCTCTGTAATTGGCATGAAGGGCGTCAAGGAAACCGCAGTTGAAACTCCCCCTCTTTATAGTGCCTTTTTCAATACCACTTGTATACATTCTTTTTTAGTTATTCCCTATTGTCCCATGTCCTTATTGGGAAGGGATCTCCTCCATAAACTAGGCAGACAAATTCACTCCCCAAAACACATTCCATCCCCACACTTGCTTCTTTGCCACGAGCTTTCCCCACTTGCAAAAAGTGAGGAGACTCCACTTTCAGAAATTGACCCATCTGTCTGGGACAGTGACCATCTGGTCGTAGTCTGTCCTTATGACCCTGAGTGGGTTTTCCTGAGGGACTCCAGTTGCTGCATATCTGTCCCCCAACACGCCCTCAGTCCACAAGGAGTGAGGGGCATGAAACCTATTATTTTTAGCCTCCTCTCTGTGGGTATCCTTACCCCTATTCACTCTCCTCATAACACCCCCATTCTTCCTGTCAAAAAACCAAATGGCTCCTACCATGTAGTTCAGGACCTCTGTCAAGTGAATGTAGTAGTGATTCCAGTACACCTGGTGGTGCCTAATCCCTACACCCTCCCTTACCAGCTACCCTCTTCTGCCATGCTTTTCTCTGTTCTCAATTTAAAGGATGCCTTCTTTTCCATCCCCATCCACAGAATTCTCAACCTTTATTCACATTTACTTGGATAGATCCCGACTCACATGTGTCCCAACAATTGACCTGGACAGTTGTACCTCAAGAGTTTAGAGACAGCCCCCATTATTTTGATCAAGCTTTACAGGCTGAGTTGGCCCACTTTGCCCTGGTCCCTAACTCTCTATTACAATATGTAGATGACCTCCTCCTCTGCAGCCCTTACCAGCAAGCATGCTGGAATAAAACTATTTCTCTTCTCATTTTCTTGGCCCAGTGCAGATACCGGGTCTCTCAGAAAAAGGCCCAACTCTTGTCTCCCAAAGTATACTACCTCAGACTTTTAATATGGCCCCAACTCTGGGAAATCCTGAAATAGCGAAAAGAGGCAGCTCAAAAAATTCTTCTACCTGACACAAAAAGAGATCTCCTCTCCTGGCCGGGCACGGTGGCCCATGCCTGTAATCCTAGTACTCTAGGAGGCTGAGGCGGGTGGATTGTTTGAGCTCAGGAGTTTGAGACCAGCCTGAGCAAGAGCAAGACCTCCTCTCTACTAAAAATAGAAAGAAATTAGCTGGACAACTAAAAATATATAGAAAAAATTAGCCGGGCATGGTGACACATGCTTGTAGTCCCAGCTACTTCGGAGGCTGAGGCAGGAGGATCGCTTGAGCCCAGGAATTTGAGGTTGCTGTGAGCTAGGCTGATGCCACAGCTCTCTAGCCTGGGCAACAGAGTGAGACTCTGTCTCAAAAAAAAAAAAAAAAAAAAAAAGAGATCTACTCTCCTTTCTTGTCCTCACAGGGTATCAGGGTATTTTCGTATATGAATCTCCAATTTTGCCTTAATTGAAAAACCCTTGTACAATGCTGCAAAGGGAAACTTAGATGAACCCCTTCCCCTTGCCCCTGGTATGTTTACATCCATCAAGACCCTCAAACAGGCTCTACAAGGAGTCCCCACACTGGGGCTTCCAAATCCCTCCAGGCCCTTCCATTTATATCTGCACAGTTCCTGAAACCTGACCCTGGGCCTCTTGGGAGACCAAGAATAAGGGAACACTTTGCAGTGAGTTCAGACTGTAGTGCAAGCTTCCCTCTATTTGGATGTCTTGACACAGTAGATCCAAATGTGCTTTCAGTGTCTATGGCAGTGGTTGGAAAATTACAACCTGCTGGCCAAATCCAGCCCATCATCTGCTTTAGTACACAAATCTTTATTGGAACACACTCATTTGATTCCATATTGTCTATGTCTTCTTTTTTCATGACAGTGGTAGAATTGAGTAGTTGTGACAGAATCCATGTGGTCTTCAAAGTCTAAAATATTAACTGTTTGCTTCTTTACAAAAAAAAAAATACTGCATATCCCTGGTCTATGGCATTTAGGGATTTGGAGAGAATTCATGTAATCTTCTGTAAGTAAATATTCTCCTTTGCCAGTGGGCCCTGATAAGGAACTAGTGTCTTCACCTTGGAACACCAAGTAACATTGTAACTGGAGATTCCCAACATAAATTAGACATTTGGTGATTATTTTAACCAAAATTTTAAGTATATAGTAGTCCTACATCATCAAATGTTAGTGGAAGGCATGAGCAGACAGGTAAAATTACCAAAGCACCATTTTTGTTGCTTATATTTCTCCTTCCACTAACACCTACATTTTACAAATGTTACTTAGAAGCTCCCTATGTCTATTTGGTGAAATAAAAAAAAAAATGTGTGTTTTTTTTGTTTGTTTGTTTTGTTTTTGTTTTTAATAGATGGTTTTGTACTATATGTTGGCAGTAACAGTAAGCGATTTTTTTAGCATTAGAGCATACATTGAGTTGGCTTTGACCTTGAAAGATGGGGGAAAGAAAGAACACCTTCCCCCTCTGCTCTCCCAATCCTTCCCATACTCGCTCTTTCATTCACCCAGTGAAAAATACTTTTAACCATACAGTTAGTTGATTGTCCAGTTTGCCTAGATGGAGACAAGGTCAAAGAAACAGATTTTCCCTGATTCATGGATACTGTAAAAGAATTTGGCCGGATAGGTAAGGAGTAGGTAAGAGCAAGTTTGGAGGATTGGTGTCATGGAATATGAGTAAAAGGAATAAGATCAATCTGTCAGAACAGACATAGACTTTGCCAAATTTGTGTCTTGTGTGAGGCACACACAAAAGTCTCTCAGGGAAAAGGGAGTGCTCAGTTTTTTGGTTGAAATGGCTTTTAAAACAATTTGACTACTATTAGTATCTGGAAATACTAATATATTAACCAAGTCGACTAGGGGTTTATTTGCAAATATAGCTGTTAAAAAGCATTATTTTAATTTTTAAAATCTACTTTATTTGTAGTTTTTCCTCCTTTTCCTTCTTTATTTTATTTGTATTAGCTTTATTTTTTCATCCATTTTGCTTATATTTAACCATGTTATTGGTCTTTGTCAATGGCATAGATTTTAATTCACAATTCTATAGGGATTTTATCCATTTAATGTTATGTATTTCTAATTATATTGTGCTGGGGTTAGAAAATAATGCTTTCCTGATATAGATTCTTTGGCTCGTGGCCTAGTTAATAGTTCATTTTCATTAATGATTCATGTATACTATATTAGAGTTCAATTAGAGAAGCAATACCAGTAGGAGATAATTATTTAGGGCTCATTGTAAGAACTTTGCTTATGCAGTCATGGAG
Organism: Lemur catta; assembly: GCF_020740605.2. Classification (NCBI taxonomy): domain Eukaryota; kingdom Metazoa; phylum Chordata; class Mammalia; order Primates; family Lemuridae; genus Lemur; species Lemur catta. Next base: position 51,589,978 of record NC_059128.1, on the reverse strand, counting down.
CCTGGGTAGGTGGGTTTGTAATCCCTAGAGCAGGCCACCGGGATAGGTAGCCTGGAACATATGGGCAAAAACTGAAGCTACTGTCCACAGACATAATTTCTTCTTAAGGGCAGCCTCAGAATTGTTATTGGGCCCAGCTGGATTATCTAGGATAATCTCCTTTACTTAAAGCCAATTTGTTATTGATTTTAATCACATCTACAAAATATCTCCACAGCAGTGTTTAGTTGAAATAACTGGGGACCATAGCCTAACCTAGTTGACACATCAAAAAGACCATCTTACATGCTAAAAAAATGTGCATTTGATATTATTTGGTCAATGGCTAGTAATTTATGTTGAGATATTTATTTAGGTACTAATGTGTTATTTTTAGCAATTAGAGCCTCTCTTTTTTTCCTAATGTCTTTAATACCATGTTTTGATATAAATACTACTGTTTTAAGTGTCTTGGTGTCCGCCTAGGATATAATTTTCTGCTCCTATATCAACCCCAAAATAAAACAAACAAATAGGAAATAAACAAAATAACTGATATTCTGTTTGTTGTTTTAAATGCATCTCTCATAAGCAGTGCATTTCTGGATTTTGTTTTATCTACGAATCTCAAGATTATATTCATCAATGGCCATTATAATGAACCTAAATACCTATTTTTTGCAGAGCATAACTCACTGAAAAGAGCTCTCCCTGAGTTTAGTGAGTTTCAGATATGTCAAACAAGGACTTAACCCTGTAAGGCTAACCCACAGTTTCCTTCAGGGTACCTCACATTATATTATTATTTTGCAAAAACTGCTTTTTGCAAAAGATTACCTTGCTCAATTATTATTATACTGCTTAAAAGGTGGGAGGTGTAGGAGAAACGGCAACACCAGGCCAGATAGTCTGTCTACACTAGCTGTTTTCTTCCCCACCAATCCCAAGTCACATGGACTCAGTCATAATATTGCCCCATTGCTCTTTGCTGCCTTAAAGGACATCTGCTCCTTTTTGAAAAGCAAAGGGGCAAATACTAATCCATCCAGTCAATGCAGGAAAAAGGACAGACGTGACTAGAAGTTCTTTGTCACCCTAGCTTACAGCTGTGGCATCTAACCCTACCTTTCTCCAGGTTTCTTTAGGTCTCTAAAGGACCAGGACATCTTACAGAATCACAAGCTCATTTTTATTTTCTTACATTATGAATAAAGTCAAGAAAAAACCTTCTAATTATACTGGCTAGAAATGTAAAACTTTTGCATACTGTTTTCCAGATTTGTGTTCTTAGGACTATGAGTTATTCTGCTATTATAAATTTTGAATGATATTTACAGACATGTCAAAATATTACGGAGTGACAAGATTGATTTTGAAGTTGCTTTTGTCAATTCATTTCTACTTTGCTGTACGATGGAATATTGTATACTTCTAAAAGCACACAGAAAATCTATTCAATTCAAAATGAATCAAACAGAAGCATTAATATTTTAAGTGTTTTTCAAGGGAAATTCATCTATTTTCTTAGAAAAATAAACTATATATTTAATAGGTATATAATAAATTAGTATTTATGGTTCTAGACTAAGGGAAAGGCTCTGTAACAGAGTTCGTATGAACCTTATCATCCTCCCTTGATACCCACCTACATTTTTTTTACCCTCTTGCTGCCCGTGCTCCCACCCCCAAGACCCATGCACCCCATCTCTCTCTCAACTTTTCCTTTGGGGTCCTAGTATGGTTTGCTTCCCCTTCTCAAACTTAACTCTGATACTCATCACTTTAGGATTTTGTCATGGTCCAAGACACAAATTGTCTCTTACTAATTTATAAATGGCTGTTAATATTAAATGTTGTTCAAATAACCTATATAATGGCTAGATCAAAATAATTTAGGTAAGAGTGGGGATTTCTGGAATAAAAATTGTGGGATGGTTGATGTGGCTCTTTCTTGGAGATGCTCTCAATTACAGTGATGCAGTGTCATGTAACTCTTCATAGTCATAACTCTGTGAACCATACAAAATGGGACACACTTCATTGTAATATAGAGGGGTTAGTAAAAGAGTATGCCATGTTGTACATGCAGCATCACTGTTTCATGATAATTATAAAGCATTAATGCTAACATTTTACTGATTGAATTCAATTTGAGATATGCAGTTTCTTCATAGATAGCTGTATTTGTTATTACCTAGATGTTTTACAGTGGTAATTAACTCATGAGTTAAGTTAAAAATATATAAAATTTACCTATGATATACCAATTTGACAAAAATGGATCCCTTGTTAAAATTATTTTCACTGCAGGAGACATATCCTAATAATAAGAATCTGCAAATATGACAGACATGGTATTTACTTAACAGTTTCCAGTGAAATAATTTATAAATTTTAATGAGTATTAAATTTTAATAACTATTCCATTTATTAAATTTTAATTATATGAGATGACTGTGTTCTCCCTTATAACATATGCATATTACTAATGAAATTAAAATCACTCCCTAATCATCATCCCACACCCTAGTCATCTCCCTTCTTTACCAGAGATGATCACTATTTTTTTGTATAATTCTTGACTGGTTTTTGAACTTTTGCATATATTAAACATATAAAAGTTATATATAATGTTAGATATAATTTTCTTTTCTGTACAATTTTTTATGGCACGTGTTCAATTATGTTACATGCATAGCTTGTATAAAGGTCAAGTCAGGGCTTTTAGGATAGTCACCACCCAAATAATGTGCCCTGTACCCATTACCTGATTTCTTATCATCCCCTTCCCTCTAACCCCTTCATTCTTCTGAATCTCCATTGTTTATCATTGCATTCTCTACATCCATGTGTATACATATTTTAGCACCCATTTATGAATGAGAACATGTGATATTTGACTGCCTGTGCCTTACTTATTTTACTTAGGATAATGGTCTCCATTTCCGTGGATGTTGCTGCAAAAGACAAAATTTCATTTTTATGACTGAATAATATTTCATTGTGTAAATATACCATATTTTATTTATTCATTTCTCTGTTAATGGACACTTAAGGTTGATTATATATCTTTGCTATTGTGAATAGTACTGTAAGAAACATACAAGTATAAGTATCTTTTTGATATATTGATTTCTTTTCCTTTGGGTAGATACCCAGTAGTGGGATTACTGGATTGAAAGGTAGTTCTATTTTTAGTTCTTTGAAGAATTTCTATACTGTATTTTCTAGAGGTTGTACTAATTTACATTCCCACCAAAAGTGTATAGTAGTTCCTTTTTTTTTTTTTTTTTTTTTGCATCCTGGTCAACATCTGTTATTTTTTGTCTGTTTAGTAATAGCCATTCTGACTGGAGTAAGGTAATATTTCACTGTGGTTTTAATTTGCATTTCTCTGGTGATTAATGATGTTGAGCATTTTTTCATGTATGTGGCCATTTGCATATCTGCTTTTGAAAAGCATCTATTCAAATCCTTTGTCCACTTTCTAATGGGATTATTTGTTTTTTTGGTAGTTGTTGAATTTTTTGAGTTCCTTGTATATTCTGGATATTAGTCCCCAGCCACATGAATAACTTGCAAAAGTATTCTCCCATTTTACAAGGTGTCTATTCACATAGATAATATTTTGTATAATTCCGTGTGCTTTCCCAGATAAATAGTATCTTACTTTAATATTGCTCAAGAGCCTACTTTTTTAAACAATTTTTTTTAGAATATTCATATTAAAACGTGGAAAGAACATTCTTTTATATGTGGTTTGTATTAAATTGTATGATTTACCATGTTTAATTTAGATATTGACTTTTGGAAGACATTTAGATTATAATTTGTTTTTAATACAAAATGATGCAATTAAAATTTAAGAGATTTTCTGAATAGTTAGAAGTGTTTCTCAAAGTTAAATACTTGATGTGGAAGTGCTGGACCATGGAGAGAAAGATTACTGCAATTTTAAGTGATGGTACTAAGCTACCTACTACATTGATTCATACTCTCAAAAAAAGTGCATTAAAATACCATTTCCTTATAATGTTACCAAATCATGTGTTTTATTGACTATATTTTGATATCTGATGAGTTAAATTTTTAAAAAATTAGCATTAAATATTTAATTTAATTCAGCATCCCTTATGATGCTCTCCTGGTAAAGAGACAATTTTCATAATAGATATCAAATCTCTTCTAAAACATAGGTCTGAATGTTTCCCTTTAATGCCCCTGAAGATTGAGATGTGTGCTTGGATTCATGAAAACAACATATTAGGGAGTGAAGTTAGCTAGTTATGACAGTGAGAGCATCCATACATGAATCCCAGATAGACAATGTCTCTGTTAGAAAGGGGAACAGAAATAGGATAGAAGTGGACTAGTATTTGGATTTAAAACCCATTTAAAAAAAAATCTTGGCATAATTTAGTAGAGTGTGCCCATGAACAGTTCATTTCAATTACATGTGAACTCAGTTTCTAATTTCAAAATGTCATTAAAATTGACACTACATATTTTATCTAAGTTTCTTTAGATTGTATGAAAAGGGGTATGTCCTTAATTTGATTTTGTATAGGTTAGAGTTTCATACAGAGATTCTGTCTCCAACAGAGAGCTAAAATAAAATCCCACCAGGCTTTCTTTACTAGAGTGAAAACATTATTGTATTTATTTGGCATAGCGGGACTTTGGTGAGAACCTTTTTTCCAACAAAGCAAGTTAATAGAATGCCATTGAAAAGGTTCTGATTTAACACCATGATGGTACATTTGGGAATCCTCAGAAATGGACTCTTTTGTTTATATTAGACATACAGAGATTTAAAATCCAAGACCTGCATTTGGGATTTACACATATTCTCTCTTACTGTGGCTAATAAAAGCATTTTGCTTTATCCCTTCATTTTAATTATGTGTTTTCTTCCTTTGGTCTCCTCTAGGGATTTCGTTACTTTATAATATTCGCTCCAGTTGACATTTTGCATGGTGTTTTATAGACAATAAGAAAAAGTAGGGAGTTCATTTGTAATTTGGAAATATAATGAGCAAGCTATCATCATCTACCAGTAGAGGAGAGCATGCCCCCAGGCTCAGGCACACACAATTAGCTGCCAGACCTACTACTCTTCTCTCCATTGATCATAGTCCCTTTTCAGAGTTCCCAAGTGATCAATACAAGACATGTTGAGAAACAGTTCACAGAAAGCCCATTTAGGAATGACAAATGCATTCACTACCAGAGCTTTTATTAAAATAAAAAAAGTTAAGATAATTCAAAGCTTATAAAATGACCACTCAGAGTACGTTTTTAGACCTCTTTCCTTTATTTCAAGTAACTAAATCTGATTAGGAGACAATTTCTTGTTAAAGGCAACCTAATCAAAAGTAAAATTTCCCAAGGATTATTTTTTCCTTTTGCAGCTATTAAATCAACAACACTTGTGCAGTAAATTTGTTCATTACACATATTAAGGAAAAAACAATATTTATAATGCATAGTAATGTTTTAAAAGAAAGTGAAGTGGTTGGCATAACAATCTAACTTCTAAGCATAACAACTCCTATAACTTTGTAGTCGGTACTTTAAAATATTTGCACTGGTGACTAATGGATGTGAAGAATTTGCCATATCAAAAGGTAGGGAAATAGCAAGGTGTGTTGTTGTAAGAGGATACTAGAACTAGAGAAGTTACACAACCACAGAGTGCAACAGTTTATCAGTAATGAATTAGAAATCATGTAAGCAGTGTACACATGTGTGTGTGTGTTTGTGTGTGTGTGTATGTGTGTGTGTGTGTGTGTGTGTATATATAAAGAGAGAGAGAGAGAGAGAGAGAGGTGAGGGCATGCAAATATCAGTCAGAGGACTGACCTAGATGAAGTTTCAAATGTATAATTAAATACAGTAAAGACAAAAGAAGCTTAATATCATTAGTCAGTTTAGAAATGCAAATTAAACTGCAGTAAGGTACATCTATACACCCATAGGAATGACTGTAAGCAAAAAGAGTAAGAACAACAAGTGATGGTGAGGACTTAGAAACTGGACCCCCTCTACATTTTTTATGGGAATGTAAAATGGTGCATTCATTTTGGAACAACGTTCTGTAGTGTTTTTTTTTCTTAAGCAGAAATTTACTATGTGATTCAAAAATTCAATTTCTAGGTATCTACTCAAGAAAAATAGAAATATATGTCTACAGAAAGACTTGGATGTGAATGTTCATAAATGCATTATTCATAACAGTCAAAAAGTGGAACCAATCCAGATGTTCACTACTGGTTAATGGATAATCAAACTATGACATATCCTTACAATAGAATACTTATTCAGTAATAAAAAAAGAATGAAGTACTGATGATGCTACAGTATGGATGAACTTCAAAAACACTATGCTAAGTCAAAGAAACCAGAGGCAAAACAATAGGTAGATATTTACGTGAAATATCCAGAAAAGACAAATCTGTAAAGACAGAAAACAAATTAGTACCCAGTTGCCTGGGTCTGAAGCAGGGATTGACTGCTAACAGGAGGGAGTGAGCTATGGGGTAACAGAAATGTTCTAAAACAGGGTTGTGTGGTGGTTGCACAACTCTATAAATTTACTAAAAATCAATTAATTGTGTATTTTGATGTAAAATGAGTAAATTTTAATGGTACATAAGTTACATCTCCATAAATCTTTTGAAAATCAGTATAACAAGGAATATTTTGGCATAATCACATAAGAAATGAGGAAACAAGGACAGAGAACAAAAGGGAAAAACTAACAAGCCATCCAGAATCCAAATCATGTAGCGTAAATCATGTACTCTCTTTTCTTCTTCAACCTAAGTGCGCCAGCCTGGAGCATGCTATTTTGTTTCATTTTAAAATCCTGGTTGACTAACTGAGCAGTAAATTCTGTATATGGGGCAACAAAAAAGAAAGATGTATTTGAAGTTGCCCTTATAAGAAGGATAGCAAAGATATTGATGAACCCTGTGAAACTTCATCAAAATGGTATGGTAGGTGTCTCAGTGCCATTTAATAGGATTGCCAACCAAATGGCACCTTCCAGAAGAGGTTTGTAGATACCTAAAACTGGTTTCATAGTTGTAGTAAGGAGTCTGACTCGAAGTTTTCATAATTGACTGCTGACAACTCTTAACCCTTAATCCTCCATTTTTCCTTTGTGCCCCACATCTGGGCCAACGGACAAGAAAGCCTGGGTGTTCCCTCCTTTGGCATAGTGGGAGAGTCAAACTAGGCAATTCCTTTTCCTCTGAGCAGGAACTCTCACTCTGGCCACACCTCTTAACTTCATTAAAAACCCAGGCCTATTTTCCTTTATCTCTCAAGTTATTTCACATCTGCTGAATTAAGTAAATAATAAAGCTCCTCATTCCCTCTTGGTATGTGTGTGTGGTATCATCAGTCTTGACATCTGAATCTAACTTTGAATAGGAGTCCATCTGCCTTGGCAGGTGACCATAAAAATTGTCTTCTGTCATAATGGAACCTATTGAAAAAATGTGACGAAAGGGAAAAGATAGAAAAGTTCTAAATCCTTTGGCTTGGACTTTGATTTTGTGTATAGCAGCCATAGTTACTCTCTTATTCAATATTTCTTCTCCCCTTCATATTTACTAAAACACTAATTTTTTGTTCACATTGACAATAAACCTAATTATAAAAGAAAAAAATTCACACCTCTGTGTCTCCCTTACAGTGAAAGGAGTCCCTTTGACCAGGTTCTTTTATTTATTTATTTATATTTATAAACTTTGGGGTGTTCATCTGAGCCAAATATTTTTTGCTTTGCTTTGTTTTGTTTTTATTTCAATAGATTTAGGGGTTACAAGTATTTATTTTTACATGGATGCATTGTATAATGTCGAAGTCAGGGCTTTTATTGTACCAAGTTTTGACCAATGAGTTGTAAGCTGAATTACACAGTATAAAATTCCTAGGAAATCTGCTAATTTTCTAATTTATAAAAATGTGTTTTCTCAGCTATCATTGTCTTTTGTCCTATGCCTCCCGCCTTCTTTGTGCCCAGAGAGAGGATATGATGCCCAGAACTGGTACAATCATTGAGTAAGTGTAAAAATGAGTGTCATGTAAGGCTAGTGTGCAAGAAATAAGCTCATTGTGGAAATGGGGTACTAGAGTGTCTGCCTCAGGATGCGTTAATGAGGGAAAGCAAACAAACAAACAAACCAAATATTCCTCAAACCAATAATATTTGGTTGCCCATTAAACCAGTAACATTAGGTTTTCTTATTGTAATACAGGGCAAAGCATATATTAAAAATACGTATTATACCAAATTATCTTTCACTTGAATGTGAACTTCGCTTTGTTTCACGTTATTTTTAATAGTTATTTCTTTAGTAATACTATTATTGCTACCTAGATAATTTATCAAAAAATGATATCATGATATAATCTGTCATCGTTTTTGATTTCATCCTCAAAATACATAGTAACATAGGGTTTTTATTGTTTTTTGGGTTTTTTTTTTTTTTTTTGAGACAGAGTCTCGCTCTGTTGCCTGGATTAGAGTGCCATGGCATCAGCCTATCTCACAGCAACCTCAAACTCCTGGGCTTAAGCAATCCTTCTGCCTCAGCCTCTCAAGTAGCTGGGACTATAGGTATGTGCCACCATGCCTGGCTAATTTTTTTGTCTATATATATTTTTAGCTTTCCAGATCATTTCTTTCTAATTTAGAGATGAGGTCTTACTCTTGCTCAGGCTGATCTTGAACTCCTGACCTTGAGAAATCCTCCCGCCTCAGCCTCCCAGAGTGCTAGGATTACAGGCGTGAGCCACCATGCCCAGCCGTAACATAGAATTAAAAGAAAGTGTTCAATTAGAGAAATTTGGGGGATCCAGTTTAAAGGGAATGAGATTTTACAAGTAATTCCTAATATTTTTCTTTATGTCAAAACCAGGGTTGGCCAAATTTTCCTCAAGGTTAGATGTTTATTATTACAAAATGGTCCTTCATGTGTTCACTTAAGTAGCACACATACCAAAATGGTCTTTCACTTTCTGTGAATTAAAAGCTGTGTGACAAAGAATCTTCATATTGAGGGGTTTTGGGGGCTTGAGGTGAGGTGTAAATACATTTAATTAAGGAGGTAAAAGACCTATACAGGGAGAGCTATGAAACACTGAGGAAGGAAATAGCAGAGGATGTAAACAGATGGAAAACCATACCATGCTCATGGGTCAGCAGAGTCAACATTGTTAAAATGTCTGTACTACCCAAAGCGATCTACAGATTCAATGCAATCCCTATTAAAATGCCAACATGATTTTTCACAGATCTAGAAAAAATAATTCTATGCTTTGTATGAAACCAGAGAAGAGCCCATAGAGCAAAAGCAATCTTAAGCAAAAAGAACAAATTGGGAGATATCAGTTTATCAGACTTCAAGCTATACTACAAGGCTTTAGTAACTAAAACAGCATGGTACTGGCACAAGAACAGAGACATAGACCAATGGAACAGAACTGAAAACCCGGTTATAAAACCATCCTCATATAGCCATCTAATATTTGACAAAGCAGACAAAAACAGACACTGGGGAAAGGAATCCTCATTCAATAAATACTGAAAAAACTGGATAGCCACATGTAGAAGATTGAAACAGGATCTGCATCTTTCACCTCTCACAAAAATCAACTCACAGTGGATAATAGACTTAAATCTAAGGTGTGAAACTATAAGAATTCAGGAAGAAAATGTTGGAAAAACTCTTATAGACATTCTAGGGAAAGAATTTATGAAGAAAACCCCAGAAGCAATCACAGCAACAACAAAAATAAATGAGACCTGATCAAATTAAAAAGCTTCTGCACAGCCAAACAAACTATCACCAGAGCAGACAGACAACCTACAGACTGGGAGAAAATATCCGCATTTTACATATCCAATAAAGGGCTGATAACTAGAAGCTATATAGAACTCAGGAAAATTGGCAAGAAAAAATGGAACAACCCTATCAAAAATGGGCAAAGTACATGAAGAGAAACTTTTCAAAAGAAGATGGACTAATGGCTAACAAACATGAAAAAATGCTCAACATCTCTAATCATCAGGGAAGTGCAAATCAAAACCACAGAGAGATACCATTTATCTCCAGTGAGAATGGCCTTTATCAAAAAGTCCCAAAACAACAAATGTTGGCATGGCTGTGGAGAGATAGGAACACTCATACACTGCTGGTGGGACTGCAAACTAGTACAACCTCCGTGGAAAGTAATATGGAGATACCTCAAAGAACTACAAGTCAAATTACCATTTGACCCAGCAATCCCATTACTGGGCATCTACCCAAAGGAACAAAAACATTCTATAAAAAAGACATCTGCACTAGAATGTTTATAGCAGCACAATTCATAATTGCAAAGATATGGAAACAACCCAGGTGTCCATCAATACATGAGTGGATTAATAAAATGTGGTATATGTATACCATGGAGTTCTATTCAGGCACAAAAAACAATGGTGATATAGCACCTCTTGTATTATCCTGGGCAGAGCTGGAACCCATTCTATTAAGTGAAGTATCACAAGAATGGAAAAACAAGCACCACATGTACTCACCAGCAAATTGGTTTTAACTGATCAACATTTAAGTGCACATATAGTAATAACATTCATTGGGTGTCAGGCAGATGGGAAGGGAGTGGATGGAATGGGTGGGTATATTCACACCTAATGGGTGTGATGTGCACTGTCTGGGGGATGGACATAGTTGAAGCTCTGACTCAGGTGGGACAAGGGCAATATATGTAACCTAAATACTTGTACCCTCATAATATGCTGAAATAAAAAAGAAAAAAAAAGAGAGAAAAAAAAGAAATTTATTAAATTTAACTACCATTATTTGTCACGGAAGAAGGTGGGACATAGAGAAAATAATCGCTGCAAATCTATGTAAAGAAAACATTTATATCAAGTATGTATTCTGGCAATGTCCACAAAAGATGTGGCATTTGGAACTTACTGAAACTGAGTTTTTGTTATATTACTCCATTCTATAATATCATTTCATGTATAGATAAAAGGCACCTTTTCTTGGAAAAAAACAGATATTCCTACTGTAATTTAACTGATTTTTTGTAATAAGATTAATACAATCCATAGAGTAATTGCTGTTTTGTATAACACTTGTAATAAAATTATTTTTTAAAAAAAGATAATGCTGAAAAACAAGTCAGTATTCGTATGACCTGGCAACTGAAAGCATATGGCCACACAAAAAAATTGCCATGAACATTCACAGCAGAGCTGTTGATAGCAGCCAAAAGTTGAAACAGTAGAAACGTCTATCAACTGATCAGATGTTTGATGGATAAATGTGTTATATCCAAAAGGAATGAAGTTCTGATATGTGTTACAACATGGGTGAACTTTGAAAACATTTCTCTAAGGAAAAAAAAAAAAAGCCTGTCATCAAAGACAATGTTTTTATTTTATGATTTCATTTATATTAAGTGTTCAGTACAGCAAAATCCCAAGATAGAGCAAGTGGATTAGCAGTTGCAAGAGTTTAGGACAAGGGGTTAATTAGGATTTACTGCTAAACAGAACTGCACTTTTTTTTTAGAGTAATGAAAATATTCTAAAATTACATAGTGACAATGATTTCACAACTCTGAGTACACTAAAAACCAGTGAATTGTATACTTTAAAGCAATTAATTTTATGATGATGTAAATTATATCTCAATAAAGCTGTTATAAAACACAAGATGTGTAAAATGTCTAACACAATACCATAACTTCTGATTTTTTGTCATGGAAATTAGATATTTTTATAAAATATTTGTTATTTTAAATCTTATAATGATTTTATTTTTATTTTCAAATGAATTAATAAGTAAGATGTTTACATGTTTCTGTTTTAATTTTAAGTGTGGCAAATATGAACAGGTCACATAAACATCATCCATATGAAATCTTCACCAATTTTTAAGAATAAAGGGAATTTCTGAGACCAGATATTTTGTGAACCTTCATTTCTATTTATCAGGATATCCATTCTCAGCTTGTGTACAAGGAAATTAGGAAATGTAGGCTGTCTTCCTGAAGCATTCCCACACTCTCCCCAATAGGAACAAAATGGAACACAGTTTGTATACTTAATTCCTTCTTCCTGAATTATTTGTTTATTTAACGGATACATAATAGATGTACAATTTTCAGAGTACATATGGCATTTTGATACATGCATATAATGTACAAATAATAGGAGAATTGGGATGTCTGTCCCATTAAATATTTATCTTTTCATTATTCTGGGAACATTCAAATTATTCTAGCTGTTTTGAAATGTACAATAGATTATTGTTAACTACAGTTACCCTAATGATTTGTTGAACATTAGGTCTTATTTATTCTAACTATACCCAATTATTTAAAATTCTTGATTTAGTCTTCAGATATACAAAACTTTTACTAATGACTTTTTGCATTACATTTTATAACAGTCATATCATAATGCTCCATCCTTACCACATCACTATGAGGTAATGAAACTCCCTCTAAACTCCCAGAGCCCTATTGTAAACACTGTGGAGGAAAACAATAAAGTACAGAATGGAAGGACCTATTCTCCAGGAATTGAAAATCTACTTGAAAGGGAAATTGAACAACCAGTTATGATACATTTCAAGTACTTAGTAAAATATGATTATATAATTAATTCAAGAAGTGAGTGTCTTTGAATTTCAGAGAAAGAATGAAATATTTTGAATGTTTGACTAGTACTTTATTCAGTAAGGAGGAATCAAGATAAAATAGGAAGAACTATGTATTGAAATATGTATAAGAAGTGGGGTGGAAATGATGAGTTCGGTTTTGTGTATATATTAAGGTAGGTATGCCTTAATGCATCTGAGTAGAGATATTTTATAGACTATGATGGACAGAGATAGGTTAGTGATATTATGATTCTTTTCCTTTTAACATGGAAAAGACTTGATGCCAAAAAAAAAAACAATCAATTTGGGGAAATTAAATCTATAATATAGGGCCGAGAGGAGAAAAATGATCAAGGGAGAACCTTGAAGAAACAAGAGGAGCTATATAGCACATATATAGGTGCAAGACTAAATCTAGAGCAGAAGGGTGATTTTTTTCTTCAATGAAATGAAAATGAAGTATGTAAGGACATTGTAAATGATGCAAAGGGAAAGAAGCATAAGAAAGAGGTAGATCGCTAACAGAACATGTCAATAGTGTCTAACTCCAGTGCCCATAATATTTTGGTAGTTAAAAAATAGGGATAAGTTTATAGAAGTTAATATTAAAATATTAAATTCAGAAAAGAAATATAAATAGGAATATGTAGCTAATTTGATGTTAGTCTATTAATCTCTTTAAACACAATCACATACACACATAGATGTGTTTACATAAGTATGTTAAAATTATTTTATGAGAACTAGATTATATGAGGAAAGTTAAATTTATACAATATGCATTCTTACAATAAAAAGTTCATAAATATATATTATGTCCCAGATTATTAGTCATTTTTATTATAATTTTTTATTATTTGTATAGCTAATGCTTAATGAGTACATTAAGTAATATTCCAGATAACTATTAAATAAAGTTCTAATATATTACCAAATATAAATTTATCCTATGCAACTTATGTACTGATTTTTTCACTGTGGGTATAAGTATTTTTTTAAGAGCTGAATTTATAATTCCTTAGAGAATAATTTTTAGTATTTAAAATAAGTGATGATTTAAACTTAGTCCAGATGTGTCTATTTTATAAAAGTAGAAGTAAAATGTGCTCAATTCCTCTAGATCACCAATGATCAGGTTAGATAAATGAATGAGAATCCTTTTTTATTACTAATAATGCTCTATGATAGATTTACACATTAAATTTCTAGTAAGAGTAGACAAGCTTAGAGCAAAAGGTACAGGAAATAAAATATATAAGGGAAACTGAAAAGCATGACTGTTTTAAAATGCTCCAAAGCAGTAATGGCATGAAATAATATCGATAATACAACTTAGTTTGAATATTTTGACTTCTTAATCAAAGCTATCAAACTACGTGATTTGAAGCATATGGGGAGAATAAGGCTCCTTCTCAATATTAAGATATCCCACTTTCAAACTGCTGCAATGTGTCTTATATTCAAGAAGTTTAGAATACTAGCATAAATAATACTCCTTTAAAATAATTTATGGAAAAATAAAAAATTTTAAAACGCATCATTCCTCAAAGAAATAATTAGCTGTTTTGCATTATTGAATAAATGTAGATCTGAGCCCATTTGCATTTGATTCTTGTGAGACCACAGTATATAATGAAGTTTTTTAAAGTATTTCTTCCATTAGCTTCCCAAATATTTATAAATAAGAGCCCCTGCTATTTGTTAGACATTATGCTCAATCCTATATGTACAGTTGAGAACAACTAACACAGATATTCCAAATATTGTGAATATATGTTATATTTGTTTCTATCCACGTTAAAAATAGTTTGGGTATAATGCTGAAAATGGAAAGAGAAAACATGATAAACATTTATATTTTTATTTCCTTAAATTAAGAACAAAACTTCATTAGTATACATATATTTTATAATTCTAATTATTAAAATTGTATAACGTGTGATTAATGAACATCTATTTTGTTTTAGTCCCATCAATACAAAACAGTAGTGGGTTTTTTACAGTCTACATAATAAAAAGCCCAATTAGACACAAAATTTAAAATTCCATTTGTCCCAACTTTAATCTAGCATCATAATTATTTGAGGAAAATGCAGTTCCAAGTAAATGAAAAGCAAAAGACCCACTGAAACTTTAGCCATGTTGAGAAAATACTTATATTCATTTAATAGTATTTTGTTTGCCTATATTAAATGTTAAATCCTTCATCTTCTCAACTATCATCAGTTCAATTACATTAATCATTTTTTTCTGCTTACTAGTCTAATCTATTAACAAGTGTAACAATAATTTTGTTGGGTAAACTGTAAGAGCAGTCAGTCATGCCTGAATTATATTTAATCATCAATATCATTTGATATCAATAAAATACAGACCTTCTACATCAAAATTGCCTAACCCTTCTGTTTTCTTAAAGGACTTTACTCAATAATGAAAATTATTACTCAACATATTATCTCCATGCAAAGTTTTAGGCCATCAGTCTATACTGTCAAATAGTCCTTAATAAAAAATTACTTTCAAAAAAAATCTATATTCATGAAATCAGCTAAACTCATCTTCATAGTAACTGTTTGAAAGTTTGAGGTGGATTTTTTTTTTGATATTCAACACTGTGTTTTTTATTTATTTATTTTTTAAATTCAGGATATTATGGGGATATATTTGATTACACGAAATGCATTTGCCTCACCCAAGCCAGGGCTACAAGTGAGTCCTTTTTGTCTGCTATATTTTTGTTCTGGTTAAAAGCCATTTCCTCTTTTATATTTAATGTAATATTATTCATAAGAAATCAGTTAAAATATAGATAATTTCAAAAGGAATCAACATTTCAATAAACAGAACTAATGCACCACAATATATGAATTTTTATTTTATTCTAGGTTATACAAATTTTTTTTTACATTTTTCCCCAATTTGTATTTCTGTCAATGTGAAGGAATTACTAAGGCTCCAATGTTTTAGCTACATGCACCTTAACAGGAAAATTCAGCAATTATACCTCACCTAATTTCAGGTCACAGTTTACAAACAGTGGCAACTGTGTACTTATTTCATTTCGCAAAATTTATTAAGCTTCTACTGGGTTACTAGATGTATTTCACTCTATTGGGTATTGAGGAGAACAATAAAAACAGTCATTTGTAGTTCTTATAGTCAAGTAATTAGCAGTCTTTGTGGAAAACATTTAAAATTTTGTCAAACTTTGATATCAATAAATGTCACCTAGGGGTACTTGCTAAAATCCAGGTCCCTGGGGAACTTTTCTGATAAAATGAATCAGATTTTATAGACAAGAGTTCTGTATTATTTTCACATACACCTGTGCCTTGATTTATGCAAAATGTGTTAATGTTAAGTAGAATTCTTTATTTTCACCATGTAGTATTCTAAAAACCTATATAGATACTCTAAGCAGATTAAATTAAAATATTGAACTTTGATTTAATGTCATAAGCCTTTATATAGAGACATTTCTTTGATCACTCCATGAACTCCCTCTGGCACATGTTATGTTGTTGGCAGTATGTAAAAAAACATTTTTCCAGAGAAATAATGGAACACATTACTGAAATAAATTAACTTGCTCAACACAAATAAATCATATATTGATGTGGAAAATAGAAACCTGCTAACATAGAAAGCTGGTAACAAATAATCTGAAATGCAACATTATATTTTAAAGTAAATAATCAGGAAAAATAAAACAAGTTTTGTGTTTTCTAATTTTACTTGATATATGTGAATATTGTGTAGAATTTCTCAGATTTATTTTTTATTTCTTCTCACAATGCAATTTGTGAAGGTGACTCACTTACCACAACATAAATTTAAATGCTTCAATCTGTATGCCCTAAAGATGTTGGAGATGAGCCATAGATTGGGGAGAAATAAAAAAGATATTTTTAATTTAATAAGGATAGCAACCTGCCTAATTCGCTTGATGGGCTTCCAAAAATATGGTGAGATATAGGTAAAATAAACAAACTTAGGTAATTCTTGCACTTATTAGTGAGACTAATTTGGAAAGAGAAATCTTTGAATTTGGAATCAAAACAACTAGGTTATAACTCAACCCAACCCGTTAATAACTTGCTAAAAATATGTACATATACATATAAAATGTACGATTTGAGGGATATTTTTGACTGGGTAAAATTGCATATATGAAATTATATTTTTAGAAAATAAGATAATTATGCTTATTAAGTATAACATATTTATTTGAATAAATAGAAACCCATATTCCAAGAGACTGAAACTCATTTTGCTATCCTTACTGATTGTCAAGAGCTGTTCTGCTTTTGGCTTGTGAGAAATGAAAAAAAAATATTGTTGATTCCTTTATATTTCTTCTAATCAGGGAGTGGACAGAGACAGATGAAGTCATATTAGTGACCTTGAATGAAATTCAATAAATAGTTTTGAAACATATATTTTTATTAAGTGCTACAGTATGTTCTGTGGTGAATAAGAACATAAAATTGAGTAAGACATGGGTCCTACATTTGAGGTTTTACAATTTAATAACATAGCATATACACATATAACCATAGTCAAGTTAAAATATGATAGTTATTTAGGGAAGAAATGAACACTGTTCTGTGTTAGCACAAAGAAAGAGAATGTTTGGTAATGTTAAAAACTCTAAGAAATCCTAAGTCTGGAAGACTGTTATGGTGTATGTATTGATGTCCTCAAGATTACCAGTTTATAAAATATTTCTCCAGTTGAAGATGGTGAAAAAAACTAGGACATCAGTAGGAAGAAAGAGAGGATACGAACAAAGGCAATATTGTGAATGTAAAATGGGATTTAGCTATTGACTCACAGTGAAAGACAAAGAAACGAAGGAGTCAAAGGCTAATTGATGTCCCTAGCAGAAGCTTTTCTAGCAGCATCTATTTCAGAGCTACTGGTATCTTGTCAATTTTCCTAGTTTGTCCCACAGTCCCTGAAACTTGTTTAGGCTTTTTAGAGGTGGGGATTAAACATATATTCTGTGATTTCTTCCTGGTGCAAAACATGGAACAACTATTTCTTTAGAAATTTAAAGTGAAATTAGATCCCTATGATGACTCTTTTTTTTTAAATTTCAGCTTATTATGGGGTACAAAAGTTCAGGTTATGTATATTGCCCATGTCCCCCCATCCCCCCAAGTCAGAGCTTCAAACGTGTGCATTCCTCAGACAGTGTGCATCTCACTCATTATGTAGGTATACACCCATCCCCTTCCCCCAAACCCCACATCTGTCTGACACCCAATTGGTGTGATTCCCAAATGTGCACTTAGGTGATGATCAGGGATACCAATTTGCTGGTGAGTACATGTGGTGCTTATGTTTCCATTTTTGGGATACTTCACTTAATAGAATGGGTTCCAACTTTCTCTAGGAGAACAAGAGATTCTAAATCACCGTTATTTTTTATAGCTGAGTAATACTCCATGGTATACATATACCACATTTTACTAATCCACTCATGTATTGATGGGCATTTGGGTTGTTTCCACATCTTTGCAATTGTGAATTGTGCTGCTATAAACATTTGGGTGCAGGTGTCTTTTCCGTAGAATGACTTTTGTTCTTTTGGGTAGATGCCCAATAATGGGATTGCTGGATCGAATGGTAAGTCTACTTGAATCTGTTTAAGGTATCTCCATATTGCTTTCCACAGGGGTTGCACTAGTTTGCAGTCTTACCAGCAATGTATGAGTGTTCCTGTCTCTCCACATCCACGCCAACATGTATTGTTTTGGGACTTTTTGATAAAGGCCATTCTCACTGGAGTTAAGTGATATCTTATTGTGGTTTTGATTTGCATTTCCCTGATGATTAGAGATGTTGAGCATTTTTTCATATCTTTGTTAGCCAGTCTTATATCTTCTTTTGAAAAATTTCTATTCATGTCCTTTGCCCTCTTTTTCATAGGGTCGTTTGATTTTTTCTTACCGATTTTTCTGAGTTCTGAATAGATTCTTATCAGTCCTTTATCTGAAGTGTAGCATGCGAAAATTTTTCCCATTCTGTAGGTTGTCTGTTTATTCTCGTGACTGTTTCTTTGGCTGTGCAGAAGCTCTTCAATTTAATCAGGTCCCATTTATTTATTTTTGTTGTTGCTGTGATTGCCTTAGGGGTCTTAAATATATTAAGACCACTTATATTCACTTGCAAGAGAAACTACATATTGAGTTAATATTATTTTTCAACCTATCCACTATCTATAGGATTCTTTATACTAAAAAGTATATCCATATTCTCTATCATTTGGTGGTTATTGGTCCTATCATATATTTATTTCCTCCTGTTTCCTTACTAATAAAAATCAATTTTTTCCCCAGATAAGATTGTTTTCCCTTATTCCTGGCAAATATTGGTGAAACATATGACACAGATCTGGCTAATTAGATATTTGCAGAAGTTCTTGGTAATATATGTATATATAAAGATATGCATTTGTATTGATGCGTATATATTACATATGCATGCATAAATGTATGTGTGTATGTATGTTCCAATCTATCTATCTACCTATCTATCTATCTACATATCATTTATCTATCCATGCAATGAGAGAGGACCGACTGTGTTTTGCTCTTCATCTTTCTCCCATAATCTCTTTTTCCAACTTGAGACTTCATTGCAATGATCAGAATTGAAATAGCCATCTTGAGACTATGAGAAAAAATGCTACAAGTTAAGAAAGAGTCAGGAATGACACAGATATTTCTCGATTCTCTGAGCATTTTCCCCAGATCTACTTGTTCAAGTCATGGATTTTTTAATCTTGTGTATGTCACAGATAAGTACTATTCCATTTGATCCTGATAATATTAGTCTAAAAACTGAATTGGTGGAATTTTTTAACACCTATATGCCACAGATAACCTACTTATTATGGATTTTACATAATACTTATAGATTTAACATCTTATTTATGAGTTCTTTAATTTAAACTCTCTTCCAAAATATATAGCCTTTGCTAATACGTGGTGTAATAGGACCAAAATTACTTTAGGAGTCACAAGTTCTAGTATCTTAAGCCAGTTCAAGTTCTAGTCTGTCACTTATGTGGCATATGCCTTGTTTGTTTTACCATTCTTGTGATACTTTGCTTAGAATGGCCTTCAGTTTCATCTAGGTTGTCACGAAAGGCATTAGTTCACCATTTTTTTTTAATGGCTGAGTAGTACTTGATAGCATACGTATACCACATTTTATTAATCCACTCATGTATTGATGGGCATTTGGGTTGTTTCCACATCTTTGTGATTGTGAATTGTGCTGCTGTAAACATTTGAGTGCAAGTGTCTTTTTTATAAAATATTTTTTATTCCTTTGGGTAAATACCTGATAGTGGGATTGCTAGGTCTACTTTTAGTTCTTTGAGTTATTTCCATACTACTTTCCATAGAGGTTGTACTAGTTTGCAGTCCCACCAACAGTGTATAAGTAAGTGTTCCTTTCTCTCTGCATCTATGCCAGCACCTTTTGTTTTGGGACTTTTTGATAAAAGCCATTCTCACTGAAGTTAAGTGATAACTCATGATGGTTTTGATTTGCATTCCCCTGATGATTAGCGACATTGAGCATTTTTACATATGTTTATTGATCATTAGTCTATCTTCTTTTGAAAAGCTTCTCTTCATGTCTTCTGCCCACTGTTTAGTAGGGTTGTTTGATGCTTTGTTGCTGATTTGCTTGAATTCTTTGTAGATTCTGGTTATTAGCCCTTTATCAGATGTATAGCATGCAAATATTTTCTCTCATTCTGTAGGTTGTCTGTTGTCTCTATTGATTGTTTCCTTGGCTGTGCAGAAGGCTTTTAATTTAATCAGGTCCCATTTATTTATTTTTATTGTTGCTGTGATTACCTTTGGGATCATCTTCATTAATTCTTTGCCTAGCCCCAAATCTATAAGAGTTTTTCCAAACTTTTCTTCTAGAATTCTTATAGCTTCATGTCTTAGGTTTAAGTCTGTTACCCATTGTGAATTAATTTTTGTGAGTGGTGAGAGGTGCAGATCCTGCTTCAGTCTTCTACATATGGCTATCCAATTTTCCCAGCACCATTTATGAAATAGTATATGCTTTTGTCTACTTTGTTGAAGATCAGATGGCAGTACGAGGATGGTTTTCTATCTGGGTTCTCTGTTCTGACCCAGAGGTCTGTGTCTCTGTTTTTGTGTCTTTACCATGCTGCTTTAGTTACTATAGTCTTATAATATAGCTTAAAATTTGTTTAAGTGATGCCTCCTGATTTCTTCTTATTGTTTAAGGTTGCTTTGGCTATCTGGAGCCTTTTCTGGTTCCATATGAAGCTTAGAACTATTTTTCCTAGATCTGTGAAAAATGGCATTGGTATTTTAATGGGGATTACATTGAATCTTTAGATCACTTTGGGTAGTATAGACTTTGACAATGTTGATTCTGCCAATCTATGAACATTGTTTTTCCATCTGTTTATGCCTTCTGCAATTTCTTTCCTCAGTGTTTCATAGTTCTCCGTATAGAGGTCTTTCACCTCCTTAGTTAAATATATCCCTATGTACTTTATTTTGTTTGTTGCTATTGTGAAAGATATTGAGTCTTTGTTTAGATTCTCAGCTTGACTGTTGTTGCCATATATGGATGTTACTGATTTGTGTATGTTGATTTTGTAATCTGAGACTTTGCTGAATTTATTTATCAATTCCAGGGGTGTTCTAAATGTAAGATCATATCATCATATGATATAAGAGTGATAGTTTGACCTCCTCTTTCCCCATTTGCATACCCACAATTTCCTTCTTTTGTCTGATTGCTCTGGCTAAGACTTTCACCACTATGTTGAATAGAAGAAGCGAGAATGGATAAACTTGTCTGGTTCCACTATTAAGAGGAAATGCTTTCAATTTTTCCCCCTTCATGATGATGTTCTTGTGAGTTTGTCATATATGGCTTTTATATTTTTGAGGTAAGTCCCATCTATGGACTTTTTTTTGTTGGAAGATTTTTATTGCTGCTTTAATTTCAATATTTGATATTGGTCTGTTCCAGTATTCTGTTTCTTCATGGTAGAGCCTAGGGAATGTTGTTTACATTTTAAATGAACCTTTAATATTTCCAAAATAAGGGATCAAAACTCATTTCATCATCTCTTTGTGTCATCCCTTTATTTATATATAGTTTCCTTCACAACTTTATCTATTTAGTCTCATGACATTTACCACACTATTTCTTTGGTATATTTGGGTCATGAGTATTTTTTAATTTTAATTCTTATTCAGCAATAAAAATTGTTTCCAGAATTATTCAAAAATTTACTAAAATCATAAATCTTTAAGAGATGGATAATCTTTCACAGTTTTTAACCAGAAAACTTGCCAAAAATACCTGACTAGCAGCAAGCACAGCTTTGTTTTATGATTTGCTTTCTCCAGGCATGTTGAAAGTTCTATTTACAATTAAATGTACTTTAAAGAGGATATCCATGATATACACTACCATATGATATATAGAACAACACTTATAGATAATTTTAACAACAAATTTATTACTATTTTTTCTAATGGGCAAAAATAAGATTTGTAGATATTTTATATATGAACCTCTGAGAGACAATTGAGAATGAAGATTCCATAATGGTGAAAAATCCCCTCATAGTATACACACATTTATTCCTTTTCCTTTAATCATTTTTATATTGAGCTTTTATACTCGTTAACTTGAAAAAATTAGAATTCATATATTATAAATTATCTTAGTTTTCTTGCTTATATGTAAATACTTAAAATATGCTGACTATAGATGCAATGGAATGACTCTTGGTCATGCTTCAAGAAAATCATTTGTCTCAATTTAACCTTTCTTGGAAAATAGCAATAATTTTAATTGCAGTATTTATAATTTATACCATGAAATTATAGATCAAAGTTAATAATTTCTGTTCCATAATATGTTTTCTGTTGTTTCTAAAGGACTGATGTAATATCTATGACATATATCATTGGTTATGGTTTTGGGTTGATTTCATTCATGTATATGAACTTAATTTTGCTAAAACTTATTTTATTTTTCTTACTCCTATATGCATATAATTATATTTAAATATGAATTATTGTAGACCCTCACTTCCCTAAAATTCCATTTTTGTTTAAAAATTCTGACTTCATTGAATAACTAAATTTTCCACTGGACTGCTAATGATAGATTAAAATAAAACTATTTAATAATATTAATAACTGCAGAAACTTTTATAATAACATGGAATATTAAAACATTTGCTCTGATGAATGAGAGTAATGAGAAAAGTTTTTCGTATTTTATTTATTTTTTATAATATGCAATATATTAATAATGTGATCTATTTAAGATGATTTACATGATTTTATCCTAGATTGGTAAATGACTCCTATGATTTACATATTAAATTTACCTTTTGCACTCCAACAGAATCTTGTTTACCCCTCTATTCTAATAGCTATCGATAAGCAAGAGTAATGGAAGACCCACTGGTCTTGACATCATAATATTTTAAAGATAATCTCAGATTAAATTGATAAAGCTTACAAAGCTTTTTTTAAATCATCTTTATGCTTATTTTCATCATCTATAGTATTAATTTTAAAATATACATGTAACTATGGCATAGATTTAAAAGGAGCTAAATATATTTTTAAACAAGTTTACACATAGACTGAAAAATCTTAAAATAATTTTTGTGCAATGATATGTAATCACCCTAAGTGCCCATCAACTGATGAGTGGATAAAGAAAATGTGGCATGTATATAGAACATGGAATACTACTCAACCTTAAAGAAGAATGAAATACTGTCTTTAGCAGCAACTTGGATGGAACTGGAAGCCATTATCCTAATCAGAGTATCTCAGGAATGGGAAAAAAAATAGTGCATGTACTTTCTTGTAAGTGGAAGCTAAACTATGGGTATACCTGGTCATACAGAGTGGTATAATAAACTTGGAAGACTCAGTAGGGGGCAGGGTGAGAGGGAAGTGGGGAATCAAAAACTATTATAAGATACAGTGTACACTATTTGGGTGATGGGTACACTAAAAGCCATGGATTCACCACTATACAATTCAACATGTAACAAAAAACCACTCAACCCCCAAATCTGTTGAAATAAAAAAATAAAGTAAATTAAATTAAAAACAAACTTTATTCACTTTTTCTGCTTTTTTGATTTTCAAAAATTAAATTTTGGGAGAAATCTTTCCTATATTCCAGATATTTCTTTCTTCAGGTAAACACTTCTAATTCTTTTAATGATCCCTCAGGAACAGTGTTAAAACCTGTGGAATTTAAAAAATCACTCTCCTTATACATTCCTTGAATTTAAGAAGGTAATTTTTATTGTTTGCTGTTAAATTTACATAATAGTTGAGATATTATCTCAATATTTCAGAGAATTTTGAAAATCTATTTGGAATAGGTTATCTTATCTGTATACTGTTAATTATGGGTAATGACCATTTATTAATCACAATCCCTTTAATAACTCTAGAAACTATATCAAGCTATTGTTCTCTTAACAGTTAGAACACAATAGATGTACAATAATTAAAGAATGAATTAATGAAGTATTAAATATATCCTTTTCAAAGCTGATCTTTTTCAAACTCATCTCCTTTGACAATTCTGAAGTTATATTTCTGAATAAATATGCAAAACTTTAATGCATTTCTATTAAATCTTGTAAAATTTATCCCATTATATAGATCTAAATTTTACCTTAATTTTGTCATCATTTCTAGTCATTAACACCTTTTAAAAGCATATTGATATGCTCTTATTCAGATCATTAATCTAAAATGGTGGAGCAGGTCAGGGCAGAGAAGAAACTCTTTATGCATAAATAATACCCTTCCTAGAAGATGGCATTCATTCTTTAATTAACTCCTTCTGGTTAAGGTCACTTACTATGTTACTAATTTGCCTAATTTAATTTGCATCAAGCTCATATTTCTTCATCTTAGCAATAAAAATGTGGGTAGAGACTTAACAGTACATTTTTCTGAGGACTTTCCACTGATTTACTGTTGAAAGGTTTAAAGTTTAACTTTTAGTAAACTATTAGAAGTAATGGGGAATGATTAGAGTTAACATTTTTCAAATAATGTAAATTTTGTGTTCACATCAGCATTTTGCTTTACATATGCCTATTCTTCTACATGTGAAAACTGTATTTTTCACATCATTATTGACCTTTAATGAATAATTAATCCATATATATCCAATCATATTTAAGTATGTAAAATACCTAGCTTCTCCTAACTTATTTAGTAGTATTTAATCTTCAATGAATTTTCTTGAAAATAATGTCCTAAATAAGATTTAGTGATGTGGAAAAAACTTCAAACAGATTATTTCTTGGGGATGAGATTTCTGAGAGAGTTGATTTATATTTATAATCTGAATCATTTGTAAATTTCAACAAGAAGGTTCTAATGTATAAAAATAACTCTTTGTGAATTTATATACTTATATAATATTAATTCATCAGAGTGGAATTCTAACTTGTACAAAGATACATTATTTCAGATATTTAAAAAACAATTTAAATGTCCATGGACTATAGCATTATTTATTTTGTTAAATTCATGCAAATGAATATTTTTAATTAATTTTAACATACACATCTTTTGACACAGTGATTCCACTGATAGATAGATGGCTAGATAATCAGATAGAAAGATAGGCAGAGACAGAGAAATTGACATGAAGACAGACATACAGAGAAACAGAGAGACAGACTGGATGATAGATAAGCCAACAATCATAGACATAAACACATACATATATATTAATATATTAGTGAATAATATACTGACTTGTGTGGTTGTGTACATATGTAAATGCGTAGTTGAACAGATGGACAGATAAAGAGTAGAAAGTCAACAGAAAGTTGGACACGTGGATGGAAAGACAGGCATAGAGATAGACAGACAATAGACATAGAGACAGAGGGATATAGATAGGAAAACAGATAAAAAGTAGAAAGATAAATAGAATGACACACACATATATTCAGACTGAAAAACACAGAAGAGACACATAGATGATAGATAGATAGACAGAAATAAATGAGAAACAGAGGAAGGAGGAAGGATTAACATAACACCTGGGGATAGAAATTTTCTTAGGAAGGCAGTGTTATTTCTCAGGGGGAAATTGATTAATATTTGAGTAGAAGAAAAATATCAAAGCATGTTTCTCTTGGAAGCATGACAAAAGAATAAGAGAGATAGCTAAATTCCTCACATAGAAAAAAATGAGAATATTTTTACCTGAAAAATTATGAGTGAGATGAGAACTCCAGTCATGGCATGAGATGACATGTATGTTGATTTACATGGCTGATGAAAGATTCTGTTAATGAAGATAGTTAAGCAAAGGATAATATAATGTTCATTTTGAAGTTATTTTGCATTTCAGTGATTAAAATTCCTCCTCTACCAATCAAGTCTATAGTAAAAATCAATCAAACTTAGACATTCTGTGTTATTTTTAGTTCATTTTGTTAATTATTATATTTAATAAAGTGTTGATTTTCTTTTTTTAATCACATTGCCTAGCGGGATCCTATTAAAATATGGATTAATATAAGACAAATAGAAATATTACCTCTTTAGAGGCATGATGATACATAAACTAAATTTATTATCTGAAAAGAGTGTTTCCTATCTAGAGGTGTCTGAAAATTTGGGGGAAAAATTTGGATTTTACCTGGACAAAGATGCACAGGTAATCTTTTATAAAGGTGTAACTCTAATTAAATATTTTCAGCTCCTTGGAGTTAGTTAATTTCCAATAGATTCCTGATTCAGTGAATATCTTTTTACTGCAGGCAAAATATTGCCAGGTACTGAATGGATTCTGTGAATACACTAAAGAAAAAAATAATAAATTCTTTGCTCAGTGGAACTCATATTCTAGTGTAATGTATTGTATACAAATAAATAAGTTAATATATAACATATGATAAGTGGTAAGTGCTATGGGGAAAAATAAAACACGGTTAAGTTGTGTAGGAGATACTGAGAGACATGGGGGAATCTCTGTTGTAGAAGCTGATCTAAAAGGCCTCATATATGCTTAGGCAGAGACCTGAAGCCATTCAGGGAGTGAGCTTACAAATAGGAGGGAAAAGTGTTCCCGGCAAAGAGAAGCATATAAAGACTCTGAATCAAGTGGTTTCTGGCAAGGTAGAGGAATATCAAGGGGAATAATATTTTATAGCAGTAGCCAAAGGCAGCAGGAGGAGGAATAATAGATGGTAGGAGGTTAAGGAAAGAGATGGCAGAGGAAAAGACCATGGATGTTATTATAAGGGCTTTAGAACATATATTAGTCAAGATTGGTAATTCTATCCTTCCATAACATATAAACTCTGCAATATCAGTACAACACATGAAATCTTTACTTGTTTGTTCACAGGAAAATGTGTAGGCTAAGTAATGATCATGCTGGCAAAGAGAGCACACAATTTTTGGTACAATATTCTCCAATAGATGAGATGAAGGAGGTAACATATAAGTAGCGAGGCTGGCCTTAAATGTTTGCTAAGATATTTCAAGTAGATGAGATGAAGGAGATAACATATAAATAGAGGCACTAGTTTTAAATAAAATCAGGGGGTGAGGTGAGAAGACAGAGTATATGGGTCTATATTCAGATACATTAGTAGAGTGTTATGATAGTGGGAGTGTATTAAAATTCTCTCTCAGTTGTTCCTGTGTTCTCAGTGACATGACTTTGCAAACAGTCATCAGCTAAGACTCTGAATGCAGAAGAGGTATTGGAGTTTTGTGAAGAAATTACCATTAGAAAAAATAGCATGTGAATGGGATAGGGACACACAATAGGATTCTTATGTAAGTTAAAGCTCCCATTTCAAATTCATGGTCAGGAATTTAAGGTGAGTCCTGGAAGCAAGTATGTGCGATTTTTTTCCAGCCACATTCAGTAGGTTGCATAAATTTGGAGACTGAGTAAACACAGAGTTGTGCTTTTTCCAAGTGAATAAAATGAAGAGGAGGCTCAGCATATGTGGGTTGAGGACATATGCAAGTGAGTGGTTATAATAATGGTCATCAGAATCTCAGCTAGGTAGGAAGGGAAGTGAGCACATGAGGGGGTACAGGAATTGCTAAAATGTGAAGTTTCATTGTATTGTAAGGTGAGCTGACTTTGAAGACTTTCTTGGCAGAATAATAGAGAGCATGAACTGGAGAGATCGTGGGTTGAAAAATAGTGATGACTGACATAGAGAGAATAAATCTGTTGTTTATTGATTCAGGGTATGATCAGGGAAGTAGGTGACTGATTCTAGTAGTGAGAGGACCAAAAGCAAACAGGTAGCACAACTGAACTGAAATAGTTTGGGATCTTACTTATAAAGGTGTTAATTTAGGTGAAACATATGGGGTAGTTTAGTAATATGGAGATTAATAGTAGACAAGCTTGAGATCTGGGGAGGAAATGCTTATGAGAACCCAGAGCGAAAAAATCAGACATAGTAAACACAAATTGGGAGGGACAAACAGAAGATGCATGGCATACAGATATAAAATAAAGAATAAGGTTATTTTAAAGTGGAGCCCAAGGTGCACAGGGAACTGCAACTGAATACTGAAAGGCTTTTCTATCTGAATATTGAGATTACTAAAAATATGACCAGAGTAAGTTTGAATATTGTGACAGTAATATAAAAAATGGCTGTGATGGCAATAGGAAAAAGATAAGTGAAACCTTAGGGGTTCTAAGGTACATTCCTAAGCAGAGAAGGGAGAACTTTGTGTGGTTGAGCAGGACAAGCCCAGGAAGACTTGTTTTGGTGCAAAACTGAATATTGTGTTTTGGTTTCATACTCAGAGAAAGGTATTGTGAAACATCAGTGTGAGGGACAGCAAAGACTTACCACAGGGAAATTTAACAGTGGTGAAAATTATTTTCTATGAAATAGTTTTTCTATCAGTTGTTGACAGTGGGATGTTCCAGCCCCCAATTATAATTGTGGGTTTGTGTGTTTCTTCTTTCAGCTCTATAAAGTTTTTCCTTCTTGTGTTTTTAAGGCTCTTTTGTTTGGTACATACAAACTTAGCATTCTTATGTCTTTTTGGTGGATTGATCCTTCCATTACATGTAATGTTCCCTTGTGTCTAGTAATTTCTTTGCTCTGAGATCTATATTATCTGACATAAATATATTCACTTCTATTTTTCATTTTATTATGGTTTGCCTGCGTATCTTTTTCCATCCTTTTATTTTCAACATACCTATGTCATATTTTACATCAATTTTTTTTCCTACTCTAGCATTTCTTTATTTTTTAAAAATTAATGGACTTTAATATTTAGAATAGTTTTAGAGAAAATCTGAACAGATAGTACAGGGTTCCCTTATCCTCTCCGTGCATATAGAGGCCTGAATATACTGTATTATTTGATAAACTTTTTAAAGAATAGTTTTACCTTTACATAAAAATTATAAAATTCTATATAAAAATTATAAAATAATTTATAAAATTATGGTACAGTGTAGTAGAATATATAAATAATACAAATTTTAAAATAATACAGTATAACCACTATATACACAGCATTTACATTGTGTTAGGTGTTATACATAATATAGAGATGATTTTTTCACTTTTGCCAAATTTGATATATTTTCATTCATTATTTCTTTAAATACTATCTTTATCTTCCAATGTTTGTCACTCTTCTTCTTTGAGACTTCAGTGATATTAATGTTAATTCATTTGTTATTGTCCCACGAGTTCAAGGGCTTTTGCTTATTTCTTGTTTATTTTATTTTTGTTTGTTTATTTTTTCTTTGTTTTTCAGAATGAGCAAATTCTATCGTTTGGTACTTGAGTTCACTGACTTTATTCCCTATTATTCCCACTCTACTACTTAGTTCATGAAGTAAGATTTTTTTATTATTATTGTTATATTTTTCAGCTCTATAATTTCCACATTTTATAACTTTTATTTGCTAAAATTTTCTATTTTTTAATATGATTCAAAAAATTGTGATTGCTTATTAAAGCAGTTTCATAATGAGTGTTTAAACATAGAGTCTTCGTTTGTCCTGCCTAGTGCCACATCTTTATATATATGTGTGTCCATTTTTTTTCCGTTAGTGTTTGGCTGGAATAAACATGCTAAGAATGATTTCTGAGTTGTTAGACCACACTTTCATGAACTTTTATGTAGGGAGAACGATTTATTTTTGTATCTATTTTGTCTGTGTCCAATGGTAGTTCCCAGTTCAAGCCTTCTGAAGCACTCTGACTGAGATATATGGTATATAATAAGGAAATACAGGAAATGCACCGTGACATTATTCCTGAAGTTCTAAGTTTACCATCCAATTTTCTTTACTTCACCATTCAGAGTTTTCATAAGCTTGTTTGTTATAATATGTCCAGAGGATTTTATTTGTAAGAGGAAGGACATGGGCTGAATGGAGCTACTCCTTCTTGGCCAGAACTAGAAATGTAAAATGGGGCAAAATGTTTGCAAATCATATATTGATGGAGAATTATTATCTAGAATATATAAATAAATCTTATAACCCGATAATAAAACAACTCAATTCAAAAATGGAGGAAACATGTAAATCAACTTTTTATCAGAGAAGAAATTAAAAAATATTCTTAACATCATTAATCATTAATACAATTAGAATTTAAACCACAATTATATCTTCTTATGCATGGATCAGAATGACTGTAATAGAAAACATAAACAATATGAGGCACTATGAGAATTTCAAGAAACTGGAACCCTACTACACTGCTTTGTGCCAATAAAATCAGTACAACCGCTTTGTAAAAGTTTGTCAGTTTCTTAAAAAGCTAAGCATAAACTTATCACATGATCCAGTAATTTCAGTCCAAAAAAAAAAACCTATCCAAAAGAAACAAAAAGATGCATCCACTAAAAGCCTAGGTATGCCAGTGTTCATAGCAGCATTGTTGATAACAGCCCAAAAGTAGAAATAACCCAACTGGTGAATAATTAAATAAATGGGTATAGCTATGCAGTGGAAGACCTACATATATTAAAAAAATAAACTGTGTATAGAAGATGGGCATACCTCGTGAATGAAACAAGACACAAAATACTATATATCATATGATTTCATTTATATTCTAATGTGAAATTTTCAGAACAAATGTAAGGATATAGAGATCAGATCTGTTGTTACCTGGGAATGGGGGTGGGAGAGAGGATTGGCATTAAATAGGCTCAATGGAAATGTTTAAAAGTGGACCTTGGTGGTTACACAACTCTATAAATTCATTGAAATATAAATATGTATGATGTTATATTTAAATTATACCTTAATAAAGCTATTAAGATAATCATTAGAAAGCAAAAGTTGAATAAAATTGGGCAACACAGATACCCAGATAAATTTATTTTTAAAACATTTGATAGTATTATTTTCCATAGGGTTGTACTAATTGGCAGTCCCACCAACAGTGTGCAGGCATTCCTTTCTCTCTGCATCCATGCCAGCATCTGTTTTTGGACTTTTAATTTTATTAAAAGTCTATTCTAACCAGAGTAAGGTGATACCTCATTGTGGTTTTCATTTGCGTTTCCTTGATTGATGATGTTGAGCATTTTTTCATATGTTGATTGGCCATTTATCTTTCTTCTTCTGAGAAGCTTCTGTTCAGGACAATACAATACAGTTACAATATGGCTCACTCTATGTGCTTCTGGACAAATTTTTTAATCTGAGAGAATTACTATGCGACAGAGAGAATTATTGTGACACAGCTTTATATGGCAGATATTGTTCATTTCTATGAACATTAGTACTATAAAAATACAGCCATGAATTTTTCAATCATTTTATTTTACATATGGCATACTTAAAAGAAAAAAAATGTTGTATTTGGCAATACATTTTTCGAAATGATTACTTTGTGAAGTGATCGCTTGCCAGCACTCTTAAAAATATGTAAAATGGATGATAAGTGTTGGCACATTTTTCTGTTAGCTTTCTTGCAGAATTATAATATATAATATTATTTCCAGGAACCAAGCTTTAGAAATCATTACTAGTTTATATTGCTAACTCTCAGCTATGATAATAAACATTTTACTATTAACATAATTTAAGAATTCTTCATTTGCATCCTGTATTCATTATTACTTTTTATTGATCCAGGTTTTATTTGTTTTTATATAGTTGCCCTCACATGCTTCAGCAATATAAGATGATAAGAATAATTTACAGGAAAATTATATGAAATTATGAAATTTCTAACATTTTAATATTTATGATACAGGAAATGTGATGAACACATGACATTTATTTTCCTCCTGAGGACAGAAAAAGGACATATTTGTCAGTCTAGCTGCATCTAGTTTTGCCAATGTAATGTAAGAAAAATGTGATGTAAACCACCTCTAGTCCTGTCTTACTAGTATATTCCACAAAGAATCCCGTCCCATCTTTCCTGCTTCTGGTGCAATCTTGGAGGGGAAATTTAAAAGATGGTGATAATTCAGGATTAAAAGAAACTATAGCCCTTAGTGATTTTATGGAGAAGGTCCTCTATTACAACTTCAATCTTATATTGGACTGTGTAATAATCACTAACAAAATTAATTATGTTACTCCATTGAGATTGATGAGGCAGATTTTCTTGCAGCTTGTTTGCAGAACTAACTTATATCATTAACTTCAACCTGAAATAAAATATTACACTGGAAATGCCTATGCATGGCTAATATTTTTATTGTTCTTCCTTAGAGCTTTTAAAATGTGTATGAGGATGTTAAATATTGCATAATGCACATAAACATTAGAAATTTATTTGGAGGTGTTGAGCAGTTGTGTACTAAATACTGCCCTAAATTCTATATATGCATTAATTTACTTAATTTCTTCAGCAACAATGAGGTTGGTGGTATTATATTGTCATTTGACAGATAAGAAATTTCCATACTAATAGTAGGCTATATTTCTAGTAAATGGAATAACTGGGACTTGATAGTCAACAGGGAGGATATAAATGTATACATGACACTGGTTTTAAAATGTTTATCTTTTTATAATTTTATTGATTTATGTGATCACCTTACAGTCCTTTAAATAGATGCAACTGAATACATAATTTTTCTGGTATCAACAAAAATAGTATTAAATAATAGCAATGGCAATGAAAAAGCATATCATAATAACCGTAAAATAAGAAAATACTTGAATATGATATATCAATGTTTTTTAAGTTTTCTCAAAGTTTATATACACACAGTAGTGTCTATTAAATTAGCATTATGCAAGTAATTCCACATTTACAGGCCAGGAAATGAAGGTATAATGAGGTGTGGTAACTTGTTGCACAGTAAGTGTGGATTCAAGATATAACCCAAATGATGTGACCCCTCAATTTATGCTTTTAATCACTACAATATTCTCTCTTTTCTGGTTAATTCAGTATTTTCCATCACAATACACACAATACACACAAATAAAAAACACAAGCATGGCTATAATGACAATCATGCAAATAAAACTTTTGTAAGGGAATTATATTTTGTGCAATAGATAAAAATCTATGCCTGTTTTATACTTACATGATTTATCTTTAACCAGAGAAGACCCCATTTAGCAAAAGCAATTTTAAGCAACAAAAACAAAATGGGAGATATTAATTTGCCAGACTTCAAACTATACTACAAGGCTGTGATTATTAAAACTGCTTGGTATTGGCACAAGTACAGGGACACAGACCAGTGGAACAGAACAGAAAATCCAAATATAAAACCATCCTCATATAGCCATCTAATCTTTGACAAAGCAGACAAAAACATACTCTGGGGAAAAGATTCCTTATTTAATAAATGGTACTGGGAAAACTGGATACCCACATGTAGAAGACTAAAACAGGACCCACAGCTTTCGCCTCTCACAAAAATGAAATCATGGTGGATAACAGACTTAAACCTTAGGTGGGAAACTATTAGAATTCTAGAAGAAAAAGTAAGAAAGACTCTTATAGACATTGGCCTAGGCAAAGAATTTATGAAGAAGACCCCTAAGGCAATCACAGCAACAACAAAAATAAATAAATGGGACCTGATCAAATTAAAAAGCTTCTGCACAGCCAAAGAAACAGTCATGAGAGTAAACAGACAACCTACAGAATGGGAAAAAATTTTTGCAGGCTACACATCTCATAAAGGACTGATAAGAATCTATTTAGAACTCAGGAAAATCAGTAAGAAAAAATCGAACAACCCTATCAAAAAGTGAGCAAAGGACATGAATAGAAATTTTTCAAAAGAAGATATAAAAATTGCTAACAAACATATGAAAAAATGTTCAACATCTCTAATCATCAGGGAAATGCAAATCAAAACCACAATGAGATATCACTTAACTCCAGTAAGAGTGGCCTTTATCAAAAAGTCCCAAAACAATATATGTTGGCATGGATGCGGAGAGACAGGAACACTCATACACTGCTGGTGGGACTGCAGACTAGTGCAACCCCTGTGGAAATCATTATAGAGATACTTTAAACAGATTCAGGTACACCTACCATTCGATCCAGCAATCCCATTATTGGGCATCTACCCAGAAGAACAAAAGTCATTCTATAAAAAAGACACCTGCACCCGAATGTTTATAGCAGCACAATTCACAATTGCAAAGATGTGGAAACAACCCAAATGCCCATCAATTCATGAATGTATTAGCAAAATGTGGTATATGTATACCATGGAATATTACTCAGCTATAAGAAATAATGGTGATATGGCATCTCTTTGGTTCTCCTGGAGAGAGTTGGAACCCATTCTATTAAGTGAAGTATCCCCAAAATGGAAAAATAAGCACCACATGTACTCACCAGCAAACTGGTTTCCCTGATCATCACCTAAGTACACATTTGGGAATAACACCAATTGGATATTGGACAGAGGTGGAGGATGAGGGGAAGGGATGGGTGTATACCTACTTGATGAGTGCTATGTGCACTGTCTGGGGAATGGACACGCCTGAAGTTCTGACTGGGGGGGATGGGGTGGGAGGAGGGGATGGGTGCACACCTATGTGATGAGTGCGCTGTGCACTGTCTAGGGAATGGACACGCTTGAAGTTCAGACTCGGGGGGATCGGGGGGCATGGGCAATATATATAACCTGAACTTTTGTACCCCCGTAATGAGCTGAAATTAAAAAAAATGGGAAATAATAATAGGCTTCCTCAAATTATGTTCATGATTTCATTATTAATCCAAGTTATAGTTATCATAGGTAAAAATGTGGTCTGAAACTCTGAATCATGAAGTAAAGTAATTCTTCAATATTTTGTATATTGCACACCTTTAAAATACTGTTAAATTGGACATTCAACTTGTTGCTTTTATAAGCAAACTTGTAGACTATGTTCAAAATTCCTAACACATATGTCAGACAAGTTGTTACACATTGTCATTTGAGGACTTCCAGGATTTTCAGTCCCCAAATAATTTCTCACTGACTTAATTCAATACCTAAATTGCCAGGCCTAAAGTCTTAATTATCAAAGTCAAAACTTACATATGTTTTTTTGAAATTATAACATTATGAGCTATTGTCAGCCACTTCTAGATTACATTATTAATATATGTATTGTATTCATAAAATGAA
Organism: Lemur catta; assembly: GCF_020740605.2. Lineage (NCBI taxonomy): Eukaryota > Metazoa > Chordata > Mammalia > Primates > Lemuridae > Lemur > Lemur catta. The sequence continues at coordinate 51,554,634 of NC_059128.1, read as the reverse complement.
ACAGGATCATTACAATATAATGGGTAAAACTTAATTTTTTATCATAATGCATATTTTATCTTTCACGGTATCTGCCAGAGTGTATACCCCCCAAAAAAATAATAAATAGTTGCATTTATAGAGTGTAAATAAAGCAAGCCACTTTTAATAGAGTCAAAAAATATAAATATCCGAAACATGTAACAAAGGCATGTAAAATATCTGAAGCACTTGTAAGAAAGGCAGGCTGTGCTTAAAGATCACAGTAGACAACTCCAAGGCAGGTCAAGAGACAGAAAGAGAAAACTGAAACCACATATTTCAGAGTAGGAAATAATGAGAAACCTGAAGATTAAGCTAATTTGAGAATAGAAATGGATACAATAATAAGGTATATTTATATCCAAATTTTGTATAGAAATGACCTTTATTGGGTCATTCTTATGAATTTTAGAAATGTAAATAATATAGGAATCACTAAAAAAAATCCAAAAATTTTTATCTGACTTTAGCCAAATATTCAAAGAACATATATGTCCAATCTATAACAACATTTTCATTTTCTTTGTGAAATAAAATAAATAGGCAACTTCACAACTCATTTTGTCAGGCTAGTGAAGCCTTGATAACAGAACCTGACAGAATAGGTAAAAAAAAAAAAAAAAGAATATCATAGATTGATCTCAGCTTAAACAGAGAGGCTAAAAGTCTGATACAATAGTATTCACAATTAAAAGAATGTTCAACACACTGGAAATAAAATTCAACTTATTTAACCTGGAAATGATAACTGCAAAACAATTACAGCAGGCAATTCAATGCATTAAATTCAATGCATTAAAACACTAAAGAGTTTAACTTTAGTAACAAAAAAATGTTTGGTAACACTTTTTCTATTTAACACTGCTGTTGCAGGCATCAGCTACATACATGCAGTTTTAGGCACTAGAAAAGCAAAACATACAGACCAAAACCAAGATATCATTTGCCAATGATATAAAAATGTAAAGTATGTAAAGTATCTCAAATAAATATAGTAAAACATGTTGATGATCTTATGAGGAAAATTTCAAAAGTGTTTTGAAAGATATTTTAATAATATCTAAATAAATGAAGTGGCATACTAGATTTAAGTAGGAAAATGCAATATCCTAAAAATGCTAATATCCCACAAACAATTTATAGTTTCAATACAATTCCAATTAAACTCATAAATAATATTTTCATAAAACTTGACAGGCTATTTCTATAACATTTATGAAGATTCAATAGTCAAAAATAGGCAAAACATTGTGGAGAACAAGGACCCATAATTACTTATGCTCATCATAAAACTGAGGTATTCATATTTAAGATAGTGGGCTATTGTGCAAGGATATAAAATTAAGTGAAAGGATAGAAAATTAAGTGAAAGTATAGAATAGAGATCCACAAAAGTAACTAAAAATTCTCTGAGATCCTTATTAATTAAATAGGTAGCATTTCAGATCAGTGAGGAGAAATTAAGAGAACAATGACATGGTGCTGAGAAAATTGATTATCCATATCCTTACAAAATAAACTTGATCCCTTCCTGACATCTTACATAAACTTTATTCAATATTGAATAAAAACTTAAAGCACTTAATTATTATTGGAAGATAATTTCTAAACAAGACATAAAACCACAAATCATAAAGCAGAAAATTGATTTATTCAACTACACTATACCAGAAATAGTAAATATGAATGCAACAAAGATATATTTACAATACCCAAGTTACATAAAATTTATATTTTAATACAAAATTATTATAAAGTAATAAATATAACACATTCTATAGAACAATGGACAAATGACATGATTTGACATTTCATAGAAGCAACCAATGTTGCAAGAACATATGGTAAAAATAATCTCACTAAAAATTGAGGTAACCAGAATAATGCTGTGATATAAATTTTCATACCTACTAGTTTAGAAAAAAATTTTAAAAAAGATAATTCAAAATGTTAGTGAAAATGTGTTTTCTTTCATGACTAGCCACAGTTTAAATAATTAAAATTATGTAGAAGTACAATTTCACCTTACTAAATATGCTTAAAAATGCACATATACAATGACCTAGGAATTCCAATCATAATATATAATATAGAAAATCTTTCATATGTGATACAGGAGATATATACATGACTTCTGCTAGCAACATTGTAATAAATACAAATGTTGACACAACCCAAATCTCCATCAACAATAAATTGGATAAATAAATTGTCATTTGTACAAAAAAGAGAATCACAAATAGTACTGAAGATAAAAGAACTACTTGAATCTCAAAATATCAATATAGAGTAACTAAGCCAACCACAGAAGTCTCTTTATAATGTGAGTCCCTTTACATATGCATCAAAATCCATAAATAAAGGAATATTTTAATGAATAAATATAGATGTGTAATCTGAGCTGGGATTTCTTTTAAACTTATAAAGACATTATTGTATTAGCTCAAATAACTTAGAATCTTATTTTTTAATTAAAGCCTGGAGGTTGTTAACAGGAACTACACAGAGCTTCCATCTTCTTCTTTTTATGCTGCTCCATACTCAGCAGCATGTTCAAGTTTAAAAGGTGGATGTTGATGATCAGACATCAAGAACATGTTCTAGACAGTAATAAGAAGAAGGAGAAACAAAAAATAAAAAAAAGAAAAATGAAGAAGAAAATAAAGTATTCTTCTAAGAGTCCCACCCACTGACTTTCACTTAGATCTTTCATCTCAGAAGTCACTATTGTCTTCAAAGGAAGCACATTGCCACTTTCAGTAAAATCAGGCCTCTATGCTAAGAAAGCAGTTGTTGAAAATATATGGGTTAAGTAACTATCAGTCTTTTGCTTGTACAGTAAAATGCCAAGGAAAAGCAAGAGGGAGGTTAACACAAAAATAGAGGCTATCTTTGGAGACTGGGAAAAGGAAATCTTTGCACTTGATATACATATGGTTTTACAAATCCATTGTTATTATTTTAAATCTTAAGTTTGATGATAGGTGCATGGATGTTCATTTGCAAACTGCACATATGTTACCTACATTCTTCTCTGATGTTATAAAGAATTAAAAAAAATTAAGCAAATGAAAAATGTTCCCAATTAATGTTTTAATTCTAAAGTGAGAAAAGGAAAAAATATGAGATTCTTTTTTTTAACAGCTGTGAAAAGAGTGCTATACCTTCACTATAATTTATTATCGTTTAGCAAAGAGCCTAGATATGTACTCATGACCCTAACACAGGTGGAATAGTGTGACACTGTCGGGTTCTTGATGTATACTTTATGTTCTTTATGTAAAAAAAGAAACTCATTTGTCTTTTATTAGCAATAGATAATATGTTTCTATCTTTAGAAGAAAACAACAAAAGGGTTTGCTCATCTCAAATTAGCAGAAAATTGTTTTATATATTTTCTGCAGTGAAACAAGAACGAAAACAAAGCTAGCTCTAAATTATCTCCCTTAAGTTGTCCTCATTTATTCAAAGGCTAGCAAAGTGAATGACAATGAGAAAGTAACTAGCATTTATGATGCACTTACTGTGTGCCAGATACTGTTTTACATACTTGCTGTTCAAAGTGGTTCCTTTTAGAATCATCACATCTCATGTAACAGGGTTCAGGACAAATTCTACAATATAACACAGCATAAGGTTCCATTTTTGTGGCAATAACTCTTAAAATCTCTCAGCATTTATAAAAATATAATATTTTATTAACTATAGTTATTATGTTGTACAATAGATCTTTTGAACCCTTATTCCTTCTATCTAATTGAAATTTTATATTCTTTGACAACTTTCCATAAAATAAAATGAGTAATATGCTTCACAGGGTTATCAAGAGAAGAGAGCTTTCCAATTCCCAATCCCCCCCAGTTGTCCCCAGGTAGTAGCATGCTGGAGCTAGGTCACCGTGTTTGATAAGTGGTGCTTTTGTGCATTCCCTGGAGGAAACCTGTCTCTCTTTATTGTTCTGTTTTCTTACAGGGCAAGCATGAGAAAGCAAACTTGTCTGAGGAAGGGAAAGTCCACTTCTGGGACCCAGACAGTCTGAGTTTCAGTGCTGTAGGTTTAGAGGAGTTGTGTGGGAAAATCAACTGATTGGTACACGTGGATCATAGCCACTATATTATTGTACATAAACGCTTGCATCATACCTGAGCAATCTGAGCTCATAAATGTTAATTAACATGTCCAAGGTCACACATATAGCACATTCCACGATTAGACCTATGATTCCAAAGCTCATAGTGTTCTACCATCATATATTTTCCCAATCTGAATATGAATGAGGCAAATATAGAGTTCTATTAAGTTATATTTATCCTAAATTATTTTCATTTTTTCTAGAACTCAAATATTTATTTTTGGACAGAGCTTTACTCACATATGCATGTGTACACATATCTCTGTACACATATGACTAAATACACAATATGTTGTAAGACTCATTTTTACTTGTGCAGAGTTTATTGAGTGACAGTAATACTATCAAGTATATAAAATAAAAAAAAGTTAGCAATTTCAAACACATTAGAAGGGAAGCAGAAAGGAAGAATTATATGGTTTTTAAAATCTGAATATTAGATAAGTCAATAAAAGCTACATAAAAATTTATTTCCATTTTCTAAATTTCTGTTGTCCTTCAGAAAAAGACAATAACTTGAATCAAAAACCGCAAAGTTTAGATATGCAAAAATCAAGTAAGAGAAACAAATTCAGAAAATTACAATCAAGAGTTTATTATTGAAAGAAGAATTAACAAAACTGATTTCAAAAAGACAATCATTTGATAAGTTTAGCAATGGTTTAGAGAGTGAAGTAGTCTGCAACAGTTTGGCCAAGCTATTAATATTTAATACTCTGTTTATCAGGTCAACATCAAAGGTTAATTACTCTTCAAAACAGTTAGCTTTACACTGTTTTACCATAATGAATTGTACTTGTAAAGTTCATTCATCACCTGACAAATGCATGACTTTCATTTGGAACAAAACTGAGATGATATAATGCACATGAATCATAACCAAATTACAAATTTCAATAATATGTTCTATATATTATTTGTGTTACCTTCTAAAGTAAAAAGAGTATATTTAACCACAGAAATGGATTTGTATGAGAAAAATGTTATCAGTCAACATTACAGAAATTTAAGATTAAGTATTAGCTGAAGACCACCTGATTATTGTTATGTACACTTGGGGAAGATTTAGATTCCAGACAAAAACTATTGTTTATCTTCTCCCCTATTAAAACTATCTTGATATTCAATTATGTATGACAGGAAAGATTGAAATCTTCTGATAATTTAAACATGATTAGTTACTAATTTTGCATTTTGTGCTAAGATTTCTGTTTCAGTATTTTTTCCTTTTTATTTTTACTTATTTATTTTTTATTTTGGCATATTACAGGGGTATGAATTTTAGGTTTCATATATTGCTTTTGCCCCACCCAAGTCAGAGCTTCAAGTGTTTCTGTCCCCCAGACTGTGCCCACTACACCCGTTAGTTGTGCATATACCCAGCCCCTCCTCCCTCCTCCAGTCTGCCGGACACCCAATGAATGTTACTACTATGTGTGCACGTAAGTGTTGATCACTTAATACCAATTTGATGGTGGTGAGTACATGTGGTGCTTGTTTTTCCATTCTTGTGATACTTCACTCAGTAGAATGGGTTCCAGCTCTATCCAGGACAATACAAGAGGTACTAGATCACCATTGTTTTTTTAGTCGCTGAGTAGAACTCCATGGTATACATATACAACATTTTATTAATCCACTTGTGTACTGATGGACGTTTGGATTGTTTCCACATATTTGCAATTGTGAATTGTGCTGCCATAAACATTCTAGTGGAGACGTATTTTTTTATACAATGGCCTTTATCAAAAAGTCCCCAAACAAAAAATGTTGGCATAGAAATGGAGAGATAGTAACACTCACACACTGCGGGTGGTAGAACTACAATCTAGTACAACCTCTCTGGAAAGTAATATGGAGATACTTCAAAGAACTACAAGTAAAACTACCATTTGATCCAGGAATCCCATTACTGAGCATCTACCCAAAGGAAAAAAAAAAAGATTCATTGTTATTAATTTCACTCCAAGTTTCCACTTCAGAGGAACTGCTAACCCAATGTAAATTTATTTCACTTTATGCAATAGTGAAACCTATGTAAAGTTGAAACAAAATCAAATATTTGCAATTGTGTATTTATGGATCATTGTGTTAATTACCAAGGCACTTTAATTTCTTCAAGGCCGTAAGACTTCAGGAGATGAACAAAAGTCAGTCTTTAGAAGGGGCAAAATTAAGCAAGCAAATTTTGTTTTCTATTTTCTGTCTGTACTACACAAGCTCATATAACATAGAATGTTGATTTATGAGGTAACACATATTACATTACAAAAAAAGTAATACTTACTTCATAAAGCTTCTCTAGGTTGCTAGAAATTTTGAACCACACTTTTATATACCCTTGTTTTCAAAGAGAGTATACCTTTGGTTTGTTCCAGTTTCAAAATTGTTATCTCCTGGAAGAAGCCTTTTGTTTCTATGTCCTAGACTTTTATCTTTCAAGATCCCAAAACTTACAAAAGTCCTGATGATCCTTTGAGAAAAGAAATTTATATGTTGTAATCTGGTAAGTAAACAGTGCAGATTATGTGTGGACTATATCTGTATGGTAATTTATCTTCCAATCTACTCAATCTATTCAATTATCAAAATTGTGGTGGTGTAATTCATTTAAGATAGTGTGGGAATTCTTTTGCCTCTATCAGAATAAACATAATAAGCATTATTTTTTTCTCTCACATTCTAAGAATTCTGTACCATTGACTTCAAATTATCTCTCAGTGCTTCTTGAAAGACTAATATATTTACCAATTTATTCTTCCCTACTTATAGACTCTTTTCCTCTAACTTTGAACCTGGAATAATCTTTTCCCCATCATTAATCATGGCTGAACACCTTGCTTCTTATATGACTATGAATAATAGATGGAATGGAATGGAATTTGCATGAATTCCTACCACCACATATATCCTGCCATTTGTTTCTATGTCCATATGTTTTGGCCTTTTTTATTTTTATTTTTTTTACCTGTTCTTAGGGATCTAACATCTGTGCTTTGATCTGAAACCAGCTTCTCAGGTTGGGCACATGGTTCACACCTGTAATCCTAGCCCTTTCAGAGGCTGAGATCACCCTGGGCAACTTGGTGATACCCTTTCTCTACCTACCTAAATAAATAAATAAATAAATAAATAAATAAAAATGATAGTTATTGCTGAGCTTGGTGGTGCACACCTGTAGTCCCAGCTACTTGGGAGACTGAGGCAGGAGGATCTCTTGAGCTAAGAAGTTCAAGGCTGCAGTGAGCTCTGCACTGCAGCCTGGGTGACAGAGTGAGACCCTGTCTCAAAAAGAAAAAAAAAAAAAAAAAACTTATCCAATTGCTCACTTCACTAGATCCCATCCCTTTTTCCTACTCAAAGGCATAGCCTCAATAATTTTCCTTCTCTATTATTATTTCTTGCTTCTCTATTGGGTAATAACCTCAGGCTTACAAACATGGTATAATTTTTCTCATCCTCCAATTCTACATCTCTTCCCAAGACCTCTCTCTGAAGCTTACAACATAAGTACTTAATTGCTCACTATTCTCTACATGAATGTGCATTTCAAATTTCACATGTTCAAAACCTAAATTCTATTGCCCTTTTTAAAGTACTCTTCTTGCAGCCTTCCCATCTTCTTCCTTCCAGATGTTGAGGAAATATTTTTTTATTTCAAAATATTCACATTCTAACCAATGTTCACTACATCCACTGCAAGCATGTGGATCAGCACTAGCAACTTTTCTTGCCTAATTTATTGCATATAACAGTTCTCCCTGCTTCTACTTTTGCTCTATAAAATCTATTGTCAGCACAATAGTCAGAGAAATTATTTATCACAATGTCAAGGGAGACCATGTCATTCCTCTTCTCAAAGCCTCCGATAGCTTCCTTTCCACCTCCTAATACAAGACAAAGTATTTGCCTTGGTCTGTTATGGCTCCACCATCCCTCCCTAACCATGTCTGCTACTCCACTCCATTGCTCATACTGCTCCAGATGCTCTCGATGCCCTGCTGTTCCTAGAAAAAGCCAAGGATGCTCCCATTTTAGACCCATTTTATAGTTATTATTCTTTCTACTTCAAGCGCTTTTCCCTCATACAATATAAATCCCACTCTATTACTTTCATTCAGGTCTCTACTCAAATGTCACTTTATCTGGGTCTCTCCTGACCTTCATATATTACAGAACACACACACATTTAGAACTGTTTATTCTCTTTATATCATCTATCTTTGTCCAAATAATTTTTTTTTATTTTCTATCTTCCTTTACAAAATGTACATTTATGAGTACAAGTACTTTGCCTGTTTTGGTTCCTGATGCACTTCAGGGGACTAGACTGGTGCCTGGCATGTAATAGGTTTTCTACATGGATTGTTGAATGGATGGATGTGATACTGTTAGGCTAATTCAGATTTCTTATTCTTTACTTATATAGTTCTAAAAATTTAAACAAGCATAAGTTTCCAGGCTAGTTTTTAACTCTAAAAAAAGGGAAAATCATTAGTCTCAATGAAACTAGCTAATGCAATTTATAGGATCTTTTTAGACACAAAGTATATTTTTCTTTTAGTACTTTATTTTCTTATTCTCATTGGTAACATTTATAGACTATAGGAACTAACAGCAGAAATTATATACAACACTGAGAGGGAGGAAGAAAAATGAGAGTAATGAAAAGAGGCTCATTATAGGATACATGATGGTAAAAAAGTGACCAAGTTACAGAAAAAGCAGAAAGTTCCCAGCAGGCTGAGATTTTTGGTATAGCAAATGGAAACCTTGATGGTTACTAGACTTCAACATAATACAAGATACCTACTCAAGAAGATATCTACTACATCTCACCAAAACAGCAGATGGTAGTGAGGAGGCTGGGATGGGTATATATATACCTAATAGGTGTGGTGTGTACTATCTGGGGGATGAACATGCTTGAAGCTTTGACTTGTCTGGGGCAAAGGCAATACATGTAACCTAAACATTTGTACCCCTGTAATATGCTTAACATAAAAAAAATTTTTAAAATAAAAAAATTGAAAAAAAAGAAATAAATTGAAAGACTCAATTATATTACCATTAACTGAATATTACATTATGTTTTATGTTTATTATATATTTATAATTGTTATAGTATAACAAGGAAGTTTACACTATAGTTTTTAAAGTGTTTTAATTAAAAAGCTATTTAGATAACTTTTCTGGATATATTCATTTATGTAAAAGGACTTATCTTCTGATATTACTGGGAAAATTAGATGTTACTGGATTTTATTTTTTTTAAGTTTTTTCATGGTTGTCTCACCAATATAGAAATGACAGGTTTTGTATTTTTATAGCTAGTCCTCTTGTACCTTAGAATAGTTATCTAAAATTGTCATAATTATGTTTGCACAGATCCTTATGAAATGAAAGTTATAAACACCTTTAGAAAAGATGGATATAAAAATTCCATTAAACATTTTATCAGGAATATTATGGTGTTACTAAAATCATCAAAACATTATTCACTTATAAATTATAACTAAAGAAAGAATAAAGAATCTGTCTACCAAAGGAGGACAGTTTTTAAAAAAAAAAAAAAACAAACAACTGGGAGAAACTATAGCAACTTTCCTCTAATCTATATACTTTGGACTCTCCTTGAACTATGGTAAGTAGCTAAGGTGTAACTTAAGTGAATCCTTCCTTATATGTTCCAAAATCACCACCAATTTTCTTTCTTAGCTTGCCACCTTTATCTGTAGAGCAATTATACCTATGATTTATATGCAAGTGTTAGCAAACCAGAATATCCCTCTTTTTTCTCATTTTATAGTAGAAGCATGTGCAAGTTTAGATATTAACAACTAATTTCCTTTAAAATAAAATATCTTTGTATCTAAAAAATCCTTTATTTATTCTCAAAAGTCTTCTCTTTCTCTCTCTCTGTCATCAGAAGCACCTAGATAAAATATTGAGAGTTTCCTTTTATTTCTTAAAACCATTTTCTTCTATTTAATAACAGCATAATGATTTATTTACTTAATGAAAATTTATTAAATATATATATATTTTTATCTGGTACTGTACTTGTTTCTTAAGATACAACAATGAAACAGAGAGAATATGTCCTTGTGCCCATAGAGATTAAATTCTTGTGAAGAATTGTGCTAACTGAAGTATTGAGACTAAGATAATAATATTGACTATAATGAAGTAGCAGTTATAGATAATAGCATATTCAATTGGTGAGGAGTGGGGAGTATGAAATATATGAAAAATTGAGATAAATTGATAAATATATCTAAAATTTTTCATTTTGAAAAAAATCAAATAATTCAAACTTATATTGCCTTGATAATTGTCTCAGGTTTTCTATCCTGAAGGTATAATCAAGGAAGCAACAGTAGTTACATTTTTCACTAGTCTTCCTATGCTTTTTAAAATATTCAGGAAATGCAACCTCAGTTTCCTATAACCAAAGTATTAATTATCTATTGTTGCTTTCTTTGTCTGTTCTAGCTACTATAACAAAATATAAATTGGGTAGTTTATAAATAACAGAAATTTATTTATCATAGTTCCTGAGGCTGCAATGTCCAAGATCAAGTTGCCTGAAGAGTCACTGTCTAGTGACGGCTGGTTTCCTAGTTCATACAAGGTTGTCTTTTTGCTGTGTCTTCACATGATAAAAAAGAACTCTGGTCTCTTTAGCCCATGGAAGGGCATGAATCCTATTCATGAGGGCTCCACCTGCATGACCTAATCACCTCCCAAAGTCCTCACCTCATTACACCATCACATTGGGGATTAAGTTTCAACATATGCATTTCTGTTAGAGGCAAACATTCAGATCATAGCAGCAAATTTAGCAGCATAAAGGAACAATATATATTCATTATGTTACAGTTTCTATAGGTATAAAATTCTTAAACATATTGGCTGGGCAGTTCTAGCCCCAAATCTCTCATGAAGTTACAATCAAGATGGCTGCTAATATTGCAATTATCTGAAGGCTTGAGTGGGGATGGATGATTTGCTTCCAAGGGGCTCCAACTGAGAGAGGCCTAAGGTCCTTTCCACGTGGATGTCTCCAGAGACCTACCTGACTAACCTCATACTCAACTGCTGGTTCCCTTCAGGATGAGTGATCCAGGAGAGAACAAGGTAGAGACTGTAATGTCTTTTATAACCTGGCTTCAGAAGTCACACACAATTACTTCTGCAATATACTATTGGTTACACAGTTGAGCCCTATTTAATGTAGGAGAGGACTCTTATAGTGGTGGATACCATGAGAGGAAGATCACTGAGAACTATCTTGGAGGCTGGCTACCACATACAGGATTATTTTATTTACTCTTTCTTTGAAATATTTTCCATTTATAATCTGTTTTACTTAAAATTTCTGGTGATAAGATTCAGCATATTTTCAAATCTGTAACAGATGCTATTTTGTCTGTGATTAGATAATTTCATCCAAAGCCCTCAGGCAAGGCCCTCAGAACTAAATGCCAGCTCCTTGATTTCTTTTATGATCTAAATTATGAAAAGCCTGTATCTCTTTTGGAAATTCATAGTTTGTCTTTTGTTCCATATGCTGGTGTGTTTTCAGACAATGCTTTCGAAGTTAAAAATAATGTTTATTATTTAGGGATGACTTTTCTCTGCTCCTTTATTTTGCATATGAGAGTACTAGTATGCAGAGAGGTCGAGTGGCTAAGGTTGCAAATTTTGGAATAAAATTCAGATTTCCTGACTCCTAAGTCAGGAAACCTTAGTCTTTTCCTTTACAACTTGCTAGCAGCTAAATAGGTTTCAATAATTTCATGCCAGTATAAGAAAGCATTCATAAATTTAGCATCAGAGATTTGTAGGCTGGTTATAATGGAACACTTCACAATGCCAGCAGCTATAAACTTTTCGCTGTATTATTTCCTTCTTTTTATTATACTAGATTTCAGTTTAACATTTAAAAGACCTAAGGCAATGAAATGGGATTTTTCTCAAAGAGAAAAGAAAAACAGTGAAAATGCCTGGGAAAATTGCAGTTTTAAAAATGTGTTATCAAAGTTTTGACAACAAAATAAAATTTTGGAAAAAATCCATCTTTATAATTCCTGTGTTGTTTGACAAGCTTTACTAAACAAATAACAAGTAAAGACTATGGAATTATTCAAGTTAAAAACATACATATATGGTTTATTCAACCCTTAATATATACTTATCGCATCTGTGTTTGCAAATATATTTCATTCCTTTTCAAATAAAGAATGATTCTGCTCTTCTCAAACCAGCTTGTTTGTGCTAGAAGCAGTACACCTTAAGAGCTGAATCACATCAGGAGTTGTGAATCAACTGTAAAATGAAAATTCATTTACTGGTGAAAAAATAATGCGGGTAAAATAGTGTGTCACCAACTATTGAATTTGGTGTATTGATATATGACACAGCATATTTTGTGATTCTTTGGCAATTTGTCCATTCTTGACATTTTATTCTTCATGACAAGATTTAAAAAACAAGAAAATACCACAAAGCTTAATAAAGTAAAATTATGTAATAGAATATTTTAAGCTTTGCTTTTAATTTATTGCTTCATCAAAATAACCACTCTGCAGTAGCATATCTGTAAAATGATCATAATGGAAGAAAAGAGAACTGTTTTATAACTTCCAAAGGAAGTGCTTTATAAACATATAGGGCAACTTATGTTTATGGTCAGAATTTAATATTTAACATTTAGTATTTCATACCAAATATATAGTCTAATAATGCAGTACCATCTCAAAGTAAACTTTGATTTTATAACAGTTTCAGTTTTAAAAGAAACGGGGCAAATAGCCTAAGGAGCTTCCTTATACCTCACACTCAGTTTCCCCTGTTACTAACATCTTACATCAGTATGTCACATTTGTTACAATTAAAGAAATACTGATATGTTATTACTTACCAAAGTTTATCCTTTATTTAGAATTCCTTGCTTTAATGTTCTTTTTCTATTCTAGAATCCCATGTTAAATTTAGTCATCATTCATTCATATGCTACTTTTTTGTTGTGGCAGTTCCTCTGACTTCCCTTGTTTATCATGACTTTGAGAGTTTTCATAAATACTGGTTAGATATTGTGTAGAAGCTATTTGTTCCTATTAGAATTTATTTGACGTTTTTCTCCTGGTTAGATTGGATTGTGCTTTGGGGAGGAAGACCAAGGAAGTAAACAATGACACAGTTTTGTTTTTCTTTTAAGTTACACATATCATTGAGTGATTAAAAGTGTTATAACCTCTCAATTTATCCATTATGTCTTCAACTTTATAATGTTCACATGAGCCTTTGGACTTGAATTCAGATAGTGTTATTACTCAAGTGTGTGAAATTGACTTGACATTCTTGAAGTATAGATGCCTACAGACAAGTTTGATAGACTCTTCAGGCTTTTATATTTTTTAATCAAAATATATGAATTAAATACTCAACTTCCTTCATAAATTTTGGAAGCAGAACCTCTGAAAATTATATTCAACTTGGTAATTGTAATATAAACACTACCACCATCTGTATTGTAAACCTCTATATACTTCATGTTAATTGTTTCAATCAGAATAAATTTCCTAAGCTAGATTCTCAATGAATTAGTTTAACAAATGTTTGTTAATGGTATTTGCTTGAACTTCATAACTCCATCTATAATATTTTTCTCACATAAATAATAAAATTCAATTTTTATTGAGTTTTGAACTATATGGCCTATTAATTTTGTATAACTATTTCCTAACAGTAGAATTTCAGTGGACTTGTATGTCAGATATATTGTGTTCATGTAAATCAACTGCTTTAGAAGTGCTAACTAGATATATGAAACATAAAAGCCTTTATAAAATGTAATAAAAAATTTAGTTGAAATATACTTAACATTATATTTTAGCTGCCACATGAATTAATAATATGTAAGGTAGGAAATCAAGTTTAAAATTTTTTTGGTTGAAGTTATTATCATAAGAATATTATTGTTAAGACCAAAAAAAAGTTAACACACTCTATCAAAGCCCAATATATGTAGTTGATGTGACAACAGTTAACAGCAGCTGAATCATTGCTTTTAAGAAGGCATTCAAAGAATCTAGTCTTTCTGTGAGAAAGAGAGGTTTTAAGAGTGAGTATATGTATTAGCTACTGTTGACATTACTGCTGAGTTGACCTTGGTTCAAGTGTAGCTAGAATAGTGCTTCTCAAAGTCATCTGGAAATGTGTTATGAAAATACAGATTTCAGATACATGTTATGACTTTGCCACACCCAAACCATGATTTGGGGTGTGCCTTTCCCCCCTACAATGCTCACCCTGTCCATTAGTTGTGAGTTTACCCACCCCAACCCCCTAATCCCTGGAGAATATCCGTAATATCCTGAAATAAATAAAAATAAAATAAAATAAAATACCATTAGTAATGCAGGGCACCTTGTAGAAAGCTTCACCCAAGAACTGATATCCTATTGATGACTCTCTTGATTTGCTAAAAACTCCCTTCTTGTGAAAGACATTTGTGAGATCAAATTTTTTGGAATACAAATTTATACATTAAAAAAAAATACAGATTTCTTGCCCCACAACTAGCAATTCTAATTCAGTTGTCTGGCAGGGGCCCAAAAATATGCATTTCTAACAAGGCCCAAGAGATATTGGTACTGCTGTTTCCCCCCTTCATACTTTAAGAACCAAAAGGCTAGTATATGAGATGTTGTACTTTTACAGGAGTGGATCTTTTCCTTTTAGGAAAGTATTCTGGTTAGATAAATTAATTATAGAACAAATTCCAAGGGGAAAACTAGAGATAGTTCCTCCGAAATTCAACTAATCTATTATATAAAAATTAGTTGTCTTTTCACACATCTACATAATATATTCTAAAATATCATGTCCCAAAAGACATCATAGTATTGTATCATAGTGGTTCTGGAGGGATATTGCAAACAGTTTTCAAGAATATTTCACTTCATGAAGCTCAATCTATGTTTTTTACTTTTTTGTTATTTTCCTGATCATAATAAAGAATTTAAGTGGAAAGAAAAGTTAGATAGAAATAATGTAAGAAATAATAACACTAATAATTGAGCTTCTTTGAAATCCTATTTTCCTACTGGTTTTGTATTATTGAAGTGGTATGAATTTATTTTCAAACCTTTGTTTAAAAGGTATACTTTAATTATTGTCGGTGAGGCTGATGATTTCTTTTGAAAGAAATTATTCAATTATTTATTTCAAAATAATTTCTGAAATGGTTTTTATATAATTTAAACAATCAAAACATACTATTCCTAGAGAATTAAATAACAGACAGTTGTATATATAACATTTCAAAAATAAAACATTGTAAGCCATTACTAAGCTGTCATTTTAGTTCAAGGCATCATGTAGAACAGTAAAAAAGAAAAAGAAATGTTATTCTGTAATATAGATATCTATATCATGTTTGTGTTTTACATATATTGGAACTGCCTTCTGAATATTTAAATCACAATAGTCACATAATGCCAGTTGTTTGAGCTAATAGTATTAATATTATTCTAGCCTATCTTTTCAGTAATACCCAAATTTAAATAACCACTAGTTCAGAAATAATATAATTAACGCCAAACCTCTACACCTATATGAAGTCCTGGGTCTCTCTACAATCAGTTTACAGGTGTCTATGATAAACTCTTATGGTTTCTATAAAGATACTTATACTTGAAAGCCTATTTATAGTAAATTTTTCTTCACATCTTTGTAATTTTTCCCCAAAACAGCTTTCCTTAAAAGGGAGAGTTTACAGGAATAAATAGAATTGCTTTAAAATTTGGTTTAGATGTTCTCATACTACAATTTCTTTAAAAAAGCAGCGGGAGGGGCGTGGTGGGGATGGATAAACTCACAACTAATGGGTGCAGAGTGCATTGTATGGGGCATGAGCACGCTTGTAACTGTGGCTTGGGCGATGCAGGGGCATTATATGTAACCACAATGTTTGTACCCCCATATTATTATGAAACTAAAAAATAAATAGAAAAAAATAAAAAAGCATATTTGTATATTTAGTAATTTGGTAATAGTTTCATCACATATTCTTTTCAGCCAAACAATAATTACAAAATGAGTCAAGCTGTGGTGGGACAGCAACCAAGATGAATGCTAAAATAAAATCCTGAGCTTATATCAATTCTCACTTGAGCTATACAACACTAAGGATATGAATTTATATGTAAATTTTTTGGTAAATTTAATGAAATCTATATTCTAGAGTAAATCATGCTTTGTGTTGGTATAATTTCAAATCAGCTTTAGCATGAGATAAAAGCGATATTTTTTTAGAATTTTTATGGTTTCATGTCTTAGATTTAAGTCTGTTATCCATCTTGAATTAATTTTTGTGTATGGTAAGAGACATGGGTCCTGTTTTAATCTTCTACACGTGGCTATCCTATTTTCCCAGAACCATTACTGAATAGGGATTCTTTTCCACAGTGTATATTGCTGTCTATTTGTCAAAGATCAGATGGCAACGTGTGAATGGTTTTATATTTGAGTTCTGTATTCTGTTTCATTGGTCTATGTTTCTATTTTTGTGCCAGTACAATGCTGTTTTGGTTACTATAGCCCTGTAGCATAGCTTAAAGTCTGGTAAAATGATGCCTCCAGATTTGTTCCTTTTGCTTAAGGTTACTTTGGCTATTCAGGCTCTTTTCTGGTTCCAAACGAAGTGTAGAATTATTTTTTCTAAATCTGTGAAAAATGAATGTAGGAAAAACTCTTCTAGATATTGGCCTAGGCAAAGAATTTATGATGAAAACCCCAAGGGCAATCACAGCAACAACAAAAATAAATAAATAGCACTTGATTAAATTAAAAAGCTTCTGCACATCCAAGGAAACAATCAGCAGGGCAAATAGACAACCTACAGAATCGGAGAAAATATTCAAATGCTATACATCTGATAAAGGGCTAATAAGAATCTACAAAGAACTAAAGCAAGTCAGCAAGAAAAAAAAGAAATGGCCTCATTAAAAAATGAGCAAAAGACATAAATAGAAGCTTTTCAAAAGAAGACAGACTAATGGCCAATAAACATATGAAAAAATGCTCAACATCAGCCATCATCAGGGAAATGCAAATCAAAACCATAATGATATATTACCTAAACCCATTGAGAATGGCTTTTATCAAAAAGTCCCAAAACAATAGATGCTGCCATGGATGCAGAAAGAAAGGAACATTTATGCACTGTTGGTGGGACTGCAAACTAGTACAACCTCTATGGAAAATAGTATGGAGGTTCCTCAAAGAAATAGAAGTAGACCTACTATTTGATCCAGCAATCCCACTAGTAAATATTTATCCAAAGGAATAAAAAGTCATTTTATCAAAAAGACACTTGCACTAGAATGTTTATTGGAGCACAATTCACAATCGCAAAGATGTGAAACAAACCCATGTGCCCATCAATTCGTGAGCAAATTACTATGTAAACCATGGAGTACTACTCAGCCATAAAAAAGAATTAATACCTTTTGCAACAATATGGATGGAACTGGAGACCATCCTCCTAAGTAAAATATCACAAGAATGGAAAAATAAACACCGTGTGTACCCCTATGGTGAAGGGGCAAAGGAAGAAATTGTGTCACCAATACCAAATAAGAGTTGTAGCTTCTGATGGTGTCTGAAGCTATTGTCCTGAAAGATGCAACTAGAATAAGATACACTAATACAATGAGTAGGAAGGAAACATTCCTTTTGGTATTTCCCATCCTCTGATCTTTTGTATTTTCTACTTGCCTAACCCAACCAAATGCTAGCAAGAAAGTCTGGAGGCTACCTTCTCAAGGCTCAGCCTTCCAGAGACACAGCAGAGGGGAGGAAAACAGATGTGATGAGAAACCAACAAAAAATATCTAAAAGTGTTCATAGTTTATCTCTTTTTCTGTATTATGTAATTTCTTACAGACACATCATTAATGCCCATGACTCTAATTTCAATATAGCCAATTATGTTGCTTACAAATTATAATGTGGTTTCAAATTTGATATTTTAAACTAACTTTCTTAGTTCTTTAATATCTACTATACTAATATTCCATTTTATTTATGTATTTATTTTTTTATTTGGAGACAGAGTCTTACTGTGTCACCTGGGCTAGAGTGTAGCGGTGTCATCACAGCTCATTGCAACCTCAAACTCCTGGGCTGGAGAAATCCCCCTGCTTCAGCCTCCCGAATAGCTGGGCCTACAGGTGCAGGCTACCATGCCTGGCTAATTTTTCCATTTTTTATAGAGATGGGGTCTTTCTCTGGCTCAGGCTGGTCTTGAACTCCTGACCTCAAGAGATCCTCCTGTGTTGGCCTCCCAAAGTGCTAGAATCACAAGCATGAACCTCCGTGCCCAGCCTGCATTATTTATTATATCTTATTTTATCTCTTGATTCTATTATTTGTTGTCTTGTTTCATAGTCAATCTTTTTATATAATGTGAAAGTATCAAATAATTTTAGTGACTTTTCTTTTTCTACTCACTGTAGATTTCATTTTCTATAATGTATTTCATCCTCCTTTTGCATATCTATGATGTTATTTCTTTTTTAAACACCTCTATAGCTTTCCTACAGCTCATTCTGTATTCACAGTTCCCCCTTTCTGTAGACTCTAATGAATTGCTTTCAGTTTCCTTGGTGTGCCATGTATCTAAAACTTTTCTCCTTTGTATATATTCATATTCTTCCTTAGTCTCTTAATTATTTTCTACTTTATTTGCTGTCAATCTCTTACAAATCTGGTCAATAATAATTCATCCCTGCTCAGGATCCCATAAAAACACCTTCTCATCTCACGCAAGTTATGTTTTCTGATGCATCATGAAATGGAGCTCTGTCAGGACATCGTCATGCTTCTTCTATTTTTTATTTCAATTTGCTGATTTTCCCTCTATGTGAGAATTGAGGACAGAATATACTTTTTCAAGACACTGCCTGAAACATAATAGTACCTTAATAAATGGTATAATTATTCAGAGATATTTGAAAGGAAAAGATTCTTCTATGCATAATACTTTTAGAAAATCAACTTTATTTAGTTATACTTTATGTATAATATAATGCAAGTATTTTAAATATATTATTTTTGGGTTTTGAGAAATAAATACACATGTATAGGCACCAACCAAACCAAGATGTAGACCATTTCTTTCATACCGGAAGACTCCTTGACACCTCTGTTCACTTACTCTACCACTGTACCCTTACCAGGGACAAGCACATATCTAATTTCTATTATTATAGATTCACTTTACCTGTTTAAGAAATTCATATTAATAGAATCATAAAGCATATTTTGTTTTATCTTTGTTTTCTTTCAGTTAGTATAATGCTTTTGAGATTCCTTCATGGTTTTGCATTCATTAATTTTTTATATTGCTGAATAGTGTCCTATATATTTTTATCTACATAAATATTGATAGACATATTGTTTGTTTTCCATTTTTAAAATTATGAATATAGATGCTATGAATATTTAAAGGTAAACTTATTTTGTGACCATATACTTTCATTTCTATTGGGTAAAACCTAGGATTTTTATAATTGTATTTTTAATATTTTAAGAAACTGCTGAAATGTTTTTCACAGTAAAAGTTCCATAAAAGTCCCATTAAGATTCTTACAAGACACACAAATTCCTGTTGTTCCAAATTTTTCTTAATTTTAGCCATTCTAATGTGTGTGAGGTGGTATCTGATTGTTTTTTTTTTATTGTGGTTTTAATTTCTATTTCCTTAATGAGTAATGATGTTGAGCATCTTCTCATATGCTTAGTGGCCATAATTTTTGAACTGTCTTTTCATGACTTTTCCCCATTTTTAAAAAAATAGATGTTTGTACTCATATTACTGAGTCATGAAAGATCATCATATACTATATATTCAAGTCTTTAGTTTGATATATATACTGTAAATATTTTCTACTGGTATATGGCTTGCATTTTCTTTTCTCTTTTGTTTTGTTTTTACCAGTGTCTTTTGAAGAGTAATTTTTGAAATCTTTTTGTAAAACACTCTGAAGTTTTTTTTAATTTTTGATAATTAGTATTTTCTGTGATGCCTCTAAATAATTTTTCTCTTAGTTTGTGAAGATTTACTGTTATTATTCTTGATGACTTATAATTTTAGTTTTACAATGTGATCTGTGACTAATTTTGGGTTAATTTGGGGATTGGTGTTAGGTCTGCCTCCATGTTCCCTGGTCCTTGGTTCCCAGTGTCAAGAATAAGTACTGATACTGAGTCAAGCCAATGATGGAATGATCACAAATACAAAGCAATCCCCCCCCCACACACACACATCATTTATTGCAAAGAGAAATTGCATGTCAGAGGGAGAGAGAGGGTGGAGAAGACTCTGAAGTCTTAGCACACACTGTCTTTCATATACTCACTAATTTGTCCCACCTCTCTACTGGGTGGGATTAGTTGCTATTTCCTACCTTTGAGTGATTGACAGGTTGGGATTATATAACAGTTTCCTTTTTCTGCATGCATGTTCCCAAAATCCTTCACCAAAACACCTACTGGGGGTCGGGGGTATCAAAACCATAATGCTAATTAGATGTTAATGATCCCCTGGTCAGTTAAGGTCTGTAGGAGCTCCTCACTGTGCATGCTCCATCCAGGGAAAAGTCTCTGTTCACAAATATCTGATATTGCAGTTTCTTTTCTGCATTCTGATTGGTTCACACTCTCCACCTTTAGCCACTTCCTCTACCTGCCTTCCAACCTGTTTGCCCTCCACCCAGACCTAACATTGAGGTAAGGTAGGGGATGAAGTGCATTTTTCTCACACAGATATCCAGTGCTACCTTATTATGTATTGATAAGACTTTTCTTTTCCCTCATTAAACAAGCTTAGTGCCTTTGCTAAAAATTACTTGAGCAAGTATGTGAGAATTTATTTTCAGAATCTTTATTCCTTTGATCTCAGTGTGTATTTTCTCAGTTTCACTCTATCTTGTGTGCTGTTACTCTATAATATACCTTTACATCAGTTAGTATACATTCCAGATTTGTTCATTTACTTCAAACCTGTTTTTACTATTCTAAGTCCTTTGCATTTCCATATAAGTTATAGAATTAACTTTTTAACCTCCATAGAAATGGTGTATGGTATTTTAATTAAGATTATGTTGAGTGTAGTTAAATTTGGGGAAATTAACATCTTCAAAGCGTTGAGTTTTCTAATAAGTGGATATGACATAATTCTTCAAATTAGTTTATTTTATTTCAGTCAGTAATGTCTTCTTTACATTGTAGGAGTCTTCAAGTTTTTGTGGTATTTGTTTGCAAATACGCACTTTGATATTAATATTGCATAGTAATGTTTTACTCTAATACTATTATTTTAAATTATTAGTAACAAATAGAAATATAATTGATATTAATATACTGATCTTGCATTCTATAACTTTTCTAAATTCACTTATCAACTTGTGTTAGTATTGTAGATCTCTTAGAATTTTTTTTTTATGTAGACAACAATTTTGGGAAATCAATCAAAGAGATAATATTAAGATTCTCCTATAGTTTGTACTTGCACTTAAAACACACCTAAGATGGTGAGGGGATGCCTGGAATGGGCTATAGGATTAGGGTAGAGGCCCTCAGTTGTCAAAAACTGCATGCTAGAATGTGACAGGGCACAAGATGTATGAAAATTTCCCTCAAAAAGACGAAAACAAGCAAATGAAAAGAAAAACAAAAATACCTCGCATATTTAAAAATCCAAAAAGACAGTCTTAAAAGGGCGAGAGAATGACTCACAAGCACCCGTGAAAACACCCAGGAGAGAAAGATTAGTCTTTAAAATGTTCCAAAGCAAAGAGAAGGCAAGCTAAATTTATCAAGAAATGTTGGGGACCTCTTACCTCTTTGCTCTGAATAAACCACTATATTCTTTAGCTCCAAATCAAGAGGTAATTGGGCAATTTTATTTAAACTACGCCATCCTGACAACTTGACAAGCATCTGTACTATTTTACTTTTAGGTAATATTAAATTTTCTAGTTGGTAATTAAAATGTCCTGTGTCATGAAATCATCAAAATTCCAAACAGTTTAAAATTAAATCTTCTCCTTAATATCATGGTTAAGTGTGTGTTCTAAATTTTCTCTGTTTCACATCAAAATTGCTAGTCAGTATTTGTTAGACTTGGCTTATTTTTCCCCCTATTTTTTCATTATTCACGTACTAGATAGTCTGTAGTACTGCTAATTAGGCTAATTATTGTATTTATCTTTTATTCTGAATGGTTCTTCTTAGTAATAAATGCACAAACTTTTGTTACATTTATTGATTCCTTCTATGAACAAAATCATCCTATTCTCTTTTTGTATCTTCAATCAATAATAGATCTTACTACTTTACAATTATATCTAATATTTACATAATGTTTACTGTACGCCAGGGATTCTTGTACATTCTTTACATTTACATTCCTATTAAACATTCCTATGAGGTAGGTTCTGTGAGCATTCCCATTTTATACATGAGACTTTAAGGCACAAAAATGGTTACTGTTTGCTCCTGGTCATACAGCTCATATTGATAGATACAGGATTTAGGCCCAAATAGCCCGGCTCAAAGATTGTCCTTTCAACTAACATGTCATTTCTCCTAAAAAATATGACCAGTGAAATGTGCGCTTCATGAAAAGCCTACATCAAAATCACCTGTGGTCCTTGGTATAATGGACTTGACTGGGCTGGATCATCTGCTTACATATCTGTTCAATAATTATTTAAACAAGATGTGCAGGTGACTCTAAGAGACCTTAACATTTCAAAACCAGTGAAATAATGGCTATTCTTATACCATAATAGAAAATTATCTTAATTTTTAAACTACTTGATAGCACTCTGATTTTGTTTGCTTAGCAATATTTTTATGATAATTGAGGTGATTTCTGTTTTAAAATATACTCTTGAATAATCTTATATTTTATATATAAATGACACAAATAATTAAATAACTATCATTGCACTCCAGGAGACTACAGCAGTTGGAAAGGCCTTTGACAGTGCAATGGCTAAAATTGATAAAAAATTTTTTATCTCAGGTAAAGTTTCCCCGCAATCTTATTTCATGCTCATACTTTCATTTCATGTGTTCTGGTGGCAGCTCAACCTTTGGGACTCATAACCATATTCCAGGGAAAAGGGAGGAATGGAAAAGAAAAATGCTTTATCCTTGGAAAATATTTCATTTTTAAAATTCAAAATGTACACTTTTCCCAAGGACTTTTAACTGCTCCATATTGTCCTAAACTGTGTGACATGGACATCCTTTGTTGGAAGGCAGCTGGTAGAGGACTTGTACTTAGGTGTCTGGTCAGCAACCAACAGTGCAGGCCAAAGCCAAATTCTCTAACTCTCCATTATCCACCCCTTTTTTACACACAGATTATAACTTCCTTTCCTGAGTAAGACCGAATGAAGTATTGTCCAGTTACTGTATCTGGCTTGAAATTAGAGTCTCTCCATCAAATTTGGATTTTTTAATTTATTGTCTGTTAACCTATAATCTAAAACACAATTTATCTTCAGGTAACTCACACAATAGGCAGTGGTAGTAAAGGAGGAGAAAATAGGCCTTCATTCAAAAGAGGTCAAAGGGATAGACCTTGAAACAATAACTTATCTCTAGCACAAAAAAAATTTAGTGGTTGTATATGTGAGAAAAATCTGCTCTTTTAACCAATGAAAACCTTAATTTTGTGTTTGGAAGAATCCTTCTTACGTGTTACAATCATTGCCCCTTCTGAATGGATCATTGGGAAGACTACTCCTCTGGCAGACTGCACAGATTTAGCTGCCCATTTTGAACTGGTGGAAATTGAGGCCTTATAAATGCCTTTAGGAACTGAACAATTACAGGCTGTTGCAGGTCAGCCCTCAGATTTTGTATTGACAAAAGATTTGTCTCAAAACTTTTAAAAGTTTATAACCTGTTGGCTTCTTATCATTTGCAAGTGTTTCTAAACACAGTCAGGATTTTACATCAACCTGTCCTTTACATCTGAAAATTCTAATAGTTCATGATCTGGGCCTTGTGTTCTGTTAGTCCATAGGTTAGTAGCCACTGACTTAACCACACCATTCTACTTTTGCACTACAAAACCATCATCTATCTCCAACATTTCCTTTGGCTGAATTTACAAAAGTTTGGAGTCCCAATTTTCTATACTGTTAAAACTTCCACTTGACATTCTCTGCTTCTAATAGAACCAGTGTATACAGAGCATTTGGCTTTTTCAGTCTGGAAAAGGTCTGAGCCAGGGAACTCTCAGACAAGTTAGATTTCAGGATGCAAGCAGAGAATGCCTCTTCTAGTAAAACTGATTTTATTTCCCTCCATCTCCTCTGCAAATCAGGTTAACTCTAGTTTTAGTTCATTCATCTCTTCTAATACTTTGCCAACAGCTGCACAAAGTTAGCAAAAACACACTAACATATTCAATTTTTGCTTGATATTTTTATTCCACTTCCTCTAAATTCTTGTGTCAATGAATATGCAGTCTGCGTCCCAATGTATACATACAGAAGGCAATCCTGAAAGAGTATTTTTTTAAATCACACAACAGTGGGCTGAACAATTTTCTAACCTGAAATGGGTACTCATTCTCCTACTGCTTAACAGAGTAAACCGGTAACACTCATTTGTTTTATTGCCCAGTACTTTTTGAACATCTTTCTTTAGTTTGGGAAAATTTCCACATTATTTCCCCAAGGTGGAAACTAGAACACTTGCATCCCTAGGCTTTTTTTGCGGCTTGAGAACTAGCAGGTGATATAGATTTTGCCAATCATAAGCCTTTAAGCAAGGTGAAGAAAGAGAAACAGTGCAGAAGGAAGGTAGAAACATAAACACCTCAATTCTGGAGGTATCAGTAGTTGCAACATTGCATTGATGATGCAGAAAAAGCTTGTGGTTTGTGGTTTGTGGCAGTCGCAGCTGCTGCAGATCATGTTCATGGTAACAGAATATTCATGACTGGAGCTTCCTGGCTACTGCATTCACAGTGGCAGTGGCAAAGGCATTGGACTCCTCATGCCAATTATTCAAAGTAGTTTTAGGCATGACTCCTAGAAACCTAGCTTCAAGCACATTTCTCGAGCCCTCAAAATATTCCAGTGAGAAAACTTCCCTTTCTTTTTTCTTAATTTCAGAATTTTATGGGGGTACACAGGTTTTGGTTACATAATTTTCTTTTGTACAGTTTGAGGCAAAGTTATAAATGTGCCCTTCACCCAGTTAGTGTGCATTGTACCCATTAGGTGTGAATTTACACATCCCCTTCTTCCCCCACCCACCTATTTGATTTCCCTTGAGTTTTACTTCCACAACTTAATATTGAGTACATGTTGTGTTTGTTTTTCCATTCTTGCATCCCCTTTCTTTTATTGTTCTTCTCTACATTTCTTCTCTGTCAGCAAATATTTGCTTAAAATTAGGGCACAGACAGATGGGCATTATAATCTAATGAGATATGCTTGAAAGTACCAGACATAATTAAATGAGAACATAAATGCATGTTTGGATGTATTAGATGATTTAAAAATGCATGTGTGTCTTCAAAGCAGTGTTGCAAAAAAATCCACACACATATATTTTTATATATTTATACACACACACACACACACACATGCAGGTTTGTGTTGTGTGCATACCATTCATCACATTCTGGTAATTCTTGTAATATTTCAAACTTTTTCATTATTATTATATCTGATATGGTGATCTGTGATCAGTGATATTTGAAGTTACTACTGTAATTGTTTGGGGGCACCATGAAATGCACCCATAAAAGATAGTGAACTTAATCAATAAACGTTCCTTTTTTGTAACTGCTCCACTGACTAGCCAGTTACTCCTGTCTTTCTCTCTCTCACAGCTATGTTCAATTTAGGCCAGTTAATAACCCTACAATGGTCTCTAATGGTTCCAGTGAAAGGAAGAGTTGCCTGTCTCTCACTTTAAATTTTTTATATTTTATTTTAATAGATGCATGTCTCTCACTTTAAATCATAAGTTAAAATGCTTAAGCTTAGTAAGGAAGACATATGAAAAGCTGAAATAACTGAAAACTAGACCTCTTGTGCAAGATAGTTAGCCAAGTTGTGAATGCAAAGAAAAAGTTTTTGAATGAGATTAAAAGTGCTACTCCAGGGAATGCATGCATGATAACTAAATAGCCTTATTGCTGCTATGGAGAAAGTCTTAGTGGTCTAGATAGAAGATAAAATAAACCACAACAATCACTTAAGCCAAAGCTTAATCCAGAAAAAGGCCCTGATTGTCTTCAATTCTATGAAAACTGAGAGTGGTGAGGAAGCTAAATAAATATTAAGGTAGCAGAGGTTGGTTCGTGATGTTTAAGGAAATAAGGTGTCTCCATCACAAAGAAGTACAAGGTGAAGCAGCAAATGCTGATGTAGAAGCTGCAGCAAGTTATCTGAAAGATATAGATAAGTTCATTAATGAGGGTGACTAAACTTAACAACAAGAGTTTTGATGTAGATGAAACAGCCTTAAATTGGCAGGAGATAGCATCTAGGACTTTCATACCTAGAGAAAAGTCAGTGCCTATCTTTAAAGCTTCAAAAGAAACATTGACACTCTTGTTATGGGCTAACGCAGCTCGTGACTTTAAGTTGAAGCCAGTGCTCATTTACCATCCTAAAATCCTAGGGCCCTTAAGAATTATCCTAAATCTACTCCCCCTGTGCTCCATAAATGGAACAACTGAGCCTGGATGATGACTCATCTCTTATAACATGGCTTACTGAATATGTAAGCCCACTATTGAGACCTACTTCCCAGAAAAACGAATCATTTAAAAATATTACAGCTTATTTACAATGCACCTGGTCACCCAAGAGCTCCAATGGAGATGTACCAGGACATTCATGTTATTTTTATGCCTTCTAATACAGCATCCATTCTGCAGCTAATGGATCAAGGAGTGATTTTGACTTTCAAGCTTTATTATTTAAGAAATACACTTTTGTAAGGGTAAGGCTTCCATAGATATTGATTCCTCTGATAGATCTGGAAAAAACCAGTGAAATACCTTCTTGAAAATGTTCACCATTCTAAATGCCATTAAGAACATTCATGATTCATGGGAGAAGGTCAAAACATAAACACTAACAGGAGTTTTAAAGAAGTTGAATCCAGCTCTCATGGATATCTTTAAAAGGTTCAATACTTCAGTGAAGGAAGTCACTACAGATGTGGTGGAAATAGCAAGAGGACTAGAATTAGAAGTAGAGTCTGAAGATGTGACTGAATTGCTACAATCTCATGATCAAACTTGAACAAATGAGGTATTGCTTTTTATGGCTGAGCAAAGAAAGTGCTTTCTTGAGATAGAATTGACCCAGGTTAACGTGCTGTGTACATTGTTGAAATGACAACAAAGAATTTAGGATATTATATAACTTAGTTGATAAAGCAGTGACGGAATTTGAGAGGATTGATTCCAGTTTTGAAAGAAGTTCCCTTATGGGCCACATACTATTAAACAGCATCACATGCTACAGAGATATCTTTTGTGAAAGGAAAAATCAATCAATATGGCATACTTCATTGTTTTCTTATTTCAAGAAATTGCCAGTCACCCCTACTTTCAGCAACCACCACCCTGATCAATCACCCAGTCATCAACATCGAGGCAAGCCCCTTCACCAGCAAAAAGATTTCAATGTACTGTAGGCTCAGATGATCATTAACATTTTTTAGCAATAAAGTATTTTTAATTAAGTTATGTTTTTAGACACAATGCCACTGCACACTGAATAGACTCCAGTATAATATAATCCTATTTAACTTTTATGTGTACTTGGAAACCTGTATGATTGACTTTATTCCAGTGTTTGCTTTATTGCATTGGTCTGGAAAGGAACCCACAATATCTCTGTATGCCTGTACTTACTTTCCTCCCTTGTTCATTATCTCTTTTCTGCTTAGAAAGAAGCAAAGGAGAGCCAGAAAACATGGCGAAAGACATTTTATTAAGAGCATATTAAATATACAATATTAACTTCATTTTTAACAAAATAACCACTCCTTTCTCCCCAAAATTTGACATAGCCAGCCGTATACATATTATATTCTAATTCTGTGTGTATTCATTTTTCCCTTTGATTGTTAGTGCTTGGAAGTCAATTTCTGTATTTTGATTGTCCCCTTTTTTCTGAAAGTACAGGATTCACTCTCTTATGCATCGTAGCATTTCAAAAATTACCTGTCAAATGGAATTATATATTCAACTTTATACTGAAGATGTGTTTGGACCTTAAACATAGAAATCTATGAGTTCTCAAATAAGCTTTCTTAGCAGAGAATTAAAAAAAATAAATCAGATATAACAAAAATCACTACCACATAAGTTTAAGTTTCCATAGCAGTTTCTTTTCTTTTTATCCATCAAAAGGGCATATCAATAAATGTATATGTGGAGGGCATATGTGTGTGGTACATGTGCATTCACATATACACTAAGCACATGTCTGATCTCAGTAAGAATCTGTTTTCATCTGCCTATATCCATTATTCCCTTGGGTATCCGACTGATCAGGCTCCCCTGACTGACTCTGTGGTTCTGATAGGACAAGTCTATCACCATAATGTCCTGGCCAGAAGAGTAACACCATAACCTAAGCTATGATTGTCAGATTCTCTCACCAGGAAAGTTGAGTTTTAAGTAAACATACAGAAGGACAGAAGGAAAGCTTAGTCATCTGAAAGGTATATTAAAAAAAAAAAGTCTAATATATTTCCCAAATTTCTGTCCCATGGCAGACCTGTCAATTTGATCAAATTAGTCACACAACATTCTTTCAATATATTTATTATTCTGGTTTTACTTAGGTGAGGCAGTATCCATTGCAGGCATGTTAAGAAATTAACTGATATTATATGTCTAACATTATCTGGAAATTACTATTATTTGTTAAGAGTGGCAGACTATGAGGAGTGAAATGATGATTGGTCTTTATTTTTTTTTTAAGTGTGTATGTGTATTGTAGTTTTTGCAATGGACATGTGATTACAATTTTATTCAGTTTCAAAACAGCATCATAGGGCTTTCTAAATATGATATGTAAAAAATATCTGTTTTCCTATTAAAGCATTTATGTTTTTGAAGTGTTAGAAACAAACAAAATAGAAAGTTAAAAAATATCTGAGCATATAAAATTTTGAAAACTCTAGGGAGACTGTTTTTACAATTAATGTGCAGAAACAGATAATAAATTTAAATATGTGGTAACAATTTTCTTAAAGCAAATCCAGAACAGAACTGCCAAAAAAATACAAACACCCTTTCTTGGTAACTATTCAAATGAAGAGAATTTGGTTAAAATTGCATTCTAGTTAAGTCTATTTCCTCTATACTAAGACAGAATTGAATTTAATAGTTGGAGATGTGGGTTAGGAGTCAGAAAGTATGGATTTCCATTCTAATTCTAGCATATATTGACCATTTTGTTCTAGAAAACTCTTTCAACTCCTCCAGGTCTAAATTCCTCACGAAGTGTCAACTTACTGTATAGTATTTCAAAATGATAGGCTTTCTATAAGTACTTATGAAACCATAAATAATTGAAAATAATTATGCATGTAGGAGAAACAAACCATGCAATCCCCCCATAAATTATGACCCAGAAATCATTATAATAGCAGATTGCAGGGTTTTTTTTTTTTTCCTAGTTAATGTTGAGCAGGAAATTGGAAGCCAGAAAGTCATATATTAAGGTTTCTGAAATACACTTATGTAATATAATCTGTAGCACATTAAAAATGACTATGTTTAACTAAAAAGATTTCATAATCACCTTGCTTTATATCTTTCAGTGATTCCTTAATACACAAGCAGTCAAATATAAACAGTATTATGAACTTGTTACCTTTCCCTTTCTTCCTTTCCAAAGTTTTCCCATTATAGCCTTTTTTTTTTCCTGTCTATATTGCAGCTATACTGGCTTTATGATTGTTCTTAACTTGTGCTAAATCAGTTTTTATACTTTTATTTTGCCCATCTGATGTTTTTCACCTACCATGTCAATATAGCTTTGCGTATTTAAATTTCACCTCAAATGTTGCCTTGCCAAATTGGCCTTCCCTGAACACTTTCCTTGGTCATTAATTACTCTAGATGAAAGCTGGATGTGTATATTGAGTAATCATTCAAAAGATGCTCTGCAACCAAACTGTTCATTTTTTATGCAAGGTTTCTAATGGTTTGTCATTTGCTCTATTGGGAACTTTGAGATCTTTGGGTTTCTTATAATCACCATGCCAAATTCTCTGCTATAATTAAAGATAATAGAACTAACTTTGATGATAACTTTTCTGAATATGATATGCAAGATAATAGGATGGTAGAAAAATATCAATAGTTACATGACAGTGTTTTGAACGGTAATCAATATGATAGTGGCATACTAATAGGAACACAGCAGCTGTCTACTTCTTCAAGTGTGTACTAACCCTAACCCATGCCAGATTGCTATGTAGAGATGCTGAATATTAGTTCTACTCAAATATAAAACTACTTCAAAAATAGCTTGAGCCTTATGTGACCCAACAGTTCAAACTGAAAATGTATTCAATAAATACATGATAAATCAACTAGCTGTGCATTTTTCATAGTCTGCAAGTGCTCCTTAATTTTGTGCATTAAAAGAGAGAGCAGAATATCATTTTGATAATAGAGATAATTTTAGTATTTTACATTGATTTTGTTTTTAATTTTTATAGGAAAATTAAATTTTCAAAAATGTACATATTCTGAAGCATTAATTACTTCTCAGAAATTACCGTTGTGTTTTAATTAAGAAAAACAATGCTATAATCCCAAGACTATCACTGTATGAAACCTGTAAAATCTATAAGATATGTGTGGTTAAGAATAAGTATAGGAAGCTAGATGAATTTTTGAAAACATACCAGCGTTTTGTATGGAACAATTTAGAGTCGAGAATCAACAAATTTAAAAATAATTTCTTATACTATGTAATAGTATATGTAAATTGAATCTATATTTCAGTTTACATATACTATTACATAGAAACCAGCCCTTTGACATACATCATATCTGTGCTTTGTTTTCTTTTACATACATGTATTTTTTACAAAGAAATGCATTATTACTGGATTATTCCTATTCTCAAATCAAAGACACTTTTTTTTCCTATAATTCTTTGAAAATATTTTCTATCAATGACTTTAGCAATTACTTCTAGATTATATTTACTGTTACTTAATTTCTTGTCTCCATGAGATACTATTATTTTTCTGGGTCATATGTTCAGGTATCTTTTATAATCCCTGTTTTCATTAATTTTATATAATGACTAAATATTATAACATCTATCTATTCTCTAACACATGTAGTACACTCTCTCTTGATTTCCTGGGTTTCTTCTATACTGCACTACATTTCTATTATTCCTCATTCCTCAACTCAGCTTCTCTCATGTTTATTTTATGATATCAAGGTTGAAAACATTAACACTGTATTCTATGATCATGAATAAATATACTAATCTTTGCTTAAAAGTTGTTTCTAAAAGCAGAGTAGGAATATAAGACATTTTTCTTATATTAATATGAATATAATATTCACTGTTGTATCAGATAGCTGTTGTATATGACAAAGAACCATAAAATGAGATACAAAAATAAGATACAAAAATAAGCATTTATTCCTTACTCACTAATCAGTATGTTAGCTGGAATTCAATGGAAAAGGATAGGCTTAGTTAGGTTTTCTCCAGATCTCAAGTTCAAATTTGATCTGTTCCATATGT
This sequence comes from Lemur catta, assembly GCF_020740605.2. NCBI lineage: Eukaryota > Metazoa > Chordata > Mammalia > Primates > Lemuridae > Lemur > Lemur catta. The sequence continues at coordinate 51,522,618 of NC_059128.1, read as the reverse complement.
GTCTTTTAGAATAGGGCTATCCAAGGAATGTGTTTCTTATGGAGGTGGAAAAAGTGTGAGAGGAGAAGCCCAACCATGCAAGCACTTTTTAAGTCATTTCCTTTACTATATTTGCTAACTTTATGTTGGTCAAAGCAAATTGCTTGGCAACTTCAAAGTCAAAGGGTTGTGAAATATACTCTGACCTTGCTAAACATAGCAGGTATGTTAATACATAATACTATAAGACTGGAATTTAAAAAGACCAAAAATTCAACATAACAAAACTACATATTAAAGTTAGGTGTTACAAATAAATTTCCTGTCTTAAAATGAGTTTATCTGTAATATAATAATTACATACATACGCACATTACAATATTCCTTTTTATGATGGAATCTTCTAGCTCTGCTTTCCTCCCAGTTATTCTCTGAACTGTGGCTGCAGTGAGCTTTTGAGAAGCAGTTTTTATAATTCCATTGTATGTCACCAAACCTTTATTTAATATGGCTCTCAACTGTTGTCTTAGTCAATTTGAGCAGCTATACCAGATAGTGTAGACTGGATGGCTTAAACAACAAACATTTGTTTCTCACTGCCCCAGAGGCTGGGGAGTTCAAGATAAGGCACCAGTAGATCTAATGTCTGGTGAGAGCCCACTTTCTGGCTTCTAGATAAACTCTTTGCTGTAGCTTCACATGATAGCAAGAAAAGGGAAGCAGTTGCTTTGGTGTCTCTTCTTATAAGGACACTAATCCCATCATGAAGCCTCTACCTTCATGACTCAATTACATTCCAAAGGCTCTATCTCCAAATACCATTACATTGGGGATTAGAGTTTCAATATATGAATGTTGGGGGCCAATATTCAGTCCATAGCAACTACCTTAAAGATAACATTGAAATCTCCTATCAGGAGTCCAGCATGGCCTTGCCCCACCCAATCAATCCATCTTATCTTTATTCAGTCTCCTTATAGAAACCTAATTCCACTCTAACCTGGAAACTTCACCTACCTATCGCTGCCATTCCTGCAAAACTGTATATAACGTCCAAATAGTTCTATGTCTTCTCTCCTCTTTTTGGGAATAATAAATTCTACCTCTTTTAATAGCAGTAGCCTCTTTTCCTACCTCCAGCCCCTCTGCAGATAAACGCCTGCCTATTCATGAATTGGTCTCACCTTGGGCTTTTATGTCTAAAGTATCTGTTCCCTCACTGTTAGGCTAGGCTGCTTTCCCCTCTTTTATGTTCCAAGTATGTATTCATCTATTTTATGTAAGACTAAAAGAGATTTAGATTCTGAAATTTTTCATTTTGAAATAAAATGTTTGACCACGTTGCTGCCTCACTGATGCTATTGTTCTTGAATTCATTCATTGGGAAGTGTTGGGATCTTATCTGGGTAGCTATCTAGAAGACAGTTTGAAAACTAGGAAAAAATATATCTAAACATATCTTAATTAGGTACAGAATAACTTAGGGAGTATATTGACTTTTTTTCTTTCTTTCTCTTCACTTATATTAGGCCCCATTCAATCTTAATCATTCCTTTAATGCCACGCTGAGAATATCACCATCCCAAGTAATGCATTTTGGAATTATTATTAATGAGAAGAATGTGGCGTTTCTAAACCTGAAGTCATGAATCATCTTTTGTCAAACTTAGAGTTGTGAAAGTATTAATAATTTTCATTTTTATGTGGTCAATTGTATTATGACAAATAGAAAATCAATTATGTGTGCTAATATAAGAAGTAAGTCTAAAGACATTAGCCCCATAGGTAATGCCCTATGCCTCATGAGGATCTCTCCTGAAACTCAAGGGCATATGTAACAGAGACTTTCCATATGACATTGTAGTAAGTGTAATAAAAAAATCATTATTGAAACAATTTAATACCACTTACTACACATAATTTTACACACATTAGGGTCAACACTATGTTTTCTTTGATTTAGATAATTTTAAACTGAGAAAATAAGCAGATCCTATGTTATATATGCCAACAAATACAAAATCACAAAGAACAATCTTGCCTTTTAGTTTGTTATTTATTCTCTGCTGCCTAAGAAGAACTGGTGCTTCATTTCTTGCCATCTTGAACCGTTCACTCAACAATGTTTGCAATATAGGCAAAAGAAAAGTGTAAGAATTTTAAATTTATTGTTTCACAATGTTAAAATATGATGTCCAAGAATGTGACAAATATTTTATTTCTGTAAACTTTCACTCTGAAAGAAAGATTATCACACAAAACATACGGCAATGGGCATAAATGCCATTATATAGATGAGAGAAAAGTTTGACTTTTTTATAATTAATAGAGGTAGTTGGAAAAGATCACACTTTCATTAGAAAAGAACACAATGGTGATGACTTTAGTAAGAAAAATAAGCTAAAAGAAATTTATAAAATTATGCTTTAAGATACTCAGAATTAATTTCTAACTCTAATTCTTTAGAAATGGGAATTCTGCTCCATGAAAACTCATGATGCCAGTGGGGCTTCAAACTAATTTCTAAACTGAGTTTGTGGAGAAAAGCATGGTAACTACTAATACTTTGACAGAAAAATCAGCAAAACTAAAGCTGGAAGATACAGAAAATCAAAGTTGTCTTTTAAAATATAAGGTGCATAAAGTAAGCAACTTACACATACTGTTTTGTGTAGTATCCATTTATAAAGTAGAATTAAATTAGAGAAACTGGGCAAGGCCAAAAAAAGGTGTCTAAAAAATGTTTTTGAGAAGAACCTGCTTATTTTATTAAATGGACAACTGAGGAAGGGGAGAATATGATCTACTATTATCTGGAAAGTTGTCACATATTACTTATGTATAGACTTGTATGTAATTGGTTTTACCACCACAGGCAATGTGAGTCCCAGCTTCACTGAGGGCAGAGGCAAGTAAAAGGCAGACTACTTAAAGATAAAAGGGAATTTAACCCTTAAAGTTGTAACCTAAGAGAGAGTAAGAATAACTTCACTTTGAACTAGCAAGATAATTAAAAGTTCAAAATAATTTGTAACAGATACACAATGATTAATAAAAATGCCTTCTGTTAAGTGTTTAGTATGTTCCTATTAAATACTAAGGAAATTACAGAGAAAATATAATAACTTTCGAGTGGACAATCCTGGAAGAAATTGTCTTACCTAATTGATCAAAGTCAACATAATCAGTAATGAAACATATCAACATCATGAAACATAATATTATTCACTAAAGATGACACATCATTTTTCTGGTACCCTTGACAAAAATGCATAACTTTAGTCCAACAACGTGGAAACAACAGACAAATCTAATTTGAGGGACATTCAGCAAAATAAATGTGCTTCAAAACTGACAAGATGATGAAAGACAAGGACATAGCAAGAACGAATACAGATTACAAAAGACTAAGAAGAAAAAAAGCAAACATACAATATGGGATTCTGAATAATATCCTGGAGGAAAAAAAATATAATAGTGGAAAAACTGGTGAAATTTCAATTTTATCTTTAGAATAGATACTATTCCTAGTAATTGTACCTACCAAGTTATGTAAAAATGTTACTTTTGGTGAAGCTGGACAAGGTATATAGGGAAGCTCTTTATACTACTTTTGTAATTTTCTTTAGTCTAAGCATAGTTATTTTTTTTTTAAGTATGAGAGATGTGCACAATAGGAATGGAGAACAAATTAGATTTTGCCAGGAGTTGGTATAAGGTGTGGGATTGATTACCAAGTATAATAGGTGGAAATTCTTTTAGGTGATGCAACTATTGTGTATCATGATTATGTGGTGGTTACATTACTCTCTGCATTTTCCAAAATGCTTAGAAAAGTAAGCTAAAGTGAGTGCATTTTATTACATGTAAAAATTAACCAAATAAACACAAAAACAGCAAATGATCTGGGAAAACATTTACAAAAAATATAATAGTAATAAAAAAAAGAAATCTCAACAAAAAAGCACAGTAGATGAACAATAATTCATTTCAGAATTATAAATAACTGCTAGAAAAATAAATGTGACAGTTGTTCAACATATTAGTAATTATGTATAATTGAGCAAAAATCATGATAGAATATTTTGAAATATAAATAATATTCAATTATTTGAAGATGCAGTGGTATGTAAGTCATTGTAAATCATTATGTTTGACAAAAATGTTTAAGTATATCTGTTACATCAATGAGGCAGTAAAATTAAAATATGTCAATCCGTTAATTCAGTTTTCAAATCTCTGTTAATTTTATTAAACCATTTCTTCACTACTATAAGGTAAACTTTTGCTATTAATATATACTGGTGTCTATGACATGCGATAGATCTACAACAGTTTTAGTGACAGACATGGTGAAGAGTTAAAGCAATAGCAAATTACATTGATGCAAAGATTTTTGCTGCTGCAAACAAGGAGCTATGCAGAAAGATGTGAGACACACACACACACACACACACACACGCACACCACACACATATCTTGAGTTCATGCCAGTTGCCAGAAATGAAAAGGTACCTCAAAGCCTGAATTTTAAGTTTAGGCTGGTGTCTAATTAGTTAATGATTTTGCAACCCAGATAGTATCCCCTGCAGCTGGAAGCTGGGGTTGTAATACACAAAAGGTGACTCTATCCTTGGATATTATGGAATAGGTAGCGCTGAGACCCCTTATTAAATGTATAACTCTAAATGATCTGGTCTTTGTATGCCAGTTTACTGGCAGTGCCATTGAGAAACATTGTGTAAGGCATTATATTTTATTAAAAAAAATGCATTGTCTATATCATGCCCAAGTTTAGGTAAAGTCAAAAAGTGGAAAAATTTTAATTCTTAAACTTAAGTTACCAAAGTTTTAAAATGCTTTATTAATTTCATGTAATGAATTGCCTGTGGCTCTAATGGTAATGGAGTCACCTCTTTTTATATCCCACTGACACTCCCCATATGAACTAATTACTGGAAATCTTATGAATCTGGAAATATAACCCCAAAGCTAGATTTTGCTTATTATAGACTAGTAAGGCAGTGAGACTTTAAACTGAGAAATCTTAAGAATCCTCAGAAGTAGTTGATCTCAGGCTAAAGACAAGCAAACCAAATCCTTCAAATATAGACAATGTTAGCACAAAATAAAAAGATTCTATTTATAAATGACAGAAAAATAATCTTGTTTTCAGATCTTGCCGTCCTTCTTTTTCCTTACTTTGCTATAAACCTTACTTGTTACTTTATTTAAATTAACCTTAGCAATTGTCCTAAAAGGATTTTTCAAAATTATGTTAATACATTTATATCATTACCACCCTTTTAACTCTCCTTATCCTTTCTCTATCATGTACAGGTGTCATTCACCTGTGCATTTCTCTGAATCTTTATAATTATTGAATCTCTCTGCTCTCATTTAAGCTCCTGATAAACACCTAATTGCTGTTTTATTACATATTGCAAATGGAAGATTCCCTTTAACTGGTCCCTTTTTGCATGGAATTATTCTAATATATTAATTCCAGCTTTCAATCATGTAAAAATTGGGCTTTCACCACAAATTTCTAGAATGCTTCTGTAATACCATTCCATCCTGTGGGTATAACTGAGCTCACCAGGGGGAACAATTGATATAGGAGATATTCTCACAAAGTAGTCAGTCTGTTTGTTCTTTTCAGACATTCTCCAGCCTGCTTCTCAGGAATTATTTATTTCTATTAAGAGAAGCTACTAATCTCATAGGATTGATAATTGGCTTATTCCTGATATAATAAATTGTAGAATATGTTCCTCACTAGGGCATAAATTTCTAAGTGGAAAGCATACTTTCAATTGACTACTACATGCACCTTGTCTTGTGTTTATGATGCAATTATTAGAGATTTCCATATATTAAAAATCCTTACCTCTCCAGGAGATCATGTTTCCCTGGGAATTATACCTGGAAATTAGCAAAGTAAATCAAGCAAAGATAATTCAGAATTGCTTCCTAAAAGGAAAATACATTTTCTTCATGTACAACATTGGGGCTGCTATTTCAACAGCAAGAATAAAAGCAACAACAAAAAATTTATTGAAAATTTATTATTGAACTTGGCAGAAGTAAAATAATTATACTGATTTTTCTCTAGAGGCCAAGCTTATATTCATTAACCAAGTCCAATCACAGCTCTGGATTTATTTTTGCTGAGGTGAGAGAGGTAATAGTTAATATTTCATGGTACATCAATATAAATACCACTGATGAGGTGAAACAGTATTCATGAAAACTTAAGGAAAGGTCACCTGACTTCCAAAGATTAAACTCAACTGATCATTAAAACGTGTTGTTATGACCTACAGTTAGCAATTTAGATATACATACTCGTATTATTTTAGAGGAATTAATAATCAGTTTGCTTCTGATTATTTCTTTTATTTCAGTTGAGAACTTATTTTTTCCAGAGTCTTAAATGCTAGTATACCTCCATTTAATATCAGATTATTTAAGGGTTCATGCTACAGCAAAAACAACAACAAAAAATAGTTAGCACTTACTGTAGTCCACCTAAACACAATAATATCTGTACAAACTTTTGATAATCACAGTGATTTTTATTGACATAATTCACATATAATAATATTCACTCTTTTGAGTATAAGTCAGTGTTCTTAGTGTAGTCTCAAAGATGTACAACCATCACCATTAACCAATTCCAGAGTATGTTCTATTTTTATGTCATTTTACTTATCTTCTTTGGAGAAATATCTATTCAGATCATTTACCAATTTTTCATTTCAGTTGTCTCTTTATTGTGAAATTGTAGGTGTTCTTTCTATATTCGGGATACTAAACACATATGTGATTTCCAATATTTTTCCCAATTCTGTGGAATGCTTTTTCATTTTCATAATGTCCTTTGAAGCACATTTTTAAATTTGATGAAGTCCAATTTATATATTTTCTTTTCACCTGTGATCTTGGTGTTATATTTAAGAAGGCTTAGCCTTATCTGAGATCATGAAGATTTATGCTCACATTTTCTCCTAGAAGTTCTGTAGTTTTAACTCTTTCATTTAAGTTTATGATACACTTTGAGTTAATTTTTTATATATAGTAGCAGGCAGAGATCTACCTTCACACTTCTGCATGTAGATATCCATTTGCCCCAGAACCATTTAATACTGAAGGGCAACAGTACCTAAAAGCTAGGGATTCACATTTGCCATTTTAGTGTCTTTTTTGTTCTTTAATGTCCACATTCATTCTTTCATCAAATTGGGAAGTTTTTGACTATTATTTCTACATTTTTTTGCATTCTTTTTCTCTTTTATCTCTCTACTTCCCCTACTATATATGATGCCATGTGATGTTGTTCCAAAGATACCTAATGCTTTGTTTATTTTCTCAATTCTTTTTTTCTCTTCCTAAGACTTGATACATCTCAACTGACCTATCTTCAAATTTGCTGACTCTATCTTTGGCCTGCTTAAATTTTCTTTTGAGCCCCACTAATGATTTTTTTTATTTCAGTTATTGTACATTTTAATTCCAGAAATTCCATTTGGTTGTTTTTAAAATAAAATGTCTATCTTTTTATTGATACTATCTATTTAGAGAAGCTCAATTCTCACACTTTTATATTTTTAGATATAGTTTCTTCAACTCTTTGAAAATATTGAAGTAGTTCATTTAAAACTTTTTTGAGTAATTCGAATGTTTTGTCTTCCTTTGGGGCAGTTTCTACCGATTTGTTTTGTTTTGTTTCACCTCTGTTTTATGTTATGTTTTGTGTTTCTTTGAATGTGTTATTTTTTTGGTAAAATCCTTAACATTTATAAAAATATATTGGGTCAAATTTGGAAATCCAATTTTCCACCACTCAAGTGGCTTTTATAGTTTTTTTTCTTTGTTTTTTCATTGCTTGTTCATTATGTGACTTTTCTTAGCTAATTTTATACAAATATCACTTAAAACATAGAAACTGTAAGGAAAAAAAACAGGAACTAATTAGAAATTTTAGAAGGGCAGCTGATAAAGAAAATACAAAAATAGAAGCTGGGCATGGTGGCTCATGCCTGTAATTCCAATATCCCTTATGAATATTGATGCAGAATCCTCAATAAAATACTAGCAAACCAAATTCAATAGCTCATCAAAAAAGAAAGAAAGAAAGAAAGAAAGAAAGAAAGAAAGAAAGAAAGAAAGAAAGAAAGAAAGAAAAAAAGAAAGAAAGAAAGAAAGAAAGAAAGAAAGAAAGAAAGAAAGAAAGAAAGAAAATCAAGCACAACCAAGTGGGCTTTATCCCAGGGATGTAAGGATGATTCAACATACATAAATCAATAAATATGATTCACCACATAAACTGAAGCAAAAACAAAGACCATATGGTCATCTCAATAGACACAGGAAAAGCATTTGACAAAATTTAGCAACCTTTCATGACAAAATCCCTGAACAAACTAGGCATACAAGGAACATATCTAAAAATTATAAAAGCCATATATGACAGACCCATAGCCAACATCATATTGAATGGGGGAAAGCTGAAAGCATTCTCACTAAAAATTGGAACCAGACGAGCGAGAGTGCCCACTATCACCACCTACATTCAGCATAGTGCTGCAAGTCCTAGCCTGAGAAATCAAGCAAAAAAAAGAAATAAAGAGTATCCAAATCAGGGAAAAAGGAGGTCAAGCTTTTGCTTTTAGCTGACAGTATGATCTTATATCTAGAAAACCCCAAAGACTCCACCAAGAGATTCCTGAAATTGATAAATAAATTCAGCTATGTCTCAGGTTACAAAATCAATGTACACAAATCAGTGCCATTTCTATGTACTAATAACAGTTAAGCTGAGAGTCAAATCAAAGACTCAATACCATTCACAATAGCCACAAAGAAAATAAAATACCTAATTATACATTTAACCAAGAAGGTGAAATATCTCTGCAAAGAGAGCTAAGAAACACTGAAGAAAGAAATTACAGACAACACAAACAAATGGAAAAACATATCATGCTCATGGATCAGTAGAATCTACATTGTTAAAATGTCCATACTACCCAAAGTGATTTATCAATTCAATATAATCTCCATTAAAATACCAATGTTATATTTCACAAATATAGAAGAAAAGAGCCTGAATAGCCAAAGCAATCTTAAGCAAAAAAAAAAAAAAAAAAAAAACTGGAGGCATCACATTGCCAGACATCAAACTATACTACGTGGCTATACTAACCAAAATGGCATGGTATTGGCACAAAAATGGAGACATAGACCAACAGAACAGAACAGAGAACACAGATGTAAAACCATCCACCTATAGCCGACTGATCTTTGACAAAGCAGACAACAATATACACTGGGAAAAGAAGCCCTACTCAATAAATGGTGCTGGGTAAATTGGATAGCCACATGAAGAAGAATGAAAAAGGTTCCATACTCTCACCACTCAGAAAAAATAATTTAAGATGTCTAAAAAGCTTACATGTAAACAATGAAACCATAAGAATTCTAGAAGAAAATGTTGGAAAAACTCTTGGCAAAGAAATTATGAAGAAGTCCCCCGTGGCAATCACAGCATCAAAAAAACAAAAAGAAAGAAGGAAGGAAGGAAGGTAGGGAGGGAGGGAGGAAGGAAGGGAGGGAGGGAGGGAGGAAGGAAGAATGGGAGAGGACTTGATTAAATTAAAAACCTTCTGCACAACTAAGGAAATAATTAACAGAGCTAATAGATAACCTATAAAATGAGAGAAAATATATGCAAGCTATACATCCAATAATCAGAATCTACAAAGAACTCAAGCAAACTAGCAAGAAAAAAAAAAGTACGCAAAAGACATGAACAGAAGTTTTTCAAAAGAAGATAGACAAACAGCCAATAAACATATGAAGAAATCCTTATTGTCACTAATCATCAGGGAAATGCAAATCAAAACCACAATGATATATTACCTTACCGCAATTATAATGGCTTGTATTAAAAAGTCCAATATCAGCAGATGCTGGTGTGGATGCAGGAAGAAAGGAATGCTTATACTCTCTTGGTAGGAGTGCAAATTAGTACAACCTCTATGGAAAACAGTATGGAAATTCCTCAAAGAACTAAAAGTAGACCTACCATTTGATCCAGCAGTCCCTCTACTGGGTATTTACCCAAAGGAAAACACACCATTTTATCAAAAAGACAGCTTCACCCAAATGTGTATTGCAGCACAATGCATAATTGCAAAGATATGGAATCAACCTAAGTGCCCATCAATTCATGGATGGATTAACAACATGTGGTATATCTATACTATAGAATACTATTCAGCCTTGAAGAAGGATGAATTAAGGCCTTTCACAACAATTTGGATCGAACTGGAGACCATTATTCTAAGTGTATTATCTAAAGAATGAAAAAACAAACATCACATGCACTCACTATTAAATTGGAACAAACTGATGAGCACACGTGTGCACAGAGAGAGGTAAAACTCAGTGGAAATCAAGCAGGGAGTAGAGGAAGGTGGGGACGGGTGAAAACCTACCTAACGTGTTCAATAAATACTATCCTGGTGATGGGACATTTATAACTCTGTCTCAAGCATAACAAAAGCAATCCATGTAACCAAAAATATTTTCACCCCCATAATATTTTGAAATAAAAAAATACATTAAATATCGATTGTCTACATAAAACTTTTTCCTTGATTGCTAAACTTTGTTTAGGTTAAAGACAGGAGTTGAATATCACATTTACAATTGAATTTCATATCTCAAATTTCTAGTAAAAATAAAGTTCCCATCAATAAAAGATAATATATACCTAGTGATATTCATTATTTGTATTATTCAGCCATAAATACCATAGACCTGTGGTGCCCAACCCTGGGGCCACAGACCAGTATCGATCTGCAGCCTGTTAGGGACAGGGTCTCAGAGCTCTGCCGTGCACCCCTGACTCCCCCATTCCCCCATTTGTCTGCAGAAAAATTGTCTTCCATGAAACTTAGGAAGAGGAGGAGGTCACACAGCAGGAAGTGAGCAGCAGGCCAGCGAGCAAGAAAACCTTCATCTGTATTTGCAGCAGCTACCTGTAGCTTGCATCACCTCCTGAGCTCTGACTGACCCCCAACCTGCCCCACCCTAGCCCATTAAACAGGTCCCTGGTGCCAAAAATGTTGGGGACCACTGCGGCAATTCAGAGCCTTATGAGACTCATCTAGCTCCAAGGACTGTTTAATTATGGTGAATAAATATCTGATAGTTTTGTTCAAGAGCAAGTATTATTCGTATTACTGTGACCAAGGCCCAATTCACAAATTCTTTGTTGCTTTTCCTTTATAAATTAGTGTGTGTTTACACTCCTACACAAATATTTTACAATCTGTTTTGACATATATATATATCTTATGAATTCAAAATTAGTAACATCAAAAGAAATACGTTTTACTTTATTAATAATGTATACAAAATCACTTCACTAATTTCTTCTGCTCCTTAAATTAATGCTAAAATAAATGCAATTAAATTCTGTTCATAGTCATTTAACTTAAATATTCTTTATTATGCCGTCAGTTAAGCTTCTCTAAATCAATATCTCTCAAGCTAAAGAGATAGGAAAACATGAAATGTTTAGAGAGATTCAATTTCTAAACAAGGCTACAAAGAAATTAAGTGCTATTCAACTAAAATGAGTATGGATGATTGACTATGCTTGCATCATTCGTTTTCTTGAGCTATGTAATTGTTCAATGTCATTTATTCATGCATTTTTAACAAAAAATTGTTTCACATTTACTTTGTATGAATCACTGACATGGAAGCTGGTAGTGCAGAGTGAAATACGATGCAGCTCCTGTCTTCAAAAGTCTTATATTCTCCACCATTGGGATGCTATGAACTTTCACAAGGGCATGACCATCAATCACCAAGATGTTGCTCTGTTTCTATATGTGAATTTTTTCTTCCGTCCTTCGATCTTTTAGCCTGTGGGCAAACTGCCTACCATTCCTTTCTGCTTACATCTCTCTTGCACTATGAAAGTTATAACCATGCCAGTGAAGGTAAAAGATACTAAACTCTCAAAAAATTATGCATGTACATTTTTATATTATGATTGCATATAATATAGTTTTAGTTATAAGGTGAAAAAGTTATTACCTTTCATGAATATTGGAAAATTTGCTAAATTTTATAGGGACATTAATTAATACATTCATTGATATAATAAATATTTATTGAATGGCTACTATATGATAGGCACTGTGCTAGCTAGTCAAGCCAATTCACTGTTGATTATTTTCTTTAAAATTTAATCAAAGAGAAAATACATACTTTAGGAAATGAAATAATGCAGAGATAATGGCATGCCCTAGGGAGAAAGGAGTTTGCATTATACAAATATTTCACACAGGGCTAGAAAGTCTTATCTTAGAAAAACCACATGCATTGTATATTTTCTCCCTGGTTTAAATATATTCTTTGATACTTTATGGATAAGCTTAAAAGTTCCTTGAAATTTAGCATTATAGAAAACTTACATTTTTCCTCCATGGTTGCACAAGATGTTGTTTTTAATTGATTTTATTTCTAGAGTGGTTTTAAGTTCACAGCAAAATTGAGCAGAAAGTACAGAGCTTTCTCATATACTTCTTGTCCCAACACATGCATAGCCTCCCCCATTATAAATATCCCCCACCTGAGTGGTACATTTGTTCCAATAAATGAACCTACATTGACACATCATTGTTACTCAAAGCCCATAGTTTACATTAGGGTTCACTCTTGGTGCTGTACATTCTATGAGTTGGACAAATATATAATCATATGTATCAACAATTATAGTGTCATATAGAGTAGTTTCATTGCCTTGCCCTAAAAGTCCTCTGTGATCTACCTATTTTTTTTTATTTCAGCTTATTATGGGGGTACAAAAGCTCAGGTTATGTATATTGCCCATGTCCCCCCATCCCCTCAAGTCAGAGCTTCAAGCGTGTCCATTCCCCAGATAGTGCACATCGCACTCATTATGTAGGTATACACCCATCCTCTCCCCCCAACCCCCACATCTCTCTGACCCCCAATTGTTGTGATTCCCACATGTGCACTTAGGTGATGATCAGGGAAACCAATCTGCTGTTGAGTACATGTGTTGCTTATTTTTCCATTCTTGGGATACTTCACTTAGTAGAATGGGTTCCAACTCTCTCCAGGAGAACTAAAGAGATTCTAAATCACCGTTATTTCTTATAGCCTAGTAATACTCCATGGTATACATATACCACATTTTACTAATCCACTCATGTATTGATGGGCATTTGGGTTGTTTCCACATCTCTGCAATTGTGAATTGTGCTGCTATAAACGTTCGGGTGCTACCTATTCATAACTGCCTACCCCAACCCCTGGCAAACACTGATCTTTTTACTGTCTCTATAGTTTTCCCTTTTCCAGAACGTCAACAGTGGCAATCATACAGTATATAGCCTTTTCAGATTGGTTTCTTTTACTTAGTAAAATGCATTAAGTTTCCTCTATTTCTTTTTATGGCTTGAAAGCTCATTCCTTTTTAGTGCTTATTAATATTCTCTTCTTGATATACCACTGTGTGTCTATCCATTAACCTACCTAAAGGATTTTAGTTGCTTCCAAGTTTTGACAACTATGAATAAAGCTGCTGTAATTGTTTGTTTTGGTGCAGGTTTTGGTGTGGACATAAGTTTTCAACTACTTTGGGTAAATATCAAGGAGCACCATTGTTGGACCATATGATAAGAGTATATTTTGTAAGAAACTTCCAAACTGTTTTCCAAAGTGGCTGTGCCCTTTTGCTTTCCCTTGAGCAATAAATGAGAGTTCTTGTTGCTCCACATCCTTGCTAGCATTTGGTATTGTCAGTGTTCTGGATTTTAAGTTTTTTATTTTATATTTAAAACTTTTTCTTTGAATATGCATTAAGAAAATTCTTCTCATTATTTTGTACATAAATAGCAACAACATAATTATATTTCAGAACAATAAATTCTTGTATATAATTCTTTATATTCAATTCAGATAATTTAATATCTATATTATTAATGCAAATATTTCTACCTGACAGTCCTAGTTATTAATGTAAATTATGATTATGGTATAGCTTTTGGAAGCCAGTGTGTACTATGACAGATTTTAAATTTAAATCCACTAAAATAGTAAATATTTTTAATGAAAGTTTTTTGATCTCATTAATTTATTGGAAACATGTTCAGCACATAAATGTATAAAATGCAGATATGCATAGTCCTACCGCCTTGACAATGTTAAAATATTCATGGACTTTCTCCCTTCCTTCCTTATTGAATATTATTTTATATGGTCACATTATAATTTTAATATTATTTCCATATTGTTGGCCTATTATGTTGTTTCTAATTTATTCTTCAAAGTAAAAAGCACTTTTGTGAACAACCTTTATGGAAGTCCTTAGAGAAGAATGATATTTTGCCTTAGTTAAAAGTTCTTAAAAATGAACATACTTTTGTAAGTATCCTGAAATATATTGCCAAATTACCTAATAAATTGCATTAATTTGCATAAAGCACTATATAAATGTGTTAGGATAGGCTAAAATAATGTAACTTGAAATTTTTTGTGATGCAATATGTTAAACATTTATTTCATGGATATTCCTTTCCATGGGTTTACTGTCATGTAATTGGTCATTAAGGACCTGGTGTCTTCCTCTTTGGCATCTACATTCACAGGGCATATGGCGAAAAGGGCTCAGAAAATAATGACTACATTAAAAGTCTTGTTCATTTGGCATTAACCAAACACTCGGCTAAAAGGAGACTGGGACATTTGGCCTCGAGTTGTTTCCAGCCTACAACTGTAAATGATGGAATACAATAACACGTGTGGGGACATCTAATAGCTTTGTTCTAATCAACCACTGGGCACTGTTTGACCTCCACAGGACATACCTATGTCCTTTTCACTTCCTCCACAAAAGGATGACTCAAATGTGTGTCCTTGTACTCCATGCAACTCAAAATCGAGTTTCACTGGCTGATGCACAGCCCTTTGCAGAGATATAGATGTGGTTCTTATTGGCTTACAGTTGTTCAGGTTGGAAGACACCTCTTCAAGCAGTCATTCAGCTTTTCACTCTAGCCCATACCTGTTCATTCTCTGCCACCAAAGAAAGCCTTTGTAAACATCTACCATGACAACACAAGGTAAAATAATTAAAATTGTACCAGTGTTGAATGGGTAAACATAATTAATTAATGAATTAGTGTTATTTTATTTAATTGTCAAAAATAATTCCTGCATATTTCAATTTGTGTTTACTTGCTTTTAAGTGTATATATTACATATATTTGTCATTTTTAATTCTCATTTTTTATTATAAACTTTTTCCCTCATGAATTACTATTAACCTTGGTCTCCAATATTGAATTACTTTTATTAATTCTAAAATTAGCACTTTTATAGCCATTTTATAATATTAATATTATAGTTCACCTCCTAGATTTCCATCCATTTGCCTCAGTTTTTCAAAAATATTTTTTTAATTTTTTCACTATTTTGCATAAAAATAAACTCAGTTGAAATGGCTAATTAGCTTTATGCTATGACATTATAAGTTTTACTTTCATATATGATGTCTTTGGTAGTATGGACAACGTAAATGAATATTAAAATACTTTAACTTGCCCCTGCAGTCTATTTTGTAGAATCACTGAATTCACTGAATCTTTAAAAAAGAGTTCTGGCCGGGCGCGGTGGCTCACGCCTGTAATCCTAGCACTCTGGGAGGCCGAGGCGGGTGGATCGCTCGAGGTCAGGTGTTCGAGACCAGCCTGAGCAAGAGCGAGACCTCGTCTCTACTAAAAATAGAAGGAAATTATCTGGCCAACTAAAATATATATATGAAAAAAAAAATTAGCCGGGCATGGTGGCGCATGCCTGTAGTCCCAGCTACTCAGGAGGCTGAGGCAGTAGGATTGCTTAAGCCCAGGAGTGTGAGGTAGCTGTGAGCTAGGCTGACGCCACAGCACTCACTCTAGCCAGGGCAACAAAGCGACACTCTGTCTCAAATAAATAAATAAATAAATAAATAAATAAATAAATAAATAAATAAATAAATAAATAAAAATAAAAAAGAGTTCTGTTTTAAACATGTTAGAATAATTTCCCAGTTCCCAACCATATTATCATCTCTTCTCTTTTTCATATTTTAACATGTATTTGAGGAATCAAGCACTCATAAAATTGTTGTGTACTAGGATAATTGAAAGTGATGTGTTTCATCCTTAAAAACTAATGTATTTGTATCATATGTAGCATTTTACTTGTTAATACAAAGATGAAGAATTCTGTAAGCATTGCTATTATGGGCCTTACTTTTTGGGCATACATACATATACATCTTCTGACACAGACACATTTACACACTAAACCAGAGAAAACATAGTCAGGAAAACTGCCAATTAAGACAGAAGAACCACTCCTCAAAATCTTGGTGTTCTTTAGCTTGTAAAGGGATCATTCTAACCTCTACTTCCATTGTCAGACAGCTATCTTCTTCCTGGGTGTCTTTGTCTCTTCACTTATGTGGGCACAATTCATATAGAATTAGGATCCACCCTAATTCATTATTATTTTATCATAACTTGAATACATCTGCAATGAACTTACTTCCAAATAATATGATATTTATAGGTACTAGGAATTTGTACTTCCACACATCTTTTTCAGGGGACACAGTTTAACTCTTAACAGTGTGAAATTACACCTTTTAGATGTGACAGTTTTTCTAATACCCAGTATTTTTTAGTAGCAGGAACATCTATCTTCTTCTCTTTCTATCTCCCATGCCTAGCACAAGATCTGACACATAATAAATGCTCAATAGACATTGTTGAAAATATGAAGAGTCAGAATCTATGGTTAGGCTTTATTTTCATTTCCAACCTTAGAAACTCTCCATAGAATTTTATTCTGAGGCCAGTGCTTCAACTTATTACCATATTTTATCTCCTCTAACCTTCTCAAGAATTCCCTTTCTAAAATTATTCTTTTTTCTGTATAATAAATTTCTTCTTCTCTATAAACTTCTTCCCTTTGGCATACAAATGTATTCTAAAATTTATTATTATTTCAAAATATAATGATTTTGAATCAGTTCCATTCTGTGGTATGAAAGACAATCTTTTTGGTTGCAGCTTAGTAAATAAAATATAGATAAATCCTATATGCTCATAGATATCTTCTTTTTTTAAAGAATATAAAGCACTTGGTTTCTATTTTGCAAGAAAATAGATCATTTTTATTACTTCTTCAATAATGACTATTGGCTTCAGTAGGATCAAATTTGTATCTCCATGCTTTGATGCTATACATGTGTATACACAATGAATTTCTGTTCCAATGCTGAATCTAAAGTGATGTTTTTGTAGATAATATGACAATTAAACCTAAAATGTTAGCATCAAGGATACACATGAGTTCATTGAAATGACATAATTCTGGCAATATGATCACTTTTTGTACACTCACAAGCAATGGCAACTATGTAACGAGAGCCATTCAAGCAGCAGTAATTGTAAGATGATGTCACTTAAGGCACAACTCAATTTCAGAGACATTAAAATGTGAAAATCATGCCTCTTAAAACTGATGAAATGCAGTCAAATATAGACAATCCTAATGTAATAGATTTCTAGATAGAAGGATAGAAAGAAAAGGGATAAAATACTTTCAAAATTTATAATTTCTTTTAATGTCCTCCAGCTAATTATTTGGTTGTGGGGGAATTTAGAATGCATCAATAAAGAAGAGACTAAAACATGTATAGAAAACTGCATGTGGTTGGAAGTACACTGAATTTGAGGCAAAATAAGTAAACCAAACTTTCATAAATTACAATATGAAAGCTTAAAGAGTGAAAATGATAAGAATATAAAATTACAAGAAAAATGAGGAAAAGTTCACTGAAACATGCAATGTTCAGTAGGTTAAATTCTAGCCACTTTCAAGTTGTAAATGTCAAGATTTCAGGGCAACTGAGCACATGAATATCTGCCATTGTGACCTAAAAATTAGATATGTTATTCATCTGGTCAGCAGGAATTCATAAAAGAAGTATTGTAGTAAGATCGAATTTCTTTTAGGAGCAGCAATACAAAATTGACAGAGGGTGGCCTTTGATGCAATTTTCTGACCTTTAAAAAAGGGTTTGGTTACTCTTCTTATAAAGGACTAAATTATAATGGAAAAAAGCATGGCATTAAAGACAAGCCACTTAATCTATGAAAGGATGGTTTTACTATCAAAGGAAAATGATATTAATTGAAATGGGTTGAAATTGAATAGAGTATGGGGACTTAAAACAATGTAAAGCCTAATAATTTCCTTTATTTAATTGAATGATAATTTATATGAATATCATACAAAAAAGGTAGAACGTGTACAATCCCTTGTTGAGGTAAATGAAATTCAGTCATTCATAAAACACCATAATACATTAAAAATTAAATGATACTGTGATTACATATATGAACCTTCCATATTGAAATTCACATTTTATTTTTGTAGACATACATTCTTGTCATTTCTGACCCATCGTAATAATAAGACATAAAGTGTTTTTCATTTTGTGCTAAGTAATCAAATTATAGAAAAAGATCAACTAAACAAATATTCTACAAATATAGCAAGAGGGAGAGTTTACAGGACTTTGTGTTTCAACCACTATCTTGTCTAGCCCCATTTTTCTTTCTATAGAAATTTGTCTTTAAAATGTGTGTACATCTTTTTTAATTACATTATTTTTCTTCTGAATAAATATAATAGCTCTGACATTCTTTTAATGTTTGAGTCATTTTAAAAACACATTGCAAGCTTCTTAGTTGAGCAAAATGATGGACTAGATACTTTGAAAATCCATCTGCTAGAAACCTCAGGATATGCTCAATAAAACAATTTTAAATGCATAACTGTGCTTACAATAACAACAAACTAAAAACTAAAAACTCCCAGAGCAGAACAAATAGTAAATTGGAAAGGAAATCAACCTACCTGAGCTAATGTAGTAACAGCTCCAGGAGAAGTTGTTGGGCATTTAGTATTCTCCAAGTTTGTATGTTTTTAAAAAAATTAACTGATTTTATTCTCATATACTTTATATGAAGGAAAAGCATATATCTGGAGTATGCTGTTTTATGAGCTTAATAGATTAGACAAATGGCCGTAAATTGTCCCTGTCCTTCGAAACAAGCCCTTTGCAGATACAGTTTTACACAGACTCTGTGCTGGCCTTCTGATTTGATCTGCCCACTGGAATATTGAAACATGAGATTTAAGCAGAGCCTTTGAAAATGCTTTCATATAGGAATTGCTTGGTTGCTTCTCTTGGGAACCCTGAAACCACAATTGTATAAAAAAAGACAAAGCTAGACTAATGTATAATGGTCAACATGTGATCAAGCCATTTCCTTTGCTTCAGCTGAAATCTAACCAAACACCATACGTGTGTATGTGGTCATCTGAGATATCTAGTTCAAGATAGGACTCCAGCTGACCTCAGATATTGGCAGAGTTGGCTGAGACCAGAAGAACCTCCAAGGTGACATAAAGACAGGGGTGGCTTTATAAGTGTGTAACTATGCAGGGTCCCCAGATAAAAAATGTAAAGGTTTCATGTTTGGGGTTAAATATTGTATGATCCTTGTCTTGAAATTCCTAATAATTTTATTTTTGAACTTATGTTTTCCAAGTGAAGTCCCAGTGGACAATGGAGCATGCATGAAGGGCTTGGATCCTTGGTTTACATGAGATCCTGCTACCCATATCCTTCCTGCCTCCCTGAGACATATTTTCAGTAGTTTCTCCACTTTCTTCGCATGCCTAGGGTTCTGCGTGATGTTCTGTCCATGCCCTGCTGCCCTCAATGGTCTGGGAGCAAGCTGTGGTATGATCGTGTCTAGTATGTGCATTGTTGGGCATCTTGGCTTGGGGAATGGTGGCAGCTATCCTTGCCCCAGGGAGCATTGCCAAGGCATGTTCTGTAGGGACCTGAACTAGAGCAAGCTCCAGCCTTCCCTTTCTCCAGGTATGAACACATATCTGCATGGAGGTTGCAATCCCTAGGGGATTAGCTATTTTCTATGGGTGAGGGCATCAGGTCCACAGGATAAGAAGACTGGCATCCTCGCCCTCAGTGGGACCATGCAGAGTTTTTATTCTAGCTGGCAGAAGAAGGATTCCTATAGCAAGCAAGCCAGAGGCATGTGCTATGCCATTGAGTGGGGGCTCCCAGAACCACTTACGTTCGTATTTGCCAATGAATATCTGCTGGCCAAGGGGGTGTGTCATTAAAAAAGAAATAATAAAACAGGCCATGAGAGAGAAAAAGAAAGAGTTCATGGGAAGAAAGAAAAGATGTTTTATATGTAGTATCTTTTATAACACTTTTCCCCAAAGGTCTTGAAGAAAGGGCTCCACATTTTCATTTTGCATAGGCCCTGAAAATTATATAGCTGGCCTTGCCCACAGAATCATGAGAAATGATAAATGGTTTCTGCTTTAGGCTAGTAAATTTAGGTATAGCGTGTTATGTAGAATAAGTTGTAGATGAACATTGACAAATGTACAAACTCCATGTAATTAACACCCCAGTCATGATCTACAACATTCCCACCATCACAAAAAATGTGTTCAAACCCATTTTCACTCTGCCTTGTTATATCTTGTCTTGTCTTTTGTTGATGACTTTCTTTTTTTAAATTTTTTTTTATTTCAGCATATTATGGGGGTACAAAAGTTTACGTGTCATATATTGTCCTTGCCCCCCCACCCCAAATCAGAACTTCAAGCATGTCCATCCCCTAGATGGTGCGCATTGCACTCATTATGTATGTATACACCCATCCCCTCCCCACTCACATCTGCCCTACACCCGATTAATGTTACTCCTAAATGTGCTCTTAGATGATAATCACTGAAAACAATTTGATGGTGAGTACATATGATGCTTATTTTTCCATTCTTGGGATACTTCACTTAGTAGAATGGGTTCCAGCTCTATCCAGGAAAACATAAGAGATGCTATATCCCCATTATTTCTTATAGCTGAGTAGTACTCCCAGGTATACATATACCACATTTTATTAATCCACTCATGTATTGCTAGGCACTTGGGTTGTTTCCACATCTTTGCAATTGTGAATTGTGCTGCTATAAACATTTGAGTGCAGATGTCCTTTTTATAGAATGTCTTTTGTTCTTTTTGGTAGATGCCCAATAATGGGATTGCTGGATCAAATGGTAGGTCTACTTGTATCTGTTTAAGGTATCTCCATATTGCTTTCCACAGAGGTTGCACTAGTCTGCAGTCCCACCAGCAGTGTATGAGTGTTCCTGTCTCTCCGCATCCACGCCAACATTTATTGTTTTGGGAGTTTTTGATAAAGGCCATTCTCACTGGAATTAAGTGATATCTCATTGTGATTTTGATTTACATTTCCCTGATGATTAGAGATGTTGAGCATTTTTTCATATGTTTGTTGGCCATTTTTGTGTCTTCTTTTGAAAAATTTCTATTCATGTTCTTTGCCCACTTTTTGATAGGGTTGTTTGATTTTTTTCTTGCTGATTTTCCTGAGTTCTAAATAGATTCTTGTTATCAGTCTTTATCAGATGTGTA
The DNA here is from genome assembly GCF_020740605.2 of Lemur catta. Classification (NCBI taxonomy): domain Eukaryota; kingdom Metazoa; phylum Chordata; class Mammalia; order Primates; family Lemuridae; genus Lemur; species Lemur catta. The sequence continues at coordinate 51,500,996 of NC_059128.1, read as the reverse complement.
GCCTGCAAAAGTTTTTTCCCATTCTGTAGGTTGTCTGTTTGCTGTTGTGACCGTTTCTTTGGCTGTGCAGAAGCTTTTTAGTTTCATCGGGTCCCATTTATTTATTTTTGTTGTTGCTGTGATTGCCTTTGGGGTCTTCTTCATCAATTCTTTGCCTAGGCCAATGTCTATAAGAGTCTTTCCCATGTTTTCTTCTAGAATTCTAATAGTTCCACACTTAAGTTTAAGTCTGTTATGCACCGTGATTTTTGTGAGAGGTGAAAGGTGTGGGTCCTGTTTCAGTCTTCTGCATGTGGCTATCCAGTTTTCCCAGCACCACTTATTGAATAAGGATTCTTTTTTCCAGTGTATGTTTTTGTCTGCTTTGTCAAAGATTAGATGGCTATATGAGGATGGTTTTATATCTGGATTCTCAGTCCTGTTCCACTGGTCTGTGTCCCTGTTCTTGTGCCAATACCAAGCTGATTTAATAACCACAGCCTTGTAGTATAGTTTGAAGTCTGGTAAATTACTACTTCCCATTTTGTCCTTGTTGCCTAAAATTCCTTTTTCTAAACGGGGTCTTCTCTGGTTCCATACAAAGCGTAAAATTATTTTTTTCTATATCTGTGAAAAATGATGTTGGTAATTTAATAGGGATTGCATTGAATCTGTAGATCACTTTGGGTAGTGTGGACATTTTAATAATATTGATTCTTCCAATCCACAATCATGGTATGGTTTTCCAGCTGTTTACATGCTTTGCAATTTCCTTCCTCAGTGTTTCATAGTTCTCCCTATAAAGGTCTTTTACCTTCTTAATTAAATATATTCCTAGGTACTTTATTTTCTTTGTTGCTATTGGGAAGGGTATTGGATCTTTGGTTTGGTTCTCAGTTTTACTGTTATTGGCATATACGAATGCCTCTGATTTGTGTGTATTGATTTTGTATCCTGAGACTTTACTGAATTAATTTATCAGTTCCAGGAGTCTCTTGGTTGAATCCTTGGGGTTTTCTAGATATAATATCAAAGCAGCAAAGAGTGAGAGTATGATCTCTTCTGTCCCCATTTGGACACCCTTGATTCTGCTCTCTTGCCTGATTACTCTCTCAAGGACTTCCAGCACTATGTTGAATAGCAGTGGGGACAGTGGGCAGCCTTGTCTGGTTCCAGTCCTAAGTGGGAATGCTTTCAATTTTTCCCCATTCAGTATGATGTTGGCTGTGGGTTTGTCATATATGGCTTGTATAATTTTTAGATAGGCCCTGTCTATGCCTATTTTGTTAAGCTTTCTTATCATAAAAGGGTGTTGAATTTTGTCAAATGCTTTTTCTGCGTCTATTGAGAAGATAATACGGTCTTTGTTTTTGCTTCTATCTATGTGTTGTATTACATTTGTAGATTTGTGTAAGTTGAACCATCCCTGCATCTCTGGGATGAAGCTGACTTGGTCGTGATGGATTATTTTCTTGATAAGCACCTGAATTCGATTTGCTAGGATTATATTGAGAATTTTTTCAGTGGATGGATTTCTTTAGCCAAACACGATATTTTTGAGAATCATCCATGCTTTTGAGTGGGACAAATGGTACTTTCTAAATATGGACTTAACAATACTTCCCATCCAGCATGTTCTTTTGCACTATAATTTTGTCACTACCTCATGAAAAGGTGAGATTTATTTCTACATCTTCTTGAATCTGGGCTGGCTCAGTCACTGCTTTGACCAATGAAAGAAGATGGAAGTAACAAAGTGAAATTTCCAGGTGTAACTCTTAACTGGCTTAAAATGTTCTTTTTTCTATCAGGAAAGCTTGACATTTGCTTGAAAATGGAGAGAATTATGAAATGTAATAGATTATTTTATATTAGTCTATTAATCTTATATATGGTAGAAATGTTCTCTGTTTCTTTCATGTCTGTCTATATTTGGAGATTTTATTCTTTTATTTTATCTGCCTATCTTTACAACAATACAATACTATCTCAATTATTGTACCTTTTTTGTAATTCTTGCAAACAATTGGGTAAGTTTTCTTTGTTCCTTTAGACTTGTTTGTATGTTATATTTCATTTTTGTTTCTACTTTAATTATAGAATAAGATGTTAGTTTCTAAGTAGGAAATGCCATCAAATATTTCTTTGGGGATTGTTTTTAAATGTATAGATCATTTTGGTGTGAACTGACACCTTAGCAATATTGAGTCATCTAATCTATGAATATATTTTATTAATTATTAAAGCAATTTCTCCTGGCAATGTGATTTTCAGGGTAGAAATCTCCTTATATTTATATACATACATATCTATATACACATATATATGCAGTCATGAATTGCATAACAATGGGGATACATTCTGAGAAATGCATTAATAGGTGATTTTGTTGTGTAAACATCATAGAGTGTACTTACATAAACCTAGATATTATAGCCTACTATACATCTAACCTATATGGTATAGCCTAGTGCTCTTAGGTTACAAAACTTTACAGAATGTTCCTATACTGAATACTGTAGGCAATGGTAGCACAATGATATCTGTATATCTAAACATATCTAAATATAGAAAGGCTACAGTAAAAATATGATATTATCATCTTATGGGACCACTTTCATGTATGTGGTTCAAGGTCTCAAACATTGCATGCATTACATAATTCTATATGTATTCCTAGATATTTTATGTCTTTATTGTTATGTAGTTTTATTTTTCTCAATTTCCAATTGTTTGTTAAAAATAATTACCTAATATTTAAAATATGTCCTATATTTGTATTTCCTTACACTCTCTCTCCAAAAAAGTCTTCAATTGCTGCTTTTTCTTTAAAAGATAACATTAAGTTTCAAAGATTTCATTGGGATTTTATGGCTCCTTAGTCTCTGTTAATTTAGAACAATTCTATCATCTTTATCACTCCCATCGAGTAAATTTTTTTGAGGAAAATAGGCAAGTAATAGAGTTTTACAGAATACACATTTTACATTGTGGATTTAACTAATTTTATCTTTATATGTTGTGTAGCTCATTCTATGAATTTCTATTTGCCTTAAACTGGTAATTTTTAAGGCTTGAGTAGATACAGGTTAAGCAGTTTGGGCAAGAAAAATTTATAGATAATCTCTGTGTATTTCATAACATATATCACCATGGTCTTTATTGTCAGTCTTCTTGCTAATAATTAGGCTAAATTTGCCTCTCTGTTGAGGTGATAACTGCTCAACCTCATTAATAATGAGGGAAATGTAAACTGAAATCATAATAACATGTGATTTCATATCTAGAGGAATGACTACAGTTAAAAGCTCTGGAAAAACCAAGTATTGGTAAGAATGTAAAGAAGAAGAACTTTTATACAGCACTGATATGTATATAAATTGGTATAAACATTTCGAAAAATTGTTTGGTTCAATTAACTGTAATTAAACACATTTCTGATTGCTATTACTCAGCAATTCCTCTCCCAAGTGACACACATGCATGTGAATACTAACACAGTACTGTCAATCTGCAAGTTCTTTATTGTCGGTAATTTGAGTAACAAGATGCTAATTTGAGCATAAGCATGTTCATATCAATATGGTTCATAACCCAATAACAAAACAACACAAATGTCCATCAGTGGTGAAATATGATAAAATAATCTGTAATATATTTATATAATTGAGTGCTATGTGGCAATGAATATTTTCCTACATAACCACATCCAATATGAGAACTCCTTCATGAAAAACACTACAGATATATTTCACAAACACAATGTTGAATGAAGGAAGTAATTCACAAAACAACATGTATTCCATGGTTCTGTTATTAGCATTTAAAAAAAATTAAATCCCATTTAATCTATGGAATTTCAGTCAAGTCAGATTTGGAGAAAAGGGAAGAAGAGTGGGTGGTAGGGACAAGAACATAATTTTAGTTTGCAGCTAATGTTATATTCTTGACTTGTTTGGTAAATGCATAGATGTTTTCACTTCAAGAGAATCCAATACTCTGAACATCTATCACAAAACAACATTTATATTATATTTATATTTCTGTAAAGAAAGCTGTAAACCAACAATTTTCAAAACAGATGGAATATCAAACTTCTCAGAAAAAAATTACTTACCAAAACTTACTATAGGGCAAACTTAATATCATGATAGAAATTGAAGTAATGGATTTAATTGTTAAAACTTTATCCATTATTAACAAGAGGTCAATATCATATTACAGAATACTTTCTATCACTTAAGAATATAATAATCCTAATTACATTCAAACCAATTTTAGGGAAAACAGATAGAGTGGATATGTCACTGGAGACTTCAATGTACCTGTAATGTTTTATTTCACTGAAAAAAACCCTCTAAACATAGTAGGTCAATATGTTAAGATTTGATATAGCTTAATTTGGGTACATATGAGTACTGGCAAGTATTCTCTATACCTTATATTTATTTGAAATATGTCACTACAGCAATTACACACAATAAATAATAGTGTATGTTAAGAAATAGATTTTGCAGATTTGAATTGGTTTTGTATTTTGTTATCTAGATCAGTGGCCCCCAACCTTTTTGACATCAGGGACTGGTGTCATGGAAGATCATTTTTCCATGGACTGGGGGCGGAGGGGATGGTTTGTTGATGATTCAAGCACATTACATTTATTGTACACTTTATTTCTCTTATTATTACGTTATAATATATAATGAAATAATTACACAACTCACCAGAATGCAGAATCAGTGGGAGGCCTGAGCTTTTTTTCCTGCCACTAGGTGGTCCTAACTGGGGATAATGGGAGACAATGACACCCAAAGTGTATTGCTTATGTCCAGTCTACTCCGTAATCTCATTTTGGTTGTTGTCACTGCAGAAAACCCTGCTTTACAAAGATAGGATGTTAAAAATGCAAGCAGGCTTTTCAGTGATTTTGTGGCAATCTCAGGATATTCCACCTTGACTTTAATCTAGAATGTATGGAGATTTGAAGTTGTCTCTAACATACTTTTAAGACCAATGTCTTTTGCGATCTCAGGCAGTTAGTTGATCCTCTTCTAGCATGGACAAAGTCAGTTCACCTGGCTTATTCGCAAATGGGTAGTGGATCCATTCCTTCCCATTTCAGTAGTCTTTTGTGGTTGGGAAGTAATGCTCAAACTCTTTTGAAAGCTGAGATCATGCACCAGCTTGGAGAAAGAAGGCCCTGGCTCAGCCTCTTTCAAAATCTCTGCTAATGTTTGAAACATGTCAAAAATCCCAGTGTTCACTTGTTGCCCCCATAATTCTAGTTTGACTTTGAATGCAGCTACTTTAGCTGCCAACTTGAACACAATTGTTATTCTCCACTGAAGTGATAGATTGAGTTTATTGAGCAGATTGAATATGTCACACAAGTAAGAAAGTTTTTCAACCCATTCTGTGTCACTGAAATGTGCTGCCGGCGGTGACTGTTTTTCTAAAAGAAATTTCTGGAGTGGCTCTCATAACTCAAAAATTTTGGCCAGTGAAGTCTCCCTTTAGAAAGCCATCTCACCTCTGTGTACAAGAGAAGACGTGCATGCTCTGTGTCCATCTTCTCACAGAGCTGTGTGAACAGACATGAGCTCAGAGCATGTACTTTAATGTGGTTAATAATTTCAATCACATCCTGCAAAACGTTGTTTAGTTCAGGTGACATATTTCTGGTAGCCAGCATTTCTCTGTGGATAGACTCACATTCAGAAGCAACCTCCTTGACCCAAGCACTGAAACCATAAAGCCGTCCCGTCATGGCAGCTGTTCCATTCGTGCATATACCAACACAAAATAACCAAATCAGTTTTCCTGATATGTAATCATTCAAATACTTGAATAGTTCTGCAGCTGTGGTGTTGGTTGGCAACAAAAGTTCTCATAACATATCCTCCTGCATATCCTCCTGAAAAATATGTCACAGAAAAACAAGCATTGTTGCCTTGTTTTCAACATTAGTAAACTTGTCAACCTGGACTGCATACCATGGTGACTTATTAATCCTCTCCAACAATTGTGCCTCAACATCCTCTGCTATTTCATCAATTTGTCTAGTTACAGTGTTAGCCAAAAGAGGAACACGCACCATCTTTTGAACTGCAGCTTCTCCTAAAATTCACAGCAGTGTCCTTAGCAGTAGGCAGGATTAACTCTTTACCAGTGGCAAAGGGCTTCCTAGCTTTAGCAATGAGGTTAGCCACTAAGAATGATGCTGTCAGTGCAGACACATTTGATGAAGTGGTGGCCTTCAATAATTGCTTCTGTTTTTCATGTTCACATTTTTTTTTCTTTTGAGAAACTCCAAAGGCTTATGTTTTAATGAAGGATGCTTGGTCTTCATGTGGTGAAACAGTTTTGAAGGTTTCATGGCTTTGTTGGATAGCTGGTTGCCACATATTATTCAAACTAGGCTTGGAGAATGTGAATCACCTGTTGCAATGAACTGGCAATTTAAGTAGGACTCCTGCTATTTTTCTTTTAAATGCAGCTTTCATTTTTTTTGGCAGACTTAGAGTCTCCTGCTCTCCCACCCATTGGTCTTTCCCCCTTTTCAAAGAAGTTATCCAGTGACATTTGTTTTATACTCATTTTTCCTAGGTTAACTTGTGGGTTTACCAAAACTGTGACTCAGACAAGTGCACAATGTGGGAAAGAGGCACAGATGGAAGTGATAAATAAAATAATGTGCAGGCCACACATGGACTAAAATAAGTGTTAGATTTTGACTTAAAGCCCGCTACCAGATGCAGCTGTACAATTGAAGTACATCAACTCACTTGCCACTATCAAGCCTGACACCAGATGCAGCTTAATTGCTACTTGCCACTCACTGAGAGGGTTTTGATATGAGTCTGCAAGCAATTGGTTTATCATGGTCTCTGTACAGTCAAACTTCTCTGCTAATGACAATCTGTATTTGCAGCCATTCCACAGGAGAGGGAGAAAGATGGGGGAGCAACCAGTCAGTGGAGGAGTCAAAATAGAAACAACATTTATTAATTTAGTTTGCTTTCTTACATGGGCACGGTTTGTGGCACCTCAAAACAATTATAATAGTAACATTAAAGATAACAAATCACAAATCACATAACAGTTAAAACAATAATGAAAAAGTATAAACTATTATGAGAATTACCAAACCAAAATGTAGCACAGAGGTATGAAGTAAGTCATGCTGTTGGAAAAATGGTGCCAGGAGACTTGCTAGATGCAGGGTTGACAAAAACCTTCCATTTGTAAAAATAAAAATTCCATATCTTCAAAGTGCAATGAAGCAAAGCACAATAAAACAAGGAATGCATATACAGCATATGGTAGTGTATGGCCAAGATGTCCAGTGCTTCACACACACACACATGCATACACACGCAAAAAATTATGCTCCGTTACTTTGTCTCATATGTGTACAGAGAGTCTGTTTGAAACCTAAAGTGTCTCAGAACAGTCTGAGTGTGAGGCATAGAGACAAAGGGAGCAATTTACCTGTAGTCTCCACCCTGTGCTCCATCTTCTAGTGATCGAAGTTACCAGGATGACAGCTTCACTCCTCCAAACCTACTGTTCGTGTTATGTGGACTGTCTAGCTAGTATGAAGTCCAGAATCTCTCCATGTCAATTTCAACCAGTGCAGCTATTTGGAATCTACGATTATAGCAATCATGTGATCCATCTGTAGGACACCTCCAGCTGGAAAGCAAGACAGGTGCATGAGTGGAGGAGTCCTCAAGATTTGGGGAAAGAGACATTGGTCGGGATAAGTGAATTTGAATCAATGCATAAACTGAGTCCAAAATATAACCAACTTCTAAATATTAGCTTGAAACTTTTTTTCTCATTCAAATATACTCTATAAAACATTTTTTAACACAGAAGAAAATTCCATTGTAATCATATGTCCTGTGTTGTTAATCATTGGACTATTAGTGGGTATATGGGTATATGTTTTCTCATTTTCCTGCAATTATAAATATTCTTACCACTGAATATTTGAAGTCAGTTTTTGGGTATATGTTAGCTATGTCCAGTGCTATATGTACACTTTAAATGCCAAGTTAGCTATGTCCAGTGCTATATGTACACTTTAAATGCTATATGTACACTTTAAGTGCTATATGTACACTTTTAATGCTATGTACACTTTAAATGCTCCGCATCCACGCCAACATTTATTGTTTTGGGAGTTTTTGATAAAGGCCATTCTCACTGGAATTAAGTGATATCTCATTGTGATTTTGATTTGCATTTCCCTGATGATTAGAGATGTTGAGCATTTTTTTATATGTTTGTTGGCCATTTTTGTGTCTTCTTTTGAAAAATTTCTATTCATGTTCTTTGCCCACTTTTTGATAGGGTTGTTTGATTTTTTTCTTGCTGATTTTCCTGAGTTCTAAATAGATTCTTGTTATCAGTCTTTATCAGATGTGTAGCCTGCAAAAGTTTTTTCCCATTCTGTAGGTTGTCTGTTTGCTGTTGTGACAGTTTCTTTGGCTGTGCAGAAGCTTCCAGAATGGTTATGCCAATATACACTCCCTAATTTGTTTATGAATTTGCCTGCCACCTACATTCCCATTAATTTTAGTTTTTTAACTTTGTGAATTTAATTGGGGGGAATATAGAATATGTTGTTATGTTACTGTATTTTTTATTTGAAGTGATTTCAAATTTTTATTTGTCTACCTTTTTGTACTCTCAAAGTGTATATTTCTTATTACCATTTAAATGTATTTTATCTTTAAGAGAATGAATTCTATGCAACATGTATTTCACATTAGTCATTTGCCATTTTTATTAATGTTGATTATGCCATAGAAATCTACTCATCACCATTATTGTTATATAGGTTAATATTTTTTTTTCTTGTGGTTGCTCTTAAGAATCATGTTTTAAAAGATTTTCATACCCTTAAGTATTACAAATGCTCAATTTATTATTATTAAAATATTATAATTTTACTTTTAATCTAAAATATTTAATAAATTTAGAATTTGTGTAGGCATATGTAAAATAGTAATAAAAATTTATATTACTAATGGGTATCATTATTTACTAAATAACTTTTTATTACATGTAGATTTAAATGTCACTTTTATCCTTTTATCTTTTCTGATATATATTTGCATCTCTTTCTGGATTTTCTCTTATGTTTACCTATCTAATAATGTGCTAGTATAAAGATAGTTTATTTTATATTATGTTTTTTAATGGATGATACACTTTCCTCATTACTCCTCTTTTAAAAATTTTCTTCTTAAATTTTTTTATTCCAAATATTATTTAGATCTTCTTGCACAAGGCTGTTAAAATATTACTGACTGTTTAGGATTAGTATTACAAATTCAATGAGAATAAATTAAATGAAGACTTTTTTATTCAGTTTTCCCATCTAGAAAGAATGTGTGTATTCTTTTAGGCAACATATACTATATTCTGAGGAAAGATGGTTTAGGCCTGGTCTTTCTTCATTTTGTCATATTTTTCAGTATGTCCATATATTTGATGTTTTATCTTTGTTTTGTTGTATATTTCATTAAAATGTGTGCCTGATTATAATTACTTTCTAAAGGATTTAAACATATGTATATTTAGGAAAATGTCATTTTCACGAACTTTGTTGACTCGTTTGATTATTTTTGGTTATCTATATATTTCCTTTCCAATAGTGTGCTTCTTTTTTTGTTGGTTTCGACCATTGTCAACCTGTTTTACCAATGTCTGCCACCCATGGAAGCCATCACTAAATTAACTTTATTTATTTTTTTCCCCCTGTTTTCAGATAAGTCCTCCAGCTATCCTTCTGTTCTTCGTATCTGGACACACCAGGTATGTTCTTTTTCACTATAGATAAGGTATAACAGTAGATCATTTGCTTCTGTTTTGTTTTATTTTGTTTTGTTTTGTTTTGCTTGTGTTTTACAGTCTCCCACTTATCTAGGCACTCTCTTTTTCACAGAAAAGAGACTAGCAGCCTGTCCTTTTGCTTTCTTCACTTTGCTCCTTTCAAGATTCAGTGTAACAGAAATGAGTAAATTGCTTGCATAACAATGCTATTCTCAATAATTTTCAGCTTCAATACAGATTTTATTCATTTTGTGTAATGTGTTACTCAATTCCATGGGATTCTGAGGGTATAGACATCACATTGCTTATTTATCATCAAATAAATAAATAGATTATTTATTGCTATTTTTATTGTACATTTGCCAATATCCTGTATTATAGATTGACTAAGAAACCATCTAGATTTGTGTTTTCCTCTGTATTACAAATAGGCTATATGACATTTAAATGTTGGTTAGGTCAATTAAACAATTATGAGAGACGTGAAGTGAGATTTATCATGAGGATTAAACCTAACAATTATGAGAGAAGCTGGGAAGCAACAATCTGCAAGATTGTCATGGAAGAATCAGTGCTATTCATAATGCATGCTGGAGGTATGCTGCTGAAAAAGTCTGTGGAAAGCACTTACTCCTTTGGTGTTAGGAGTTGCTATTGATCAGATCTGTAGGCAGTCTGGAAAAAATCTGGATAGGGAAAGAGGGAAAGCAAGAGAAAATTGGAACTTATGAGCACAGAGTAGAAGCTTTGGGGACAAACTGATGACTACTGTTTCTCTTGCTTTCTACACAGGGGCTTTCTGATGCTGTGATGTGAAATACATGCCGTGAAAATCTGCTCTGTTCTCACACACATATATTCCTGGAAATAGGTGAAAGATACTACCCATGTCTTGACCAGTGGAAGACAGAAACCAGTAAGTAACTGATATTTTAAATATGTCCTTTATTAAACAAATAGACAAAAATCCTTTGGGTTTCCTAAGATTAGGGCCTTTCAGTTGATTGTTCATCTTACCCGAATGTTATAGCTACCAATGAATAGTGATAAAGTTTTTATTTCAATTTAACCTTACATAACTAGATTAGGGAAAATGCAGCCTGTCAAATATTATAAGGGAAGTAGAATCACTGTTGTTAATTTTGTTTTTGTTATCATTTTATTTGCTAATATATCCTGATGATATCTATATCATTGTCTGTAGTAGTCACTCAGGCTAGAGGTTATCTCTAATCATTTCTTATCTTGCCTTTGTATCTTATACTGTCATTCATCTTTCAACCATCACTGTACTAGATAAATGTTCTTTTCCACTGATATTTTGTTTCCAGTATGAGGCATTTGCAGTGTTGGGGAAATATGCCCAATCACATGTACATTTGATCTGATTCACTACCATGGAATTATCATATATGTTCCATTATTCTAAATTGGTTTGTCATCATTCTTGCAGGTATCTTCCTTTCTCTACCATGCTTTATGTACACTCTTTCTAAAGGTTATCTGTTTCCTAATTACACTCCATCTTCTCAGGAATGTATTTATTTTCCTATATAGTTAGTGTAGCATATGTCACATAGATGATTGATATATATCCAGTTTTATATACTGAACCAATATTAGGGTTAATGCATTAGAAATGAATAATGAGGATAGCAAGAAAAAATGTTTTAGTTCATATTTAGAACTTTCTCATCTAAGGAATATATTCTAGCATTCTGTATTTTGCCAATATACTAACAGTACCTCAGTACCACACATGTCTGGAGATCATACTAGTAAGTTCAAATGAAGCCTAGAACTTAGTGGTATCTAGACACATTGCTGGCAGATGGCAAATCCATTCCAAGATCAAGATACAGTCAAATTGATCATAAAAGTCGTCATTTGCCTATGTGAGTCAATCCCAGATTCAATTATTGGGAAGGATATTGACTAGTGTTCAAAAGCCAATGTCAGTACAATCACAATGTATTTCTAACGTCATAACTAATAAGATGTTTATTTAAAAAACAGTGCTAAAAGAAAAATGTTTAATAGTTACTATATGAAATTAAGAAATGAAGTATTTTTTATACCCATATCATTTGGTATTGAACTATATTCAATGTTAGGCATCATTTTATTTTACATTGACCTTTAGGAACATTTTATACACACATCAAAAAATACAAACAAAATTGTAGGAAAAACTCTAAAATTCTTAGCAGAGGCTTTTTTAAACGTAACAACTGTCCAGGGAAGTGACTGGCTTAATCTTACTCTGTGGAACCCTAAACTGAATGCACTCAGTGATATCTGAGGCAAAAATTTAAAGTCTACAAGAAATGAATTATTTGTAAATTATGAATATATTTTTTCTTGCATATATTATTAGGATTGTAGAGAAAACAAAGTTTTAAATGGCATGTAGATATTTTTAAACTTTATGAATGTGTTTTAAAAAATTACAATGCCCCCACTTCCTTTCTCTTTCTTCCTTCCTGTTCAAATAAATATAATTTATCTTTTGATGTGGTAGGGATGATGTTAGATAGATTTGGTGTGTTTGAAATGAATCTACCACTTTTCAATTAATTTTAAAGCATTACAGCTATGTATTTAAAAGTTTGGGCATAGTTCATGGAACCATGTTGAACGTATTTATTATTCTCTATGGTCATCTGTACACCAATATAGTTCCATGAACCATGTCTAAGCCTTTAAATATGCTAGTTTATATAGAATAAATGTTATCTGGTCTTATAATGTAGTCATTGCTCCTCCTTTTAAAATTGTTACCACCCATCCAGAGAGAAAACATGCCAAAATGGTTGTGAAAGATGAAAAATCCTATTTAAAGAGAAATTTTGAATGACTAGAGAAGTTTGTCATTCAATCATCTTTATTTATTTATTTTGCCTAGTTGATGACTTCTTGCTTTGTGGGTCATGAAATTTAAGATTAGTAAGTAATTTCCTTAAAAAAACCTGGTAAAAAAAACAGAAAGAATTGCTTGAAACATGACTAAAATATGCCAAACAAACAAAAAAAAAAGGTTTATACTCTAATCAACTACTAAATCTTCTTATGTTAAAATGAAGGAAATCACCAAAACTACTGTCACTACTTCACCCTCAAAACTCTTATTAGAATGTGTGTAAAGGAGCATGCAAATCCTTGTTTGGGAAATGAAATAATTATTTGCATGCCTGCAAATTTTACTCTTTTTATTTGAGAATTAAAATTTTGAAATAAATTAAAGCATATGAAGAGAGGATAATGAATCACAGATATGGTAGTAAACAATACGCCATTTTCTGGACTACAGCTAATGTTTCAAGCGTAAAAACTTTTTGACACATGGTTTATCATCATCAAGCTCACGAATAATATGTTTAGCTATAGAATTTCAATTCAATTCAAGATCCTAAATTAAATATGAGCTAGAGTGTGAGAAATGCCCAGATGAAAGTACAAAAACAGAGTATAGATGACATAAAGGCCAGGTGACAACAGAACTCATATAGATCTTAGAAAGTCCGATAAAAAGTTTTAAAAAAAGTTGGTGACAAAATTGCAGTACAGAATATAGGTAAAAATTGACCTTTAAATTTTAACCAAGCTAAGATATCATTGCAGAAATACTTACATGCCTGAAAATGTTCATAAACAAAGAGGCAATGAAATCATGGGTGAAAATAGTATACCTGAGTGGTTTTTAAAAGATAAAAAATTGTTCGATACTATTTGATGATAAGAGAAGTGTACCTATATAGCTCACTTAAGGAGAATTATAGAAGATATAAAATTAACACTAAATGCTAAAATGCTAAAAGTATACCTTGACTTTGATACATAGTTACCACAAAATGAGATCTTTTAGTAAATTCTATCTTTTTCTTGGCCCACATTTTTATTGCTCAGAGTTACAAGTTTAACAAGCCAAAGTGATTATTTGTTTTAATTGTCACACACAAGAGTTAAATTAACCAAACAGGAAATGGTGGAAATTTTGAAATTAATTTGTCAGATAACATATGCATTCATAATTTCAAATAAAAGAAATGTTGAATAATAGTGACTACCTGTAGCTAATTACCTTGTTCGGTGGTGGCAGTTATTTAATAAACACATTCTCATATCATGCTTCTTCAGCTTTTCTGTGAGTTCAGTTTTATTTTCTTTGTGTATTTAAATTTTTAAGATGAATAAATGAAGACTCAGGGAGACATTTAATAAAAATGGCTAAAAAATCAAATTCAAAATAATGTCACAGTGATGATATTGTTCAGATTTTATAGAAACTTTGCTAGCTTAACATACAATCTATGTAGTTGATGATTAATGAATTAAAAATTAATGACTGATCAACAAAGGCTCTAAAATTTTTCCTCTCTTCCTCCTTTGGTAAGCTACATCAGCAATATTTAATAGTATGGTAATATGTTTGAATCTTGCTTGACCCTCACAAGATATTAGCTTAATAAATTCAGACATAAATTTTGGGTAAGAAAATGGCATTATTTGCATATTGACTACACAGATAACTAACTGGATGCAAAATTTGCCATATAAGTTAATTTAAATAACACAATAATGCCATGGAGGAAAAGATTTATGAGGAGTTAAACTTTAACAAGATTGAAATCCATCGATCAGGAGAGTCTGAAACATTTTCATTATTAAGTGATGCCCTCCAAATTTTTCAACATATATTATTAAATTGGTTTGTTATAATGGTGACAGCATTTGGCTTATATAGGATGTGGAAAAATTTGTGTTGCATTTCCATGAATTCAGCAGCAATAAGTGAAAACAAAATTAAAAGAGGCTTAAACACAAGGGGAATATATTATGTCATATAGGAATTTCAGAGCTGCATGATTATAAAATTTGCTGTCATTGACTCAAATATGTATTTAAAGCTCAAATTTTTCTCCTATTTCAACTCTGCCATCTTCAGCATGCTGGCAGTGCCATTCATGTTTACATGATAGATTTAGGATATATAGAGATTACAACTACACAAATCAATGCACAGAAGGGCAGGGATAAAGATGATTTTCTGTGACTGATTTTTAAAACTGTTTTTCTTTGATATAATTTTAAACTCACAAAAAATTCCAGAAATAGCAAATATAAACAGTTACACATGTATACACACACACACACACACACACACACACATACACACAGAGGCAATGTTTTTTCCTAAAATTTAAGGACTTGGTTAATATGGCTTCCATCAGATTTTTCCAATCTAAATTTCCTTGTTTTCCTTTTGTATTGACTAAGTAATTATCACCAAGATATTTTGAGACTATATAACTGTTTCAGATCAAATATCATCCATTACTTTTAGTAAACAATTATTTTCTAAAGCTATACTCCTTCCACATTAACTAATTGATATTCTGCTCAAAAGAAGAGCTTTAATTTTGTGACTTTTATTTGCTTATACATATTTATTTTAATTAGCCTGAACACACTGATTCTATAATGTTTAATTCATTAGAATATTTCCTAATTTTGATTTTAAAATTGTCTCTGAATTTGCCAATGGAAGCCCTTTAGATTTAACTGTACCATTTTGACCTAGTTCTATAATTTTTTGAGCATTTTCTTAGTTTCTGTCTTAATAAGATTTTCTTTGCTTATCTTTTACCATCCCTGCTGAAGTTCTGAAAACTGCTATTTCTCTAAAGAGTGATGTTGTATGTGTGAAGAATGATATTCAGAAACTAAAATCTGAGATCTTATGCTTGCCATGCTCATTGCTGCTGGTCAACTATTGCCAGGATACAATATAAGAATATAATTACCTAAATAACTACAGATAGATAGAGACATGTATGCACACACACACATGCACACACACACACATATATATGGTTGTTGATATACTAAATATATAGAGGTATGTGTTTGTGAATATATGTGTGTATGTATATGTGTATGTTTATGTATGTATAAATGCATACACATAGAGGTTTGTGTTGTATGCATATATATAATTATTTCTATAATTATATCTGTATCTATATAAAGCCATGAGTTTACACCGATATCTCCAATTTCAATATAACAATCCAAGTTTCACTCTTTTCTCCGCCCCTTTCAATATTTGTAATTTCCTTCCTCAAAAGATAGAAGTGTCCATTCTATTGTCATTAACTGTTTAGTCATTTTTTCCTAGCAAGAATATACACAGTTATCCTAGAATTGCTAACACATACTATAGCAAAGAGCAAACCTACTATGGCAGTAGAATAATGGCTCCCGTATACTTTTACATCCTAACCCCAGAATCTGTGTTACCTTATATGGCAAATGGAATTTTGTGGATATGATTATATGGGTCTTGAAATAAAGATTATCCTGGATGATGAAGGTGGGGCCGATGTAAACAAAATTATCTATATAGGAGTGACATAGGAGTTAAAAGCAGAGGAGAAAGCAATGTGATGACAAAAGCAATGGTTAGAATGATGTGATTTGGAGATGTAGGAAGGTGCCATGAGCCAAAGAATACAAGTGCTCTCTGGAAGTTAAAATGGTCAAAGAAACATATTATTCCTGAGAAACTCCCCAATAAATCGGCCATGAATACCTTATGATTTTAGTTCAATGAAACTGATTTTGGACTTCTGACCACCAGAAGTATAAGAAAATAAATTTTTATTGTTTTAAACACTGTTTGTAGTAATTTGTTATAGCAGCAACAAGAAACTAATGTACTAATAAACAACAGTTTAATGTTTTTGTGGTTTTAGGGAAAATTTACAAAGACATGGACAAATCTTAAGTGTATGATTATTTGAGTGTTGTAAATGTATGTACCCACATGACCATTATCTTGATCAAGGGGCAGATGATTTCCAATAGCTCATAAATTAACGTAATAAGTTTTTCACTGGGACATCGCTCTTGTCGCAGTAGATCACTGAACTTATATCTGTCACCATTGATTATTTTGATCATTCTAGAAGTTCATATAAAGGAGTCTTACAACATGCATTCTTATGTATCACACTGATATTGCACAATATTGTGCACTGCATTGCACAATATCAGTGTGATTCTATGTGGTTGTATGTATCAACAATTCATTTATATTGGTGAGTAGAGTTCTGTTGTATCGATATAGGACTTTTTATCTATTCATTGGTTGACAGACCTATGGCTTGTTTCTAGTGTTAGAATATTATGGAAAAACAAGTACATGGACCAAGCATCCTGGGGCACATGATTTAATTTCTGATGAAAAAATACTTTGTTGCAAAAATGCTTAATCTTGGATAGCTATTTATTTAACTCTATAAGAAAGTGCTGAACTTTTTTCCAAGATGGATTTACAATTTAACAATCTTACCAACTATGTATGAGAATTCCATTTGTTCCATATTTTAGCCAGTGTTTGATATTTCAAACTTTTAAATTCTAGCTATCTAGTATGTGTGAAAATGTTCTCACTGTGGTCTTGATTTATTTTTCTTTGGTGACTTTCAAGATTTTTTTTTTTTTGAGGATTCCAAAGAGCTTTTATTTATATGAATTATATCTATCCATGTTTAACATATTCAAAGTTAAAACAAACTTTGAAAATGTAATTCATTTAAAAATAATAAACAGGATTTTATTTTATTTGGTTTCCAATGGTTTGTCTACATTGTTCATAGGTGTGCTTTTTAGATAGTATAAGTTTATTGAATTTCTTGGAATTATACATTTAGACTTCTCATCGATGATGAGAAATCTTAAAGCACTCATATTCTATTGCTTTTGTCTCATTCTCTCCTTTTCTATAAGAGGTCCAATTACACATTTGGTATAACAATTGATATTTTTTCACAAGTAACTAAAGACATGATCATTTTATTGGAATCTTTTTTATATGTTTGTCATAGCAGATAATTTCTATTAATGTATCTTCTAAGTTATCAGAACTTTCTTTTTTTTTTCCAATCTACTCTTATGCTCATGCAGTGGGTTTTTTACTTTCAATGTTATAGTTTTCATGTTAAAAAATTTTATTTGTTTATAGATTTTTTTAAACCTGTGATGCTTCTCGGTCTGTTACTCATTATGACTGTATTTTACTATAGGTTCTTGAACATATTTATAATATGGCTTAAAACTCATTTCTCATTTTCTTCTGATTCTAACATTTTTCACTTATTGTGATCAACTTCTGATGTTTTCCTCTTGTCTATGAGTCTACATATTTGTTTCTTCATATATAGTATTTTTTCATTGCACACTATAAATTGTGGATTATGTTTTGTAGGGTACCTAATTCTCTTATTGTTTTCTGAAGAATTTTGATTATCAATTTAGCAGGTTATTACTTTAACTACTCTAAATTATAAACTTAATCTCCCTTGAGGGGTTGAGAAACAATAGCTAAAACTTTTGCTCAGCCTTTTTAATGCCTCCAGCTATTGTTTTCTGATGGGAACCTAGGAGAACCTCCTGCATATGTGCAGTTCAGATGTCATTTAAGAATTTAACCACAATTTATATAAACATTTTAAAAATCCCCTTGCTTCTTATCTGGTTCTCTCCATCTAAATGTCCACAAGCTATGATATCCCCAATGTGAATCCTCTAACTCCTGAATATGATAAAAGTTTAATAAAAGTGTTTTTTTTGAACTATGACTACACTGTGCTTCATAAATTGGAGAGTGAGTGAGTATCACCTGGTGTGGTTTCTTTCTGTGATGGATTATGTATCTCCAGTTGCTGCTTGCTCTGGTCACTCCAGTGTCTCAAACACTTTTTTTTTTAATCTGGAATATATAAAGTTACTTTACTAGTAGAATGCAGACTTTTGTTTGCTTGTTTTTTCTTGCAGACTTCCCAGAGTTTCGTCTGTAGTTTCCCGATGGTAGGAGGTAAAAAAGAATGGGAGAGTGTGTAGGCCTCACCAGAGGAGATTAAAAGACTTTTGTTCTGATAACCCACTTTAACAGAAACCCAATATGGAAATTATGAAGAGAAAAGACCAATTTTTCTATAAGTTTTTCCTTTTCAATCTAGATTTGAGTACATTCCAGGATATGTGATCAAGTTAGTATAAAATGCCACAGGATAAATATGACATACATTTCTGGGAGGTGAATTATACTTCATAGCATCCAAAAATAAAATATTAGTTTGTATTAAATTTTTCACTAAAGTGAACTTCGAATTACAATAAATATTTTCAGATTGATTTTTATGGTATAATTATTACAGAAGTTACACTGAAGCACATTTAAACTGTTATATATGCAGAATAAAAATATTATTAACTATGTAATACATAATTATAAACTGTAGGTATAAACATCTGTATTTACCAAAACTAAACTAAATTGATTTCTCTTAGCATAAAATACGTGTTTTCTTTTTTTTTTTTTTTTTTTTTTTGAGACAGAGTGTCACTCTGTTGCCCGGGCTAGAGTGAGTGCCGTGGCGTCAGCCTAGCTCACAGCAACCTCAAACTCCTGGGCTTAAGCGATCCTACTGCCTCAGCCTCCCGAGTTGCTGGGACTACAGGCATGTGCCACCATGCCCGGCTAATTTTTTTTTTTTTTCTATATATATATTTTTAGCTGTCCATATAGTTTCTTTCTATTTTTTAGTAGAGACGGGGTCTCGTTCTTGCTCAGGCTGGTCTCGAACTCCTGAGCTCACACAATCCGCCCGCCTCGGCCTCCCAAGTGCTAGGATTACAGGCTTGAGCCACCGCGCCCGGCCCCACGTGTTTTCTTAGTAGGTAGCCTGATCTCCATTAAATGTTTTATACATGTTTATAATGTATTAAAATGTTTTTCTTTAAACTTTTTTTCTTTCCATATGGACAGCTTTCATTAATTTAAAGACAGTGCTCTTCATGCTATTTCACCTTTCCTTTTCATCTTGTCTGGTCCTAGTATTCTTTAATGATGCACATTATTAATACTGACAGGAACTTAGACAAATATAAATCTGATGCTCATGTGGAAGACTAATATGTAAAGTTGAATTATCATTATTTCATAATTCATTACCTCAGTAAAAAGCTGCCACATGACATCTGGTTGATTCTTTGTATCACAGATTTAATAATCAGATATTAGATATTGGTTACATAATTGATTTTTTTTACTTATCTGCAAGCTTTGTTATTTATTGATGTGTAAAATTTAGAATACAGAAACAGTTCTAATGTAGAAAATTTCTGGGCTATAGAAAAGTAAGACAATTATTGATAACTTTTGCTGATTCATTGTCTTACGTGGTCAAAGACCTAAATGTGATTTATTGCAGGAATGTACTGGAGGGAAAATACTTCCATTTTTCCTCTTGACAAACATCAATTGTTGATAGGCTAGTTGAAGTCACATTTATCAACTTTTTCTCTGCTGTGGGAAAATTCTATTGAATTATAAAGTATCACAGATTCACTAAAACTACTAGAGTCACAGACATGGGGTTTACGTAAAATACAGTATGCATTTGTTAATCTTTCGTTGTTTACTTTAGTCACATTTCATAATAGCTGGGTTACTTGATGCCAACTAGAACTCTGCCTCTCTCCACCTTAAGGTATGAAAATGTTTATGCAAGGCAAGAAGAATTCAATGATGTTTAGCCCAATTACCTGGTACTCTGTTTCACATTTGGTAGTAGCCTCTGATCAATTCCAACAACAGAGTTTTTACTTTGTTCTGGGGATTTCACCATCTTCTCCCTGTTTCAATTCACAAACCTCTAGATCAACCCCCCACTCATTTCACCAATTTTACTAACAGGAATTTAAGTTCTTACCTCAAGTTCTATCTTAATTCAGGTTTTTGTCTCATTCCCTGTTTTTTCACAGGGTACCTATTTAGTTAATCCTGATAGATTCAAATTATTCACCTAGCATCTTTTCATGATTAGTTTTTTTTAAATTCTTTTTGATGGTAGCAAAATAAATATAACATAAAATTTACCATTAAGCCATTTCTAAGTGTGTAATTCAGTGGCATTAAGTGCCTTCACATTGTTGTGCAGTCGTCACCTTCCATCTCCAGAACTTCTTCATTATCCCAAACTGAAACTCTGTGTCCATTAAAAAGTAAGTTCTTATTTCTCTCTCTTCCCAGTCCCTGGAAACCCCTATTTTTCTTTTTGTCTCTGTGCATTTGACTATTTTATGTACCTTATATAAGTAGAATAAAACAGTATTTGTATTTTTGTGACTGGATTATTTAACTTAGCATAGTGTTTTTAAAATTCATCCATGTTGTAGCATATGTCAGAATTATATTTATTTTTAAAGCTGAATAATATTACATTATATACCACATTATTATACCAAATTTTACTTATCCGTCTGTGGACGTTTGGTTTATTTCCATCTTTGTCTATTGTGAATAATACTGCTATGAACGTTGGTACATTGATGCACAAATATCTGTTCAAGTTCCTGCTTCCAATTTTGAGGAGTATATACCTACTATTAGAACATTTGGCTTTTTAAAAATAATATGATAATTTTAAAGAAGTATTAGTCTTTTATCCAGAATTAGTTTGACATTTTCTAAGAATCAGCTGCATATAGAACTAATGATGTTTAGTAACCTCTTTACATAATATAGCTAAAAAAAAAAATTCAAGGACAATCAGAGAAAAGCAAAATAATTTCTTATTCCTGGTCATGGCTGAGTATTCAGAAAAATAAAAAGAAATCTATAAAGACATCGGTTCTTTAAGTAAATGCTGAATTGGTTTTCATTTGATTTTTAACACTGACCCAAACTTTTCCATGAATAAAATGGTCCCCCATTATTCACGGTTTCTTTTTCCACAGTCTACCACAGACCAAAAATATGAAGTGGAAAATTCCAGAAATAAAGAATTCATAAGTTTTAAATTGTACACTATTCTGAGTAACATGATGAAATCTCACACTGCCCTGTCCTGTATCACCACCCCCATCATGAGTCATCCTTTTGTCCAGTGTATCCGTGATGCAGACATTACCCTCCCATTAGTCACTTAGTAGTCATCAGGTTATCAGATTAACTGTCACGTGTTGCAATGCTTGGGGCAGGTAACACTTATTTCACTTAATTGTTCTATTTTATTATTAGTTATAGGTGTTAGTAGTTTCTGGTGCCTAATCTTTATCATAGTTATGTATGTATAGGAAAAATCATAGTGTATTATATATATTGGGTTCAGTACTATCCATGTTTTCAGGAAATTTACTTGGTATTGTATTTAAGTCATTTTTCTGTGTAACCAAAGAGATAAAAATAAGGATAAAAGTAGAAAGAGTAGAGGGAAAAAAACAATATAAATTTACTACCTACTTCTGATGTTAAAATGTTTGACTAATATTTTATATCAATATCCAACTGCTTTAAGACTAGTTTGTATATTGTGAGATTTCACTTAGTGGTGTAAATCCTGACCCTATTGATATGATTAGCTTTTGTTACTTAAGAAAATATCCAAAGTAATTCTTAAGGAAGATTATGATAAATTTAATATTTATTAAATGGTGACATAGGTCAGGAAATTGTCCCCAAATTTTGTCTAATCTGATGAATGATGATTTCTAATTAGATCATTTCTGAAGAATTTAATTTCATTGCTGCGTAAGTATCCCTTATATTTTTCACAACTTCCTTCTTCATACTCTTACTGTTTTTATTTAAGCAACTGTTTATAATAAACATTGTAGAAAGATATTCACATTCTGGTGTTTATGTTCGAAATATAAATAAATGGAAAAACTTCTAATCAAATTGAATGTGAAAATGTTATCTATATTCAAATATAATTTTTCTCTGTAGTTGGTTTAGTATCTAGAGACTAGGTGCTTATATTTAACAGGTTATAACAAACTGGGTTTAATTCCCTGTGAAAAAATATCATTATTTTTGTTTTATTAACAAGAAAACTCAGAAGATTTTGGAGTGACATGTTCATTATAAATGTATCAATATGTGTATTAAGAAGTTTTTTCTATGATTTTAAATGTATATAGTTACTTACTAAAATGTACTTCACTGAAGTTAAGTTGAAACATTTACTGGAAGATGGAAACCTGGAGGAAGCAGTGTGTAGACAGCATTTCACTTTCACAGTATTCTGTTCAAAGCACAATATATCACTATCAATGTGTCTGCAGTTATCAGACACATTTATTATTAGAGAAAACATAAAAAACTAAGTACAGTTTAAAAAAAAAAAACTTTCCCCAAACATACTAAATAGATAAAAAGTAACAAAAATTATACAGAATAGAAAATTAATTCTGATAAAAAGAAAAAATATAAACTTTCCCAAAAAGAACACTCCTACAGGATGCAATTTGCACTAACATACACAGTACTAGAGAAAGCAATAAGTAAAGTCCTTTCACGAAAGATTATTAAATTTGTGAGATTCAAATAAAGTATTATTTTTTAAAAAATGTGTCCATTCACACATGCATACATATGTATTTGAATGACCACACATAAATAAATGCACAAGAACCACTGAGGAAGTGTATGGGGTTTGGGTTTTTTTTTCTTTTCTTATTGTTTCTTTTTTTTTTTTTTGTCTTTTTCGTATAGAAATGTACCTTGTATCATGCCTTGTCTCCTTTGTATCATCCATTCATGATAACTATGACACATGAAGACAACGTGATAGAAAGTAGGCACCAGCAATTAAATGCTCCCTCATGTACGTGACACATGGCACATGTGCTCTCATTCTGACAGTCATAGCATGACTTCCCTCATGCAAGGCAGAAGGGAAGCACAATTTTCTTATGTGCTCAGGAGACAAAAAAACAGATGTTAGTGCACAATGGCAATGTTTCTCATATCACTATGAAAATTCTATATAAAAATGACATAATGGAGGTAGATTTCATTTTTAAAAAGATAAGACAAAATAGAGCAAATTGTTTGCATTATTACAGAAACTGAATAAAATTCAGATTTTTGAAGTTAGAAATTGAAACTCAAATGACCAAATAAAAAGAAGAAACATCATAGAGGCCTTTCACATACAGATTATGGATAAAAGGCAACAACAGAATCTGTACCACATAATGATGTCATGATAACAATAATAGAAAATTTCTACCACACTTTAAGGCTGATAACTTTGGGAATATACCAAAACTGTGAATGTCAAAGCAGTAACAGCCATTAGAAAACCACACAACAGAAAATCCTAGGTCAGATCACCATAGTGTGTCAACTCTCCTAATTTAAACCTATCTTTCAGAAGCCATAATGTTGAGTTAAAAAAATAATTCTGAGAATTTTCCTGTAGACTACCCCAAAATGAAAAGTATTTTTAATATTAAATCACATATTCCCCCAAATTAGTAGAAACAGCCTCTGCTGTGGAGAAATACATGGAAATTTATCCAAGTGCTGAATTTTCTCTGACAGATACGAAGTATCCAGACCTACATACTACATTGAGGATGTGGTCTAAATCTAGAGAATGTCTCCAAATGCGAATGAAATTCACACTTTAAATAGGTGTGTAAACCATACAGAAGGAAGAGCTATGAATTGAACTTAAACACTTAAGGCTTATCCCTTATTCTCTCAGGCTACAGTAAATATAAATAGAACTTAAACCTGAAATTGTAAATTTAGGTGGCAGGAGAAGCAGATATTTTTAGAAAAGAAAGTCAGCATGTCATCCTCACAGATCAGAGCACAAAGAATATTTGGACAGAGTATTTTAAACATGAGAAAGATTAAAATAGACAGCATGCAAGCATATAGGCATGTTAAAAGAGCAATTTAAAAATAATTTTAAAAAAAGGAAAAGAGAAAGAACCAAGTCTACCTGAAAACCTCAGAAGGAATTTTCTGAATAGTCCTTTAATCTATGAAGTCACTCAATAAAAAAATTGGAATTAATAAAATAAACACTCCATAAGTTTGTAAGTCAGCATGAATAAATGAAAAGGGAGAGAGAATATGAGATAATAAATAGAAAAACAAAAGCAAAGCAGTTTTAAAAGAAGTAATACGTTATCATCAGCATAGTAAACATAGTTGAAAAGAAAATGACAAACACATAGATTTATAAAAATAATCATAGCAAGTGAATACACAAACAATAAGAGATTACAGCAAACACAGAGAAGGTATTGCATATGGTGAGCAGACAAAGATGATTCAGTATAATGTTAAATAGCCTCTCTGGAGAACTCAAAAATTGGAACTGAGAAGTATTTAAACATTTGCTACAAAAATGTCTTTGATTCTAAAAAAAAGGAAGGAAAGTATATATTCAATTGAAAAGAAAACTGAATGTTAAGGAAATTAGATAAAGAAACAATAATTCTATGACTTATGATGTAGAATATCAGGCATAAATTTAAAAGATTAAAATTGACATATAAAGACTAATTAATACTAACGGGAAAAATCAGGTTAGCATTAGGGCCTCTCTGTAATAGTAATCAATGACAAAACCTTATGTAACCGTGTTTACAGAGTTCTGAAAGGAAAAAAAAAAACAAAACATATGTATGTATACATGATTTTAAGAACATCATACCCAGCCAATTTTTAATTTAAGTATATAAAGAATAGAGAGACAACCAGAAACATATATATGTATGTTTATATATATGATATAAAAGGTTGATAGGATAATATAAACTTTATTTAGCAATTAAGTTGGGCCAGATAAAGAAAGAATAACAAAAGACAATTCAAAGAATCTGAGATAAAATGACCGGTGACAAGCATGCATTTACATGATCAGCATGTATATAAAAAATAATATTTCATCAGTAATAGTTACATGAGTATGAAATTCCATAAACAATGTCAGTAAAAAGTAATGACTTAACTAACAAACTAAGGTATGGATGGAGGGGAGATAAAAGGAATGTGAGAGTGCCTTTATTCTACAGAACCACAGCAGGCTATCAACAGGATATTTTACAGTTGGAATTATGTGCTTTAAAAAAAAAAAAAAAGACCACACCCTCTTACTATTTTCCACTGTCTTTTTTCTAACATTGGGAGATTTTAGTAATAAGATTCCCTGTGGTAAAGAAACCCTTATTTGCAGGTAAAAAATACCTTCTGAATTCTTTCTGTTAAAAAGTAATTCAAGTCATTTACTATCCTGGCAAGGAGGAAGAACATTTCTTCTGAACTTTGGCCAAAAACCCACTAAAAATTTTACTAAGTAATGAGGGGAGTTGAACATCTCAGTCTGAAAAATAAATATGTGTATGTGTGTTTGTGTGTTTTCACGTGTGTATCACCAAGCAGCAGTCATACTTCATGGTAAAAATCTAGTTGTATTCTCATTAAAATGAGGAGTATAAAATAAATTATCATTATCAATAGAATGTTTAAAACCTTTTCTGGAAATTCTGGATGCTTCAATTGGATAAGAAAAGTGAAAATAAGCTGTATAGATAATTAAATCAAAAGCAAAAATATGGGCATCTGGATGATTTGTCTACATAGAAGATCTAAGAGATTTAACTCTGGGAAAACAGTAAATCAATAAAATTGCTCATGCCATGGTTAATGACAAAATACCTGCACCAAAATCAGTTATTTTGTTACATATTTTTTTTAATGTTGGTAAATGATTCCCTGTGGATCTTTTGCATTTCCGCACATTTTACATGCAGTGGCATTCCTTATCTTTTTTTTTTTTCAGACTCTTATTTTCAAGAGTGTTTGTATAGAATGTAGCTTTGGAATATTGAGGTAGTGTCTATCTCTGGAGGACAGATCATATTTGTTCACTTTCCAGTTTAATAAATAAAATGTCTTCTTCCAACCAAAAATGAAAGATTCAGAGTTCCATAAACATGGAATTTCTCACCTCTAAAGCAAGCCCACTGCATGCACAACATCTATCTGGGCCTCTCCACTTCATCTCTTGGGACTCAATGTCAAGGACTAACACAAGCTTGGAGCTGAGGCTGCCTGCCACATTGTAAGTAATAAGAGTCCTTTTTCTCTGTCCCAGGAATCTGGTGGCTTCGACCAATCTCCATGAAATTGTGGCAAGCTAATATGTTACCTAGAAAGTAATATAAGTTGTCAAAATTTCCACAGTCCTTGACATAAAATAGCTACTTAAATTTTATAGTAAATGTAACACATTTTTTGAATGAAGATAAACAGTATATATGGAAATGTATATGTCATAGAGGAGGCATTTAGAGATTAAGAGAAAACTAAGTTCTTCAATAAATGATGTTAGGACAACTGGCTGCAGTGGTGCTGCCAAGGAGTAGGATGCATTCTCATTTTTTATTCCAAAATAAATTTAATAAATCATACATGATCAATGCAATTATATAAAACTATAAAACATTGTACAGCAAAACAAACACAAAACAAGACAAAGCAAAAATCCCAAGTATAAGCAAGTTTAGGATGTAAATAACAACTTGAGAAAAGAAAAACAATGAACAGATAAATAAAGGTAAATATTCAGGTTTTAAAAAATCATGGGTCAAAAATATTATAGACATTACAGAAATCAATACATATAAATAATCACTGAATACACACACACACACACACACACACACACACACACACAGGTACAGTCAGCTGGATTTCAAAAAGAAATGAATGATGATAAGCACGGGTATGATCATGTTTAAGGAAACCACCAAGTAATATCAAGTCACCTAGAGACCAGCAACAGTAGGAGATGTTCACCAACCCTGAGCCTGAACTATTAAAGAAGTAAAATGGAGCTACTACAGCCAGGTGTGTGATGGCTGTACCAATGGAGTGTCAGCAGCAGGTCAAAAACCTGTGCCAAAAGTTCTAGAAGCCAGCTTGTAGGGGCAAGCAGAAGGACAGAGAAGAGCAGTGAAAGGATTTGGGGTGTGGCAAAAGAAGATTTGCCAGAACTCTACTATTCAAGGGCATTCAAACAAAACAAAACAAGATATCACTTGCCATCCACCAGTAATTTTATATTCCCACATCTACATGACATTAGTCACGTATATATATGGAACCGAAAGGCATTCTCGACCATTTGTATAAAAATATGTATTGCATATTTTTTATTTCTTTAATTGGTTAGATATAATCACTACATGAATATAAAATGTGCACAATTTATATTTCTGGTAATTTTGGTGATTTTTAACATACATATACACATATAAAGTGTTAAAAATATATGCATGTATAATCAGTGTAATTTGATAATCTGTTCTTTCTCACCAGTGAGCTGGTTTTATTTTTATAAGCAAAGAACATAAAAAGCCATTTGGTTCAATAGAAAAAAAATTGAATGAAGCAATATTTTAAAATGTTTTAAATCTCAGATATAATACTAGAACATCTTGCATTAACACTTCTTATAACACTAAAACATCGTCAAATATGTTTTTTATTTTCATATACATATAACTCGATTTTGATATATGCATATAAAATTTAAAGTGTTCTAGCTTTATTTCCAGGAATTCTTCTTCCCCTCTGCTACTCTCCTCTCATTCTGAGTATGCTATTTACTGTTATAGTACATTTACAGTTGACTATATTTGAGATGCTAAAAAAGGTGCTTTTTCCTAAAAAAAAAAAAAAGCCACAAATTCTCCTTGAATATCTGTTGTAAATTTTTATTTACTTTTATCTTTAATATTTTTAAATGTTTACCTTTTCCAAACGTAATATTATATCTGTGTATAAAGGAAAACATGTTGAATAGGATATTTTAGACATCTTTCTCTTTAAAAGCAAGAAGTCTAGCTATTTGTGAATGTGACCAACTTTCTACTTTAGGATTTTTCTCTCCCTATCAATATTAATGTCAGAAGAATAATTTCTACTTAGAAATTCCAACTGCAATATGAAACATAATATCTCCGCAGTGCAGAGTAAAGCAAGGCTCTAGGCAACTTGGCTAATCTTGAGCATGTCATAATTCATTTTATATGGAAGGCAGAGGAATTTTGAAATATGTAATCTTTGTTTCTAAAATGATACCATTCATTATTTAATCTGTCTAGTGTGTTTTGCATTTTATTTTTCTTGACACGTTCAGGATATTTTCTTATATAACATTCCAAATATATGAAATATTATAATTTAAGTTTACCCCATGGGCTAGTACTATCCAAGTGCTGGTGCTGAGTTTTTCCTTGCCACAACACCCCTGCCCCTCTGCGTTTCAAGGACCATCAGTCCTCTATCATTAGGGTTAGCTAAGAGTCCTGTTAGTATTTGGTTCTGTGGATGAGAATCCTAACAACCTTGAGACCCAGTGGAATTTCCTGTGCTTCTTGCATCCCAAGCAAAGAGAGGAAGAAAAAATGGCCTCTTCATCCAATAAATGTGTTGCTCATCCTTCCCCATTATTCACTGAGCTCCCACTGGCCTCCTGGTTCTGGCCATGTCAGAGGCTCAGCACCCCTCTTATTGCATTTCACTGCTTTATCCAGTCTTTGTGGCAGAATGCCCAGATGTCATCTGTCTTTCAACCAATCTACCTTCAAATCATATCCACAAGAGTTTCTTCCCCTTACAGCCTTCAAAGTTCTATGGTGATATAAACTCCATGCCCTGCTTTTCACAGGCCCTCTCTTTTTATGTTCAAGATATAATTTCTATATAAAAATTAATTAGAAAATTAGAGAAACAAATTTAACTTTGTTCTCATTTATTTTCTGTCAGTTTTCAATTCGGTTTGTTCTCTTAACATTGGGTTTTTTTTGCTTATTTGTAAGCATGAAGGAATTTATTGTGTATCTGCTATTTTATTAAAACAAGGACATACAGTCCCAGCTGGAACCCATTCTACTAAGTAAAGTATCAAAGAATGGAAAAACAAGCACTATATACTCACTCACCATCAAATTGGTATTAAGTGATCAACACTTAAGTGCACATATAATAGTAACATTCATTGGGTGTCGGGCAGATGGGAGGGAGGAAGAGGGGATGGGTATATGCACACCAAATCGATGCAGTGCACACCATCTGGGGGATGGACATGCTTGAAGCTCTGACTAGGGTGGGGCAATGGCAATATATGTAACCTAAACATTTGTACCCCTGTTATATGCTAAAGAAAAAAAAAGAAAAAGGATATACAAAACTGTCTTTAAGATATTAATATCTATCAGTGATAGTGTTTAAATAGTATGTATTCTGCTTTGATGACTTACAAATGGCAATCATGCTATTTGGTAGTGTGAAATGATTATGAGTTTTTGTAAACTTATTCCTTTTCACTCTGATTAACCTAAATTTTTAAATGTAAAATTTTGTCCTTTAGTTTCAGTCAGTGGACAGACCTAACTTTATAAATAAAGCATGGATTTTTAGAGCTGAAAATCCTGTACACACTTTGTCCTGTAACTGGAATTGCCCTAATACACACAGAATCCAACTCTACAATGAGCAGTTCTTGAAGATGAGTTCATCTAGCTTTGCAGATAGATTTCTTGGATAAGAGTTTGGGTTAGAATCTATGGAGGCACGCTCCAAAAGCTCTCCCAGTCCACTGTCTTCAGGAACAAAGGGCCTTTTTCACAATAGTGACAAACTATTTTAGATCATATTTTAAATCTAAAATGTTGGTCTTCCCTTATCAGTTAATGACTATTTTTTTTTCTGATATTTGTTCTGCTAGATTTCTTTTTCACCTACTTCAATTGGTATATTTCAGACCTCTGACAGATTTGATTTCCAGAAAATAATAGATAGAATAATTGCTGCGACATGAGAGAATTTAAAACTAATAGTATGTGTTAAGCAAAGAGTAAAATACATCAAACTGAGAAATCTTGTGGGCGCTGAATGCATACACACTTTTATTAAAGGAATAGTGGGAATAGTGAGCCATAATTATAGTTAAAAATCAAATCTAAGTTCCCATAAGATCTTATTCAATATTATCTTATTGAAAAGGCTCTATAATTATTAATTCTGAGCATTATTTAGTTATTTAAACTGATGTCTCCTGAAAAGAGGTGCATGACTCATAAATAATTGAGAGCTGAATTAAAACATTCTTTAGTGGACAGAATTGCACTTAATTTACAAATTCAGTTTCCATATAAGAGTAACCCTTGATGAGTTACCTGAACTTTGCCATATTATGCATCACAGCCCATGAACCATAACATTGAAAAGTAGTCAGTCAACCATGAAAAATACTTAATGGAGGTTTCTAATTAGTTTCACTGATTTAAATAATACCTCAGAAGAATTTGCCATGTTTATTGTGTGATTCTTTTCTGTACACTGACACATGGCTGCGCATCCCCAGAGTAACTCTTACCTGTTTGAAAAGGTCACTCATACAATGGCCTAATATATATTTTCTTTAATAAGCTAATTTAAACTAAGATGATAATAATTATTAAATCATTAAAGAGGTTGAATTTGCACCATATGTTATATTTCCCCTATGAATTCTATTTTGAAGGTAGGAGTGGAGGTAAACCACCAAGATTTTAGATACCCTTCTCATGATGAAGTAACCACAGAAAGGACTGAAGTATTCCATATCTGGATTAAAAGTAACACAATTCGAATTCGCTTTCAATTTTGAGAACCATATGCCAATTAACCATATTATTTTGTCCAGCCCCCATTATGTTCAGATTTGACTAGGCGACATAAGATTCTGCAAGACTAAAAAAAATAAGTTGTACTTTTTCAATTCATGGAAGTTTCTATGAGAACTAGAGTTTCATTTATTGGAAAAAAAATGAACACCATTTCAGACAGCATCCTTGACATGCCTGGATTAATTCTGTTTAATACATTGCTTTCTGTCATTTTAGTTTTTTTATTCCCTCTAAGAAAATAAAAAAGAATAACCTCATCCTAAATTACACCACCAAGAAGATATGATTATAATGTCATTAAACCATTTTATCCATTTAGTATAATCAAATATTTATTCAGTGAATTTATATTGACCTATGTACATGTGCAAATTTTTCACTTAAACTCTATAAACTGGCTGAGAGAGAGATCTGAAGGTAGTTTCCTCTTCTCTACCCTGAAATTGAAGCGGCCTTTCTTCAGACTTTTAGTTGTTGTTGATGATGTTGTTTTTAATCAGGACTAACACTAACTACAAGATAAGCAGAGCAAATCCTTGAAATACCCCCTCTGTCTTGACTTAAGTGAAAGAGAAGGAATGGAGCTCATAGCATAGTTCTTTCCATAAAAATTCCTAAAATTTTCTATGCCTTATATTTTATTATCCTGTTTGGCTGTGGGGGGTTAAGATGTATTTTATTAATTCTGAGTTACTAACTTGGGCATTTCTGCATGGTGATCCACCTCTCCATTATCTGTCACATTCTAAAAGCCTCAGTTGAAACATTTAACTTAGCATCAATTTTGGCACAAAGGAAATTGGACAGTTTTTTTAAATTAAGCATTTTATTTTGAGATAATTGTAGATTTGCATGCAGGTGTAAAAAAATGTGTAATACAGAGAAATCCTATGTACCCTTTCTCCAATTTACTCTAAAAGTAATATCTTGCAAAACTACATTAAAATATCACAATGAGGACATTGACATAGAAGCAGTAAACATGCAGAATGGTAATGTCACCACAAGGATCTTTCCCATTGTCATTTATAGTCCCAAAGTGTCTCTCTTTCTTTTAGTCTTCCTTCTTCTGAGAATATCTTTATTTGCCATTGAATTCTGAAGGATAGTTTCACTGGATATACCATTCATGATTGATGTCCTTTTTCTTAGTACTTAAAAATGTTGGATCACTTCCTCTGGTCTCCATTGTATCACATGAGAAATCTGCTGTCATTTGAAGTAATTTGTTGATTTTCTGTGGCTTCTTTCAAGATGTTTTATTTGTCTTTAGTATTTAGAAATTCAATATGATATGTCCCAGCATGGATTTTTTTAAATTTAGGTATTTGGTGTTTACTCAGTTTCTTTAACTTACAGTTTTATATTTTCAAGCAAATTTGGAAAATTTTTAGTCATTGTTTCTTTGGATACTTTTTCAGTCCCATTCTCTCTCTCTCTGTTTTCCTTCTGAAACTTTGATTATATGAATATTACATTTTTAATTCTCACATAGGTCCCTATAACTTTATTTTGTTTTCAGTTTATTTTCTCTTTGTTTTTCAAATTGGATAAATTCTGTTGATCTGTCCTCAAGTATACCAATTCCATCCTTTGTCATCCCTACTTTACCATTGAATACATCCAATAAGTTTTTTATTTCTGCTATTGCATTTTTCAGCTCTGCTATTTCCATCTGATCCCTTTTTATGGCCTCTATTTCTATTGTTTGTTTGCTTTAATATAATATACTTTAATATAACTTATAATTGATTATTGAATCAATTTTATAAGGGTAGTTTGAAAATTCTTATTAAATAACTCCAAAATCTGCATTATCTTGATGCTGGCATCTATTCATTGTCTTTTCTCCCTTATGTTATGATTTTTCTGGTTCTTAGTATGACAAGTGATTTTTTATTGTAGTCTAGACATTGAGGATATTATCTTATGAAACTCTGGATCTTAATTAATCTTCTTAGATTTTATTAGCCAATCTCCCTACTGAGTTGTAGTGTGAGGGCAGGGTGTGTGTGTGTGTGTGTGTGTGTGTGTGTGTGTGTGTGTGTGTGTGTGTGTATCTCCAGGGTCCCACCTGGCCCCAGCAAAAGTGGAATGAAGAGTCACCCAGCCTCACGGCAAACAGGCAGAGTAGAAGTTCAGCTACCTCTCAGTCCTGCTGACAGCTTCCCAGCAAAACTGGGGCACCAACTTACAACACCTTGCTACCTGTGGAAGGAATTATAAGATGAATTTCCCTTTGGACCCAAGTGCCATGAGAGAAGAGAGAAAGTGGAGGCCTGACTTACACCATTCTATTGCTGCAGAGATGAGAGCAGAAGGTCAGATCCCTGCTGGGGACTGGTGACATGGGGGAAAGCACAATGTCAACTACCCCACCTTCAACCACCCATTTCTACCTCCTTAACAGAGTGAGGTGGGAAGCTCAGCTCTTCATTGGGCTCACTGACACCGGGAGAGGGAGAAAATGGAGTGTATCACTCCATTTTGTATCACTTCATTGACTACTTTGTTGATGGCAAATGGGGGTCGAGGCTCAAGTCACCATTCAGCCCCACTGATACCTACCTAGGAGTATAAAGCCCAGTGGGTCCTGGCCCCACCTCACATGGGGAGATATTGTATTTGCCTATATCACTAATCTTAATTTTTATGTAAGATGTAAATGATCTTCTTGGACACTGTGGTTTTGAAATTCTCACAGCCGCCACAATTATTCCCTAATGAACGCAATTTTTAACCTATTTATAGAATGTATCTTCTAGCTTTTTTCTAAATAAAAACCAATTTCAGGAAGAGGGAGTGTGACAATTCAGTCTAGTTGCATTAAAGATCAATTTTTTTGCAGGTGAAAATGAAATTTAGCCTGGAAAAATAAAAATAATTTGAAAGATTGAGAAAGTGAGAAAATAAAGAGAACCCACATTTACATTTTAAACTTGGGCTAATTTCTAGAATTTGGATAAAACTTTAAGAAAATTAATTAACGCAAATAAAGTTTGCAGCTTATTATTCAATTTAAAAAGATTCATTCCCAATCTCTGATGGCAAATATCCCAGGCCATCAGCAAAAGTCCATATATTTTAAAAATAGTCATTTGGCATTATATACCATCTTGGATTATCAGAAGCTAAAAGAGGTCTAGTGGATTGCCAAGAGTCATATGGGAAAGTGAAGAATAAAAACCCAAGGTGGCAGAAGTCCAGTTGTTTCTACCTCTGCATACTCCTAATTTTAATGTGCTTACATTTTGCAAAGTGTAAACATAGTTTGCCATATTGACACACCATAATGACTATAATAATTAAATCAGCCTCATTTCCAGTGAATATATTCGTATAGATATTAATTAACATACTTTCAAATTTTGACCTATTGAATACCAAATACTCTCTTAGGTAATGGAAACATTAAGATAGATATGATTCAGTCTTTTCTGTCATTGAATTCATAAAGCAATGAAAAAACCTGAAATATTGTTGTGATTAATATATTGTGTTAGTTTATTTTGTTTTTCTAATAATTTAATGAAACAATGAATAGTTGTCTACTGTTTTGTAATTTACAATGCTCTTGTAGATGCATTATGTCATGCTCTTTTGAATGGGGCCTCGTTGACCAGCAAGAGGGAAGCTGAATAAAAGAAATAATAGAACTCTTCTAAAATTCAGTCCACCACATTTTTATATGTCCCACATGAAAGAATCTTTTAAAAATACTATGATTTAATAACTTGATTATCAAAAATAATATTGCATGGCAAATGAAATTTCTATAATATTAAAATTTCAGTGTCTATAAATAAGGTTTTATTGGAACACAGGCACACTCATTCATTTGCTTATTGTCTATGACTGTTTTCACTCTATAATTGCAGACATGAGTAGCTGCAACAGAGACTATATGGCCTTAAAAACCTAAAATATTTACTATCTGGCTCTTTATGGAAAACCTTTGCTGACCCCTGAACTGGACAATATATGCAAATTATTGACTTATGTTTTAGGATTTTTAGATAGTAAATTAAAAACTATGTTCTTCAGCTAGCTGGATTTTTTTTTAATTTAATTGATTTTTGTTTTTTTAAGTTAACACAAAATAATTATACACAGTGTATATAGTGATGTTTCAATACATATAATGTATAGTGATCAGATCAGGGTAATTAGTATATCCATCATCTCAAACATTCACCAATTCTTTGTGTTGGGAACATTCAATATCCTCCTTCTAGCTGTTTGAAACTATATATTATTGTTAACTGTCTTCATCCTGCAGTAGTATAGAACACTAGAACTTATTCCTTCTATCTAGCTGTAATGCTCTGTCCTTTAACAAATCTCTCCCTATTCCTCCCTGTCCCTTTCCCTTCCCAGCCTCTAGTATCCTCTGTTCTACTTTTTACGTCTATAAGATCAAATTCTTTTAGCTTCATAATATGAGTGAGAACATACGGAGTTTAACTTTATGTTCCTGGCTTATTTCACTCAACATGATACCCTCCAATACCATCCATTTTGTCACACATGACAGGATTTCATTTTTATGGCTGAATAGTATTCCACTTTGTATGTACACCACATTTTTTCTTATCCATTCATCTGTTGTTGGAGGCCTAGGTTAATTACATATCTTGGCTATTGTAAATGATGCTGCAGTAAACATGGGGTAAAGATGTCTCTTTGATACAATGATTTCCTTCCCTTTGGATAAATGCCCAGTAGTGGGATTGCTGGATCATATAGTAATTCTATTTGTAGTTTTTTGAGGAACCTCCATACTATTCTCCATAGTGGCTGTAGTAGTTTACATTCTTACCAACATTCTTTTCTCTGTACCCTCACCAGCATTTGTTATTTTTTGTCTTTTTAATATCATTCTAACTGGGGTGAAATAATACCTCAATGTGGTTTTGATTTGCATTTGCCTGATAATTAGTAATGTTGAGCATTTTATCATATATCTTTGGCCACTTTTATGTCTTTTGAGAAAAGTCTGTTCAGATAATTTTCACATTTTTAATTGGATTATTTGGTTTTTGTTGTTGAGATGTTTGAGTTCCTTGTATATTCGAGATATTAAGTCCTAACATATCTAGAATCTCAATAATTTCCAAATGTTTTCTACTATTCTTTAGGTTGTCTTTTCATCCTGTTAATTGATAGCTGCACAAAAACTTTTTAGTTTGGTATAATCCCATTTGTTTATTTTTGCTTTCAGAACTGAAATTTTGTACTCTTTGACTAATATCTTCTAATTTTCCCCTCTCCCTAGCCCCTGGCAGCAACTGTTCCACTAACCACTGCTACAAATTTGATTAGTTTAGATTGAAGCCCAAGTCTGGGCTTGCAGCTAATTGTCTTTAAGAAAGTTTGGAAACCACTTCTGTATATTAATCTTCACAACAACCCTATGATATCAGTATACTTTCAACTTTTTCTATTAGGAAACATACCCAGTATCTGTGACTAGTAAGCAGCAGAACAAATGCAGAAACTTGTAAACTGGCCCTACTCAAAATCCTCCAATACATGTGAAAATAAGACCTCAATCATACTATTTTCTGATCTGAGTATTTGATTATGTCTATTGTAATGTGAAAAAAATAGATCTCAAGCATCAAAATATTACTGTAAAAATTAACTTTTAATTAAATGGGAGGATTTATAGAACAATAGAAAAATTTGTCTCAAATTTTCCCCAGAGCCTGATGTAACAACAATTGGAGATTCTTATTTATGTTAGCAGCTACTCATTTCTGAATTATAAATGTCCCTGAATAATTACCATTCCCACATACCATTCCCACATACTAACATCTCAGAGTAAATGGGTCTAATCAGATTGTTTTTCATCTAATAACTGAAACAAACTTCATTAAAACCATTGTAAGACAAATGAAAAGAAACACCAATCTGAAAATCTCAAAAATGTGTAGCATTTTTTTTCCCAAGGAAAGCTAACTACCATTGCTTTCTACTGACTCAAAAAGAGAGGTTGAAGGAAGTCTCTTTATATGGTAAATTATACCCTTCAATTATTTGTTTTGAGATAAATGAGATTATTATATTTATTAACACTTCGTAGAGTTTCTCTACCAGATTCCATTATAAAACAATGCAATTAGAAAAAGAAATTCCCTATGTCAAAATTTCACTAGCATTGTAATTCAATTTAGTATTTAATAAATTATGTTAATATGAAACAAAGAAATTATGTATCTATTAATGAAGTGCCTTCAGACTTAAAGATGTAAATTATATTTTCATTTTAAAGATCTAGTACTTAATAATTGTTTTTTTAAATGTTCTTAGAAGTCAAGCATCTGGGTTAAGTGTTGAACAAATTTATGTAAATCACCAAGCTATAAAATAGCAATTTATTATCTTGATGAAAATTGTCCTAATGAAAAAAAAAAAAAAACCAACATGCTTAAACTACTATCTAATTAATATGTCATCTTTTTCTTTCCCTGACTTTTCATTTTGACCTTTTTCTGGTATTTAACGGTATACAAAAATGAGGAAAACTTTTATATGTAATCATTTTATGAACTTAGGTTACTCATTAAGCAGTTCAGCTTTGATAGTTTGGGGAGCTGTAGGAAATATTACTCTTCATTTGTTTTCTGCAAAAATATTTGCTTTTAGGATTTTATAAAATTAAAGTCTATTGGACGATTTAGTTCAGCTTATATGCAATATGGAAGGATCATAATGAAAAAATGAAAATATATTTAATTTAAATACACTTAAACATACTGAAATAGAGATGAAACTGTGAAGTTGTTCTCATTGACTTGGCTACAATCTTATATTTTAGAAAAAATATGCTTCAAGAAATGCTCAAGGAAAGGCATGTATCTATAGACAGCTAACAACAACAATCACCAAAAGATAAATAGAGAATTAGGAAAATGGAGCTTTATATATCACCATATGTTTTATAAGAAAGTCACTTTGTAGGAAAAAATGCATGCTTCAGTGTAAAACTATGCGTTGTCTAGTTGTCTATAGCATATCTAACTCCTCCAGTTATATAATTCTAATTTCATGGGAGCTATTTTAGAACTTCATAAATTATGGATATCTAATAGCGATCCAAAATATTTATTGCATATAGACAAACTATTTTCAATGTAAATTCTATCTTTTCTTGCAGAGGATCAATTGACGTATTTCCCCCACTATGGAAAAATGTATTTATGTCTCCATTTTCACATTTATTTTAATAGTCTTGTTCTATAAGTTTACCTCTTTGAATTCTACTTTGAACTTGTTAAAATGTTTGCCTGGTTCCCCCATTATGGTTAAAGAAAATTTGTAATATGTGTTCATTTGTATATCTGTATAAGAATCACAATTTTACATTTTCATTAAAATTATCCTGTAATAGTTGTGGATGTCTTCCACTATGACATCCAATAGATTCAACTAACAGAGCCAAGTAAACTTTGTTACGAGACATATGCACCTCAAAAACAGTTTAAGTCCAGGAGAGTTTTTCCTTGGGTCCCAGAAAATAATCCAAAAGGTCAAAATAACTCTGCTGACTCTGTTTTCCTTATTTTCTTTTTCTTTTCTACAAATTTTGCATTTTGTATTGTATTTTTATTTTGAGATATGTTGTGTTTGTAGTCAATTATTGCAGATAGCAATATTTGATAATTTGATTTTACATCTGCTCATTTGGTGATCTCTGAAAATTATGAATAGGTCTATTTTCTGTTGGATGAGAGACAAGAGAGAATCTGGTTTGTAAACCTTTTCCTGTTTGCTTGTTTCTTCGTCCATTTTGAGCGCTAATTTTTGATACCTAGACTAGTAAGTTTCTTTGGTTTTTTAATGTGTTTTTTCTTATTTTTCCCCCTCCATTTATATATATATTTTATTTCAGCTCATCATGGGGGTACAAAAGCTCAGGTTATATACATTGTCCATGTCCCACCCATCTCCCTGAGTCAGAGCCTCAAGTGTGTCCATTCTCCAGACAGTGCACCTGGCACTCACCATGTAGTCATACCTCCATCCCCTCCCCCCACCTCCAACCTCCCCGAGTCAGCACCCTCAAGCATGACCATTCCCCAGATGATGCGCAACGCACTCATCATGTAGGCATACACCCATCCCCTCCCCTTACCCCCGTCTCAGTCTGATATCCAGTTGGTATCCTTCCCCAATGTGCATTTAGGTGATGATCAGAGAAACCAATTTTCTGGTGAGTACATGTGATGCCTGTTTTTCCATTCTTTGGATACTTCACTTAATATAATGGGTTCCAATTCTCTCCAGGAGAACCAAAGAGATGTCGTATCACTGTTATTTCTTATAGCTGAGTAATACTCCATGGTATACATATACCACAGTTTACTAATCCATTCGTGGATTGATGGGCATTTGGGTTGTTTCCACATCTTTGCAATTGTGAATTGTGCTGCTATAAACATTCGGGTACAGGTGTCTTTGTTATAGAATGACTTTTGTTCTTCTGGGTAGATGCCCAATAATGGGATTGCTGGATCGAATGGTAGGTCTACTTGAATCTGTTTAAGGTATCTCCATAATGCTTTCCACAGGGGTCTTGATCCATTGCTTAAATTTTAGTACTGAAGCTGTAAGCCCTCTCCATGTGTGTCTATTTGTCTATGTATCTGTAGGTCAGCAAAACTTTTGATTGTATGAGTGTGTAACACTTTCTTAGCTCTGGATGTTATTAATAGATTGTATTAGACAGTCTCTTAAAATAAAGGATCAGGCACAGTGGAGAATGTGTTTTGGAGACAGCAGCAATGGCATAGCATACTATACCCAGGGGAAACTTTTCCATTTGAACACCCAGTGCTGGTGACATGGTGTGTGTGGTGCTAGCATTGGCACCAGTAAACAGGGTAGTATTTTATTTACACACATCTTCTGCAGTATTATTTTGATTGAGATTTTTCCTCTGACTTTTCCTTCACTTATTGAAACCTGTTTTCTTACTTTTCTTGAGTTCTTTTCAGATACAAGTTATTTTTTAGTAAATTCCCTTTCTGCTTTATTTGGTAGACTCAGTTTCTGCTTTTCAAAAACTAAAATCCATAACTAGTATAACTATTTCCCCTAGGAATAGCTATAGAAAAAATATATTAACAGAACAGTGGTTGGAATTTAGGAGATTGCACTAGTTGAGTTGAAAGCAGTGGAAATACAGATAATATTAAGGAATGAATTTCTGGCAACAGATAGCATTACTATGAAAAAAAGGCTAATTCGGTTATCACCAGTTACCTTTTAAAGCTTTTAAGATTTTCTTTTCACCTTTGGCTTTCTGTATCTGTGTCTAGCTATAGTTCTCTTTTTGTTTATCTTACTTGACATTCATGGACCTAAATCTGGTTAAAATCAGTGGTTAAACTATTGGTTATTTTCCTTCAGGAAAGGATTCTGACATTTCAAGCTATTATTTTATTAGAACAGATTAAGCAATGCCTATTTCTCACCATATACAAAAATTAACTAAAGATGGATTAAAGATTTAAATGTGAGACCTGATACCATAAAAATTCTAGAAGAAAACTTAGGGAAAACTCTTCTGGACATTGGCCTAGTCAAAGAATTTGTAACTAAGAACCCAAAAGCAAATACAGCAATGACAAAAATAAATAAATTGGACTTAATTAAATTAAAAAGTTTCTGTACAGCAAATATTCACAAACTATATATCTGACAAATGACTAATATCCAGAATTTACTAGGAACTCAAACAAATGAGCAAGAAAAAAACAAATAACACCACTAAAATGTGGGCAAAAGACATGACTAGACATTTTTCAAAAGAAGAAAAATGAATGGTATCTGGAGAACAAATGCTATTCATACCAGTTTGGCTCTGAAGTCCTGAGAACCAGGAGAACCTAGGGCAGGAGAAGACCAATGTTGCAGCTCAAGCAGGCAGAGGTAATTCAGCCTTCCTTTCCCTTTTTGTTCTATTCCAGGCCTCGGTGGCAATTATTTCTATAATCACAAGTTTGAGGTTTTTGGTTTCTGTGGGTTATTTTTTTTTTATTGATGACTTTTCCAAATTATATTTTAAAGTGTGTAATATTTTATGTTTGGTCTCCAAAGTCTATGTTTGTGTTCAGCTAGTGTTTTGACTAACATTTTTTACCTTAAATATCTGCAGAGAAGAAAGGAAGGAAGAAATAAGAAAACACACAAAAAATCTTCATCCAGTCTTTGCTGATTGGCCCTGCATTGGGGCATATCTTCAACATTTAGTCATGCAATTTACAAGTCAACTTTAACTTTCATTTCCTGCTTGCATGAAATGAAACATCAACCACAGAAGAAAGTTTAGGTTTTTCTCAAGTCTTCTTAAACTATACATCCTGCCCTGGTGTGCACATGGCTTATTAGATTCCCTAGTATCAGTAGACACCTTCATTCTTTTCCCAGGGTTTTCCTCCAGTGTTCTGGCACTCATTTATACCCTCCAACTCTATTTTTCCTCCAGGTCACTGAAAGTTGTTTATTCAACATATAATGTGTTCAGAAATGCTCACCACTTTCCCATTTTATTGAGTTCTAGAGAGGTGAAACAAACAAAAGTGCATTGTGTCAGTTCTTCAGATAAACTCTAGGCTTATTACAACAGATAAACACAATTCTTTGACAATTGGGTCTACACGGATCCTTCCAGAACTAGTAGCTAGGGCCCCACATTGGGAATGCAGATTGCCGTCTTCAAAACTATGGCTAAATCAGGCATCAGTGGGATAAGAACAAGTAAAAATGATTCAGTGTTTTCCTGCTAATTTTAAGTTGTCCTTTCCATGATTCAACATTTGTTTGAGTGTTGCAAGCCTTTGACTAATATTCTGAGTTATTACAAAGCTATTTCTGAGAGTCTCTGCTTGACTTTTCCTGGATATATCAAAGGATGGGCACTTTGAGCTGCCCACTCCACAATTTGTGCTGATGTCACTTCATGACTAGTTTCTTCACTGAAAAGTTTTCTTCTTTCTCTTTTTTTGTGTTTGGTAAATAAAGAGAAAGGAAAGTGGCTAAGTCTTAGAACAGAATTTTAAATGGGCACAAAAACTCATGAGGTTTCAGGAGTTGGACAGCAGCTCAAGACCTATTAGAGTTAATGAAATGCCTGTTTACTGACCTTTGGATTAGTATACACACTAGAGGAAGCTTTTCAGAGTTGCAAGTGGTATGCCTAGAGAGTCACTATTCTAAACTGATATATTTTAATTTCTTTCCTCTGGTGATTTCTATTTCTAATCCACCTCTTTTCATTCCTATTCACAATTTTTAAGTAAAATAAACAGAAAATGCACTAGCACCTCATGAAAATATAAGAAAAGATACATGAAGTCAAATGCCCCAAAGGATTCTTGGCATCTACTAGGGATTATCGAGAGGATGGAGAATTGGTTTACACAGTAATATGCAGTGTTACAGAACTATGACACATTGATATATGCATCAAGGTTCTCCAGAGAAACAGAACCAATAGAATGTGTGTATAGATATAGAGAGATTTACTTTAAGGAATTGGTCTACATGATTACAGAGGCTAGCAAGTCCAAATTCAGCAGAGTAGGATGACAGGTTGAGGGAAGAATTGATGTTGCAGTTCAAGTCTGAGGCTGTCTGCTGGTAGAATTCTTTCTTGCTTGGGGGTTGGAGGGTTTCAATCTTTTATTCTATTTAGACCTTCAACTGATTGGGTGAGTCCCGTCTACTTTATGAAGGGCAGTCTGATTTATTCAAAGCCCACCAATTTAAATGTTATTCTCATCCAAAAACACTGTTGCAGATACATCAAGAATAATGTTTAACCAAATACCTGGACACCATGGCTCAGTAAAATTGACATACAAAATTACCTATGACAATACATTTTGAGCTCACACTATTGTAAGTGGCTTCTATGATACCTGCAGACAGATCTTACTATGTGATTTAGTGGT
Organism: Lemur catta; assembly: GCF_020740605.2. Taxonomy (NCBI): domain Eukaryota; kingdom Metazoa; phylum Chordata; class Mammalia; order Primates; family Lemuridae; genus Lemur; species Lemur catta. The sequence goes on along the minus strand of NC_059128.1, from coordinate 51,457,656 downwards.
GGCTGATAGATGGTGCTAATGTTTTACTTTCTTGACACTTTCACTTACAGTCCTGTGAATCCTGCATATTGCAGATAAAAAAAGTCACTGATATTTTCTAACCCCTTCATTTTCAGTTTTGTCAAACAAAGGTAGCTATAAATAATTTAAATTAGTTCTTATCATTTCTCTCTCTATAAGACCTTTAACATAATATTTTGTGAAAGAACTGGTATTAATGTCCTTATTCATTATGTCTCATGTAGAAATTTGTATCTACCATTTGAGTACTTAGACAATATATTTTTTATAAAGTCTATACTTCCTAGGTCACACTGACAGATGAGATATAGGATATTAGATCAGATCCTCTATAGTGTCATAGCAAAGGACACTATTTCTCATCTGCACCTTTCTCTTATCAAGATCTCAAAAGGCTCATGTTTTTTTTTTCTCCTTGAAATTGATATAAGTGGTTAAGTTCTCTAGAAGACAATAGTGCAATCTTTGGGCCTCACTGTCCCACTGTTATCCATGGACCTTGGCTGTCTAATAACTTAGAAAAACTCCCTAGTTTTTGCTGACCACTCTTATCTCAATTAGTTTTAGCTGCCCTTCACTCTTATGTCATCTGTGGATGTGGAGTATATGGCATGTCTCCAAGTAACTTTCAATCTTATTTCATTTAATTCCAAACAAAGAAGAAAGAACTTCCTTTCAGTGTATTTCAAAAATTCTAGTTTGCCAATTACTTTTCTTTACTCATTCTTTTAGATTTAAAATATTCTTCTTCTTGGTAACTCAGCCAAGTGTCTGCAGACACTGAACTTCAGGGTTGTGAATGACATATTAGTACAATGCCAATTTAAAAATCATTGTACTCATGTACACTTAGTGCCCAAACTTAGATTATGCTCTTTAAATATTCTCACCATAGACAAATAACTTCATAGTCAATGTAGAAGATGAGATAGATCATAGCATTCTTTCTTTTCTATTTCTGTCATCTCCAAATCAGAAATTCTAGACTTGAAAGATGAGAGTTAATTGCATTTGGTTATTTTTCCAAGCAGTAGGTTAAGCCAGATTCTCCCAAAAGCCAACACATGGAGTTGCACTTATGCCTGAAATCTTATGGTGGATATCCGTAATATATCATCTCTTTGGACTCTCATTCCACCAAAGCTAAGTGCAACAACAATATATGTAATCAGAAAACTCTTCTTATTCTTCCCTTAAGTTTATATGCTTACTAGGTATTGTAATTCATAAATATTTGATTCTGGATGATGTCCTATAAAACCAACACAAATCTGGTATCTAACCCCACACATATTTACCATTGTCATATAAAGAAATTAGAATTATTTTTATCTGAAAAATTAAGGATTTTTGTCTCATTTTAATGTGTCATCCTCATAGTTTATAATCTTATCATTCATGTCTATAAAATCCCTTAACAATAAATAGCTCTGGCAAGACTGAGAGCCCTAATCACTATCTAGAGTCCAGCCTACATAGACGCATTACCAGTGCCTTCCTTTCTAAGATCTTGTTTATCATTCTTGCGGTGCTGCTAGTGAGTGGGGACTAAGTTCTTACTACTTGTGGGACCATGATTATCCATCCTCATTCCATTATATAGGAAATATCTATTTTCTTTGTACTTCTGCCTTCCCTCTTCCTTCTGTTTTTCCCTCAGAATTCACTTCAGATCTCAGTGTTGTGCAAAAGAAATTAAAGAAAGAAAATTGGCTGGGCATGGTGGCTCACGCTCGTTATCCCAACACTCTGTAAGGCTGAGGCAGGAGAATCATTTGAGTCAGGAGTTCAAGACCAACCTGGGCGGCATAGTGAGACCTCATCTTTACAGAAAATAGAAAAATTAGCCAGATATGGTGGCACGTGTCTGTACTCCCAGCTACTTGGAAAGCTGAAGAGGGAAAATCATTTGAGTCCAGAAGTTACAGGCTACAGTGTGTTACTATCATGCCACTGCACTCCAGCCTGGGTGACAGAGTGAGCCCCCATCTCTAAAAAAAAAGAAGAAGAAGAAGAAGAAGAGGAAGAGGAAGAGGAAGAGGGAAAACAAAACAAAGTAGTTCCTTGTATTTTTTTCAACTTTTTTTTTTTTTTTTTTAGAGAAAAACCACCTTACCTGAAACAAGACAAAGAGCCCTGATTCTGAAGCAGGGAAAAGATAACATGAGAATAAAGTAGAAATTAATTTTGAAACATATTGTTCCAATGTAACTCTGCCTTGTAAGTCTTTGTGTTTACTCAAAGTAAACTTACTCAACATCTCAGTGTCCATCACAGGGGAAAAGCATATCCATGCTTATCACAGGTATCTAAGTCTGCTCTGAATTTGCCCCTGCCAAATGACATTTATTCCTTGAAATAAAGAATTATTTGGATATTCATATGATCCACAAAGGCAAAGAATTTTTTTGTACATTCAACTCTCCTTATAGGTTTTCATCTTCCCATAAATAAATTGATTGTCTCTGATGAAACCAGATTGTATAAAATTTTCTCCAGGTTTGCATAAAATTTGTTTTACTTAATATCACCCTAAGTCTTAGATTTAAAAAATATTATATGAGAAATTAATTTTGACTTATATTATGAGACATTTCTTCAAGATGTATCTTCAGTCTTGGCTTCTTCTTCCTTGATGATGTCCACAGTCCATCAACGGCCTTTGGTTTCCCTGTGGATTAACAGCCATCTTTGTCCTGGTGCGGTGGCTAATGCCTATAATCCTAGCCCTCTGGGAAGCTGAGGTGGGAAAATCATTTGAGGTCAGGAGTTGGAGACCAGCCTGAGCAAGAGTGAAAACAGAAAAAATTAGTGGGGCATGGTGGTACGTACCTGTAGTCCCAGCTACTCAGGAGGCTGAGGCAGGAGGATCACTTGAGCTCAGGACTTTGAGGTTGCTGTGAGCTAGGCTGATACCACAGCACTCTAGCCCAGGCAACAGAGCGAGACCCTGTCTAAAAAAAAAAAAAAAAAAAACATAAATAGCTATCTTTGTGACTCATGGAGGAGCAACCTGGGAATGGCAGCTACCTTATGAGAGGTTAGCCCCTCTTAGTGCCTAGCTCATTTATCAGATAGGTATTTAGACCTCTCTCTCTTTTTTGGGTGGTGGAGGTGGAGGGAAGCCTAGCTAAGATTAACATTTGGTAGTATGAAGAAAAATTAATGTCTGTGGAGATGAGACATAAGATCACAATGAATCATTTGCTAATCCCTTCCAATTTTATGAGGTAGACAAGAATACGTTAGCCTCTCAGCCCTTTAATATGGACCTTTCCTGAGAGAAAGGTGAGGTTATGATCAACTTTTTGATAGGATAGTAGAGAAAAGGGAAACACTATGCAAAATTATACACTCAATAACATGTAAGTAAACTGCCTACAAAATCACCCTGAAGACACATGTGTGGCAATCTATAAAAAAGGTACTTAAGATCACATTGTGATCACAGATTTAAAAATATAGTCTTGCTTGCTTGGCTTCAGATTGAATAGAGTGTTACAATATCTTAATTTTGTGTACTATCACTGAAGTAAATGGGGACCTTAGCATCAAATGTTTCCTATTACTAAAGATAGGAAGTGTGGACAATGGGGTATTCAAGAAATATGGTGTTGATAAATTACCTGTACTGTGGATCTGGCACAGTGGATATATTATCTCACTATTACAATATTACAACAACCCAGTAGCACTACTCCACTTAAAGATGAAAAAACTAAGTTTAGAGAAGTATTGTGACATGGACAAGGCAGAAATAAATGGCAGAACTCAGATCTGAGTAAGTCTATATTCATCACATAACCTACAGTTCCCACTACATGTAGTGCTGCTTCCTGTCTACCTACTAGCATAGGCATGTGGGCTATTTAAGAGGTACCATATGTTTCTATTTTCACTTGATGTCTGCCTCCTATTGCTTTCATGACATATATGGACTTGTACTTGGAAAACTACAAGAAAATGAGTTCAAATGTTTTTCATATAATGATATATGTGAAAGTGAAAAAAGTTGGATAAACATGAATTCCTATTTTCTATCTTTTTTTCTCATTTGAAAAATTTCAAAAATAAGAAAATAAATTTTGGCAGCTACCACTAAGCCTATTATATAAAAATATATAGTTTAAATAAAAGGAAAGATGTTTTGAATAAAAAGAAAAATATCAGACAAATAATATTACTATAAGTATCTTTGGTAATGCACTATGAATTTTATATGCAGACTTTGCTTCCTCAAAAGTGACTATAAACTTTTGTTTTATTTAAGATATTTTGACATACAAAATATGGACCTATCATTTAATTATGCTTGAGAGTAATAAAAAAGAATAGGCCTTTGCCTATTCCCTAGCCTTAGCACAGTTAGTAGTGGACTGATATAAGCACATTTTAACATCTGATGTTTTAGGTAACAAAAGAGTAACACTTCATCATTGTCTCAAAGACAGGAGAGAAAAACAAAATGAATAACCTTTCATGATCACTACCTTTGCAAAATACTAATTTTCCTTCAAAGGCCATAAATCATGTAAACAGAATGCATTATTTTGTTGCTCATACCATCCATCTACTTAATTTTATAGCCCTTTTGTCATGTGTGAGTTATTTTAGTTTATCAGTGATTTATTTACCACATATATTCAGTAGGGCAAAAAATTTTCTATCACCTAGAACATATTAATTACTTCAGTTTAGAAGCAAATTTGGAGCATACTGGTAGACAAAGCAAAAATGGGAAAGCATTCAGCTATATAGTACTAGCAACACTCAAAAAGAGAATTGTTTATAGAGACATCACTTTATACTAACTTTAAATCTTGAGACAGATTTATGATGTAAACATTTTACATGAAATCTACATAATTTTAATTAAAGAGTGTTTTAATAAAAATGTTCCTCAAGGAATTATTTTATATTATAACCCTTTATTAAATGTTAAGTTTAAGAATAACTTAATGAAGTTTGGATGGAAGTATACATATGACATTATAAACCATAGAGACAATTTAAGGCATATAAGAAACAGTTAATCAATGAAATAATTCCCTAAGACTTTAATATGTCTTAAAATATACCTAATCCAACATAGATTATTTGGCTGGAATCCCCGCTGCAAGTTTCTCTCCAATTTTTGCTTACTCTGAGAAAAATATGCTTTTGAAACCAGAAAGATGTATGAATTATATGCCCAACTATCCTACATATTCATAGGGAGTAACTATTCTATATATTTGGAGAAGTGAGTTACAGAGTTTCCAACAGAAAAAAAATCAAGATTTTACCTCAGAAATGAACTTGATGTTGTTCATAATGCAACAAAGAATACAGAACAACCTGGAGATTGTTTTTCCTTGAGAGAATTTAAGAGATTACGTAAAAATTTGGGTCAGAAAATGAATGTTGGTTAAAAACTGTACATCTCTAAGTAGGTTCTATCATGTACCAATAAAAATAATCAAAGAAACCACTATTCATTTGACTATATCTAACGTCCCTAAATTATGTATGGAGCTAGATAATCTAGCCTGTGGAAATTAATTCTATGGCTTCTCAGAGATCTTTAATTTTTTTTTTTTTCCTTTTAAAAACTACCCTGAGCCCAGGAGCAGTGGCTCATGCCTGTAATCCTAGCACTCTGGGAGGCCAAGGCAGGAGGATTGCTCGAGTTCAGGAGTTCGAGACCTGCCTGAACAAGAGTGAGACCCTGTCTCTACTAAAAATAGAAAGAAATGATCTGGACAGCTAAAATATATATATATAGAGAAAAAAATTAGCCAGACATGGTGGCACATGCCTGTAGTCCCAGCTACTCGAGAGGCTGAGGCAGAGGGGTTGCTTAAGCCCAGGAATTTGAGGTTGCTGTGAGCTAGGCTGATGCCATGGCACTCTAGCCAGGGCAACAGAGGGAGACTCTGTCTCAAACAAACAAACAAACAAACAAACAAAAAAACTACCCTGAAAAGAAACACCTAAAAACTTAATTTTATGGAATTCTTGTAATCTATCTGGACTCCCTCCTTTGTGGAGTTAGTCTGATGATAATGATAATTTTAATGTAGTTTGGAAAAAAACCACTACCCAAAAGGATATAAAACAAATGATGGTAACTGTTCAGTGAGCTATGGAAATTAGTGAGGCAAAGAAATCTTTTAACTCCAATTTGATTTACCTTACCAATTAAGTTCTATTTGATACCTTATTATCTGTCATTTTGTTTGGGTCCTATTGCATTTAGTTTGTCACTTCTTTATATGAGTGTTCCAAGTGACAGGAATCAATCCTGAAAGCTATTACCTTATTGTTGTAAAGCATTTTTGCAAAAAAAAAAAAATATATATATATATATATTTTAAAAAGAAAATAATTTTTGATGATGAAAATTAAAACAATTTTAAAATTTGTGGAAGCTGTTTATAAAATAATGCCTTAAAAATTAGAGTAAATCTATAATTTCAGATTTAGCTCTGCCTTGGTTAAAAAAAAATTAAATGCTAAAATATTTTCATGGATGGCTTAGAATTGAACAAAGCATTCATTGACCATCTGCCTATATTCCAATTTAAACAATTTTCTATCCTAATTTCTATTCTAAATTTAGAAGACTTTAACCATCATTGCAGAAATAAACACAATTTTGAATATCAGAAAACACATTTACAATTTTGTAGGCTGTTTAGCACTTTTGGATTATGAAACAGATCAAGCTAGTGGTGTTATTTAAATCAGGGGAATAAAAAATATTTCACTACATTTTGTCACAAACTAAAGCAACCAGAGAGACTATAAATTGCTACATTTGTAATAATGGTATCAGGATAAAATATTTTAACTTTTGAAATTAAGTACATATTTCTCAAATAAAATATAGTGAAAGCTTTCTTTTAAGTTGATTTAACCCATGAGTTAATAGCATATCATTCTGTGTGAATTTTATCACACATCTTCCAATTTTTATTTGTGTGATTCTTGCATCCCCACATATTCACTATCCTAATACTAATAATGCACTTGGCTCAGTTGACAGACTTATGGGAGCACCTTGTACGGCTTAACTTATTCTACTTCAGTTGTCAATAAAATGTGGTAACAGTGAATTGGGATGGAGCAGAGACTCCATGACCTCAGGAAGTGATTGGGGTCACTACCTCCATAGGCAGAAAAGAATTCTCAGAAATAGATTATACATGTTTATAATTCATAATGTACAAACATAAGACACTTGCAAAAATGTGTTATGAGATAAATATTTTGGAAAGATCAGCTATCCATTAAGAAAACTATAATTTTTCATTTGTTACCTCAGTTATATACCAAAATAAATACTAGTAGGATTAAAGATTTAAATGTTAACACAATTATAAATCTGAAATGAAAAAATATAAGGGAATGAATAAATGAGTGTTTTGAATACTTTTCTGCAGCCAATGAAAAGTCAATATCCATAAAAGAGATTTGTTTGCATAAACATTTGAAAGTCTGGATGAAAAAACAGGAAAATTACACAGAATAAAACCTCAAGTGTTAATATAGATTTGAGATTGTATGAAGAACAAAGTGTCACTATCCTCAATATATAAGATTTCTTACAAATCAGTAAGAAAAAATCATACCAATTAAGAATTGACAAATACATATACATAAAATAAGTTAACACAATTAATTCAAATGGACCTCATCATAAGTATTAAAATATGTAGGGATGCCCAGTCTGCACAAAATGGTGTAGACCTGTTTTTCACTACTCTCCCCCTGCTAAGCACAGTTATAAACCTTAGAAATGGTGCAAGAGGAGAACTCTGCAACGTGATAAGAAAAAGGCTTGAGATCACAGGACTAGAACCGTACTGCATCAGGGTGTTTTGTGCCCCACTTCCACCAAACAGAGAAAGGTCACCCACACCCAGTATTTTCTGACCCTTAATAGACTAACAAAAGGTAATCAGATAGGCTGGTTTTTCTCCACAAAAAAAAAAAAAAGACCAGGAGGCCCACTGACATCAGGTGACTCCAATACCACAAGCAAAGGAAAAAATGAGGAGCCATGCCAGAAATAAATGGCCAGTGGAGACACTTTATATTCCATTATGCCTTATAATCCCCTTTTCTACTGTGATAGGAGATAGAACAGACAAGAATGACACAGCTACAACAAGCATCTTGGTCCAAAAATGATCCTTATTCTAGTTGGCTCAATACTCTCATCCTTACTTAGAGATACCAATAGTGGTACCATCACACTCTATGAAAGACACCCAGTAACCTGGCTGTGAGAAACTGCCTCTGCTCCCTCAGACAGAAGCAGCAGGAATCAGTGGGATCCCTGGAAGCACCAGACAAAACCACCAAACCAAAATAATACCATAAGGCACCTGAAAATTAAACTCTCATTGGATCTCAGCCCATAAAAGTAGACCAATATCCACATGCTAAACCTAAATAAGATGACTGCCTGCTAAAATAAATATTCTCATAGGATTTAAAGCCACCTAACGTAGTAGAAGTGTCCGGGATACAATAAAAATCACCTGTCATTACAAGAACTAAGGTAATGGCAATTTGAATGAGAAGACAATCAACTAATGCCACCAAGATAGATCAGATGTTGGAATTATCTGACAAGAATTTAAAGCAAGCATCATTATAAAGCTTAAACAATCAATTATATATTATCTTGAAATAAATAAAAATGTAAAATAACAGGAAATTACTGAAGATCATAAAAGGAATTATATGGAAATTATAGAAATGAAAAAAATTAATATTTTTAAGTGACTGGAAGGTCTCAATAGTAGAGCGAAGATGATACATGGTAGAATCAGTGAACTAGTTAACAGAACAATAGAATTCACCTGATCTAAAAAACAGAAAATAATTTCAAAGTAAGTTAAGAGATCTTTTTTTTTCAATTCCCACTTATTTATTTTTTTATTTCAGCATATTACAGGGGTACACATGTTTAGGTTACATATATTGTCTTTGCCCCACTCGAGTCAGAGCTTCAAGCCTCTCCATCCCCCAGACAGTGCACATTGTACCCATTAGGTATGTATATACCCATTCCCTCCTTCTCCCTCTCACTTTCCACCAGCTGGACACCCAATGAATATTACTACTATATGTGCACATAAGTGTTGATCAGTTAATACTAATTTAATGGTGAGTACATGTGGTGCTTCTTTTTCCATTCGAGTGATACTTCACTTAGGAGAATGGGCACCAGCTCTATCCAGGGTAATAGAGGAGGTGTTAGATCACCATTGTTTTTTCTGGCTGAATAGTAATCCATGGTATACATATACCACATTTTATTAATCCACTTATGTATTGATGGGCACTTGAGTTGTTTCCACATCTTTGCAATTGTGAATTGTTCTTCTATAAACATTCAAATGCAGATATGTTTTCTATAGAATGCCTTTTTTTCCTTTGGGGTAGATGCCAAGATTGCTGGATCAAATGGTAGTTCTTCTTGTAGCTTTTTGAGGTATCTCCTTATTATGTTCCACAGGCCGTTGTACTAGTTTGCAGACCCACCAGCAGTGTATGAATGTTCGTATCTCTGCATCCACATCAAAATGTATTGTTTTGGGACTTTTTGATGAAAACCATTCTCACTGGAGTTATGTGGTATCTCTTTGTGGTTTTTATTTGCTTTTCCTTGATGATTAGAGATGTTGAGCATTTTTTCATATGTTTGTTGGTCATTAGTAATGTCTTGTTTTGAAAAGTTTCTGTTCATGTCCTTTGCCAACTTTTTAATGGGGTTGTTTGATTTTTTTGTTGCTGATTTTCCTGCGTTCCATATATACTCTAGTTATCAGCCCTTTATTGGATGTGTAGCATGTGAATATCTTCTCCCATTCTGTAGGTTGTCTGTTTACTCTTGTGATAATTTCCTTGCCATGCAGAAGCTTTTTAATTTGATTGTGTCCCATTTATTTATTTTTGTTGTTGCTGTGATTTCTTTTTGGGTGTTCTTCATAAATTATTTCCCTATGCCAATGTCTATAAGAGTTTTTCTAACATTTTGTTCTAGAATTTTTATAGTTTCATGCCATAGGCTTAAGTCTTTTATCCATCGTGAATTGATTTTTTTGAGAGGCAAGAGGTGCGGATCCTGTTTCAGTTTTCTACATGTGGCTATGCAATTTTCCCAGCACCATTTATTGAATAAGGATTCTTTTCCCCAGTATATGTTGAATATCTTGAGATAATTTTTTATAAGAACTATTTCTTTAATATATTAACTGCCATGAGACTTGTATTTAACTCACTTTGGGTTTTTTGTTTGTTTGTTTGTTTGTTTTGACAGAATCTCACTCTGTTGCCCGGGTTAGAGTGCCATAGTGTCAGCCTAGCTCACAGCAACCTCAAACTCCTGGGCTCAGGTGATCCCTCCTCCTTAGCCTCCTGAGTAGCTGGGACTACAGGCATGTGCCACCATGCCCGGCTAATTTTTTGTATATATTTTAGTTATTTGGCTAATTTCTTTCTATTTTTAGTAGAGATGGAGTCTCGCTCTTGCTCAGGCTGGTCTCAAACTCCTGAGCTCAAACGATCCACCTGCCTCATCCTCCCAGAGTGCTAGGATTTCAGGCGTGAGCCACTGTGCCTGACCTAACTCACTCTAGTTTTGACCACAGGGCCATGTGAAGCATAAATAAAATCTTACTTGTTGATGTTCTTATTGTTACAATTAATATTGACAATTTAATTATAAAAACATGGATTAAACAAATGCAAGTCAATAAATTTTGTTTTTCTACTTGTGGTTACCTTTAAATTGCATTCAAAGTTTTTATTCTATTTTCATAATAAAACACTGGCCCCAAGGAAAAGTTTCTGGTTTTTGTGTGTGGCAGTCAATGTGTTAAACCATTAGATGGGTAAATATGTGTATATATGCATATGTATGTATGTGAATGTGTATGTATATACATAATCATTGTGTGTGTACATATACATATATATATGCACACACACATATAATTTTTTCTTACTCTAATTGGTAAGAGATATTAAAACGTTATCTTGTGATTCTGGAAAATAACCTAAGTATTTGATGCTAACAAGACAAGGCATTATTCTTGTATTATTTGAATTGTTTTCTCTTGTAGGAATTTCTAGACATCCTTTTAGGTATATAACAAGATTGCAAAAACATTGTGCTCTAGTTCAGCTGCCTGACTGAAACATAAAATGAAGAATAAGCCAGGAGAAATACTGAATGTGAGCCCCTTAGATTTGTTTTCAGACAGCAGAGTCTCTAGCTCAGTAAAAGGTGGCACAGAACTACTGTCTGCTATATATATAATTGGGAGCACCATCCTTAGTCCAAATTGAATAACTCTATTAGGATAACAGAATTTTTCATGGTACTTCAGCAATTTTTAATAATAATTCAGATTTAGAGTTCAGACTGGGTATTTCTCTCTACCTACTACATGATTTTTAGCGCACAGACACACAAAATATCATTTTGTTTTCTTGAAGATATTATATAGTCTCTTCTTATACTGGATGATTTATTTGGCTGGGGGTTTCAAATTTATTTTTAGTGTTTTACTAAGCCTGATTTTAATCACATATAATTAAAATACTGGCTGTAATTTAGCCAGTATTGCCCTTCCCTCAACTTAAAGTTGCTTACTCCAAAAATCTTTTCATGACCTCCCACAACCAGGATATTTCCATCCTATCCACACTTCAATTACACTGGAGCTGCCCACATTATAAATTTATCATACCACATTATAGTTCTTTGTTTTTTTTTTCCAGTATACTATGATATACCATGAAGCCCTTAAGGTCAAAAAACAACTGATATAAGGTTGTGTTTATATACCCTCCTTTGCCAGAGGGAGTCTCATTTTGCACTGTTACCCCAAAATCTTCTGTATATCTCCCCTTTCATTCTGTAAAGTGTCTTAACTTGGACTATAAATTATATGTTAATTCCACTTATAAAGCACCTCTAACAACTACCAGAAAGCTAGGTGAATGTTAGTTACTCAGTTAAGATTTGTGGAATTAATAAATGAATGAACAATTGAGTAAATGAAACAAAATGACCACAGTTATCTTTAATTCTGCTTTCTTAAAAGATATCTTGGAATACGACATCCTCATTTAAAACTTGATCAATCACATTGCATTCACAGGAGACAAGGAAGAAGTATATAATTGACTGAAATATCTTGCTACAAAACTTCCTAACATTTTCATATATTACTTGTGAGAAAACTATTTTTCTGCATTTTATATGACCAGTTATCTATTTTTCTGTTTAATTTTTTCTTTTTTCTATTTACTGTCTGTCTTTGATTCTTTCTTAGTGCCTTGTTATTTTTCATAATTCTTCATGGTATCAGTGCAGACAAAACTTAAAAGATCTTTATGCAGTGTCTCTGTTAAGTATAAAAATATTTCATTTATAGCTTTCAGGACTTCTTATCTATTTCTTTTTGAAGAATTTGATCATGAATTATACATACCAGCACAGCATGAAATATTCAACTCGTGTTCTTTCATTCCATTTCAGCCTACCAAACAAAAAGAGAGTAGTTTGAACATAGAAAAAAAGAGGATCTGTGGGTAGCAATATGCCAGTACTATTTAATAGAATTTTTCCCATAGCAGGGCTGGATGAGAAGTCCAGCATGACAAGATTTCACACTCAGTGCTCATTCATGTAAGTCATTCAATTAACTGAAAAAGACACTTTGTTTCCAGCATATAAGTTATGTTTCTCAAAATACAATAGTTGTTTTTCAAATGTCAGAGAGAAGTAATATTGCTGCAAAATGGAATTATCATCCCACAAAGCTAATCTTGGGCATATTTGAGAAAACCAGGAAAAAATAATATAGGTTTATTAGGCCAATAAATACTTTTTGAATCGTATTGAAGATGTTTACCTTCATTTAAATTTATAATTTCTCAATTATTCTGTTCAGTTTGATTCTTTACAATTAAAATTTCTTACAATAAATCTTTCTGAATCTAGAAAGAATAAAGTCTTTCCCATTTACTGAGGAATTCTGAGTTATAGCTGAAGACAATGCATGGACTAGACAATGCATGGACTAAGACCCGAGAGTAGCTTCAGGTTACTGTTGGCAGACCCTTCCTTAGAGAAAAACTCAATGCAATAATATACTTTATTGAGCTAACTTACCTCTTTGACAGCCAATCTTAATTCATTCTCCTTTTATAAATTCTTGAATCCAGCATGAGTCATTTTTATTTTGGCCAACTATTAGGGACAAATGCATTCTATTCGCCAATGAAAAGTACTTTTCCTATCTACCTGATGTAGAGAAATAAAACACAATAAAACAAACAAAACTAACAACAATAAATGAGTGAACTCTGCACAGTCTATTTACTTCATATCGCAGAGCACATCAACTACTCCAGAAAATGATCAATGGATGTGTAAAATGTGTAGATTGTTTGTGGTAACAGCTTTTCTATGTAAGCCTTTATGGTTTGGAGATTATTTGCATTTAAATTGACTGGCACAGTATAAACTCAGTTATCTCATTCAATAGGAGGATTTTCTTTCATTTCAAATATCTGTTTTAGGTTTTCTTAAAATCTTCTTAAAGCAAAAGAGTTAATTTAGGGTTGGGAATCTGTAACAATATAATTTTAGTTATACGTTTGAAACCTCAAAGTGATTCTTTTTTTTTTTTTTATTTCAGCTCTTCATGGGGGTACAAAAGCTCAGGTTATATACATTGTCCGTGTCCCGCCCATCCCCCTGAGTCAGAGCCTCAGGCGTGTCCATTCTCCAGACAGTGCGCCTGGCACTCACCATGTAGTCATACCTCCATCCCCTCCCCCCCACCTCCCCGAGTCAGCACCTTCAAGCATGCCCATTCCCCAGACGGTGGGCAACGCACTCATCATGTAGGCATACACCCATCCCCTCCCCCCACCCCCCATCTCAGTCTGATATCCAATTGGTATCCTTCCCTGATGTGCATTTAGGTGATGATCAGGGAAACCAATTTTCTGGTGAGTACATGTGATGCTTGTTTTTCCATTCTTTGGATACTTCACTTAATATAATGGGTTCCAACTCTCTCCAGGAGAACCAAAGAGATGTCGTATCATTGTTATTTCTTATAGCTGAGTAATACTCCATGGTATACATATACCACAGTTTACTAATCCATTCGTGGATTGATGGGCACTTGGGTTGTTTCCACATCTTTGCGATTGTGAATTGTGCTGCTATAAACATTCGGGTACAGGTGTCTTTGTTATAGAATGACTTTTGTTCTTCTGGGTATATGCCCAATAATGGGATTGCTGGATCGAATGGTAGGTCTACTTGAATCTGTTTAAGGTATCTCCATAATGCTTTCCACAGGGGTTGCACTAGTTTGCAGTCCCACCAGCTGTGTATGAGTGTTCCTGTCTCTCCGCATCCACGCCAACATGTGTTGTTTTGGGATTTTTTGATAAATTTTTCAAAAGAAGATATAAGAATGGCTAACAAATGTATGAAAAAATGCTCAACATCCCTAATCATCAGGGAAATGCAAATCAAAACCACAATGAGATACCACTTAACTCCAGTGAGAATGGCCTTTATCAAAGTGATTCTTTATAAATTCCTTTTAAATATGATGAATATGCCAAATTGTGAAAGTTCTCAACTGTATTTGTTTTTATTTTAGTTCATTTAAAATAACTTGATTGAATATTAATTTTCTATTATGTATATTGGAGTGTTTTACAAAATTAGTATTTTATTAATTATTCTTCTATCTCTAAGCCACCTAGACAATTAATATAAGAACACAAATTGATGTTAGATTTTAAATATTTTATTTTGTATTCTAATGAATAATATTTTGGGGAACTGATTCTGTACCAAGGTTTGTGGCTAGTGCTTGATATGGATGTTTTATTAGGTACTCACAACAAATCTACCTTGAAATCATTATCATCACCATGTCACATATAATGAAACCAAGTATAGAATGTTAAGATATATTTTAAGGTCACATAGATACCTACTGGTGGAGTTGGGATTCTAACCAAGAAATTTTATGGACACTGTATAACATTAACATTTTTTTCTAAAAAAAAAAAAAAAAAAAAAAAAAAACTAGTCAAATTTTATTACTCAAATTACTCCTCTATTAGTTTGTTCATCACACATTATTTTACAATAATTGTAGTGCTTACAACAGAGATTAAAATATGCATCCTTAACAAACTGCATTCTAATCCTGATTAGATATTTTAGTACTTTTCAGATAATGAAGGATCTTAGGACACTTTATTTATTATGATTCCAAAGTTTGTATTCTTTGGGTCATATATTTTAATTCTACATATATTTAAATTCAATTTTCATAACTCTAGTAACTAGATTAACTCTGAGTCTGCTCCCCTCAAGTTTTTTCTCATGGCCTGGTCTCGTGGCTTTTCTGGTAAATTTTGATTAAATACCAGCCATTGTGTTTATATATACATATATAAAACCAATTCTGTAAGATGTTATTGTTCTACAAAGACAAGCTTTGTCCCTAGTATGCAGTGAGAGCAGAAGTAAATCACTTTTCTCTGTCACAGCGTGGGGCTAAACCAAGCTGGATTTTGTTCATTGAGGACCCTTGTGTTCCCAGTGCTGCTTACTCCTGGGGGAGCTTTTCAAGGATCTCAGCTGAATTTCCTTCTTCTTGAAAGGCCCTGAAATCCACTTATTTTCTCCATTGCTCTATGAGACTGCTGAAAACTCTTCTCAGTTTCTCAGTTCTGCCCTGTTTACCAATTAAATAAGGGCTTAAGAATGAAAATGGTGTCCACTCTTTATTCTTTGTCTTTCATTCTCCCTGGTTTCTTTAATACTCTGGCTGCTATGGAAATTCTGAATGTCTTTTCAGCCTTCTTAGTCTCATGAAACTGCTAAAACTACTGAGCTTTTGAGCCACTGGCAGTACTTTCTGCATGCCTTTCAGTCACATAAAAACCTCTTCCGAATTGGCACAAACTTTGAGGGCAAAGTTGGTAAAATGTTAGGTTCACTGAAGTATACTTCTCTTGCACTGGGAAGTCTTAGTGGCCTTTGTGGCATTGCAATAACTCCAAACAGGTGGCTTTTGTGTGTTATCCCGCTACCTTCATGTGCTTGGAAGGATGATTGTTTTTCTAAAACCTACTCTGTCATAGCAGAAAGAGTTCCCCTCCATTCTTCACTTGATTAAAACCTGTTCATATTGAATCACACATTTTATTTTATTTTAAAAGTATTTATCTCAGTTTGTGGTCGGGTGCTGTGGCTCATGTCTGTAATCCTAGCACTCTGGGAAGCTGAAGTGGGAGGATTGCTTGAGCTCAGGAGTTTGAGACCAGCCTGAGCAAGAGTGAAATCCATCTCAACTATAAACAGAAAAATTAGCCAGCATTGTGGCATATGCCTATAGTCCCAGCTACCCAGGAGGCTAAGGCAAGAGGATGGCTTGAGCCCAAGAGTTTGAGGTTGCAGTGAGCTATGATGATACCACTGCACTCTATCTAGGGCGACCGAGTGAGACTCTGTCTCAAAGGAAAAAAAAAAATATTTATCTCAGTTTGTAAGCTTGCATTATGCATTAAGCTATAAGCTTACTGAACGTGGGAAATGGGCTTCTTTTGTCCACCATAAAATCTTAAGTATCTAATTTAGAAAGATTTGTGTGAATTATATTTATTAAAGAAACAAAAATAAATAATAAATGTAAAACACTACCTCTGATAGCTTGTAATATTGTATCATTGATGCCATGCTTGACTCAGGGACTTGCTTTAGTTAAATAAATACAAATGGAAGCAATCCATTTTCTAGTAGAAGAATTAAGAGTTATCGTGGGGTTCTCTTCTATCCTGCCCATTCCCCCTGGCAAGAGAATAGATAGCAATGAACCATAGGCCAGTGGCCCCCAACCGTTTTGCCACCAGGGACTGGCTTCATGTAGGACAATTTTTCCTACAGACAGGGTGGGGAATGGTTTCAGTTTGATTCAAGCACATTACATTTATTGTGCAGTCAAATCTCTCTGCTAATGATAATCTGTATTTGCAGCCACTCCCCCGCACTCACATCACCACCTCAGCTCTACCTCAGATTATCAGGCATTAGATTCTCATAAGAAGTGTGCAACCTAGATCCCTCTTATATGCAGTTTATGGCGGGGTTTGCACTTCTGTGAGAATCTAATGCCTCCACTGATCCTACAGGAGTCAGAGCTTATACTGTGATGTGAGAGATGGGAAGTGGCTGTAAATACAGATGAAGCTTCACTTGCTTGCCACCACTCACCTCCTGCTGTGGGGCCCAGTTCCTAATAGGCCATAGACTGGTACAAGTCCACAGCCAGGGGCTTGGGGACCTCGGCCACAGGCTATTCCTTCAGTCTGGGCCCCTCATTGAAGAAATAGAAACGTTAATTGAAGCCAATCATTAGCATTCATGAAATGTGAGAAAGAAAGAAATATTTTTTTTCTTGTAAGCTGCTGAAATTTAAAAATCCTTTTTACTGCTACATACTTTGGGTAAATTGACTGATATAGAAATTAATACCAGGAATGGGTGCTCTTGTAACAACAAATAAAATACCTGGCGCTAGTTTTGAGGCTAAGCAGAAAGGATGAAGAAACTATTATGGGATGTTAGAAAAATACCAAACCATGTTATGTAATGTAAAATTTTTGTTAAAACTGTAACATGTAATCATTTAAAAGGCCTAAAATATTTAGAGTAAACTTTTTCTTTAAAGAAGTTGGAAAATTAAAGACGAGTTTCTATGCTATTGGTTGCATTTGACAGGATATTAAGATAAACTAAAAAAAATTGGCTCACTTTTTAAAATGCAGGGATAAAAGGGAATAACAGATTTTCAAATATTCTGAGAATTAATTAATTCTTATCTGCAATTGACAAAAGATAAAAGTAAGAAAGCCTTGAGTGAGTGGGCCAATTAAAACTCAGTCTTATGCCAAGCATCAAATCAAAAATATGACCACCATTCCCTTATAAAAATTCTTAATTGAATCAGATGACATTGAGCAAATCATTTTTTTAAATGTCTAAGTAAAAAGACAACACAGTACCAAAAAGACTAAACAATTTCAGACATATTGCTCTCCCATATTAGTCTAATAGGCTCAAGGCATGTTTAATTTAGTCTAGAAAGAGAAGTATAGAGTTGGATTTTGACACAGGATTTGGCTGGGAAAAAATATGAGAATCTGCTTAAATCCTTGGGACAGGTGGCCTGCTAAAAGTCTCAGCAATGACTTCAGACAACTGTAAACCTTCAACACTAGATGCAGGAGAGCTGCCTAGCCACTAAGTATGGCATATTTTCCATATTCTCTCAGCTGTAATCAAAAAGGCTAACTATAAAAAAATAAAATAACCTCTCTGAGGGTAAAGTGAAGAAACCATAAAGGACAAGGGATTTGAGAACTACTCTTAAGGAGCAGGACTTCAGCTTTATCTAGGATTATTCCCAAGGATTAAGGGATCTTCTAACACATTCCTAGTGGGATTTAAAAGTTGCTCTGGGTTAGAAATGCATGTATCTCCAACTCTTTACATCTTTTCCATTCTGGAGAAACAATTCTGGAAACAATTCTTATAAATTACCAACCATTATTTCTTTGAATGATCTTGTTCTTGAGAACAAGATCTCCATCAGCTATTCTCAAACTAATAGCATTACTTTGTCCTTCTGGTTCAATCTTCCATGTCTCTCTTTCATTCTGATTAATTTCTAGTAGGTTAGCTTTTTGCCTGCTGATTCTGTCTTCTGAGTTTTCTGACTTCTTTTCAACCATCTAATAGATTTTAAATTTTAAAGAGTGAAACCATTCACTTTCTAATTACTGTATTTATTTCTTTTTCAAATGTACCCATCTTTTTCCATGGTGAACTCTATCCCATAATGATCCATATGTTTTCTTTCAGTTCAGTTCTTTAATAAAATTAAATACATTTACTGTCTATTAATTTTTTTTGTTTTTTTTTTTAATTTATAAAGAGTTTTATTTGGCTCATAATTCTGATGCTTGAAAGTCCAGGATTGGGCAGGTGACTCTGGAGAGGGTTTTAGGTCGCTTCCACTCACAGCTGAAAGCAAAGGGGAGCCAGTATGTGCAGAGATCACATGGTGATAGGACAAGTAAGAGGGGTGGAGGTGCCAGGCTCTAATTAACCACCAGCCCTTCCAGAAACTAATAGAATGGTAACTCACTCACTCCAGGGAGGGCATTGATATATTCGTGAGAGATCTATCCCCATGACTGAAACACCTCACATTAGGCCCCACCTCCAACATCAGGGATCAAATTTCTTACACAAAAAGAACAAATCTGGAGACATCACATTAGTAGACTTCAAACTATACTACAAGACTATAGCGACCAAAATAGCATGTTATTGGTACAAAAATAGAGACATAGATCCATGGAACTGAACAGAGAACCCAGATACAAAACCATCTACCTACAACCAGCTGATCTTTGACAAAGCAGACAACAATATACACTGTGGAAAAGAAGCCCTATTCTATGAATAGTGCTGGGAAAATTGGATAGCACATATAACAAAGGCAAATACAACAACAACAAAAATAAGTAAATGAGACTTAGTTAAATTAAAAAGCTTCTGCACAGCAAGGGAAATAATCAACAGAGTAAATAGACTACCTACGGAATGGGAGAAAATACTTGCAAACTATATACCCAATAAAGGGTTAATATCCAGAATATAGGAAGAACTCAAACAAATCAGAAAAAAAGTAGGCAAAAGAACAGAAATTTTTCAAAAAAAGATAGACAAATGGCCAATTAACATATGAAAAAATGCTCAACATCACTAATCATCAGGAAAACACAATTTAAAACCACAGTGAGCTACCACCTTACTTCTGTCAAGTCAAAAGACAATAGATGCCGGCATGGATGCAGAGAGAAAGGATCTCTTTTACACTGTTGGTAGGACTGCAAATTAGCACAACCTCTACAGAAAACAGTATGGAGATCCCTCAAGGAAATAAAAGTAGACCTACCATTTGATCCAGCAATTCCACTACTGGAGATTTACCCAAAGGAAAAGAAGTCATTTTATTAAAAAGACACTTGCACTTGAATTTTTATCATAGCACAATTCACAGTTGCGAAGATGTGGAATCAACCTAAGTGCCCATCAATTCTTAAGTGAATAAAAAATGTGCAGTATTATTCAGGCATAAAAAGGAATGAAATAATGTCTTTTGCAGCAAGTTGGATGGCACTGGGGACCATTCTCCTAAGTGAGGTATATTAGGAATGAGAAAACAAACCCCACATGTTCTCACTAGTAAGTAGGAGCTAAATAAGTATACCTATGGTCACAAAGAGATGTAAAGGATATTGAAAACCAAGAGGGTGGGATGGTGGAATTAAGGTGAGGGATAAAAACTTTCTTGCTGGGTACAATGAACACTATTCTAGTGATGGGCACACTAAAAGCTCTGACTTAAGCATTATAGCTGTATCCATGTAACAAAAATATTTGTACCCTCTTAATATTTTGAAATAAAAATAAATACATAAATAATAAAAAATAACTTTGTTGTAATTTCATGTTTTTTGGAGCTCATTGTCATTATGTCTCTTTAATGTTTCTGGTAAAATAGTTTTTGTTTTTATTATTTCTAACCAAGGAATTCTTTTACTACTTTTCTGTTGCTCTACAGAAAACTACCACAAACAGGAACAACAACAAAAAAATACCTACTTATTATTTTGCACTTTGTACAGGTCAGAGGTGTGGACAGGTGCAAAGCAGAGTCTGGTAACACAAAACACACTCATAGGCAATAAGTTACACAAAGAAGATTTATTACTTACAGATAGTCAGCTAGGGACAAAAGAAGCCTATAATGAAAGCTAGTTTTCCAGGGTTCAAAAAAGCTGCCCAAAGTGGATGGAGTCTCAACTATGAGTGCCCCACGTGCATCACAGCTGAGAGACCTGGAAAAAGCAGCCCACCGTATACATACAGGACTTACTGAGCAAAGCTCGGAGGGACATCCTGCTTCTGGGGGGAAAAAGGGACAAAGGTCAGGCTGTGCCAGGCATTTCCTGCAGGAAGAATTCTTTCTTACTGCCTCCCCAGACAAATGGACAGTGTTCATATAGTCTCTTTTTATTAAAGGGCAGCCTCTCCAGTGTCCCTACTGTATGTCAGAATCTAAATGTACCTTGAGCAAATCTAAGGTCTCTGTGTGTTAAAACTCTGGTGTCAGTCCATGGCCTGTTAGGAACCAGGCCACACAGCAGGAGGTGAGCCGTAGGTGAGTGAGCCAAGCTTCATCTGTATTTACAGTCATTGTCTTCCACCACCCCCAGATGGAACCCTCTAGTTGCAGGAAAACAAGCTCAGGGCTCCAAATGATTCTGCATTATAGTAAGTTGTATAATCATTTTATTATATGTTACAATGTAATAATAGTACAAATAAAGTGCCCAATAAATGTAATGCTCTTAAATCATCCTGAAACCATCTGCCCCCCCCCCATGGAAAAATTGTTTTCCATGAAACTGATCCCTGGTGCCTAAAAGGTTGGGGACCCCCACTATAAAGAGACATTGACAAATAACACAACTCTCTGTCCTAGTAAGGAGTCTGTTCAAGAACAGGCAAAACCAACTGGTGGTGGTATAATTCAGAATAAAGTTTTCCAAGGAGAGAGCACAGGTGAGTATTGACTGAAATTGATCATGAGGAAACATTTTTGGTTGAGATAAATATTCTATATTATGACCTAGGTAGTGATTATATATGTAAATCATATATATTTATATGATTATATAGGTAAATTTAGAGTTAAGATTTGTGCTCTTTATTTCCTGAATGATTTTATACTCAATTAAAATGCAAACAAAGAAAAGAAAAAATATCAAATGAATAAAACCAACAAAATACCCTATATTTAGAACTGTTGGTTATATGTATGCAGATGTTCATATCTCTCATTGTTTTTACATGTATTAAGTATGAACATCCTCATATGATTTCAATTTACCACTTTAACATATTATTCCAATTAATATATTCCCTACTTTTATATGAATATATACATGTCTTATTAAGTTATTATATAAAAGAACATTTATGAAATAAATGGTTTTAAAGAGCCCTTAGTTTCTTGTGCATTACTTAAAATTAGAATCTCGTGAACCAGATTTTAGCAATAAATATTACTTTAGAAAATAGTGAGAATATCCAAAGCCATTCCTTCTTTGGTGTGAGAACAAAATCCATTCTTTTAGATTAAGAAAAATAAAATAGTGAAATATAGAAAAACTAAAATGATGGACAATAGAGTGTCCAGAAAAACAGATAGAACAGAAAGGTTAGTATCTTTGCTTCTGATCACAACTAAATCACATTTTTTGTCCCCTACATTGATGCCTTTAGCTGACTATAAATTCAAGTTCTAAACCAATATCATGACAGAAAAATATTTTTAAAATTACAAACTTCCTCGTGTAAGTACCTAAAATCACCCCAAATTTGAAATTTCACTTTCAAATAAAATCAATATGTGCCCCAGTATTTCTGAAACTAGAAGTAAAAAGAATTAAAATTAAAATTAACTATTTTTAGTTTCCTGATTGCTAGAATTTAGATATTATCCATTTAAAAAAAGTGGAGTATATTTTTAAAAATGCTTTAGAGATTTATTTGTAGGAAAATTTTCTACATAGCCTGGAAAACTCTACTAATCCTTGGCATTTAGTCACAATTCTCTAATTATATTTCTATTAATGTATCACTCCTCACAGTGTTATAGATTTCAAATAATGAAAACTTTTTGGATGATTTTCAGTAGGTACACTATATCTTAGATAGAAATATATGTTCAGCAAATAATTGAAACTAATCAGAAATCTTTGACAGAAAATTAAAAAATTTAGAAGAATCTTCCTGATCACCCAAGAACTTTGAAATCAGCAGATGAGTAAACAGAAATAAACTACTCACTCTGCAATTATGATTAACCTCTTTACAAAGAAAGTAGGATAGGAAGAAACATTGTTTATAAAGAGAAAACTAAAAGAAGAAACACCCTTATTGTAATTTAGAAAATATTATGGGGATATTTTGTCTTTTATACCTGCTCTCCTAACTCTTCTACACTGTACTTACTTTTAGGATGGAATTGTAGTTTACAAACCACAAAAGCATATATTGAAATGATGGCTACGTTTGTCAAAACAAGTGGTCAAAGCCTACATTGTAATTATTAATAATTAGAGTGTTGTAAGCATAATGAAGCATGATTATTTGTTATTTAGATTTGTTCTTTAACTTTTTTCTCAGTATTATCTTGAATTACCTTAATTTTATGTAAATTTATCTGTCCTACAAATATGACATATAAAATGAAGTCTTAGTGCATTTAAAAATAGATAATTTTGGAAAATTCTGCAAATATTTTACGAAGTAACGTGGAGAGCAATAGTGAACTATTTTTCATTGGGAAATTGAATTGTTGAAAACTGTAATGTGATGTGCTGGTTAAACAGGAATATCACACACTAACAAATCTGAGTCACTCATCAATCCTTTATCTTTCATTAAATTATAGAAACACCAGGTGGCCCCAGGAGGCAACCTACTCACCCCTCACCAATCTTACAGTTCAGTGGAATTGTTCCCTGCAGTGATATTCCACATAACACAGAATAATTCATCTTCATGTGTGCTGACTGTGAACTGCTCATTTTAAATAAATATATTGATTTTTCTTAAATTTCTTTGAAGCTGATTGACTCATCCCTTCTTGATCAGCACTCTTTTCACCATTAACATTATTGTTACCCATCTAATAAAAGTAAGTTCATTCTTAATTTTCTGGGAAGAAAGTTATAGCAAGAGGCACACTTTTTATATGCTGAGTCATAGCAAATAAAATGATGTGAAGTTTAAAATCTATCATATTTTCAAGAAGTTAGGTAATGTTTTAAAAACATTTTTTTCTAAAATACAGTCATATATCAGAGACACTGCAGGTTCAGTTTCAGATGTCCACAATAAAGTGAATATTGTAATAAAGTGAGTCACAAATTTTTGGTTTTCTCATGCACATAGAAGTTCACCTGTACACTATACTGTAGTCTAAGTGTACAATACCATTATGTCTAAGAAAACAATGTATATACCTTAATTACAAATACTTTATTGTAATACAATGCTAATGATCATCTGTACCTTCAGTCAGTAATAATCTTTTTGCTTCTGGAAGGTCTTGGCTTGCTGTTGATCTCTGCTAATTTATTAGGGTGGTGGTTGTTGAAAATTGAGGTGGCCATGAGAATTTTTGAAAATAAGACAACAATGATGTTTGCTACAATGATTGATTCTTCCTTTTGCAAAATATTTCTCTGTAGCATACAATTTTATTTGATACCATTTTACCTACAGAAGAACTTCTTTCAAAATTGTTATCAGTTCTCTGAAATCTTGCCAATGTTTTATCAATTAAGTTTATGTAATATTCTAAACTCTTTGTTGCAATTTCAAGTGTTCATAGCATCTTCACCATCTCATGAAAGCACTTTCTTTGCTCATCCAAAAGAAGCAACTTCTCAATTGTTCAACTTTGATCATGAGATTGAAGAAATTCAGTTACATTTTTAGGCTCCACTTCTAATTCTAGTTCCATTGGTATTTCTACCACTTCTACAGTGACTTCCTCTACTGAAGTATTGAACACCTCAAAGACATCCAGGAGGAGTGGAATCACCTTCTAAACTTTTTTTAATGTTGATATTTTCACCTCCTCCCATGAATCATGAATGTTCTTAATGACATCTAGAATGATGAATCCTTTCCAGGAGGCTTCAATTTACTTTGTCCAAATACATCAGAGGAATTACTATCCATGGCAGCTTTAGCCTTATAAAATGTTTTTTCTTAAATACTAATGATAAGATTTGAAATTACTACAGGACAGATGTTGTGTTAAAAGACATGAAAACAACATTAATCTCCTTGTATATCTCCATCAGAGCTCCCGGGTGACCAGGTAAATTGTCAATGAGCAGTAATATTTTGAAAGGTATCTTATATTCTTAGCAGTAAGTCTCCACAGTGAGCTTAAAATATTCAATATATCATCCTATAAACAGATGTGCTGTCATCCACCATTTGTTGTTCCATTTATAGAGCTCAGATAAAGCAGATTCACCATACTTTTAAGGGCCCTAGTATTTTTGGAATGGTAAACAGGCATGACTTCAATTTAAAGTCACCAGCTACATTAGAACTTTAAAAGAGAGTCAGTTCATCTGCATTAGTCCTTTGAAGCTTTGAGGCCAGGCATTGACTTCTCCTCTTTAGCTATGAAAGTTCTAGATGGCATCTTTTTCCAGTAGAAGTCTCTTTCATCTACAATGAAAAATCTGTTGTTTAGTGTAGCCACGTTAATCCATTATCTTAACTAGATCTTCTGGATAACATGTAGCTTCTACATCAGCACTTGTGTCTTCACTTTGCATTGTTATAGGAAATGGCTTCTTTCCTTAAACCTCATGAACCAATCTCTTCTAGTTTCAAACTTTTCTTCTGCAACTTCCTTACCTCTCTCAGCCTTCTTAGAATTGAAGAGATGGCTTTAATCTGGATTAGGCTTTGGTTTATGGGAATATTGTGGCTACTTTGAGCTTCTATTCAAGCCATGTAATCTTTCACCATATCAGCAAGAAGGCTGTTGCACATTTAATCATTTGTGTGTTCACTGGAGTAGCACTTTTAATTTCCCTCAACAACTTTTCCTTTGCATTCACAACTTGGCTAACTGGCACACACGACCTAGTTTTCAGTTTACCTCAGCTTTCTATATGCTTTCTTCTCTGAGCTAAATAATCTCTAGCTTTTGATTTAAAGTGAGAGATATGCAACTCTTCCTTCCACTTGAACTCTTAGATGCCAGTAGTGAGGTTATTAATTAGCCTAATTTCAATATTGTTGTTTTTCAGGAAATAGGGAGGCCCCAGAGGAGGGAGAGAGAAGGGAGAATGGCCGGTTGGTAAAGTAGTGAGAACACACCTGACATCTATTAATTAAGTTCATTGTCTTATATGGACCTGGTTTGTGGAATTTCAAAACAATGACAATAGTAACATCAAAGATCACCAATCACAGATCACCAGAACAGATAATAATAATGAAAATAATGGAAATACTGTAAAAATGACCAAAATGTTACCCAGAGACACAAAGTGAGTGCATGCTCTTGGAAAAATGGCATTAATAGACTTGCTCTATGTAGTATTTCCATAACCTTCAATTAGCAAAAAAAGGAAGTATCTCTGAAGCACAATAAAGTGAAGCACAATAAAATGAAGTGCATCCATATATAATTTCATAAGACTCATAAAGTAATAGATGTAATTACGTATAGCATTACATCTGCCCAAGTATAATTAGATCGTATTTTGAAAAATGTTATAAATCAGTAGGAACTGTCTTGTATTAAATGTCCATAGCAAACTTACTCTATCAATATTGACCTCTATTTAATACTCATAATACTGAATTTTTAAAAACATTTTTCGGCCGTGCGCGGTGGCTCACGCCTGTAATCCTAGCACTCTGGGAGGCCGAGGCGGGTGGATCACTCGAGGTCAGGAGTTCGAGACCGGCCTGAGCAAGAGTGAGACCCTGTCTCTACTAAAAATAGAAAGAAATTATCTGGCCAACTAAAATATATATATAGAAAAAATTAGCCGGGCATGGTGGCGCATGCTTGTAGTCCCAGCTACTCGGGAGGCTGAGGCAGTAGGATCGCTTGAGCCCAGGAGTTTGAGGTTGCTGTGAGCTAGGCTGATGCCATGGCACTCACTCTAGCCAGGGCAACAAAGTGACACTCTGTCTCAAAAAAAAAAAAAAAAAAAAAAAAAACATTTTTCTATGACATTTATTCCATTGGTGATCATATTAATTTTCTGGGACTGCTGTTAACAAAATACCACAAATTAAGTGGTTGAACCAATATAAATTTATTGTCTCATATTTCTAGAGACTATAAGTCTAAGAGTAAGGTGTCAGTAGAGCCAATACTAACTCTGAAGCCTCCAGGGAAGGATTTGTTCCAGGCCTCTCTCCTAGCTTTTGGTGGTTTGTCAGCAATCTTTGATGGCTGTTGGCTTGTGGCAGCATAATTCCATGCTTCACACAGTATCATCCCTGAATGAGTGTCCAAACTGCACCTCTCTATAAAGACTCCAGGAGCCTATCCTACACCAGCATGAACTCACCTTAGTAAATACATCTGCAATGACCCTATTTCCAATAAAGATCATATTCTGAAGTATTGGGGCTTAGGACTTTGACATAAATTTAAGTGGACATAATTCACCCATAATACTAGTATAAATACTTACTTCCTTAAGCATGTTATAAAAATATTATCTTCATTTTTAAAATAATTTTTATTCGAAACAAAAAAAAAACCCATCATCAAATTTGAAAACATGTCTTTTGTAAATTGTCTCTGAATCCTGTGTGGCTTAGGTATCATATTAAGCATATAAAAGTGGATATAAAGTAGATATTGCTGTGCACTGATTAAATGATATAGAAGGAGAATGCAATCAGGGATTTTAAACTTAGCATTATATAAGACTCATAAACACTATTTTAAAATGAAGACAAGCTAAATGTTTCACATCCAAGTATACTTTTGCGAAATTGTATCATTTTCTTTGAGATAACATTATTTTTGATAATATGGATGATGAATAGATCTTCAGTTGTTCATACCTCACTTTGATGCCTTCCACTCTCAAGATGTGTGTTCTATTGTGTTTTTTCTTCTAAAATTCACCTCACCAGGGGATTTCTCCTTCCAAATAAAGAGCAAACTTTTACATAACGGGAAAAATGTTTTTTACCCACAACAAAAAGTTAGATCCTGCTGAGTGTTTCCCCAGGCTTCTATAAAAATTCACAGGTGAAGTTCTTCTACGTTCTTAAGAAAACTAAAACAGCTTTGATCAGCTAAACAGAAGTAGTTTTTATTCCAAGCACATTAAAATACACAGACAAATCACAGTGCAACTGTTATTGCTTTTGGCTTCTATTTTTTTGTTTATGTTTTAAGACAAAACTTTGAAATACACTTAAAAATACTTTGTAACTTTAAAAGTATCCTTTGAAACAATTCCATGCTGGGTGTGGTAATTAGTTTGATTTCCTGCTATTTTAAGACCCTGACCCCTATTTCTTTCTTTATTTAAGAAATTATTAAGAAATGATAGCATGCTTAAACAAAAGAGCATGTCAGTAATTTAAAAATACATATTTCTGTCTTTTATACTATTATATTTTTGATTGCATCTAAATTTTCACCAAAAATCAACTCATAAAATTGCAAAAATATCAAATATTTGAACCTTTATTGCTTTTAACATATGTAACAAAGTTTTTAAGGAGCCTAATAAATGTATTGTCCCACCATAATGTATAAGAATTATTCATAAGCCACAAACATTAATGAAAAATAAATTTCATTGTGGTTTAATTGTGGCAATTTTCTATAACTTCTACAGTTAATATCAAAATATTTATTAAATATATTTACTTCTTCTTATATGTTATCTGCATTTGTCCCTGTCTTTATTTTTCTGTTGTACTATTTTATTTTTATTGTTCTGTAAAAAACATCAGTGCCAAGTTGTGATTTTTACAGATATTTTCTAGTTGAGTCAGTGTTTTTATTTTGGGAGTAGGAGGAGCCAATAGACTCTTAATGATACATAATAAAATCTGACAATATTATCTCTCATTAATTTTCAAATAGTTTATTTTAAAATGTTTCCCCATTGAGAATACTAGGTAAATATTTCCATATTTTCAATTATCATTTAGTAACCTTAAAACTGACATTCTGCTAAAATTCTTTTTGGAAATGTTCTTTTGTGTTTTATTAATCATAATGTTGTATTTTGGAGGACTAGTGACATTTTACACTTTGGGGAGTATATGACTATTATTTGCCTTTGGCATATGATCATATTTTAAAAACTGTTATTTATGTGGGAACCTGCCTAGATTTTAACAATACTACTTTTTGCTCTTTGAAAGACCTTTTCATATTCTCTTGTGAGTCTATAAGAAGGAAGAAGAGGGCAATTCTATATCCAGTCATTCTTTCTCTTGACCTTAGTGCCAAGAGCTGAAAAAAATCAGAAGACTTTATCAAACTGGAGTCATATGCCAAAGTCTATAAAAATTTCATAACAATTCCCACAATTCTGTAGTTGTGTCCCTGAGAATTACATTATATAATTTCACCTGGAGGATCTATAGGTTTCAGTGGGTCTTTAGCTGGTGATGACTATGACAACGTTCCAGAAAAGCAAAATTAGGCATACTTCTTAGTAGCATGTTCTGTTCTTATAGAATCTTCTTAGTCTGTTTGTCTTTCTGAACCAGGTATCTATTCCCTGCAATATTAATTCATGTACATATCTCTCTAATTGAAATAATTTAATCAAGGAAAACTTGAAATCACATTGGCCACTTTGGTAAACACTTGACATGAAAAAAAAATTGTTCATTTGAGAAGTATATTTGGATAAGAATGGAAGAAACATTGAAGAGGTACTTCTTTGACCTCTCTGTTCAAATGAAAGATCACCTGCTTTAATTTAGTGAACTTCTGTTTGTTTTTGTACCTCTGTGAATATTTGTTACTGACTTTGTTTATTGTATGACTTGAAGGAATTCTCAAAGACCCCAGTTATCTTTTATGTTAGCTTACAAATTCTCTCTCTTATGCATGTGTTTAGTTTCAAAATATGTTTTCCTGGACCTACATCATCTCTCGACTGCTTGCAGAAGTAATATAATTAGTCTTCTGTAATTTCATACTTACTTAGAGCAGGCCTCTCCCCTTTATGCTTTCCTTTTCCCATTTCTTTCTTCCTCTGAGAACCTGTGGAGAATAACTAATCATAAAATGGTACTATACATATAATATCAAATATTTAGTCTGGATAAATAGTAAATAATTCCAAAAACAGGTAAAAAATAAATAGTTAATAGTCATTTTCTCTTAAAAAATGGTTTTTGTTTGTTTTCACTTGCCAAACTCATAGTTCAGGAGAAGAAAAGAGAATAGATTCAACTAGTAGTTTGAGTAATGGTAGTGATTTCTAAGTTATAGGATAAGAAAAAAAGATAGAAACATAAATTTTGGCATGACTTATGGACGTTAAAAGTATATGCATGAATACTGATGTTTCTAAATTATGTTAAGAAATTTTCTGTATTGTTCTGATAAATAGATGAATCATTGGGAATATATAGCGATTTCATGGAATTTTAAAACCAACACTATATTCCTCTTCTGTTTTTCCCACTATGTAAATATAATGTTAAAGCATTATTTTGTTAGTAATAATAAGATTTGAGTTTATCTTTTTTGCAATTTGAAAAAAATAATTTGCTACAACTGTTCCATAGTGTCAGATTCTGTCATTGTTTCTACAAGTTACTATATATTACTAAAATATAAAAATATTATGAGATAAATGAAATTGTAGATATAGGAATTTCTGAATCAGTTTAATTTTGTGAATTCCTTTTTTTCAGCACATTATGGAAGTGTGAATTCTTATAATGCTAGAAAAATTTCTAGATCTTGAGTAAACTTTACAATGTTAACTAAGATTAAAATAAGTAAATTAATAATCTCTGGAGCAGATAAATGGCTAAGGATTCCTATATTCTAAAGACAAATTATTTTTAGCACAGAATTCTGTTTAAAGTTGGAAAACCAAGCACTACAATGGACTAAAATAAAGGTATATTCAGACTTGCAAACCCTGAATTTGTTTTTTATCAACTATGCCTTATTTATGAAAAAAAATCCTTACCCATAAAATAAAAGAAAGAAAACAAAAGCTTTAAAGGTAATTTCTGACATCCATTAATGATGTTTAAGGTAAAAATAGTATCATTCCCAACTATAAAAAGCAACATTTTAAAAAAAGAACAAAGTAAAACAAAATACCAGGTAATCATCAAGTTCACACATTTATTAATAGTTAAAACTATCAAAGAGTCAACACAGAAAGCAATCAACTTACGTGAAATCTAAAACACAAAGATAAAGAATAAGAAGAGAGAGGCATAATGGAGTTGTAGAAAAATTTGAAAAAATGACTTAAAATTTTCTAACATTAGTAGAAGATGACAAATTATAGATAAAGGTATCTCAAAGAATACCAGGCAGGATAACTATGAAACACTAAAGACATATTATATTTATAAAATAGAAAACTAACAGAGAAAACGATGCAAATAGAAAGTACGATTTTGTAAGAAGAATAAATATAAGACTTATAGAAGAATTATCAACAGAAAATATGAAAGGTAGGAAAAAAAAAAACACTGAATTCTATACCCAGTAAAAATATATTTTAAAATGGGGAATAATTTTTTGTCAAAAACAATTCAGAATTTATTAACGAGAACTATGCAATGAACAATCTGAAAAGGACATTATGAAAGCAATTCCACTTACAATGGAATAAAAAATAAAATACTCAGCAATTAACTAAGTTGGTGAAAGACACATACTTGGAGACTGCAAAACATTGCTGAAAGAAATTAAAGAAGATATAAATAAATAAATGTAAACACATCCCATGTTCATAGATTGGAAGACTTTATATTGTTAAGGTGTCAGTACTACCCAAATTGATCTACAGATTCAATGCAATAGCTATTAAAATTCCAATTACATTTTTTGCAGAAATAGAAAAACCCATCCTAAAATTCTTATGAAATCTCAAGGAACCCCAAATAGCAAAACAATCTTTAAAAAGAAGAACAAATCTGGAGTACTCAGAGATGTAAAAAATTTTCTACAAAGCTAAATAATCAAAATTGTGTGGTACTGCATAAAGACAGACATATAGATCAATGGAATAAAATTGAGAGCTCAAAAATAAAACCTTGTATGTATAATCAAATGATTTCTGATGAGGGTGTCAAGACCAGTCAATGGGGGAAAGGACCTTCTTTCAACAACTGGTGCTGGGAAAACTGGATATCCACTTGAAAAAAAAAATGAAGCTCAACCCTTACCTAACACAGTATAAAAAATTTATCAAAGTGTTTCCAAAACCTATATATAAAATCAAAAACTATAAAACTCTTAAAAGAAAACACATGACAAAACCTTTGCAACACTGGAAATTGCAATGATTTCTTGGATATGACATAAAAAATACAGTCAATAAAAGAAAAAATATGCAAATTGGACTTGATGAAATTTAAATATTTTATGTACCAAAAGATACTACCAACAGAGTGAAAAGGCAACCCACAGACTGGGAGACAATATTTGCAAATCATGTGTCTGATAAAGGATTAACATTAGATTTTTGTAATAACATGGCATCTGTCTGTGCAACTTGAAATAAAAAAAAAAAACCTTTCTTGAGCACCATAAAAATGGATATGTCTATCTCCATAAGTTGCTAAAATAATGAAATATTTCAGTTGGCTTTTTGTAGTGGCTGCAGAAGAAAAATAAATACTTTAGTTGTTTAAGTAAGATTTCTGTTACACATAGTGAAATATAGTCCAAAATGGTAAATGGCTTCATTTGTATTTTTAAAATTTGATTTATATTTAAAACATCAGAGACTTAATTTAAAAATCATTGTACATGTTCTCAATCTTTATCATGAAAACTCAATGGTATTAATAATAAACCAATCATTTTAAGTTTGTAATTTGAATTTTTGTAATAGGAGATATTTCAAAGAGAGGTGTGTTCCACATTGTTATGACTGGGATTTTAATCTGAAATAAAGTTCTTAAGTGGAAGGATAAATTTTTTAGCCTATCATTTATAATTATACTCATATCCACTAGAAAACTAAAGACATTAACTGCTCGATGTAAGAATTTGGCCTACTGAGGAGCAAAAAGAATTTTGTGATATTTCTATTCTATATTCAATACAATCCTAAATTTGTTTTACCATGTACATGTATTAACTTTTGATAAAAAGTAAATATAAAACTTACCGTATTAGTTTGCTTTGGTTGACACAACAAAGTACCACAAACTGGGTTTGTCCTTGTCATTAAGTGATGCGTAACTGTAATACATATCCTAAACAATATAATTCTAGTCCTTAGTCAAATATTTTTCTGAAACTTAGTGATTGCACTCTTAACATTAACTATTGAATAATTAAGACGTATCTCCACATAAAAATTTATCTTCTAGATTTCTGTAATTTCTAAATAATCTTTAATAGCATTTTAAAAATATATAATTATAATTGCAACTATACAAGTGAAATGATTGTGTTCTTTTTGCCATGACTACCACCTATCAAAAAAATTTTGATGAACTCTAAGAACATTCAGTCTCCACATGAAATGTATGAAATCATGTCTTCTCACCTTACTAAGAATTCTAAAAAGAATGAAGAAATTGGCCTTGATGTACAAAATGTCTTATCTTCTATAGTAGGACTTTTTTTTTTTTTTAATTTTAAAACACACATCTTTTCTGAGTCAAAAATTTAGTCAAGGTATAGTCTCTTAGAAAAGAAATGTGGAATAAAATTTAAACATAGCAAAATATAATAAAAGTAACACAGCTCTATTTACCTACACACACAGAAAATGGGGGAAAAAAGTTTCTTGTGTTGACACTGTTAAAAATTGCATCAAACAAACTTAAACAGGCAAGGAAGACCAAGGAGAGAGCAGCCAGAATGTAGTCTGAAATGTGGAGGCCGAAACAAATGTGCTAAGGCTTTTAGGAGTTGGGGTAAGGTGAAGTAGGGCAAGATCTTTGGTCATCTCTATTTGCTAATTGAATTTATCCAAAGGAAAAGTAAATTTTCTCCTATCTGCAGGACAGGAGATAGATTTACAACTTGAAGCAAGGCTTCAGCTGAAATTAGGCTCCCACCCTCCACAGAAATTGGGACATGGGAGTGTTGTGTTATCTTTGCTAATGATTACATTTCAAAGGAGTGGTTCCCTGTCCTTGAAAAAGACATTCTTGGGTATAAAACTGGCAAGAAGCTTTTAAAAAGATTTACATCTCAAACACCCACAGAAAGGACTTATAGTTACAAATTTTCTAAGGTAAATATACTAAGGAGGTCAGGGGCCTGAAAAAAGGAAGAAGCCTGCCTGAAATTTAGTCAAGCAGAGGGCAACTTTAAGACCATCTTGGTAAGGACTCTAGTAGAGTTTTTTTTAACAATTGACGTTAGTAGGGTGCTTTCCTAAGTTGCGCTCTGTAAGTCATTTGTAGAGTGCTTCTCAGAGATAGGAGATTTAACTCCTGGGCCATTCCTGCATGTCTTGCCTGTGGAAAGAGCAGGCTCTGTCAGCCAAAGGAAGCCAAAAGGCAAAGGGACGCTGGTGGTAGGACTTGGAAATCAAAGAAACAGTTCCAATAATAAGGGTATGGGTGAGCACCAAGGAGGTGCCATTGCTGTGTCAAGCACTATGGCTTTCAGGGTTTTAAAGATACTAAACCATTTTTAGGAGTCTAAGTAGATATTGAGAATATGTTCAAAGGATGCTTAAGTAATTGGTTCTGTCTTATCCCACAAGTCTTCAGGACAATTATTGTATGGCAATAACAAATCATAATTTGATGGTGCATTAAAATAACACTTTGTCGATAAATATCTGGTGACCATTATTGTTTGCATTCAAGATTGCTTATCGAATGAGATGAGTTGTTTTTCAGTAAAACAATAGCACACTTATGACTTATATCAGTGATTTAAATAGTGAGTACATTTATATAATGAGGCCTGGCTAGAAATTTCTTTTTCTTGAAAGGTAATGGGATCTCAACATCAGTTAAGTTCTTTCTCCAGAAGTTTTCCTAACTTGAATTTCTCACTATAGCATTCTCATACTGAAAACAAACTGTAGAGTAAATGAATTCATAGCACTTAATGTTGTAGTCACAAAGACACTAAAAATAAATCTAATTCATATTTATTTGGATAAAATAATCATCAATCTTACCTCAGGAGTGTTTTAGGAAACTTTTCAAACCTTTAGTTTCCTACACAGGATTAGCTAACAGCCTTTGATTTGATAGTTGTTTAGATGGTAAGCTATTGGTTTAAATGATTCCCTAAAGCTACCTCTTGGCAAAATTAAAATTTAGTATTTCTGTTGGTAAATTATACTGATTTTATTTAATTAGAGATATCAATGTATCTTTAAAAAAACTCTGACATGTATTAAGCGTTGCTCTAGCAGGTTATTAATTACAGGATCAGAACTGATTTTTTTTGTATGAATGATAGCAAATTCTAGTGATTAAAAGAGGAGAAAACAGATTCAGAGATAATGTTTAATTAAAGTATCAAAAATTTCAGGAGTGCACCATACTGATATTATCATATATCTGATAGTAGCATATATCAAATATAATTCAGTTTCTTAGTCATATAACTCCAAATAAAGAACATTTTAAATACATTATATTACTTAAGTCTTTTATTTTTTTATTTCAGGATATTATGGGGATACAAACATTTTGGTTACATGTTATGACTTTGCCACACCCAAACCATGATTTGAGGCATGCCCTTTCCCCCCTACAACACTCACTGTGTCCATTAATTGCTCACATTAGTTGCTCACACGGCAGTTGCTTGACTCTTAAACACAGATGAATTTTGGAAATAAATATTGTTGAACTCTTTTAGAACAAAAAAAAAGAGCAAACTTCATCTAGGCATGTAAGCCTTTTTTTTTTTTTTTAAAAAAAAAGCAAGTAGATACAAAATTATGGAACAGAAATGGTGAGTTTGAGGTCCATGAGAGAATACATACAAGAGGACTTTGAATTAAAGTAATGTTTAAAGATGTAGCATTTACTTTTTCAATTATATATGTTAATGGCAGTATTTTTTTTCTATTTCAGGAAATAGGAAAATTATATTTATTAACATAAAAATAAATCAAACTTTTATGTAAGTTTTATATCAAAAATTTAGTAGCATCTTAATACCATGGTATATCAACTTATACGTAGCAGAATATCTCACTAAGGACAACAATTTACTACAATGCCAAAAACTCTTATGTAAGTTAACACAATAATTTCCCTATAAAGAAGTTAATATTAATTAATAGAATAAAAATATTTAAATGATCCTCTATTTGATTTCCTCTAGGCTCCAGGCCTATTATTAAATTAAAATAAAATGTAATTATAATAATAGTTTAGTTACATCAAGCTGTATTAAATTATGTTTAATTTGCATTTTACACATCTATATAAATGGCTGTGCCATTTTTGGCAATTGGGCAAATCAAGAAAACTTTGTGTTAGTTTCCTCACTCATAGAATAGATATAACAAGAGTATTCACTTTATACTTAAGTAGCACTTAGAATAGTACCTGGCACATAACAAATGCTGTATAGATGCTTGTCAAATAAAATAAATAAATAAGGCCTACGTGTCTATGAAGATAGAAAAATTCTCAATAATTCCCTATTATAAAAGGGCTGGGTAGAAAAATACAATAGTAATAATTAAAATATTCTGTGCCATGTAGAAAAATTTCTTCAGCATTCTAGAAATTTTCAAATGTTTTTAAAATTTTGCCTATATTTTCAAATAATGACTAAAATGTAAATGGAGAATTTTAGATAACCACACTTTATTCTCCCTTAATGCAGTATTTGTCACCAAGATTAAAAACATATGGTATAGAATAAAGAATATGAAATATTCTCAAGGAAAGCATATGTAGTCTATGTAATAAAGTTTCTGTCAATCATCTATGTAATGTCAGTGACTTTACCCAGATGGCCAATACAGGATGTTGGATGTTGGTCTAGAAATGATAAATGGGATAGACTTTATGTGATAGAGAAGTAAATATTATTATTATCATCATATATTTTCTTGACTAACAACATTTTTGTTTCTTTTTATAGTGTACCCTTAGGTATATTTTTTTATCACACCGTATAAACCATCAGTTTGGGCAATAACATACAGCAAATCTGAAGTAGGTGGTCAGATTTCTTTTGTTTGTTATGACTACCATCTTAGATAATGAGTTTTTCTGTAAGTTATAGTGGCATTCTTAGTGTAATACTGAAGCTGCAATAAATATTTAATAGGAAAATGAAATATAGA
This sequence comes from Lemur catta, assembly GCF_020740605.2. Lineage (NCBI taxonomy): Eukaryota > Metazoa > Chordata > Mammalia > Primates > Lemuridae > Lemur > Lemur catta. The sequence goes on along the minus strand of NC_059128.1, from coordinate 51,420,405 downwards.
AAATATACGTCTTTAAAGATTTAAATAGACAATCTGACTTGGTTTCATAAATCTAGGAATTTTACTCTGCATTTACAAATTTGTAACACTGTATCATTTCTATCATAGGTTAAATTTATTTTCAAAATAGAACTGCTTTCTCATATCAATGAATATTTAAGTACAGAGTGAAGTTTTAAAAGCTATATCTGTCTGAAGTAATAACTGGCTTATAATTCACAAAAGTCTTTTATTCAGTGCAGGTTGTACTAACCATTTCTTTCAGCAGCTACTTGACTTGCAGTGAAGCGTTCCTTATCCGGATTTGGCCCCCAATACACCCAGTATATATAATGCATCTCCACTGTACAAGTTTGAACCCATGATTTTATTTCCCATGATCCATGGGTCAAGGTCAAATGCATGACTCAAACTTAGTCAATCATATGCTCTGTCCTAGGAATTTAAAACTTGAAAAAGAGAAACAAAAATCTAGAAGTTTTTGTATCTAAATCTTGTTATCAAGTGCCCTCCTGAGAGGAGATCTATTGAGATAAACATTCTTATTGCTCAGACCCCAGAATCTTTCCTGGTACTTGCCTTATGAAGATTTAGCTTTCAACTACTCCTTTGATTCTGCAAATTATCCTATTTTAACTTGAAAAGTTACATTTTTATACTTAGATTTGCTACTTACAACTAAAATATCTTTAATTAATTCACAAATTTAAGGAAATTGCTAGATAATGTCTATGAGAAAATACTAATGAGAAACTGCTACATAAATATAAATTTAGAGTCATAAAACAATAATAGATACAGTGAGTTTGTATAAATATTAAACTGCTCATTATGAAAAACTCAAAACAGAAATGGAAGTAAATTATTGGAGAAGACAAAGTAAAAATAGCATAGTCTTGTGTCAATCAGAGATGGCTTCCCACTTGAACCCTGGTTTTTCCCATTTCTTCTACTATTGGAAAATTACTTAAATTCTCTGAATCCTTATTGTTAAAATATAGACAATAATTAGTTCCCATGTCATTTTTAGGATTAAATATTCTAATGCACATAGAATGCCTATTATATATTTTAATGCCTGATTACATAAAAGTATTAAAGAATATATATTCAGTTTCTCCATCACTTGCTGAGCTTCAGTGAAACTGACCTTCCTATTGATTCACAGGCCCATGTAGAAATGCTCAGGCTTTACCTGAAGAGACAGGGACAAGCTTATATTAGACCAATAGCAAAGGGGAACACAAGCTCTCTGCAGGTAAACCATTTTTAGAATTAAGTGGAAATATAGGGACTGAGCTATCCATGCCTTCTTTTTCCACCCAAACTCAAAATTCAGGAATGGTTGAAGTGATGACTATAAAGAAACATTAAGATATTAGAGGAAATACCATGAACATGGAAAATAATTGTATACATCAAAATATGTCTTGAGTGATTTGGATAGTATTTTTAACACTATAATATTTAAAATATGGCATTTAGTTCAAGTTTCTGAATAGGATACTGTAGTTATTCATATCTTCAACAGAACTGAGGGAGCTAACAGGAACAGGGGAAATTTATAAATGAAAGCAAGTCAGGTGCCAGGAAAAAATGTTAGAGGCATACAGAGCACAATAGATGGTCAAAAATCTGAAAAATAATAAAATAGCTATATGATCAGAAGGAAATAAAATGGGGACAGGTGTGAAATGATATTAACAGGAAGTTTTGAAAACATTTATATTTTCAACTAGAATACTTAAAAAAAAATCTTTAAAACTGATTGCTAAAATTGGCTTGCTGTAATAACACATATTGAAAAACCAGACTGGAGTCAGAAATAAAGGCAGCAATTAACAAAAAGTTACTCATAAACACAGAGACATGTGTATGGGTATCTGTGTATATTAGCTCTTTTCTGTCTACTTTTGAAAATGTTAAAATATTTTTTAATATATTTGTTGTAGGTAAAATAATGGCATCTCAAAGATGTCCACAGATTCTTTGAATATGTTACATTACATAGCAAAACAAAATTTGAAAATATCGAATATTTAAACCTTGAGGCAGTGTGATTATCCTGCCTTAACTGGATTGGCCCCATCTAATCCATGCACCCTTAAAAATTTGGAAACTTTCTCAGGCTAGAAAAAGAGACTAAGTACAAAGGGAAGAACAGAGAAATTTGAATTATGAGAAGGACTCAGCCTGCAGTTGCTGGCTTTGAAGATGGAGTAAGGAGCAACAAAGAAAAGGAACTTGGGGTGGCTAGAACATGAAAACTATCCTTAACCAACAACCAGCAAAGAAATGTGGACATTTGTCCTATAGCTGATGGTACTGAATTCTGCCAAGATTTAAAAAGTGTTTGGAAACAGATTCTTGCCCAGTGACTCCAAAATGGAATACATCCTTGCTGACACCTTTTTATTTTCCCTATGTGTGCCTCTCATGACAGAAGCCCTTTTTTCAGCTTTGTGAAACCTGATGTGAGAATTGTGAGATATTTAGCTTATCTTGTTTTAAGCTGCTAAATTTGTATTAATTCATCATACCAATAATTGGAAACAAATAGAATATAACTTAGATATTTGTAATATTATGTATTTGTTGTTTTCTCAATGTTACTTGGAGAGGGAGTAGTTTTTTATTGATTTCTGAAATAAGATTCCCATGTTACAGGTGGAGATAAGGATGTGGATCCTCAATTTTAAAAAGGCATGCTTGTGTAAGAGTTTTAAAATATGTGTGATAAATGTGTCATCTAAGGTGGATGCTATAGAGAACAGAAGGACCTGAGTTACGTATTTGGGTTAAAGTAGGATGATACCTAGAAAGTTATTGACAATAGAATAATGAAAATTGCTGCACTACCGAGTTGTCCTTTGTTCACTGGTCAGTGGAAGAAGATAAATAATGTGTGTGTGTGTGTGTGTATATATATGTACATATATAGTGGTTGTATGTTTGTATATTGTGGAGTCAAAAGCATTGAGATATTCAGATTTGTGTTTCTATAACACAGTTTTTATATCAATTACGATTCTTAAATCTTCCTAAGAAAACTTTATACCAGGTAAAAAGTTCTACCCAAAGAAGCAATTTTAATAATTGTGATAAAAAGATGTCCTGAAATCAAGAATTGTCTATTAGTATTAAAAAAAACTAGAAGATTATATCTTATAGTTAAGCCTATAAGATGATGAATTGATAAAATATTTAAATAAGAAGATGAAAATAATGGAGATAATAACATCAAGGTTCAACTCAAATGATTTAAACGATACCACAGATCACAGGTATGGTAGTCATATCTGTGATACCTAACACAGAGACAGGGTTAAATTGATCCTTTTGGATTTAGTACTATTTGGGGGAAAGTAGCAGCATTACTGTGTCAGCACTAAAAGAAAGGAGCAATTCAAATTGCTTTGTATACATAAATTATTTTTAAAAGTTTCTTTATTATTCTTCAGTATTTCAAAAGATATCTTGTGCCCTTCCTTTTAGTTAATTACTTTATAATTATATTTTATGGTTTTTGTATTGCTTTATTGTTCAACATCCCATAAGTGACTATCAATGCACTAGGAAAAGAACAAACTCTGCTGGGAAAGATGAATGGCAAACACATTTTTCTTAACGTTCTGATGAGGTATTGTTCTTGTCCTTTAGAAAGGACTGAAAAATCAGGACAAGTCACTTTTAAATTATTTGAATTTTTAAAAACCAGATGGTCCAAAAAGCAGGCATGATTGAATGCACATATAAATTTACTAATCTCTTCTTGAGTTTAAACTTTTTGTGTTTTATCCACACATTCTCCTGAGGAAATAGTGCAAAAAAAGAGAGAGAGAAGAAAATAAATGGTAAGATGATTAAAATATTTTGTAAAACAATTGAAATTGTCCTTGCTGTTATCATCAGAGGATGCTGAAGTTAGCACTGTCTCCTGCATGGATTATCATTTACTCTCCTTCACCTGGGCTCAGGATGGTCAGGATGCCTTCATAGAGAGTCCTGATGAGTTTGTTGCCACACAAGGTTAGCAGCAGCTCATTTACTACTTCAAATGGGAAAATTTGTGGTTAGATCATTTAGACACAGGTTTCTGTTCATTACTATTTGATGCCTAAATACTCCTTGTGATTTCATACCCCATACTACATATATATGTGTGTGTATATATATATATATATATATATAAATCTTAACCACTTGCCTAAGTCTACACAAGTAATAAACAAAGGAATCATTATTTGAACACAAATATATTTTCCCAAGAGAAATGTTCATTTCTTTCTTTTTTCCTGTTATTTTTCCTTCTCTGTATCCCACATAGTAGTTATAACTTAATTTCATATAGTAGGTTCCTAATAAAATCTATTTAATTAAAATTTTAGTTGCTACCTTTTAGTGCATAATTAAATTTTAATTATTGTAACATTTTCTAAACATCTTTTTTTTTATTTTGAAAGAAAATTTGTGCTAATGTATTTGACAAAGATTTTTACTCAATCTTCTGTGAACAGTAGCTCCCAGACATCCAGGACCCAAATCATTGGGACGGAAATCTCTTTCATGGGAAATGTCATTTCCAGAGTATGTAGGTGGTAAGGTAATCTAGTTAAAGCTTGTCAAGACAAACTTCGGGTATGCTGTAGCCAGAGCAAGCTAGAGAGTGCATGCTTGAAAAGCAGCCGTCGCCTGGGAGATCCCTGAGTGAAGTAGTAGGACAAAGTTCTGTAGCATCGATCCCTTGACTTCAGTCCTTGATACAGCCTCAGGAGTTCAGATATTTTCTAGCTTCTTGATTTCAGAGTAAAAGACAATTACTTGCCCATTTGGTTTATTCCTTTAGAAAAGAGAACAGACATTTAGATGGTGAAAAGGTCAGCTAGCACAACTGACCAGCTATACTAACTGGTAATATAAATAAATCAGGAAGACATTAGTGTGATTCATTGCTGCCTTTTTTTTAATGCCCCATGAAGGCAAGAAAACAAATATTGATTTTGCTGAGCATAAAATTAATCATAAGGGAATCAATTGCTTGGTATCAGCTGCAAATTCTCAACCATCCTGTTATCCATTTTGATTTAAAGTCACAAATACAGATTGAAAATCTAAAATATAAATTTTATGAGTATTCCTAAATTTTATAATATTTACTTTTTAAGATATCAATCTGAGGTGTCCCACCAAAATTAATATCTTGGAACCTAATACCCAATGTAATAATAGTAAGAGATGAAGCCTTTTGGGAAGTGATTATGAGAGCAGAGCTCTTATGATTCAGATTAATGCCTTTAAAAAAGCAGTTGAATGGTTTCTTGTTTAATGTGTCCATGTGAGGACACAGCCACAAGTTGACATGTATGGAGCAGGGAGTGAGCCTTTGCCAGACATCAAATCTGCTGGCACCTTGAACTTGGTCTTCCCAGCCTCTAGAATTAGGAGCAACAAATTAATGTTGTTTACAAATTACAGTCTGTTTTCTTACAGCAGCTTGATGGAACAAGGCAAAGATATAAATGCATTTTTAAAAGAAAGGAAAATGAAATGTACTATTGTGTCCTGTCATCTCCCATCAAGCCATGTAATTTAAACCTTTATAGTACGTCATTAATAGGTATAACATTCTTGACTCTAACAAAGAGTAAAAGGAGTATTTTAACCTCATTCTATTGCTTTTTTATAATATTATATTTAGGTTTTAAAAATTCAACAGAATGTCATTGATTGTGTGCATTTATTCCTAACACTATCAATTTAGAATGAACCTGCCGTGGGAATATTCAGAGTTGACCTTTTATATTGAATTTTAATTCAATATATGCATTTAAGAATAATCATATAATGCATTATTTAAGATGTATACTCCAAAATTATTTATAAAGAGTAAAATGAAAATGTTAAGTTTACTAATCTTTATGTTCACGTATTATTGGTTTTGTTCATTCTAGTAGAGTTTCACAATATATAACCCTAAAATGAAGTCACAGAGCTATTAAATTACCCAGAATCTGGTCTTTCCTGGTTTGTTTCAGATAAAAAGCTGTTTACATGCTTTGTGTTTTCATGGAAAATTATTCAGGTTAAGGAAGTTTTAATAGAATTATTGGTATTAATGCTGAAAAGTCATTGCTATAATTAAAAGTACACAATGTGTTCATTGAGATATCAACAATTCAAAAGATTGCAATCAATAAAAAAAGTTCATTTTAATTTTACAGAGGCTAATCTGTAAGATTTTCAATAATAGTGTGTGGTAATAATGAAGTGGAGTTTTTTTAACCTGAATGTCATGTAACATTAGGAAAGTATGATTCAGAAAATATACATTATTTACTTCTAGGAGATAGTAAACAGTAGATGATGATGATACCTGAGGAGCAATATTTTTATTTGTAACTATGCAAGTAATTTTTTGAATTTGTTACAAAATATCAGGATCTACCTGTATTCTGATGATGTTTTGATATAAATTTTACTATCAAATTAATAGATTTACATGGTAAAATGCTAAATCTTTTGATAGATATTTTAAAATTTCCCTCCAAAGTATACGACTAGTTATAATTTGATCAAAAGAGAATATAGAAGTTAAATAAAACACATTTTATAATATTAAATAACATCCTCTAATGAAATTTCATTAACCTGATTATTGTCGATCTAGATCTCCAGGTTACTAATTTGTACTCTCCATCACACATTTCTCCCTCTGAATCATGACAAATCAATGTGTCAATGAAAGAAGCTAGGATTGTCAAAGGAGTAAGTAATAATCTGTAAAGAAGCCTAAAAAGAAAGTAATTTGTTCTCCTATGAACCAAGATCTACTGCAGGAAGAAAGGGAAGAGTTCTAAACTGAACATTTAGGCTCTTTTGCCAATAACAATAGGGTCCTCAGAAAGCATTTCACTCTGTCAGATCAGGGTAGCACCTTGCTATTTGGGAGCTTTGGAATCTCTAATGCTTGCATCAACAAAGATTTCAGACCTCAGGAGCACTCTCTGAGGGGAAAAAAAAAGCAACACTCTCTAAGGAATAGAGACAGGAAAGTAAATAATGAAATAACAGATGTATTTCCTCTTAATTGAAGAATTGAATTGCTATTTGAAAATGCTCCCTTAAATAAAAAGGGTCAAATTGTAAGGGAAAAAACAATAATAGCCTATAACAAAAAAGTACCAAATTACATCAGCAAAATCTAGGATTTGAGTGTTGCAGTCTTCAACAAGGCTTTCAGGAATACACAAAGGAGAAAGCATACTCTATTCAATAAATGGTGTTGGGAAAATTAGATATCCACATACAAAAAAGAGAACAAAATTGGACCCTTCTTTTATACGTTAAACAAAAAAACCCTCAAAATTGATTAAAGACTTAAACATAATATCTAAAACTGTAAAAATCCCAGAAAAAAAAACACACACACACAGTTGAAAAGCTTAATGATACTGATCTTCACAATAATTTCATGGATATGACACTAAAAACACAGGCAACAAAAACAAAAATGCATATGCATACAATGGAATATTATTCAGTCTGAAAAAAGAAAGATATTTTACCATTAGACACAATATAGATGGACTTGGAAGATATTATGCTAAGTGAAATAATCCAGTCACAGATGGGCAAATACTGCAAGATTTCACTTCTATGAGGTATCTAAAATAGACAAATTTACGGAAGCAGAAAATAGAACAGTAATTGTCAGTGGCTGAGACAAGGCAGAAATGCAGAGATTTTAATGGTTATAAAGTTAGTTATACAAGTTTAATTAGTTCTAGACAGTGTCCATAGTTAACAATACAGTTTTATGTACTTAAAAATTTGTTAACAAAGTAGATCTTATTTAAAGTGTTCTTAACACACAGAGAGAAAGCAAAGGGACACAAGGACACTTTGGAGATTATGAATATTCTCATTACTTTGATTATGGTAATGAGATCATAGGTATACACATACGTCCAAACTCATCAAATTGTGCCTAAATGTATTTTTGTATTTCAATCATACAGTAAAAAAACTCAAAAAATGAAGTAAGATAAAATAATTAAAATCATACATACTAAATGCAAATGAATTTTCATTTTAAAAGATAGATTTGCAAATTGGGTTAAAATCAACTTTTCTATGCATTATATACAGACGTCTCTCTTAAAACAGAGTACTAAATATTGAAAACCCATAAGATAATATTAATATGTGCCAGGCAAATGCAAGAAAAGAAGCAAGAGTGGCATTATGACATTATTTTCAGAATTCAGTAGATCTAGTGAAGAAAATAAGTTGAGAGATTTGAATGATGCAATCAATATAGAGAACTGAATATACATAAAGTTGTGTTATGTAAGTGGAAAATATATTTATGTAAAAAAAGACAAAACATTCCAAAAGGTACTGAAAAAGTGATACATAAAGCAGATCAAAGCTAAATATCTGCCCAATACAATAAGTTCAAAATATCCTATATTTTATGTATTTCAAAATAATCTTGAATACAAGGTAACCATTATTTGTGTATTTCTAAGAAAATAATGCTGATATTAAACAATGCTGTTATCATTTAAAATTTTTATTCTATATTATTGAAAACTATATGTTATTTTGGTATAGTTATATTTTATAAATATCAATATAGTGCATATGCAAAGGTGAATGCAGACCACAAATCAATATATACCTTCCATCCCATTCCTGTTTGCGAACTTTGACATTACTATCTTCTGATTTTGCACACTGTTACTTGTAAATTGACATCTGTCATGTGTCTTTTCAATTAACATCTGAAGTGAAGAAAGCACAAAAATTACTATATCAAAATTTCTCAAATCAATGAAAATATCAGTACTCAATTGACTATATGACAGTTAAACACTTACCAACTATAAAGTAAAGATCTGTCCAATACATAAGACTAATCATTCTTTGGTTAATACAGTATCTTGATTTTAAATTTTTAAAAACTGTATTGTTTTAAGAATACTTAACATGAGACCTACCCTTGAAAATGTTTAAGTATACAGTACATTATTGCAGACTATAGGTATAAGGTTGTACAGCAAACCTTCAGTGCCTATTAATTTTGCTGATAACAACTTAAGTTCAATTACTTACAAAAACTCTACAATTTAATTTCATCTTCTGACACCTTGTGTTACTGTTGTCCCAATTTAAATCTATTCAGGCTGTGTATGCTTTAACATTTTTTGTTACAATTATTTTAAAGCTTTTGTTTTTTGACTTTTATAGTAAAATTAATAGTGATTTAGTGACTTGCCCAGCATTTTAGTAATACAGTATGATGTATTTGTTTATATATTTACCTTTACCATCGAGTTTAAGATTTTATTATGCTATTGAGTTGCTGTTCAGCATCCTTTCATTTCAACTTGAAAAATTATCTTTAATATTTCTTATAAGGCAAGTCTGTCGGTGATGACTCCCTTAACTTTTGTTTGTCTGAGAAAGTCTTTATCTCCTTCGTTTTTGAAGAACAGTTTTGCTGGATATAATACTCATAGTTAGCAGTTCTTTTCTTGCAGCTCTTTGAATATAATCTCCTACTCCCTTCTGGCCTGCAAAGTTTCTGCTTAAAAATCCACTGATAGTTTCATGGGCAGTGGGGTTCCCTTGTATGTGACAAGTGAATTTTATTGCCTTAAAAATTTTCTCTTTTTGGATTTTGAAAATTTGATTATAATGTTTCTCACTATGGATTTCTTTGGGTTCATCTTATTTAGTATCCTTGGAGTTTTTTCAATCTGGATGCTCATTTTCTCCCCCAGGCTTGGAAAGTGGCAGCCATTATTTCTTTGAATAATCTATGTGGTTCTTTCCCTTTCTCCTCTCCTCCTGGTAATTCCATGATGCATATATTCATTCTCTTGATACTTTTCAGTAGCTTTTTCAATAGCTTTCTTCATTCTTTTTTATTCTTTTTGTTCTTTTGACAGAATTTTTTATAGTGACCTCTCTTCAAATTCACCAGTCTTGTCTTCTGCTTTATCTGGTCTGCTGTTGAACCCCTCTAGTGAATATTTCATTTCAGCTATTGGGTTCTTCAATGCCATAATTTGTATTTGGTGTTTTATTTATATTTTTATCTTTTTGTTAAAATACTTGTTTTTTCATGCATTGTTTTCTTCACCTCAGTAAGCATTATAAGAGTTATTTTAAATATTTGTCAGGTAAGTCATATAACTGTGTCATTAGGATAGTTTTTGAAGACTTATCTTAATATTGGCAAGATGGGCATATATGAAGCTCTAAACCCACCTTCTCCTCACAAACATACCAACTCAGCAACAATTTATACACAGACTCCATTGTGAAAAATCAGAAATGAATTGAAAGGCTACTATACCTCAGGAGAATGTTACACCAGACTCACCAAAGCCCATAGTGAAATTCAGGACACTTTCTCATCAGAGACTCTGTCCCTGGTACAGTACCATGCAATCAAGAAGAGAAACCCTAGCTCTGAGCTCTATCCAGGGTAGGTGAGGAATTGGTTAATGTATATAGTGTCCCAAATTTTTTAAGGAAGTTCCCCAAACTATTGGCTATTCTCTTTCCAGTTTTGGAACTCTGAAATGTCCAGCATAGTCTACGTACTAAGGGAAGAATATAGGAGACAGCTTGGGTTAGTAGACACCATTGATCATCCCCCCTGCTCAGTACTGTGTGAGAAGACAAAAATCACTGCTGCTTGCTTCTCCTGGGGGAGGGAAAGAGGAGGCAGAGGCTCCCAGAAGGTCTGGCTGGGCTAATTGGTGAGAGTTCCTTGTATAAGGCCAGTTTGTGAATACTATCTGCTTTGTCTAATGTATAGACACACAGAGGCAAGTAAATGAAGAATGAGGCAATGATGTTCCATAAGAGTATCATAAATTTTAGATCTAATGGTTCAGTAGGAAATGATGTTTATTTTCCAAAAGGAAATCTATATAAATACTTTTATAGGAAGAATTTTTTCCTTTTTTTTCATTTTATTCATGAACTTAAATAATAAGGTCAATAAAAGTATGCTGGTAGGCAAAAAAGAAGCTTGGGATGAATACAAGTGGTTAAGTGAAAAGTAGTATCCCTTTTTTAAGGAAATGTTATCTACTGGGGTAAATATAATAGCAGTTGTAGATACTTTAAAGTATAGATTATTTTGTAAATGAGTTTTGTACACTAAAATTGTCTGTTTAAAATGTGCTTTGTATTTTATTTCTGCTTATGTCTTTAATTTGCCAGTTTTTTTTATTATTGATTAATTTATTCTAGAATCATTTTAACTTTTTACCTACCAATTTTTTCCTGTTTTTTCTTGAATAAAACTTGAGTGTCCTTTCCTCTTCTATCTGATGACTTCATTAACACCCAAAACAAATTTAAAAAAACTTCTGAATTGAAACATTCACAAATTTCCAAGGGACTTTAAAATATGTAGGCGGAGTAACTTATCAAAAGTGTTTTCATTATTTCATGAATATTTTACTATTCTTCTCTGCTCTATAACCATTGTCATATTTTTATTTCCACTTTGCTTATTTTTCATATCTGCAATCTACTCAATGATCGATCATATTATTGCATGAGCAAAAATGTGAAAATAGCAGGAGAAAATATTTGAAAATATATAAATTTCCAAAATGAAATGTAAATTGAAGGTAAACCAAGTTTTTCTTTAACTTTCATAAAACTGGAAAAGCTAATTTTCTACATTCTTTTAATTTTTTCAGTTTAATGAAAATCTTAGTATAAATACATTTGGAACATTTAGTAAATTACTTTTTTATATGCCATTTTAAATAACTATTATTTTTATTAAATGTGTATTATTTAAAATTAAATAAGTTGAATATTGAAGGAAAATAATTCTTTTTGTCTTTTTGTTCTTCTTTCCTTAACTGCATGGTCAGAATTGCTCATCATTGATTCACATTCCAGCCAACAAAAAGGAAACTTCAAATTAGGGAGAAGATACATTTCTTCCATTTAAAAATATGAACTAGAATTGTACACACAACCTCTGGCCAATATTCTATTTGCCATCACTTATTTACATGGTCAAAATTGGACTGCAGGAAGGGCTGTGAAATATAGTCTTATCAGATAATCATATTAACAATGTGGAATGAACATAGTGGGGTAGCTAATTGTCTCTGTGACACTGACTTACTTAGTGCCCTGTTGCAGTTCATTATGTTTTTTAAGAATGTATAAAATCATCTATTAATTTCTTAAAAATGTTTTTCTTACTGCTTTACCTTCATTTTTTAGAGAAATATTATAATATTTTAAAAAATACCTTGTAATTCATGTAAGATAGCACATATGAACATATTATTCTATCAATTAGAATGAAAGCTTTAATTCTTTAAATATAGCATTAATTCTATTTTCCACTTCTTTTCTTTATTTGAGCTTCTTAATTAGAAGCTTCTTAATTCACAGTTCAAAATGCAGCATTGTTTTCAAAATATTTTTTCTTCTGAAATATACTCAGAACTAGGTAATATGTCATTCGCTTACTTTTACGTATTGGAAGTGTTTCACCCTCTTCTCATTTTAAGTGATGAAAGCTACTTTTGAACTATTAGCTTTAGTCTCTTCATGAAGAACTTAATACCTTTCAATTACATAGACATTTTAGCTCACTGTTAGTACTCATTAAATGAAAAGACATTTTAATCAGAGGTAAACATCAAGATAATTTAAAAACCACCCCAGTCTTAATACACATCACCACACAATCATACACACACATATACTACAGTTAGCACACCGTATCCATGAGTTTCACATCCTTGTCTTCAACCAACCATGGATTGAAATCTGTAGATATGGAGTTAACTGTACTGGGCCCCTTTATATAAGGGACTTGAGCATATTTGGGCATCCCAAGGGGTCTTAGAAGCAATCTTCCACAGATATGGAGGGATGCCTATATACACACAGACACACAAACATATATACAAATGTATATAATATATACATACAATATACATACATGTGTATATTTTAAGTACATACACAAAATTCAACAAGAGGCTTGAAGATACAGTTTTATATACACTAGCAAACAGAGAGCAAGTAATTAAGGCAACTTATTTTAGAAATATGGTTTATTACATTTAATATAGTGACCAACCTGATACTCTTCTCAAAGATAGAAATGCATATTTTCATACTGAAACGTGGATTAAAACTTGTGATTCATTTCCTATAAAGCAACTATATTTGTCTAAAACTGCACTACAAGTAGAAAGTTGTAGAAGTTCCCAGGAGGATATATTTTCTACTGCCCACTTCATAGGGACAGTAGAACCAAGGCCCAGAGAGTAGAACCAAGGCCCAGAGAGAACAAGAGGGTAGCTCCTTCCAGAGTATTTATAGCTTCAGAACCTCAAAATCATTGCTGATGTATAGGTATTTATCACATAGAAATAGAACTGGATGCATAAATTGGTTGATACTTCAGGCTTGTTTCATTTGAGGGCTGGCTGAGTATATTCTTTTAATAGGAAGAAGGATGTCAATAGATATTTGGGTAGCTAACAAAGCAGATTACAGCAAAAAATATGGTTATACATTCAAACATGTCTTCTCAATGCACTCCTTAGTAAAAGAACTTTAGTTTCACTTAAGGAAGAAATACATCAGGAGAAACAACATAATTTCCCTCCATAAAGTAATCCTCCATAAGTTATTCCATATTGATAAAGTAAGCCAGGATTACACTGGTAACAACAGTTAAGTTTAACCTTTACCGTAGTGTCAAGATATATTTTTATAAAGTAAATTCATTTTTTCTATTGTATTTTTTAAAATATTGCTATAGGAAAGAATTTTTTGAAAAATGGGTAAAAGGAGAAATAAATAAATGGGAAAGAAAAGCCAGAAAAAATGTAAAAAACAGAACATAAAAGAAAATCAGACCTCTAATAGTAACTAATATTCATTAAACACTCATGTTGTACCAGGAATTTTGCTCAGCTATTTGGAGACATCATATCAAAATTTTCCATTAATATATGTACTATTACATGCTGTGAATAGGCAGGAAAATCAGGTTTAGATTTTGCAAGGCTTTGAAAAATTTGGGTATGGCCACAGACTGATCATGTATCTAGTCAATTAATATAAAATGTGCAGAATGTAGAGTAACAGATGGCATTTGTGGCAGAGGAGGAAGTTGTACCTGGAACTCAGATGTTATATTGAGAAGAGACACGTTCTAGGAAATTTTGATTTTATGGGAATTTTGGCTAATGTGTTTGGGGTGTAAGAGCTTTGGAAATCTCTCCTTTGGTAGGACATTATACTTGAAGTCATTAACCAGCAGACACCTTCCATAGTGAATTCCAGCAACACTGGAAGCCAGCTCCCCAGATATCCTTCATCTTGATGTATTGTATTATCTGCTAAGAATAAATTCTTTATGTTCATTATAGTAACTCCTAAATATCATAAGAATTGTGTATCATGGTGTTTATATTCTCCATGCCTTTGACCTATTTCACTGCAAGATTCACTTGAAGTTAATAGCCTCATTTTATAGATTAAAAAAGGGTTAGAAAGGTTAAATTAATTGGTTATTTCCATTTGCAGGATAAGACCCATGGCTACTTTGACGTTTTTATAGTGTGACTCAAAATAACATAACTGATCAATATCCTAGTTGTTCCTCAGTATTTTAGTTAAGACAATGTTTTGGATGTTGATGCATCATTGTAGTGAGACTGCAGATGAAAAGTTAGGACTGAAATTGTGCCTGATTTTGCTGTAAATGTGCTGTACCATTGAGTCATATTAAGTTTTGTTTAAATACAATGTATCTTAAGTGTGGAATATTCATAACCTTTTGCATTATTACTAGAATCATGTATTATTAAGCTCAAAGCCTTTTCTGTGTGGCCTGTGATCTTAGAAAGACTTATCATTAACATTAAGTAAAAAATAAAACACAACTGTTGTGTCACCTTAAAACATTAACTAGCTAACTACAGTTTATTCTCTCATTCCCTGTTTGCCATCTTCGCCTTAAAATGCTGATAAAACCACACAGAGTAATACTAAGTGATTACATAAGAGAAACCAGGTATCTATCAACAATTTCCAGAAACATGGAAACATTACCACTAACCAAAGATTAAACCCATATAGCCAAAGCAACCCTAAGCAAAAAGAACAAGCTAGGAGGCATCAATCTACCAGACTTCAAGCTATTACTACAAGGCTATAGTAACCAAAATGGCATGGTATGAGCACAAGAATAGAGACATAGACCAATGGAACAGGGAAGTTAATACTGATAGAAACCATCCTTATATTGGTTAGCCACATGTAGAAGACTGAAATAGGACCACACCTCTCAACTCTCACAAAAATCAATTCATGGTGGACAATAGACTTAAACCTAAAGCATGAAACTATATGAATTTTAGAAGAAAATGTTGGAAAAACTCTTATAGACGTTGGCCTAAGCTAAGAATTTATGAAGAAGACACCGAAGGCAATCACAGCAAAAACAAAATTAAATAAAAGGGAGCTGATCAAATTAAAAAGCTTCTGCACAGCCAAGGAAAGTATCACAAGAGTGAACAGACAACCTACAGAATGGGAGAAGATACTCACATGCTAACACATCCAATAAAGGGCTGATAACTAGAATCTGTATAGAATTCAGGAAAATTAACAAGAAAAATCAAATAACCCATTAAAAGGTGGGCAAAGGACATGAACAGAAACTTTTCAAAAGAAGGCAGACTGATGGCCAAGAAACATATGAAAATTTGCTCAACATCTTGCAAATGAAAACTGCAATGAGCTATCACTTAACTCCAGTGAGAATGGCTTTTATCAAAAAGTCCCAAAACAACAAATGTTGGTGTGGATGTGGAGAGATAGGAACTCTCCTACACTGCTGGTGGGACTCCAAACAAGTACAATCTCTATGGAAAGTAATATGGAGATATCTCAAAGAACTAAAAGTAGAACTAGCATTTGATATAGAAATCCCATTACTGGGCATCTACCCAAAGGAAAAAAATACATTCTATAATAAAGGCATCTACACTCGAACATTTATAGCAGCACAATTCACAATTGCAAAGATGTGGAAATAATTCAAGTGTCCGTCAATACATGAGTGGATTAATAAAACGTGGTATGTGTGTGTGTGTGTGTATGTGTGTGTGTGTGTATATATATATATATATATATATATATATATATATGTATGTATATACCATGGAGTAATATTCAGCCACAAAAAAACAATGGCGCAGTAACACCTCTTACGTTACCCTGGATGGAGCTGGAGCTCATTCTCCTAAGTGAAGTATCACAAGAATGGAAAAACAAGCGTCACATATACTCACCATCAGATTGGTACTAATTGATCAACACTTCTGTGCACATATGGTAGTAACATTCATCCAGTGTCAGGCAGGAGGCGAGAGGAGGGGATGGGTATATTCATTCACACCGAAAGGGTGTGGTGTGCACTTTCTGGGGGTGGGCACACTTATAGCTCTGACTCAGGTGTTGCAAAGGGAATATATGTAACCAAAGTGTTTGTACCCCCGTAATGTTCTGAAATTTGAAGAAAAAAAAAACGATTCATAAAACCAAACATATATAATATATGTTTGGGGAAATAAAATACTGAGAGAGAAGGGAGTGGTTAAAGAAATACAGAAGTGTTTTAGGTTACTGTGTTTATTATCATGGAGGGGAGAAAAGATCTAATGAGGTAATTTTTTCTTTTTTGTTTTTGTTATTGCTGATTTTTAGTTTGCTCTTATGTACACATCTGTTTATGGTAAATATAACTGAGAACTCTTCCGTGAAAAACATTCCCATTCACATATTCAGTTCCAGGAAAAGCAAGGGAAATAAAAAGAAAACCTCACCTCCATTAGAAGAGATTCACAAAATAAATGCCTAAAAGACTTTCTTAGTGGTGATGCCTGATTAAGATGCAAGATTCTGACTGCACCAGCATGTATATTGTAAATGGGGAGAGGGAATCCTCTTTCCTCTCTACTGGCACTTCACAGGATAAAAGTCTTCTCATTTACATATGCTCTTTAAAAATATTTTGCAGCATGAGAAAAATAGGGAGGTTTACAGAGAAATTCCACTTTTAAAAGTGATTTTCACAAGAGAATAAAGCAAACTTTAGAAAGCAACTATTTTTGTCTTCTCAAATTACTTCATCTTTTAAAATCCGTGACATTCTTTTATAATTGTAGTATATCTAAAAATATATTCAGTTGTATTTCCTGCTATCTGCTGTACTGTATGCATAAAATATTTATGAGAAGAATTCTTTTTGACTTTTATAAATAAAACAAAAAGAATAAGTAGCTCACTAACCAACTAAAACAGACTTATTTCTTTCACAATTTTACTGGTTTAATGTTTCTTTTTGCTATCACCTTTTATAATACATAACACAATAAAAATGAGATCAAATGTGTAGACTGAACATAAATTTTTATAATATCTACACCTAAAATCTCAAGAAATAACAGACAAGGACTTTTGAGAAAAAAAAAAATCATAAATCAAAAGCAGTAAAGGAAAACAAGGGAGATAGCATCAACAGACCCAAGAATTTTGAGAACTTCAACAATAGAAAGTATTAGGATGACATTTGCCAAAAAAAAAAAAAAAAAAATTAAATATAGGGACTATGGTAATACAATGAAATTAATACAAATGAATTGATACAGAAGTTTCTCCCCTCAGGGAAAGCTACAGATAAGTGACAAGAAGAGGCCAATGACTCCAAAAGGTTAATAGTTAAAGTCAATGTTTGGAAAATAGCAAAGAGATTTCCTTAGCTTATGCATTACTCCTCCTATCAACTGTTAACACCATGGCTTTCCTGGAGTTTTAAAATCATGTTAGTACCTTAACCACAGTCCTAAAAAGTTAACTGTTTAATTGGTTTGAAAGCCAAGTAGCTATATATTTTAACACTTCCTAGCTGATTGTAATATGCCATGAGTGTTGAGAAGTATGACTTAGAGTTGGGGGTTACAACATTACATCTTTGTAACAAGATTTGGCCCACCACCTGTTTTATGTGGTGCACAGGATAATCAGGTTTTATATTTTTAAATGGTTGAAAAAAAAATCAAAACCAGTAACATTTTATGATAGAAGATTTATTTAAAATTTAAGTATCTATGCAAACAAATTCTTATTGAAATACAGCCTTTCTCATCCCTCACTTATTGTCTAAGGCGCTTTTCACTAAAACGGCATTGTTGTGTACTTGTGATAGAGGCAAGGTAAACACAAAACTAAAATATTTAGCCTCTGGCTCTTTACAGACTTTACAAAGATTGCCAACCTTGGCTAAGAGACTAAAACTGTGCTTTCCAAACTTTCGTGATCACAAGCCACCTTAAACAGTTATGAAAAACAAAAACAAAGAAATAATTTAGAGCCTGACCCAGAAATCAGAATTCCATGAGAAAGGCCTCCCTCTTTCATTATATATTTCTTCTGGTATTTACCACCACAGGAGTTTGTGAAAACATGACGTAACCATGGAATAAAAGTATAGAGATTAAAATAAGACTTTAACAAAGCAATATGAGACCATGGTATTTATAAAGAAAAATTAATTTAAAATCTTAGAGGTTAAAATTGAATCTTTGAAAAAAATGGAAGTGTTAAATAAAAGAAAATACAGCTAAGAGCAAATGAGTTGAGAAATTGATTCAGACTACACTCCAAGAGAGGGAGATAAGGAGAGCCAGAGAGGGAATTAGAAAAGTTGAAAGTGAAAAATACCAATATTTTAAGTAAAACTTATATTTCAGAGGTGTCTTACTAAGCAGGGAAGACCATGTGAATACAAATGGAGAAGATGGCTACCTACCAAGCTAAGGAGAGAAGCCTCAGAAAAAACGACCATGCCAACACCTTGGTCTCAAACTTTTAGCGTCCAGAACTGTGAGAAAATTAATGTTCTGTTGTTTAATTCACTCATTCTGTGGCATATTGTTATGGCAGCTCTAACAGACTAATAAAAGTCACCTCCTATATTTATTTAGGTTAAGTCTGTATTTAGTCTGGAAAAAGATCATCTTTCCAACCAACTGCCTAACACATGACAACATTTGCCTTTCACTCATTTCTGCTCTTAAATAAAGACGGACATTTTTAGATGCTGTAGTCTGTGTATAGAGAAGAAATATGGCACAAGGAAGCAGGAGAAAGATTCATCCTCCAAGAATTAGTTTCAGTCTATCCTGAG
This sequence comes from Lemur catta, assembly GCF_020740605.2. Taxonomy (NCBI): domain Eukaryota; kingdom Metazoa; phylum Chordata; class Mammalia; order Primates; family Lemuridae; genus Lemur; species Lemur catta. The sequence goes on along the minus strand of NC_059128.1, from coordinate 51,401,132 downwards.
AGCTGATGGTACTCCAAAACAAAGGTATTAATAAAGTTTGAGGCCTTTCCTAAACACACAGTGACTAAAATCTTCCTCAATTAACTTTCAACTATATAATTTTGTGAAGATATTATCCAAAGTTATAGGTATTTTGGAGTAACCCTTCTCTGTATTCTAATGGTTCTAGAGGATTTTTGTCGACTAAATATTTTGCATTATTTCATTGAGTATTTGAGAGATACGACCTGTCAATTGTGCCTTCTTCTCACAAGTCTTGTAGCTTATTCTTCCTTGTCATCTAATCCAACACCCTCATTACAATTAATATTGAATCCACAGGTACCTGAAGTTCATTAATTCCTATATACCATAAGTAATTAAAACCACTTTTTGAAAGCCTCTGAAATATCTCCTTATTCCCTTTCTTCCTTCTATGCAGTCCATAAATTTACTGTGGTCAACCATGATTGAAAGATTTTTATTAATTTGTATTCTTTAAGAATATACTCTTTCTTGTATAAATATTTTTATTGAGTATATTTTAGTTCCAAATTCCCCCTTATTCTCCAACTTCTTAATTTCTTCCCATAGCTTAGAACCTATGTAATCTCTACCTTTTCACAAATCTGTTTTCAACTTCTAACACCATGTGTTGAACTTTTTAAAATGTTATGACTTGTATTATTCATTTTGTCCACTGTGTTAAAATATTATTTAGCTGTGACTTATTGTATATGTCTGTATTTCAACTGAAATGTGACTTTGTGTGGGTGGGGACGTTAAATTTTTATTTTCATGTACACACAGTTATTTACTAAATAGAAAAATACACAAATAGAAAAACATGAATTATAATAGCCATTTGTCTTTGTCTGAAAAAATATCTATTTTTGCTTTCTTTGGATATCTCTTCTCCATTATTGTTAACAGAGTGCCTAAGCCAAAAATTTCGACACAGTTCTGTCAAGATTCTTATTCATGCTTTTAATTTCTTCTTTCATAGAATATAACTTGTACTCAAAATTTCAAGCTATGGAAAACCTTGATAGGTAAAAATCATCTATAGAGAGAATGCTTAGCACTTTATTAGCTACAGCTATTGCTGAAGGAAATATAACAAAGACAAGGTGAGCAAACAGAAGTTGATTATTTTTCTGATATCATTGCCAACAATAGGGGAGAGAGCATATACCAAGCCTGGAGACTCAGCTATGATAAAATAAAGGGTGGGAGAATTCTAAAAATCTGAAGTTGATGGGGCGGGGGGAACCATAAGCCATCTGTGTCTGCTAATTCTCTTTACCCAAAAGAAAAATAAACTTTCTCTTATCTTCACAACATGAGGTAGTTTTACAACTTGGAGCAAGATACCCACTGAAGTTAGGCTCCTACTTGCCCAGAAACTGGGGAATGCAGTATTATCTTCTTTGATGATTGCATTTCAGAGGGATAGCTCCCAGATCCTTGAGAAATATAATTATGGGTTGTAAAACTAGAAAAAGTCTTTCTAAAGAGATTTATATCTCAAAGGGACAGAGAAAGAACTTAACAGTTGCAAGTTTTCTAAGCAAAAGCTGTAAGAAAAAAGAGATGAGGAAGAAGCTTGTCTAAAATCCAATCAGAAGGAAATGTTAAGACCATCTTAGTTACTATTCATTAAAGGACAAGACATTTCTTTTAGGTTCAATTATTTTTCTGTAAAATAAATTCTACTTTAAGTTCTTAAAAATGTTTATTATTTTGAAAAATCATAGCAACTCCTTAGTAGTTTAGCCTTTTCCTTCCGATGCAACAAAATACCTTAGACTGCGTAATTTAGAAATTTGTTTTTTACAGTTTTAGAGGTTGGGAAGTCCAAGATCACGGTGCTGGCAGATTCAGTGTTTGAGTGAGAGCTGGCTTTCTGCTCCATAGATGGTGCCTTGTTGTTGGGTCCTCACATGTTGGAAGGGGTGGAAGGAAAAAAACAGATTCCCTTATGCCCTTTTATAAGGGTACTAATTCCATCCATGAGGGTAGTACCCTCATGACCTAATATCACCCCCAAAGGCCCCACCTTTTAATACCATCACCTTAGGTGTTAAGTTCCAAAATATGAGTTCTGGAGAGACACCAAGATTCAAATAATAGCATTTAGTTTCCAACCAGGCTTCATTATTTACTTTAACCCAAATATTCCTATAATGTTTCATCTATTCCCCTGATCTTATTGTATAAATGTCCATCTTTCTACATAGTGAGTTACTGAAGGTTAGTGATTATGTGTGTCTGTATGTGTGTGTGTATGTACACAAACATATAAATTCATGCACATAAATATGCAACCCTATATATTAGAAATGTGAATATTTCTTGAATATCAATTCAGAGTAAGGATGTAATGAATTCTAAATAACTGTGTTGATAATATCCATTCTTGAAAACTAAAAATTTTACATATAAATGGTTCTATATTTGAAAATACAGTATTCTGATATAAAATATTTTTTTAAAAATTTTTGATATTTCTAAATTTATCTTTGTCATAGAGATTTCAATGATTAAATACTAAAAGTTTAGAATAATATTTCTAATTGGAAAATAAAAATGAAAGATGAACCTCTTAACTAGTTGCAGTAGTAATGTAAAAACTATATTAAAAATCAATACAAGTTAATAGTACATAGTGTAACAGAATAAAAGTAATAATTGACCAATTTTCCTGCAGTCCCCTATGGATAATTAATCATCATTAATTATCTTAGTTCATAAGGAACTTGGCATTTTTTAATGCTCAGTAATATTAGAGGTATAAAAGAGGTAGAAAGCTCTATTTGTAGCACATTACTGATATCAATGCTGCAGTTTGATACTGGCTTATGCTAATGATTGAAATTTCTAGCCAACTTTATTATACACATTTAAGTTCATAAACAAATTCACAGTATCTGGTATGATTTCTGCTTAGAGTTTCATCAAAAATATCTTAATTCTCTAACATTTATGTGACAAATTTATTGAATTTTGGTTATTTTATATTTAAATGCCATTTATGTTTTAGGGAAAATATGATAATCTGTTGCTAACTTTTCTCTGTATTAAAAACATAAATTCCATATATATTTTAATATATTTCAATAGAAAACTGCAGAATCTAAGTTGAGAGAGAGAAAGGGTCAAAAGGGAATAAGTTGTCTAGCAGAATTAAGTTTTAAAACGTAAAACAATTTTATTTTAAAACTCAAATTCACAGAGTATTTATTGTATTAAACAGTGGATTATGCATTCTGATATCAACTTTAGAACCAATTAAATTATATGAACCCCATTATCATTTTTCCTCAGAGACTAAGTTCAATATTCCATCCATAGCCCATTAAGGATAAATGTTTTACACATCTTCTTCAGTAACTGTGTTGGTAGCTGAAGCATGTGAAAATTTTACCACTGGGAATTTTTAAAAGAAATGAGAAAAAAGATACCTACAAAGAAATATTTGCAGAGGAACTTCCTTCAAACTGGACCTTTCTACTATAATAAGATTTTTTTGTCCAAAAGATGTACATAAAAATTTATATTTTAGATAATATCCAAAATATAATTTAAGAAATAACCAAAATGGTTATTTTTAAATAATCAAAAACTTTATTAAACACCCTGCATAAAATTCAACTGTTCTCAATACCTTAGAAATGACAGTATTTTAAGTAAAATTTATATTTTAGAAGTTTCTCACTGTAGTCTCTCTTTTAACCTGTTCATTTGTATCAGAACTTTCCTTTCCTTCATTTTGTTATTGCCTTCAATTTTAATATGTCCCCATTAAGAAAATAATTTTTCTTATCTGTTGAAATAAATCCTAGTAAATATTAGAAAGTGAACTTTATAGAGATTGATGTCTTTTATAAATACATTAAAATCAGTGTTGCCTAGATGTGTACAAATAGAGTTTTAATTCAAATATTATTATTTATAAAGTACATTTTTCCTAAAATGCTTTAAGTTCCTTATGGATTTTTATTTGGTATACAAATAAGGAAAACAAAACCAAAAGCAAGTATGTCTTAATATTCTAAGATACAGAATACAAATCAATATTTCTACCAAGTAATCATGGTAAAATAGAAATATAAAATATGCTATGCAATTTTACATATTACACGGTAATAATTAGAAACTACATATTTGGGAGGAGATAATTTTGCAACTAGATATTAAGAGGATAGTCCCTAGAACAAGCCACATAAGATGAATAATCAGTCAGTAGAGGTCAGTGTATACAAAATACAAAATAAGAAGATTTAGAAAAGATAGCAGAATGGCAGTGATAGAGTCAGAAAGCATGAGAGACTTTAGAAAATGCTTGAAGGAAGATGGCCTAAGTTTTTTCTAAATTCAGGAGAAATATAGATTTAAATATTCAAAAAGTTAATATAGTTTCAATATCTGATTTAAAATGATATTTAAAAACATGGATAATTTTCTACCATCATATTTTGCAAATTATATTCAAATAAGTAGTTCTTAAAACATTTATAATGGTTCTGAAGTGAAAGGGTTTTATAATATATTTAAGTACAATGTTTAATAAATGAACAGATTTTTAATAAAAGAGAATTCTCTGGTCTTTAATATGACACATGATTGATTCATTGTGAATCTCTAAAAAGGGGTACTGCAGATATTATATCAAACTTATTTGACTATAAGGCCTTTGTGAGGCAGGAGCTCCACAGTACATAATTTGGGGAAAATGCCCTATCCTTAAAACATTTTTGTATGTTTTCTATTGTAGCTGATAAAATCAGTTACTGATAAAATAATGAGTGTTGCATGGATTTTAAAGTATTGGCCAAATAATCTCGCTGTTATGTAGGACTATTAAGATATTTTTAATAAAAAATATCTTTTTAAAAAATTCTATACTTATATAAGACTCATTTACTGCATATTAAATTCACAATGTAATAATGAAACGATGCAAGCAGAGTAAATTCTCAGTTTATGACTACCATTATGGAAATGCCTTAGATTTCTTTTTCCTTAGGCTATTCAAGTGAAGCAGTGGGAGTGGAGAAGGAACAAAGAAATCTGTAACTGGTTGTGATTAATTAGTTATAAACACCACCACACTGGGACTAGCCTACTTTAGTGTTTTTTATACTGTTTTTCATCTATTTATACTATATCATTCTCGTATTCAGTATTGATCATAATAACTTATTTTTATACAGAATATTATTCTTAAAGACTGTTTCTAATTTTATATCTCATTAATTGTTCACAAACACCTTGCAGAGTAGAAGCAGCAGATAAAATTTGCCTCTTTTGAAATACAAAGAAATAGATAGATGTGGAGGAATTACATACTACTGTCCCCAAGAAAGCAATGTAACCAAGTACCATACTTTTTATTCTGTTAAGCCTGTTTTGGGGGCACCTGCTTTATTAGGCAATTATTTTAAAAATTCTTAAAAATATATCTAGTATTTAGTATGTGTAATATTTACTCAGTATTTTTGTTTGTTTGTTACTCACAAATAGTTGACTTCTAATCTAGAGATATTTCACTTTTAGAAATTAAAACTTATTCAACAATGGTGTATTGCAGCAGACATAGAAGAAATGTTTATTCCTCCACATAGAGGTTCAGCTTCAAAACAATTAATATTATGCACATAACCTGAAGTCTGCCAAAAGGACAGGCTTGCTCAGTTCTTTCACTGGAAATCTGCCCAGACTCTTTTGGCTGTTCAGAATTATTCTTTCTACATGTTAATTTTGAACATTACCAATCTTTGATTTTTCCTTCTCTCATAAAGGATACTATGCATTTTTTATTTAACAATTTTAATTCATTGAAATAATTGTGAATTAGCAAATAGACACCTAAAACACATAAAATGAATAAGAAATATATAGTTATTTGAAATGTTTTTAAATGCTACTCCCTTTTTTATAAACCAGAGGAAATTTTATCCATTTCTCCTGCTTTATGGCAGCACTAAAAATTTTAAAAGATACCATTTATTGGAACAAAGCTCAGAACTAAGCAAGTTCCAAAAATCATCTTGAAAAACAAGTTTCCAGAGTATAGTCATACTAATTATTAAATAGTTATTAAATTAAAGCACAAATGAAATTAAAGAAAAAATATTAGAAAATAGAATCACTTTTAGTCTAATATTCTATAAACAAAAAAATTAACACAGATATTTATGTAATATCTTCAATATAAAATTAAATTATGTTTAAATCATTGTAATGTATTATTTATATACATGATGGAATTATGGATATATACATATACAGATAAAATATTTTAAAGTATCAAATTAAATAATAAGAACATATTTCTAATACAATTATAATTTTATCTAAATACATATTTATATATAAGAAAATAGACCTCTAGAATTAAATTTCAAAAGAAAACTAGAAATGTATTTAACTATAAATTTCTACAAAGTGATTTTACTCTATTTTTTAATTAAACATTTTATGTTCAAGTAATAAATACCTAATTTGTAAAATGTTCCATGTCTTCATGAGAAGCATGTATATTCTGTATATTCTGCAGTTTGGGGGTAGAATGTTCTGTAAATGTCAGTTAGGTCCATTTGTTCTAGTGTTCACTTTAAGTACATTGTTTCCTTGTTGATTTCCTGCCTCCATGGTCTGTCTAGTGCTGTCAGTTGGGTGTTAAAAGTCCCCCACTATTATTGTATTGTTGTCTATCTCTTAGATCTAGTAATATTTGTTTTATGAATCTAAGAGCTTCCGTGTTGAGTGTATATTTATGATTGTTATATCTTCTAGTTGAATTGGGCCCTATTTCATTATATAATGATAATCTTTGTCTCTTTCTATTGTTGATTTAAAGCCTGTTTTATCTAAATATCTCCCACTACTTCTAGCTACTGCTGCTTGCATTTGGTTTCCATTTACATAGAATATCTTTTTTCATTCCTTTACCTTGAGTATACGGAAGTGTTTATCAGTTAAGTGAGTCTCTTGTAGGCAGTATATTTAGGTTTTGTGTTTTTATTCATTCCACCAATCTATATCTTTTAACTGGGGCATTTAGTCTTTTTACCTTCAAAGTTACTATTGATATGTGAGATTCTGTTCATGTCAAATGTTAATTATTACCTAGTAGCTATGTATTCCCAAAGTGTAGTTATTTTATAAAACCTGTGAATTTTTTGGTTTCATGTGTTTTTATGATGGCAAGTATCAACCTTTCATCACCATGTTTATAACTCCCATGAGTATATCTTATAGGGCCATTCTAATGGTGAGAAATTACCTTAGCATTTGATTGTCTGGGAAAGACTTTATTTCTATCATTTATAAAGCTTAGATTAGTAGGATAGAAAATTCATGGCTTATAGTTTTTTCCTTTAGAATATTGAAAATGGGACCTTGATGTCTCCTGGCTTGTAAGGTTTCTGCTGAGGGGTCTGTTGTTTGTCTGATGGGCTTTCCTTTATAAGTGATTAGAGTATCTCTTACCATATACAGAAATTAACTCAAGATAGATTAAAGGCATTAATGTATGACCTGAATGTATAAAAATCCTAGAAGATTTCATGTGTTAGGTTTAAGTCTGTTATCCATCTTGAATTGATTTTTGTGAGAAGTGAGAGGTGGGGATCCAGTTTCAATCTTCTGTGTGTAGCTATCCAGTTTTCCCAGCACTATTTATTGAAAAGAGATTCTTTTCCCCAGTGTATATTTTTGTCTGCTTTGTCAAAGATTAGATTACCATATGCGAATGGTTTCATTTCTGGATTCTCAGTCCTGTTTCAAGGTCTGTGTCTCTATTTTTGTGCCAGTACCATGCTGTTTTAGATACTATAGCCTTGTAGTACAACTTGAAGTCTGGTAGACTGATACCTCCCAGTTTGTTCTTTTTACTTAAGATTGGTTTGGGTATATAAGGTCTTCTGTGGTTTCTTACAAAGTGTAGAATTATTTTTTCTAGATCTGTAAAGAATGATGATGGTACTTTGATAGGGATTGCATTAATTCTGTAGATCACTTTAGGTAGTATGGACATTTTAATGATATTGATTCTACCAATCCATAAGCAGGGTTGCTTTTTCCATCTGTTTACATCTTCTACAATTTCTTTTCTTAGTGTCTCATAATTCTCCCTATATATATCTCTCACATCTTTCATTAAATATATCCCTAGATATTTAATTTTCTTTGAGGCTATTGTAAAAGGTATTGTACTTTTGATTTGAAATTCAGCTTGACTGTTATTGGCATATATGAATGCGTCTGATTTGTGTGTATTGATTTGGTATCCTGAGATTTTACTAAATTCATTTATCAATTCTAAGAGTCTCGTAGTTGAATCCTTGGGGTTTTCTAGATATACTAACATATCATCAGCAAAGAGTGAGAGTTTGATCTCATCTGCCCCCACTTGGATTCCCTTAATACCCTTCTCTTGTCTAATTGCTCTAGCAAGGACTTCCAGCACTATGTTGAATAGAAGTGGAGATAGTGGGCAACCTTGTCTGGTTCTGGTTCTAAGTGGGAACGGTTTCAGTTTTTCCCCATTCAGCATGATATTGGCCATGGGTTTATCATAAATGGACTTGATAAATTTAAGGTATGACCCATCTATGCCTATTTTGTTCAGAGTTTTTGTCATGAAGTTGTGCTAGACTTTGTCAAATGCTTTTTCTGCATCTATTGAGAGAATCATATGGTCTTTGTTCTTGCTTTTATTTATGAGGTGAATTGCATTAATAGATTTGTGTATGTTGAATGAGCCTTGCATCCCTGGAATAAAGCCCACCTGGTCATGGTGAATTATTTTTTTGATGTGCTGCTCAATTCGATTTGCTAAAATTTTGTTGAGGATTTTTGCATCTATATTCATAATGGATATTGGTCTGTAGTTTTCTTTTTGTGTGTGTGTCCTTTCCTGGCTTTGGTATTAAGATGATATTGGCTTCGTAGAATGAGTTAGGGAGGATACCATGTTTCTCAATGGTATGAAATAATTTCTGTAGTATAGGTATGAGTTCTTATTTGTATGTTTGATAAAACTCTGAAGTGTAGCCATCTGGACTGGTACTTTTCCGTTTTGGGAGGTTTTTAATTGCTGCTCCAATTTCCGAGCTTGAGATTAGTCTATTCAGAAATTCTGTTACCTCCTGGGTGAATTTAGGGAGGTTGTATGTTTCCAGGAATTTGACCATTTCCTCCTCATTATGTAGTTTTGGGGCATATAGGTTTTAAGAATTCTAGAAGAAGATGTTGGGAAGACCATTTCAGACATTGGCCTAGGCAAAGAATTTTTGAAGAAGACCCCCAAAGCAATCACAGCAGCAACAAAAATAAATAAATGGAATCTGATCAAATTAAAAAGCTTTTTCACAGCCAAGGAACCTATCATTAGAGCGAATAGACAGCCTACAGAATGAGAGAAAATATTTGCTCTCTACACATCTGATAAAGGGCTAATAACAAGAATTTATCTAGAACTTAAAAAAATCAACAGGAAAAAATCAAACAGCCCCATCAATAAATGAGCAAAGGAAATGAACATAAATTTTTCAAAAGAAGACAGAATAATGGCCAGGAAACATATAAAAAAAAAAGTTCAACATCTCTAATCATTAGAGGAATGCAAATCAAAACCACAATGAGATATCACCTAACCCCAGTGAGATTGGCCTTTATCAAAAAATCCCCAAACAACAAATGCTGGCGAGGATGTGAAGAGATGGGAACACTCTTACACTGCTGGTGGGAGTGCAAATTGGTGCAACCTCTGTGGAAAAGAATTTGGAGATACCTCAAAGAGTTAAAAATAGAAATACCGTTCAATCCAGCAATAGCAGTATTAGGCATCTACCCAAAAGAGCAAAAGGCATTCCATAATAAAGACATCTGCACCCGAATGTTTATGGCAGCACAATTCACTATTGCAAGGGCTTGGAAACAACCCACGTGCCCATCAATCCAGAATGGATTAATAAAATTTGGTATATGTATACAATGGAATATTACTCAATTATAAAAAACAACAGTGATCTAGCACCTCTTATTTTTTCCTGAATTGAGCTTGAGCCCATTATCCGCAGTGAGGTATCACAAGATCAGAGGAATAGTCTCCACATGTACTTGCCCTCAAATTGGCACTAACTGATCAACACTATGGTGCTCACATGGTAGTAATATTCTCCAGGGATTAGTGGGTTGTGTGGGTAAACTCACAACTAATGGACACGGTGTGCATTGCAGAGGGGAAGGGCAAGCCTCTAAACCTAACTTGGGTGAGGCAAAGACATAAAATGTAACCAAAACTTTTGTACCCTCATAATATCTTGAAATAAAAAATAAAATAAAATAAAATAAAATAAAAAATCTTTCAAAGTGAAAAAATAATTCTAGAAGAAAACCTAGGAAAAACTCTTCTGGACATTGGGCTAGGCAAATAATTTATGAATAAGACCCCAAAAGCAAATAAAAAAATTTAAAAAAGGGGACACAATTAAACTAAAAAGATTCTGCACAGCAAAAGAAATAATTAACAGAGGAAATAGACAATCTGTGAAATGTGAAACATATTTGCAATGTATGTATCTGGAAAAGACTAATATCCAGAATCTACAAGGAACTCAAAACAACTCAACATGGAAAAAAAAAATTAAAAGTTGGCAAACAACATAAAGAGACATGTTTCAGAAGAAGACATACAAATGACCAACAAACATATGAAAAATGCTCAACATCACTATTCATCAGAGAAACGCAAATTAAAACAACAATGAGATACCATATTACCACATCAGAATGTTCATTATTAAAACATCAAAAAAAATAGATTTTGGTTAGGATATGGAGAAAATAGACGTTTTATGCACTATTGATGTGAATGTAAATTACTACAATCTCTATGGGAAAAAGTATGGAGATTTCTCAAAGAAATTTGAAACCAGCAATTCCACTTCTGGATATCTAACTAAAGGAAAAGAAATCAAAAAGACACCTACACTCATATGGTTATTGCAGCAAAACTCAGTTTCAAAAGTATAGAATGAACATAAGTGCCCATCAACTGATAAGTAGATAAAGAAAATGTAAAGATATATATACCTATGGTTTGTGTACAGATATATATACACACGCAACATAGAGTACTACTCAGCAATAACAAAGAATGAAGTAATGTCTTTTGCTGCAACTTGGATGGTATTGGATGACATTATCCTAAGAGAAGTAACTCAGGAATGGAATATCAAATACTGCATGTTCTCACTTATAAATAGGAGCTAAATTACGGCTACACAAGGGCATATAGACTGATATAATGGACACTGGGAATGCAAAAGGAGGGATGATGGGATGCGATGAGGGACAGAACATTACCTCTTGGGTACAATGAATATGATTCAGGTAATGGGTACACTAAAAGCCCAGACTTTACCACTACACAATATATCCATGTAACAGAACGACACTTGTACATCCTGAATTTATTTTTTTAAAAAGATGGTGGTTTAACCCATTTCACTTTTAGTGGTTATCTTTTTGCCTAAGTATTAATAAATTTTTCAAAATAGAAAATAGTTCTGAAAAAAGGTAATTTTGGTAGCAAGGTAACATAGAGAACAAATAGGAAACTTCCAGTTATCCTGTTTGTTTCTACCCTTCGATACTGTGAAAAGGGAAAGAAAATTAATTTATAAAAATTTTAAAATAATTTTATATCAAACTAATATACTCAACAAATATACTTTAATTTTAATATTTTGCAATTTTTTGAATTTTCTCAAAACCACAAATCTTAGTGATTAGGCAAATATATCGGTAATATTGAGTAACAGCATTTATCCACTAAAATAAGAAAATTCTGTTTCAAAGTGATATAAATTTACTTTAAACAGTGTTTAAATACAATCTTTTTTGCCTTCAACCCTATAAATCTTTTTAAAAGAACACATTGAAATATATAAAGATGATCTCATAAATACAGAAACACAAATTAATTCATTTAAAATAGAAATAGTAAAGACACTCTTGTTAGGTAGACAGTGAGGGAACTCCAGCTCTCCTAGGGACAAAAGTCGGTGCCCACCGTGGTGCTGCTTTGAGCAATTGTCACACCTGGGGAAGAAGTGTCACTGTGTCAGCTCCAGCCTCTCGGTGGAGGGTTATCCTAGTTCTTTGACTCCTTGCTTGGAAAAAATTCACAAGCAGGGCCAGTGCATCAGAGTGACCAAAAGCAGGAAGCATTTTCACAGGAGTAATTTTGTATTATAAAAATGAAACAAGTCTGTTTCCACCAGTGGAGAGAGACAGACTGACTCACTAACTTACTGATTAACTGACTGTCTCTCTGGGAATTCTTGAGTTGTTTCCTTTTATTGGCCAATTCTGGGGAAGGGCTTTCAGGAGGTGTGGGATGTTACCAAATGATTAACAGGTGTTCTCAAGGTTGTATCTGCATATTCAAGCTCCTCTAAAACCCCTACCTGGGAGGGATGAACCACAATGTAGATTTAAGCTAATGACATGATATATAGCCTAAGGTTATTCTATGTCACTTTCCAAATCCTATTATGCCTAGGCTGAGGAATTTCCAGATTGGTAAAGTGTTCCCTTCTTCCCCAGGTGTAGTAATTGCTTGGGATAGAATTAAGGATGGGGCAAGATAAAACAGAATGTGTGCCCTTATCCTTCCTCCCAGGTGGGGCAATTGCTTGAGGTAGCACCAAAACAGGGCCCCCTTGTCCCTAGAAGAGCCAGAGATCCTAGCTATCTACCTAGCATTAGGACAAGGGCAGCTGCCTCACCTTGGTGCTGTCCCACCTTGATCTTGCCCCAAGCCATTGCCAAACCTGGGGGAAGGAGGAATGCCAAACCAATCTGCGAAAGAATGCAGAGAATCCCCCAGTCCCCAGGCCAAACAGCCCAGGCACAACAGGGTCTGGAAAATAACCTAGAGGAACCTAAGGCTAATTATCATGTCATTAACTGTCCATCACAGTTGTTCAATGGTGCCGTTTGAACCATGAGGAAGGCCTAATCCAGACAATATAAAACAGGACTCCAGCCCATAAACCATAACTAGGGCCTCTTATTAGGACAGGAGGCCTGTTCTTCATCTGTGGTGAATATATCCTGCTCTTGCTCTATAAACCTACCTGGATCTTCCTCAATAAACTTCATTTCATGCTGGTCTTGCTGTCAACGTGTCTGGTCACCCTTAGGCCAGGAGCACACCGAGAACTGAGAATAGACTGCCAACTCGACACTCTGTTATTGCAAGGCAATTTAATATTCATTAAACACTATTCAACTTAGAGTATCTCACACTCTCCAATGTAGGATATGTTCCCATTCTAATTGTGACCTTTCCACTACAGGCCACATATTACTATCAAATCTGGTAGCCACTAGAGCAGGATGACTAAGAGTATCAACTTTTTAATCACATCCTGTATCTGATACATTTTTATTAGGTGAGGAAGAGAAATAAATAAGCAGATAAATAAATGATCTATTCATAAAACATAAGAATAAAACAATAAGAGTAGAGCCTCTGGAGCCAACATGTGTGGATTCAAATTTTGGCTTAGTACTGATTAATCATTTCTAGAAAAGTTGCATAATTTATAAGTGCCTCGTTTCTTATTTTTAAAATGAGAACAATTAAAGTACCTAACTCATAGGTTTGTTCTGTAGTGTATGTAGAACAAAAAATGCTTTGCTTTATTAAAAATAAGTGCATAGACATTCTAGGGAAATGTGTCTCTAAACCATAGAAATTATTAAAAAAAAATAATCTGGAGCTCATAGTGCTACAGACATATTTGTTGTCGTTTTCACATTTCAAGAAATTTAAGGAAGCTACCGCTTTTAAATTACTTCAGACTAGCGGATAAATTCCTGATTTAATTGTGAGGGAGAGAGGGAGTATAGATTTTGGCCAAAAAAGTTACACATGGTTATGTGTACACTGATAATGTATTAAGAGGTTTAAATTTGAATATTGCCTGCAATGATATTTATTGATTTTGATCACAGTAATTATTACAAGGTGATAACATGTTCCCTCTTGGTTACTATTAGATGAACTTGATCAAACTGTCTATGAACAATCCTGAAGCTATAAGGAAAATTTCCTGTGAAGGAAAAATTATCTGTTATCATTCATAAGAGAACATATTGTTTATCATAGTTCTGATTCCTCAAAAAAAGATTGAGTCACTTCAAAAGTAGTTTTTATGGATCTATAAATCTAGGCTGCATTCATTTTAAAGTTCTTTAGTATTAAAATATAATTTTTCATTACCAATTTAAATAAGTTCCTTATATAATACTAAAAATTAGACAACAAAAACAAAAACAGGAAAAATTATGTAATACTAAGGACCTCTGGGTCACTTTGACCATCATGTATGCAAATTATTCAAAAGGAATTTACCTGGAATATTAAATAGACAATGGAAAATAGTACAGAACCTGTGTGCCAGAGCTCCTTGATGTGCAAACTAAAGCAATGTTGTTGTTTTTTTTCTTTTTTCCTAGAAAGCCAGTATAAACCAAATATGGAGATTGGCACATTAAAATATCCCCCCACTTACAGCATTTTAATTAGAACAAGTTCAGGGGAGGAATCTCATTTTCACAGACATCAGTCATCTGTAAAATCCCTAGCTTTTGCTGAATGCAAATTCATTCTAAAATATACGTGCCAAAGGATAGGTAAAGTGTGAAAATTTTCCCAGTAGTTATTGAAGAATTCTCTGATGGTTTGTGGTTGAGCAACTTTAATTTTTTACATGCATTTTCTAAATTACTAATTTTTCATTTATTTCAATCTAATTTCAGAATTATTAGTGCACAAGGTTATTCCATGAATCTCTCCTTCAGTTTCTAAGAAAAAAAAAAATATGACATTGTAGTAAAAAAAAGGCCACCAAGTAATTGTAAAGAATTGTAGTTAGGATAATGGGAAAGAGTTTGAGAAAAGTAAAAGAAAATAAGACTCAGGCAATTCAACTTTTTATTAAACACAAAGTGAATATATTTAATCTAGTTTAAGGGATCTCAATTCATTAAGAAAAATTAGAAAGGCCTTTAAAGAGGCTTTAAAGCACTGTTCTTTACTACAGAGTAAAATACATAAACCGCTATGTTCTGCATTATAAAATGTTCCCTTAATACTGAAGACATTGAATAATAAGGTTCAAGCCCTGTAGCCTTCAGCATCGTCAACATTGGTCAGTTAGTAGATGAGAGAAATATGAGCATTTCGGTGCCTTTATTTCAACTGTACCCTTTACCTAGCATATTTTTCTTCCTTTTTTTAACGTCAATTTTGATAAAGTTCTTCTTACCCTTCAAGGTGCGTGCTAGTCTGCAGCAGGCTCCCTAAGGGTTGAGTTAATATCTTATGAGACCATGTAAACGTGGCACTTAGCACCATGCCGATAATATTTTACACACTTGAAGTGTGTCAGTGGATGAAAGTCCAACTCAAATTTCTTCTTCATTTCTGGCACCAGAGATCAATCCTACCTGCAGAATAATTCCCACCTTTCCTAAACATATGTAACTGATTGTGTTTGTTCCTAAATCGATTGTAGTACTCATTAGATTATATTATTCTTAGTGGATAAATGATGTTATCCATCCTCCTGCTGCAAACGTGTGCACTAGATACTGAGCTATTTGAGAAAAACGATATGTCTTAATCAACTTTTAATTCCTAGCATCTATCACACTATGAGGAACATAATAGATTCTCAATATATTTCAAATTAAAATTCAAAGGTAATTGAAGATCTTTCCTGCAACAAATAACTAAAAGAAATATAATTTAGAGAAATATATATACTATATATATGTATGTGTATACTATATATATATACACTATAGTATATAGTGTATATATATATATACACTAGTATATATACACACACACACACACACACACACACACACACACACACACACACACACCCCTACCTACATGGTAAAGTTTATTTCCAATCATCTCAGAGAAATATATTGAATAAATTAAAACAAAATTTGAGTGTTTAAAACAAAATCAGTATCAGTGTTTTGTGCATTTTTATCATGCTCTTTTTGTTTGTTTGTTTGTTTTTGAGACAGTTTCACTCTGTTTTCTGGGCCAGAGTTCGGTGGTATCAGCCTAGCTCACAGCAACCTCAAACTCCTGGGCTCAAGCGATCCTCCTGCCACAGCCTCCCAAGTGGCTGGGACTACAGGCATGCACCACCACACCCAGAAAATTTTTTCTATTTTTAGTAGAGATGAGGTCTTGGTTTTGCTCAGGCTGATCTCAAACTCCTGATCTCAAACAATCCTAACACCTTGGCCTCCCAGAATGCTAGGATTGCAGGAGTGAGCCAACATTCCCGGCCTATCATCCTCAATCCATTAAAAAGAGATTGCGGTGTCTAAGCATTAAATAATTACTTATAGGCTAATTAAATATGCTTAAAATATTGTGACTCCAGATCTATATTAAAATGTATACATGTAAGTTTTTTTCCTATAATTTACGTATGATGGAATTTCCTTAAGGTAACTCTATTGTGCCAATTTATTAATAGCATTATTTAATGTTAAATGAACATTCAATCCAAAATATCAAATGACAATGAAATGAGAAATTATATGTCTATTTTGCAAGAAATATCACATTTATTCATATGAATATAATAAATATAAAATCAACATCAAACGGTGTGTTAACATTTTCAATATTTCTAAATTTATATTTGAAGTGAAAATAAACACTCAATAAATTTTGTTTTCCATTTAAAAATTTTACTTTTAAAATAAATGTCTATTTAAATATATTGTTATAAACTTTAGATATATAGAATGTTAATTCTTTAATAGTGTATGTCTTGCTTCAATGACATGATCTTAAAACTTAACAGATATACAATAGTTTCTTTATGAAAATGACATGTAAATTCAGAAAGAATTTAAGATACAATATGGCAAACCAAATAAACCACAATTCTAACAAAATTTTTGAAACTGTTGGATTGCAGAAAAAATGTGTTAACAGCTTTTAAAATAAACAGAAAGTCTACAGTGTAGTGCTCATAGTAGAAATAGAATCACAAATATGTAAAAGTTGACATTTTATCAGTGTCATATATGTGACATTGTAAGCCATGACAAGATGGCTCACAAAGATTCTGGCATGTCATTAGCACTCAATCATGACCCCCGGCCACAGCCACTATCTCCCATTATCCATTGAAACTCTGATTAAACAAACCATCATCTTACTTTCCTTGATAACCCCTGGGGTCTCCACTCTTCTCCCAAACCTCCTCTCTCCTCCCTCCAAATACATCATCAGGAACTCTTCCCCTCTGTGGTCTTACAGCACTTACTACCATTGACATATTGTGGTGAAATCCACTGTTGGTTCTGTTAGAAAATAATTACCTAGAGGTCAGGGCTACATAACTGTAATTACATCCCTTTGCAACATTCTCTTTGGCCCTTAGTCCCAGAGCACCAACAGGGATGTTAGAATTGGCTATAGCCAGGTATAAAGAACAAAAGAACCACATTCCTCCCTTGAATGGCTGCTATCAAGATGATAGCATAACATGCATACATGTTGCAATGGTAGATTTTTACCTAGTAGCTGTCTGATTTGCATTGTGGACAACACTTCTGTCAGCTGCTTTTCACTGTTGCAAGAAGAATTTTATCAGAGCTGCTATTAGAGCACCTTGCTTTCGGACTGTCTGGCTTTTTATACAGAGTTGGAAATAATGTGGAGCATTTGTGTGTTTATACTGAATTTAGGCAAATGGTTTTTAAGGGTAAATGTTGGCAGTTTCCCACATCTGTGCAAGAACATATGTTCCAAGTCTCTTTCACCTAATGCAGAAGCATATGAATGTAAACCTACACTGCCATAAATATCATGACAGAAGAGACAAACTCTCAAACACTGGGACATACGCACAACTTTATTTCTGATGTTTAGCACTTACATAATTCTTCTTCCAATCTTGTTCCTCCTCTGTCACATAAAGTTTGCATAAACTCATTAGAGTTTTTTCTGTATTTTGAAATATGAGCTTAGACTTTGAGAAATGCCCCAAAAATATCTTTAAAAATATTATATTAACAATTTGAATTATAAGGTATTACATAGTATATTTTAATTGATATCTGTAGTTTGCTTTTTTGCCTATACTGAAAGAAAGCTATCAATAATTATGCAACAAACTAATAGTTCTATTTTTTAATAGTTTAAGAATATTGCCAAATTGGAATAAATTCATGCATTAAATTATTTGAAGCTCATTTTAAGCTCTGCCTTCTGTATCTATCATCAAATAAATAACAAGATTTATCTAAGTACATTTCTAAAAGTAGTATCAGGAAAATTATATGTCTATGTGAGTAGAAGTAAAAACCTTAATTTATATTGGTATAATTTTGGTTAAACTACAGGCAAAGTAGATTAATTTTGTAATAGGGAAACAAGACAAATCTAAAGATGTTACAATGAAAACAATCTTCAGTAGAGTGAGCATAATCTCCATATGACAGATTTGCATTATGGCATTTACTCTTATATTATTATAAGACACACCACACAAAGAAAGTAAAACTCTGTAATTAGTCTGTGATATTAACAGTTTAGAGTCAAAACAACAGTTCTTTTTAAAATTTTTAGTTAAATGTTAAAATGCCAATTATCATAAATTAATAATATAACTTAAGAATAAAATAACTTATTTATCTTATTTTTTAGTGACTATCAACCAAGAGAATTTGGGAAACTGTTTTCAAATATGGCCATCCCTTCTTATCAATGAGTTCCATATCCCTGGATTCAATTAACTATGGAACAAAAGTATTTGAAAAAAATATTGCATCTTTACTGAACATGTACAAACTTTTTGTTGTTATTGTTCCCTAAACAGTGCAATATAACAACTATTCACGTAGCATTTACCTTTTATTGGACATTATGAGTAATTTAGAGATAATTTAAAGTATATAAGAGAATGTGCATAAGTTATATGCAAATGCTAAACCATTTTATTTCAGAGACTTGAGAGATTTCATTATCTGCAGGATGTCCTGGGACCTATCTCCCATGGACACCAAGGGATGACTAGACTAAGAATTTCATGTTGGAAAGACAGTTATGCACCTGCAGTTGCTGAAAGAATATATGAGGTTTAAATATCATGTAATAATTAATATTTACATGTAAATATGATGCACCATGGTTTCACTAACTGTTCATAGGGCCTAAGGTACTCTTGACCAGAGATTATGGCAACCAGATGTTTCTGTTGTTTTATAATATCCACTGAAGGAAGCCAAGTTGATTCTGGTTTTGGGGTAACATATACAATCACATATATGTACACACATTCACAAAAAGCATGTATGGTATCATGCACATATACACATGCATGAACATATATGCACGTATATCCATATAACATACACACAAAAATCTATACATATACCCTTTTCTTACTCTACTAGTTTCAAAGACTCTTATGTCAATTTCAGAGGATTAATTATATTCATAAGTATCCATGTATAGGTATACACAGAAAAATACATATTTCTGAGGGAAGAAAGTAGGAGGGGAAATTTTGGGTAGTTGTACTTGGAAGTCTAGATTTTAAATAAAAGAGTGTGTTATGATTTCAATTATTTGTAAGAGTGGCATATCTTTCATATTCTCATTGATCTTTATTTGTGACACATCATCATAAGTATTAAAAACAATGTTATTACAAATTGCCTTCATAAATTTATATAAATATTATTGGTAATTTGACCTAGTCATATTAGTTCTTATCTTTCATAGTTTCCTGAACAGGGTTATTCAATAAATAGTTAACAAAGACTGGCCATTTTGGCTGTCATTTTGTATTTGTTGCTATGGCAGAATGGTTTCTGAGTTAGCTTGGGTAATTTTAGACAGCCTATTTCATTTTTCCTTGGTGCATCTGCACATTTGATTTAATTTAGAACTGTGTTCATCAAACACTTAAAAATAAAAAGATGCTGATTAATATCTGTGGCATAACCAAAAGGAATTTGAATCAGTCAACCAAAACCCCACTCTCCTAACTCTATCTCTGGGTAGGACTCCTGCACTGGACCTCCCTAGCCAGCCTTCATATCAGACACAGAGGATTTTAGAATTTAAGGGAGATCTCCTAGTGTTTCTTAAAAGCCCCATCCTCTCCATCCCACTCCACCCCCATAATACTATAAGACCTACACTGTAGGTAGCCTAATTCACAAGTACCAAGAAAAAAACTGTAATAAATTTTTATATGCTTCTCATAAAGGTATCAAAAGTAATCTCCTTGTACCTTATATACTCATGAATGTCAACCAAACACTAGAAATCTAAACTATGAAGACACTATTTAACTAAAGAGAACATTTCCATAATTTTCCTATACTTAGTGAGATATTAACATTCAAATTATAGTTAAGAGTGTTTTTATATTACCTTGTGTTAGTTCCATAGGAACAACAGGTAAAGTATTAAGGAATAAAGTAATGTTTTCTTTGAATAAATAAGTGAAGAGTTACTAAATTTGTAAATCCTCTAAAAGGCAAGTGAGAACTTGGCACAAAAGATTAGCAACACCTGTAATAAAAGCCAATTGCCTTAATCTATAAAGAGTTATTGCAAATTACACTTAGCAAAGTATAGGAACAGGTAATTCACAAAAGATTAAATAAAAGAGGCTAATACATATATATTAAGATACTCTCTCTCTGTACCAAAGAAAATACATATTAAGATGCAATGCTAATTTTACCTATCAAATTTCCCTCAGAGAGGTTTTCCATCCTTGTAGTTCTTTCTTCTTCTCCCTCAGGGATACCTGTATTTCAAATGTTAGTTCACTTACATAATGGCAAATAGGTCTCAGTGATTGCTCAAACTTTTTTATTCTCTTCTGCCTCTTTGCATGACTGGGTTGGCTCAAGAGCCTTGTCTTCAAGCTTTTTGATTCTTTCTTCACCTTGGTTTAGTCTGCTGATCATGCTTTCTTTTGTGTTTTGAAGTTTCCTAAATGACTCTTCAATTTCTCTAAGTTCTATTATATCCTTTCGTATTTTGTCTGGCTCTTTAGTGACTTTTTCATTAATTTCCTGAAATTTTTTTGGCTTGTTTTTGTTGGTTTTCCACTTTCTCTTCAATTCCATTCATCTTATTTGCCATCCATATTCTGAATTCCGATTCTGACATTTTGGTAATTTCCTTGTGGATGGAGTGCACCACTGTAGCTCCACTGTGATCCCTTGGAGGTGCTGAGCTATTTTGTTTTTTCATATTGCCAGGGTTTTTTTTTTTGTTTTTTTTTTTTGCTGGTTTCTTCTCATCTGGCTTCTCCTCTCTCAGCTCTGTGTTAATAGGATTGCAGGGCACTTGTTTTCCTTTGCATGGAACTCTCCTGTTTAATTAGGGGAAGGGAAGGACCCTAGATGGAGCTTTTGTGAACTACTCTGAAATGATGAACCATCAGTGGAGGGGTAGGTGCAGCAAGAGCCTGGAGAACAGCTGTTCTGTTTTAATCTGTTTTCCTGTGATTGCCTCAGTATGAGCCAGTGCTGGATGATCTTCATGTGGGGTGGAAGGTTGTTTCCCCAGCTCATTGTTGGAAATTTGCATTGAGGATTGGATGTGACCCTCTCCACCACAGCTGTTGTTGTGGGAGATTGCTCTGGCCTGAGTAATCCAGTGGAAGTGACAGTGGCAGCTGGTAAGTCTGTTTCAGCAGTGGTCATAGATGATCAGGTTGTGGGCTTTTGCACAACCTAGGTCCAGAGTAATGTCTGCTTAGTGGTGGGGGGGTCCCAGGTGAAGTGTTGGACCTCACAAAGGTCCCAGCAACCTAGCAGCAGTGGTGGAGACTCAGGGGTAGTGTTGTGGGGGTTAGGCTCAACTCTGGAATCTCAGGGGTGGTATCACAGGCCTGGCAGGGGCTCTGGAGCTACAGGGTCAGAGCCTCAGGTGCGGGGAGAGCTTCAGAGCTGGCTCTCGGAATTACGGGGCAAAGCCACACATATGGAGGCTGTTCTGCCAGCATGAGACTGACAATGCCCAGTTGCACAGGCAGTGGTTTGTCTCGGCAGCCCAGGGACTGCATATGCAGGCTGGAGCTGCTGACTGCTCAGTGTTCTCCTTCCATACATAGAACCTGCTGAGGCTGTCACCCAAGGCTTCCCAGATGGTGCTTGTGGTATCTGTGATGTCTCTCTGCTCAGGTTTTGCACAGGGGAGGATATGTGCTCAACCCACAGTCACAGGGCACAACACAGGGAAGCTTCTGTTCTGTTTGCTCCTTCCCCAGCTCAAGCAAGGGTAATATAAAGGCTAACTGCTGGAAGACTGGGTCCCAAGCGGACCTGCTTCTGTGCTCCAGAGCAATGAGGGTGGCATCAGTTCTAGAAATCTGGGACTGGCAGTCACCAGTTCTCGGCTGCACCTGCTCTGTGGTGCAATGTCTCTGCACAGACCTGAGCAGCTTCCCAGTCAGCCCAGATGTCTGCAGTAGATGAGGGAGACCCCTTGCAGCTCAAGCTGCCTCCAACTTTTATTCCTCTCTTAAAAAGCAGTGCTCCCTCAGGTTGCTTTTACTCTGCTGACTTCCCCTCTTCCCAGCAGTGTGAATTGTACTGGGACACCCAGTTTAATGTCTGAGTTGGTGGGTGGTGCTTCTGAGGAAGAATTTGTCATGCCCTGTTTGATTGAGTCAGTAGATACTGTAATCAGCTATGCAGTTGTTCTCCCTGTCAGTGGTTGATGGTTGCAGGAAGAGCCAAATGCAAAGATGTTCTTTTGTACCTCTAATAGGCTTTTGCCGCTTAGGAGAAGCCACTTGAATGCTCCAGGCAGTGAGAGGGGCCCTATAGCTCCCAGGGGACTGCTTGTTCTCCACCACAAGAGAAGTGGGTGGGGGAGCCAGGCTGGGTGGGGTTGGGTTGGGCAAGCCTGGAAGGTTCTGCAAAGTCTTGATAGGGCTTCTCAGGCCTGGGAAAAGTTGCTGGGAGATGAGCCAAAGGTCTCTCAAAATGGGAAAGACTGGTCTTGTGGTAGGGACCATCTATAATTCACTGACTGGCTCTCAAATTGAGCTCCACCCCTCTCTCACTACCCTTGACCTGAGAGTTATTCTTACAACCTACTTGGAAAGGACACATAGGGAAAAGCAGAACAAAACATATAGTTCCTTTGGATCATCCTAATTATATCTTTATTACATGGCTTATTTTTGCCTGGTTAAATAGAGAGGCTTTTGGAATGTTCAGATAACAAGTTCTCCATCTTCTATATAGGTTTCCTATGCACCAGCTTGGTTTAACTCCTGCAGTGGGTCTTGGCTGATTTTCTGCCTAGTGGTAGTTACTGGAAGCCCTGAAGAGCCCTTACCTTTGTACTTATCATAATAGGCTCTATTTGTTTTTAGTTACTTAAAGATTTCCAGCAGTTCTAAGGGCAACCTATAATGGTTGCAGTAGTTCTGGAATGTACATGGACAGGAATTTTCATAAGTTTCTATGATCATTGCCTCCTAGAAAACCCTGGTGCCCCTCATTGCCCCATAGTTACGACCCCAGTGATGGCTTCACAAGCTGGTCTCTGCTAATGCCTCTATGGGCAGCAAAGGTGTTACTTAAGTTTTTCAAAGAGAACAGCCTAAGAAATTCAGCCAAATCCCTCTAAATAAAGCAGTTTCTTGAGGTGAGAGGAAGAAGCATGGTGTATAGAAATCAGGATTTTCTTAATGTGCTTACAGATTATTATTTTTACTTTCATTTCTGTTATAGCAATGACATGTATTTCTAATGGAACTACTGCAAAAATGCATTTTCTTCAATTTCTTCTAAACTCGAAGGAATAAAATTTATAAATAGTATTTGATTTTTAATGATTAAATGGAGTTATTCTTGCTTATTATTTTAACAATCATAGTAATAAAATTCAACAATGTTACTGCTATTTCATATCCATAAAACATTATTAGTGATAAATATAACAGCATAAACCTATAAACACATGTCATTCTCAGTAGAGGTTTGCTTTTATTATATGAGACCCAGAGGCACACTATATTTTCAACAGTGAAACTAATTTCTCTCAATATTCTCTTTGTACAAGCATAGCATTTTGTCTCTTAAGGCATTTAATATATTTTCTTCTGGATTATGGTTAACTATGTATATATTTCTACCATGTTAGATTTTAACCTTCTTCAGGACACTTTATTTTTGGAGCTCTACTGCAAAACACACATTAAAGAAAAACAAAAAAATATGTAGCTGGAGAGAATAAATAAAGCCAAGTCAGTATCTGTGTACCAAATAGCCCTGAGTGGATTACTTTAAGTACTAAGTGCCTTATAGACAAAAATGTTAAGGGATGAATTATTATTTTAAATGAAGTATATTGTACATATGGATATTGCTATTCTGAAGCTTGATTCTATTGTTATGTCTGTTCTATAACAACACTTTGTTGCTGTTTTAATAATTTTTCTTTGTTATAAAATATCCACCTTTCCTAACTCTCTACCTATAACACTTGACTGTCTTCTAGTGTCTGCCATCTGAATGTAACTTAATAATTTATCAACTACAGTGACTCATTGTTTCTAATAACAGCCATTGACAAATTTTTGGCTGTATGAAATAGTAAATGCATGAGTTTCAAAATCCTGAAATATCTGCACATTTTTATATGAAAATAGATTGGTTGAAATTTTTTAACTGTCATGTCTTAAGTAAAAATGTCTATACCATTAGGTATCTATATTTGTCTTTTCAAAGAAGATTTGCCCCTGGCTTGTAATTTCAGTGCTTACTCCTAGTAGCACTAGCATGAGACTAATATAAATGTCCAGGGGTTTAATCTCTCCAAAGTCAGTTAGCAGGGCTGGTTTTATGTCAAATGCAACACCAATCAACTACCTCCTAATTCTGCATACAGAGGGGGAAAAAGAGGGTAACATACATGAACCAAAGGGAATTGTTAGGGAAAAATATTACTGAAAGTTTACTAACTGCTAGTGGATAATCAATTCTGTTGGAAGTTATTAATATAATATATAGGACCCCAGTGCTCTCAGTGAGGATGATAAGATTGAAGCATTTTCATTCTGCATAGACGGCTCTACCTGTCAATCATAAATGAAAACAGCCAAGAATGACCCCCCTATTTACTCATCATCACTTATTTATGCTTAGATGAGATCCAAAGTGTGCCATTTAACATGATCAGCCAAGATCCACTTATTAATTTCACCATTATTTAAAAAAAAACATATTTACTAAGCAAATTATTTAAGTCAGAGACCATTCATTCTAGGTTTTGGATAGACAGAAATTTAAAAAACAAACAGAAATATCTTCCCCTTGTGGAGCTTGCATTCCCCTGAGGGAGGACCGGCAAATTAAAAAAAAAAAAAAATAAGCAAGTTATCTATAGTATGTCAGATAATAAATCCTCTGAATATAAAAAATCAAGAGGAAAGATAGTGGTGAGTATATTTTTTATTAATACAAGGTGTACATCATGGGCTCATTGATATGGTGAAATTTGAAAGAGTTGAGGAGAAACCTTGAAGATATCTGAGGAATGGGCTATCAAATCCGAAGCACAAAGTACTTGGTTAAGTTGTGTTTCTTGTGTGCTTAAGAAAATAAGGAGGTAGAAAGCCTGGAGAAGAATGATAACATAAGGAAAGTAGGGGAGAGAAGAGGTCATGAGGTACTGGCCGTTGAGACTCCATAGTGTCCTTTCCTATTCTTTTCAGATATAGTTCACTCGCCATAAAGTTAACTAATTTAAAGTAAAAAATTCAGTGGAATTTATTTGTTGTATATTTTCCAAGTTCTGTAATATTCCCACAATTTAATTTTATTATATTTTCTTTACCTTACAAAGAAACTCCATACCCTTTAACTCCTTCCTGGACTCACCTGCCACCAGCTCTAGGGAACTTTTGATCTACATTCTGTCTCTATTGATTTGCCTATTTTAGATAGTTTATGTAAATGGAATCATATAACATTGTCTTTTTGAATAGATTCTTTCACTCAGCATAATGTTTAATGATGCATCTATGTTGCAACATCCAATCCACTTTATTGCATACCTTATTTGGATTATTTGTTCTAAGTATTCTTTATATA
Source organism: Lemur catta (assembly GCF_020740605.2). Lineage (NCBI taxonomy): Eukaryota > Metazoa > Chordata > Mammalia > Primates > Lemuridae > Lemur > Lemur catta. The sequence continues at coordinate 51,374,936 of NC_059128.1, read as the reverse complement.
TTCTAGATATAAGTTCCTTTCTAAATATATGATTTGTGAATACATTATGTTGTCTTTTCACTTTAACTTTCTTGATGTTATCATTGGAAAAATTTGCAGCACAAACTTTTTATTTTGATGAAGCTCAATTAATCTTTTTTAGTCACTGTGGTTTTCATGTCATATGTAAGAAACCATTGCCTATTTCAAATTATAAAGATTTATTTCTATGATTTTTGTAAGAATTTTATAGTTTCAGATCTTACATTTAGGTCTATGATTAATTTTAATTTGATTTTTGTATTTGTGTGTTAGGAGTCAAACATAATTTTTTGCATGTGAATATCCAATTGTCTCAGCACTATTTGTTGAAAACACTATCCTTTGCCCAATTTAATTGCATTGGCACTGTCACTGAACATCAAATGACCGTAAATACATAGGTTTATTTCTGGATTCTCAATTTTATTTCTAGTGGTATATCTGTCTATATTTACACCGGTAAATTGTCTTGATTACTACAGATTTATAGTGTAGAGAAGGCAAAATTTTCCCTCTCCCTTCTTAGAGTTTTTGGCCAGGCCTGAAACTAAAATTGACACAAGAAAAATTAACAGGAAAAAGCACACAAATGTATTGTTTTACATGACTCAGGAATCCTCCTAAGGAACGGAAGTCCTAAAGAAGTGGCAAAACCTAAATGCTTTAATAAAAGGTTGAATAAAGAGAAGCGATTATGGAAAAGTAAATTATGTGGAGAGGCTAAAAGAAGATAGGCATTACTTTAACAATGTCTGTATGTACAAAATTCTCTTGGCTATTACTCACTGCTAAAGAATATTTCTTTTTTACTGATATAGGGAGAACATTTTCACATGGGAATTTGTAATCTCCTGTACTCAGGGGAAAAAGGAGGAAAATTAGAGTGCCCTTCTTGCATCAGCTCTTTCTCAAGTGATTTTAGCTTAAAATAATCCTTATGCCAAACTATCATAATTTGAGTTAACGTATTCTGCCACCCTTCAAGAGTAATTTTGAAATTAAGGTATTTGAGTCCTCCAATTTTGTGCTTTGTCAAGATTATTTTGGGTGTTCTGGGTTGAATACTCAAGTTGGTTGGCTATTCAAGTCTGTGTGAGTGTAAGGATCAGTTTGTCAACTTCTGTCAGGAGACAAAAGATTTTGATAAAGATTTCATTGAATCTGTATATCATTTTCGGGAGTAATGCTATCTTAACAATATTAAGTATTTTCATCTATTGATGTGGATTTCCTTCCGTTTATTTAAAGCTGCTTAAGTTTCTTGGAACATTTTTTTTTTTTTAGTTTTGTATAGTACATAAATCCTGCACTTCCTTTATTAAATTTATTCCAATAATTTTATTTTTTGATGTTATAAATAGAATTTTTTAACTTAAAAGGTGAATTTTTCATGCTAAAGCATAGAAATATAACTGATTTTGTATATTGATTTGTACTCTAAAACATTGCTAAACTTGTCTATTAGTTCCAATACCTTTAGTGCATGACTTAGGATTTTCTATATGCAAAATCATGTCCTCCTGCAAATAGATATATTTTATGTCTCTCTTTAAAGTCTGAATGCCTTATATTTATTTTGTTCTTGCCTAATTAACCTGGCTAGAATCTATACTGCAATGTTGAATGTAAGTGGCAAGAACATACATCATTGTCTTCTTCCTGAGTTTAGCATGAAAACATCTAATCTTTTGTCATTAAATATGATGTCAGCTGTGGGTGTTTAGTAGATGTACTCAGGTTAAGGAAGTTCTCTTCCATTTCCAATTTGTAGTGTTATTACCTTGAAAAGGTGTTTGATTTTAATATTTTTCTGTGTCTATTTAGATAATCTCATGTTTTGTTCTTTATGATACTAATATAGTATATTGAATTGATTGATTTTTGAATGGGAAACCAGCCTTGCATTATTGGGATAAATCTCACTCCATCATGGTCTATATTACTTTCTGTGTTTGCTGGATTTTGTTTGCTAGTATTTTGTTGAAGAATTTTGCATTTAATTCATAAAAGATATTGATATATAGTTGTCTTGTGATGCTTTTATGTGTTTTTTGTCACACTTGTATTGATTTCATAGAGTAAATTAGCAAGTGTTCCTTTACCTTTGAGTTTTTTGAAGGGATTGTGAAGGATTGGTTCTAATTTTTTCTTATAGGTTTGGTAGAATTTACCAGTGAAGCTATAGTACTTGAGCTTTTTGGGGGGAGAAGAGGTTAAAATGGCTAATTAATCTCTTTATTTATTATAGGTATACCCAAAGTTTCTATTTCTACTTGAATCAGTTTTATAATTTATGTTTTCTCAGTTATCTAATTTTACATAAATTTTCCCATTATATTCTCTATAATCATTTTTATTTCTGTAAGATTGGGAGTGATAACATTCTTTAATTTATAATTTTGTTAAATTGAATAATGAATAATCTCTGATTTTTTATTTATTAGGTTAGCTATAGATCTGCCAATTTTGTTGATCATTTCAAAAAACTGAATTTTGTGTTGCTTTGCTGTATTGGTTTTCTATTCTCTATTTCCTTTATTTCCTCTCAAATCTTTATTACTTATGTCTTCCTGCATGCTTGAGTTTAATCAGCTGCATTTTCTTTTTTCTTTTTTAAGATGAAAGGATAGGTTTTTGATATGACATCTTTTTTAATGTGAGTGAGTACAACTATACATTTCCTCTAAGCACTGCTTTAGCTACATCCTCTGAGTTTTAGTAAGCAGTGTTTACATTTTTATTTATCTCTAAGTACATTCTAATTTTATTTGTTGTTTCTTCTTTGACCCATTGGATATTTAGAAGGGTGTTCTTTAATTTTCACAAATTTTTGAATTACCCAAATTTCCTTCTGTAATCAGCTTTAAATTCAATTCTTTTGTGGATATATTTTGTATAAGTTTAATTCACTTACATTTATTAAAACTTATTGCTTAGAATATGGCCTATCCTAGAGATTGTTTCATGTACATTTGGTGAGACTGTGTATTCATCAAAGTGTTCTCTGAATGTCTGTTAGTTCCAGTTATTTATGGTGTCCAAATCTATTTCCTTGTTGATGTACTGCTTGATGGTTATATCCATTGTTGAATGTAGAATATTAAAGCTCTCAATTATTATTATTGAATTGTCTACTTCTCCCTTTAATTATGTGAGTGTTTGCTTGATGTGTTTTGAAGCTTTGTTGTTAGTAATACAGATACATGCTTATAATTGATTCTTATTATTATAAAATTCCCCAATAACAGTTTCTATTAAAGTATATATATATATATGTGCATATATATATATATATGTATATATATATATATTTTTTTTTTTTCTTGAGACAGAGTCTTACTCAACAGAGTAAGCCCAGCTAGAATGCCATGGTGTCAGCCTAGCTCACAGCAACCTCAAATTCTTGGGCTCAAGCAATCCTACTGCCTCAGCCTCCCAAGTAGCTGAGACTACAGGCATGCTCGACTAATTTTTTCTATATATTTTTAGTTGTCCAGTTAATTTATTTCTATTTTTTAGTAGAGGCGGAGTCTCACTTTTGCTCATGCTGGTCTCGAACTCCTGACCTCGAGTGATCCTCCCGCCTCGGCCTCCCAGAGTGCTAGGATTACAGGCATGAGCCACCAGGCCCAGCCTATTAAAGTATACTTTAAGAGAAATTCCAGTGCTCTTTTTGTTACTCTTTGCAAGATATACATTTTTTTCATACTTTAAATCTCACCCTATTTGCGTCATTAAATCTAAAGTATCTCTTTTAATTTTTATTCTAATAAAAATAAAAAGAAATTGAAGGGTTATGAATAGAGCACTGACATTTCTCTTAAATTTAAAAAGACCATTTATTATTGTGTCTAATGATAAAGTTAGTGTAATGGTGAATACATAGTGATATGCATTTGTCACAACCCACACAGCTGTACAACACAGAGTGAACCTTAATGTAAATTATAGGCTTTGGCAGGGCGCGGTGGCTCACGCCTGTAATCCTAGCACTCTGGGAGGCCGAGGTGGGTGGATTGCTCGAGGTCAGGAGTTAGAGACCAGCCTGAGCAAGAGCGAGACCCCATCTCTACTAAAAATAGAAATAAAAATTATCTGGCCAACTAAAAATCTATATAGAAAAAATTAGCTGAGCATAGTGGCGCATGCCTGTAGTCCCAGCTACTTGGGAGGCTGAGGCAGTAGGATTGCTTAAGCCGAGGAGTCTGAGGTTGCTGTGAGCTAGGCTGATGCCATGGCACTCATTCTAGCCTGGGCAACAAAGCCAGACTCTGTCTCAAAAAAAAAAAAAAAAAAATTATAAGCTTTATATAATGACAATGTAACAATATTTATTTATCAATTATAAAAAATGTATCACACCAATGCAATAATAAAAGGGGAAACTGAGGGTGGGAGAGGAGGATAACTGTACTTTCTAAGTTTTCTGTGAACCTAAAACTTTCTCAAAAAAGTAAAGTCTATTTATAAAAAAAACGGTTCCTATAAATGTCCCATATTCAATTTTGCTTCATCAGTTAACATGTCTTAAGAATTTTTTAAGTCATACAGAAAGATTTATTTTTGAAAAATTATGTAATTTTCTAGCTAATGAGTCTCTTAGCATCAACGGTGATTAAACAATCTCTGAAAATCAGTGTGTCAAATCATGCTCATTAAATGGAACTATGTCCATATAAATATAGATAGATATATATTTCAGAGTTGAATTAAAGTTACAGCTTAAGATGATAACATGATTATTCTGAAAAAATTAGAAATATTAGAGAATTCTACCTTAGCCGAGAAATTGTAAAGGCGTAGGTCCTGCTTAAATATAAAGAGATGTATTCAAGTAGACTAAAAAGTAAATTACAGTAATCATGGCAGATATATTTTATATTTAAGAAAATTAAAATATTTTCTAAATACACACAATTTATATTTATTTTACACACAAGAAGTCATTCACTGCATAGGTAATATATTTGTGTTTTAGTTGATTTTATGGTATAATATGTCTTTTACTCTTTACTAATAAGATTCTAGAGCAGTTTTTTCCAAAATATTTTCCAGAAAACACTGAGCCAAATAAATTTTATTAATTTTATACAAAAAGAAAGTGATGAAATAGGTTGGTAAACTGACTTGGAGAATCACTGAATAGCAAGATTCTGCTCTTACAGAGTTGTAGTGCACATTAGCATTTTAAAGACTCTATGCTGTCTTACACTAAAGAAAACTCTTTTACTTTCTTTAACTCAGCATTTCCAAACTTCTTTGACCAGATAATACTTTTTTCTTTCTTTAGAGAACACTACTAACATCTCAAGAAGACTGTATGCTCCAAAGGAACTATTAGGAACATACCAGTCTTATCCAGTCTCCTAATTTTACAGTTGGGGAGATTTAAGACCCAAATCAGTTAGACCATAACCCAAGATACATTAAGTAAAATAATTATGTCAAATCATATAGCAAGCTAGTGACACAAGTGAAACAATTCAAATCCAATTGTTCACACTTTACTTCAATTTATACTATCTCACACTATGTTTTTCTTTATTGGAATGAATTTCCTATCCCCCAATGTAAGTAATTTGAAGGACATCTAAGTGTTGTTATTTTTACTTTTAAAGACATCTATATGTATGTGAATACTTATTCATAGATTATAAATCTCATGTGTGTATATATTTATGCCTATATTTGTTTGTTTATGTCTCCATGATTCCTACATGTGCATATTAACCTGCATACTTATGTTTATTTATATATACCCTAACAAGAATTGAGAAAAAGCAGTGGCACGCACAAATTACCCTAAGTAGGGGGATCATTTTAACCACCCTGTGTGTTGTCTAGTAGGGAAAATACACAACTGTCTTCTACTGGGTACAGAAATAGCTTCTCTGGAATGGGCTGCATTATATCATTAAAACCTTGAGGTCAAAGCCCAATTCAAGAAAATTGATTCATTCAGTGTATCAGACATTAATTCTATTAAGTATTAATATAAACATAAAGGATAGGAAGATGGAATAAAGAAGGAGACATATGGCTAAGAATGGCATTTATCCCAAATTCAGCATTACTCGGTAAGTGGTTCTGGATATGAGATACGATTCTTTATCTTGGTCCATTCTCAAATCATTCTTTTCTTTGCAATGGTCCTTATTTTCCTAGAAAGTATAATGTAACACACATAATTATTGTTACACAATAAATAGAAGTTTATTGCCCTAGGAGGGAAAAATACCAGTCTTATTTCCTTATTCTCCTTTTGATAAAATGAAGAAGAATTTTAAATAGAGACATAATATGAAATACTTTCCTTTCTTATGAAACATGTATTATTTTTACTCATAAATTTAGCATAAGCTATTTGAACATGGAAATCCTGAGTTACTCAAGTGCCTGATTGAGCTTTTAATAGTATTTCATATGAATTATAATGGAACTCATATTTCTGTCCACAGGTGAAAATCCACTGTTAGCTTGGTCCACAATGGATAAGTTATTCTTGTCAGAGAAATACATCTATAAGACTCCTATCTCCACATTAGTATAGTGAGAATGCTAAATAGAATCATCTGGGCAAGAAACTCAGACAGAAATGCTAATTATTTAAGACCATGAAAACAGAAAAGAATGTCCTTTCTTGCACAATAACTACTGCAGGAAATATTTTAGGGCCTCATTGGAGAAAACAACTGTTGTTAAAAAAAAAAAAGCTGATAAAGATGATAATATTTAAAATCTGAACATTGACTTACAGTCAATGTTTTTCAATGACTGAAAAGTCACTGTGCAGTAAAATAGATTACAAGGTGTATTAGTTTCCTATTGCTATATAGAAATCATCACAAAGTTAGTAGCTTAAAACAAGAAAAAGCTATTATTTCAAAGTGTCAGAACATGAGTTACTGGGTTCTCTGTTCAGGATCTCATCTGATTGAAATTATGATGTTGACCAAGGGTTCATCTCATCTGAGGCTCATTATTCTCTTCCAAGCTCACTGGTTGTTAATAGTGTTTAGTTCCTTGTGGTTGTAGGAACAAGGTCCCTGTTTTTGTTTTGTTTTGTTTTCCCCTAGTTTTCAGCCAAGGATGTCTTTCAACTCTGTAGGCCATACTCGGGTACCAGCCATAGGGCCCTCTCACAACATGGCAGCTAATTTCTTCAAACTTAGCAAGAAAATCTTTTTTTCAGCCACTACTATGGGCCTGGGTCATATAAAATGTAACATAATCACAGGATTGACTATTCCATCACCTTTGCTATGATATAACCTAAGCAAGAAAGCAAGTATCTCATTATGTTCACAGATCCCATCCAGTCTCAAAAAGCATGGGAATCTTAGAGGCTATCTTAAAATTCTCACAACTAATGGATGTGGTGAGCATTGTAGAGGGGAAGGGTATGCCTCTAATCCTTGCTTGGGTAAGGCAAAGTCATAAAATGGAACCAAAATATTTGTATACTCATAATATCCTGAAATAAAAATAAATAAATAAATAAGTAAAAAAAATGATCACTACTACACTAGAAAATTATAAGAAAAACATAAGAACGTAGAAGAGTTTAAGTAAAATTTGTACAACTCAACATAAAGTCAGAATGGAACCAATTCTGTTATTCGAATGCAGATAATGGAAAATATATGTTCTCAAATTAAGATTTACTTAATTCTTCATTAAAGATTCAACACTTCACTTGATAGGTATCTTTCTCTTTTATAAAAGTGCATATTTCTTTCAAATTCTAAGTGCGTTAAACCTTTTAATCATTCAAAAATAGATATTGATATTCCTATTAGAGGTATTTTAATATAATTTTGAATATATTATTTATAATAATTACTATGATTAAGGTAATTATATTTATATTTCATGTTGTTAGATCAATCTTTCCTAACTGAAAATGTCGTTTCCCTAAAGTCTGACAAAAATAGTTCCTTTAGCTTGACAAAAATTTAAAGTAGTTTTTTCCAGATAATATGCCCCTGATCTCTCTTTTCTTAGAACATTATTTTAGAAAATTTGCAATTGTAAATTCTCTTCTTTGACATTTAAATCTTTTATAAACCAGACATGTTGTTCTCTAGGGCCTGGGAGCCATCCCTTTGAAAGTTAGTCATTGAAGGTGATATCACCCCAATCTTCCAGTTTCTGTGGGAGTGTAGGAGCCTAGTTTTAATAATATACAACTAATAAACAAAGGTAGCCTAAACACATTAACCACCCTTCTGCCTAACATCCTTCAGTACTTTTCCATTAGCTTATCAACTGTTTAAAAATCCTCCCACTTTAAGTTTCAGAGCAATTGAATTCAATATCTCTCCTCTCTTGCAATACACTTGGCTGCTATTACACTAGTCTTGAATAAAGTCTTGCTTGCCATTTTTTAAAAAAGTATCTGGTGCAATGTCTCTTTGATACGTCTAAATTAAAGAATCATAAAATTTTTGTTAATGTACAAGATGAATCCTAAATGACTATTTTATTTGGGTTTTTTGACACCCATAAAAGATGCATTATGTATATAATGGAATACCCTTATAAACAGAAATAACTCAGTAAAGATTATTTGTGTCTGAGAGTGCTATACTATACTTTTACCTATGTTATTTGAACTCAAATGAATGCTTAGAAAACAGCATTTACACAGGAACCTCATCTCATTATTAGGAAGCCAGCCAGGAGTCTCATGGTGTTATTGACTATGTAGCAAAAAACTTGGGTTTAATGAAAAGTTAGAATCTTTAACTAAGATTTACTTCATCTGCAATCATAAACTTGAAAATTCACATTGTAGGTAGTTTCTCCTGTTTCATATTTGCTTTCCTTCATCTTAAACATTTTAAATATGTTAGAACTTATAAAGTTAGTTTTTAATGAAAACAATGTAAATGTCTTATGCTAATGATGTTACATGAGCAAAAGTGCTGGGGATTTTTTGAAACACAAAAGAAAAAACTTTATTACTTTGTTGCAGGTTTGCTCAACTTCAACACTTGAAGTTTTGGGCTGAATAAGTCTTTGTTGTGAAGGGCTGTCTTTATAGGATGTAATAGTCTGGTCTCTTACCTACTGGATAATAGTAGCATACCACCCCCAGTTGTGACATCCAAAACTCTTCAGACATGGCATGGTGCCCCTGAGCTGTGTATGTGTGTTCAGGTGGGGGGAGGAGTAAGTAGAAAAACACACCCCTTAGTTGAGAAGCATCATTCTGTTGTTAGAAGATTGGCAGATAAAGACATTGCTGCTGATCTAATGCATTTGGAATTTATCAAAGCTTTAATATGTAAATAGATAATTCTCTTCCTTACATTAGGAATTACAACAGAAGCAGGGAATCATCATTTTTCGTATATTCACTTGTTAGAGTAGGAGACTAGGAGACAAGGCTGAGATCAGGTGCAAGGACTTGAAGATCAGGTGCAGGTGTTAAAGTAAACAACTCTCAAGCAGAAGCTAACTAGAGGCGCTGATGACCACAGGCAAGGACTAGCTTCAGCGGGCTTGTCAGCTCTGTCTGCCACCTTACATGAACTTTGGCTAATTACAATATGATTTACATTGTGGTTTTAAAATTTTTCTACCTTTGAAATTGCTATGACAGTTCTGAAACAAGCATATAAGGTATGAAAATGGGAGGGAACCTAGTTCTAGAAATTACTCCCCAAATTCTGAGTAAAAGCCAATCCCTTGGCTTTGAGCATTGCCCTCTACTCAATTAGTATGACTACAAAGGACCTAAAACCACATCCTCCCAGTGCAGCTGCTCTCTTTCAAGCCTGCTCGCTCTACTCCCTGAGAGTGTACTTTTGCTTTCAGTAAAAAGCTGTCACATGCTTGGCTTACATGGCGTGTCCTGAAATTCCTTTCCCAACAAACACCAAGAACTTGGAAAAGCCTCCACTTGGAGACTGGTGGCACACTAATTGATCTCTAGGCCTGCTTAGTCTCAGATAAGAATATCTGACCCATTATCAAAGGTGACATGGCATTGCTGTCTGTTGGGTCTCTTGGATATGCAACTTTAAGAACAACAAAAAAATAACTTGTCAAGCTTCTTTGACAATCCTTGTATTGCAAATCAAACTATGTTATCTGAACAAAGGAAACAAGTTCAGAATTTGAGATTGAGATGAAATTAAATTGGTGAAGCATAGACTGTAAAATTAGTTGCTCTCTCCCTGGCTCTCTTGTCAACACTGTGAAGCAGGTTCCATCAGTCGACAGTGTTGTCTTTTTATGGCATACAAAAGGAGATGAGGTATTTTTAGACCAGAGTGAGAGGACCACATCCAGGCTAGAGTAATAACATATTGGTGTTTTACTTATACTATATACAAAAGATATTTGCTAAATTAAAGTATTACGTCATCTTTCAAAACCTATCTCAAATATTATTAATATCTCCTTCAGGAAATATTCCAAAATCTCAAATTTGAATACATACTAACTTTTATGCTATAGCACTCCTCAATCATAGCACTTATTACAATATATTGTAAAGGTGTATTTTTTATGACTTTTATCACACTGAAAACAACTTTAAGAGTCAGGACTGTGGCCTATTTGACTCTGTATTCCCCAAACATAGACTGATGTCTTGTGTGCAGTCACTGTTCGCAGAATGAAGAACTTAATTAATTACATAGACTATCGAATCAAAAGTAGAACCCCATATCAAAACAATAAATTAAACCAAAGAGCATTTGGAGAGGCTAAAATATAAAATTCATAAGAAAATCTAATATACTCATAACATTCGGCTGCATTTGATAAGGCTGGTATTTACTTACTTATTCCTTTCCACAATGATTTCATAAAGTGATTTCATAAAATGATTTCCTTGACACTCACTGCTTAATTTCTCCTTGTCTAGGATCCATAAACAGAAAAAGTCAAAGAACAAAAAGTTTCTGTTCTTTCCTTTTGCTTAAGACTCCAGAATCTCATTTTCCAAACAGGAAAGCATCGTCTGAGTATATCTACATATGCTGTGTCATACACCACTTTAGCAAAGGATTATTGTAAACTTTTATTAGTAGGGAATAAGGCTCTGTAAAGTAGCAGCTAAAATAATTCTTCAAAGTACAGGTCATTATTTTTCTGCTGAAAAAAATACCCCTTTCAAATGTAAATGTTCATATTAAAAAACAAAACAAAATATTCAAATATAACACATATGACCATAAGAAAGTTGTTGAAGTGAGTTGTTCAGTAACAGCACTGACAGAGAAGTTTCTTTATAAATTGGTGCCAAAGATTGTAAATTTGTATTGATGCAAAACTCAGCCTGTGGACTTAAAAATTTGAGACACAGACTCATAATTTATTAACAACCCTCTTCTTCCAGGAAACATGATGAATAATCGACTCCTTAAATGCACGTGAATTATATGCAGCCCTTTTTTTAGAAGACAGATACTTCTGCTGAATCCACATGAATGCTCCTTATGTATATTTAATAGAAAAGCAGGTTGTTTCACACAAATATTCTCTGAACAGAGATAAAATGAATACAGCAATAACAGGGTGAAAGATACCCATCCCACTGAGTTGACTAAAAGGAGATCTAAAATGATAAGGGAAGAACAAGATACAATGAGGGAATCTAATCAAGGCAGAGGCAATAAAAGGATAAGTTGAAAAAGCTGATGAGTGTTTAAGATAAAATGAAGAACAATTTCTGGCTTAGTGAAGGTAAAGCAAGAAAAACATATTTAAAGTGCCAGAAACTGACTAGAAAATTTTTGCAAGAGTTCAAAGCCAGAACATCCAGAACAAGCAAGCGAGGGTAGTTTTCCTCAAACACTAGGAGGCTCAGAGGAAGATATCTAGTTCTGGAGTAAAAGGATAAATGTCAACAAGAGACCAGACACCACAGGTTCAAAAGAAACTCATAGTTGTTCAGTATGAAAAAATATACATATCTGCTAATTGTTACCTGAAATTTCCTTTGCAAAAATTGTATCTTATACTTTCAATTGATTTCCAAATAAAGTTGAGAAGGACTTTCCAAGGAGCAGGGAGATTATGTGGATATTGAGAGTAGGATTTATTTTAGGGTAAAAGTCCAACAAGGAGGTCTCCCATAAATTACTTGAATGGGAACAAGTATGACCAACAGAAATTCAGCTTTTTCTCTAACAAGAAATATTATTTTCCAAGAAGGAGGCTTGTGTTTTATTCCTTTTTATATTTATTATATTTTATTTTTAAATTATATAAAATAGTCTAAGGTTAAATTCTGTAGTCAGTTTATTTTCTTGTAATTCCATTTTTCCTCACTATACATTTAGATATATAAAAGTTACAGTGAGTATATATTTAGTTAATTCAAATTCCAACTCCATTATCAAGAGTATTAACTCCCTCCTGAAAGGTTACATCTGTGAATAAGGGAAATTTTATAGTCCTCCTAATGTTTGGATGGGGAAAATCCTTATAGTATTATGTATGTTGCCTTTGAAGCAGAGGATCTTGGTTTTGTCCCCTACGTTTTTAAGTTTTGGTTGATCTTGTTCATATAATATTCTGGTTTCTGCTGTCATGGTTCAAAGTCAATTATGGGTGTGTTCCATTGACTGTGTCTTAGTAGTTTTGCCTTACTCTCCCCCAGGAACTTTAGATCCCTTTCTCCTTCTCCATACCCCCACTCCCAGGGATCTGGTGAAAATTCGTATTCAGTATCTGGACCCAAGGGTGGATTCAGTTTTTGTGAATTCATAAACCCGTGCAATTTGGGGGCCTCTTTAAAAAAATAACAAATTAATTTTGTACAAAAAGCTAGGTGTAGGGTCTTTGAAGGAGCCCATACTATTAGGGACCCTTAAGCTGCAACTTCATTAGCTTCTTAGTATATCCAAGGCCAATTACATCACCTAGCACACTCAGTGGTAAAAGACACTTTACCACAATGCAGCTGTTATTAGTATATTTCCCTAACTGGCAAACTAATGCATATGCAGCATTAGAATTAGTCAGAATCTGAGCTACCATTTGCATCCTCCATTGGGACATGGAAGAACTTCTGGGTCTCTTTCATATCACAGCCAGACTGTAGGTTGCCCGGAGTACTGTCTTAGTCTTTTCTATCTAGTCACGTCATGTCACAGCTTTACTATTGCCAGTAATTTTTCTGTGGGTCTCATATCATGATTTCAGGAGAATAGGGAAAAGGCCTTCTTATCTCCTTTCTCTATGACCTATCTAACCACTACCACTGCTAGGATTAGGACCTAGAAGAAGGGAGTGAGGTCTCACCCACACATAAACACACACACACACACACACACACACACACACACACACACACACACACTCTTAAATCACCACTCCTTCTCATGCCAAAAATTTACCTATTGTAGAATGAGTAAAAGATCCATTTTTACTGTGGCAGAAGCTTTATTTATTTTAGATCTCTTTTATATGTCTTCTTCTTCATTCTCAAGGTGGTAATAATCCTGTTCCCATCCTTGGTGCAATTAAAGTACAGGGATAAGAAAGGGAACCTAGTCTCAATCCTAATGTTGCAAGATTCAATAAAAAGTATTGCAAAAAGATCTCTCTCTTTCTATATGTAGAGGTTAGACTGCATTAGGAATAAGTAAAATGATAGGGATTCAGAATCATAAAGGGTATTCTGTTTCCTTTTCGTATGTGGAGAAGGTAGGTGTGATGACAGTGGAGAAATAGTATTCAAAGATACAGATGTGAGAAGGGACCATGAAAGGAATAAACTAGGGGAAATTGGTACAAATTCCACCTTCTCCTCCAATCACAGCAATGAGGTGAGCATGGGAGATGGTGAAGATAAGTGGGAGGAAGTGCAATATGGGAGGATACAAAATTGAGATATTTCAAAATTGATGAGCTACATTTTCTCTCTCCCTCCTAAGGACAGGAGGTTATCTTTGAGAGAGCACATTTGCCTTTTTAAAATGTCCTCTAACTGTGTTTCCATTTGATTGTAAAAATATTAAAGTTACATTTTTCAGGTTTTGACATTTTCTTGGAAATTGCAATAGAAGGAATGGAAGACAAGGTAGAATAACCTTCCTTGTCATCTTTTCTCAAGTGATGATAAAAGAATAGACACTAGGGCCGGGCACAGTGGCTCACGCCTGTAATCCTAGCACTCTGGGAGGCTGAGGCGGGCAGATTGTTTGCGCTCAGGAGTTGGAGACCAGCCTGAGCAAGAGCAAGACCCCATCTCTACTAAAAAAATAGAAAGCAATTAACTGGACAACTAAAAATATATAGAAAAAATTAGCCGGGCATGGTGGTGCATGTCTGTAGTCCCAGCTACTTGGGAGGCTGAAGCAGGAAGATTGCTTGAGCCCAGGAGTTTGAGGTTTCTGTGAGCTAGGCTGACGCCATGGCACTCTAGCCCAGGCAACAGAGTGAGACTCTGTCTAAAAAAAAAAAAAAAGAATGAAGAATGTATACTAGTAAGGGAGAAAGCAAGTCCTGAATTGATTGATACAAAGAACAGTTTTCAAAGGAAGTCTAAATGAGGTCATAGTTGAGTTCAGGTGGAAATAACATAGTGATATGTGGAAAAAGTAGCTGTTATCATAGCATTAGAATATTAATATAATTCATTCTAGTTGTCATAACATTTAATTATAGCCTTGAAGTATGGGGCCCAAGGCCAGTGGAATAAAACTGGAGGTTACTATAATTGAGGCAAATTAGATGAATGTAAAGATATAATTATGTATAGGTTATCTTAATGAGAATGAATATTCTACACATGGTGATATTAGTTTTCTATTGCTGAGTAGTAAGTTATCACAAACTTAGCCACTGTGAAAAAAAAAAAACAAACTATTTGTTATCTCATGCCTCTGTAGGTTAAAAGTACAGGTAGGCTTGGACCACTCTCTGCTTAGAGACTCATGAGGTTAACATTAAGGTGTTGGCTCAGCCTGGCTCTTTACAGAGACCCTGGGAATTAACTACCAGGGTAAAACCACCTGAAAGTTAAAGCTCACAGCTCTTATACAACAATAGCACAAGAGGGAAAATAAAACAAGGTACCATCCAACATGATGAAGAGAAAATTATCACACATATCAATACTAACACTGAATGTGAAAGGTCTTAATGCCCCCCTTAAAAGACATAGACTGACGGAATGGATTAAAAACATGCTCCAAGTATATTCTGTCTCCAAGAAACACACCTAACTCAAAGGACTAGCACAGACTCAAGTTAAAGTGATGGAAAAGAATATTCCACACAAATGGAAACCATAAGCAAACAGAAGTAGCCATTCTCATATAAGACAAAATAGACTTTAAATCAACAATGGTAAGAAAAGATAAAGATGGTCATTATATAATGGTACAGAGAACAATCAATAAGAAGACATAACAGTCCTAAATATATGTACACCTAACACAGGAGCTCCCAAATTCATAAAGCAAATTCTAGTAAATCTAAGCAAAGAAATAAATAGTATCATGTTGAGGGTTACGGTCGAGACATGAGAACCCCAGGAGTGGGACAAGACTTTGCCAAAGAGCAACCTGTGGACATGTCAGTTCACTGAGCAAAAGCTGCTCCACCTTAAGGGGGACATTCCACCAATCAGGGATGTCTGCAAACCAACCCCACCTTGAAGCCTAAGGGCTACAGCCTAGATGTCTGCAAACAGACAGAGTTTGTAATCCCAAGGCAGAGAGAATGGTCAAAGGATGTCAGCCCAGTAGATAAGAGCAGTTTGCTATTCTAAGCCTGAGGCAACGTTCCTCTCTCTCTCCTGATTTCATGTCTCAGTAAATGAGGAACTAGATAAAGTAGAAAGAAGTACATGGTCTCTTTGTTTCCATTTAGATTATAGGCTTTACTGCTAACTCAGAAGCTTTTCATGTGAAATCATTGTAATCTATAATATGAAAAAGAAAATAAAAATAGATGATAGACTTCAGTCAGTACCACTTGGCTCACGGAAATGCTAGTGATCCCCTGACTTCCCTGCACCCTTCACCTTACTTTTTTTGTCCATGTCTTTGTCTCTCCCATCTCTTGAAATGCACACTCCCTGGGGACCCAGTTATATTGGGGGCATTACAAACCCCCAATAGTAGCACTGTGATTGCCAGAGATTTCAACACCCCACAGAGAGAGCTGGACAAATCATCAAAGCATAAAATCAGCAAATAAACACTCGACTTAATGGGGATTCTACAACAAATGAACCTAAGAGACATTTACAGAACATTCTACCCCAAAACTAATGAATATACATTCTTCTCATAAGCACATGGGATATTTTCCAAGATTAATCATATCTTAGGCCACAAAACAAGCCTCAGCAGATTCAAAAAATTCAAGATTATACCATATATATTCTTAGATGAAAGTGGAATAAAACTAGAAATCAATTCTAAGAGAAACATTCAATTCTACACAAAGTCATGGAATTTAAATAACCTGCTACTGAACAATCCTTGGGTCAATGATGAAATTAAGATGGAAATCAAAAGAATCCTTGAACTGAATGACAAAGGGGACAAAAACATTCAAAATCTATGGGATATAGTAAAAGCAGTTCTAAGAGGAAAGTCCATTGCCTTAAATGCCTGGATCAATAAGACAGAAAGATCATAAATTAACCACCTAATGTCATGTTGCAAGGATTGCAAGGAACTAGAAAAAGAAGAGGGAATGACACCCAAAGCCAGGAGAATAAAAAAGAAAAAAACAAAACAAAAACAAAACAAAAACAAAAACAAAAACAAAAAAAGATCTGACCAAAACTAAACAAAATGGAAACCCATCCAAATGATACAAAAAGTTGGTTCTTTGAAGAGATAATTAAAATTGACAGACCACTAGCCAGATTAACTGGAAATAGCAGAGAAAGTATTCACATAATCTCAATCAGAAATGAAAAAGAGACATCACAAGTGATACCACAGAAATATAAAATATCATTCATGAATAGTACAAAAACCCCTATAACCATAAGCTAGGAAATGCAGAGGAAATGGATAATTTCCTGGAAATGTACAACTTCCCAAGTTTGAATCAAGAAAAAATACAAATCCTGAACAGACCAATAATGAGCAGCAAGATTGAGCCAGTAATAACAAATCTTCCACCAAAAAAAAAAAAAAAAAGGATTCACAGTCAAATTCTACCAGACCTATAAAGAAAAAAATTGCCCCTATCCTACAGAAATTATTTTATAATATCAAGAAGAAGAGAATGAACCTTAATTCATTTTATGAAACCAGTATCACCTGATACCAAAGCCAGGAAAGAATACAATAAAAAAAGAAAACTATAGACCAATATCCCTTATGAACATAGATGAAAAAATCCTCAATACATACTAGCAAAATAAACTCAACAGCTCATCAAAAATATAATTCTTCATGATTAGGTGAGCTTCATCCCAGGGTTCAAGAATAGTTTAACATATGCAAATGAGATTCAGCACATAAACAAGCAAAAACAAAGACTATATGATCATCCCAATAGATGTAGAAAAAGCATTTGATAAAATCCATCATACTTTCATGATATAAAACCCTCAACAAACAAAGCAGAAAAAGAACATACCTCATAATTATAAAAGCCATATGTGACAAATCCACGGCCACAATTATACTGAACGGGGAAATTTGAATGCATTGTCCCTAAGAACTGGAACCAGAAGGGGGTTCCCACTGTCACCACTTCTATTTGACATAGTACTGGTAGTCCAGCCAGAACAATCAGGCAAGAGAAAGAAATAAACAGTATTCAAATTGGGAAAGAGGAGGTCAAACTATCCCTGTTTACTAATGATGTTACCTTGTATCTTGAAAACTCTAAAGACTCCACCAAAAGAGTCCTATAAAAGATAAATAGATGGAATTCTCCCCAACACATTATCAAAGTCTCAGGTTACAAAATCAATGTACACAACTCAGTAGCATCACTATATACTAATAACAGTCAAGCTGAAGGTCAAATCAGGGACTCAATGCCATTCACAATAGCTACTAGGAAAACAAAATACCTAGGAATATACTTAACCAAGAAGATGAAAGATCTCTACAATGAGAACTACAAAACACCCATGAAAGCAATCACAGATTACACAAACAAATGGAAAAATATCTCTTGCTCATGGATAGGTAGAATCAACATCATTAAAATGTCCATACTGTCCAAAATGATTTACAGATTCAATGTAATCCCTATCAAAATACCAAGGTGATGTTTCACAAATCCAGAAAAAATAATTCTACACTTTATTTACAATCAAGAAAGAGCCTGAATAGTTAAAACAATCTTAAGCAGAAATAACAAATCTAGAGGCATCATATTACGCGACTTTAAAGTATACTACAAACCTATAGTAACCAAAACAGCACGCTACTGAAATAAAATAGAGAGTCAGAACAATGCAACAGAATAAAGAACTGAGAAATAAAACCATCTTCCTACAATCAACTGATGTTTGACAAAGCAGATAACAACATACGCTAGGGTAATTAAGACCTATTCAATAAATGGTGCTGAGAAACTTGGATAGCCACCTGTAGAAGAATAAAACAAGACCACTGTCTCCAGCCATGTACAAAAATTAATTCAAGATGGATAAAATGCCTAAATATAAGGTATGAAATCTAAAATTCTAGAAGAAAATTGAAGAAAAGCTCTTCTCATCATATGCCTACGCAAAGAATGTATGACTAAGATCCCAAATGCAAATACAGCAACCATAAAATACATAAAATGGGACTTAATTTAATTAAGGATCTTCTGTACAGCAAAGTAAATAGTCAACAGAGTGAATAGACAATTTACAGAATGGAAGAATATATTCACAAACTCTACATGTGACAAAGGACTAATACCCTAAATCTACAAAGAACACAAATCAGCAATAAAAAAACCTCCATCAAAATGTGGGCAAAAACAGAAGCTTTTCAAGATAGAGAAATGGCAAACATATGAAAAAAATGCTCCACATAACTAATCATCAGGGAAATGATAATGAAAACTACAGTGAGACACCACCTCACCCTTATCAGAATGGCCATTATTAAAAAGTTGAAAAACAGTAGAGGCTGGCATGGATGTAGATAGAGAGGAATGCTTTTACGCTGTTGGTGGGATGCCAAACTAGTAAAATCTCTATGGAAAACAGTATGGAGATTCCTCAAAGAAATAAATGTATACCTATCATTCAATCCAACAATCCCACTGCTGCGTATCTACCCAAAACAATGGAAGTAATTTTATCAAAAAGACACCTGCACCCGAATGTTTATTATAGCACATTTCATATTTGCAAAGATGAGTGGATAAAGAAAATGTGGTGGTATGTTTGTATACACACACACACACACACACACACTCACAAACACCATTGAGTACTACTCAGCCATAAAAAGGAATGAAATTATGTCCTTGCAGCAACTTGGATGGGACTGGAGACCCTTATCCTAAGTGAAGTATCTTAGGAATGGAAAACCAAACATCATATGTTCTCACTAATAAGTGGGAGCTAAATGGTGGGTACACATGGGCACAAAAAGATATAAATGACAATGGAAATCAAGAAGGGGGGAAGGTGGGAGGGAAGATGTGTGATAAAAACTTACCTATCAGGTACAATGTACACTAGTCTGGTGACAGACACACTAAAAGCCTTGACTTAAGCATTATTCAAGTTATCTATATAACAAAAACATTTTTATCTCCTTAATATTTTGAAATAAGAAAATAAATGAAATAGTTGTTTTTTGAAACCAAAATGCAAATGGTATTAAAAATACTTTTTCTATATTGTTCACAGCAACCTCAAACTTCTGGACTCAAGCTATCTTCCTGCTTCAGCCTCCCAAGTAGCTGGAA
Organism: Lemur catta; assembly: GCF_020740605.2. Classification (NCBI taxonomy): domain Eukaryota; kingdom Metazoa; phylum Chordata; class Mammalia; order Primates; family Lemuridae; genus Lemur; species Lemur catta. The sequence goes on along the minus strand of NC_059128.1, from coordinate 51,355,052 downwards.
CTACAGGTGAGCACCACCTCGCCTGGCTAATTTTTTCTATTTTTGGTAGAGACGGGGATCTCGCTCTTGCTCAGGCTGGTCTCCAACTCCTGAGCTCAAGCAATCCTCCTGCCTTGGCTTCCCAGAGTGCTAGGATTACAGGTGTGAGCCACCATGCCCATCCTAGATCCCTTTTAAATGATATATATCTATTCACCAAGTTTTCACATTAATTATATCTCAAGTATATGTTATTGGTTTTTGGTGAAACGTAGCATATTCAAAACTACTTCTATTTTATTTTCTTTTCCTAGTGTTCTTCTTATATTACTTAGAGTTTTTTTTTTTTTCTTGAGTATTCAACTCTTTAGAGCCAGGCATCTAGCTTATTTTACTTGAGCTCATTCTTGCTTGACATTAATTAAAGATTTTCACACAGGTATTTGGCTATAAGACCAGTTCTTCAGTTCTTTGTGAATAATCTGTTTCTTTCTATTGGCTTTTAGTAAATTTTACAGAGACATTTATTGATCTTTTACAATGTATGAATGAAATGTAGCATTTCTTCTAAAATGATTTCTCTTTTTCTATACTATGGTATGATTAATCAGAGCTTACTTTTTGCATTTACAAGATACTTACATGAAAATACTAGAATGTTACATGCATATACTTAATATTTTAATGAAATTTTCTTTTAATAAGTGATAATATCAATTTCTTTTTTTACTATTTTATCTGACAATTGTTGAGAAAGTATAAAATGTATAGAAAATGACTTTAGGCCACATCTATATTTAAGTATATTTTGCCCTAACCTATTACATACCAGTATTGTGATGTGTTAAGCCACAGATTTCCTTTATCAACTTTATTATATTTCAATTTATGATAACACACATTTTATGGATTACTTAGATGGCTGATTATATTCCATTTTTAAATTATTCCTAAGTAATAGCATAGTTATGGGCATACTGTAAGCAACAGTAACTTTGTTAGTATTAATAACATTGGTTTGTGTTCTTTAATAAAATGATAAACTGGTCTGTCTTTTCTAAGTCTTTAGTATGGAGGACTGATTCAATCTCATCAGTAGTAGAGCTGGTTTGGGTAATATTGTTGCTACGGTTACCCTCAGATTACCATATGCTTCAAATTCTACTAGTGTTACCTTATGTTTAGTGTGATGGCTTGTGCACCAGATTTCTCTCAATGTGAGCTCTATCCTCAGTTTTGGGTCTTTCCTTTACATCTTCACTTCAAAGAATGTTTCTTTCTACTCTCTTGGCTGTCACGTAGCTGTAGACTACTGGTGGGTAAGGAAGTGCTCCTTTCTGGTTCAGCCTCAGGTGTCACCAGGTACTGTTTCTCTAGATTATCAGGGGTAAGGTCTTCCCTCAGAGAGCATAGCCCAGAACCTCCAAGGGCAGTACCTTCCTACCAGTATTTTTATTTCAGCTCATTGAAACAGATTGCAGACTGTTGGCCTCAAGGACTGTGACAGAATGCATTTCTGTTGTTTTAAGTCATGTTGTGATAATTAGTTACAGCAATCATAGGACATTAATATTCATGTAAGCAGGAGATCATGTCCTGCCTCTTCTTAGAGACTCTCATCTTTCCTTACATTTCAGATTACCTGGGTGCTCTGTGACCTCCACTTTCTGATAGGTTCAATAAAATTATGACTTTGAATATTAGATATTAGATTAGTTATTAGATTTATCCTGTTGCTGTAAATGTGGAAACAACTCTCCAGCTTTTTACTTTCCAAGTCATGGTTTGTCAACAACAGTGATACTGTTATTTTGAGTGGGATAATCCTCTGTTATGAGAGGGTGCCGTTCTATGTACTGGAGGATATGTAGCATCCCTGGCCTCTATCCACTACATCCCAATAGTACCAATTCAGTTGTGACAACCAATAGAGCCTCCAGACATTGCTAAATGTTTCTTGTAGGGTAAGTTGCTCCCACTGGATAACCACTGTTCTAAGTAGAAGCTGAAAGTTGGGTACTTTATAGCGTTTGTCTTCTTTCACTCAATATTATGTTTGTGAGGTATGTACCTAAGAACGCTACTAATTTATTGATTCTATCACTAATGGACATTTGGGTAATTACTTACTTTTGTTATCACATGTAGTGCTCTGTGAAATTCTAGCACATGCCATTTGCTGAACAGATGTATGCATTTCTATTGGGCACATAGCTAATGGTAAAACTGCCAGACCAGATGGCACACAGTCTTACTACTGTAGTGGGTACAATTGGATAGATTTCCAAAGCAATTTTACATATTTAACCTCTCTCCAGCAAGTTGTTAAGAGTCCTGGTTACTCCATATCCTGCCCAATATTGTCTTATGATCTATGTTTTTGATTTGATCAATTCTGTTATGTATGTATAGTACTGAGATATAGTTTGCATTTCCCTGATGATCAATTAATTTGAGGCCGTACATAAGAGAAGCCAGACTCAAAATATTACATAATAGGCCAGGTGCATTGGCTCATGCCTGTGATCCTGCACTTTGGGAGGCCAAGGCAGGAAGATCAGTGGAGGCCAGGAGTTCAAGAGCAACCTGGGCAAAAAAAAGTGAGACCTTATCTCTACAAAAAAATTAAAAAATTAGCCCAGTGTGGTGGCACACTCCTGTAGTCCCAGCTACTTAGGAGGCTGAGGCAGGAAGACCTCCTCATCAAACCTCAGGAGTTTGAGTTTATAGTGAGTTTTGATGACACCACTACACTCTAGCCTGAGCAACAGAGCAAGACCCTGTCTCAAAAAAAAAAGAAAAATTACATAATAAATGATTCCATTTATATGACATTTTGGAAAGTGAAAAACAACAGTGTCAAAAAAAAAAGCTGTGATTTCTGAGTGCTGGGGGTTGTGGGAGGGTTCAATTACAAAGGAGCACAAGGGAGGTTTTGGGGGTGAAGATCTATACTTTGATTGTAATGATGGTTACATGACTGAATGCATCCTTCACAACTTACAGAGCTCTCTACAACTTTTAACTAATTTTACTGTACATAAGCAAAAATTTCCACAAAAATTGTACTAAAAGCTGTTCCAAAGAACAAATTCTTCTTTACCGTCAAGATAATTAAAAGTATCATCTTATGTTAAATATATATTGATATATTAATTTCTCATACTTCTGTATTCAATAAAACAAGTGTTTTAAATTGTAAAAAAATATTAAGTTACATAAGCCCAATACATAAGATCATTGAGCAACTGAGGTTTCAGTCTTACTCTGTTGCTTCAAAAAAAAAAAAAAATTAATGTCATTATGTCATATAAAGTTTGTTACACAAAATTTTTAGCCATCAAAACTCTGTCTTATGACATGGCATTAAGGTCATAATGTGTTAGATATTAATAAAAGTTCTAGAATATAACTTAAAAAATTCTATTTTAACAAGTGTTGCTAATAAGAGATAAGCATATTATTCTATATATTATGAACACTACTATGAAATTTCTCTCTTTTTCATCTACATTTTTCTGGTTACATTTAATAGCTAAATAGAAAGAGTAATGGATAAATTAATGATTTTTGTTTAAATATTGTTAGTAAATTATATATTCTATATATTTTATGAGATCAATTTTCTAGTAAAAGAATAGACCATTCTCTGGCTGTGTAAAACAGAATTATAATAGTTTTACTTATTTTATATAAAAAATGATATTTTCCTTATGGCCTAGTAAGCATTCAGCTAAATACTTTTTTTGGGTTTTGATTGTAGCGTTGCTCTAATCTCAAGATATCTAGAATAAAACTCATGTTCTTTCTTCTCAAAAGTTTCTTTTTATGCTTTCTTATTTTTGTTAGTGTTAGCCTCATTCTACCTAGTTCACAATTTTCTGTAATTTTTGACTCACTTTACTTTTACCTTAACCTCGAATTAGTCTTAAAATTCTCTTGAGTTTTCCTCCATGTCTCCTTCGTGCATTCATCTTGTTTTATTATATGGCATTATTTCAGACATTTGTCATTTCACCATTGCTTTGGCCTTTTTACCAATCTATAACCTCTGGTCTCGCCCATCCAATTTATCATAGACATATTAATTTTCTTAACAGAGATACAAAGAACACACTGTTAGAAGATGCATTTTCTCCCTTATGCATGTACACAAGTAAGTTAGCTAGTGTTCTCTTGCTGTGCTTGTCTTACTACTCCCTTAACCCAATTTTAGAAGACTGCATATACTCTGTTAAATGCTGTATATTTTTCAGCACTTTTTATTGAGATTCCAAAGCACATTTTGCAATCTTAAACTTGCATGACTATTTGATTGATGTCTGTTTCTCCTTTGGTTGATTAACTATAAGCTTCAAGAAGGTAGAGGCAGTGTATTCTTTGTTTCCCTTTATATATTTAGCATTATATCTAGGCAAAGTAGATGCTCAATAAACATTTATTTTGAGGGGGAGATGGCTGGATAATTAAATAAATAGTATATATCACATACAGGTATTTTTATTAAAAATCTTTAAAGTCTGAGCAGAAGTGAGACCTTGTCTCTCAAAAAAAAAAAAAAAAAGAAAAGAAAAGAAAAATTAGCCAGACATGGTGGCATGCACCTGTAGTCCCAGTTTTCTGGGAGGCTGAGGCAGGTGGATTGCTTGATCCCAGGAGTTTGGGGTTGCAGTGAGCTATGATGATGCTACTGCACTGTATCCTGGGCAACAGAGCCAGAACCTGTCTTAAAAAAATTATAAAACATTTTAATGTTTCTAATTCTCCATTTAATAAATGAACTTTTCTCTTTCTACATTGCCTTCTTCCAATGTTTAAAATTTTTCACAATTAGATTAAATCTTTATTTACATTTATTTTCAAATTTATAATGTAGGTTTCAGAAATTGAGATTTTCTGTCAAAAGAGTGAGCATTTCTCAGAAATTTATTGCTCACACTTACATGCTTTTGAAGGAATTTTGCACTAATATGAACTTTCACTTTCATTATGGTGTGTGGCAAGAAGTAAATGTCTAAATTGTTATACAATATTGAGTTTTCTTTATGATTTTGTTGAAGTATCTTCATTCCTCCTTTATTTGTGATGCTTCCATATATTTTTCATTTTTCAATGAGCTGGGAATAGTTGAAAAAAACTTCAGGTAAAAATAAGGTAATTATGATGAGTATCTACTACTTATCAGGCGTAGTTTGGTATTCCTCAGAGGTTGGAAACTTTTTCCTTAAAGGGCCAAGTAGGAAATATGTTAGGCTTCATGTGTCATATATTACATCTTGTATTTGCTCAAATCTCACGTTGTGGTATGAAAACAGGCATAAACACTATATAGTAAATGAGTGGGGCTTTGTTCCAAGAAAACTTTACAAAAACTATTAAACTATGTAATTTAGTATATTTGTTTTGTGTTCCCCACCTTTATATAACCCAACTAACTGTGGTTACTAATTTTCAAATGTGTTTTGTAATTTGATTTGAAGCTTTGCTGATGTTGACATCTTTACTCACTGAGTACTGTGTGTGTGGAGATGTGCATTCTTGCTGTATATAGAATCAGAGATATTCTGGCATCATGGATTACATTAGGAAGACTGTATTCTTGTCTATACTATAGATGCATCTATAACTTGAACGCTTAAAATAATTTAACCAAGAAACTTATGTTTTCTAAGGCAATGAAAGAAGAAATAGGTTTTTTGGACAATATTTGTTTAAATTTTTCTGTATAATTGATTCAGGGGGCAGGAGTTTTGTGTTTTGTTTTCAAAATTAATATAGATAATTTATATTTTTCCAATTTCATTTAATTTATAGATAAATATCAAATACACAAATATATTATTTTATCTAATATATAAAAATTCTACCCTGTAGTTATAGCTTCTCTTTTATTTCCATTATTTTGTTTCTGATTTGTCATTTTCTAAACTTTCAAAACTTTCAACTCTGTTATATTTGTGCCCAAAAGAATTCTATTATGAATGTTTATTTTCACTGTTTTTATTTCTTTTAAATTAATTAGTTCTTTTTTAATATAAAATCATTCTGTTTTCTTTGATTAACTTTTCTTTAAAATTTTGAGTTGAGGCCGGGCGTGGTGGCTCACGCCTGTAATCCTAGCCCTCTGGGAGGCCGAGGCGGGTGGATCGCTTGAGGTCAGGAGTTCGAGACCAGCCTGAGCGAGACCCCGTCTCTACTAAAAATAGAAATAAATTATCTGGACAACTAAAAATATAAATAGAAAAAATTAGCCGGGCATGGTGGCGCATGCCTGTAGTCCCAGCTACTCGGGAGGCTGAGGCAGTAGCATCGCTTAAGCCCAGGAGTTTGAGGTTGCTGTGAGTTAGGCTGACGCCACGGCACTCACTCTAGCCCGGGCAACAAAGTGAGACTCTGTCTCAAAAAAAAAATAAATAAAATTTTGTGTTGAAAATTGAGCTCATTTGTTTTATTTCTTCCTTTTGGTGTTTTATTTTTGGTGTTTAAGAAAAGCCAAAATAACTCACAGATATTCCCTCCACCCATGTATAACATCTTGTAGCATGAAAGATGCAAATAGTTATGAACTTTGTATCTGTGGCTACATTCTCACTTTTTTATAACCTATTTTAATGTAAAAATCTTATTCCTAATTTTTAAAGATGTCTTCATTCTTTAAATGAAACATTTCTTCAGTTATTTACATCATTCCCAGGCATATTAATAAAATCTATAAATATTAATATTAAGAAAATTTTTTTATATCCCATTGGTTTCTTTTTCTTTTTCTTTCCTTTTTTTTAAGAATCTTACTATGTATGACTCTTTTTCATGTTGGTTCAGTTTTTTCTGTTATTATTCAAAATCTTTGCTCATTGTTTTCATCTCTTTTTACTTTCCCTAATTATGTGAAAACTTCTCAAAATTATTTTTTACCTGAGTCAGTTATTTATTGAATTTAATTCTGGTTTTAACTTTTCTAATGAATTACAGTTTTTATAGTTTTTCCTTTTTGATTTTGTCCCTTATTTCTTGCCATCTTAAATTATTTCATCTTATTCTTCTAATTTTAGCTATATTTTGAAAAACTGTATATCTTTAATTTTTATTAAGGGATCCCTATCATATTTAATGTTTTCAGATCAGTCCTCTCAATGAGTAATTTCCAAAAGTTTAGCTGTTCTCTGTATCTTTAAGGTTGTTATCTCTTTACTTTTCCCTTATGGATTTCAGGTTTTTCTATTCACTTATTCTGTACTATTAAAATATTCTTTTATATACATTATCCTTCCATTCACAAAAGTTTAATAACTTCTTATATGATTGTAAAAAATTATTTTCTTTTTATGTGAATTCTGAATCTTCATAATTTGAACACTCTACTTCCCAAATTTTATTCCCTTATGCATTTCCCAGCCAATTAAACAAGCTTATATATTTGGTTAAGTTTCAACTGTTCTATGTTTGCTTCTAAAATTGGCCTTCTCTTAGCTGCTTTTATCCTTCAACAAAATTTTATAATTCCTATTTTTTTCCCAATACCCAGCTCCAGTGATACACTATTGGGAAAGTTTTCCTTAAAGTTTAGTACTTGTTAGTGCTGTTGATTTCCTGACACATTGCTTTATGTTATTTACCTTCTAAAACCCGTATTTACCACAGACATGTAAAGATCTGGTAATTAATGAAGAGTCAGTGAACTCAACAGTAAATCCAAGATCTGTTGCCTTTTCCTTATACAGAAATGTCATCTGCCATTTATTGTTTAATAATTACTAGCTTCTATAGTATATCTACATATTTTATTTTATTTTCATTTAGCCTAATTTTACAAATGTGCAAGCACAGAATTTGTGAAATTAAGAAAGTTACTCTTGTCAAGAGAAGATTCAACTTAAAATTTAAGGTTCCAATTTTCTATGTTATCAATCTGTTTATCTAGCTAGTAGTTATTTTCTTATATCCAGCCATTCAAATGTCTGATTTTCCATGCTTGCTTTTGTCCCATAATCAATTTTGAGAACAGGGGCGGGGGGCTGTTACTTTACATTATAATATCTGGTAGAATTTGCAGCACTTATCAGGGCATAGAGAATGTTTGCTGTTGAGAATGAAAAGAATCTGTGTTTATGGAAATATGTTTATTGAAACTGTATGTCACTTAAATTATGTAAACTTCCTGAAAACCAAGCAGCAAAACATCTGTTCTGGTGTGGGGCTTATTTAACATAGTTTCTTCATATTTTCAATTGAAAACTTGCTAAATTATAGGCCACTTCCTTGTGAAAGTGAAAGCTATTGTTATCAAAAACACTGTTTATTCATGTTCTTGGAAACTCATGTTTAAACAATATATTACAAGGCATATTTGGCAGCTGCAAAGAAACAAATCCAAATATCTCCCAATAATAAAGCTTAGTAATATGAACAAAGGAGAAGTACATTTTATAACATGGTTATTCATGCTGACTGATTAAATTGAGCCAGCTGTGATCAAAAGGACTTATCATTTATAACTCAAGCTCAGCAGCCTCTCTCAAAAGTGCATCTTCAATCAAAAACTGCTTATAAGGCCAATGTAAAAGAAATGTCTTCCATAAACTCTACAGAGTGCTGATTATGGTACCTAATAATCAACAGCATTTTAATAAAATATAAAAATAAAATCAGGATATAAACATTTTAAGGCTGAATGACATGACCATACTATTTGAGAAAGTAGTTCTTGAGGGACATCAATCCTCCCAAGTTCATTAAAATAAAATGGCTCTTTAAGTTTGGATACTATGAGAAAAAGTAACAAAATAATTATTTCTTTAGTTGATTGCTTTTATAAGTGCTAATTTTGTTTTTGAGAAGAGCCTGTTTTAATATTCAACAAATTACAATCAATCGGTTAAATTTAAAAAGCAGATAAAAGTTTTATAATCATTATAAATGAAAGCATAACATGGTAGTTCATAACATAGACTCTAGGATCTCAGTTCCACTACCAAAGATATATGTTAGTTAGTTAGCTAAGGTTAATTAGCTAAGTTTACTTATTTAATTAGCATCCTGTGCCTTGGTTTCCCCACCTATAAAATAGGCATAATAATAAAATCAGTCTCATTAGGGTTGTTATGAAGACTAAATTAGCTAATATATTTGAAATGCTAGAAATGGTGTCTGGCACAGAGAAAATAATATGTATTTTAAAAATTATGCATGTATGTAATCTCTTCTCTCAACCTAAATACACTGTAAAAAATATAAAACAAATACAAGCATATTTCTGTTTATCATCACTAATGTGATCTAAATTAATTTTTGCTAATTTTTTTACTTATACAGATAATTTACAGAAAAAAACACAAAGAATATTAAATACAAAGTGATCACAAGCAAAGGTAATATAAGTAATCTATAGTTTCCTGATAGTGATAACTATATAATATTTTTGTGTTTTTTTCTACTTTTCTAATGCATATATGATTTTCCATGTATTGACATATGATATATAATTCTGTGTCCTGCTCTTTCTTACTTAATTCTAAATTGAAGTATATGTCTTTAAATGTGTTCTGTCTCTGATAAACAGTCTTTTAATTAAAACATACATTCCATAATAAGGATGATTCATGATTTATTTGACTATTCCTATTTAGGGACAAATAAGGTGTTGCTTTTTAAAAATTCTATAACATATAGATAATAAAAGTTTTATGTCTTGCCTATATCTTAGTTCAGACATCAGATTATTCCATTACATTAGATTATGAATGAAATTCAGTCATGTGGTCTTTCTCCAATATTTTAGTCATAAATGTACTTCAATTGGCAAGTTTACTTTTAGTGTTCATATGATCTACAAATGTGGTGAAAGTCCCAAGAATCATTGAATTTGAGAAGGAAGTTTCTTAACTGGGAAAGTGGTTCCTCAATTGTGATTGTTTCTTGGATAAACTGAAGTCCAAAATTAAACTTGTTATCTTTATTGATATCCCGTTGTGGTAATTTGAGAAAAGAAAATACTGTGTATCCCCAAAACAAGAAGACTTTGTCATAACCACAATAAAGGAACCTTTTATAACTGACAGTTAAGTGGGCTCTAAAATAATCGGCAGTTGCATTTACAATGCCTTTCTTGTATTCACTAAAAGCAAAATATCTGATCACATTATAAAAATAAGTTCCCCACAAAAATTTTAAGTCATAAAAATTCAGGCAAACTATCAAGTAATCAAAACCAGCTTTAACAACATTTTTACAGTCTGAAAAATTGTAATATTGTGCTGGAGATATTCCAAGTAATTATAGCACTTCAATGTCAAGAATGCATTGTCTGCCTAGACAGTGTGATTATTGATAACGATAACTCACCCAACAATGGAAGTGTTGGATACCCCAAACAGGCCATCCTTCCAAACCATCCAAGTCATGTAATTGCTGGCTTAGCATGTGTGTTGGATTCTCAGGCTGTATTGCTTGCACATGTACAAAACTGAAGTTGAGAATAGATTATGATCTGAATACAGTCTAGAAAATAGTCTCCAATTCTTAATTTCTTGATCTGCCATCTCTGACATGATCCCATAAAGTTTATGCTTGTAGAATACTCCTTAGGCTGTCTTTCCTCTTCATGGTTGGTTATTCATGATATGAGATAAATTCAAGCTGTGGGTGCTATTATGATAGGGCAGAGGCTGCTGTGTAGGGAAAGATCTTCAAGGAGAAAAGTTAATATGATGGTATTACATCTGTTACTCCAGTGTAAATCATTTAAGAAAGAATTATCTCAGAACTAGTTTTTTCGCTGTTGGCAATTTAAATATATATTTAAAAATCTGGAAAATTTTTAAATTTCTGCTCCCTGCTTTTATTTCTTTTTCTGATAACATCATTTTACTAATTTATTTCTCATGATTAAAATAATTAAGTAAAAATATTTTAAAGAGAAAAGGCGTATATTTTTTAAAGTGATGATTTATTAAATAGGGGCTCCTTGTTGAAATGCCATTGTTGTAATAAAGATTTGAGGTACACAAAGTGTTTTAAAAATGTGATACTTTTAACTCTACTGACTTAAAAAGATATTTGGCTTAATTTGAGATTGTAATTTTCCCATTAGTTTGTAAGCATAATTAAATAAATAATTTAATGTTATTGCTTCAGTATATAAGCATATTTGGTCAAGCTAATCTAGACCAGCATGTGAGACCTGTATAATTCAAGAAGGTAGGATCCCACTCAGATATTCCAAGACATAAATCATGACTCCATAGAGCATGTCATACGATATTTCCATCACTGTTTGTGGTAATCTTAAAGTTAGTTTTAGCTATAAGTAATACTGAAGGATTCGTAAATGTTCAGTGAAAATGTTATTAGTTGTCCTTAAGGGATTTTCCACTACAGAAACTACAAAGTCTCTGATATTATAATTTTATGCTTCTTGGATCAGTTTAATCAACTGACATCACTGATTGCCACAGGTTGTATACTAATCTTTGGGGATATAAAGATGGATAGACACTTTACCTTCACTGAGGAATTTATGGTCTAAAAGGATTTTAATAAAGTGGTTAATGCAATGAGAATTTTATGAACACAGTAGACGTATGTTTGCATGTCACAGGGAGATTAGGATTTTTCAGGAGGATTGAATTTCTAAGATAAATCTCAAAAGGTGAGCCAGGAAAAGAAAGGAAAGAAGGGCATTTCAAGCAGAAGAAACCGCATGAGCATGGGCAAAGATACACAACACCTGAGGTAAAGTTATGGCACTGCAATCCATTTGGTGGTACTTGAACACAGCCTCTGGGGATTGTGTGGCAAGAAATGATGCTAACTGTTAAACAAGAGAAAAGTGATGGAGGACATTGAAGGACATAGCACAAAACTTGTGGTCCATCCTGCATGGTATATAAGCATTGAAAAGTTTTAGTAGATAAGTGAGATTTTCTTTCTGGCCTAAAAAGAAATTTAAAAAGAGCAAGCCTGTAAGGAGAGAGAAGTTGGAAAACTGTGCAATAATCCAGGTGTGAAGGCCATTCTGATAATATGAGGGAAAGTGAGTATTAGATGGGTTTAAAATATATTTACAAGGTAAAATTGACAAGGATTTGTGTTTGATTTATTGCTAATGTTTTCTAGGACACACACAACTCAACAAAATGTAAACAAAAGGATTTGAAGGAAGTATAAGTAATCCAGTCAGTCAACATTTGAAGTATTTCTAAATAAATGGGTCTCAAACTTGGATGCACAAAAGAATCACCTGGGGAGAATAAAAATATTGAGGTTTCATTCTCTCCCAAGACCAATTATATAAGAATCCCTGATGATGAGATTCAGGCATCTGTATTTGTAAAAAGCTTCCCTAGTGATTCTAATGTGCACGCAGTATTGAGCATCACTGTTGTCTAAATCATTGCCCAGATGTGCTTTTAACTTATAAAACAGAAGAAGAGTAAATGGAAGATGAAAATAGTATTAAAAGCAAACTGTGTCTATAATTGTTATAGACAGAATATAAAGCTCTGTGCATACTTTATATCATGATTATCCCATGAGGTAGATATTATTACCCAAGTTATATAGACCAAGCAAAGTATGGGGTGTTTGAGTCAATTTCACAAGATCACCCAGGTATTAGGTAGCACAGGCTGGACTTGAAGCAGATTTGTCTGACTCCATATTCCATATACTAAAATTTAAAATTGCCTCTCAAATATATCTAAAACCATATAATTGCTTTACTCTATAATGTATTTATTTTAATTAGTTTTAAGATATATACTTTTGATGCATTATTCTTTTTCCCAAGTAGGAGTTTGGAAATTCTATGTAAATATTTAATAATTTGTTCTAGGATATTTACAGTAAATAAAAAAGCATCTTGGGAGAAACAAAAGTTTGGCTGATAAGGGAGTTAGTCAAAAAGAATGCCAATTCCTGGAATATTTTCAGAAAATTTAGAAATACAGAGAAGTACAAAGAATGTAGAAATTGCCTTGCTTAAATCAACTAGAATTAACTCTGCCACTGGCTTGACATATTTTATGCCATATTTCCAAAAGAATAAAAGCTCTGTGAAATAAGGGATATTTTTCTGTTTTGTTCACTGATTTTTATAGTCAAGGAACAATAACTTATGTGTGAAATATCTTGTACTGAACATTCTGTATCAAATGTCCCTGAGCAGAGTGCATATTATCAGCTCAGTTTTTAAATTCCCCAATTTCATGGAAATTCTTTTGGAGTATATTGTTGAGCAAATCTTCACCATCTGTTTACTTTTCTGCTTCAGAAATATTGATTATATTTTATGTTGAATTTCCTTTGTCTGCCATGTGTATTCTTTATTTATAACTGATTAATCAATTTGTCATTTTTCATCTGTACCCCCTGTGGTTTTTAAAGCCCGTTTTGCTTTTTCTTCCTGTTGCAGTAGGCCTTATGTATATTTTTTGTTTGTTTCTTTTATTTCATGCCGTAATGTTTTAAATATTTTCATTTTATCTTTTCACGTTATTCATGTTGAATATTACTGTCCAAACATAAATTTTTATAATCTTTTTATTATCTTTTCCTTGGACTGGTTTGATTTTCCTTCCACTATATTTTTTGGGCAAGGAATTTATTATTCTATGGGATTTCTGTAGCCAAAGGAAATGGTAAGGTGAGAGAGGTTTGCTTAGTGAGGATATGTGAAGGCTTTGTTAACATACCTGGATGCTGCTCTCCTTTCTTACTGAGTTAATTTTTTTAATGTATATAATGGTGGACACCATAAACATGTTTTATGTGTCATGTCTTTAGGGTTTGGATTGTTTTGTTGAGATTTTATTTACCTCTTAGAGAATCAGACTCATTATCTTCTTTCCTGATTTCCAGAAGCCAGTTTCGATAAACTTATATTGACCACCATCTGGTTAATTTTCAAAATTTCAGCATTTTACTAAAACTTCACAATTTAGTCATCTCTACAGTATAAATTCTGGGAGTAGATGTTGATATAGGCATTTTCCATTTCTTTGAAGTATTTTTTAAAAACTTTTTCATTTTGAGTGAAGAAACTTCTGTAAGCTACTTCCAGTTTTGAATTTCTTTTTTCCCTGAGACATGAACATATATTCCTAGTTTTCAGAGAAAGAACTAATTCGGACATAGGTTGAAAATGTTGAAAGCCATGGGAGACCGTGTAAATACTGTATGAGTAAGAGAATATTGGAATAATAAATATAGATAATAGAGTTGACTTCATACCAGATGTGGATTTATATAAATTTCTAAAAGTTGGTTAGAAATATGTGGGATTTCATGCTTGATCACTTCATTTAAAAAATATATAAGAAATTTAGTGGGGAAAAAGTGGGTTATAGCAGGTAATGGAATAAACTGAAGAATAAGGAAACTAAGAGGAAATAGAGCAAACTACTCTTTCCAGAAACTCTTGTGCTTGTACCTTTTATGTTTCCGTTCCACTCCTTTCTATGCAGAGTACACCAACTTTTTTTTTCCTTTTTGCTTGTTTGCCTATTTTGTTTTTGTTTTGTCCATCTTTCTCTTTTGCTTTTTTTTCCTATTATCATACTCAATGCTATCTGAGGGCTTAAAGAGTCAATGTCCTTTCTGCAAGCTGAGGTATTCTTAAGTGACATTGAGGTATTGCACCATAAACTCAATTATTCAACTGAATGGAGAAGCATTAGTGCAGTTCAGAAAAAAAATAATTCATTTGCTTTTGGCATGTGATCATAATGTTGCTTGATGAAACAGTTACTCTTCAAAGTTGGATTTGCCTAGATGAGTATTAAAATTAATTCTTGTTACCTGGGCATATGTTCAATAATTGAAGAGAGGAGTAGAAACAAATTTTATTGGCTTAGAATTATTAAAAAAAGTCAAGCATAAAATATTTTCATCTAAGGACATATCCAGGAAATATTGTAAACCATATAAAATTAGCTATACATATTAGAAGATATAGTATTCAAAATTAAGAGAAAAGATTTGTTAATGTAAAGACGTACAGCAAAAGGTGAGCCTGACTTTGAGAAGTTTTAGGTATTTATTGTATTTTTCATCATAGATAAAATTGATATATAATCACTTACTTTCTGTGTCAATGTGCATGGAAAAGTAAGAATCACATGTTTCTTAACTGTATGTGCCAGGATCCTGAAGGTTGAAAAATGATCAAGTGCATTGATTTATTTCCCTTTACTTTTGTCTGAATTCTTGCTTTATAGTCTTAGATGACTGAAATTATGATGAAGAAAAGTGAGGCATCATTGCTTGGTCTACTCTCACTTTTTTTAAATACCCTGCAGTGAAATTTTGCACCTAGATTTGTGAAGGACTGATTTCCACAAGGGTGGAATTTGTTTTCTGCATTTTTATTCCAGCATCTGGATAAAGCTGCAAGGCATTTAATGTGATCTCAAAGCCATTCATCCATTGAAACCCCCTGTTGTGACAAGCAATGAGAATAGAAAGCTGTTTCTAACTACTTGTCCTAAATTTTTAATTTGTGCACAACTTGAATAATTTATTTAAAAATATTTTGTCAGTTTAAATTAATTCCCCATACAAGGTATGAGTGCACTCTGCTTTAAAAACACTGTATTCCACAAGCTGTATGTGCATATGCTACGAAACAACAATTCATTTTTTGTCTGTATAGACATGTGAAAATGCATTTCTGAAATCTGCTTAGATGTTCAATGGTTCAATAGCTTGTTTACTTTATAGTTTAGATGATTTTTCATGGTGTCAGGCACTATCAGTACTTAGCTTTTTTGTCCTGATATTATACGGATCAATGTCATGGAAAAAAAAAAACATAATTCCAACAGATTTGCTAAAGATTAGAGATAAAAATGCTTTATCAGATAAATATAAAGGAAATACTATATTTTAATGTATTTTACTGTTCTTTTACCATATTTCTGACATACCTGCATATAATATGTCTTTTACGATGAAGAAAAATTTTGTAAGTGGAAGTTGTCAATATACAGGTTCTGGAAAGGAAGTGGTAGACTATTATTTTGGGGAAGAAACTAGAAAAGATCATGAGAACTTAAAGTTATGTACTACAGAGATTGATTATATGTTTTTGGCAAACAGATTCACTGAGAAGTTAAAAACAGAAGAGGCACTTATATGGACTTATTTACATTTTTGATAGTTCTCTCAGATGCTAGTGTTGAGGACCAATATACAAGTAGTGAGCCTGGAAGCAAAGAAACTAAGATAGGATTCTAATAATACAGGTGAAATAATGAAGACCATGGGCAAAAGGGGCTCTAATGAAGGGAATGTTGGAGGAATAGAATCAAATGGATTTATTAACCATTGATTGAATGAGGGGGGGCCTAGAATAACCCCTGTGTTTTGGGTATAGGCAGTAGAAGGATGATATTACACTAACACAGGTGAAAGATGGGAAGGCGCCTGTGGAATATCATGTAGGGATATTTAGTGGCTGGTTTTATGTATGTGAAACACAAGGGATAATTTTGAGGTAAAAACTATCTTTGGGAACAATTCACCCACTGGTAGTATTAAATATTGTTTGTTGTTGAAAGGACATATCAAGTATGAAAAAATAGAACTGACTATAGATTCCATTGATAATCACAGATAAAAACACACAACTGAATTTATAAAAACTATAGAATTATCTCTCCCTCCAAGTTTATATATTCATTTCTATTGAATTTTTACCCATCATACTGTGTAATTTCCCGGATACCCATCTTCTTTTTTGCCCACTGGTAAGGGACACATTGCTTGGCCTTTGCTTCCTTTTTTCCTGTAAGTACTGCTTCCCGGGGTGCCTCTTCATAATTTTAATAAGAAAAGGTGTAGTATGTGTTGGGTAAATAAACAATTTCTCTTTGTATGAGGGAACGGTTTATTTAAATCTCCCAAACAAATCAAAGATACACTAAATCTTAAGTTTATTGAGGTTGAATTTTGAGATAAAGTCCCTTTGATTTAGTTTCTGCTACAAAGATCAAAGTAAGTTCAGTGTTTTTGCCACACTAAAGCAAACTTTAAAGCACCTCTGACCCTCTGCTGAGAACTTCCCTCCTTGTATCGGTCAATGTTTTCTCTCTAAGGAACCTAGTCTTGTATCTTTCCATAGCTAGAAATTAACCTCTATGGGTACTTGGAAATTGGTTCTCAATGATAGCAGTTAGAAGGCCAATTCCTCAAAATTTATCTCCTTAAAACCAATTTTCTGGATGGCTGCTTCATCTTTGGTAAAATAAATTTGTTAAATTTACCTATCTTACAGGTTTACCAAAGTTATACCATTAATATTTATATGCCAGTTTGGATATATGACGCCCTCAGTTTCTTCTCTCTCTGCCCTTTGGTCTACAGTCTCTTTGGAGTCAATATTGACTCTCTCCTCATGTTCCGTGTCACTACAATAGAACACATCCAGTTGCAGCAGCAGAGAGTTGAAGCAGAGACAGAAGACTACCCCTTAAAAAGAATATTAAGAGGAAAAAAAAATACCTACAGCTAAAACTTCACAGAAACCTCCAGTATCCCATTGAATTACTATATTAATTAATATGAATTATTGTATACTTTATATTTAATATGAGTTACAGAAAACTGCATAAATAATTAAAAGTAATAAGTAAATGAATTGAATTGGCTATTTGGCAATTTGAGTTTCCACAAACTGGATTTGGCCAACTGGGTTTTGCTACATTAACTAGATTTAAAGGTGGCTCCACTCAGTAACCCTGAACTCTCCATGGTATTCGGCTGCCTTCTGCTTCTCCTTCCAGTCAGGTGCACGTCACCCTGAGTAGCTCACATCTCTGAGTTAGGAAAGTTCACTGATTTTAATTAAGACCAATTGGAAGCACACCAGTTATGCATTTTGGTTTAAGATATAAACCAAAGCTCATGGGCAGCTGTTTGCTCCATTTCTAATAATTTTCTCATTCTTAAAGAAGTTTTTAAACTCCTTGTTTAGATATCCAAAATTCTTATAGTTAATTTACAGTTCTATTCTGTATTTTTTCTTTTTAGATATTGTACATTATATCCACCATATGGACATATTAATGAGAAATAAAGAAAGGGAAGATTTCATAGTTTAGAACATTTTTAGTTAAGATACTAACTTTTCACATAATATTTGCATTTCTCTTAATTTTTCTTTCTGTTATTTATCATGTTTCATTAAACACAATTTTTTCTTTTTTTGAGTAATGTTTAGACAAAACAAATTATATGTTCATATTTTGAACCTAAGTCATACATTAAAGTTTAATAAGAATATAAAAATTGCTCTGGAAAAAAGATAATATTTGATTAAAATTAGTTGACAATTTGTTGTAACAAAATATTAGCTGGCTAATATATTCTATAATAGGTGACTTCTGTTAGATGAAAATATTTAAGACATTTTGAAAATCTGCTTTACATTTATTATTATTACCATGATAACCTCAGTATTTATAGTGCTTGGATTTGTTAAGTTAACTTAGTGAAGGAAAAGATCAGAAAGATTTATTGTAATTTAGGAGATTTTAGTTTCTATATGCTAATGAAAGGCATGCTCCCTGATTTCTCATGTTAATCCCAAACAAATACATTTTAAAAAATCCAGGATTAGTAAGATAACATACACAATTTCTTCTAAACTTAACATATCTTAATCTAAATTCTGGAAATACTCTTGAAATTCTTATTCTGTCTTTTAACCTGAAAGTCTATTTTATTGCCAGGCGTGTATGCTCATTATCTATCCCTAATTAATGCAGTATCTAAACTAGATATGAATAAGTATTCTAATATCAAATCCTCTTTTTCTGTCATCATGGATCAATAGAACTTATGGGATGATGAAAATATTGCACATCTGCACTATACAGTATGATAGCCACTAGCCACATGTGGCTATTGAGCACTTGAAATGGAGGTAGGACATTAACATTATGTAATTTTAACTTTATGTAATTTAACTTTATATAATTGAAATCTAATTTTAAATAGCTTTGTATGTTTGTGGCTATACTGTTGGATACTACAATCTTTTTATTATTTTTAATTATTATAGGTACATAACAGTTGTGTATCTTTATAGGGTACATGTGATGTTTTGATACAGGAATACAACGTGGATTAATCAACTCAGGGTAATTGGGGTATTCACCACCTCAAGTATTGAACATTTCTTAGATACTACAATCTTAAACCATTCCCTGACCAACATCAATATAACAAATATATAGGTATAGATAAAGATATAGATAAATATAGACATTACAAATAGACAAGGAGAAAGGGAGTATAAGCTCAATATAAAATATAATATATAAAAAGAGAGAGAAAGTTTTAACATTTTGAATGAAAACAATAAGACAACAATACATAATCATGAAGAATAAAAGTGTCACAATAGCAGTAGGGTAGACATTTAATGTAAATATTAAGTGTTCTTTTAAGAAGAGTTCATGGGATAAAAATGCAACCAATTAGCATCTTAAAATATATTTTAAAAGCATAAAAACAATATCCTGCAACAGTAATTATTTTGATTAGTTGTATATTAACATATGCACATATAATGTGTACATATACCATTCGTGCTTAAATATAAAGCATAATTAAAAGATCAACTCATATCATACAGAGTGTAACAATAAACAAGACCCCTATGGCCAGGTGCAGTGGCTCATGCCTGTAATCCTGGCACTTTAAGAGGGTGAGGTGGGAGAATCACTTGGGGCCAGGAGTTCAAGACCAGTCTGAGAGATATAGCAAGCCCCTGACTCTAAAAATAAAAATAAATAAATAAAATCTCCTCTTTGTATGCAAAAACTCATAGTCTAGCAAAGGAAATGCATGTAAATGATAAGTTTACTAATTAATATAGAATTGTAGGTGAGATTATAGGGCTATATCCAGGGTTCAGTGGTAGTATAAATGAGGGAGGATTAATATATTCTCTAAATAAGGTTTGGGGATGTTTTACAAAGAAGGAGGTATCCAGGCAATGAAGGGTAGAAAGGAAATGCTAGGCAGAAGTGCCAAAATGAAAAAGAAGTAAAAAGATAAATAATAAAAATGACCAGACTTATTAGAGGTTGTAAGCTGGAGAGAATGTTATTGACTAAACTGGAATAGTAGGCAAAAGGCACATCTATTCTTTAGATAGAATAATTTCTGTTTCTACCCCCAGAAAAAACAAGTCTCCTTCAGGAACATTTTATTGTACTTTGTTTATTTCAAGATTTAGAAAGTTTAATATTGTAACTCTTGATTTTGGTAAGGAAACGTGTTTTTGTTGTTTTTTTTTTTTTTTGCCTTCTTATAAATAACCCAACAGTGAAGTTAGAACTCAGTACTTATGTAATAAATTTTGATCTTATATTTTGTGTGTTGCTATAGATTTCTGTTTTCACATTTGGAACAAATAAATATATGTGTGTGGGGATGTATGTATGTGTGTACGTTTGTATATGTGTATAAGTATGCATATATGTATGTGTATATATATAAGTGTATATATATATGTGTGTGTGTATGTGTGTAGGAGGGTGGGGACTTTGTATAGCTACAAAGCAAAGGAAAGAGAATATATCTTGATGTTTACATCTTTTTTCAATGTCCTTAAAAGGATTGCAAGTGATATTGTAATATGTTCATTTTTCTCATTCTGTCATGTGTTGAATAGTTTTCTAGATCTCCAAAAACAAATCTGTTTTTATTTAGTACACACTTTGAAGGAACACATGTGTTATATGATATGGTGTAATATGTTTAACTGGAACTGGCTATTTTAATTTAAAAGTAAATTCATTCTTTTAAGTCATAGTTGGATTTAGATAACAGAAATCCTTTTTTGTTGTTTTTGTTACCTAATATTTTATTTCTCTAGAAAAAAAACACACAGATTCTTATATATACTTTCCAAAACGCTTTGCTAATAACTACCCTATCAGTCAACATTTCTCTGAATTCCTTTATGGTTTACTATAGAATTTGAATTAGAACAAACCTTTATTTTATTAAAGTTTATATGAAAATCTTAAATTGTAGCAAAATATCATGACCCTTTATATTCAAAGATCGGCTACATGGACATTTATTAACAAAGGGAGTTCTTTGAAAATTTGTTTGTTTTGGTGTCTGTTCCTGAATACATTTCCATATTTATATATATATATTTTTATATAGCATGAACAAAAGAGGACATGCTGACATATATTCTGTCTTCATATTCTGGCTTGGTATCATACTGACTGTGAACTAGCACAAATTATTTTACCTTCCCACATCTCAGTTTCTTCAACTGTTTTTTGTGGAAATCAAAATAAATACTTAGCAAAGCACATGGCAAACAGCCTAGAAAATGTTAAATACTTGAAACCTGAAGTATCTGAAAGGCTCATATTTAAACCCCAAAATTTTCTAGCTGCATAAACCCAAGGAAGTTACTTTAACTTCTAAAAAAAAATTGTTTCAAATTATTGTGGGTACATAATAGTTGTATATATTTATAGGGTACATATGTTGTTGATACAGGCATACAATGTATATGAATCAAATCAGGGTAATCGGGTATCCATTACCTCAGGCATTTGCCATTTCTTTGTGTTAGAAACCTCCCAAATTCATTCTTTTAGGTATTTTAAAGTATTTAAACTCTCACTTATTGTTGATTATAGTCCATGAATGCTCATCTTTAAAAAAATAGAGATTGTGTTATACCTCCCTCACAGATTTGTTAACAAAAACTTGACATGGAGAAAACCATAATATTGATGCCTTTTTAAGTTAATTCTTGAATGACTTTCACTTTCTTATAGAATGGAATGGATACCTAATTCATCAGTAAAATCTTCAGCAGGACACTTTCAAATCTAGATTCATATCTCTATAAATAAATGTGTTATCATTCTTCATTATTTGGTTATGAATGAATGCATGATGTGATTTTGTTTACCTTTGCTTCCCTATTAACATAGTGAAATTTTGTTTATTTTACCAGTCACTGGTTGAGTATTCCTATTGTTGTTCATAGGCAGAGTTGATTACTCCTATTTCTGTACCACTATATTTTAATTATACACTTAGGATAATTGTCTTCATTCCGTAATATATTTTTTTACTTTTTTCTTATTTGGATAATACATTTCTAAAGATAACGTAGAATTTCCATTTTAATTTTTATATGTCCAAAACCTAAGATTGTTGAAAAGTGTCATTGTTTGACACATCTGTGTTCACCATATATATTCAATGTTTAAGTGAAAAATATATATGAATTTATTCAGCATGTATGGTTAACAAAATCTGTATTTGTAATTTAGCTTTAAAAACATCACTAATTTTCAATAGGGAAAAGAGTATTAAAACATGATTTATGAAAAATTAAATATATTTAAATTTCAATATTTTAATTAATTTTATTTTTACTTAAAATTTTTGAAGCATTTTCATATTATTTATGAAATTTAATACAGTACAAATGAATAAGGTTTTACCAGACTATATTCTGAGGGAAATGTTTTTTTTTCTATTTTCTTTATCAAATAAATTTTTTTATCATCATTAAATAAATATATAGATGATTATTTCTTGTCTCATGACAGACTCCAAAATTATGTATAATAAGGAAGAATATTCTGCATCAAAGATTATAAACCTAAGTAAATTCTACAGATGAGAATATACTAATTGGAATATTTACATACAGAGTTAGATCTATGGGAAAATAAATAAAACTACCATCCCAAATAAAGAAAACAAATGCTTTCAGAAACTACAAAGAATAATATTAGCACCATATATAAAATTGAAGCCAACAATTTATGTTCAGTAAAGTCATACATAATGAAAGAATTATTCTTTTCTCAAGGTAGGCATATTAATATTAGCATAAAATATATATCTGTAACCAATACCATGAATTTCAAAAATAATTTTAGTATGTACTAGTTTATTTTTCAGTTCTCACTTAATTGAGAACTCAGATGTAACAAGAGAACTCAGAGGCCTTGTTATTCAGGTGGAAATTGTACAACACTAGTCCTTGAAATTATCTTTCAAGTAAGAAATATCTGAAATCATGAGTAAATATATAAACTGGTCTTATTCAGCTACTGAATGAAAGAAATTGACCATTTTAAATTCAAATATCTCAGCATTTTAATTTTTGTCTATTTACAGACCCAGGTAAGACATATTCTATCATTAAATAGCCTGAACAATTTTACTATTGTTCGTTTTGAGTTATAGGCACATAAAATACACATAATATGACACAGTGCAGGTGTTAATAATGTAAGTATGGAAAGACCCTTAAATGTAAAGTTAACACAGCAGACTACAGATGCCTTTTTACACAACCTTTCTTCAAGGTAATCAGTTCTTTCTATGCTATGTGCTATGGCAATAAAAAACTTAACTGATATTCTTTGTCTAGAATCCTAAGAAAATTGCAGCTGTTCATCAAGAGCATTTTAGCTTTTACCAGAGCTGCAGCTGTAGATGCACATAATTCATGTGGTACATTGGAGCTGTCCATCTGGTGGGTGCTGAATTTACGGTTGACTAATCATCTGTAATAGAATTCCTGTCTAGTTGTTTGTGCATAATACCGTATTCGAATGACTCCAGATCATTTATCTTGCATGGATTTAGAGCAAAACATCATGTTATTTCCTCTGGAGAAATGCTATGAAACAACATTAAAAAGTAATTTTATTAAAAGCAAAATTCCAGACATTTGAAAGCATCTATCTTAGCAGTATCCATCAATTATCAAACTTCTAATATAGATTCATGAATATTTAGATCTCTATAAAGTCTTAGTGTTCCACAGGTCTTCCAATATAACTTCATTTGGTTGACAATGGCTATTGGTGACCCTTAACAGTTATTTAGTGCTTACTATGGGTCAGGGACATTCTAAGAAAATATAGATATTAATTTAAGTAAGTCTTACAAAAAATGTATTATTTCAGTGTTAGTATTATATTGATTATAATAAAGATACTAATTTGGAATGTTAATACAATTATACTACTTAACACACTACTATTACTAATTTTTAAGAAGAAATTGTGACTGCAGAAGAGATAAAATTATTTGCCCAATCAAATTATTAACTCATTTAGCAAAAACATAATTATAGATTCTATACTCTGTTCACTTTGATGACTACTTGTATAACAATAACAAACAAAGTTTAACTTGGGTCCTTTTGCTCTTATGCAATGAGGTAATTAAAATATAATGTGATAGCAGAAATAGAGGATATTGTGCAAGAATCCAACAAGTAACTAACCCATTGTACTGTACTGGAAACTGTTCTTGCTAAATTTGTGAGTCTATTTCTGTTCTTTTGGGAATAACATTTTACTTTGTTAAGGGAACTACCCCTTTAGTATGCTCAGTCTCCATGGTTTGACAGAAATAAGGAAGCTTTGATGCAATGATCAGAGAGCTTTGAGGAAATATTAATAATTTGGAAAGAGAAAACACCTTCTAAAATCTCTAAACTCTCCATACCCTCTCCCAGAACAGGCAAGGATTTGATTGGTTTTATTTTAAGTTCAATTCCACATCGATCTCTAATTACATTAGTCTTAATAAATGTTCTGTTGTAGATGTCTATGCTCTGACTTTATATTTTACTGTAAGATCTTTCAGATTTCAAAGAGGGACTATTTTCTAATTCATTGACCTGAGTTTAGTATTGAACCAATATTCCCCCTTGTAAGTTTTCTTTTTTTGAAGATGAATATCAGGTAATATTTTATTTTTATTAATACATCAAAATTATTCATATTTATGGAATACATGTGATATGTTGATACATATATACAATGTGTAATGATCAAATCAAGGTAATTGTAATATTCATCCTCAAACATTTATCATTTCTTTGTGCTGGGAACATTCCAAATCTTCCACATATTTTGAAATGTACAATGAATTATTCTTAACTATAGTCAACCCTACTGTGCTAGCAAACACTAGAACTTATTTGTTTTAACTATATATTTTACCCATTAATTAACCTCTCTCAATCCTCCCTTCCTACCCTACCCTTTCCAGCCTCTGGTAACCACCATTCTACTCTCAGCCATTGTGAACTTGAACTAACTTCCATTTCCTAGGCTGTAGCTGCCCTTCCCCTAAAGCAATAAAAAACCTTTGATCCAATGATCAGAGAGCTTTGAGGCAATATTAGTAATTTGGAAAGAGAAAACACCTTCTAAAATCTCTAAATTTTATTCAGCTACAATAACATGATATTGATGACTGAAATCTAACAATCGGCAAATAAAACTTTTCAACTATTTCAATATATCTACAATAGCTCATATAAAAACCAAGTCAAGATGCTTGCTTGAAATGGGTGAATCAGTTTTTTGAAAATATAATAAGCAAGGAAATGCCAAAAAAAAAACATTTAAAGGTCATATTAGCAAGTAATCTATAAATGGATGCAATGCAAATTATTTTTAAATCACAAAATGGGTTTATCCATAGTATTATAATTCATCCCTGACATACATAATCATGAATTCATTGATTTAAAAGAAAAAAATTAAAATAACATGATTTTTTCAGTAATTTAGTCAACAATTAGAGAAGGAATGTCTATATAACAGAAACTCGTGATTAGAGGCACAATGTTCACATAACTAAACATTTAAAAAAATCTATTTTTAATTTTTATAAGCTGTTAATTTTGTTACAGTAAAAATGCTAACAGTGTATTTTTGTAAAATATTTCATAGATATGGTAAACTGTTTTAAATGTTATACTTTATTTTCTTTTGCTGTGAGGTATATGTGAAATCCATGTACCTTAAAAATGTCATATTGGGGCATATTATATCAAGGCCCAAAGCAGTTAATGTTTCACTCAATTTGCTAAAAGGTAGATCAGTTTTGTCCTTTGAACCAGTTTAAACTTTTGAATATCATGATTGGTATTGTCTTTGCCTGTCATATTTCTTCCCTTATCTTTCTTGTAGCAGAATATTCCCCTTAAAAATGGCCCATAAAGGACCAAAGTATCACATTCCACTAGCAACATTATTTTATTTATCCATTCATTCATTCATTCAGCATACCACACTTTGTATTCTTTTGCTGTATTTTCTTATGCTTGACTTCTTATTCTGTGAGGAGACCCCTTCTCTTTTTTTTTTTTTTTTGCCTTAATTAGAAATTCAAGCAAATTTAGCCATTAATGATTTCATCTGCATTAAGTTTCCAATGACTACATAAGTTGGAGCTAATGTTTCAAAGTCCAGATAACTGTGTAAAACCCTAAAGAAATAAGAGGATCCATCGTTCTCCAGGAGAGGCAGCACTGAAATAATATCTAAGTCAGGAAAAGACTGTGACAGTCAAGAGGTTGCACCTTGTGGACTTCCAATTACAGGGAGCATAACTAACTGAGGGTTCCAGAGGCTGTCCTAGAATCCAAGGCTGTGTTTGTGCAGAGGCCACGCCTGTCATGGCTTCTCTTAGAAAACTACTAAGCACAGCAGGATACCATGGAAGGCCTTTTCCTGGGAGACAGGGCTTCTTTGAATGGCTGCTTTGGTCCAGGAATACCTGAGACCTTGAGTGTCCCTGCAAATTTTGCTGAATGTGCCAACCTCAATATTTATTCTCTGATTCTGAATAGTTTCCATCATTAGCCACACAGCCAACAAATTCAGTCAAGACTGCAAGACTACCAGATTATTTTGATGACCATGTAAATTCTTACTCCCTGGAGGATGGAGGACTGGCTTTTTAGCTGCTTGGTACAAAGTTTGCTGCTAGCTCAGAAAGTACTGAGCTCTTGACCCTGGGATCTTCCCCTGTAAGAGAGTCCACTATGTGTGTAGGTGTCATCTGTCTCTCCATGTCACCCAGTGGGAATTAGGGGTCAGAGGGCAAGTGCAAACTTACTGACACTGGTTACTGCTTTTGTTGTGGGTAATGATGTCTTTTGTCTCTGTTTTAGGAGTCTCATGCCTCTTGTCACCATATACACATTGTGGCAGGCTAAATTGTTAGCTTGCTAGTGGAATAAATTTAATACCCTTCTCAGTTGGTGACACGCACTACTACTTTCTTTGCAAATCTGCTTCTTTTTCTGTGTTCCCTTTTTTAGTAAATGTTGCTATTATTCATACTACAAAGAAGAAAATTTCTCAAATATCTAAGAATACCAATTAAAGTCCAGTATAGTATATAAGGAAATCAATTTTCTTAGACATCCTTTTTCTTTAAGCAGAAAACACTGTTTTAATTAACTCAATGGGACTGTCCACTATTAACTAAGGATCATCCTATGGAATTTAATGAGCCATCATTCATGTTCAGGCTACAGTTAAGAGAAAAATAATCATGCATTTAAAAAATTATATTGATTTAGTACAACATCAGTTAATGAGTTGCCTTTTCATTCTAGTGGTTTTATTCCAATCCTGCAATTTACCTTAATTAGGCATTTGGACCAAATTATAATTTAAAGGGTTTGCATAAACCCAATTAAACTGTTCAGCTCTTGAGTATGTTTTCCTTTGAGCATAGAACCCCGGGTATGTGTGCACAAACTCCTAGTCAGTATCTTTACAAAACTGAGTGCATGATATAATTGTATTCTTCCTACTGGCATTTGATCCATCTTGATTAAGCATCCAAGTGTCCAGATGTTTTAGAAAATGCTCGGACAACTAGAGATTACATAAAAAATATCTGGGCCAAATGAAATATTGTTTCTTCCAATAGCTAAGGAACATGTGTTAATGACTTCACAATAAAACACAACTCTGGATCAGAAAAAAAATCAGAAATGTAGAATTTTAATTCTTTTAAGATCTAGTTATGTAAACTTATTAAATCAAAATTTTCTTGTTTAAAGCATGTGGTTTTAAAAAAAAAACATACAAATATTAAATCTTTGTGAATAGTTAGTTCCATTTTACTTTGTTACCTTCATTTTAAACATGACATAAAATAACCAAAGCCTTATTTTTCCCAGGTGTACCATTCATATATTATTGATTTATTAGCAGTATTCTTCATAGCATGCAGCTTTGCACATTATGTGATACTCAGATTGTGCAGAAATTATTCAGGCATTTTAGAAATCTTAACACTTATCTGGGGGTTTTCAAAAAGGAAATCATGAGTTTGATAACTAATATTTGTCAGTTTATATTGGCTGTGTCTCATCCATAAATAGCATATTGGCCATGTTAAGATGATTTCTGCTTTTCACTATTCACATTCCTGATCATGCTTTTATGGTGTAGGCATATTTTACATTACATAAAATGTGAATCTGAAAATTACAATTAAAATTTAATAAATATCCATGTATACTGATGTAAAGAGATAATAGAGAACCGAAAGAGCTGTGAGGTTTGAAATTGGATAAATCTGAATTTGAACCTAGGTTCTTCCACTTAAAACTACTGTGTTATGTCAGGAAAATTACATGACTTCTCTCATTCCTCATCCTCCCCGGGTATCAATTGAGGTTATCAACTACTTCCCAAAATTGTAGTGAGGATTAGAGATATCATGTGTAATGTGTCCATAATGTGTGCAGAAAATTATAGATTCTCAATAAAAGATCACTGTTGTTATAAATTTACTTGTAAAACTACCTTCTTTCTATTTTAATTTTTAATATAGAAATTAGATTATCAAATGTGTGAAAAAATAAATATTAATTTGGTGATTTGAATTAATCACCTATTATCACTTTAATCAAGTTTTTCTTCACAATCTTTTTATTTTATCATAATTACAATTATATGCATATGTAAATCATCCTGTTTCTTCTAATTTATAAAATATGATTTACATAAACGCAATTTTGAATTTAGAGAGAAATTCCAACTTATGTTTTATAGAATATATACCTAGGAATGGGAATATTTACAATTCTAGTTAGGAAAAACTGTTAAAAGATGATTATTTTACTATTTTTACACATATATACCTGTTGATGTGCTGCTGATTTTTTCTTTTTTACATAATAACATTTTGTACATCAGACTTGAAAGTTCAGATAAGCCAATGATATTTTCAAGAAATTTAAAAAATTTAATTCTAAGCTTCTTTCTAAAAATATTTTATTTTTTCCTATTTCCATTTTTCATTTTAAATTCTGTGAGACAATAAATTCCTAGATAGAAACACTAGATAGATAAAAAGGGAAAGCAAGAATACCTGGGAAGGTAGAATATCTTTGGCAAAAAGGTATTTCTAGACAAAGTGCGCCAAATGGAACAAGAAGGCAGGCAAGATATTTAAAACTTCTCAATGATCCCTGGGTGTGTGGCAACAAAGACATACTGAAAAGACTACTATATGGTCTTTATCTTTTAAGTTTTAGACTCCTTTTATCTGAGCATGAGAAAAATCCCCATTCTTCTGGGGCACCACCTGTAGAAATGTGGCCACATCAGAGAAAGTACAGTAGATGTCAGCATAGAAAAAAAGCAAGGATGAGATGAGAGAAGCCAGACTGATGTGAACCACCTGAAGCCCAGGGAACAGCCCAAAAGCCAAACCAGTGTTCTCTGCTGCCATGAAAACATGTAAACTGAATCTTGCATGCAGATATCAATGAGGCTATAGTTAAGGATAAACAAGAAGGAAAAAATAAGTTTCCAAGAATATCAGTACATAGTTTTAAAGTAAGTATACATTTAAATACAAAAGTATTCAGTGTCATTTCCATAATTATTTCACAAAAGTCATGCTTTTGTTAATTATATCTTAAGTATATTTGTCTATAATTAGGAAACCATAAATCCCAGTTTGTGCAGGATAGCCCTGGTTTATGGCTGTTGTCCCATCATAAATAATTAATAGACCCCATGTTATGTGCAAAGTATCCTAGTTTGAACTATATATTATTATGGTCATTACACATATTATATTTTCTTTGTATTGTGCCTTTATGTTGTTCATATAGTCTACAGTTTTATAAATGATACATAATACTACTTTTGGGTTTAGTTTTGATTTGTGAGAATAAAAATAATATTTGATGTTTAATGCATGATGAATATATCATATATGCCACTCATGACATTGAAAATAAGTTAAAAATTATTTTGTTACAGGTTCATTTATAATTTTACTTAAAGCCATTCCCCATCCAGTTTTTGAATTAAACCTATTCATAGCTCTGTGCACAGGAGAATTGTAACATAATTACTACAAGAAGTAAAATAGCCTTCTGAAGATGAAACAAATAGTTCTAATCCATTATACACTGACCAATTTGTATTCCCATTGATCTAGCATCTACCCAGCAGTATTTCTATAGCTGGGGGAGAAAATACCAAGCTATTAGGTTGGTGCAAAAGTAATTGTGATTTCAGACCGTGAATTTTAAATCATTACAACTAGGCTCAAACACATCTTTGTTTATCAAAATAAGAACCATTACAATCAACACACTTTTGCCAATGAGAAATAAGTTTGTTTATTCCTATAGTGTAAAAATCCATGCTTTGGGATTCGATGAACTCTTGGAAAGAATTTTCTGCATCCTGCTGGTTGTGGAAGCATTTTCCCTGCAAAAGGTTGTCAAGATACTGGAAGAAGTGGTAGTCAGTAGGTGAGAGGTCAGATGAAATGGAGTACTAGGCAAAACTTTGTAGCCCAATTCGTTCAACTTTTGACGCATTGGTTGTGCTACCTATGGTCGTGCATTGTCATGAAGAATTGGATCCTGTTGACCAATGCTGGCTGCAGGTGTTGCAGTTTTCAGTGCGTCTAATCAATTTGCTGAGCATACTTCTCACATGTAATGGTTTCACCAGGATTCAGAAAGCCGTAGTGGATCAGACCACCAAACAGTAACCATGACCTTTTTTGGTGTAAGTTTGGCTTTGGGAAGTGGTTTGGAGCTTCTTCTCGGTCCAACCATTGAGCTGGTCATCACCAGTTGTCATATAAGATTCATTTTTAGTCGCACGTCATAATCCCATTGAGAAATGGTTCCTTGTAGTTGTGTACAAGAGAAGACATTTCAAAATGATTTTTTTAATTTTTGGTCAGCTCTTGAGGCACCCACTTATAGAACTTTTTCACCTTTCCAATTTGCCCAAATGCCAAACAACCATAGAATGGTTACCATTGAGTTATTTGGCAACTTCTTGTGCAGTTGTAAGAGGATCAACTTCAATGATTGCTCTCAATTGGTCATTGTCAACTTCCCATGGCTGGCCACTGTGCTCCTCATCTTCAAGGCTCTCATCTCCTTTGCAAAACTTCTTGAACCACCACTGCACTGTACGTTTGTTAGCAGTTCCTGGGCCAGATGCATTGTTGATGTTGTGAGTTGTCTCTGCTACTTTATGACCCATTTTGAACTTGAATAAGAAAATTGCTCGAATTTTCTTTTTGTCTAAAATTATTTCCATAGTCTAAAATAAATACAAAATAAACAGCAAGTAATAAGTCATTAGCAAAAAAACATAAAGCAAGAATTGCACATTAAAATGATATATAACATAGCCGTATTTATTTAAGAATGTATTCCAATATCACAGAGCAAATGTCAACAATGCTAAAACCACAATTATTTTTGCACCAACCTAAATAGTTCCAGTAGATTTTATTTTTGGCCATGCTGAAACTTCAGGTGTTCACCGATAATCTCATGAACCATCTCCTCTACCTATTTTCCATTTCAGTGAATAACAACAATAAACAAATTCCACTACACAGAAGTATTTTATTTTATAGCAATTGGAACAGAATGAACAGTGTATTTTAATAACTTAAATATTTTCATTACATCAAAGCTCAGTAATTGGTTCTCAAAATGATTCTCCTTCCTATTAAGAATGTCCAAAATTGAAGGCAAAGAAGAGACACCTTTAACTATCTATGTAGCTTGGCATTCATGGTAATGTCATTTGCCAGCAATTTTTCAAGAGAATATAATGGGTATTGTCATATGGAACCAAATTGTGTCAACGGCAGCATTCCTGATAATTAAAAAGATTGGTCACAGGTGTAAATTGGAGTACACAAGGAAAACAGTGAAAATTAAGTTTTTAGTCATTAAAGCAGTGGTGTAAAGAATAAAACACTACATAGGAAAAACAGCTGCACACCTGCTTCATGCTTTATGAGCATCATGAGTCTATTTGATGCTCAATTAAATCATCATCATTATAATTTAGGGTGCCACCCTCAAGAAAGAATATCTTAACTTTAATTATCTGTCCATTACTACTCTGCTTTGCATAGATATGAGCAATAATGTTTAATCATAAAACAATAAACCAAATTTTAAAACTACCTTGAAGATATTTTCTAAAATAAATAAAACAGTTGTTCGTTTTGTCCACCTTTATTTTTGTAAGAATCTCTTACATTGAGTTTATATGTGTTTATATAAAGTAACTTTATATATATGTGTATATATATGTATACATATATATACACACACAGTTACAGTTAAATAATGGATAGAGATGGCTCAGCATCATAAAAGTTTTTATTTAATTTAAAAAGAAATTTGAAAAGTATATTCCTGAAGTACTTTTATTAGGTTATTAGAGGTTATTAGATTTATTAGAGGTTGGGGTGATTTACAGCCTATTTAACATTTCTCCTTAAATTAAATGTTTTCCTCTCTCTAAGGTTTCATCATATAATAGTTATGTAACTCTGGCTGAATTACTGAATCTTTTTGACCTCAGCTTTTTTATTTATAAAATGGGGAAAATAATGACTTTTCCTCATCAGGACAATTTTGAAGAGTTAAATTGGTTAATAAATTCCTAATGTTTAGTACGTGGTATTAGGTCAATATACAGTCATTCCTTTTTGTCCCAGGGTTCCACATCCATAGATTCAACCAACCATGAATCAAAAATATTCCAGAAAAAAAATACAAAATAAAAATATAACAATAAAAATACAAATAAAATACAGTATACCAATTATTTACATAGCATTTACATTATATTAGGTATTACAAGGTATACAGAGATGATTTAAAGTATATGGGAGAATATGCATAGGTTATATGCAAATACTAGACTATTTTATATAAGAGATTTGAACATATGTGAAATTTGTGTTTGCAGGAGGGTCCTGGAACCAATACCTCAGTGATATCCAGGGATGAATGTATGTAGCTATATTTTTGAAGATAAAACCAAGATTTTTAAAAAGGTTAAATTAGTTATCTAGGGTGCACACTAAAATGAGATGTTAATAGTTTAAAAACAATATACAATTAAAGTTCATACCTGATAGATTGATTACGCTAAAGCCAATTTTATGATTTGGTCACCAGTTTAGGTGTTAGGTACATCACTAGTATTAATAACAAGGGAAAATAATAGGTAGTTCAGGACTCAAAGGTGTAAAAATCCAATACCATAAATCCATGTGCATGTTGGGGGTAAGGGTGGGGGTCATTTGTGTATGTGAATGTAAAGGGGGGTGTGTGTGTACTGTGTGTATGTGCACACTAATAGCATCTGCTTGTGTAATTTTTTATTGGGATATTGGTTGGAATGTGGCATTGGCTAATAGAGAAATCTGTAGTTAAGTGGGTAAAACACAGAAATTGACATCAGTGTTTAGATCTATGTGTGAACCATCAGGAAGACTGTGCAAACTATTTCTCTTACAAAATTCCTGCTGCAGTCATAAACTTGATATTCTGTGTTTCCTTAGGAAATCAACAATTAATTTATCTACTGTGCTTCCCTCATTTATACATATCACCACATGGTAGCTTCTTTAAACTCTCCAGGGAGATTTTATATTTTGTAAGCACCAAAGCTATTCCCTTGGTGACTGATGTTGTAATGAAAAAGTCTGGGGCAAGTCTTCTGAGGGAAGATAAACAATTATTTACATAACAATAAACTCTCTCTTTTAAAACACCAGGAATATCTAAAATTGCATAATATTGTCTCAGTTTTCAAATGGATTAATTAAATTGAAATATTTAATTTAAAAATAACAATTATATTTAAATAAATACTGCTTGTATTATCTTATCCCAGAGATTCACATAGGCTATCTCACACAGCTTAATCTTCTGAGATATTGAGCAACAATGGAGCGGATCAAAATAATCCCTTTCTTTTATCTAATTTTCTAAAATATGAATTTAATTTTTGTTTAAAAAACCTTAAAATATTATTTAAACTACATATAATATGGTGGAATTTCTATAAATGACTATAACTCCACTGGGTATTAAATAGCTGATTTATTAACATTATTTGTACATACTCATTAAACAAAAACTACAAATACTTAAGAACTTAAAAATAAACTGAACAAAAATCTGAAAATAGGCAGTTTTATTTGGGAAACAGGGATCAAATAAAAGCTCTTGCAAAGGTGGTTAGTGTAATTTATCTGTAGATAAAGCTGATTTAGTGCTTCAGACTTCTATACTTACCCTGAGGCACTAGCCTCACTAGGGAGAGAGAAAATAGTGTCCTATATCTCAAATTAATGCTTTGAAAGCACAATATCCTCAAAGAAGAGTTCAGATATTTTTAGATCATTTTTATTTCATGGTTAGAAAATAACAAATGTAATTTTATACTTAAAGTTTAATTTCTTTTTGAATACTTTGAATTTGTAAATACCTTCCAACTAAGTCAAATAAGAATGGATAGAATTAATGTATGAAGTCTTGCCATAGTTCTGGTATTTTTAAAAGTAACAATAATAACAAGTCAGTGACTGTATGACTACTGAATGCGAATTAATTATGGATAAATCTAAATTTACAGTCAACTATAAGCTATTTATTATATTTTTGCAATTTGAAATTATATTTCAAGTTAAATTTGTTAATTAATAAATAAAATACAAGAAGATTGTGATATTTGTTTACTTTATATAACATCAACTGCTAAAAATGAGCAAAATATTGACATAATAGGCTCATCATCCCTTTTAAGCTTCTACTAAAGGTAATGCTCAACCACTTGTTTAAAAACATAAAAAGCCCAAGACCTCTCTTTGTTTGACATCCAAAGCCCAGCTGAAATATCTTTGACTTTTCTTTTTAGGCTAATAAAAACCTATCCTTTATCCCTCTACTCCCCTCCCTCCATACAACCCCAACATATGTAAGTACTATAAATCATCTTTGGATCATGCTTAAATATTTCTTTTTCAATAAGTTGCTGTCAACACAATATTAACTAAGTCATAATAATGAAAATTTGAATAATAACAAGCTAACATTTAATGAATGTTAAGCTCTAGGCACTGAGTAAACTGTTATATATTTATCATTCAATTTTAACACAACAATTCTGCAAGTTAAATATTATTGTCCCTATTTTACAAATAAGAAGACAAGGCTTAGGGAAGTTGAGTAACTTGCTTTAAGTAATAAAGCCAATAACTGGTAGATTTAGCATTCTAAGTTGGATCTATTCTAATTACTATGTTATATTGCCTGTATGTATTATCTAAGAATAAAGTGAGCTGCTAAATTGAAACTTATAAGAACTTGGATCTTGTCTGTCTATTCATCATCATATTTTTCATTTCATAGAACAGTGTTTAGTATTCAATAAACATATGTATAATCAATGGGAATATCCATGACATTAAGAGCCTACAATTATAAGTCTTTGTTCTAATTCATTCCCTTTAACCAATCTTAACTCAGGGATAACATTTCCTCTCAAGATTTCTCCTGCCTTTGTTCCTCTCTGCTTCAGCTTCGAGCAGACTCTCAATGCCTCATGCTTCCTAAATAGCCCTATGGTTTTTATTATTTTGAGTATGTTCCTTCTATGCCAAGTTTTTTGGGGGTTTTGATTAAAAAGAGATACTGAATTTTATCAAATTCTTTTTCTGCATCTATTGAGATGATTGTATGGTTTTTGTTTTCAATTGTGCTTATGTGGAAGATCACATTTTCTGATTTGTTTATGGTGAATCATCCTTGTATCCTGGGATGAAACCCTCTTGATCATTTGAATTATCTTTTTGATGTGCTGTTGGATTTGTTTTGCAGGTATTTTATGTAGGATTTTTCCATCTAAGTTTATGGAGGACATTGGTCTGTAGTTTTCTTGTTTTGTTGTGTCCTTTCCTCACTTTGATATTTTTGTGATACTGATTTTGTAGAATGAGTTAGGGGAGAATTCCTTCCTTCTTGATTTTCTGTAGGACAGGTGCCAGTTCTTTGTAGGTCTGGTAGAATTAAGCTGTGAATCCATCTGCTTTTATCTGGGGCTTTTATTCATTGGGAAATTTTTTAGTACTGTTTCAATCTTGCTACTCATTAATGGTTTGTTCAGGATTTCTACTTCTTCCTGAGTCAAGCTTGGCAGAATGTATGTTTCCAAAAATGTATACATTTCCTCTAGATTTTCTAGTTTGTGTGAATAGAATTTTTTATGGTAGTCTCAGATGATATTTATATCAGATATCAGATATAATGTCTCCTTTTTCATTTGTGATTGAGCTTATTTGAATCCTTTCTCTTCTGCTTCTATTTAATCAAGCTAGTGGTCTATAAATTTTGTTTATTATCTCAAAGAACCAAATTTTTGTTTCATTTACCCTTGTAGTTTTTTTTATTTTCCATTTCATTTAGTTCTGCTCCAATATTCATTATTTCTTTTCTTCTACTAGCTTTGGGTTTGGTTTGTTCTTTTTTTTTTTTCTATTTCCTTGTGGTATGACATTACTTTGTGAATTTGTGATCTTTCTGTCATTTTGATGTAGGCATTTAGTGCTATGAACTTCCTTCTTAGCATTACTTTTATTGTATCATGGAAACTTTGATAGCTTTTGTTACTTTTTTCATTTGGTTTGAAAATTTTTTTGATTTCCATCTTTGATTCACCATTGACCCAAGTATTGTCCAGCAGCAGATTGTTTAACTTCCACATATTTGTGTTTTTAGAGTTACTCTTGGAATTGATTACTAGTTTGATTCCACTGTGTTCTGAGAAGGGACATGGTATGATTTCAATTTTTAAAAACTTGCTAAGACTTGTTTTGTGACCTAACATATGATCTAACTTGGAAAATGTTCAGTGATGAGAAGAATGTATATTCTACAGTTTTTGGGCAGCATATTTTGTAGATGTTTCTTAGGTCCATTTGTTCTGGAGTCACATTTAAGTCTAGTGGTTTTTAATTTTCTGCCTTGATGATCTGTCTAGTTCTGCCAGTGGAGTGTTAAGGTCCCCAGCTATTATAATGTTGCTATTTATTTCTTTTATTTATTTCTAAGTCTATTAACTTTTTTACGAATCTGGGAGCTCCTGTGTTAGGTGTATTTATATTTGGATTGTTATATCTTTTTGTTGTATCAATCTCTTTATCATTACATAATAACCACCTTTGTCATATTTTACTGTTGTTAATTTAAGGCCTATTTATCTAAGATTGTTAAAATGTCCATATTGCCCAATGTGATTTACAGATTTGATGAAATTTCCATAAGATACTAATATGATTTTTCATAGAACTAGGCATAATAATTCTAAATTACATGTGAAATCAAAAAAGAGCCTGAATAGCCAAAGAAATCCTAAGTAAAAAGAACAAATCTGGAGGCATCACATTATCTGACTTCAAATTGTATTGCAAGGCTATAAAGAAACCAAAACAGCCTGGTACTAGTATAAAGATAGATACATACTTCAACCAAACAAAATAGAGAACCTACAAATACAACCGTATAGCTACAACCAACTGAATTTTGACAAAGCAGACAGAAACTTACACTAGAGAAAGGATGTCCTATTCAATAAATCATGCTGGGAAAACTGGATAGTCACATTCAGAAGAATGAAACTGTATCCCTATCTTTCACCATATAAAGAAATTACCTCAAAATTCAACAAAGACTTAAATATAAGACCAGAAGCAATAAAAAAAAAAAACTAAAATAAAACATAGGAAATACTCTTCCGGAGATTGGGCTAGGCAAAGAATTTATAACTAATACCCCAAAAGCAAATATTGCCACAACAAAAATAAATAAATGTGACTTAATTAAGCTAAAATATCTCTGCATAGCAAAATAAATAATCAACAGAGTAAATAGACAAAATACAGAATGGGAGAAAATTTTATGAACTATCTATCCAACAAAGGACTTAAATCTAGAATTTACAAAGAACTCAAACAAATCAGCAATAAAAAAACAAATAACCCCATCAAAATGTGAAAAAAAGATATGAATAAATTATTTTCTAAAGAACATAAACAAATGACCAAGAAACATATGAAAAAAAAGGTCAACATCTCTAATCAGGGAAATGTAAATTAAATTCACAATGAGATATCAATTTACTCCTTTCAGAATGCCCATTATCAAAAAGTCAAAAAGCAATAGATGTTGGTGTGGGGATGAAGTGAAAAGGCAATGGTTATAGATTCTTGGTAGGAATGTAGATTAGTGCAATCTCTGTGGAAAGCAGTATGGAGATTTCTCAAAGAACTAAAAGTAGACCTACCATTCAATTGATTCAGCAATCCCACAACCTTTCCCAAAGGAAAAGAAATCGTTATATAAAAAAGACACCTGCACTCATATGTTTATCACAGCACAATTTACAATTGCAAAGATAGTGGATCAACCTAAGTGCCCATCAACTGACAAAGATAAAGAAAATGTGGTGTGTGTGTGTGTGTGTGTGTGTGTGTATACACACACAGAGCAATTTTAATGGAACTGGAGACCATTATCCTAAGTGAAGTGCCTCAGGAATGGAAAAACAAACACCACATGTTCTCACTTATAAATGGGAGTTAAACAATGGGAATATATGATCATAAAATTGTATAATGGGTATTGGAAACTAAGAAATGACCTGAAGTATGATGTCAAGGAAAAGGAAAATGTAGAGGGAAGAAAAGATCTTATGGCGTTCATAAAATACAATATAAATGATTCATGGATATTATGGGTGGGGAGGAAAGAAAGAGTAGGTATGATGCTTAAATATTCAATGTGGCTGAATGGGAAAAGAACACACCCATAGGAAAAGGGATTAGTTTATTTTATCTCACATTTAAAGTTATTGGTTAGACATCTCTTAAAAAATTCTGCAGTCATTTAAAAAAGTAGTTCTGATATTCAAGTGAGAAGTCATGCTAGAGTCATGCTAGGCATTGGAAATCAACCAAATGTATTGCCATCAAGGGTATCTTAATTGTGTTGAAACAGCTATTCCTGTTGTAGGTAGAAATAGCTATGTAACCAAATCAATGCACTAAAGTGTATAGATACTATGACAAAAGCAGGGTTTTCAGTAAGTAAAAGTGAAGACTGAGGCATTGAGTGAGTCTCAAAAGTAAGTACAGTGAAACTTAGGAAGACCTCAAGCATGGAAGAGATCAGGGTAGGTAGTGAGGTAGGAGCCAGATCATGAAAATAACATCGTACACCTTGCAATGTGGACTATTGTAGTATCTTAAGGAGACCATATTACAGATAAATATTTTAAAATATTAACAATTTTCACCATATTACTTTCTCCCATTTGACTGTCCCCATTCAATCAGAAAGCTATTCTGCACAAATTGCCAACGTAAAGGAGGGTGACTTCACTTCCTAGATAAAGAATCAATATTATATAAACAAGCAAACAAAAAATGCTGCTTGGTATGTTTAAAAGAGAGGGCTTCAGACAGTCTTACTGAGGTCCTCGGTGCCCCTGCATGACACAGGGCCTATAGACATTCTGACACAGAGCAGCAGAATGATTTACAAGTATTTAAAAATAGAATAAAAATAAAACAGAAGTTGTACAGAGAGCTGCTATACCTGAGGGAACCATGTAGCCAGGGTCCTGAAGCATCTCCCATGTCACCTGTCTGGGCAGACAACACAGAAGGCACTATATCCCCACCTCTAGTAGTTTGGATTGAACATTAGTAGTATCAGCTTCTGCATCTCAACTTGCTCTTTTTATTCAGCTTATAAACCACTTCTGTTCTTTCAAATACTAAAAATAC
Source organism: Lemur catta (assembly GCF_020740605.2). NCBI lineage: Eukaryota > Metazoa > Chordata > Mammalia > Primates > Lemuridae > Lemur > Lemur catta. Next base: position 51,315,089 of record NC_059128.1, on the reverse strand, counting down.
AACAACAAATAAACCTTTCATTTTACTCTGCATTTTCTTGAAAGAATTTCAAAATCAGGATCATGAATTCCCAATAATTTTAATTGCTATATTTATGTTTTTAGCACTCATTCAATTCTCTAATGTGTTATCTAGATGTTACTTAATATTAGATACAAGGAAGTCTCTCTTAAAGAAAGAAGTATTTCAACAGAGCCTAACTGGATAACTATCTAAGTAAGATTATGTTTTGACCTATCAAAAAGAAGAATGAATGGGTTAAAATATCTCTAAGTTGATTACACAGTATATATAACCTTCTGTACTATTTTTCGGTGTAATGATAAAGTACTTACATGAGAAATTATATCTTACAAGATTTCACTGAATAAAAGCCAAATTAAATATCTAAAAATTAATATTGAAGAGGCACTCTACAAAAGATGGCCTAAAAATGAAATAAAGATTGCTTTGACACATTAGGAAAATTTTGATACCTTTTTTTCCTTTTTATGTTTCCCTTCATATCTGAAGATATAGTGTAAGTTGATAATACATTATAAAATAACCTTCACAAATCTATAATAGCTGTCTAGAACAGATTATGGTATTATGGATTACCCAGTGAATAATGATCAGTTTTAATGAAATGGGACAGTGAGACTTGTTTGACCCTGCCACTTCTATACGTCCTTCCAGAGAGTCACAGTAATATCTCTGTTCAGTCACTCCCTATAACTTAATGATTTCTGAGTTTAGGATCTTTATATCTGTAGGAAGAAAAAAAACTCTAAAAATCTTAATCCTATTAATAAAATTAAGTTAAATGGTAAGGCAAAGCAGTAAAATTTCGTGACAATATTTTAATTAGAACCTGGTTTATCTGTAATACCAACCACAGGTGGAAAGTGAGAGTATGCGTGCATACGAGTCTAACAAAAAACATGTTAAAAATAACAATAACATTTTAATTAACAAAATAATTAAAATAAAAGTATTTTTCCTAGAAAACATTTTTAAGAAATGTCATTTAAACAGAGAGAGGCTGAAACACCTAGATAAAATGGAAAATATTTGGAGAAATATATTTGTAGGACTAAATGATCAATGGAAGTTTGTGTCACTTTACTAAAATATCTACTTGAATGAGTTAACCACAGTTTGAGATAGTGTGGGATCATGTAGGTTTTGCCATAGTTGAAGATATTAATAGCTTTTAAAGTTGTAGCAAATATTCCATCAAAATAAAAATGAGTAAATCAACATCAAGAAGTTTCATATTAATACTTTTCATACAGTGCCCTAAAAGTTAACAAATTGCATCAAATAAATTCCACGTGTATGATTTGCATCAATAAATGTGCTAGGGTAGACCGAGGCTAACTTTTCTCTCCTAAAGGAGTTAACATTTTTCTTTTATATTTGCTACAATAAAAATGGAGTCATATTTTAACTTTCAATGTCATATTGCCAATACCTAATTTTTATTGTCTCCTCTACTATAAAGCATGTCCTCTTCTTGTCAAGCTCAAAAGGGCACTGTGATAAACCTTGCATTGCATTGGTTTATGATCATTTTTCTGTCAACATCTATCACAAAACTGCAGAAAGAATGTCTTTCCTATGGTTAACTCATGAAGCTATTATATAATCAGCACTTACTATAACCGAATATCACTGCTCAAATTGCATTTTTTGCAGTTTTATTATGAGCAAAATAAAAGAGACAGACTTGCCTGTTCTGATTAATGATGTGCAATAAGATATGTATGTCAAGTAATTATTTTTCAAAAAAATCCCATATTTAAAAGCAAATTTGCTGAATTATCTAAAAGTATTATAAATAGTAAAGATAGAACAAATGAGTTAACTTCAAACCTGGATTTAAACGTTGCTTTATAGTTTCATAAAGCTAGTGAGATTTTATGTCTTCAGAGGAAACTGGTGTTTTGGGTAATTTAATGGGGAGATTGAGAGAGAAAAATTAACTAGGTTATGAATGGCAAATAGATCAGATGAACGAACTCTGTATGACAGAAATATTAAAATATTGCACTCTAGGCCGGGCACGATGGCTAACACCTGTAATCCTAGCACTCTGGGAGGCTGAGGAGGGTGGATTGCTTGAGCTCAGGAGTTCGAGACCAGCCTGAGCAAGAGTGAGATCCCATCTCTACTAAAAATAGAAAGAAATTATATGGACAGCTAAAAAACTATATATAGAAAAAATTAGCCAGGCATGGTGGCACATGCCTGTAGTCCCAGCTACTCGGGAGGCTGAGGCAGAAGGATTGCTCGAGCCCAGGAGTTTGAGGTTGCTGTGAGCTAGGCTGACACCACAGCACCCTAGCCCGGGCAACAGAATGAGACTCTGTCTCAAAAATAAATAAATAAATAAATAAATTACACTCTAAGAAACGGAAAGACAGTGAAACATAGTAAACTTGCCAAGTGAATATTCCATGTCAGAGATACAAAAATTCAGCATCATTCTCTTTCCAATTCTCGTTTTTTAGGTGACCTGAAAATGCTTGAAATTAGACTGGCCTGGATTCAGTTTTGCATTCTGCTGCTTTCTTACTAGCGATGTGACACTGTGACTATAATTTATATTGCTTGTCCTTTAATTTCATTATTCTTCTAATGATGCAGGCTTGGTGAGTAGATTAGGGCTATTTTTACAAGTGTATATCATCATGGCTGGTGATTCTTAATTTTATTATGATGATAATGGACATGAAGATAGTTTAAAGAATACTATTAATGAGTGCAGTTTAAAATTTCTGGTCTCATATCAAAGAGCCCCCTTTGATTTCAAAGTTATATCAAATCATAAAGAACCATTTGGAGACACTCTGAGATTATCCTGAGTAGAGAGCTTCTTAAATGGCTTATGTGGAAATGGCCTATGTGTTCCTTCAAGATTAGATTTTTAAAAATGCCTCTTATCTATGTGTAGAGAGGAGTTCTTCTTTTTATGCTTTTGTAAAGTTTGTTTCCCACTTTAACATCAGAGCAATTACAGCCTCATAAAACAAAGAAAAAGAACACAGGCAACAAATGATTCCAATTAAAGTAAAAGGAGTTGATTTTGTCTTAAGCAGCTAAGGTCCAACTTGAAGTAACTTTGGAATTGACTTTTTTTAAATATTTAGTCTAGGGACAATTACCTTGAAAGAGAGTGGCATGAACATTGTCAAGCCCCCCTTTCTGTTTTTGTTTGTTGCCCATATTTCTCTGAGTTTTTCAATCTCATATTTTTAATTCAGCTTTCTCCATAGAACTGGAACCATGCTCATGAACAGCCATGGAATCAAATATCTTTAGCAACATTACTCATGCAAAACGTCCATTCACAGGATTAAAACCTTTAAAGACAGTTTATAGCTGACTTAGGTTGGATTATTTCATCAGCCCTGGGACAATTAACAAGACCAGGTATTGGAAACCAACAGAAATGTCCCAGTTTTTAGATTATTTGCCTATCACTGTGAGTGATTTCGAGTCAGTTTATCACACTCCAGTAGAACAGTTTTGTCTGAAAGATACTCAGTTCTCCTGAGTATAGGGCGCTAGTACCAATGAGCTGGAAGAAATATATACTACAATAGGAGCATAAAATGTTTCATAGTTAGAATGGAAACCACTCTTTATGATAATACCTGGGAATTTGTACTTCAACTGACATACAGTGAGCAACAGAACTTACAAAAATGATGATCATGAAAGGAAGACAGTGGATAAAAAAGAGAATAGGTGGGTAAAGGCAGAAGAGAAACAGGATGGATATGCTGACTTTTAAATCTAAGGTAGATTTAAATCTTTTTCCTTGTATCTATGAAAATTTATATAGGTAGCAAGTTTTAAAATTATCTAAATTATTTTTTCAATATACCTCTGTATGTAACTCATAAATTAATTTTGATTCTTTTTTTTCTAAAGGACAAATTTAATATTTTTAATACATTGCCTTAAAGAATGATTCTCTGTACATGCTTATTTGTCTAAGGTCAATGAAGCATTATCTAGTCAGATAAGCTATATTAAAGCTATCATTAGTTAGGTAAAATTGGTCACAAATAACAGAAAACATTACAAACAGTGGCTAACAAAGAATAAGTATTTATCTTACACAACGAGAGAGCCCGCACTGGATGAAACTTTATCTTTGTCAACTGGAACCCATGTCACTTCCGTTGTCTCCTCTATTAGCATTCGCTAGTGGCTTTCATTCCCATGCCTATACAAGATGGCAGTTGCACCTCCAGGTATTACGTTTTCATTTCCCAAAAGAGAAGGAAGAAAAAGGGAATAAACAAAGAGTCAATAAAGAGAGAACAAGCAAATAGTATTTCCTTTTACAAAAACTTTCCTGATTTTTGTGAGAGGTGAAAGCACTCTTCTACATGTGGCTATCCAGTTTTCCCAGCACCATTTATTGAATAAGGATTCTTTTCCCCAGTGTATGTTTTTCTCTGCTTTGTCAAAGATTAGATGGCTGTATGAGAATGGTTTTATATCTGGGTTCTCAGTTCTGTTCCACAGTTCAATGTCCCTGTTCCTGTGCCAGAACCAAGCTGTTTTAATTACTATAGCCTTGTAGTATAGTTTGAAGTGTGGTAAATTGATATCTCACATTTTTTTTTTTATTGCCTAGGATTGCTTTTGCTAAACGCGGTCTTCTCTGGTTCCATACGAAGCATAAAATTATTTTTTCTATATCTGTGAAAAATGATGTTGGTATTTTAATAGGGATTGCATTGAATCTGTAGAGCACTTTGAGTAGTATAGGCATTTTAACAATGTTGATTCTGCCAACCCATGAGAATGGTATGGTTGTCCACCCATTTACACCCTCTGCTATTTCCTTCCTCAGTGTTTCATAGTTCTCCCTGTAGAGGCCTTTTACCTCCTTAGTTAAATATATTCCTAAGTACTTTATTTTCTTTGTTGCTACTGTGAAGGGTATTGAGTCTTTGATTTGGTTCTCAGTTTGACTGTTATTGGCATATATGAATGCCTCTGATTTGTATGTATTGATTTTGTAGCCTGAGACTTTACTGAATTCATTTATCAATTCTAGGAGTCTTTGGGCTGAATCCTTGTGGGTTTTTAGATATAATATCATATCATCACCAAAGAGTGACAGTTTGATCTCCTCTGCACCCATTTGGACGCCCTTAATTCCCCTCTCTTGTCTAATTGCTCTCACAAGGACTTCCAGCACTATGTTTAATAGAAGTGGAGATAGTAGGCAACCTTGTCTGATTCCAGTCCTAAGTGGGAATGCTTTCAATTTTTCCCCATTCAGTATGATGTTTGCTGTGGGTTTGTCATATATGACTTGCATCATTTTTAGGTAAGCCCCGTCTATGACAATTTTGTTAAGCGTTCTTATCATAAAAGGGTATTGAATTTTGTCAAATGGTCAAATGCTTTTGCTGTGTCTATTGGGAGGATCATATGGTCTTTGTTTTTGCTTCTGTTTATGTGATGAATTACATTTATACATTTGCTAGTATGTTGAACCATCCCTGCATCACTGGGATGAAGCCCACTTGGTCGTGATAGATTATTTTCTTGATAAGCACCTGGATTCAGTTTGCTAGGATTTTGTTGAGAATTTTTGCATCTATATTCATAAGGAATATTGATCTGTAGTTTTCTTTTTTCGTTGCATCCTTTCCTGGTTTTGGTACCAGGGTTATGTTGGCTTCATACAATGTGTTGAGAAGGATTCCATCCTTCTTGATGTTATAGAATAACTTCTGCAGGATAGGCACCAGTTTTTCTTTGTAGGTGTGGTAAAATTTAAATGTAAAACCATCTTGTCTGGGACTTTTCTTTTTAGGAAAGTTTTTCATTGTTGTTTCAATTTCAGTACTTGATATCGGTCCATTCAGGAATTCTGTTTCTTCCTGTTTGACCCTAGGGAGGCTGTATGTTTCTAAAAATTTGTCCATTTCCTCCACATTTTCCAGTTTGTGTGCATAAATGTTTTTGTAGTATTCATAGATGATACCATGTATCTCCGTAGCAAAAATCAACTCATGGTGAGTAACAGATTTAAACCTAAGGTGTGAAAATATTAGAATTCTAGAAGAAAATGTTGGAAAAACTCTTATGGACATTGATCTAGGCAAAGAATTTATGAGAAGACCCCAAAGGCAATCACAGCAACAACAAAAATAAACAAATGGGACCTGATCAAATTAAAAAGCTTCTGCACAGCCAAAGAAACTGTCAGGAGAGCAAATAGACAACCTACAGAATGGGAGAAAATTTTCGCATGCTACACATCCAATAAAGGGCTGATGGCTAGAATCTATTTAGAACTCAGGAAAATCATCAAGAAAAAATCAAACAACCCTATCAAAAAGTGGGCAAAGGACATGAACAGAAACTTTTCAAAAGAAGACAGAATAATGGTCAACAAATATATGAAAAAATGCTCAACATCTCTAATCATCAGGGAAATGCAAATCAAAACCACAATAAGGCCGGGCGCGGTGGCTCATGCCTATAATCCTAGCACTCTGGGAGGCCGAGGCGGGTGGATCGCTCGAGGTCAGGAATTTGATACCAGCCTGAGCAAGAGTGAGACCCCGTCTCTACTAAAAATAGAAAGAAATGATCTGGCGAAATAAAAATATATATAGAAAAAATTAGCTGGGCATGGTGGCGCATGCCTGTAGTCCCAGCTACTTGGGAGGCGGAGGCAGTAGGATCGCTTAAGCCCAGGAGTTTGAGGTTGCTGTGAGCTAGGCTGATGCCACAGCACTCACTCTAGCCCGGGCAACAGAGCGAGGCTCTGTCTCAAAAAAAAACAAAAAAAACCCCACAATAAGATATCACTTATCTCCAGTGAGAATGGCCTTTATCAAAAAGTCCCCAAACAATAAATGTTGGCGTGGATCCGGAGAGATAGGAACACTCATACACTCTTGGTAGGACTGCAAACTAGTGCAACCTCTATGGAAAGGAATATGGAAATACCTTAAAGAGATACAAGCAGATCTACCATTTGATCCAGCAATCCCATTACTGGGCATCTACCCAAAAGAAGAAAAGACATTCTATAAAAAAGACATCTGGATTCCAATGTTTAAAGCAGCACAATTCACAATTGCAAAGATGTGGAAACAACCCAAGTGCACGTCAATACATGAGTGGATTAATAAAATGTGGTATATGTATACTATAGAGTACTACTCAGCTATAAGAAACAATGGTGATATAGCACCTCTTGTATTTTCCTGGATAGAGCTGGAACCCATTCTACTAATTGAGGTGTCCCAAGAATGGAAAACTAAGCACCACACGTACTCACCATCAAATCGGTTTCACTGATCAACACCTAAGTGCACATATAGGAATAACATTTATTCAGCATTGGGCAGATGGAAGGGGGAAGGAGGGGATGGGTATATACATACATAATGAGTGCGATGAGCACTGTCTGGGGCATGGACATGCCTGAAGCTCTGACTTGGGTGGGACAAGGGCAACATATGTAACCTAAACATTTGTACCCCCATAATATGCAGAAATGAAAAAAAAAAAAACTTTCCTAAATGTCTGACACAGCAACTTCTTAACGTCCACTGGCCAACACTGTATTACAATGGCATTCTCTGGCCTCAAATTAATGTGAAAAAATAAATATTTTTATTTAGCTTATTTATACCTAAGGGAAAAAAGAATTATTAGTAGGGAAAGAGAGATTAGTGATTGGATAGGCAACTACTTATATTGGGAGACTATTATGACATAAGTATATGATGTATAATTTATAACCCACACAGGTGTTAAATTGGCATCTGATGTTACAATGGAAACAGTAATCAAAAATCATCGTAGCTACATCCAGCTAAATATTGAAAAAATTGCCAATGATCATGGCCAATTTAAAACTGATGTCTGAAAGAGATTTCAGTTTGTTATGTTATACATTCCTTTTTGTTTATTCCATATAACCAATTTATGATATAGGAATATCTTTTTTTATAGATTAGAAAGCTAACTTTCATAGAACTGAAGTAACTTTCCCCAGTCCTGCTAATAAAAAACATCAGAGTGAAGAATTTAACCCAGATATTTTTAATTTCACATCTCTTTTTTTGTTCACCATGCTTTTTTTTTTTCATTCATACATTTTACGCTGAACTATTTTGCCTCTTGTTTCTCCCTCTGTTGTACATTGATCTTAATTTCAATGGAACTCAAACTTTCAAAAAAATCTAGTTATATATTGAGTTATAGAGATATATAAAAGTTTATGATTAATACTGAAGAATGTTTTTGAATGGGAATGAAATATTTTGAAATTGTTCTTAAAGGGAAATAAACATAGTTTAAGCTCTTACATTAAAGTAAAATTCAGCTTTACTAATGCTTTTATATGTAGCTACAACTGTGGAAGTTCTATGGAAACCGAAACTTACTAATACAGTTCTTTCCATCAAGGAAATAATAAACAAGGGATTTTCCTGACACCATGAAATAATTAGAAAAGATATAAAATTTCTTATATAAAACGTAAAACAAGGAAAAGGATTCAGTAAGAAAAGAAACCCACTCTATTTAGTAGTCTCTAAAATCTGTGTCTTTTGCTAGATAATTTATGAACAAAATACGTATAAATAACATTGATTGAACATTGCTGTTCTTGACATGCAGATGCAAATTGTGTTTGATCCTCCCTACTGATTGGATTTGAGAAGAAATCATTTACCACCATCAATGTGCTATTTCAAGAACTAGAAATTTTGTGTTTTATTTGCTCCAGTAAAGATAGCAAATCTAAAATGCAGTTATAATTGGGGCTACTGCCTGGTTATGTTTATGGTAGTCCTCCTCCATTTTTCAAGATCCATTTAGTTTCTTCGTGGCACTCGCCTTTGAATTCCTCTCCTTTGCAATGCTGGATCCAACTATGTTCACCTTAGTTCCCATGTCAGTAGCATCTGAGGCAGAGCAGGCTTTCCTCCTACTTCATTAGGGCAGTGAGTCCCTGAGAACAGAAGTGAGAAAAAAGGAAAGTAAAAAGATAACATAAGTAAGTTTTACCAAGCTGTTTTACATCAAGTGCAACTAACTAATTGATTGAACTTCAGGACCATCTTCCTTTATGTTATATAAATAGTTGCTTCTCAAGAGAGTCTATTGGGGGCAAGGGAAGAAAGCCTTTTATTTGCTAGCTCTCATTTCCCATTGGTCAATGGTTTGCTTCATAGGACACTATCTTCCTTGAAATTTCTGGTGTCATGTAGGGGACACCATTAGGTTCCATAGAGTCCCTGCACTTAATATCAGCAAGATGGCCTGGAATAAGGACCAAGACGTATGACATGGGTATGACATAGGTTGTTATTGGATAGTACTATCCCATGGTTATTTGGAGCATATGCATATTTTGCACTGCAATTATTACTCACATCAGAACATGTGACCTAATGCCCTGGAAGGAGGTAACACCCAAATTTCCTGAAATGAAGCATAGAAGTTATGCAGTAGCTGAGAAATTTACATTGAAGCCATCATCTAAACAAAGATGACTGTACATCTCAGCTTCTAGGTTTGTTTTTATTACAAAATTATTTTTCAATTTTTATACAATAAATTAAAGAAAAATATTTACTATAGTAAAGAATGAGATATTTTGATGAAGAAAATAATATGGTCTATCTGGGAAGATACTCAGACTCCAAAGTCAATAAAATGATTGGATTATAAAACTTAAAATTTTAAGCTAAAAACCCATTGTTTAAACAATATCATTGCACATAATCTATAATTTGTTCCATATGAACTGTGAATAAATTTTTTTAAAAATAGGATTGGTTTATTTCTTTAATAATGCACACTTTTCATAAGTGTGCATTCTCAAAGAGACATGCCATGGCATTAAAATTATTTCATAAACTGGTATTTTTATTGTCATGTTTGCTTTGATATGTTGATTTTAGTGTGTGTGTGTATGTGTGTATATGCATGTTTATAAGCCTGATCAGGTGGTTTTTATCTTGATAATTTCATTTAAGTTATATAATTTTTCTCTTCAGTAGTCTCATACTTATGTTACTATTACCTACACAAATCTAATTCTTCTTCTTCTATTTTCTTTTATTTTTCACTTGACTTATTCATCTCCATTTTTCAGGTTATAGACATATTCCTATCTATGGTAGTGATTTTCATTTCAGCCCTATTTTTATTTCCCTTTTAGAATATTATAATAAATCATGCTGTATATATTAAAAATATAATATGTATTGTGTCTCTATGTTGATGCTCTTAAATATCCAAATTAAAGGTAAGCATGTTGTTCTTAGAGTAAGTCTTCAGTAGAGATTTTAGTTTATTACCTGTATTTAGAGAAATTAATTAATTCTCCAGGAGGTAGGACTTTTGTTTATTTATTTAAGCACATCTTCCCTATCACAATTGACATTTGAAAGTAGTCTACTTGAATATGAGTCCATATGAGTAAACTTTTAATATTTTTGTCTGGCATTGATAATCTTATTTCTTTAAAGATTTTAGATAGATGTAGTATTATTCTGACCATGAATATATGTTTCCATAAATCTTTTAATCTCATTGTATTGCCCTTTTTGAACCAATTTTGCAAATATTTTATACTGAATAATATTTCTTTACATTTCTTTTAAATATAAGATTCCATAGTATAACCACATTGCTTGATATGGAAATGATGTCTACATTTTAATATTCTTTAGTATTCTTTTCAGAGGAATAATAGGGAACGACTTTTATGTCAAGAAAAATGTCATATCTAAGAGGAGTGCTTACATTAGGCTATCATGGTTTCAATCTATATCTATTTCCTCCTTTCATTTGTTCATTTTATAAATGCTAATTGAATATAAAATATATAACTGAAATTAGTAACTTGGCAACTTCACAAAACATTCCCAGAGATATGCATTCAAACTTTACCCTGCTACTTCCAAGAGCATCCTTTGGTTTGAATATAAGCTCACCCAATAAATTTGTGGTTAGAATAGACTTTCTTCACAGGTTTTATATTTATTTATTTTTACATGAATTTTTTAACGTATGAATCCATTTATAGAAAGTCCTAAAAAGGTAGAGCTGATTTTAGCTATCTATGATAAACAGTTCTGCCCTGCTAATTACAGAGACAGACTCTTTTGATAGAAAATACACAAATTTAAATGGTTACCTGATGATGAGTTTCAAAAAGAAATAGCAAATACTAATGAGCTCACCACAAATAACAACATTAAAATTGATGTTCAGAAAGAATAGTAATTGCCAATTGGCATGCGTAGATATTTGGGTATATAATAGATATAGCTATTTGCACTCTTATTTTGAAGAAATTGTATGTTTTAGTAATGAAGACTATAACTATTGGCTCTTTCTGTTTGTGTTTGCATTTTTTAATGTTTTTTGTTCTATGACAGAGAAATAGTAAGGGAGAGGATAAAGGAAAGCTTAGAGCATTCTGTACTCCTCTTCTCAAACACAACCAACCTATTAGTTTTGTATCACTACAGGGAAAAAGTTATTAGAAAGTCTGCTAAGCTGCCAGGTGTTAAGGTGGTCAACTACGACAGTGAGGAAACTAAAAATAACAGTCAAGTCTTTATTCCCTTACTGTAATGGTGCACACAAGAAGCAAAGAAAAATAAAAGTGCCATTTCCAGAATGTTTCATTTTTCCCCAAGGAATAATATCGAGTGAGGGTCATTCAGGTAACATGCAGTGCAGGCATGGGAAATGTCTGTCAAGGAGCCCTGAACAAAATCCTTCTGCTGTTTTATAGACCTTGGGGGCTGGGGAGATTGAAAGGGGGAGACTTAGGAGTGGAAAAGTAGTGAGTCAGAGTAAAGTGTCTTAGTCAAGGCCCCCAGTAAGGAGTTCTGGGCAGAGTTGCCTGAAAAGTGCCCCAGTGGAGACATTCAGGTAGAGGAGGCCTTAGTAATGAAGTGCTTCAGGTAGGAATGCATACATATGTATGAGCATGTACAGGTGGAGATGTCCAGTAGCTTGAATCCTTAACTGAATGAAACTCCCTCCAGAGACTGCAATATACTGGGTATGCACCAAGCCCGGTGTGAAGGTGGCCACTTTCCCTAATGAGGCCCTCCAGGTAAAAGGTCTTTGTAATAACCTGTGGTCAGAATTGAAAGATCACAAATAGGATTTTGACCTGGAACAAGACTCCTGAAAGCTGTGGTCACCAAAATATATGATAATTATACTTTAGGTCCAAGGAGACCAAAATAAATCATACATAATAGTCATTTTTATCACTCCCTATAATCTGGCAAATTATAAAATGAAGAGCTCAAGCTGGTCATCAGACTAGCACTCAAAAGAATATTATTCTTAGTAAGAAAACCATGAGAAGCGTGATTGGTGCATCAGATTGTCCTAGGAAGCTCCCAAATAGCAGCTGAAGTAGTTGAGTGAACATGTTTCACACACATGTGAGATTCTGAGTACACTCTAACACAACTTGGAGGAAAACTTTGTAGAGAATATGGTGGTACCAGGCACAGGCTAGATGCCAGTTTTAGATACTGTAAGACCCAGAAAATGGTCTGGGAAAACAGTTCTCTGTATGTCCTGAAAGAGCTGTTTCCTCTAATAGCTGGTACACTTCAGGCCACAGGTCACTTTGTTTTGGTACATTCCTAAACTCATAATTGGGGGGTGGGAGGAGAGCATTCTTTTCATTTCGTGGAGCAATTTCTGCTTAGGAAAATCGGTTAAAATCTATACTTACCTTAAAATTAAAGCAGGTAGATGTGGGCAAACTGATCAAAATCACCACCTTTCACATTTTTTCTGGTTATATAAAATCTTAGGATATAAGGTATCAATCTTGGCAGATATCTTATCTTGTTGTTGGGGTGGCAGAAGCAGCAATGGCATCTGATCAAAGCCACGAAGCGACAGGTATTAGGAGTGCCTGACAAACCCAGATCAATAGAGGAGGTTGAATGAATTGACAAAATTCATTCTCAATGTTGACAAAAGGGCAGAAGCTACAAAATCTGCCTTCGAGGATTTCCATCTCACTGACGCAGTTAGATAAAATAAGAACAATTTCAACAGATGTACGATACTCAAGACATGTCTTGAAATCCTGGAAAATGTCTGGAATCCTTGCTGGTCAAGATGTGAATCTTGGAACATTTATTATTTAGGATAACCTAGAAGATATGCTGAGGTGGTAAACAACTCCAAAATCTTGGAGAGCTGATACAGTAAAAGTTTGGTTTTAGTTTATGCAAAGTTGTCAGAGGCTATAAGCAACTCTCCAGGGTAACTGTTCTCTTTGCAGTAACCCAGCAAACCAGGCTAATGAAGTTTCCACCACTCTCTAGATGCTCTGTCTGGTGTTTGTAGTCTTCTCAGTCTATGTGGAAGAGAAAGGAGTGATGGATGGTCTCCCACCAGTAATTAAAGGCTTTGGCCCTGAATGACACATTTCTTTCATTCAGAAAGCCTTTGCCAATTCTAGTCACCTGGTTGCATCTAACTGCAGTAAGAAGTCATGGGTGAACAGTGGAAGTCTCTAATGCAGAGTATCAAGCTGTGAGATATTGTAAATGCGACCTAATTTGTACTCAGGGTGGTGGAACTTGGAAATACTAATAGCAGGTATTCCCTTCACATTAAAAAGACTGGAGGGCGATGACTCAACTTCCCTCAGAGTTCTTTCTCCACCAAACTGTTTATTTCTCTTGTTCATACACATTGATGTTTCTTACAATTTAAGTCTATGACATTAATAATTCCAACTTAATGCACACTGCCCTAGGAGTCATCAATCAGGCAGAAATAAATATATAGTTATGTCTTCAGCTAACCTAGTTCTGGAGACTCTTTGACAGAAATCAGAATCAGATTTTTGATGTTAACTCTCCTCCCCAAAAATTCCAAAAGTTTTTCTGAGACGTTTAAATTTTTTCAAGGTTTTAATAACCATACTATCACTTTAACAACTAGTTAGCCAATGATCATTTTACATCCAAATAGTCAAATATTAATCAGGTTTATTCCTGCATCTATTAATAAGTAGAAAGTGATATGCATGAAATAGTTGGAAAAAAATACAGTTAGCTTAAATATACCTGGAGTTAAGACTTTTAATGATAGCATATTTTAACTTAAATTGTTTTTTGAAAGATCATCATTTCTCCTTTCGTTTTTGAGGGGAAACTTTTATGGAAGTTGTAATGGCACAGCTGTTATTTCCTCTCACTAATAATTAGCTCATTGTAAAATTCAATCTGTTGTGACTTTAAGCCTAGATGTTTCACTAAGTCAGCTGCCAAAAGCATTATGTAACTTACTTATTCATGTTTATTTTTGAAGCTGGTATGGAATATGTTCTGCTTGATATCAGCACAATTTATTTTTATCTTTAATGATTTTTATTTACCTGTGTGTTGCCTCACTCTAACTCCTGTTCTCATGGTATATCACACTTGTTCAGTACTTTGGGGCTTTTATTAGTTTTGTGCTTATAAATATTAAATACCTTCCTATACCTGACCTCACTGTTCTCATCTATTAATATGGTGCACAACCTTGATTGTAGGCAAAATTAGACAAGGAAGAGATGTGGCTGGGCAGGATAGAATAGAATGAGTACAGTGCCTGCAGGCAAAAGAGTGGCTTTTACTAGACATCAAGACCCAGAGAAGCCTTATCTCACCTGGCAAGAAGAGAGGCAGTGATGTGCTATTCATATTTAAACTTTACCTGTAATGTTCTAATCTTTCTCTCATTGTAATTTTTTATCACTCCATCATAGACATGCAAATATAATAGGGTAATATTTTGTTAAAAGTGACAATAGCTAAGGATATTCAGTACACTACAGATGTATGTCTATATAGAGGACACGTGTATATCCATCTAATGCACCATGCCCAGACACACACATAATAGACACATAAACACCGTGCACATGCACATATATCAAACACACACCATGCACACAAACCCCAGAGCATAACACATATCCACCCAGATCATACACATACACCCAGCGCATAAACACATCACACATATCACTCGCTACACTCATTCATGTACCACCTATCCCATCCTCACACACATCACACAAGCAGAATTCCCAAATCCACAAACTTTTATGTCACATGCAGGAATAAATAAGGTTTTATGGTCATTAAGCATTCTTTCTGTGCTGCATCTTTGTTTAAAAAGGAAATGTTACTTTCTTATAACACATAAAAATAATTTAATTTACATACTTACATATTCTTATGTGTGTTTTAATTTTAAAAATGATTTTTTAATATTATCTTTGGGGTATCCCGAGTATAATATTTGTTTATAAGATTACATAAAGAAAAAGTTAATTCTCTTTTCCAATAGTTTTTATATCTCTTAGAGTAGCAGTTAATTATTTCTAATGTAGTTAAAAGTATTACAATAAAATAACATAATCATGAAATTAGCTCCTAACTTCATAAATGACTTTTACCATAATACACTGAAGTATTAAGATTTTATTACAAAAACATAATATGGGTAATAAAATTATTTCAAATATTAAGTTCAAAATATTAGCTCCTGGTATTGGATATTTGTTTTTCTAGATTTATAGATACAACAGTGTAAAAACATAGTCATGGAATTTTGAACATAGACATCTTTTTTTTTTTTTTTTTTATTTCAGCTCATCATGGGGGTACATAAGTTTAGGTCATGTACATTGTCCATGTCCTGCCCATCCCCCCGAGTCAGAGTCCCAAGCGCGTCCGTTCTCATTCTCCAGACAGTGCACCTGGCACTCATCATGTAGTCATACCTCCATCCCCTCCCCCCCCCCACCTCCCCGGGTCTGCACCTTCAAGCATGACCATTCCCCAGAGGGTGCGCAACGCACTCGTCATGTAGGCATACACCCATCCCCTCCCCCCACCCCCCATCCCAGTCTGATATCCAATTGGTATCCTTCCCCGATGTACATTTAGGTGATGATCAGGGAAACCAGTTTTCTGGTGAGTACATGTGATGCTTGTTTTTCCATTCTTTGGATACTTCACTTAGTATAATGGATTCCAGCTCTCTCCAGGAGAACCAAAGAGATGTCGTATCATCATTATTTCTTATAGCTGACTAGTACTCCATGGTATACATATACCACAGTTTACTAATCCATTCGTGGATTGATGGGTACTTGGGTTGTTTCCACATCTTTGCGATTGTGAATTGTGCTGCTATAAACATTCGGGTACAGGTGTCTTTGTTAAAGAATGACTTTTGTTCTTCTGGGTATATGCCCAATAATGGGATTGCTGGATCAAATGGTAGGTCTACTTGAATCTGTTTAAGGTATCTCCATATTGCTTTCCATAGGGGTTGCACTAGTTTGCATTCCCACCAGCAGTGTATGAGTGTTCCTGTCTCTCCGCATCCACGCCAACATGTGTTGTTTTGGGATTTTTTGATAAAGGCCATTCTCACCGGAGTTAAGTGGTATCTCATTGTGGTTTTGATTTGCATTTCCCTGATGATTAGGGATGTTGAGCATTTTTTGATACGTTTTTTGGCCATTCTTATGTCTTCTTTTGAAAAATTTCTATTCATGTCCTTTGCCCATTTTTTGATAGGATTGTTTGATTTTTTCTTGCGGATTTTCCTGAGTTCTAAATAGATTCTTGTTCTCAGTCTTTTATCTGATGTGTAGTATGCGAAAATTTTTTCCCATTCTGTAGGCTGTCTGTTTATTTTCGTGACTGTTTCTTTGGCTGTGCAGAAGCTTTTTAATTTAATCAGGTCCCATTTGTTTATTTTTGTTGTTGCTGCGATTGCCTTAGGGGTTTTCTTCATAAATTCTTTGCCTAGACCAATGTCTGTGAGAGTCTTTCCTACATTTTCTTCTAGAATTCTAATCGTTTCCCATTTAAGGTTTAAATCTGTTATCCACCGTGATTTGATTTTTGTGAGAGGTGAAATCTGTGGGTCCTGTTTCAGTCTTCTACATGTGGCTATCCAGTTTTCCCAGCACCATTTATTGAATAGGGACTCTTGTTCCCAGAGTATGAACATAGACATCTTTAACATCTCTTAGTCTGAAGAAACTTACCGAAATCTACCGAAATCATATTTTATCTCTACCACTTGAGCAGAGTCAGAAAATGTTAGGTAAAAAAGAATTATGAGAGTCATAATTATTGAACCAATTATGTATTTTGCTCAATCCTTAATAATTATCCCCTGCTCTCTCTCTCTCTCAGGGCAGAGAAATTGAGAGGAGAGCATTATGAATGGTGATAGAGAGAGAAAAGAAAGCAAGGAAGAGGACACATAAAAGTCTGCAGGGAATAGAGGACATGATAGACGTGATTTTTTTTAAAGGAAGTCATTAAAGATTTAGACTAAATTAGGGGATAAAAGAAGCCTAAATTTAAACCACTGTTTAAATTTTCTGTAGCAAATCTAGATGCTTGAAATTATTAACCGGCGCAGCAGTTCCCCTGCCACAGATATCCACATTTGCATACATGTGCACACATATACATCCACAGATACTTCAAAGTAGTAGAAAAGCAAAAGGATGTGATAGACGTGGCAAAGGGAAACATGGGAAAATAACTTAAAAGTATTTTTCAATATTTTTCTAAGACCATTCATGACTATAATTCAGGTTCTTTTCTTCTACTGTGAAAAATAAGTCTTGTTTCAGAGTGTATGCAATACCACTAAAATGTATTTTTTTCAACATAAATAATTTAATATCTACTCTTATATTCTTGATGAACCATTCTTCTTTCTGGTACCAAATAAATGAACATATTAGAATAGCACAACTAATCCTGACAATCAAAGAAGTGAAGGCGCCTATAATAACCTGTTTCCTGCAGCTCACAGCAGCCCAAAATATTATTGAATTGGAAGATTGAGAAGAAAATGTCTGTGTTGCCCACTATTCAAGTCGTTTTTCTAAATATGTCCTAATATACTGACAGATCAATGACTTTTCCATGCCTGCCAGAAACAATTTTAAGGAAAGTGGCCACCAAATTTTATTATTTTATTTGTTTTGGTTGTTTCTTCTTCATTCCTTGATTAACTTTCTATTTTTTATATCATGTGCTTTGCTTTGGAGATGAAGCCTTCCAAACCAAAACCTACAAATGTCTGTACTGGGGAATGGTCACGCTAGCTGAAAAGTAAACAGTAAAAATAGGACACAGGAGATATTCTTTAAATTCTGAGATAGATGATGCAGACTCTGAAAAATACAGGCAAATCATACAGGTTAGCAACAAATGAAACCAATTTAATTCTCTCTTTTTGTAATATAAATGCAAGAAAATAAAAGAAAAGGGCTGATCATTTGGATGAAATTGCTGGCTGAGCAACACTACTCAACCATCTGTGTCAGAATAGGAATAGTAGATGACAAAAACTGCATGTGAATTTCCCCTTTAACTTGAATCTCTGTATTGGTTCACTATAAACTTCCAATACTGTAAGAATAGTGGAAAAGGTAACTGCTATTTTTAAAGCTAACTCACTACAGTCATTCAGCATTAGGTAATAAAGGAAGATTCTGTCTCCATGCACACAGAGATCTTAAGAAGGCAGGTTTTTGAGCTGGATTGATTTAGGTATTAGAGAAAAGGAAGTCTGAGTTTTATGGTTATGTTTTCTATATTTTTTTTGCTTGGAGATCTGAATGGATAAAGGGATTCAGAGATGAAGGAAACACTTGGAAAGTTTTTCACAGGACCAGAACATGTGGCAGGAAACTAGATAATTGGCTACCATTAAAGATGGTTGTTCCTAACAAATTTTAGGGGAAGTGGTATGATGCTTGCTCAAACTAGTTACTATTTTATGCTTTAATTTGCTTCTGTTACACACAAAACTTCATGAAAATTTTGTACCACATAACACGTTGTTTACTGATGACTTGGATGATGACATACATTCCTTATTCCCACCAGGTAAAGGGCACAAGACCGTGCAAGAGAATCCAAAGTGGTTGATAAATGAACCTGAAGCAAACTTTCAGAGCAAGATGTTATTGATGACCAACAACAAAAGGTAAACACTTACAAAACAATGTGTGAATTCTAGGAACCAGTAGGGCAAACCTGTGTTTCAACCAAGAACATAGGTTGGAGCTTATGTTATTTTAGTTACACACATTAAAAGAAAGGCCCACAACAGAGGAGTAGGGTATATGGGTACTATCTGTTTTCCTCTTATGAGAGAAGCTATGCAATCCACTGAAATCCATCTCCAATTTCTGGGCATATAGCTAGAAATTTCTCAACCTCATTTACAGTTAGGTGTAGCTATCTGGAATTCTTTCCAATGGAATATGATTGGTACTGATGTAAACCAAGTTTGGGCCCATTAAAACCTAATACATTGCTCCTCCATCTCTTCCCCCACCACCAGATTCATGCAAATTGTGTTTTCCTAGAAGATGACATAGCCAGGAAATGTAAGGACCTTTAGTTCCCTGATCACCACATGAAGGAGAGCCATGCCTCTATTTGGAACACTCAGTTAAGACTGTGGTGATAAACAAATTCCTATATTAAGCTACTAAAATATTGGGATGTATTTCCTTCCTGAATTTAATTTTTTGTAACTAATGAGGGCCACTGTGTTGGGATCTTGAGGAAGGAGAATGTTTTCAAGAGTACAGGTATCTGATGTTTAAGGGGCCACTTTAATTTCATGGTTTTGATACATTTCTTGAAGTCTTTTGTATTCATACATTTCTTCATTAATTCTAAAATGAGTGAATAAAATGAACCTGGTACTTTCTTGAAGCTGAAGGTAAAGCTTCCAATAACATAGATGTTGCAACCAAACTATATAAATAGAAATATAAGTAAACAGGTATGGGTCTGGAGGGCTTGGATGAGAATGGCCAGATAGTGAGGGAGACAAGTGTGAAGGTCTAAAAATAAAAAGAGCAAGATACTTTGCAGAAACTGAGAGTAATTAAAGAACTTCAAAAATAGTGTGTAATGAGGTTGGAGAGTGATCTCTTAGAGTTTCAACATGAGTCAGGGACTGGATAACATGATTTAGAATCTAGACTTTTATCTTATAGGCTGCACGAGGCACTGGAGAATTTTAAACAAAGAAATGATGTTATTGCATTTTCTGCTTAAGAAAGATCATTCTGGTGACCATAAAGAAGGTAGATTGGAGCAGAGACAAGACTGATGATAGGGAATGCCAATTGGGAGGTTGTTGCATTGATCTAGATAAAAAATAATGAGGCCTGAGCCATGGCATGGCAGTGGGCATGAGAGAGAAGCATAGTCTGGAGAGATGTTGAGGCATCTCCTTAGTAATTGAATAGATCAGATTTGAACACCGACAGCTTACTTTTTGGATGCTACCTTATTTACTTGCCATCAAATCTTCTGTGAATCATTCCTGCGTAAAAAAAATTAACTGAGATGTAATGTCATTTACTGATCAAGGCAACTTTTGCTGGTTTAAAACACTAGATGAAAATAAATACTTGGACTTATTACTTTACTATGTTAGTGACCTCCAAAAGAGTTGCAGTTGCTATACAGGAGCTACTATATGTGTTCCCCGCAAATAAATGAAAAACAAAGGAAGTAAAATTGCTGTAATTGCTCTGAGAGTTAAAATATAAAATTATAAAAGTGATAAGGCAAAGTCGTCTTGAAAAGGCAGAAGAATCTCAACCCAAGATTTGACTGAAACCAGACTCTTCTGCTCTGTATACCGCTGATAATAAAAGATTCATAAGTTGATTTTAAAATCAGTTGTATGAGGCTGCCAAGTTTGGATCTACATCTAAGCAGGCAATCCATTCTCAATGTAACCATTCAAGATGTTTAATCTATGGTTACACTCAGAGTTAGTTTAGGGATGGTTGGTTTTATTTTTTGCTTAGTCCTCAGCATTTTCTATCCTAGTCATCCCCCACCAAAAATAAAATCTAAGTAAAATCAGCGTAAATCTCAACCTAGAGACAAGTCCTACTCCCTTGAAGTCCCTTCTTTAGAGGAATTACAGAGTAGCTACACTTACTCAGTTGGCAGTGATTAGGGCCAGAACCCCTACCTTGGGAAGTTCAATAAGCTAATGACACTTTTTGGGACCCTGAGAACACAGACAGCTTTTCTTTTCTTGCCTGTTACCTTATTATATGGTTACCTTCTCACACTGTTAAGTTGCTGTTACTATAACTTCACCATGTATTCTTCCAGAACTGCATTCCAAACAAACTTCAAAGTAAAGGCAATATCTTAGAAGTATGTTCATCAAAAACAGAGTTCAAATAAAAGGAAAATATGGATGACTCTGATCCCAGGCTCCTGAGATGGCAATGACTCTGTGTCACTTAAAATGTGGAACCAAAAATCATTTAAGTAATTCTGATTCTCATCAATTTAGAAAGTGATTCCCCTTACTAATCTTTACTAGTACTTACTGTTAAATATTATGTTCTTTCTTAAAATGTATATATCTTGAATTATCAAGTACAGAATAGAGAGGGATGAGGAGCAAATGTAGCTCAATAATATCTAACTGGTAAGAAATTTATAATTCTTAATGTAACAAAGGCTATAATAAACCCAGGGACAGACACAAGTTAACCACTTACTTATGAAAAATGTAAGTTTTATCAAAAAGACTATACAGTTATTTGCCACATAATAATGTTTCTGTTAACAACTGACCTCATATATAACAGTAGTCCCATACAATTATAATACCATTTTTTTTTTTTTTTTGAGACAGAATCTCGCTTTGTCGCCTGGGCTAGAGTGAGTGCCATGGCATCAGCCTAGCTCACAGCAACCTCAAACTCCTGGGCTTAAGCGATCCTACTGCCTCAGCCTCCCAAGTAGCTGGGACTACAGGCATGCACCACCATGCCCAGCTAATTTTTTCTATATAGATTTTTAGCTGTCCAAATCATTTCTTTCTATTTTTGGTAGAGACGGGGTCTCATGCTCAGGCTGGTCTTGAACTCCTGACCTCGAGCGATCCACCTGCCTCGGCCTCCCAGAGTGCTAGGGTTACAGGTGTGAGCCACCGCGCCCGGCCTATAATATTATATTTTAATGTAGCTTTTCTGTTTTTGTGTATGTTTAGAAATACAAATACTGTTGTGTTACAATTGCCTACACTGGTATGTAGTACAGTAACATGCCATACAGGTTTGTAGCGTAGGAGCAATAGACTATATCCTATAGCCTAGGTATGGCGTAGGCTTTACCATCTAAGCTTGTGGACGTACACTCTATCATGTTTATGCAACTACAAAATCACCTGACACATTTCTTAGAACGGATTCTCATGTTGAATCAACATATGACTGTATTAATTTATTCTGGCTGTTGTAACAAGTTACCACAAACTTAGTGACTTAAAACAGTATTACTTTATCACTGTTTAGTTCTGGAGGTAAGAATTACAGACTGCCAGTAGGACTGCTTTCCTTGTTGAGACTCTAGGGAGAACTGGTTTCCTTGGCTTGTCCGGCTTCTACATGCTGCCCACTTTACGTGGCTACAGGCCCCCTTCCAGCCATAATTGCGTCAACCTCTGCTTCTATCATCACATCGCTTCCTCTGATTTTCCTGTCCTCCTTTCCCTTACAAAGAGGACCTTTGTGATTATGTTGGACCCACCTGAATATTCCAGGGTAAACTCATCTCAAGATCCTCAATTTAACCAATCTGTAAAGTTCCTTTTGTCATGTAAAGTAGAATTCCATTGTTTCTAGGATTAAGACCATTATTCCATTTATCACAAAGATTATGCTACATTTCTAATTAAATACTAGCCAGTCAGAAATGAATGTTATGGACTTGGACTTATTCTACTATAAGAAAATTAATCCTATCTTTAAAACCTGAAGTCTCAGATGATGGCACTTCTCTATAATTATTATTATTAAGTTTATATATTTGTCATAGAATACTACGGAGATAGTTTCTAGTTTGTCTTTATACTTGTACAAAATCTGTTGAGAAAAAGAGAGAGAGTATGCCTGTATCCTAACAAATGCTCAAGACTAATCAAGACTAATCATCCCTTTCATAAATAATAAACTAAAGATAACTTTAATTTACAAAATGTCGCACAATACTGTATCATCCCAAATTCAGTACAAAATTAGATTAAAAGGTTGGGAAAAGTACTCTAAATGTTACTAGATGGAATCATACATGAAAGGAGATGTTTATGTGTAGAATTTGGAAATATTCTAAAATCCCTGCTCCAGTACATCTGCAAACAAGTAACCTAAGCCATGTGATAACAGCAGCCAATCCAGAAAAACATTGGCTTCTGTCCCTGGAAATTTTTAAGACAGGCTTTCTCAATATTGCTTTCTCCTTGTTTTTCTTTTTTACATTCATGAGACAATTCTTCTCTAGGTAAAATACTTAAAGGTAGTCTCTGAGACTTCCTTTTGATTGTCACAGCATAGTAAAACTATCTAAATTTAGGCAAGTTAATTTGATATGGGCTTGAAAAATCACAATAATCAAGTCACTGAAACCAATTTATTTTGTTCAAATAGAAATGCAAAGCTCTGAAGATAAAATCAAGATTGAAAGATTGAAAGTAATTTATTAAAAATATGTGCTCAGTAGGCATTAGCATAATTTTTAATAAATATTCTTTCTTCCTGACCATCAATTACTACTTTACCAATTATCTTCCAAATGTGACTCTTAGCAGTAATAAAAACATGTATGGAGTACTTACACATGCCAGGTTCTGGGCTGTTTTAAATGTACAATTTATTAATATTTAATCTTCATAACAAATTTACAAGGTAAGTATCATTATCATTTCACTTTGCATTTACAATTGAGGAAGCTGAGGTTTAAAGAAGTGAAATAAGTTTTTTAGGTCTGATCAATTGGTTAGCTGAAAATGTTTACTATAGTGATGTAGCTTTCTAAAGGCTTATGATAAGAATAAATATATTTTATGTCACAATAATGATATTAATATAGGTTTTCTTGTCTCATTCCATTTCCTGAATTTGAGAGGCTAGCTTTCATAAAATAAAGATTAATCAATTAATATGCTGCACTATAATAATTTAAATTTAATTTTTCCTATTGGTTTTAATTTTTAAAACTCATTTTGAACGTTAGTTTACCTTGGAAATACACACACATACATGTACATATACATATACATAAAATTGATATGTAATGATATCTAGGATACATATCACAGATGTGATTTGATGTCAATTAAATAATAAATCATAGCATTTATCAAATATTTTATTATTGTGCCTTGCTCATAAGTTTCTACCAATGTTAAAATGAGCTTATGATTTTAAGTTTAGCACATGGGAGGTACATTTTGACAACTATGTGGAAGCCAAATGAATACCATTTTTACATGATTATTATAAAGCCTTAAAAATCTCAAAAGGTTTCTAACTTACAACTAGGGAACTTTATAGGTGTTCTCACCTATAAGTGGTGTTTTTTTTTCTTTATCTTAATATAAAAATATTTAAAGTACCAACATTGCTTTGACAAACTTTTTATCTACATAAGGATCATCCATTTCACCCCCAAATTTACTCTAAGATCTATATAATTAATGATCTTCAAACAGTATTTGAAATATTTTCTCTTGGAAGGTTATTTTAGTTTTCAAGAACACATTTATTTTATGAAATAAATTACATTGTATAAGGAGAATCAGGAACCATATGTAAAACTCTAATATACTATGAAAATGTATTTTATAAAGAAAGGATATTCATCAACATTTAGAGCTATTTATTACTATTAACATAAATTCAGCAACATTAAAATAATGTGTGGATATATTTACCTAGATAGTTCAATTTTATATATAAATTCATTACATAAAGTGTGATGTGGAGTGTCTATGATTTATATCTGGTTTCTTGAAGTTGGAATTTGCATTTGAAACTTAAAAGAAAATTTTTATAGTTAGGTATGAAGGAAATAGTCTTCAGATTAAAAAAATTTATGGTGATGATGATGGCGATGGCACTGATGATAAGGACAATAGATTGTACTTGTTTAAGAATGACAGTTTATTTTAAGAGTATGAGAAAACAGAAATATGCCTTTTAGAAACAGAAATTTGTGAAAGAAAAATTAAATTAGATTTCTTTCTTTCTAAAAGGTCTATTGAATAAAATAGCTAAATATATATTATTATAATTATAAATGGAATGATCAGAAAATTATCATAATGTGGAAATGCTTTAAGTATTCCATTTTGTCCCTTTAAATATATATAGACTTAGGCTTACTATAGTCTGAGAAAAAGAAATTATTTCCTTTCATATTATCACATCTTAATTTAGTGTAGAACAAAGTCATTTTTTGAACCAGTGATAACTTGAAACTGTTTTTTGATCATGGATTTGACTCCTTTCCTCCTGCCTCCATGGATAATATCAAGATAAATATCTTGTCAGTGATCGATCTGATTTTGTTGTCCTGATGTAGAAGTGGCCTGATAAGAGAGTTAGCCCTATGACTAAACTATGGCAAAAAGAATTATTTAAGAGAATTCAGCCTTAAAAGCATCATTTTTAGTACATGTCTTCCAAAATTTGATTGACTTATAGATAACTCTAGTTATTGTCTAGTTTCTTATTAGAAACCCATAGAGTTTCTAATAAGTTAATTTGGTCATTTTATGAGGAAGGAGTTTACTGGGGATATATTAGGTATTTAATAGGAATATTTTTATAGAATTTCAATTACTATATGGGAAATTAATTTACTTGCTTTAAAATATATCTAGTTCAGACTTAGTTCAATATAGTATCTTGAGCCTGCAAAGAAAGACCACTCTGTACCTCCATATTTCTTTTCAAAGTGTCTCATGAAAACCACCAGTAAGGTCTTAAATGTTGGCTTTGTGCCCTGCCTTACAATGAGGGACATAAAAAGAGTTATACTCACCTTTTTTTAGTGTAGGTATATACTAGAAGATATATTCTATGATGTTGTTAATTGTTTATAGGACATTATACCACAGTCAATGTCTATTTGTTCTTAAGGTACTATTCTAGAAGCCTCAATGTTTCCAGCATGTTGGCTTTACCTATGCAATTACCTATGCAATGTTCAATATTTAACAAATGTGTATAGAGACATCATTATGTGCCAGGTAATGTGCTAGCATTTTACCTGCATTATTATTGCACTTAATACTCACTGGCACACACCTGACAAAACTATGATTCAAATGCAAATCTGACTGGCAAAAATCTCAGCCTCTTAACTAATTTTTGTGTTACATACTTCCTTGTTAGTTAATTAAAATGTACAATAATGGGTTATAAATAAATCATTACAGGAGCAAGTTACTTCACATTTGGCAGACTAGTTTTCTTTCAAATAATAAAAAATATTTCTTCTTCATCAAAAAGTCTTCCTAGTCAGTGACTGATTTCCAAAAATTTACACTTAACAACTAATATTCTAAGTTGTTTTGATAATAGATATTTTGCTTACTAAAGTTACAGCAGCATAACAATCACAATAGCAATAATAATAGCAATCCCATGTGGTGCTAATTATTAGGCAAGCCTATTGCAAGAGCTGTCTTCAAGTAACATGTCAGTTTGTTCAAGAATATGAAAGAATGTAATGAAGGGCAACACTTGAAAAATGGATTGTACTTGCCTTAGTTTATAATAACTGACTCTAAAAAAGAAGCTATAAGGTGTGTTAAAATTTTAGCATAGCCTGCTCAATTATAATGAGCTTGGTTTCTTGGTCTCCTGGTTTTGTAGTATTTAGGTCCTTGCCTAAATATAAATGCTTATTCTTTACTCTCTGTGCAATCTGCCTAGATAGCAAAGATTCTCTGTCTTAACAAACTACTTTTGTGTCTTTTGTGTTGACTTCATTACATCCTTGATTATCTAAAGAAAAAAAGTAAATAAAGTGTATCTCACTTTTATGCTATATAAAGAGCTAGAATTCTTTACATTTGGGTTGTCTATTTTTTTAAATGTTTTATTATTACTTTAATTAAATAGATAATCAAGTATGGTTTCTCAGAGACCCATGATCCTACCTTAATTAAGTGTGTTAAAATCTCTTCTCATAACTTTTTGTTTGTTTGTTTGCTTCTAACATAATCAGATCCTAAACAAAGAAAAAAATAAAATAACATTTTCAGGATATCCTTTGTACCAAAAACTCTCTTGGAAATTTTCCTGAGAGCTCCTGGAAAATAAAATCACAGTAATTTGTTCTTTAACAAAGGAATTCTAGAAATAACTGGATTTGTTTGAACAGTTTCCTGGGAGGAGTCATTAAACAAAAGAGCTTACAGCCTTTCCTAGGTTAAATTTGTGTAGGTAAAATACTATCAATATAAATTGAGCAAGTCCTTGAATAATGTTGTTTCCTTCAATGGCTTCGTTAATACAGTTGATGGGGAAAAAAAAAATTGATTCCCAGTCAGGACCACTGTCTGTGTGGTGTTTGCATGTCCTCCCTATGTCTGTGTGAGTTTTCTCCAGGTACTCCAGTTTCCTCTCATATCCCAAAGGTGTGCACTTTAGGTGAATTGGCATGTCTAAAAGGCCCCAGTCTGAGTGAGTGTGAGTGCGTGCGCCCGGTGATGGAATGGCATCCTCTCTCGGGTTGTTTCCTGCCTTTTGCCCTCAGCTTCTGAGATAGGATCAGGTCACTGAGACCCTGACCTGGAATAAGTGGGCTGGAAAACAAATGAAAGAATGAATATAAAATTGTTAAATAACACATTGTAAAGTAACACAAATGCTTGAAAATAAACAATAGGATAAGAAAGCACTCAGAAAGCCTGCCACATCAGTTGCTGTTTATTTGTGAACTGCATCTTGGTAGGAGATGCTCCTTACCATTTTTGCTGTGCAAACATTTATTCCATAACTTAATCTACCACCACAATGACTGCTGTTATTCACTGAGTCACAAAAACTTGGATGAATAATTATCTTAATTTTTTATTAAATGTAAGTATTGCTCACAGTTATTCAATGTTTAATATTAGAAGTGAGAAATTTGGTAATATTTTTGTGACAAGAAATATGTCAGAGCAATTTAACACTTGTTTATGTCAGTTAGCCTATGGTAAAACTGGTCTCATTATACCTCATTTCCCTTAAAGTCTTAGTTCCAAGAATTTATCAACAACATTAAGTGAGAACTTACTGTATGTCAAAACTATGTGCTTTGGGAGAGGTTCCTGGAGATGTGTCAGTTCTCTGCTATCCATGATATGCTTTTGTCATTCAGAAAATCACTGGTCAGTATTCTTATGAAATAGTTCTGTCAAATTTTCTGATACTTATTGGAATTCTGATAGTGTTTTGTTTGATGATATTACATAACAAAGGTATAGATTTTCAGTTATGATTTCAGTTGTTATTTAAAATATTAAGTAGTAATACTTCTTTAATTTCAATCTAGCCTCTTCTAGGCCAGTGCACATTAGATTCATTCACAGAATTTTATAAAAATGCAAATATCTAAACTTAACCTCAGACTTTCTTTTTTGATATTCTTAGAATAAACATCTCAAGGTTGTTATATAACATATATAAAGCCTTTTATCTATAAAAATTATATTATTAATTTTTATAAATCAAGTACAATATTCACTAACTGCTTTGAAAATAGACTGCATCATTTTAATCATTATCCCTAGAAATATTTATCCAATTCTTTTTATTTGAATGTTTTTTATCACTTTGTTTTACATTCCTTTGGAGGAAAAAATTCCATGTCAGTTGCATTATTCTTATTATGAACTTTCAACAGACTTTTCACATTTGAACATTTTCACTAATAACTATTACCATTACATTCCATTATCCATGAATAGTTTTTATTTTATTCTAATTCTTTCCTAAAGGCTCTGCTATAGGCAAGAGTTTGTTTCTTCAACAAAGAACAATCTCAAAGCCTCATGAAAAACAAGTGGACCAGGTACTTTAAACTGTTGACATTTAAAATAATAGACTCCTAGGTACAAGGTTTGACCTAAATTTAATTAGATGACATGATGTTCAGACCACATCAATATGCTAAGTCAGTCAGGATTTCTAGAATTTATTTTTTAATTCAAAAAATATACAGTTTCATGGGATTCCTAGTCAAAGATTAAGTAGAATATGAACTAATTTCATAGCACTGAATGAATTGTTCAAGGAAATTTTACTATGGTAATTTGTTTTAAAATTTTTGACATAGTTTTAATGTTTTATTTTCATATATTTAAGCAAACCCTTTATATTTCTTCTTAATCTATAGTTTAACTCATGAAAATTTCTTGATTCTGTTTTTATAAACTATGATGAAACATTTAAAAACCAAATCTGATTCTCACTGATTCAAATTTTAAAACCCTTAAGTCTTTTTTTATACTTTTTATACAATACAGTTATAAATATAGGTTCAATAAGAATCTGTTTTCTTTCATCAGAATATAACTAGACAGATTTTACAAGATAGCCTTGATCTGGAGTGTAATATTTGTTGATGTTCTTTTAATCAGGTATGATAAGCCACTTTTAAGTTACTTGGTTGACTTCGCTTATAAACTCTAGAAGAAAGTCATTTATTCAAATGTAGAAGAAGTTGAAATGTGGTGGGAAAAGGTTCAGGCTTAGTGTCCTAGCCTCAGGATATCAAATAATAGAG
This sequence comes from Lemur catta, assembly GCF_020740605.2. Classification (NCBI taxonomy): domain Eukaryota; kingdom Metazoa; phylum Chordata; class Mammalia; order Primates; family Lemuridae; genus Lemur; species Lemur catta. The sequence continues at coordinate 51,285,387 of NC_059128.1, read as the reverse complement.
TTTTTTAACAATCTAATCTGAGACACTTTATAACTTTCAAACAAAAGTTAATTTTGTGATCTTTATAAATGTTCAAAACTGTATGGCTCTAGATTTTACAAAGCAAATTGAAGGAGGTCTTATATAGTAAAGTAATACTCTTTCACTGTTTCTGTACCCACATAATTCATTAGCCCAAATCTAATGGAAGCAGCCTTATTTTGTGATCAATAGTTATATTTTGGGAGGATTATTATAATCACAAGGTGGAGATTGGTGGGTTGTGAAAGACTTTGAAATGTGTAAAATAAGACTAATGGGGCTATTGTTCAGCTTAACTTTTCATTATCTCTGTATTTCATTGTTTTAAGCTATTTTATAATTCTATAAATTGTAGCAAATTGATAATAATGCAAATTATCCTTGATTATAGAACTTCAAATTAATTGCATCCTGCAGAATACAATTGATTATTGCCCTATAAATATCTATTTTGTATCTATTTGTAAATTCATTTCAAAATTCCTTATTCCCAGTGTGTTTCTCTGACTTTTGAATTCTACTAGATACCATCTATATGTATGTAATATATTACCAGTTCTCTTCTTAATAAATAAGTTAAATAAAATCTTTGGCTTGAGTTCATTCTATGTAAGTCTGAGAATCATGATTATACCCTAAATTAATAATGATTTTTATCAAGATAAATGCATTCAAATAAAAATTATAAATTATATTTTTGTATTTGAAATATTTAGTTAATAATGATTATTTTATTGCTATAGAATTCTATTTTCCTCAAACTTACAAAGAATAAACTCTTAAACTTTTAGTACGTATAGCCTACATGACGAGTAATTCTCAGTATTTTAAAAACAATCACTTTACAACAAAACCAAGTCTCCAAGATCAGATGGATGAAGGCATTTGTTGGAATGATATAATCCTTGCTACCAAGGGAATCTACTGCTGAATGGAATAAAACAAACCTATAAATGTAAATAGGCAGAGGAAAACCTGGATTTTTTATTTCCACTTTTTACCAAAAGAGGTAGACTTTCAGGCCTGAAAGTCTGAAAGGGTAATTAGAAGATCAATTCTATTCACTACAAAGCCTGAGTTTCCCTGGAATTACTGCAAAGATGCCTAGAGGTTTCCAGAGCTAATTAAAAATGCTAAGAAGTAAATTAACACTTTCTCTCTAATAAACTGCAAACAGATAGTTAAGTCCCTTTAATAATGCTCCAAAGTCCCCCAAACAGCTGGAGCAAGCCCAAACAGATTGAAGTCAACAAAGCAGGCAATATGAAATAAAGGCAAAATGCCCAGGGTATTTGGATGGCCAAAGACCAAGTGGGAGAAAATTAAGGTCCATCTTGAATAAGAGTGTGAAGGAGCTTGACTACAAAAGCAGAAATTAATAAAAATAAAAATTTAGTAACTTATGCTTTCTTTCAGCATTTAGATTTGCATCATTAGGGCTCTTTTCATTGTTAATATAACTGCTTTTTTGTCATTTTGTCCATCTAGATCATCTCTCTTTTGCTTTCTGTTGATTTTCTGGCATTTAGCAAAGTACAAGATCACAAAAGAGGTTCAATATTTTCTTTGATAAGTAAATGAAAGAGTGAGTAAAAGAATAATGAGGTAAAATGTGCCAGGCAAAGCTTATAAATATTATGAAAATATTGGTGATCTTATTACAACTAAAATAATGTTGCTTGTAATACTTAATTCATCTCTTTGTTTGAAAATGAGTTTGTTTGCATATCAAATCTCTTTCTTCAGCTGTTATCTATTTTCTACCCAAGACTCAGAGTCACTTTTGTTTACAAAATAAGACATGGATCCCACCCCTCTGCCATCCAAAACTCCCTAAATTTCTCCTGTGGCAGTTATGCTGACATCCAGACTCAGTCCTCCAACCCAGCCCTGACTCTCTCCCAGGCATCCCTTACCGTGCTCACTCTTACCCCACCCGCTCACCAGCTTTAGCCTCACTCTCCATCCCCTGTCTCTGAGTCATGACAGACTCTTTCTTGCCTCAAATTCTTTGTGCTCTTTCCTGCACATGGAATTATCTTCCCTGAATTACTGCATAAATCTCATCAAATATCAGTTTCTTAGACCCTTCCCAAGGCTCATTCTCCTTGTCAGTGACTATCCTTTTACCTTACTTTTTTTCCTTCATAATATTAATCCATTACCTGAAAAAATTTTAGGTATTTATGTGTTTATTTTTTCATGTGTCATCTTCTGACAAAAAATAAGCTCTGGGTTTTATTCACCTCTTTATTCCCAGTATATAGGCTGTACTTAGAAAATACTACATATGTGATATATATATATATAGATAGGTTAGATATAGATACATATACATACACATACATATACTTTTGGAATTAATTAACATTTAGATATAAATGTATAAATTTAAACTTTGTAAGTAATAATATCTACAGATGAAAATATTCAACACCATAAAGGTTGAATTAATTTTCAAGTTTCAAGACCCTGATCAGAATTAACAACTCTGACTCTCTCCTTGACCAAACTTGAATCAGGCTCCTCTGAGTCCTGTCTTTGAGTCCCTGACTTTGGTCTCTGTCCCTTGACCCACTTGGTCCAATTTTAGCAAGAGTCTTGCTAGGCCAGTTTAGTAAAAATTCCTCACCCTTAGATGGTGTGCATAGCACTCATTATGTATGTATATATCCATCCCCTTCTCCCCGCTCCCATCTGCCCGACATCCGATGAATGTTATTCCTATATGCGCACTTAGGTGTTGATCAGTTAAAACTAATTTGATGGTGAGTACATATGGTGCTTATTTTTCCGTTCTTGGGATACTTCACTTAGTAGAATGGGTTCCAGCTCTATCCAGGATATTATAAGAGGCACACCGTCTAGGGGATGGACATGCTTGAAGCTCTGATTCCAGGGAGCAAGGGCAATATACATAACTTAAACATTTGTACTCCCATAATATACTGAAATAAAAAAAAATAATTCCTCACCCTTGATCAAATTCTGACACAAACCCTTGTATCTATGAGTACTTGGTACAGGATAGGTTGGTATAATTTGTAAAACAGATATACATCACATTTTATAAGGTTAATTTTCCTTAGGTAAAAAACAAGCAGTCTAGATTGCTATTTCCTATGCAAAAAAATAAATTCCATTTGGACCAAAGACTTAAATGTGAAAAACAAAATGTTATAGCAATTAAAAGAAAATATTAGAAGAAGAACTTTATGACCTTGAAGTAGAGAAGTCTTTCCTAATAAAAGGAGAGCACACACCATAATAGATACAATTGATAATTCAACTACAACAATATTTAAAAGATTTGTACAGAAAAGATTCTATGAAAAATGTTAATAGACTGGGGAAATATATTTGCAACCCACACAAATTAGATCAATTATCAAGATCCTTAAATATTGATTTAAAAAAAAAAACCAATAAATCCATTGGGGAAAAAAATGAAAGACTATGCACAAGGGATTCATAATAAAGGAAATGTGAATAGAAAACTATAACCTGATTTTAAATAAATATATTTTTAGACAAAATCATACTTATCAACCATCCTTCACCTTGCTTAATTGTATTTTTATCAAGCAAAGCATAGCAGACCCTACCCCCACACCTAGCCAAATGCTGTGCTTACTACAGCAGGAGAGTGCCTTTGCCTTTCAGCCTGTGCCCTCCGGATCCTTTTTCAATAGTCTATGGCTCAGCCTCACAGGCTAATTAGCTGTCAGTTTAAGTTCAACATTGGGGGTTAATTAGCTGATGGTTGAAATTACATACTGACTTTTACTTCAACTGAAATTATCACAGGTATGTGTGTTCCTTAGCACTAAGTAATTTTAGGAGGACGATTTGAAAGGAAAAAAGAAAGAACCACCATTCGTTCTGATATTTTTAGAAGTGAATTTCTGAGTATAATAGTAATTTGTGCAAACGTGTTAATCTTTTCCCTTCTCACAGTTCTACCGGCATACCAATTTAATATTAAAATTAGGAAACATCTTCATTTGTACTAAAAAATAGAGATGAGTAGTAGCTTTTTGTTTGGAGAATCAAATAATTTAAGCTATATAAATTTTAAAAATTGAGCAGAATGAAGGGAGGGTAACAAAAACAAACTTTTCTATCTGTGAAGGAATGGCTTTCTTACCTGTTAAATGGAAGAAAGTACAGGCTCACAGGATCTCAGTAATTTTCTCTAATCTAAAAAAACAAGACAAAATGTGGGCCATTCAGGAGATGAGGTGAGTCTGGTTAGAACCAGTTACTTTAGAAAGTATGTCATAGGTTAAAGACCACTACTACACTTTTGACTGTTGGCCTTTTCTAGTTTAGATGGATATGTCAAACACAAAAGATGATTATTACTGATGTCTAGTGAGGGAGGATCAAGCAAAAAGGAAGCATCACCCCAGCTAACTCCTGGCTGCCATCTGAAACTGGGAAAGAATTTTCTTATTGCAGTATCAAAGCTAAGTGTCATGGCTGCTCTGCTTAGGCCACATTCCTTCTCTGCTAGGGCTATTCTTAGTGCTGAACCAGCAAATTCAAATAATGACAAATCTAATCTCTTCTTTTCTTGTTCATTGATGTTTAAAAGAACTGATCAGAATGTACAAACTCTTCTCCTAGTCCTGTCTGAGACTAGTGTTTCCACTGTAAGGATTACCAACAGAAAAAGTTTACATAAATTTAAGGTGTTTATATGAATAATCAGAAAAATCTCTTTCTTATGTAATAAAATTATTGCAAACTTGTAGGAAAAGATTGTGTAAAACATTTAACTTGTGATCATAAGAAGATAAGAGGGCATGCTACTAAAGTTAGAAGTTGTAAAGCATTCATAAAAGAATTGTTAAAGCAAGAAAAATGTATTTGCATATTAAAAACATTCATTAGTGAGCATACAAATAGTAAAATAATATAAGAGTAATTGATACCTCAACTAATCCTGGTGCAAAAATTGAATTTCCAGGATGAAAAAATAATCCTATAAAGAGCCAGAGCAACATATCAAAACATAAAAGCATTTTGCCCTCATTCTTCTCTACAAGTATAAAGGTCATAACAAAACAGTGTGTAATAATAAAACTAACATTCATAAAACCCTCTGCCTCTGTTATCACCTGCAAACAGCGATTGTTCAAAAGTAGAGCATGTTTTCCAAAGTTATAGTTTGTGAGTGGCAGAGCAAGGATTAAGCTCTTATCTGGCTTTAAAGTCTGGATGGTTGAGTAGTGCCTCTATAGAGGTTTGTGTAAAAATGATCAGTACTCAAAAATTCAGTCTTCAGCAAATTGTCTTTCCTGTTCAAGCACAAGAAAAGATATTTATGTATATTCATATTTCAGAAAATAAACTTTCCATACATATTTCCAGGTTAAAAAATTGTTTAGTGGTATAGTTCTTTTAATCAGGCAATGAATCACAATAAGTATTCAGGAATAGAGAAATCAGGGTAAAAAAGTAGTTGTGATTAACAAAAAAAAATATATTACAAAAATCACTAGACATAGAGTCAATCTTAATATAATTGCTAAATTTTAATGTAATATTAGAGCAATTTATTTGAGTAAAATTTTAGTCAAAAGTAATAAAATTATTCTGCATCTATACATTGAAATTGTATTTCCATAGGAAAAATAAATGGGAGAAGAAAAAGAGGAAGGAAAAAGTGTGCTAATTTTTCTAGAAAATGAACACTGTTTCAATCCTTATATAAATAATTAGAAAATATAGGTCTGAATATGTTTTCATTATTAAATTTATGTAACCACCAATAGATTAAAATATAATATATACTCTCCCAATCAAATAAGTAGAAAAATAAAGAAAAAATTATATAATGAATTAGAGAAATGTCTGTGTCAAAAGAAGTTTCCAAAAATAATAAGCACCATAGGTTTTAAATTTTTTGTACTTTTTCCTTGTAGTTTTCACATTATCTAAAACAAATTTCATCAAATGTTGGGTACAAAATATATTTTAAATAAAATATTGCCAAAACAAGAGAATAAATTTACACAACAACTACAATAGAGAAAATTGGGAAAAGTGAAAGAAGGAGGGGCCAAAGGGACAGAAGAAAGGGAGGGACAGAGGTTAAGAGTTTTCAATAGTTTATTTTGTTTTACATAAAAGATTTGTTTCACCCTGTAGGGACAAACAAAAATTAAGAAGAAAAGGCTTAATTCTCCCTGCTAGAAATAAAAGAAAGTCCCCTCTCATTTTTCTTACAGCATTTACTTTAGGAACACTGTTAGCACTTTCTTCTCTTCTCTTTGAAATGTATACAAATCCTTTTCAGCTTTCTGACCCAGGGATGTCTTCCTCAAAGACCTGGGAGCTATCTTTTTGAAAGGTACAAATTATCCTGATGCCAAAGTTTCTGTGGGAGGGTGGGAGCTTTATTTACTTCAGTGCTCTTGCTCCAAATTGCAAAACTACCTCCTGTCATGAATGTGAGAAGTTTGTATCTCCTGTGGAAAAAGCCAATTAGCTACCACAAATCATCACCCTAAATACCAGGTAAAGTGCACATGAACTATATTTGACAAATAATACTGTCAAGTCCTCCTACTTGAGGACTAGTTATTGTTTATCTTGAGATGTATATATCTGCTTGCCTTTATAAAAGGGTAAGATTTCTTTCTTTCTTTCTTTGCAACCTCTTAGTAGATTGCCTGTGATGAACACCACATTTAGATCTAATGCTTATTTGATAATGAAAGTATTTTCTTTCGTACTACTTTTGTGGAGAAGATTTGGGGGTTGGGAGAATGTTATCTTTTTCCCAGTGACTCTAGCAATTCATCTGCATTATGAGTTTCGGTTTCAGGATGTTATTCCCTCTCTTTTTCTCTCTCTCTGTTATGTGTGTGTACAAACAAATAATTCATTAATTGTTTGCTAATTGGCAAAGAAGAAATCTGGGCTGTAGACAACAAAAACATATAATGACGATAACAGAACACTAGGTACTTTTGAGACATGACAAACATTGCCTCCTAAAGACTTCTGAGATATCTCCATATTGGGGGCAAGGCAATATACGTAAACTAAACATATGTACCCCCATAATATGCTGAAATAAAAAAATAAAATAAAATAAAAATTATTCTTGCCTTGAAAAAAAGACTTTTGAGAAATCGTTCCACAAAGGCCAGCAGTGAAGTTCTAAATATGAAGACTCTGATGTATAGCATTCTGGAAATGATGAACATGATGCACCTGCAAAACAACTTGAGTTTTAGAGTATTCACTTCCCCATCTTGAGGAATTTAGGAGCATAAGCTCTCTGGCAATCGTTGAAAAACACTGTCCAAGTTCAATTTCTATTGACTTCTTTTTTTTGGGGGGGGGAGAAAATGTATATTTATTATTATTTTTTTAATGCTGAATTATATCCTTTATTGAGAATCATCTCTATTTAATTTCATGCCTGAAATTTGGTAAGTTTCTTTTTTTTTAATTTCAGCTTATTATAGGGGTACAAAAGTTCAGGTTATATATATTGCCCATGCCCCCCTCCCCGAGTCTGAGCTTCAAGCGTGTCCATTCCCCAGACAGTGCACATTGCACTCATCAAGTAGGAATGCACCCATCCCCACCCCCCAGCCCCCACCTCTGTCCGATACCCAATTGGTGTTATTCCCAAATGTGCACTTAGATGATGATCAAGGAAACCAGCTTGCTGGCGAGTACATGTGGTGCTTATTTTTCCATTCTTGGGATACTTCACTTAATAGAATGGGTTCCAACTCTCTCCAGGAGAACCAAAGAGATGCCATATCACCGTTATTTCTTATAGCTGAGTAATATTCCGTGGTATACATATACCACATTTTGCTAATCCATTCGTGGATTGATGGGCATTTGGGTGGTTTCCACATCTTTGCAATTGTGAATTGTGCTGCTATAAACATTCGGGTGCAGGTGTCTTTTTTATAGAATGACTTTTGTTCTTCTGGGTAGATGCCCAATAATGGGATTGCTGGATCGAATGGTAGGTCTACTTGAATCTGTTTAAGGTATCTCCATATTGCTTTCCACAGGGGTTGCACTAGTTTACAGTCCCACCAGCAGTGTATGAGTGTTCCTGTCTCTCCACATCCACACCAACATGTATTGTTTTGGGACTTTTTGATAAAGGCCATTCTCACTGGAGTTAAGTGGTATCTCATTGTGGTTTTGATTTGCATTTCCCTTTATCTCTCTCCACCTGCTCCTCTCCTCAGACAAGGATCTTTTTCTTCTTATTTTGGTTCAGAGACTAAGCAAGATTGATTTAGTTTAAACATTTTCCTCTACAAGAGATGTTTATTTTGTTTCAATACATAAATTGGCTCTTCTCTGTGAAAATTTAAAATACATTAATTTCAGGTCTCCCATGGAAGAACTAAATATTTGTAGTTATTTATTCAAATGCCAACTATAGTAATTGATAAGGGGAAATTTGCTTGGTTCTCAGAAAGGAATATATTCATCTAAAATACAAATACTGAAGAAACTTGCTTAGAAATAGAACTTGGTAACATTAATTTTTAGCATGTTTATAAAGCCACTTCTTAATTCAAAGTCGGGGCCAGTACTGTAGCTTACCATTTTAAATGTTACCCCGCCATCTTCTCCTTCTCTCTGGGCACCTGCAGTTCAGTGTTCTGCATCAGATGGAAATTCATTGCTCTAGATCTTTTATGTAAGAATATATTCCAGAATATAGAAATGATCAAGAAAATATGGGGAACTGTGAAAGTTAAATTGCACTGAGGTACATTCAAATTCAATTATTATTGCTTGAGGACTACTGAACATCTGTTAAAGGTGTCTTTCAGGACATATTCTTCATTACCAACAGATCAAGAATAACTTCATTCCAGTATTAATTGTGAATTTTAGAGTGAATATAGTCCCCTTTTGGTCAGAAGATCAGGTATCAAAAAATCCAGAGTAGATTTAGTGAGTTATCACAAAATTTATAAGTTAAAACTTCCGATCTATAAATTGTAAAACTGTGGTTCTGTTACTGGTGAATTAGAATCACATTAAATTTTACATTAGGGTCCCAAGGAAATTCTAGGGGAAATGTGTGTGTGTGCCTGTGTTCACTGGTATGTATGTAGGGAGGGTGCGGGGGAGTTGAGCTCATAATAATAAAAAAAAAATTCCTAGTATGCAAAACCAAGAGCAAACTGCCAGTAGAGCAGGAATGAACCTGATGCTGCTAGGGGACAGGTGGTGGAGTAAGAAGGAAGTGATAATATCCTCTCTAGTATTAAAAGTCTAATTCCCCAACCCACCCACTTGTCCTCCTTTATTTATAGAGGGGTTGAGGGCTTGGACTTTAATGCCTATGCAGGCAACAAAGATAAATTCTTGGGCTTCATATGGAAACCATTAACTGGGACCCTCAAGAGGATAAATACCTGATAAAAAGATTAGACACAATACAGATCAGACAATATTTGGAAAACCTATCCAGGGGGAGGAAGTGGCTTTCCTGTATTTACCTAGTCAGCAAACATCTTTTGTAAAGGGCTTTGTGAGCAATAATGTCTTTGTCCCAATTACTTAACTCTGTCATTGCACTATAAAAGTAGTCAAAGCCAATATATAAATAAATGGGTGTGTCTATGTTCCAATAAACTTTTATTTACAAAAACAGATATTGGGTGAGGTTTTGCCCATGGGCTGTAGCTTGCTGTTCCCTGTCCTAGATTCTAGAGTAAATTTAATATTTTTACCTTGGAATTCAAAACCCCTGGCCTTGAATTTTTCCTTTTGGAGGTTAGCGAGATGAAGCTCAGCCCTCAATGCTGTAGTTGGTTCTGAGGCCATAACTAATACTAATCATCACCTTACTCTACCACCCATTCTAGAGTCCATCTTCCCTCTTTTAGCTCCTGTGCTATTCATCTTTCTGGCTTGTCTTCAGGAGTGACCTAGACCCTCACACCTCAAAGGTTGGAGTTCCTGGTTACCATGCCCTGATGAAGTCATGTTTCTGTACTTGCCCATTTGCAGGTAAATGGAGAAGGAGACTACCAGAATAGGACCCAGGAGATCACTTGAGTACCATAAATATTCCTCTTTGTTCCCATAAAGAAGCAGCATCTTACCTCTTATGATGGCCAATTACTTCACAGTGTAGTAACTCCTTTCTATGCCTGGTCTGCTGACACAAGAAGCCCCATGTGAACAGTTTGGAAGCTAGAATTTTATGTTAAGTGGAATTCTTATTTCCTCCCCTCCTCATGGAAAAGTGTCATCTTTTTGAGACTCAGCATCACTAGAGAGAGCCCTGGAGCCTAAATCTTCAGGGACAGGTGGAAACATCACCTGCACTGTTTTCTGAAAGCAATGGTGAGTAGAACAACTTCTATTTCTAACACCTGGTCTCCACTTAGGAGACCGCTTAGGTACCAAACACCTGGTCTCCACTTATGTATTCCACTTAGGCACAGAACAGCATATGATGGCCATTGTTTAAAATGTACACTGCACCGTGAAGGATAATGCTGTATTCTCAGAGGGTGTCATTACCAAGCAGGTACCCTGGCTACATCTAAAGGAGGCTGCTCCAATTCTCTATTTGATGGCAACTTCAGAATGGTGCAGCATGTGGTAGGACCAACACTTCCCATGGTCATTGGTCCACTGGCACAATAGTGGGAGGGATCAGCGTTTTCATTTGGCCTTTTCTATTAAATATTGTTTACTCAACTTGGTTTAAGAACCAATGTGAGGGTTCTGTCAAACACTGTGTCCATTATAACATGAGATTATGATTACACTTTAATTACCTGAATTATCAGCTTCAACTCAACTCTGTGCTATAGATTAAAAGTTTGTGTCTCCTCAAAATTCATAAGTTGAAATCCTAACCCCTAAGGTGATAATATTAGGAGATGGAGCCTGTGGGAGGTGATTAGGTCATGAGGGTTAAGCCCTCATGAATGAGATTAGTTCCCTTATAACTCCACCTGCCCCTCACTCCAACTGCCGTGAAAGATTAGAGTGAGAAGACAGCCATCTATGAGGAATGGGCCCTCACAGACACCAAACCTGCTGACATCTTGATTTGAGATTTCCCAGCCTACAGAACTGTGAGAAATAAATTTCTGTTGTTTATAAGCCACCCACTTTATATTATTTTGTTATAGCAGCCCAAATGGACTATAATACCTTGTATCTACTAACCTTCAAAAATCTAAGTATCTTCCCTTTTTTAATAGCATATGACCACCCAGCAAAATATTCATATGGCCCTTTGTGCAAATACTAGGGAAATAACTACTGAAAACCCTTCCTGTGGTGTTGCATGGTCTTTCCTCATGTGGACTCAACCTCTCCTTCAGCCATTGGTTTCCAAGTATGAGAACAGGTTCAGTTTAGAAAACTGGGTAATAGATATATGAAATATGAGTTACCTTGGAAAGGCTTCAGTCTTCTAGCCATCCACTCTTGATCTTTCTGTATATGTAGAATATATATACAAAATAAATATATATACAAAATATATATATACACACAAAAGAAACATATATAGAAAATATATATTCTATATATACAGAAAAGTTCAAGAACGGTTGAGCAGAAGGCTGATGTAAGCCTTGTATATGTATGCTTGTGTGCATTCACACATGTGTAAATGTACGTATGCATATGTATATATATAGAACATATTAAGAACATATGTATGAATATACATGTGCATCTGAAGACAGATAAATATATATAGAGGGATACATATGTATAGATATAAATGATAAAGATATAGATGGTATAGATAAAGATGTGTGTGTGTATCTCTTTGCTGTATTCCCATATATTTTTCCATTATGAATATTATATTCTCTAAACAAGCTCCAAAGATCCCTATAGGTCAGGGCCCCCTTGCTGTCATTTAACCTTGCTACTTATAATGTAATTACACTCACATTGTTCTAATAGTTAAATGCTTCCACTTGGCCCAACAATTCTGAAATCCTGTTATTCCTATTGTTGCTAGAAAGCCCAATTCTTTAGCAGCATTTCATATTATCATCCCAACCTACAGAAGTCATCAACCACTGAGATTCTCAATAATGCTTATGCCCCTCTTGTCAGGGCATTCCTTGCTGACTTGGTAAATGGAAGGCCCTCCAGCTCTACTATTGAATATAAGCAGCTGTGAAGATTTGGGTCCTATAGAGTATACCTATTCTAGCATGCAAACTTCTTTGAGCTTTTTATATCTTCTTCCAAAGTCCACAGGAGATCTTGCATTAGTTAATGTGTGCTATCACTTGTGTAAAACCTCTGCAATCCATTTAAACAATATTTTAGAACATTCTCCCTGGATCCTTGCCAGAATGTTAAATCCTACGTCACAGAAAGGACCTCATATGTTTCCCCATATGTAGGGGAAATCTCAACATAACTCAACTGGGGAACAAACTCCCCTTCTTCTAGGAGGAGGAGCCTTTTTTCTTATTTGATCCAAGCCCCTCAAGATCCATTCTCAGACATGTTCTCCTAGTTCCTGCTATTCGTTTTAGTTAGGTCCTACAGCTTCTGTAGATATTTCCCTGGTCTTCTTTTAATATTCTAGTTGAGTTATGCTGAGATTTTCTCCATTTGTAGGAGCCTGCAGTTTTGAGTTTCTTAAGTGCATATGCCCAGTAATTCTACCTCAAATTTCACATCCAATCACAACACCTTCCCTCTTAAAGTCTCTGACTTTCTTATGCTAAACATTCTTTGAAAGCCTTCTTTGAAATTCTGCCAATCCTAAAATTAATATTCATCTCTGTCTGCTATCCAGATGTAGTTGAGAAGTCTCTTGCAAAGCTGCCAAGGAAGCCCTCTCACTCTCACATTTTGCATGAAAATGTGCAAATTAAAATAACATATAAATTTTAAAAAATGAGTAACAACTAAAAGCAATGATATTTATTATTTGCAAAGACATAGGAAAAATATGTGTTGCTGTTATAAATTATACATAGAAAATGTAAATTGGTAAATTCACTTGAGCATTCTTAAAAATGTTCATTTAAGATATGACCAGGGAAAAAATAAATAAGGAAGAATTTCCCAGAGAGCTATGGATTACCAGGGGGACTAGCCAAAGAATCTGTACTTTATTATTCACGTACAGTGAGATTTGATCGTTGCTATGAAACCATAATTACTATATGTTTCTCATTCTGCTTTTTCCCAAATAAGAACCTGAGGATTATTTTGTGTGTCCCTGCATTTTGGGGTTGGAAAACTCTGCCCCACAGGACAAATCTGGCTCACAGCACCATTTTGCATGTAAAGTTTTATTGGAACACAGCCATGCCCTTTCCTTTTGGTCTCTGGTTGCTTTCACCCTTCAGTGGCAGTTGAATGTTGTAATAGAGACAGTGTGGCCTGCAAAGCTGAAACTATTTACCATCTGGCCCTTCACAAAAAACATTTGCCAACCCCTGGTCTGCATCATCATTTTATATTAAACATGTTAAGACCAAATGACTTGTTTCTAGACTAACAATAACTATATCACACTGAAAGGAAAAGATTGCATATTGACTAAAGATCTTGGATGTTAAGCTGGAGACAGTAACTGGATGGGACTTTGTCTTAAAGAAGGAACGCTGTGGATGGAAGTGCATGCAGAGCTGGGTGTTCCAAAGGATAGATGGTGTTAGAGAAAGCATCTATTATTTCTTTTTCTAATCGAAAGTAGAAACTTACATTACACAAATACCTACACTACATATTCTTGGCCCCTAAGAAATGTATTAATAGTTTTCTTTATTTGTCCTTTTAAATATTAATAATAATATTTTAATAATAATTGAATATTCTTATAATAAATAGTCCTAGGAGAATCTTGTTGACTCTATTGTAAAGATATTATTGAAATTTTTAATTCATTATATTGTATTACACTACATATTCATTTCTCCCAAGAGAAGTGATTATGGTACCTAATGATATTATACATCTTCTCAGAAGACTGTCTTTTTTTCATGAATGTAATAAATTGTGTAAAGGATCGTTTCTCTTTTTTCAAATTGAATGAAAGTTAAATGCTAAATTTATGCTTTACTTTTGGTAAAAATCAAGAATGAGTATGGTTTTACTTCTCTGATTGTGTTCTGACTGATAAAAGCAGAAATGATCCTTTCCTACAGTTTTTGTCTTTTGTTTAAGAGTAAAACATCCCAACAACCACCTGATACACTTTTTAGATATTGGTTACAACTAATGAAGGTCTACTGTCTAGAATGGGTTGTTTCTGTCTGTTTGCTGTCCTTATTTTTAGTTTTACCCTAAATCTATTTTCACTTTGTAGTTGAAAAGTAACAGCCAGTGGTGATTATAGCTGCATGCTTCCTTTTTCATGTTCAAACTTTGAGAGAGGGGAAAGAGAAATGGAGGAGGAAAGAGAGAAGAGTAGGCAGTTAGAAAAATAGAGCTAATGGCTTTTTAATAAACAGCTTTGCTGCTTAAACTATTTAAGGTGGATTGTTATTTGCAAATACAGATATAATTGGGTGGAAGAGAAGGCCAAAAGTAGAAGGTGCTCCTGGTTTATAACTTTTGATTTCCTCCTCAATTAAGAAGTAAAGATGGGGAGAATTAAGGCTGAATGAATGGAGAAGGGGCCTTGGAGAAACTGTGAAATAGTTTGGAAACAGGAGAGAGAAATGAATAACACTATGGCTTGAAAGATATTTTGATAAATAAAAAAATAAACCTGCTAAATTGTTGTCAAGTTCTTTAAAAATGTTCTCATGTCCTGATGGAAGTTTTCAAACTAATTTCCACAATTCTATTGATTTCAAAAGAGTATTCTGATTTAGAATCTTGTCCATTTCAGTTTTACGATCAATACCACAAACTGCTTGTTGAAAATAGTTGCTATGAGTAATATGGTGTCGAACATGATAAGGTTTCTGAAATTGCTGGTTTCTATCGAGTTTTGTGCCCTAAGGCTAAGGACCCAATCCTTAAATTATTTTCAGAATGTGATCGGTATCAGTACAGGGCAGGAAGTACTGATGTGATGTGACCTCAGTGTTCTTGTCCTTGGGAAGAATTTTAATTGCCACAGAAACTTCTGCTTGTAGTAGAAATGGAAGTGCATGCAGCATTCTAAACGAGAAGCAAAGATGAATGAATTAGTTAAAAATCTAAATTATACTATGAGTTAACAATGGACACTTTAAACCAGAGATTAAAGATGAGCTTTTTTAAAAAATTTAAGCACTAATCCTGCATACAGTTGAGAAGAAATAAATCTTTGAAGGGCCCAGAAATGTGTGTCACCTTGACTATCTGTGCACTGCTTCCTTCAAGCAAGGGTGAGAAAATATTTCTTGTCAGAATCTCAAATTCTGTTCTCTAGCCAATTAGCAACATTTTGCATTTTTATTATAATTGAGTATACCCAGCTAGATTTCAGTGAGATTGTTAAAATGAAACCATTTGAAGACTGGATATGGAGAAGATCTGCCAGTCAGCTAGGGATCCTTTCAATTAATGTGGCTTTGGCAAAAGCAACCTCAGCTAAATCCTGACACTCATAGGGAAAATCACCTATAATCTTTTCAAAAGCTCACATTTACGAATTACCATTTTAGCACACATGTGGCTGTGAAATCATGTGGCTGTGAAACTTAGAATAAGTAAGAACTTATTCTAACATGATTTCACAGCCACATGTGCGCTAAAATGGTAATTCGTATGGACACGCTTGAGGCTCTGACTCAGGGGGATGGGCGGGACATGGGCAATATATATATCCTGAGCTTTTGTACCCCCATAATAAGCTGAAATAAAAAAAAAAAAGAATAAGTTGTGTAATGATACAAGGTTTATAATGGGCTGCCTGATGGAAGAATGAGATTTTTCTTGTTTTCGTCATGAATTGTGATTAACATGCTTGTAGAGCAAACAGGGCTCAAACATTCTATGTTTCTATCAGAGGAGAATCATTAGATGATTGGGTACATTAAAAGTGACACTGCCCTTTTACAGGCATCTTATTTTAAAACTATGTTAGTTTTTTCAGTGTTGCTTTCTCTTGTTCCTGCTTATACCCTTTCTTTTCAGAGTATTTTCCGCCATTAAGAAGAAACAATTCTCTCTTCTCTCTTGCGCTTTCACAAATGCGAAGAACTCTTTGAAGTAATCTCATGTTTCCTAGGATTACGTAACTTCAAAGGACCAGTTACCTGCCTTTTCAAATTTCACTAAAATTCTATGACTGTTATTTACCAATTTTTCAGTGGTGACAAAACTTCATAAATTGATTTTATTTTGATGAATATATGTGTTTTCAAATGCTAACAATAGAGGCCCTTTTTGAGAATTTATTATTCTATTTTTAATTTAGTTTTTAAATTTATAGATAAGAAAACTTTTACCCCCTTTATATTTATAAGCATTATTAAGTGTTTAATTTAACCTATAAAAATAAGATTTTATTTTTATTTTTATGAATTATTGCCTATGTAAACACAAGAAAAATGAAAACTGAATTGAAATTTGGGTGCTGTGTGGTAGGCTAGGCTTCTTCTCTAGCTATGGGCTTCCTTGTATCCCATCTCAGCCTAATGATATATAATTCAATAGTTTCAGCATTATTAAAAATTACTATATGTCATAGACTTTTGGGATGGTTTGCAATTTCTGAATCAACCAATTTTAATTGAGAGTGGATGGGAGAAAGGGAGTCTCAACAAACAAGAAATAAAAGGGAATTTGCTCAATCTGTTAAAAGATATCCCCCCCAAACTACATAACATATAATATTTAATGGCAAAATAATGAATGGTTTCTCCCTAAAATCCAGAAGGGAAGCATGTCAACTCTTACCATTTTTATTCTGCATTGTACTGGAGATTCAACCTACTCCAATAAGGCAAGGAAAAGAAAACTAGAAGTTATGCAAATTGGATTAAAATTGTTTTTATTTGTAGATGACATGATCCTGTATGTAGAAAATTCTAAGGAATACACATACACAGTAGAAATCATAAACAAGTCCAGCAAGGTTGCAAGATACAAAATCAATATATTCAAGGAGTGAAAGTTTGTACACTGAAAACTACAAAACTTGCTAAGAGAAAATTTAAAAAATCTAAAAGAACGGAGAATTATTCCATGTTCATGAATTAGAAGACTCAGTATTATTAAGATGAAAATTATCCCCAAAAGATTCAAACCCATTGCAGATGTTTTTACCATAATTGACAACCTGATACTAAAATATGTATGGAAAGGCAAAAGGACCCAGACAAGTCAGAACAATACTGAAAAAAAAATTGGAGGATTTTCACTCCTTAATTTCAAAACTTACTACAAAGCTACAGTAATCAAGACAGTGTGGTACTGGATAAGTATAGATATGCTGATCAATGGAATAGAATTTAGAATTCTGAAATAAACCCTTACATATATGGTCAACTGATTTTTGACAAAGATTCCAAGGAGAAAGGATAACGTTTTCAACAAATGGTACATGTCTGTCCCCTTTACTGGTTTAAAATTTGTCTCTTGTATTCTATATTTGCTGATAGTCCTCAAATATGATTTACCAGAAACAAAGGCTGCTCAATTTCAAATTAATATTAATTGTTTCATTATTTCTTGAAAACCTTGATTTATTAGAAGACTATTTGAAAACTCCCTTCCATAATGAAAGCTTTTTTTATAAAGGGGCCTGAGTTAACACATTTAAGGCAGTTATTTTGGATTTGTTACAAGAAGCCAACACTAAACAACCTTAATAACACTAAACAAACTTTGTTTTTAATAACTGTCCTCCCACTCCTCCCCAAAGCAGTAACTTAAAACAAATTAAATTTAATCATCTATATCCATTATTGTAGAATATGGTTATCTATAATTTTAGTTCAATATATTTTTGGTGTAATTTTTTAAGCCCATAACATAGATGTCTTATTGCTTTATGACTTGATATTTATTTCAGTTTTTTTGCATTGGTTTGGATTTGTTTGTTTCTTTAATAAGCTTTTAAAAAAATAACAAATTTTTGAATATTTCAAAGTTTTGTTTTGACTTTTTGTATCAATTTTATTCTTTCTGCAAAAAGTCAACTTAACAAATATATAAGAACTTGCTATATGCCAACCACAGTCTACATTTATTTCTCCCAACACTTTATGGGACAGACATTTTTGTCCTTGTTTTGCAAATGACTATGTTAAGCATTGAAAGTTTAATTGCCCTCAGTTATTAATCAGTTGGTCCTATCCCCACTTTACCTGGTGCCTGTTCTCCGTTCCTTCATGCTTTCTAACAATCTATGATGCACAGGTCCAAGTAACACAGGACTTATGCTCCAGTACACCCAAGGTGTGATAAAAGTTGCTTGTGGCTGATGAGGTAGACATATTATTTTTTTAAATAACACTTTAACAGCTTTCTTGTGTGCCCTGCTATTTTCTTCTCAGCATTCGATGTTACTGTAAGCATATGGGTTTCTGCCCAAGGGCTTTCATTGGTCACAAGAGCCTGCTTGCTTTCACATAGAGCAGGTTGAAATTGCCAGGAATTAACACTCTCAGGGGTATCCCTCAATCAATGATGAACAGAAACTGGTGGATAAGTACAGCAGAATATTTACATATTAATGGGCCAAATATCTCCCACAGGCCACAATGGGATTTAGCACCAGTTGGACACAGTGGTCACTTACTCATTAACATGCCTCGTATTAGCTGCTGCACTCTCCTAATGTCACTTCTTGTTCAACTACCAGTGTTTCATGAAATCATTTCAAATAATTCACCTGCACTTAAATCTTTGTTTCAGGGTCTGTTGATGGGGGAAATGAGTCCAGGTCAAATACTATATAAAATTTTATTTCATTATTGGGTGGCTACTTGAAATTAAATAATATTCTCTACAGATAGATTTTATGATTTATAATTAGCATTTAAGCCCTTCCTTCTCATACATAGGGTATTGCTGAATAGTCATATTTTGGGGAACATTTAAGTTTTGTGTTAAAAGTGGTTTTCCACAAAAGCACAACTACCCACCCTCAAATGGACTGTGTGGATTGAATGAGGATCTTACCCTTGTCTACAGTGGTACAAAGATGACAGGCCCTTCTTCAAGTTATTTCAGTTTACATAGGCCTATAGAAATTATTGAATGAACTATGCGTTCAATAATAGTATCTTGAATTGGTAAACAAACCCTTTTCTCCCATATTGGATTTTAACAGTGGTATTATAACTATAGATACAGATTAATGGTTATGAGATATTTCAGAGAGCAGTAATGGAGTTAATAAAGAGAAAATTCAGGTTTAGTTTGATTTATTTTAGAGAAATTAGGTAATATAAAATTTGATGCACTCTAATATAATTGAAAATAATTCATGGACATCATGTATTGACATAGTCAAGTATTTCCATGTTTGTTATAATTAAGAAATATGTATTTTAGGAATGAATTTGAATGTAATAATTTTAAGAATAAGTATTTTCTCTTGTCCTGAGAAAAGTAATATGCCTAGAGTCATGCATCAGTAAAGCTGCAGTGAAATAGTTTAATGGACATAATTTTGACTGAAATAAATATTGCCATTTTGCTCTAATTTAATTTTTCAGAGCCACTGGAATGACTTTTAAAAATCATATACCCCTGGATTAATGCTTTTATTTTCCAATGACTTTCACTGTATTTAAAATAAAAGCAAACCTCCTTAGCAACTTACACGACTTTTTATAATTCTATTGCTTTTATATCCCCAGCATTATTTTAAGCTATTCTCCACATCCTAACCCTGTTCTGGCCCACTGGCCTTCTCTCGGGTCTTTAATACACAATCCCTTAGCCACCTCAGGTCCATTCTCCATGCACTATTCCTGTGGAGTGTGGTCCTATTAGGGAATTCATTAAAATTATATTTAAAAGACATTTCCCTACCTTAAACAGTAAGGAGTGCTGATGTTAAATTAGTCACCAGAATTTATTTGAAGAGCGTTATGTTCTACCAATCAATAGATATCTCAAGAAAAAAAGCTTTGGGCTTAAGATCTGCAGTATTTTTTAAAAGATTTGAAGATAAAAGTGTAAAAGGATATTTGTGCCTTCAGTTGGAAATTATCTGTAATTTTTCTTCATGAGTTTTGCCACATATTTTCACA
This sequence comes from Lemur catta, assembly GCF_020740605.2. Taxonomy (NCBI): domain Eukaryota; kingdom Metazoa; phylum Chordata; class Mammalia; order Primates; family Lemuridae; genus Lemur; species Lemur catta. The sequence continues at coordinate 51,265,207 of NC_059128.1, read as the reverse complement.
TCTCTGTAGGGAAAGATAGGTTCAAATTTATGTAATTTTAGATTTCTTTTAAATAATTTATTTTCCATATTCCAATTACTTTGTTATTTCATAGATAATTAGGCTAATATTTAAAGTGTCTACCAGATCCCTACATTTAGCACTAGTCTATTCCAAACTAAGCAGAATAGGATGATGATTTATATCATAATTATCATTACCAAGTTACCTATGGAAATAGGATGCATTATCACTTTGAAACAACATGCTAGCGATATTTTAATTTGAATTTATTTTAATTTGAATATTTCTATTTACCTATAATTTTGACCTATAAAATAGATTCTGGGATTAAATGTTTTACTATTTTTTCTTGCTGTAATAAATGATATATTGAACAAGCCATGATTTTTATGATTCTATACTACAAATGATAGCAAATATTTTAAAATTTTTCAGTGTCAGTGCTAGGAAAATATGAGGACTGATTAGATGAGTTTGTTGGCTGGTGCCTATTAATGTACTATATCTATTGCTTCAAATGATTTACATGGAGGAGAATTGCATCTGCTAAAAAGAACTCTAGTAGTGGCTATGATTGGTGTTCAGGTTATGTTTGAAAGGAAAAAGAAACTCTAAATTGTCATTGAGAGGCAAGATACCTGGAGAGATTGAGATCCATCAGTTTCATTGGTCAAAGAGAAACTTCAAATGTTGAGCATATTGTATATAGAGAGGATATCCGAGCCACATTTACACAGAGACAGAGAAATATATGGGGGATTCAGTTAGTCCCTGACTCTCTCCACTAAACAATGAAGTGATAGTAAGGTATTTTCCAATGTGAATGAAGCCTTAAGCTGGATTTGGAGATGACCTTAGCTGTGTTTAGGAAAATTAAAAAAAAACAGTCTTACATTTGTAAGTAGGACAAGGTGGTACTGGGTTGAGCAGCAGCATCCCGAGGGAAGTAGATACAGAGTTTTCCTTAAGTGTGCTTTTGCTGGAAATAGCCAACCAAGAATGAAACTGAATTCAAAACACCATAGTCAGCTGGCACTAATGTTATTATCAAAAGACAAAATGAGTCATGTACTTTATAGGCATTTTCTAAAGTAATGGTTTTCAAAGTGTAGTATTGAATAGCAGCATCAGCATCAACTTGGAACATTAGAAATACAAATTCTTTTTTTTTATTTCAGGAAATTATGGGGGTACAAACATTTTGATTATATGTTATGACTTTGCCACATCCCAACCATGATTTGAGACGTGCCCTTCCCCCCGCCACAATGCTCACCGCATCCATTAGTTGTGAGTTTACCCACTCACAACCCCTACCCCCAAAGAAGATTACTACAATGTGAGCACCTTAGGGTTGATCAGTCAGTGCCAGTTTGATGGCGAGTACAAGTGGTATCTATTCTTCCATTCTTGTTATACCTCACTTTGGAGGATAGGCTCAAGCTCTATCCAGGAAAATATAATTGGTGCTAGATCACCATCATTTCTTATAATTGAGTAGTATTCTGTTGTATATATATATATACCATATTTTATTAATCCACTCATGGATTGATGGGCACTTGGGTTATTTCCACATCCTTGCTATAGTGAATTGTGCTGCTATAAACATTCGAGTACAGGTGTCTTTATTATAGAATTACTTTTGGGTAGATGCATAATAGTGGTATTGCTGGATCAAATGGTAGTACTACTTGTAGCTCTTTGAGGTATCTCCAAATTCTTTTCCACAGAGTTTGCACTAATTTGCATTCCTATCAGAAGTGTAAGAGTGTTCCTATCTCTCCACATCCTCGCGAGCATTCGTTGCTTTGGGATTTTTTGACACAGGCCAATATTACAGGAGTTAGGTGCTATCTCCTTGTGGTTTTGATTTGCATTTCCCTAATGATTACAGATGTTGAGCATTTTTTATATGTTTGCTGGCCATTATTCTGTCTTCTTTTGAAAAGTTTCTGTTCATGTCCTTTACCCATTTATTGATGGGGTTGTTTGATTTTCTCTTGTTGAATTTTTTGACTTGTAGATAGATTCTTGTTATCAGCCCTTTATTGGTCACAATAGACACCATGGAAATACAAAATATTGTCTTTGAATACTATAAAAACCTCTGTGCCCCAAAACTACATAATGTGGAGGAAATGGACAAATTCTGGAAGCATACATCCTCTCTAAGTTCACCCAGGAGGAAATAGAATTCCTGAACAGACCAATATCAAGCACAGAAATTGGAGCAGTAATTAAAAACCTTCCTAAAAAGAAAAGTCCCAGACCATATGGCTACACGTCTGAGTTCTATCAAACATTCAAAGAAGAACTCATACTTATGCTAAAGAAATTATTCCACAACATTGAGGAAGATGGTATCTTCCCTAACTCATTCTACAAAGCCAACATCACCTTGATACCAAAACCAGGAAAGGACACAACAAAAAAAGAAAACTACAGACCAATATCCTTCATGAATATTGATGCAAAAATCCTCAACAAAATTTTAGCAAATCAAATTCAACAGCATATCAAAAGAATAATTCACCATGACCAGGTGGGCTTTATACCAGAGATGCAAGGCTAGTTCAACATATGCAAATCTATAAACTCCATTCACCTCATAAATAAAAGCAAGAACAAAGCCCATATGATTCTCTCAATTGATGCAGAAAAAGCATTCAACAAAGTCCAGCACACCATTATGATAAAAACTTTTAGCAAAATAGGCATAGACGGGACATACCTTAAAATTATCAAAGCCATATATGTTAAACCCACAGCAAATATCATTCTGAATGGGGAAAAATTGAAACCATTCCCACTTAGATCTGGAACCAGACAAGGATGCCCACTATCCCCACTTCCATTCAACATAGTGCTGGAAGTCCTTGCTAGAGCAATTAGACAAGAGAGGGGAATTAAGGGCATCCAAATGGGGACAGAAGAGATCAAACTCTCACTCTTTGCTGATGATATGATATTATATCTAGAAAATCCCAAGGATTCAACCAAGAGACTCCTGGAATTGATAAATGAATTCAGTAAAGTCTCAGGATACAAAATTAGTACACACAAATCAGAGGCATTCTTATATGCCAATAACAGTCAAACCGAAACTCAAATCAAAAATGCAGTACCTTTTATGGTTGCTTCAAAGAAAATCAAATATCTAGGTATATATTTAACAAAAGAGGTGAGAAACTTATACAGGGAGAACTACAAAACACTAAGAAAAGACATTGTAGAAGATGTAAACAGATGGAAAACTCTACCTTGCTCATGGATTGGTAGAATCAACATTGTTAAAATGTCCATAATACCTAAAGTGATCTACAGAATTGATGAAACCCCATCAAAGTTCCAGCATCATTGTTTAGTGATTTAGAAAAAATTACTCTACACTTTGTATAGAACCAGAGAAGACTTCGTATAGCCAAAGCAATCTTAAGCAAAAAGAACAAACTGGGAGGTATCAGTGTACCAGACTTCAAGCTGTACTACAAGGCTATAGTAACTAAAACAGCATGGTAGTGGCACAACAAATACAAATTCTTGAACCATAACCCTGTCCTACTAAACTGCAACTCTGAGCATGGGACCCAGTAATCTAGCTCTTTGGGTAATGTGGATGAATGCTAAATTTTAGAAACACTGCCCCAGGGGTTTTAAAAATCTTTTCCTCAAAAGAGTATTAATATGGAAAAAAGACTGGATTTTTAGAAGCTAGGCTGGATGGTAGCTTTGAAGTAAAAGTCAGTAAAACAGTGTTTTGAGGTAATAGGTTGATAAGGTTTGGGTGTGTGAGTTATATATTAATACACTACAATGACTTCACTTAAATCCATGCTGATTAGTCATGATTACATTTTGGTTACAGAAAGTTACTGAATTTTTTCAGTTTAAGAAATGATTAATACTCTAGTTTCTCTTCAGATTGTATAAATCTTTCACCTTTCAAGAAATGATTAAAATTTCTTTTAAAATACAAAGTAATTATTTTTAAATGTAAATATTAGTATTATGTTCAAATTTCAAAACTAGTCAAAGAGAGCCATACTCCTGAAATCTAATTTTACATATCTACAGATGAATTCATTATCTCCCAAAATTTGCTTAAATTATATTTCTGCAATAAATGTAGGTACCATAAAATCATGGCAACTTGATCATTAACTCTTCTCTCACTCAATCTAATTGCTGTTCAGAAAAAAGAGAGCATCTACCAATGAATGAATGTATGATTGTTAGACAGTCCAACAAATTAGCATTGCATCCATTGGTCACATGAGACTTCTTAATAATATATTCCAGAGATGAACAGCTAAGTTTGCATGAATGTCTAAGAATGACATGCCCTTGCAAATGGTTAGAATGTGAAAATTTGATGTTAATACAATAAAATCAGAGTCAGCTGCATGATTTTATTATAACACTTGCCAAGCTATCTCAGCTGTACACGTTTCATGTCACGAAGCTCCATTCAGATAAAATAGTGGTAGCATCTCTGCTGTGTACCAATCAACAGATAATCCAGCTGGAAAGCTTTAATCTTGGTTTTCATCCTTACTCTGCTGTGATTTCTGTCCTAAACAATAGTTCAATGATGCAAATAGTTTTAACCCAAGCACTGCTGCATAGTTCCCTTTACATAATGTGGGTGTTGCGCAAATTATTTTGTGTAATAAAACTAAACACAAACTATAAATTTAGCTACATTTTCCTAAAACTTGATTTTTAAGTAATGAAAAGTATTTTGTACAATATAATTAATTCTTCTTTGTCCCATATGTAATTATTAATACATTCTAATTAGATTTTTAAGTTTATGAAGATTTCTCTTTTAATAACACCACAATAACTATTACATATCTACATTTGAAATTTTAGATAATATGATTAAGCTCTTCATTGTTAACTGTTAGATTTTTTTATAATAATCACTTGTTTAAAAAATCAATATTTCATTTTCTATCATGGCCAAAATACATATCTTTATTTTTATTTTTATTTTTTTTTATTTATTCCTTGCTTCACCTAAGCCAGAACAAAAATATATATCTTAAGCAAGGTCATTCTTGGTGGCATTCATTTTAAGATTTAATACAATCAAGCATGAATAAAAAATTATATACCACATGCATCAAAAATGGATCACTGCAATTATTTTGAATCTCATATGCTGACTCTAAATTTCAGATTGATAACAGGCAAGAGTTTACATGGTCATCAAAACAAAAGAATAAGAACACAAAATTATGACAAAATAGCATATTCTATCAGATTCCCCTGTAATTAGGAATTTCTATCATTCAATTTCATAATGCATTATCATCATCAATTGTGTGAAAAGATGAAATTCATTTGTAGACAGTACAGTAGAAAGAGGACATGGAAATGATACATCAAAGGCTGGTCCAGTAACACCATTGATTCACTACAAGTTGTTGATGGTAATTCATTTAAAATAAAATAAAGACAATATCAGTGAAGTAAAAGCAAGATGAGGATCAGAAACCTTCTTGCCTTTTTATTAATATTTATTGTCCACTACTGAGCCAGTCATATTCGAAAAACATCTGAAAGTTCCTTTGATATTATAATATCTGTTGTCGCCAAATCCAATAAACATAGCTGTCTAACTCTATATCCAACACAGTGCTAGGCAGTTCATGTAGCTTCTCTAGAACAGACATTATCTGAATAATTGTGATTTTAGATCATCTTGGAGCATCTGATATGTCTGAATTAATAAACCAACATGCGAAAATCATGCTGCAAAAGAGTTTTCTTCATTCTGTCTTCAGCCTGACACAAGGGAATGCTATGTAGAAGCCTAATATGGCATGTAAGTGATGTTAAAATAATGACCTGATTGCTGAATTCGTATTATCCTCTCACTAGGGAGCCATCAGCCTCATACATTAAATAAAAATAAATACTAGAAAGAACCCATTCTTTTGGTTGCCAACTGAAAATAAATTAAAAGCTGCTTCCTTTTTAACTGTGTTAAATTGTCTTCGTCCACAGGGACCATGCTTTGAAAATGTAAAAGAATATCTTTAGTTCTTGATGAAAGAATAATAATTTGGTAATTTCTCCTAGAAAACAAAAAACATTAAAGCTGTGGTTATACAAAACCATTTTCCTGTCCATGAAGTTTTCAGATGTAAGACTCTAAAATGCTTTGGAAAACATTATCTCAATGCCCCAGTGGCATAATGTTTTAAATTTCTCATTCAGAAAGAGGAAACAGAAAAATCTGAATCATGCATATGTTAACAGGCATTTTTGATCTCTCAGAAGTCAGCAGTAGAGCTGAAACCATGAGTCTTAATATCTAGGTGATCTTCCCACCATAACATTTTTTTTCCATCAGAATAATTTGAGCAAGGCATCAAAAAGTTGAATTTGTACCTTCAAAAGCATAAAATGGCCTTACAATTGAAAAATAATAATAAACCAGATAATCAATTTTTGTTCTTGTTATACTGTATAAACTATTCTGAAATTTTTATTAATGAAATTATTATCTGCTTGTTTTTAAACCAACAAATAGGCAGTTTTTAAATCAACAAATTGTTGACACTGTAATGAGTTTCTGGTGATAAGAAGTAAAAGGAAGGGTAGAAGGAGCAATTTTTGTTTTTAAAATGTATTAAGGTAAGTACCATTACATAAGTCCAGCTATATAATTTATATAATCAAAATTTATATTAGCAATTTGTATCCTTTCAACAGCATTCTCTTTAGAAGACCATTGAACAAAAAGGATTTAAGTAGTTATCAAAATATAATCTTTATCTAAGAGCAAGTTTTCTATATTTTGACTACAACATTTCTATATTTTGAGTACAGCCAACCTAGTTTTTTTAATATTTCATTTGCACTCTAAGTAAACTGTATTTAAATCCTTATTTTTAATTGCAAAGTTTAAATGTTTTTATATGCACTTACAATTCAGAGTGTGTACATGAAGATTTATTGTAGTTCAGAGTTCGTACCCACATGCTATTTCTCCTTATTTAGTATGGAGCAAGGTTAACAAACATTCGGGTGGACCACTAGGTTAGATATTATTGCTTGTCTTCCCAGATAAAATCATTTGATCTGTTATTAAGACTTTATACATATCCAAAAGAATAATCTCACAAGCAGTCCTGAGGAATGTGAACTGACTCCACACCCCACTTTTTCTAAGTCACTCTGTGAACCTTCATGCAGTTTGTTAGAAAGGGCCTAACCCTGTCACTCTCTCTCACTTGAATAGTACTTGCAACTTCTGAGAATGGGTAAATAGCATAGTCGTGTTGTAGGTATAATTACTATGAGTTTTTAAAAATGAAACTGGAGCGTAGAGAGTGGAAGTGGGTTGCCAGTGGTCCCCAACCTTTTTGGTACCAGGAACCGGTTTCATGGAAGACAATTTTTCCATGGATGGTGGGGGGTGGGGAGTGGCATGGGGCTGCTGCGGCTCTGCAGCCCAGTCCCCTAACAGGCCATGGACCAGTACTGGTCTGGAGGTTGGGGACCACAGGGTTGACCAATGTCACATAGCTTCTAAATATCACATAATAAGTATACTAACCTGACACTATCTGAAAACAAAGTATATGTTATTGTAGATAATTTGACTTGATTTTGCCCAAAGTCGATTCTTTCATCATTGGCATGAACTATAATATTCTATAACTTTTCTAAATTACAATTGCTCTGCAGAGGCTTCCTCATAAAACAACCTTGATGTCACCATCAATTATGTGATCACTTGGATTCCAATATAGGCGATAACATGTAACCAAGGGTAAGGGTTAGGGTTAGGGTTTAATTTAGCAGTTTTAGTGTTTTCCAGTATAGGTGACACTTTAAGAAAACCTGATCAAATTCCAGGTTACTTCATATGACCACACTATGATCCAGTATTTCCTCTCATAGTTATTTACTAAATAGAAATGAAGGTATTTGCATAAAAAGATCTGTACAGAAGCATTCATATAGCCAAGAACTAGAACCAATTCAAATATCAATAAAGAAGAGAATGATTAAGCAAAGGATTTTATCTTCATACGGTAGGGTAATATTCCACACAAAAAAGAAAATTTTTGATACAGCAACTGCATGGATAAATCCCAAAACATCATGTTGTGGAAATTAAATTAGACACATACACAAAAGTATATTATATGATTCAATTTATACACAGTTTAAAAGTCATTGTTCTGACAATGATGGCTTGGGTCCTGGGATGTGGTAATGACCAGAAAGAAACATGAGAGAATGTCAGGGTAAGAGAAATATTCTATATTTTGATCTTTAGACTATGGTTACATGGCTGACCAAGTTTCATGGCTGAAAGATGATTAAATCATGCACTTAAAATCTATGAATTTTATGTATTTTAGATACAATTTAATAAAAATTCAAACTTATTTAATAACCAATTAATATGCCCACTTCATTTCACTAACACCTCATCTCTAATATTTCTCATAAATCAAGAAAAAAAATCAAGAAAAATTAAGAAAAAAAAGGCCAAATCATGTTTGAGGGTTTCAGTTATCTCTGTGATTTGTCAATATGATAAGCTGAGAATTTTATCATTGTTTGTTACATTAATCAGTTAGCAGTACTGAAAAAACTTGCAAGTGGCAAAAAAGCCATGCAAAGACTTCCTGAACTGCATAATCAGATTATAGGCAGCTACACTGACACTTTAAACAATCTTTGCTAGTTACTCTTTTGAGTGAATGGCCTTAAAAGTATCAGAGCATATTATAGGGTTCATTAATTCCTGGCTCAGTTCAGGGAGGCAAATAAGAAAGGCATCTTATTAGGGCAAATATTTTGACCACGTTACTTATCAAATGCATCGTGATGCATCCTGGCTTAAAGTCTGTGGATTACATTTTTCCAAGGTCAAAACAAAGTCGCTCAGCAGAAACCTTTCCAGAGGAATGGTATCATAAAATATTTTGGAGATTGTTGATAGATTTCAAAAGGAGAAGTTAACACAGAATGAATGTTTTACTAGATTATTTTCAATTTGCAGAGATAAAATAAACTAGTACATGACTATGGGCAGGAATTATCTGTTCTCACTCACTGGTCAAAAAATGTTTTATTTGCCTATAGCTTGTAAAATGTTTTATGGTATATAAATATAGATTCAGATAGTTTTCTGTAATGTCATCTTCAAAAAGACTGCATTTGATAAAAATTTCTTATGAAATATTTTAGCATCCAGGTTTTTGTTTTTTCTTGCCTACCAGAAATTGAATAAGGCCAAATAATCTTGATTCTCTTTGTTATCTGATTACATTAGTAAAAATAGATATGATGACAGTTAGAATTAAAAGATTCTCAGAATGGACATTGCTGTGATTGAATTGCTTTGCAGAAAATTTTGCTCCTAGCATATTTTGTTCTCTTACAGTTTCACAATAATAAGGTTTTCATAGCTTGTATTTTACATATACACACATACACACATGTATCTGCACATACATACACATACACCAACACACACACCATGCATGGGATATCCTGGCTAGGGAGTCATTATAGAAATTCTTTAAAAATTTAAAATTGTTCAATAAATAAGCTGTAGGACATGCTATTTATTAAAGCTTTTACACTCATTGGGTGATAAATAGTTTACTCTGACACCCTGCCCAGCATACATGAAGAGACTCGTAAAAAACAAACTAAGAATAAATAAATTAATAGGCATGTATGACAGATAATTCATCATACATTAAATTGCATTGCAATTATCATTAAATCAAATATTAGTTTAATTTATTATACTTTAAATAATTATATTCTACATATTTCCTCTAGCCACCAAAAATGTTTTTAGGCAAGTTAAAATAAAACACAAAGGCAAACTTAAACTGTATGATTTAAGATTTCATTGTATGTTCATCTTTTGATTTCTCACGTTGAGTCATAATTTTATAGCTGAAAAGGACTTTAGAGATCATCTATGTTGAGATCATTCTTGTGTATACACAAAAAAAAGTTAAATATTTTGCCACAGATTTACAATTACCAGCAGAGCCAGAACTAGAATCAGGTTACAAAATTCTGGTTTAGAGCTCCTTAAAGTTTAATATTTACTTATAGATCTTGCTTTAAGTAATAATTCATGTAACTCTGATATTTTTGTAAATCTTCCAAATAATTTTAAAAAAAGCATTTTCCCACTTAATTCAGGCATCAATATTATGAAACAAACATCTTCATTTTCTCAGTATTAAGAGAAAAACTTTTGTCAGGGAGTTTATTCTCTTTATATGTCAGATACTCAACATGCTACCAAAGAATCAAAAAGGTACACTCTTTTAGACACATTTTGAAAGCACTGACATCAGTTTCTCACAATTCAAAAGACTGTAATATACTATTTTCTGTGACTATAAAAATCTTATTTATAAGCTTGCTGAACACAAATTAAATTCAGAAGATGTCAGTTGAGCACTGGGCTAGTTACTGTTGTGAATAATAAATTAAGATTAAAAAAAAAATCCTTGGCTGGGCGTGGTGGCTCATGCCTGTAATCCTAGCACTCTGGGAGGCCAAAGCATGAGGATTGCTTGAGGTCAGGAGTTTGAGACCAGTCTGAGCAAGAATGAGACCCCAGTCTCTACTAAAAATAGAAAAAATTAGCTGGGTGACTAAAAATGGAAAACAATTCGCCAGGTGTGGTGACATGCGCCTGTAGTCCTACTCAGGAGGCTGAAGGAAGAGGATTGCTTGAGCCGAGGAGTCTGAGGTTGCTGTGAGCTAGGCTGATGCCACGGCACTCTAGCCCTGACAACAGAGTGAGACTGTCTCAAAAAAAAATAAAATAAAATCCTTGACTTATAATGCAGTAGAGTAAGAAGAGACACATCTCAAATAAGAATACAAGAAATCATCATTTTATTAAATAGTAGTTAATATTTTATTTAAAAAAATACAAATTGAATGCTTATACAACATACATGTATATTCAATATACACAATGCACCCAGAACTATAGCAGGCACTCAAGCATTAACACTAAATAGGACACTTTTGTTTTTCTCCTAGAAAAGCTTACACTGTGGTAGAAGAGACAGCTAGATAAATCACGAAGTACCATGTAATGTGGCAAATGATCAGATGAGGTTATTTATTCTAAGTAGAGAGAGCTGAGTGTAGGATAGAAAGAGCACCTAATCCAATCTAGGTCAAGAGAGGACCATAGCAGTCTTTCCCAGGGAAAAGGATGTCTAAAGGTAACTTGGAAATGCTAAATGAAAGCAATGGGAAATTACAAGAGTTCTAGGCAGAAAAAATGACATAAGAAGTCTCATGTTTAGCAAGAGCAGAACTACATTTGCAGAACCACAAGTATAGGTTGGACAGTTAAGCAAAGCAAGGTCAACTCTGAAGGAACTTTGTTTTTTATACTTGAAATCAAATTAGGGTGTCTTGGACAAGGTCTGTGGGCATTCAGGAGAAGTTAAATAAGGATCCAGAAAACCTTTATTTAGCAATTGAAGTTTGAGATAAACCTTAGAATAATTTTGGTGTGCAGAAATAGAGCAGGAAGAAGTTAGGCTACTTGAAGAGTGAACAGCATTAACAAAAGGAAGTAAATTAAACATATAGATTATATTAATCTCTTTCAATAACATTATGAAACATGGAAGAAAAGAATGAAAAATATGGTGAAAACACACACTTCAGCCATTGTTAAAGGGTCTCTTGAGACAAGTTGATGAATTGTAGAAGACCTTGTAGTATTTCCTAATCAAAAAAGTACTTCACCTAATATAGTCTTTTTGACTGAAAAGAGGAAAAAGGAAATTTTCAGGGGTAATAAAAATATTTTATAACTTCATTTGGGTGATGTTTACACAGGTGGATATATTTTTCAGTACTCATAAACTTGTACACTGTTAAGATTATGCATCTACCCTAGTAAAAATACCTCAGATTATAAATATACAAATAAATGGACACATACATATATCCAAGTCAAGAGTGAGAAAACCCATGATTAAGTGACAGTTGGTCTGTTTAACAGTGACCATTGCAACAAGTTGTAAAAGGAATGTATATTATTCTAGAACAATAAAATGTCTTTTCTTAAAATAAAAAAGAATCAAGGTGATAAATAACCAAAATTTCAAAGCCAATTAATGCTAAGTCATATAGTACAAAACTGATCACTCAGATATTTAAAAGGGAGAAAACTAGGATTCAAATTCACCTTTGATAACCTTGAAAGGTTATGTTCTGTCCAATATATAATAGTCTTATCAGGTTCAACAAGCACTAAAAGTACTACAATACTAAAAGCATTCCTTTCAATCACAGTTACAAGCTACCCTATAAAGATAAACCCATGAAAAGACATAAATATAAATAAAATAAACGTATAAACACATACATCACTAACATTTATACTAATGTATGTAATGACTAATTATAAATAATTTAGATGTAAAAAATTATTTTATTACAAATATCCTATGCAATTCTGCAGATTCTAGCTCATATTTGAAAAATACTATTATTATGAGATGCAAGTTCTACACATATGAGCATTATTTAAAATATACTTCTTTATTACTGTTGGCAAGAAATACAGAAAGACATGAATGGCTCATTGAGAGTGAGGTCAGGTGTCTTTCAGTGGGTATTGTTGGCTAAAATGAATTTATGTTGAAAAATAACTGAGATAAATAACTTCTATTTGCTAACACCATTTTAGTAGAAGTAGTTCACTAAGAAGAAAATGTCATATGTATGGAAAGGCAGACACAGGTTTAGATTAACGAAAGCATATAGAAGAATTTCTTATTGGGTGCATAAATAGATCTATTATTTCAAATGAGCACCAACGTGTGCTCATATGTTAATATTTGGAATTATCTCAGTGTCTCGCTAGTCTAAAAGATGCTTGGCTTTCTCCATAAGTAAATCAGTACTTACACGTACTATAATTGTAAGGTAGATTCCCTCCTAGAAGTGGTAAAAAGATTCAATGAGCACAGCTCTAGAATGTAGTGGTCAAGTACAATGTAAGATATTATCCAGAAATGAAGCTGGAAAAATTTAAACAAGAAAAGAATTTTAGCCCAGATGAAGAAATAAAGAAAAGGAAATCTTAAACCCTTGAATTAGGACAATGGGTTTAACACTCATTTCATGAAAATTGACTCTGAATCACATGAAGCAGCAACACAAAGTGTGCTATAATAAAGCCATAAATAAATTCAAGGAAAAGAGCTGATTATAGATACTTGATTTCTAATCCCAAATGTCAGTTGTAGTTAGTGATCTTTGAAGTACAAAGGCAGCCATGTGTATATATGACATCTATCTGTAGCAAACGTGGTTTTCCTGATGTGTGTATCAAAGTAATGAAAAGCCTTCTGAGACTCATAAAAACTGTGATACCAATTCTGTTGATTTACTTGACAACAAATGACCAGAGACAGAATAACCACAGTATCCTTTTCAAGTAACTAGAATTACACATAAAGCAAACTGAAATTTAGACTAAGAGTGCATTTTTCTTTGCAGCTGAAAATCATGATAAATGCAATGTAAATAGCAAGTTATCCGTTAGTATAAAATAACTGATTTGATTTTCTAGCATGGGACTCTAGCCAAAAAATAGAGTGCACATCAGAAAAAAAAAAAACAGGAGAAAACTTTATGATACAAGAGATGCTGACTTGATCAGTAAGACTTTAAACTGAAGTTCCAGAGGGAAAGATTAAAATGTCCAGTTAAAGAAAAAAACTTCATTCTATATAGAGAAGCAGATTTGACATAGAAAGTGTAGCATATGTATTCAGTGATTTTTGGCATAATTAAGAGTGTAAAGGAGTCCTAAGACAAACAGAACCCTCTGCTTTAAAAATCTGAGCAGACACAGTGAGTACATGATTAGAGGGATGATTTTCTTCACCATCCTGTTTTATTACTGAAACACATGATAGATAGATGAAGTTCACATACAAAACAATCCCAGTGGACGTACCCTGATCATATGTAATTCACAGTGTAATTCTATAATTTCTCATGCACATGTGATATATATTAGTATTTAAATATGTATTAGGTTATTAAGTATGGAATGTCCGATTTCCTTAAGTACTAAGTTTGACAGTTGATATCTCTGACATTTCACTTTGACACTTTTACACTTCTTGGGGCTTTTTTTTTTTTTTTTTTTTTTAACTGTGAAGGTACATCCTCATTGTCTCAAGAGCACATTTTGGCTTGTGATTACCTGTCACTTTTTTTTTTAGAGCAATTTTTGTGAAACAATGGGTAAGTCAAAAATGCATGTTATTTTGGAATATGAGTTCTGCCATGGAACAAATGCAGTACAGACATCTCAAAATATCAGCAAAGTGTTTGGGAAGGATTTGGCTAATGAACTCACAGTATGTCGATGGTTTGAGAAGTTCCATTCTGGTGATCTTAATCTTGAAAATGAGCCATGTTGGCAACCTGAGATCAAGGTGGATAATGATGAGCTGAAATCTGGTGGAAGCAAATCCATCTCAACCTACATGTGAATTAGCAGAAAGGTTTGACGTTACTATTCCAACAATACTGGACCATTTGAAACAAATTGGTAAGGTAAAGAAGCTGAATAGATTGGTATTGCATGAATTAAAAAAGCATCAGAAGACAAATCGTCTCGAAGCTTGACTTATTTTACTGTCATGACATAAAGGCGAACCATTTCTACACTGTATTGTTACATGTGATGAAAATGGATTATTTTTGACAATTGCAAGCATTCTGCACAATGGTTGGGTAAAGATGAAGTGCTGAAACACAGTCCCAAACCAAATAGTCATCAAAAAATGCTACGGATGTCTGTTTGGTGGTCCAGCACTGGTATTATCCACTACAGCTTCATGAAACCTGATCAATGGATTACAGCGGATGTCTACTACAACCAGTTGGACGAAATGATGGGGATGCTTGTGATTAAGCAGCCGAGATTGGTCAATAGAGTCAGGCCGATCCTCTTGCAAGACCAAATGTTGCAAAAAACAACACTGCTCAAACTATGGAAGCTGAACTTGGAAATTGTCTGTCATTCATGGTATTCACCAGACCTTGCACCAACTGACTGTTTTGGACCACTTCCTGAAAGGAAAACTATTAAATTCTCAACAGGCTGTGGAAAATGCCTTTCGTGATTTCATTGCTACTAGCTTCTCAGGCTTCTTGGCTTCTGGCATAAAGTAGCTACCATTACGATGGCAAAACTGTGTTGACAGTTTAGGAGCATACTTTGATTAACTGTATTGCTTCTTGTTTGAGATATAATAAACTAGACTTTTGATTCAAAATTGGACATTTTATATTTAATGACTGAATAGATAATGATATCATTAAAGGTAATCTTAAACCTGTTCAAATTTATTAAAGAAGCAAACATGGACTATTCTGCCACATTGGCTTTCAGATTTTCCAAACGCTCCAATTTTTTGCCCATTGTGTTTGCACATGTCATTTCTTTTGCTGGTGATCTTATTCAACTCATTTACCTTTTAGGTATCAGCTTATATACCTTGTCCTCAGATAGAGGCTTGGGTTTACTACCTATGTAAATCAGATACGGCCTAATATTCTTTGTAACAGAGGATTCTATTTGTTTTCTTTTGGATACTTGTAATTATTTGCAACATGTATGATTGATATTTTGTTATTATTGTTTCATTCTTCTAATAAATTCCCTGAGTGTAAAAAATACACTCCATTTTGATAATTATTTTATCTATAGAACTTACCTAAGTATTTTACTTTTTTTCTTTAAATAAGTTTAACAGTAATTTGGCTATTTTAAAATAATTTATATATTACTCTTTGAATGTATTTATCAAATTTGTGCAATAATACTCTTTTATAATTCATTAATTTATAATTTTTAGCAACTTTTCTCTGGTGTTTCCTTTGACATATTTTGTTATACTCTAACATTTTCAGCTGAATGTTCATGTTTTTCAAAAGTTATATTTATTTTTATCTTTTTTCCTTATCTACTTGTTCTTTCTAATAATACCTTTTATAATAATTTGTCTTACCTTTTACCTTTTATAATAGTTTGTCTTTTATAATTTTATAATAGCCTTTTATAATAGTTTGTCTTATTTTGTCATGTTGCTTTATCTGTTATTTTATAATTGCTTGCTATTTACTTGCTATTTATTTCTTATACTTGGACATTTAATTACTTACTGCTCATATGATGTCCAATGTTTTAGAAGAATATACTAGTGTATACTGTTGCTCTTTCCAAAACATACATTTTTTTATATACATTCTTATAAATCCCATTATTTAGAGTAAGATCATCCAGTATTCTTTTACCTCCTGCATGTTATTCTCTAGTATAATGTTATCAATATTACCTTTTTTAATAAGCAACTGTTTTAAAGATAATTTTTGATATTTGCATAATGAGGTACATAATTGATAAGCCTGTTTACTCAGTGTACAAATCTGATATAGATAATGTATTATATGTAATTTATTAATTTTATATATTTATATTATTTTATATAGCATACTTATATGTAATATATTTATATAATCATATAATTTATTATTACATATAATGAACTATATATAGCATTGTTTGTGTTTACCAAGTCTACTAGCTAGAAGTCTCACATCCCCTTTTGCTGTCTCATTCATATGATATTAAGGGGCTTCCTAGAGCCAGTGGGAGTTACACTTGTTTGTAAACAGCAAGCTGAGAGAGCATATTGCAACCCCTGTGGTCATTAGTGTGGTAATCTTTCTTCCTGCCACTTGGTGCCATAAGGTCAAGCCTACACCTACAAATAAATATATCTTTAGCAGCTCATCTAGGTCCCTTCCTACTCAGGTATAGCAGTACCCCATGTTGATTGCCAAGTTTAAAACAGTTTTTATTTCACATATGCATGCCTATCCAGAGTCATATAATGGAAGGTTAGCTTGGTATGGAGGAGAATCCAGCATCTACTCTACATGAGGCCAACCATATGACATACCATCTTTGTTTTAAAACAAGGTCACAGACTAGACTCACCATTTCCTCAGAGTCTTTGTTGCCCATACTTATCATAGACCTTGACCAAACCATCATTAGTCAATTCAACATGACTCCCTAATGTGACTATGAAGAAACAAGAATTTTTGTGGCCTCATTTCCTTCAGAAAAAGTCATCCTGGAAGAAAATCCTGGACTTCCTTAAAATAGCAATCAACAGAGTAGTACATTGAGTACTACTATAAACCAGATGTTATCATTATCCAAATAATATATGCCTTTTCAAATTAAAATATTTTAGAGGATAATTGAATTGAAATAATGTAAAGAATGAGCTTCAAGTGTGTGAATAATATAAAACTTAAATTCTCCTCTTATACTGAACTAATGTTAAGCTAGACACTGTGATTTACCAGTAGCTATATTTTGCTGAAGTGATTTTAAAAGATAGGAAATGAAATTACATGATCACAGTTTCTTATGTTAATGATGATCTTAAAAGTAAAATAGGGGTATTAATGAGCAACTCCAGTAACAGGATCATCCATGTAAGCATCAGATGCTAGTGTTTTCTCCAGATTCAATAAATATCATGTGTAAACATACCATCAAGCTTCCAGTAAACAAATCATAAAGTTGCATTACTTTGAAAGGCAAACCAGAAGAAAAACAACACCTAGAAGATAAAGTGATATCTTATTTATCTTATAAATGAGATTTATAAAGAACTCTCATATTAAATCTTCAAATAGGTATGTTGACATATATACTTCTGTTTAATAATCACCTAACCAAGAAGCACCTTCTAAAAGCAAAAATTAGACACACTTGATAGCAAACAGAGAAAAGATTCAATTCAATATACATCATTGAGCATACCTCAATCTCTCAGCAAAAATTGAAAATTGAAAGTGCATGAACCATAGTTATTAGGCTTTCATGAGCCTGGTAAGTGTCATTATAGAGCTATTAAGGTATTTTCTGTAATATTTCAAATATTATAATTCAAAAAATAAAAGACAGAGAGCCCAACTCATTCCCCTCAGTATTAGATAAAATAATAATCTTAGGTTTTTCTGTGTCATAAGCAATCCATTAAAGTTTTGAGGAAATTGAAGGTCAATAAATACTGAAAAATATACCCATATAAGCAGGTGAAAAAAACCTCATAAAATACAAGAGTAACAAATAATGCTAAAATACTCAGTTTTTCCTTTGTACACAGAATGAAGTTTTAATAAAATTATACAAATTAAGCTTTTGAAATCAAGCACATAATTTTAAATGCATTAGAGGAGATGGCTTTGTAAAATAATACCACTCTGAAAACTTGCAGAAAATGAACATGTTTATAAGCAAATTCTCTGAACTTTTCTACCCCCATCCATAGTTTATGTACACATTAAGAATAGAATATGGGTGGAGGGGATGGGTATATACACACCTAATTGGTGCAGTGCTCAACATCTGGGGGATGGACATGCTTGAAGCTCTGACTCGGGCGGGGCAAGGGCAATATATGTAACCTAAACATTTGTACCCCCATAATATGCTGAAATGAAAAAAAATCAAAAAGGAAAGAATAGAATATTTTTAAATGGAAGCTATCAGTAATAATAATAGTATTTGCAAAACAAAAGTCATGCATATTCACTCTTATAAAAAAGTTCCATAGAATTCCTTAAATATGTTAAATTCCTTTATTTGTTAAAGTTATTTTATTTACAAATTGCTTTTTTAGGAATACATATTTTATGACAAATGAAGTGCTTTTGTATGTAGTTTCCTGAAAGTAAAACTCATTTTTCATTTCACAAAATTTAGGAAGTGTCTTCTATGTGTGACATGTTAATTTTGTGTGTTGTATATGGAATGATGAGGTGGAAAATTCCATCACCAGAAATAAAGTACTATCAATAAATTATTATTAAAAACATACTTGATCTATAGTTGTTCCATAGCTGTTCCTTAATTTTTTTTATCAAGTCAACCTTAAATGGCCATATCTTAGGTCCCTTTTTCTATCTCCCCATGAAAATTATTCATTCATTCCACACATCTCTACTCAGCTGACTGTATCCCAAATCGCAGAAAATAAGTGTAACTTGAGTCATTTTGCCAGGTCAAATATCTCCAAGACAAGACAACCTTTTGCTTGCTAATATGACCATATCTGAATTTGATGCATACTTTCACAGAATATATGTCTCATTTTTTCTCCCTGATCAAAGATAGTCTTTTGAGAATGAGGAAGGAAAAAAACATGTAGATTGGCATTGGAAGAATTGGTCTGGCCACTTAATTGCAGTCACTGTAAAGGTGACTTGGAAGTGAGGTGACAGATATTCAAAGTATAGTTGGCCCATAGAAGATCAGAGACAGATATGTAACCAAATAATTAGAATTCAATTTGACAAGTGGTTCTACAAGAATGTTAAATAAAATTTGTGGGAGGCCATTGATTTGGACCGAGCTCTTGCACTGGGCCCCAGTGGAGTCACTCATGCTAAAAATTCCATGTCACCAAACTGAAACTAAGCTATTTGACCTTCTGAGAAATTAGGATAGAAATAGCCAAATTCCCAAAAAGGCCAGTTTTAGCTGGTATAATAAGTAAGTCCCCTTTGCTTTAACCCTTACAAGGAAAATAACATAAAGTAGCCTGGTGTTAACCAATCCACTTTATATATTAAATATATTTCACTGATTCATTGTTCCTGCTCAAGATAGCTTATAAAAATCAACTGCTCTGCCATGTCCAAAGGTGCCCCTTTCATTTTTTTATA
The DNA here is from genome assembly GCF_020740605.2 of Lemur catta. NCBI lineage: Eukaryota > Metazoa > Chordata > Mammalia > Primates > Lemuridae > Lemur > Lemur catta. Next base: position 51,245,386 of record NC_059128.1, on the reverse strand, counting down.
GATGGGTGTTATCTGATTTATAAATCTCTAATAAAAGCCAATTAGATCTTTGAACACAATTTGTTGAAAAAATTTTGTCTTTTGAAAAGAGGCAGTGTTGTGCAGGATCACCCCTATTGTGAAGGACTAATGAACGTTTCAGAGAAGATAACAGATCTCAATCTTTAAGGGTCCTTGAACTAATCTTGAAGTACTCATAATTTGAGATAGTGAAGAATAAGTTACAACACTACTAAATGCAGAACATACATAAGATTATTACAGAAATTTTAGTACATGATGCATATATTAATTACTGAAATTGAACAACTGATCCAAAGAGCAATGAATATGGAAGAAACATCCATCCATGCTACATGTATTTTCCAGAGGAGTATGGGTCCTCACCAACAGAAGATACACAGCTAACCCCGCTACACGAGAACTGCTCCTTGTGGTGAGCATTTGTAGTGCCTCCAACATTCATCATCACCTCCTTTTCTAAGGTCATTTAAAACTTATAACTTCATATAATCAAAATAGCCATGAGTGCATAGATATGATAATTAAGACATTATAGAGATAGTTTACAAAGCAGAATATGAAACGCTAAGGTTCAAGGACTACCTGGGTTAAGATCCTGGCTCTGGTACTTACTAGCCAAGCACTTTGGGCAGCTTATTTAACCAGACTATGCCATATTTCCTTCACTAGCTAGCTATTAGAAGTGCAGTTCCTAGAAGAACTAAAAGACTAATATCTTTGAAGGGTTTAGTATAATGTATGACACAGCTTTTATTATCTTAGAGCAGTTGATGCAATAATTAGTTAATGAAATTAAAACCATCAATGTAGAAAATTACTATTTTTGTTCACAATGATAAGGGAAAAAACATTTAGTTCACTCAATTAAAAAATGGCTATAAATTATTAAGGTAAAAGTCTGAGAGAAAAGGATCCAAAACAGCATCCCCAGTGTGGCGCTGTTCACAGTGTTATCTGATCTGTCAAGACACTGTTTCTGTACTTTACTGCCTTTAAGTGAAGTTTCTGGAAGACTCTAGAGGTAACAGGGATTTGTTGATGAGTTCACTCATCTTAGCTCATGTTTAGTTCCTGTCAACAAATTCAAAGTCAATATAAGCTACAAAAAATCTTATACACATTTTTACACAAAGTAGAGAGCACAAAAGTCAGCTGTGCATTAATCCAAGCTAAAGATGCCTGCCAGCTTATTATATATTTAGTGTGAGAAATTCATAATTACAATTTGACAAGGAGGAAATTAGAAAAGATTTTAGTAATAATGCCCTAATGAACTAATGGAAATATATTTTGAGTGGAAATGTGAAGTTTGTTTTTGAAAACAATTATTCTTTTCAAAGCAAAAGAAAATAGTCCAGAATAAATGACACATTTAATGTTATTGTGAAGCTTCCTTTTATCTTTAAACATTAAAGAAATTTCTAAAACATAAAATTTATCAATTTATATTTACCCATTCACAACAAAAATATTTATTGTATGTCTGCCATGTGCCACAAACTCTGCTGGATGCTGGAGATATAAAAATGTTAAAAAGTATCACCTTCTTAAGAGGTTATGGTTTGTGAAACAGACAGCTAAAATGCAAATGATCAAATAATCACATGTGAAAGTGCTGATTTTATGAGGATGACAAAGGAGATGCAGGAGGTGCCATTAGCATTTCTCACAATAAGGTCTAACTTATGGAAGTAAGTTGCTTCTATAACAAATTAACACAAATTTAGTGGCTTAAAACAACAAAAATTTATTTCCTTATAGCTCTGGAAGTCCAAAAATTATTTACACTAGGCTAATTAAAAGTTTCACCACAGCAGTTTCTTTCTTGAGGCTCTGAAAAGAGACTTCGTTTCCTTACCTTTTTCAGTTTCTTGTGGCCACCTGTATTCCTTGGACAGGGGCCCTTCACTCTGTCTTTGCTCTGTCATCACATCACCTTCCCTTCTGACTTTGTCTCCTCCGGCAACCCTCTTATAAGGATCATTGTTATTAGATTGGGCCCATGTGGGTAAGCCAGGATTATTTCTCCATCTCATGATCTTTAATTTTCTCCTATCTGGAATTTGCTTTTTGACATATAAGGCAACATTTGCAGGAACTGAAGATTAGGATGTGGTGGTATTTGGGAGACTACTAATCAGTGAACTACAGAAGGTTAGAGAAAATTTCCCTGTGAGCACAACTCTTGATGGATGAGATGTTCATTAGAGCAAAAAGAAAAGGAAGAGAACGTGAAAATTATTATAGGAAAGAGCACTATGCACTTGAAGGGAAGGAATGCTAATACAGATAAAGCTAGCATAGAATAGAGGGAGAGTTTTTTCAGATAAACCAAAGGAAATAGGTAGATCCATAATCAGATCTGTAATCTGAAAAGCTCTCTTTGAATACAGAATGGATAAAATATTGGTGGGATTTTGAGAAGTAAAGTAACCAAATAAGAGTTTTAGTGATCCAGGCAAGAGATTATGGAAGCTTACTCCATATATATGTGTGTATGTGTGTGTGTGTATGTGTGTGTGTGTGTGTATGTGTGTATATGTATACACACATGCATACATATACACATATTTTATATATATACTTCTAAATTGAAATAACATAGATCTTACACCAATCAGTGTATTTAGCCTTATAACCAATACCCCCCAAAAGACATAAAACATTTCTATCACCATAAAAAGTTTTCCTGTTTGGTATTTTACACCCAAAACTTTTAATCATTGCTTCCTCATATATTTGATAAACTTCTTAACCATTGCTTCCTCAAATATTTCTCCTTCCCTATTCTCTTTCTCCTCTCACTTGGAGACTACAAATATATGGACATTTAATTGCTTGATACTATTCCATTCATCACTAGCTTTAGGTTTAACAATTTCTATATTTTCATATGTATTAAACCATTATTGTGTAGCCTCCAATCTACTATTTATCCAAAAAAATATTTTTTTCTATTTTAGATATTGTATTTTTTAGTTCTAAAATTCTACATGATTCTTTTTTTACATTTCTACTTCTATGCTAAGATTATTATCTATTCACTTATTCTGTTAACTTTTCCTGTAAGTCCTTGAAAATATTTATGAAAGAAAAACTTTACACAAATTAAATGTAACAGAGCTTAATTGAACAAAGAATGATTCGTGAATCAGGTGCGCACACTCCCTAATCAGAATAGGTTCAGAGAGACTCTGGGACTGTCCCGTGGTCAGGGAGAAATTAGCATCAGAAAAAGGAATGTGACATACAGAAAATGGAAGTGAGATACAGAAACAGCTGGATTGGTTACAGCTTGGCATTTGCCTTATTTGAACACTTTGAACAGTTGGGGTGGCCAACTTGGTAGTTACAGTCTGTTTACACATCCAATTAAGTTACAGTTCACTGTGTACAGAGAAATCTTTAGGCAGAACTTAAAATATGTAATGAGGCAGCTTTAAACTAAACTTAAAATAACTATATATAATAACTATGTCCAAAGATATTATCTGCTAATTCCAACATCTGAGTCATCTTGTGTTGGTTTCTGTGGACTTTTATTATTATTGATTACAGATCATATTTTCCTTCCTTGTGTGAGTGATAATCTTTTATTGTATGCTATATGTTATGAATTATGTGTTTTAGAGGCCAGACTATTGTATTTCTTTAATGGTGTTAAATTGTATTCTAGAAAGCAGCTAAAATACTTATAAATCTTGTGATCTTCTTGGGCTTTTTTTCTTTAGGGTCCATTTCAATTTTGTCCTTAAATTGGAGGGTTTACATTAAGACATGGCCCATTTTCCTAAAGTGTGTCCTTTTAGCTGAATTTTGAAGGTGCTCCACAATGTGTCTCTCTATACTCTAGTTGGGTCCCAATTTCTCTGTATCTTAGCACCATGTTCATTTGGGCCTGTCATGCAGCAGTTGCTCTCTACTAGATTTCCTGTAGTCTCAATTTGGGATGTACAGATCAGTCCTAGGCCAACTGTCCATAGGAAATCATCATGCAACTTCAGCAATGCTGCCCAAGAAGACATTTTCCTCCTTTCTGTTACTTCACCCACTAAATTATAGCAGTTTAACTTGTCAAACTGAAATCTGAGAATTGCTCCTTATGGTAAGCATTTATAGTGCCTCCAACTTTCATCATCACCTCCTTTTCTAAGACCATTTAAAACTTATAACTTCATATAATCAAAATAGCCATGAGTGCATAGATATGATAATTAAGACATTATAGACAATAGTACAAATATCCTTCCTAAGCTTAGATTGACCATGTTCAGGAAGAGATTTGCCTCCTCTGACCATTATTTGGAAAATGAGCCTGGAAGAGTGTACTGCCTACAATATAATGCTTACAAACATGTGTTTCAAATATTTTGTCAATTTTGTAAGTTCTATAGTTAATCATGGAAGCATAATTCTGATATACTTTCATAGCTAACAAGAACAAATGTCACTTACTGCATGATAGCTAGAACTTCTAAAGGGTATTTAATTAGTAACCATTGAATTGAACTTACTAAACAAGCAGACCTTTAAAATTGTAAAATTCAAAAAAAAATTTATTTTTTGTTTGTTTTTTTACATTTTATTTTATTTATTTTTTAATTTTTTAATTTCAGAGTATTACGGGGGTACAAGCATTTTAGTTACATAAATTGCCTTTACACCACCTGAGTCAGAGCTACAAGCATGCCCATTCCCCAGACAGCGAGCACTGCATCCATTAGGTGTGGATTTACCCATCCCTTCCTTCCTCCTCCTACCTGCCCAACATCCTATGACGGTTACTTCCACATGTGCACATTAGTGTAGATCAATTAGTACCAATTTAATGGTTAGTACACCTGGTGTTTGTTATTTCATCCTTGTGATACTTCACTTAGAAGAATGGACTCCACATGCATCCAGGATAATACAATAAGTAGTTCACCATTTTTTTATGGCCTAGTAGTATCTCTTGTAGCCGCATGTATCTCTGACTCAGGTAGGGCAAAGGCAATATATGTAACCTAAATATTTGTACCCCTGTAATATGCTGAAAAAAAATTAAAAATTAAAAAAGAAATAAATAAAAACTGACACTATCTTTATCAACATAACTTAAGAATTTGCACTAGGACATTCTTGCTCAGGAAGATAACACTGTAATCCTATAAATGACTGTTGAGGTTAGGAAATTATTGAAAATCAATATAACTGGGCAGTTTGCTCATCTCAAAAAACAGCTTTTTTTTCTTTTTATTTCAGGATATTATGAGGGTACAAACATTTTGGTTACATTTTATGTCTTTGCCTCACCCAAGGGAGGATTAGAGGCATTCCCTTCCCCTCTACAATGCTCACAGCTCCCAAAATAAAACAATCTACTCATTAAGACTCACCTTAATACCTTCTCTTCCTTGTGTCCTTCAACTCTAAACTTTTATATAGTAAACTTTACCCAGTCCCAATCAATTTCCTACTTCAAAAGACTCACCTTAACCCCTTGAGACTAAATAAAAGAACTCTACAATTAAATTTTCCTAACTTGCAATTGTTTAGATGATATTATCAAAGTGGTATTCTCTCTTACTTCAATTAAATGAAGTAAGCTTTTCTTGAACAACAGATTTTTCTGAGGGCAGACTACAATAGGATATACTTCAATGATTCTCAACTAGGACATTTGGCAATATTTGGAGACATTTTTAGTTCTCACAACTTGGGGAAGGTGGTGCTATTGACATCTTTGGAATTTAGTAGGTACAGACCATAGAAACATCTTAATGCACCAGATAGTCCCCAACCCCTACCCAATAAAGAATTTTCTGGTCCAAAATGTCAATAGTGCTGACATTGAGAAACACTGATTTACTTCATACAATTTTTGTGAAGATTAAATGAAATAATATTTTAAAGTACTTTGCAAAATTACTGGCATATACTCAACATTAAATATAACATTATTATTATTATGTTTATCAGAGCATTTGAGAAGTTTTTATAATCATTTGGTGCCTATATAAATAAAAAAGAAAAAGTCTTTTTAATTTGTCAGAATAAACTCTCATCATTTAAAAATAGAGTTGGTTATAATGGAAAGATGTTTAAAACTACCATTTCTATGACTACAATAGCACAAATGTCCATTGCGTAGCATTTCTCAATTCCAAATTGGAAATGTCAAACTGCATACAGCTTTATCCATAAAAATTTTGAGAGGCAAGTAACTAGTTTATTTTCTCACAAGTATTTACTCATTTTCAACAAGATATATATTAAGTATCACTATATATGAGAATATTATTGTTCAGAAGAAGCCCTCAAATGCACTTTTAGTTTTCTTATATTATAAATTTATTTCAAATTGACAAAAATCTGCTTAGAATTTAAATGCTTGTTCACTGTTATTTATTATGTGCATTTTACTCCTTTAAACCCATATAGGATAGTGCTTCTTTTCCAGATTTAGTAATATTTTTTGTTGGATTAGGTCAAATGGCAGCTATGTTTGGGGGAGCCCTTGGAAAACCAGAATCCAAAAACAAATCGTAAATAATTTACCATATTATCCAAAGACCAGTTGTAGTAGTATAATAAGACCAATAGCTCTCGATGGCACTTTTTATTTTCTTTAGTGTCAATTAATCCTGAGTACTACTCCACCCAATTCCACATTGTTCTGGTGGAGCTGTCACTTACTGTGCCACAGAACAGACCAATCAAATCCTCTCCCTTTCTCGAAGTTTAATATCAATCATCAGAGCAAAAACTCAGGAGGCCATTCAACTTCTATTCTCCCAAGATCAATATGGAAGAAAATCATTATCAGCTCCCAATTTTCAAACTTCATTATTATGTAGGTTTTTAGACTTATAAAAACAAAATTCTCTGTGACTCTTGTGTCCTAATAATAAATTTATTTTAATTTAGCTTGAGTCAGATTCTGCCACTTACAAAAGTCTCCTCATTGATAAAATATTAGCGTGTGTACACCAATATATTCTTATTCCAAAAGCCTTTCTGTGATCTGAATTAATTTCTGAAAAAGAAAAGGAAAATTGTTCCAAGCTTCATCAGGCTTAGTGAATTGTATCAGCAGCTACAGACCAAGGGCTCTTTTTAACATTCTAGCAGCATGGAGAAAGCTGCTACAAAAGGCGCTGGGTTTTCAGCCACACCCAAAAACCTGGAATTATAATAGCAGTGACAGTATCATCTTCAAATACCAAGAGGACAATGTCTTCCTGATATCCTATTCTCAAAGAAAGCCTATCAATAGAAATTCTTGGCACACTAAACCCTAATCTGATCAACTTCTCACCCTTTAAAGCTTCCCCCAGCAATAAAATGAAGATTGAAAACTACCGAATCTTACCAGAGCCCTCACAGACCATGAGAGCTATAAATATTAATTCCACAAGGAAACTTGGAGGAAGGGAAGAAAGTCAATGACTAGCAATGGACGGAAAAGCCACATCTGGAGCACTGGCTAAGGAGGCTAACTACTTAAATTATCAATTTACATGATAAAGCAATGACAATAAAGGTTAGGAAGGCTTTAGGCTAGCTATTCAGTTAAAATTATTATTTTTTAATCCTCTCTCAGTCTATAGCCTTCTCTAACTGCTTCTACACATAAGCACGACTAGAATATGAGCCAGTGCAGTTAATGCCTGTTGAGGTATGAATGTATCAGTGCTATGGCTTCACTTTATGCTTATCTCTCTACAGCCTGGCTCTTTTTAAGTCTGGCTTTACTTTCTTCAAGTTTTGGGCCTCAGGGCTTGTACTAATTTACATAAGGGTATGAAGAAGAAACACTTCATAAAATTCCCATGTATAAATTGAATCACTTTTATGAAACACACTATTTAAATTTGGTGATAAATTCCTTTTACCAGCCATCTGGCTTAATTCTGCAAAATGTAATGTGATCTTCATGACAAAAAAGAAATAAAAGTACCAGAGAGTATTTTTTTTTAATTGGAAAATACAAAAGTTGACAGATTTGCAGATTCCCTATAAAAATATTCCTCAATATTTCTTACTGTTTTGCTTGCAGGAAGTACATAAATGATTGAATATATGATGAAATAGAAAAGTACTCATAGATGTTATAGCTAATCTGTCTTTAATGGGTAGTTATTTCCTTAATCAGAGTTGGAAAGGCTAATTTACTTCTTATTACCTTCCCATTTCTAAGCAATTAATGAATATTGTACTAAAATATTTAAGAACAGTATTGTCTACTTTACACAGATTCAAAAATATGTAGTCATTTTTATGCTTTCAGCATTTGATAGTCAAGTAAATAGGTTATTGAAATGTGTAATCTATTACATCTAACAGAAACAGAAAATAGCAAGAATTATTAAGTTCTACATTACTTTTCTTCTGAGGCTCTCTTCCTCATCGATTCTAAGCACTAGGATATGCACAGTTAATATGAAATTATTTAAACAACTTATTTGCATATCCCATACCACCAAATACTATATTGCAAAGAAATAGCATCCCAAGAAAACCAGAAAAGTTCATTTTCGTTTACTGGAGTCTTGCATTTTTCTTTGTGGTTTACTTTCTTAGCTTATTTCTATTTTATTGTTTACCATAATAAACAATAGACAAGGAAGACAAAAAACAGAGACTAAATATTTCCCTGAACAAGTTCATGTACAAATGGCTAATTTATGTAGCTTGTATATGAGAGGAACTTTCTTATGGGAGACAATGGGGTTCTTAATGATTTTTCACATAGTTCTATTTAATCCAATGAATATCAAAAGGTAATTACATTAGATGTTACCTTATTTTACTTTACTGTTCCTTTGGAATCAATTTAGTAGATTATTAATACTACTTCCAACTGCTCAAGCTACTGTGTTAAGTGCTGAATCCTGAGTAAGTGCATTCATGAATTTGACTCTATCTAATCTGATACTTCACTCTCCTTCATCTACTGCTAGTAACACTCACCCCTATGTACATTGCTGGTATTAGGTTCCTAGGGCTACTGTAACAAAGTACCAAAAATTAGGTGGCTTAAAATGACAGAAATTAATTGTCTCACAGTACTGGAGGCTAAAAGTCCAAAATCAAGGTGTTGACAGAGCCATACTCTCTCTGATGGCTCTAGAGGAGAGTGTTTCTTTTCCTCTTCTTAGCTTCTGGTGTTTGCCAGCAATTATTGGTTTTCCTTGACTTTTAGATATATCCTGTTAGTCACATGGCCATCTTCTCCCTCTGTGTATTCACATTATCTTCCATCTGTGCACAGTTGTTTTTGTGTCTGAATTTTCCCTTTTTATAAGGATACCAGTCATATCTTATTAGAGCCGACCCTAAAAAATTCATTTTAACTTGATTTTCTCTGTAAAGATCCAATTTCCAAATAAGGTGACATTCTGAGTATTTATGATTAGGACTTCAACATATATTAATATATATGTTTTTAAAGGAGGGTGCATAATTAAGCCCATAACACTCCCAGTCTCCTTCCAATACAAATTGATAAAGTCCCAAACCTCCTTCAGTGTATAGGCAATATCTTCCCATTCAATGGTGGTGTTTCCCTTTGTCTATGCTAAGATTTAATTCTCTTGGACCTGGAGGAGATGACAATTAGGTTCAGAGAAAAATCAGCATCTTCTTGTGAGATAGTTAGCACAGCTGAAATCTTTAAGGAAGAAATGGGGGATGTTGCTGGTTCTATAAGGAAGGAAAGTTCCAGGGGATTTTTGGATATCAAAATTCTCAGCCAATTCTGTGATGATTCATACATTCCTTTCCCATGTACTTTGCACAATTGACACTTCATCCACAGTGCCTGAGAGTTCCTGTTGCTTTGTTTAATCCTTGAAACTATTCATTGACTTTTGTTTAATCTGAATCATTTTGGCAGACTTGTAGTGGTTTCACACTGTAATTCTAAATTTTTCAGAATGGTAAATGAGCATTGGCTTCGACTTAAGGTCACTAGCTGCATTAGCTCCTAAGAGTCAGCCTGTCCTTGAAGCCTTATTTATTTGTTTATTTATTTATTTGTGGAGATGGGGTCTCACTTGCACTCAGGCTGGTCTCAAACTCCTGAGCTCAAGTGATCCTCCTGCCTTGGCCTCTCAGAGTGCTAGGATTACAGGCCTGAGCCACCACGCCCATATGCCCTTGAAGCCTTGAAATCAGGCATTGACTTACCTCTAGCTCTGAAAGGCCTAGATGGCATCTTCTTCCAATATAAGGCTGTTTCATCTACATTGAAAATATGTTGTTTTGTGTAGCCTCCTTCATCCATTATGTTAGCTAGATCATCTACATAACTTGCTTCAGCTTCTAGACCAGCACTTACTGTATCACCTTCTACTTACATGTTATGGAGATGGCTTCTTTCCTTAAACCACATGAATGAATCTCTGCTAGCTTCTAACTTTTCTTCTGCAGCTTCCTCACCTCTCTCAGCCCAAATAGAATTGGAAAGAGTTAGGACTTTGCTCTGGAATAGGCTTTGGGTTAAAGAAATATTGTTGCTGGTTTGATCTTCTGTCCAGACTGCTACAACTGTCTCCATATTAGCAAAAAGTCTGTTTCACTTTCTTATCATTCATGTGTTCACTGGAGCTGTGCTTTTAATTTCTTTTAAGAACTTTTCCTTCTTGTTCACAACTTGGCTAAATATTTGGTGCGAGAGGTCCAACCGTTGGCTTATCTCAGCTTTTGACATGCCTTTGTCACTAAGCTTAAAATTTTCTAGCTTTTGGTTTAAAATGAGAAACATGTGACTTGTCCTTTCACTTGAACACTTAGAAGCCATTGTAGGGTTATTAATTGGCCTACTTGCAATGTTGTTGTGTTTCAGAGAATAGGGTGGAGCAAGGAGAGGGAGAGAGATGGGGGATATCTGGTTGATGAAGAAGTTCTTAACACACACAGCATTTATCAATTAAGGTTGCTATCTTATATGGATATGGTTTGTGGCACCTCAGAACTATTATAATAGTGACACCAAAGATTCCTGATCACAGATCACCATAACATGATAATAATGATAAAAATTGAAATATTTTGAGAATTACAAAAATGTGACACAGAGACACAAAGTGAGCACATGCTACTGGAAAAATTGTGCAGATAGATATGTTGAAGACAGTGTTGCCACAAACCCCAAATTTTTATAAAACACAATATCCATGAAGCACAATAACTCAAAGTGTAGTAAAATGAGGTACACCAAGATACCATATTTTCTTCATTCATTCATCCATTGATGGACACTTAAGTTGATTCCATATCTTGGCTATTGTTAATAATGCTGCAATGAACAAAAGAGCACAGGTACGTCTTCAACATACTGGTTTCATTTACTTTGGATATCTACACAGTAGTAGTCATGTGAAATCAAAAATTTAATTTCTTACACATGTTGATATTACATGGACTTTCAATCGATTTTATACACAAACCTTGAATCCAGCAAATTTGATGAACTCATCAACTCTAACATTATATCTGAATATTCATCTCGATCTTCTATGTTAATAACCATAACATGATAGTTTTATTTCTTCTTTGTAATTCTTACAACATACAGTTTATTTATTGCTTTCAAGAATTGTCTAAGAACTCTAATATAATGTATTTAAAGGGTGATAGCAAGTACTTGTGTATTGATTGTGACTTCTAAATGAACACTTTCAAAATTTTATTCTTATAAGAGTTTTTAATCATAAATGAATTCAAATTGTACCAGGTTTTCTTAATTTATTGAGATATGTATCTGAGTTTTTTCCTTATTCTGTTAATATAGTAAATTGCATTGATTGTTAAATGCAGTCCAATTTTCTTCTTTTGAAAAATCTTGCTAAACTCAATACATTGTTCACACAATCTATTTTTAGTTACTTATCTACTTGTTCACTCAGTTCCTGAGAGAGGTATATTAAAACCTCCCTCAGTGATTATGGATTTGTCTGCTTCTCTTTGTAGTTTGGTTAAGTATTACTTTATAAGTTCTGAGGCTATCTTAGTTGAACACAGATTTAGAAATTGTACATTCCTGGTGATTTGATTATTATCTTCTTATTTTAGAGTATCTTCTTTATTTCTTGAACTCTACTTTGTCTGACATTAATACAGTTACTCCAACTATTTTTTGTCAGTATTACATGATACATTTTTCCTACTTTTTACTTTCAAATTTTCTGTAAACTTATATGTTAGATGTATCTTTTGTAAATAGCATAAATTTACTCTAATATAGTTTATCATTTAAGACCCCTTTTAACCAAATTCCATTCAACATGACCTAGAGGCATTTGGATTTAAATCTAATATTTTATTATTTGCTTTCTTTTTGTCTCACCTTTCTTGACTCTGCCTCTTTTTTTTGCCTTCTTTTCCATTGATTATTTTTTCTTGCTCCTTTTTTATTGTTAGCTTTGTACCTACTCTTTACAATGTCTTTTAATGATTACTTTTGCAATTACAGCCCATATCCTTGAATTGTCAAAATCTAATAATAATAAATACTGCACTTTCTTCTCAAATAATGTAAGGGACCAAAAACATTTTAGCACTGTTTACCTCCTTTTGAATTATTTGACATTATTTCCATGTTTATTCTGTATATGAGTAAAACTCAACAGGATATTAATATTATTTATTTAATACCCATTCAGATTTACTCATATTTATGTCATTCCTTTCTGAATTTCTGCACTTTTATCTATTATTATGTTTCTTTTACCTGAAGAACACCTCTTAGTATTTTTTTGTATTCTGTGTCTAATGATAATAAAGTATCTCAGTATTTCATTTAATTCGAGAGATTTTTTTTTAAAGAGTATAGAATTCTAAGTTGAGCTGTTTTTTGAAGATAATTTGATTTTTTTCTCAATAGTTGTTTCTCTTTGTCTTTTTTTTTTTTCCTCAACCATTTCAAGGTGTGTGGTAAACAGATGACCCCATGGTTCCCAGTCCCCAGTGTACACACACTTTCTCCCAGTTAGTAAGACACAAAGGTGGGATTCCTGTGAGGGATTTTGCAAATGTAATTAACATCTCATATCAGTTGATATCATATTAGTTGATTACATCAGATTTATATCAGTTGATTTGTTGGTAGGAGGTTTAGTCAGGTGGTCCTGACCTAATCACACGAACTCTTTAAAAGCAGGATATTCTCCAGCTGGTAGCAGAACAGGAAGTCAGAGATTTGAAGTATCAGAAACATTTGGGGCACCATTGCTTGCTTGAAAGTAGAGGCCATGTGGGAAGAAATATGGGTGCCTTTTGGAGAGCATCTCCTAGCTGATAGCCAGTAAGGAAACAAAGACCTCAGTCTTATAATCACTAGAAAACCAAAAAAAAGAATGAGGTTAGAAGCAAACTTTCCCCTATGCCATCAGACAAACACTCAGTCCATTTTGATTCCAGCCTTGTGATGCTCTGAGTAGAGAACCCTGATACCCAGTGCTGCATTTCCAACCTACAGAGCCGTGAGCTAGCAAATGGGTGTTACTTTAAGCTGCTAAAGTTGTGTTCACTTCTTATGCCATGAGGCAAAGTCAATACAGTGTGGTGTTCCTATACCAGGTTTTCTTTTTTTTAATTTTTTAAAATTTTTAATTGTTATGAGTACATAATAATCGTATATCTTTATAGGGCACATGTTTTGATACAGGCATATAATGTGAGTTAATCACATCAGGGTAATTGGGGTATCCACCACCTAAGGCATTTATCATTTCTTTGTGTTAGGGACATTCCAATTCCACTCTTTTCGTTATTTTAAAGTATATCCAAACTTATTGTAGGTTTTTCTTGATAATTTTTCTGCTTACAGTTTGTAGAGTTTCCTGAATCTGAGGTACAATGTCTTTCAATGGTATAGGAAAATGATCAGATTTTATTTATTCTGCCCTCTTTTCCCTTTTGTATCTTTCTGATCATCAGAACAACATATGTTAGATCTTTCCCTTGTATCCTCTACGTCTTTCTATTTTTTTCATCTAATTTTTACAAATTTTTCCTCCCTCTAATTTATTCTGGGTACTTTCTTGTGACTTCTTTCCTCTTCATCTACCTGATCTTTTGTTTAACCAACCCATTTGATTCTTGATTTGGTATTGAATTGTTAAGTCTAGATTTGGTATTAAATTTGTCAGGTCTAGAATTTCTCTTTTGTTATATTTTCCATTTTTCTGCCTAAATTCTTGTTTCTTTTTCATATTCTATTGAGCATCGTAAATACAGTTACTTGAAGCATATGTGAGGTATCTAATATCTCCTCACTTTGCAAGCCTTTTTCAATTGTTAGTTGTTTACTATTATCTAATGTTTACTGTTTCCTGCTATCTATTTTCTGTTTTTTCTTTGGTTTTTGTTTTTGCCCTCTTTTCGCTTTGGAGGTCTGGTCATTTTTGTATGTATGTCCAACATTTGATTTTAAATATTTTTAGAAATAATTTTGAGACCTAAAATAATACTGTCTTTTTAAACAGTGTATTTTTGTGTGCTTTTTTCCAGACATGGGTTGATACCTGTAATTTAGGATCACCTCTACCTAATTATTAATGTATAGATTTACTTGTTCATGTGTAAGCTACAGGGCATGGAAAATCTTTTCTGATTGACTCATATTTTTATACTGCAGTTCTTTATGTTTTCACCCTAAAGCATGGAGGATCCACCAGTGATCCCTACACCTTTGATAGACTTTGAACATCAATTTCTCTCACTTTAGTTTTTCAAAATCCTCAAAGGAGCCTCTCAGCCTCCTGCCCTTTGAATTACTTTTTCCAGCCATGACCATAAACCCCAAATCTGAGTTCACCTTTCTGGTCCTTCCCCTTTAACCTAATACTGATCCAGTAATATTTTACTGTTTATTAGTTTCCAATACCATCAAACAAATGACTTAATGATTGTATTATATTATCCAGCTTTCTTCAGAAAAACAGAACCAGTAGGATGTGTTTAGATAGAGATTTATATTAATAACAAGGAATTGGTTCATGGCATCATGGAGGACGAGAAGTCCCAAGATCTGCAGGGTAAGTAGGCAAGCTGGACACCAAGAAGAACAGACAGTATAGTTCCAGTATGAGTTCAAAGGCCTGAGAGCCAGGAGAACCAATGGTGTGGTTCCAGTTCAAAGGCTGGCAAGGTTGAGACTCAAGAAGAGCCAATGTTTTAGTTTGAGTCTGAAAGCCAGAAAAAGGTGATGTCTCAGTTCAAAGATTGTCAAGCAGGAGAAATTCACTCTTTCTCAGGAAAGAGTCAGTTTTTTTGTGCTATTCAGGCTGTCAACTGATTGCATGAGGCCCACCACTTTAGGGAGGGCAATTAGCTTTAATCAGTCTACCAATTTAAATGTTAATCTCAACCAAAAACATACTCATGGGAACATCCAAAATAACATTTGACCAAACATCTGGGCACCCCATGTGTCAGTCAAGTACACCTAAAATTAGCCATCACAATAAATTCCTAGATTTTCTTCCTATACCCCAATCTGAAACACTTGACTTAAATTTAAGCTAATGTTTCTATGCTTATGTAATAAAATCCAAGTTCTTTGGCATGAAAATTTTGAATCAAAATCTGACCCCAGTGAATTTTAAAGACTCTTTATTACTAATCCTAACTTACACCATGGACACCTTTCAATGCTTGGCTTTTCTGCATATTCCATGCAGTTTTGCAACTTCTGTCTTTCTGTTAAATACTTTTTTTTCTGCCCAGCAAGCCTTTTTTCACCTTCTGAGACTGGCAAAAAACTACTTACACTGCAAGCTCTCTCTCTCACATACTGCCTCCTTTTTCTTAACATTCTCAAGCCCAAAAAAGGGCTTTTTCCTCCTTTCCATGTTGCAT
This sequence comes from Lemur catta, assembly GCF_020740605.2. Taxonomy (NCBI): domain Eukaryota; kingdom Metazoa; phylum Chordata; class Mammalia; order Primates; family Lemuridae; genus Lemur; species Lemur catta. The sequence continues at coordinate 51,229,513 of NC_059128.1, read as the reverse complement.
ATTTAGTGTGTGGGGGTCTGTGGTGTGTGTGCAGCAGGCTGTGTCACACATATATACGCAAATATATGTTATAAAACATAAAAATCATGAATTAACATCTGGTCTACCACCCAATTTATAAAATAGTCCATTACCAAGTCATCAAAACTACCTATTGGTTTTAGCTTGTTTCGTATCACTCCCTGCTCCATAGATACCTGACATTTTGTTAGTCTTTTTCTTGATTTGTTTTTGCTTTTTTCCTAGGTTTCTAGCTTTGTAACACATACTTATTTTAAATTACTTTATTTAATATTTTGTTTATAACATGCTTCCATATGTTGTATGTAGCTGTGTAGCTATAATTGATTTATTTTCTCTGCTGTATATTTTTCTACCGTGGTGATAAGAGTATCACTGATTTATCTAACCTCTTGTTAATGAAGATTTTCTCACACTTTCTGGTTTTTAATATTAGACTTGGATGCTACAATAATTATTACATATCTCTTGGTATAGACATTCTGGACACAGGAGAATCTCCTATGCAGGATTTTCCCTAGAGCTGCGGTACCTGGTCCATGGCCTTGTAGGAACTGGAATGCACAGCAGGAGGTGAGCGGCAGGCAAGGGAGCAAAGCTTCATGTATTTACAGCCACTCCCCATTGCTCACCTCACCTCATAAGCTCTACTTCCTGTCAGATCAGCTGTGGCATTAGAGTCTCATAGGAGTGTGAACCCTATTGTAAACTGCACACACGAGGGATCTAGGTTGCATGCTCCTTATGAGAATCTAATGCCTGATGATCTGAGGTGGAGCTGAGGCAGTGATGCTAGCTCTGGGAAGCGGCTGCAAATACAGATTATCATTAGCAGAGAGGTTTGACTGCACAATATATGTAATATACTTGAATCATGCCAAAACCATCCTCCCGCTCCCAATATGTGAAAAAATTGTCTTCCATGAAAGTGGTCTCTGGTGACAAAAAGGTTGCGGACTGCTGTTCTAGAGTTTATGGCAACAAGTGAAATTGCTGAGTCTTAGTGTCTATCCATGTTTAACTTTATTTAGGCAATAGCTAGTTGTGTTGAATGTTATTGACCTGATTCACACTCACACATGAACCACATAAGTTCCCATTACTTTATATCATTATTAACACTGGTATTTTCAGACTCTTAAACTTTTGCCAATCTGGACTATATGAATAGAAACTTGAATTCATTTTCATTGACCTGAATACTAATAAAGTTAAATATCTTCTCATATGTTCACTCAGCAGTTGTTTCTTCTTCTGTAAAATGCCTCTTTATGTCTTTTGCTCATTTTTCTAAAGGTTGTTTAAATTATTTTTCTGTTGATTTATGAGTCCCTTTTATGTTCTTGTACCAAACATTTATCAATTTTATATATTTCAGGTATTTTCTCCTGCTTTGTGGCTTTTGTTTTCTGTGTCTTTGTGGTACCGTGTGGAGAACAGAATTAAAAATTTTAAATGTGTTCTAATTTAATCATCTTTTCTTTCTATAGTTAGCACTTTTTGTGATTAATAAATTCTTACCCATCCTGAGGTCATGTAGCTATTTTTTAATATTTTCTTAATTTCACTTTATATTTAAGTCTTTACTAAATCTCAAATATTTTTATTCATTTTCATTAAGCAACAAATGTAATTTGTTTTTTTTATGGTTCAGCTAATTTCTCACTACCATTTAATGAACAGAACTTCTTTTCCTCAGTCATCTACCATATCTGTCATATATCAGGTTTCTATATATGCATGGATTTTCCTGGGATCTCTATTTTGTCCTCCTGTGCTAATACTTCATAGCTTTCATTTTAGGTTTTAAGAGCTATAAATAAAAGATGATATCTGGTAAAATATGGCAAGCTCCCACCTTATTCTTCTTCAGGTGGATCTTGGTTCTTCTTAGGCCTTTGCTTTTCCTAACCAATATTTAAAATCAGCTAATTAGTTTCCTTAGAAAGATTGTAGAATATTGATTTGAAATTATGGCACAGTATGTTTGCCAAATAGTTCATATACTCCCTGCTATGGTCCCAATGTTTCTGTCCCCCCCAAAAAAATTCATATGTTGAAATCTCATTACCAAGGTGATGTTATTAGAAGGTGGGGCCTTTTGAAGATGATTAGGTCATGAAGGCAGAGTCCTCATGAATTGGATTAGTGCCCTTATAAAAGAAGCCCCAGAGAGCCTCTTGCCCCTTCCACCATGTGAGTACACAGCTATTGTACTCACTATTTATAAACTGAGAAATGGACCTTCATCAGACACAGAATCTGCCTTGATGGTGGACTTTCCAGCCTCCAGAACTGTGAGAAATAAATTTCTGTTGTTTATAAGCTACCCAGTTTATGGTATGTTGTTATAGCAGACTGAATGGTATGTTGTTATAGCAGACTCTTATTCTGGGGGTTTGGTCTAGACAATGGGCTATCAGAGAAAGTATTATTTCATACGTCTGGGATGAAGCATTTGGGAGGGGGTGTGATTTCTCCATAATCTCTCTTCCCCTGACTTAGTGACAAGGCCATGTATGGGAGATGGAAGAGTGTCACAAAATGGAGAGAGTATGAATCCTTAAGGATGAGAGTTGTCCCTCTTTAAATTGTCCTGGGTGATTGGAGCAATAGGAATTAAGCAAACATGATATGCATGCTGCTTGCTGCCATGAATAATAATGTTCATTGTTAATTCTCTCTTTTATATCAGGCTAATTCATAGCTTGCAAGTACAGTAAAATATCCCACCCTTGAAAGCTCTTGACCTAGTGAATCCAATAATATATGATGCAGAAATAAACATTTCTTGCATTAAGCCACTGGGATGTGGGAATTTTTATGTTCGCTCAGAAAGCTTTACCAAACCTGATGTAAAATAGCACTGAATCTTGTTTTGTTTGTTTCTTTTTTATTCTTGTGGAATTTTATATATTTTCTTGTCTTGCTATGCTGGTTAGGATCTTCAGTATAGTGCCAAATGAAAGTGGGAAAATGGGTATCCTTTTCTTTTTCCTAATTCTAAGGGAGATGCTTCTAAAATTCCTTCATCAAAAATACCATATGCCGTAGGTTTTGATAGATATCTCCAAGCAAGTGAATGGAATTTTTGTCTATTTTATTTGAGTAAGGGATTTTTAACATGAAAAATATTGCATTTTAATTGCAGTTTATCAGAACATTTTTAAGCTCCCATTGGGATGATTATACATGTTTTCTCCTTTAATATTTTACGTATTTTCCAATGTTAATTGACCTTTGCATTCTAACACAAAAACAACTAGGTCATGATGTGCTATCATTTTTCTGCATCAATAGATTTGTTTTGCTAACAATTTGTTTATATTGCTTCATAAATATTCATGAATAAAATTTGCTTGCATATAATTGTTTATTTGTCTACCTCTTGCAGAATAATTATGGCTTCTCAAGCAAGGACCATAACTTATTAATTTTATAACTTCAATACTTAGTAAAATGTCTGGTGCACATATTGTGCTAATAAATTTTTTTGAATAAATGCACAATTGATTAATCATATTCTAATGGAGAAATGAACCTACAGGTGGTTCTATCTCCAAATTGGAGTAACTAGAGTAAAATTTGTGAACACTCAAAACTTACCTGTAGGTTTTAAGTATTATCAACTTTAAATGAGATAAAACATATTCATCAAGTTTCTGTAGTTACTTTTTCTACTCTTTATTCATTCAAGCAACAGATATGAAAAAGAGCTTTAATAACTCACCATTACTAGACCCTTTAAATTCTACCTCCAAAATATTATTCTAATATCTGCCTTTTGTCCATTTTTACTCTCCCACCAACATAGAATAACTCATCACCTCCTACTTAAGTTGTTATAAATGTCTCCTAATTGGCTCCCCTACTTCCAGTTTTCTGCACCCTCCCCATCCATTATCTCATCCAGTTATACAGAAAAAGTCAAAGTGATCTTAATAAAAGACAAATGAAATTTTTACTTCCCCTAAGTCCCTGTTTAAAACCAGTCAATTGCTTCCCCTTATGCTTGGGAATAGCACTTTAAATATTGACACTGGCCTGTGAGCCACTACATACCTACATAACGGCTTGCCTACATCTTCCATGTGCTCCACACCTCTCTTGCCTAGTTAACTACCAGACAGCCACACTGACCGACTTTCAATTAAAATGTACCCAATACTTCCATTGCAATACTTCTCCTTTGGCTTTTTGCATGGAAGACAGAGTGATATTTTAAATCTTAGATTAATCTTTAGAGTTCCAGGTCTAACTTAGCAGTCCCTCTGCTTTTTATTTCTTAAGTTTATTATTATAATCATTTTTATTTGCATATCTAATTGTTTAGTGATTCTTCTGTACTTACATGGTGGACACCATAAACGTATGATGCATGTCTATTTTGCCTACCATTGTATATTAAATTGATAGCTTAATGCCTTGAATTTTGGTATTGTCAATACATAATTTGAATAAAAAAATAAATAATATATAATATTTTATAAAATTATTCATAAATTTTACTCTAGTTACTCCACTTTGGAGACAGAACCACAAGTAACCAACTAAAAAAAATGTTTTGCTACTTGTAAAGATTAAATTTATAAATAACATCCAAAAGCTAAATGGAAAAATGACTAGCTGAAATCTGAAATAGCTGTTAAATATTATGATCTTAGAAACTCCATTAATAAATGTAGTGTATTTAGACAGTATAAATGAAGCAGATGTCTCTCCTATGGTCTTTTTAGTTGAAGCTCAATCCAGATACATTTGGAAATAATTAACAGAGACCCAGCAGAAATCTTTTTGTATAAATTACTTAGGATTTTTTGGGAGAGAACTCAATCTGAGAAGAAAAGAAAGAATTACTCAGATGAGTTTGACCTAATGTCAAATTTTTAGTTTTAGGAAGGGCCAGATGATTTTGAGGAAAATATGGTGCTTGTCATGTAGATTTGTCTCCTGGTCCCAAGCCCTTAAACTGAAAGACCAGTACCATATTGGTTTATTTAAAGATTTAAAGAGTTTTTCATCAAAAATTCCATATTTCCATTTTAAACACTAATCTGGTTATTCTCCTATAGAACACATTAACAAATGAATGATCAGACAGTCCAGGAGAGACTAAACTGGATGACCAGGGATATGAGACAGAGAAGGTAAATTAACTAGAGAGACAGGGCCGCAGAATGAGCACAGATCTCCTGGCAGGAAGTTCCACTCTCACTCCTCCTAGGGTCATTGGCTTCCTCACAGATCAGGTGTTCAGAGATTGGACAGTTGCATGGTTTTGGCAAAATGAAATGGGGCCCAGTTTTTGAGCTTTAGCCTAGCACATCAAAGACCAGCATTCTACCAGAAATTTTATGAAACACAACAAATTAAGCACAGCACATCTCCATCTCCCTGGCTCCTACCCCAACCCTCATCTTTCTGACATACACATATATGTAATCAAGGTTATAAAAGTGATATAATTAGGTATGGTTTCATATAGAGCAGTTTTTTCAGGAAATTATATATTTATTTATTTCAAAATTTAATCTGCTTATATTTAATTATGTTGCAATTTAATTTTATGGGGTAATATTTATTTTATCATTAAAACAAATATACACATATTAATATGACATATATTTTAAATCCCCTGATAAACAGCCTTCAATATTTTTCCATTTTTGAAGAAAAAAGGGAAAGCTTGTCACCGGTATTGGAAAAATGAGTTAAGCAGGGAGAAAATAGCTAAGTAGCTGAGAATATGGAGCTATGAAGGGCCCTTTTCTAAGGTCACTGCAATGTTATATAAAATGACAGGCACCCTGAAAGAATATTAGGAGATTGACAGTTAGTACTAGAGATGAAATATCTATGAACTGGCCAAGCTGGATTCAGTCAGAGAGTATATATATCTAAGCTGGTTACATTAAATAGAGCCCTTATCTAAAATAAGGAGTTTGATGGTTTGTTACAGAGAAGGAACAAAGGATGGTTGAACATGTGTTGTGAACAGAGTGAATGAATAGAGTTCTATAAAAGTATTATGATATCCTGTCAGTACTTTACCAAATAAATTAAATGTTGTGGACAAATATTTTATTTAATAGTTAGAAAGTTTACTTATTTTCTTAGTCCATTTGGCCTGCTATAACAAAATACAATGGACTGAACAGGTTATAAAGAATAGAAATTTAGGCTCGGTATAGTGGCTTATATCTGTAATCTGAGCACTTTGGGAGGCCAAGTCAGGAAGGTTGCTTGAGGCCAGGAGTTCAAGGCCAACCTGGGTATCATAGTGAGAACTTGTCTCTACCAAAAAAAAAAAAAAGAAGAAGAAGAAAAATTAGCTGGGTCTGGTAGTGGCTTGTGCCTGCAGTCCCAGGGACTGGGGAGGCTAAGGTGGCTAAGTTGGGAGTATCACTTGAGCCCAGGAGTTGGAGTCTGTAGTGAGTTATGATCGCACCAGTGCACTCCAGCTTGGTTGAAAAAATGAGACCTTGTCTGTTAAAAAAAAAAAAGAAAAACACTAAAAAAATAGCAATATATTTCTCAGTTTTGAAGACTGGAAAGTTCAAGATCAAGGCAGATTTGATGTCTGGTTAGGGCCCAGTTTCTGGCTTTCTGGTTCATAGGTGGCAGTGGCACCTTCCTCGTGTCCTCACATAGTGAAAAGGAGCTCTGGTCTCTTCAGCCCCTTATTAGGGCAGTAATCATATCGATGAGTGCTCCACCTTCATGACCCAATAACCTTCCAAAAGTCCCCCCTTCTAATACCATCACACTGGGAATTAGATTTCAACAAAAGAATTTGGGGGAAACACAAACTTTCAGTTCATAACATTGGTTAACATTTGGTAATGCCCTTTGTGCAAATTGAGCAAAATAAGTGCCAGATATGTCATTATTAAAATAAATTACCAGTCCTATCCCCCCCATTTTATTATGCATAGTTACTTAACAAGACCACTTAATTAAAGTGGCTTATACTTGGTCCTAATTGGTATTGTGGTAGGGAACTGAAAACAAAAATAGTCTCAGAAATTATTGAAGACAATAGTAATCTTTGGGACAGTATCACCAATTCCCAAGAGATTTTTTTTACAAAAATAATTTTTCCTAATAATGTTTTACTAATAATTTAAAAAAATGATCACTTAATTCATAGTTTTGTCCTAAAAAGTAATAGTGGATAATAAAACACTTGAGTTATAGTAGCTCCCTTTCATCTATTTTCTATAAGTAAAACCTTTGTCCATATCATGTTAGATTGGCCCTTTCTCCCTTTGACACTGCCTGTACATATAACCTCACAGCATAAGCAGAAGTGAGTTCAATACTTCCATTTTTTTGAAAAGCAAAACTTATCCTCTAAGATCTCCTGGTAATAAATGGTGAACTAAAGCAGACAATAGAAATACAGATAAAAAATGAAGTTTTGATAAGTCTATAAAGAACTTTCAAGTGGAAATGGAATAATCATAGGAACTATTTGAATTGCAAGATAGAAACATTTCTTTGCCAGATATGTGAATCACATAAGGAGTAATATGTATTGTAAACTAACATTTAGGAGTCCCCAATCAAATTCTAGTTAATGAAAAAGTAAGCAGATCTTCATATTTTAACCAAACTCAAGCAGAAACAAGTATCCAAAGATGCAAAGCATTTGTTAAGAGGCTTCTATCTTGTGCACACCATGAGTACAGATATTCCTGATAGGTAACAAGACAGCTTCTTTCCAGATATTGAAGTAGTGTTCTTCATTTTAGGGTAGTGTTCTTTCTTGAAGCTCATTCAAAAATTATCCCAAATGAGAGGGGTGCCAGTGGAACAATCTTCCTATGTCTAATTGAGGTAATTAGGCATGAGCCCCACATGCCCCAGTGACAAACCAGGGCTATATATCAGGACATTGCTTAAACATGAATCACAACTAGAATGTCTCACAGGTCATTTTGTAAAGAAATAGATGTGTGGCCTCAGCAAAGAAGTTGTAACAGTAGGAATATTGCAAGAATTCTGAGGAATCCACATAAGAAAACCTCTTCTGAAAAAATAGCAAGATATGATTTGTAATTTTTTTTTTTTTTTTTTTTGAGACAGAGTCTCGCTTTGTTGCCCAGGCCAGAGTGAGTGCCGTGGTGTCAGCCTAGCTCACAGCAACCTCCAATTCCTGGGCTTAAACGATCCTACTGCCTCAGCCTCCCGAGTAGCTGGGACTACAGACATGCACCACCATGCCCGGCTAATTTTTTCTATATATATATTTTAGTTGGCCAGATAATTTCTTTCTATTTTTAGTAGAGACGGGGTCTCGCTCTTGCTCAGGCTGGTCTCGAACTCCTGACCTCGAGTGATCCACCCACCTCGGCCTCCCAGAGTGCTAGGATTACAGCTGTGAGCCACCACGCCTGGCCCTGATATGTAATATTTTGAGCACAACCTGCTAAATATCCTCCCATAATTTTAGCCCATTTGTGTATAAAGTGTCAAGAAGTTATCCATTGACTTCATAGATGATATCTTACTTTTTAAAAAACAAAATCTAGCTACTTTGCAGGCTGGCTTCGATAAGGAGAAAACAGACTGACTAGCCACATTGTAAAGGGCATGCACAAGATAGGCAAATTTTGAATTATCTGACAAATTATAGTAAGTACTTTATGCTCATAATAGCAATTTGGTTTTCCCCAAATCGCTTCCACCCCCCAAATTTCTCATTATATAAATTTCTCCTCTTAAGATGTGAATATCAAATAGATGTTTGTGTCTTATTTTTCTCTGTGTGTGTGTGTGTGTGTATGTGTGTGTTCATAGTTAAGGAATCCACAAAATAACAATAGTAATTTAAATGTTAAGCATAGAAATAGTTCTGTTACAATTTCATTAGTTAATGTTTAAATTAGAATTGGTTTCCCTGATCATCACCTAAATGCACATTGGAGAATGATACCAACTGGATATCAGACTGAGGCGGGGGTTGGGGGGAGGGGATGGGTGTATGCCTACATGATGAGTGTGTTGCGCACCATCTGGGGAATGGCCATGTTTGAAGGTGCTGACTTGGGGAGGTGGGGAGTGGGGGGAGGGGATGGAGGTATGACTATGTGGTGAGTGCCAGGCGCACTGTCTGGGTAATGGACACGCTTGAGGCTCTGACTCAGGGGGATGGGTGGGACATGGGCAATATATATAACCTGAGCTTTTGTACCCCCATAATAAGCTGAAATTTAAAAAAAAAAAAAGACTGCCTCAAAATGAGAAATAGTCCAAAAATAGTAAACAAAAGTGAAAAAGAAAAATACCTAAAGGAGAGATCAAGACAACTTTGAAGAATTAGACCTCTATCAGTTCCAAAATGCAAATGCTTCAGGAGTCAGGAAAGTCACACTCAGGTGAAGCAGACAAGGAGGAGATGATAGAAAGTGGGGAGTGTGGAAGACGCTGCCTATTCTGGTGATTTTGAGAGAACTTACCTCATTCGGAGGAGAAAAATTGGCTACAGGTAATGTTGACCCTGCAGAAATGAGAGGTCACTGTTACAGGCCTTCCAATTTTTCAGCAGAATCTAATAATATGGATTCTTATGTAAAATGTCCAGATTTCAAATATTGGCTTTTAAAAAGTGAGCACTATACGTCCCAATTCAAACATTTCTCTGGGCCTGGTTTTGCCCTTGGGCAATAGGTTTGTTATCTCTTCATGAAAATGTAGAAACTCGAAAACATTTAGAGAAAGAATTGCAATGAGAAGATGAGTAAAACACCTTAAGACTGAAGAGAAGCACTGGATGTAAATAATCCAAAAGATACAATTAACTTGGAATAGAAAAATATAAAATATGAACTACAGTTATCAATACTGAAGATAGTATTTTCATTCTATTTACATAAAATAGAAATTTTTTTGATTTTAAAAATAACCATTTCTTATACCTATAGCAATTTTATTTACTATCAGCAAGTCAAAAGGGTAGGTTAGAGGATCTGCTTATATTTATACTATCTGAAAATGCTTTTAGTCAGGAACAACTATATGTTATTTTCTTAAGAGTCTGATGAGAATGTTGTATTTGTAAATAAGATTTCAAATCATCTTTCTCTCATGATATAAACCTCCTTAATTACTCAATAATTACTATTAACAGCTTTTAAAATGGATATATGGTAACTTCTCTCAAACTTGCAAAGACTTGAGGCAATACCTTAAAATTACAACTATCAGAGATTTCCTTTATAACATTAATGGTTTAGTTATAAATGTAATTTTTCATGGTAATTTTGAATTGATTTTACATATACTACTTCACTTGATCCTCAAAACAACTGTTTTAAAGATACGATTTTAAATAAATTATGTTATGAATTAATAAATGAGTTCTCTAAAGTCACAAACTGAGACTCTAATTAAAGTTTTTGACAGTCAGTCTCTTTCTCTTTGTAATACATTACAATTCCATGGAGCACAGTAGAAGACTCTGAAGTTATATATAAGATAATGTGGCAATGCAAGATAAAAAGAATGAGTGTTCATAATCCATTTGCATTTATTGTCTAGCATAATATTTAAACAGCAACATTGAATCCTTTTCAGATATAGGTAAAGTATAAAAAATAAATAAATCTATTAATAAATAATGTTCTATAGCAGGAATCGAAGGGTTTTACAAAGGCAAGTTGCATGTGAAAAGATTTCATGAGGCCAAAGCAACACATGATGTCTACCATCGATAGAGGGATTTTGATGAGAAAAACTGTTGTTGGAATGCATTTGTTATCTTGACTTTGGAAACTCTTGTTCCTCTTCAATTTAATACCACAGAGAAAGTTCCTGAGGAAATAAGAGGCAATAAAACACTCCAGGAAATTTTACTGGGCCAAAAACTCACACACACACCCTCCCCCCCATTAAGGTTTTAACCAATCCTGAAATAAGACAAAGAGTAAGGCAGAAGGGGACCAAATATCATCTTTATTACTGACAAAGAATGTGGTTTTTTATTTGAAGGTAATTTGGTTTCTGCATTTAAAAAAAAAATCAGACTAACTTACCCCCAAACCTGTCTGTACCAGACCAGAGTAGGAATATATAGTCTCTCCTTGTGAAGCTTTGCCCTGACATTCTCTCAAATAGCGAGGCAGGAGTAAAACGTGCTTCCCACAGAGAACTCACTCCAAGGGCAAGAGGAGACATTAAGCCATTCTTCCTTCCCTCAGGAGGAATGTGTGTGTGGGTGAAAGAAGCCAGGAGCACTAGACTATGAATAGTTTTCCACTGCAGAAAGTAAAAGGTAAATTTGAGAAGGGGTTCCTTCTGATAGACCTAAGTGGGGCCTGAGGTACGAATGTTGATGGAGCGAAGACAAGTGAGGAAGAGCACAACAGAGCTTAGGGTGAACACACAGCATATGGAGGGAACATTAAGATGTTTCCTATCATTTTTTTAAATTGTGCTCTAAGAATTAACCTGCAGGATCAACAGGCAATTGATCAAATAATGGTATTCAACTGACCCTAACGGGACAGAATATCTTCTAAGCTAGGTCAGAAAAGGTATTGCAACATCCGCCTTGGTCTTTTGTATCATTCGTTCTGGGGGAAGCCAGCCACCATGCTGTGAGGACACTCAGGCAGCACCATAGAGACTCCTGCATGGAGAGAAACTAGGGCCCCAGCTAACTGCCAGCACCAAGTTCCCCGCCATGTGTATGAGCTACGTGGGAAGTGGATCTGCCAGCTTCACTCCACCCTTCTGATGACTATAGCAGTAGTGTGACGTTGGACTGCTATCTCACAAGAATCTCCAAGCCAGAATCTCTCTGCTGAATCATCCTCAAGTTCCACAGGAACCTGGGAAATGATTACTATGGCTTTAAGCCATTAACTTGTAGAGTGAATTTTAATGCAGCATTACGTATCTAGTATGTGTTAATATGTTATCTTCTGATATAAATCTGCTTTCAGTTATAGCTAGATATTACTTAATATTTATTTTTAATTAATCAATTAAATTATTTATTTGTTTATTTTTAGATATGGGTTCTCCTTATGTTGCCCAGGCTGGACTCAATCTCCTGGGCTCAAGAAATCCTCCCACCTCAGCCTCCTAAGTATCAGGGACTAGACGCATGCACCACTGCACCTGGCTTAATTTTTTTTCAAATACTACTAACTCTATAGGAAATATTCTATGCTATGTACAGACATAAATGTAAAAATTAATATAGATATATAAAGTCATTTAATCATCAGTTCAAACCTACTATTATTTTATAAGTGCAGAATCTAGGACACAGAGTAACTTGATCTAGATCACAAAATTAGAAAATACTGCTACTGGGATTCAAACCTAGGGAAGTCTGGATTGAGAGTACACATTCTTAACCACTAAGCTGTATTACCTCTTTGTCCACACAAAGAAAGAAAGAAATGAAAGTTTCTGAGCCTAGCAAACAATGGAGAACTCACTATGCTTAATGTTCCTTTGCTACTGTCTTTGTATCTAACTACCTGAACTTGCCTAGCAACATCCAGTCCATTCTCAAATTGCACATAATTGTGGTGTGCCAGGACTGGCAGGGGAGAGACACAGTGGAGGGATACCACTAACTATTCCTAATTATATTAATGGCTTCAGGGAGATGAACAGGAAGCACCTGAAAGGTGGAGACAAACTTTTCCTTCACAATGTCACAAAGTGTTCTTGACACATGAAAGAAAAGGTTATTGTGTTGACTTTTTTTATATCCAATTTCTAACCTCATGATTCCTATACACTTGGTCACTCAGTGATTCAGCAGGAGATTGGCTTCTTGAAATGGGTGGTTAATCCTTTCAAGCTTTATATTTTTGCATTTCTATTTATAGATCTGGCATACAGCTTTTGGACAGTCAGAAACAAGAAAACAGAGAACCTTGATTTAATTATTTGGTAATATTCTCAAGTATTGTTGGCTATTTTGACAAAAATAGAACTTTTCTTAAACTAGTAAACTGTGAAAAGAGTTGTCAAATTAACTGCTTATTGTTTTCTAAACATCTTCTTTAATGCCATATGAAATGTACAAATACAATTTCTGCCAAAACAGAAAAAGTAAAGCAAATGATCAATTTTAAAAAATCAACACTGGGATTTATAATTAAACATGGGCATGTCCCTGTGATAATGAATTGAAATTTCAACTGAGTCAAGAACAAATAATTCACATGTTTTATAATCTTATTTAAAACGTGAATTATTCTATAAAGTAAGCTATCTTTGAAAAGCAATAGAATTGTGAAGTCTACAGACCTAGATTAAAAATCTAATTCTATCACTTACTAATTTAAAACATCATGTGTAGCTCTTATTGTTCATAGCTATTTACTTTCTTCCTGTAAAAGGCTTACATTCCCAACAGTTACAGTGGGGTAAGTATAACCCCCCCCCCACCACTGAAGTTGGGCTTGACCATGTCACTTGCTTTGGCCAATGGAATGTGAGCAGATGGGACATTCCCTACCTCTGAGCAGAAGCTTTAACAGTCATTATGTTTCACAAGCTGACTTGCTCTTTCTTCTCTGAAATAAGAACCATGCTTTCCAAACTAGGCCTGCTTTTTCACACTAAGTCCTCAAATAAGCCCACATTCATGAACATACAATGTGAAGAAAATAGTTCTTATTAGAAGTCACTGAGAATTGGGACTTTAAAATCATACATACACACACACACACACACACACAGAAATACATACTATCTTACTTTCTATTTATCAAAAATGGATAATAACCTTAGTCATATAGCATCATTTTAAACATTAAATACGTGTTTAGGAAATGGTAGATTATCTATCTGAAAACTTGTATATGGCCTTCAAAGGAAATGCAACAATTTAAGCAAAGAATCATTATTTTCTTTGTCATAACATTGCTATGCTTTTGAAAGATATCTTGAGTTTAGAGAAATGAACTGCCACTAACCTCTATCATTAACCCTCTTCGTGTATCAGTTTTCACATCTATGAGACAGAGGCAATAATACCAATCCTACCTCCCTATCAGTATTGATGAATGGCTTGAGTGAGGAGGCAGATGATGAACTTGTGCAGAGCAGCTCTGACACAGAGGATTAAGCATGGATCTAGGCAACAGTCCTCCTGAATTTCAGCACTGATTTCATTTTTCCTGGTAGTACGAAAATAAGAACTTACAATACTGATGAGTCAGTTTCTTTATCTAAATACAGGATTGTTGTAAGATTCTAGTGAGATGATGTGATTATGTAAATGTGATTTATTGCTCATATCAACACAACACTCCATTCTAGTGTCTTAAAGAAAAGATTTTTTGGTTGGGCACGGTAGTTTACATCTGTAATCCTAGCACAATTGGGAGGCATCAGTGGGAGGATTGTTTGAGGCCAGGAGTTCAAGACAAGCCGGAACAACATAGTGAGACCTCATCTCTATGAAAACATAGGAAAAAACAGCCAGGCAGGTTGGTACCTGCCTGTACTCCCAGCTACTGGGGAAACTGAGGCAGTCGGATCACTTGAGCCCAGGAGTTTGAGCTCAAAAAAAAAAAAAAAAAAAGGGAAGGAAAAAAAGAAAAGAAAAAAAAAGAAAATGTTTTAAAAAAATAAACTCTCAGGTTCCATGACAGGATAAGAAAGCAAGAGCATTTGTTTTACAAAATAATCCAACCCAGCTTTGACATATGTAGTTATATGGCCCTGAAATATTTCTAATACTTGGTCTACATCAGATTTATCATTTGTAAAATGAAGATAGGATAATAACATCTTACAGGGTTGTTTGTTTTCATGAATAAACAAACTCATGCATTTAAATGCTTGGCATCTGCTGGTGTTCCTGCCTTCTATAAATATAACATCACAGTGCTAGGATCACATTCTTGACAAAATACTGTTCCCTAAGTACAAAGGAGTATCATATGGATAAAACCATCCATCAGAATTCAATACAGTACACATTTTCCTGTACCATCTAACATTTAAATCTGCACTTAGGTCTTCAATATAACTTCAATTGTTTTATTTTCCTATTCAGATACCTTGAATAATGCGTTAAATAAATGGAAATCTCTTCACCAAAATACAATATATCAGTAGGCAATATAGAAAGTAGTATAGAGATTAACTTCTCAAAATATTGATAATATGGGCATCAGTCATGTAGTACTTAACTTGCACACTGAATACTGAGTTGTTTGCTACCATGTCATTTTAGCAATTCTCTAATTAATACAAGTTGCAAAAAGGTTTTGACACATATTTGACTTTATTATAAGCATTAAAAACATCAAAAAA
Source organism: Lemur catta (assembly GCF_020740605.2). Taxonomy (NCBI): domain Eukaryota; kingdom Metazoa; phylum Chordata; class Mammalia; order Primates; family Lemuridae; genus Lemur; species Lemur catta. The sequence goes on along the minus strand of NC_059128.1, from coordinate 51,214,198 downwards.
CATGACTGAATAGGGGCTAACAGTGCTTTGGAGCAGAAACTTTCTTTATATAGCAGTCGTGATAGTATGAAAGTCAATCATAATTTGTATGGACTTTTTTCAAACTCAATTTGATAGTAATATCTTATGGAGTTCTACAATGGACATAGAAAAAAAAACCAGAAAATATTTGATTATTTATATTTAATTGAAAAATAAAATACAACACTTTTCATTAAATAGGATAAGGAAGAGTTTGCAGAAAAATATATGAGGAAAAATATAAAAGGCAAATTATACAAAGATATATGTTTGATATCATATATATTCTTTTGGAATAGTTGTTGAAACAAATGGATATATTTTAAATGAATTAAGAGTAGCATGAGTGCTAGTCCTTCAATGTGTAGGAACAGTTGATTTAAAGTGATCATCTTCCAGCAAGCTAGCTTAGTTATAGCAAGAGAGAGAATAAAAGAAGCCAAGGACTTCCAAAGAGTATAAGTCTTGGTTCTTGCTTGGGGTGTTGCAATTTCATTATGTAGCCAATTCTCTCTACCTGAGAACTGGAAGACAATAGAGTATAATTGCTCCTTCAAAGTGTCAAAATTCATTATAACCTTCTTCTCATAATGATTAAGGTATATATTATATTTAAGGGAAAAAAACTTGAAAGCATTTATATAATTTTGCTTATTGGGACTTTTTTCCATTTTTACAGTAAGTACAGAAAATTATATAACATGAATCTGTAGTCAACAAGAATTGAAAATTGTTAACATTTTATAAAGTTGAGATGTCCATTGTTACTGATCCTCGAAAATTTTAAAAACTAAGAAAACAATAATTTTAATGATTAGAGGTAGTTAATATGACAAACTGGGCAATTTAACTGATTTTGGAATTAACATTGCTAATACTCTAATATAATCTTGAAGACCCTTGATATTTCAATGTTTAAATGACATTCATGAAGCTTGTGCCTTTATTCAATATGGAAAGAGTACCAAAATACACACTTGTTCAGTATTTAGAGCATTCTATTGTCTTTATTCATTCATTTACCCCCAACTACACTCATCAAACCTGGAGGTCAAATAGATCAGGATGCAGGTGCTTTGTGCCCCCACACACCTAATACAAAGCTCTAATTCCTTAGTGGATTTCAATCAGTGTTTTCTTGGCACGGACATTAAGAATCCACCAATTTGAGCAATTCCATCAGTATTCAGCCGAACAAAAATATTCTGTAGATGATTATGGTGCTCATACCACAACACAACCAGTAATTTTATCATCTTCTTCCTAAGTTGTTATTGGCAACTTGATCCATGGCTTAGCTATAGGGGTAGAAAACCAGTGTTCATAATGATCTCTAAATTCTGTTTGAAGAATTATGGAGTTTTTAGGGGAATTTCTATTTATAATTTTTTGGAATTATGTGAAGGTCCAATAAAAATAGTTCATTATTTTGGACTATGTACACATCTTCAATACAATTAAAAAGTGATAATTTAAGTAATAAAAAGTATCAACAGCAATCATTAAGACTTCTCAGCTAATTTTACTTTAAACTGATCCACATGACCCCTTTCTGTTTTCTGTCACCACAAACTTCAGTTATAAGGACTACAGGTATGTATTGGCCTAAGGTTAAAACTGTAGTGTTCTGTTCTCTTTTACACACCTTGCCCCACTCCACAGGTACATTTTGCACTCTGTAGACACTGTGGGCCTCCAAAAATTGCAGAAGTTATTTAAGTGATAATCATTCCTGTTTTCCAAGAAATATACTTTCATTTGACCAAAGACATTGTGTTATTTTGAGCCTTTCATTGTCTTTATTCCAGTCATCTATCCCCAATCACCCTCATCAAACCTGGAAGCCAAACTAGATTTGAATCCAGGTGCTTTGTATTATGGGTATTAATGGGTGATTTTTTTCCCCCACCTATTACAAATCTCTATTTCTTTAGTGGATTTCAATGAGAATTTTCTTTGCAAAAGAGAGAAGCACCTGCCGATTTTCTGCTTTATTCAGAAGCACGTGTTACTTTATCAAGAGTGGGTGGAGGTAAGCTGTGATATCTATCTAATGAGCAATGCACCCCCTACTAGACAATTAAGAAGTTTCCCTTCACTCATTCACATATTCACTAGTATAGTCAAAAATTATCTATTGAATGTTCAAAAGGAAAAGATGCTGAGTACTGAAGTACTCAATGAAACCTACATGCCGTTCACAAATTCCAGCAAATCCAATGAATATTACAAAGATATTTTTAACTGTGTGAAGGGTGTGGACATCAAGTTGAACAACATAGTTCTTTCTGTTAAATGATTTATAATCTAGTGTGAATGTAGTTGTGGGAAAATAAAAGCCATGACAAGGAGTAAGACAAATTAATAATAAGCCTAATAGAAGGAGAAATGTGGTGTCATACTAAAGAAAAGGTTAAGAATTAACTGCAAGATCTCAGAAAGTGGTGACAGTAATTTTTTTTTTATTTGATGATCACTATTATACTTTGAGAAGATCAGGAAGGCGGCAGTATGTGAGTTAAGTGAGAGATGAGAAAAAGAGAGCTCAGTAGAGGAGAAGAAGTACAGAGATGATGTAGAAAGAATATGTCTTACGGAGGATGACACTGGGAATAGGAGTGGATGGAATTCTGCTTATATATCCACTGTTGTGAGTTTGTGTATGCACACAGGGCTCCAAGCCCCCCACTCCCCACCCCCACCTCCTTGGGAGTGTGCCTTAGCAGACTGATTACCAGCTCTAACAGGTGTGGGCTCAAATCCCAGGGTCTTCACTCACTGTCGGTACAATCTCAGGGAGTGGTTTGTATCATTCTGGCACTTACTCCTCTTAAGCAATCTCTAGTTCAGAGGACTATTATAAAAATTAAAGTCACAATTCATGAAAGCATTAGGTTCATTCCAATCATGAAGTTAGTATTCAAAAAGTCTTTTTTAAAATAATCTATTCCAAAATCAAGAAAACTAGAATTCAAACTTTTGAGGAGTAATTATTGATATAATTATTATATAAGGTCGATGAGATTTTGATTTATTTCCATTTCAAAATAATGAAAATACTAATAAACTAACTTATTTAATGAATCTAATTAGATATAACCTCAATTTTCTGTTGTAATGGCTTAAAACATGGATTATCATAAATTTAGGTTATCAGGGAGTTATGTGGCCAAGATCGCCAATGACAAACTAATGACTAAAATCCTGTTCTCAGTCATCCTGGTTACCAGAACTCAGCAGCATTTGGCACAAGCAGCCGTTCTCTGTTGAATCCCTATTTATGTTAGTTCTCAGGAGACTTTATCTTAATTCATGTCCTACTTTCTTTCCCCCTCTTTTTTTGTCTTCTTTGATGAGGTCTTTTCCTTTTCTCTTGCCTTCAGGGATAACTTTCTTCAGATTGGCCTTACCTTTTCTGTAATTGCTCTTATCTTGTAATTTTTCTCTCTCTCTCTGTATCCATATGAAGAGAGAGAGAATATATCTTTTAAAACTCAATTATACATATACACATATATTACATATATAATCTTAGTAAAACTCATTCCCTCTCATATATTAAATGTTCATGTCTATGAGAAGGAATTCCAAATCTTATCCCCAGTTCTCACTTTTACCTGAGCACTCATGTCTCATTTTTCAACTGCCTACTAGACTTTACCATTTGAAGGTCCTTCCTTCTGGCACTTCAACTTTAACGTGTCTCAAAGATAATGTATTGTCTTCCTGTGAAACAAAGTTTTTCTTGAATTCTCTTTTGATTTATGGCTCTACCCTTTTTCTATGCTAAAAACGCCAAAATCATATTCATCATCCATTTTTAATGTTTTTCAATTCACATCATAGAGACACTCTTCATTCCCACTGCTACTGTGGTAATTCAAAAGCCAGTCACTTTGTACCTGAATATTGCCATAGCATAATGAGTTTGCTGTTTGTCTCTAGACTTTCTATAAAGTTATATTTGGTCAGGAATTCTTTTTTATACCTACCTCAATATCAATCATGGCTTTAATGTTCTTGGTAAACATCTTGGTCATCTATAAAATGCAAAAGTGGAACACGCTAAACACAGTATTTTGCATTGCTTTTATTTTTCAAAAAACAAAAGATGGTTCTCCAAGGGTGGCACTGGGTGTGAAAACTAGCAGCTTTGCTGGTGGAGAGGGTGCAGTGGATCTGATGTAAAAGATGAAAAATCTAGTGATGCTTTCAATAAGAGAGTACTCTTGATGGGGAAAGTCAGCAAATTAACAGGGAAATCACACATGCAAGAGAGCAAAGGGGCTTGATAATCTTTCCATACATCCCTGGCTGACCAGGAGGTTGCACATATGTGCAAAAGAAACATAAGAGGACCCAGCATAAAGTAAAAAAAACACAGGCTAGATTTTAAAATTGACTGAACTTTGAAATATGCTCCCAACCCACACTAAGGTTCATTGGTAAAGGGGGAAAGACTTCCTGGTTTGAGATGTTTGGAGACAACACATGATTATTTCCTGGGTGACCACTAAGCTATGCAGAGACTGTGGCAACCTTCTAGGAAGCCAAGTAATAAATATAAAACAAGCTGTTTCAAAAGATATTAAGTAGAGACATTAGTGGCTACATACCATGAGGGAGACAGGTTCAGCAAATTTAGTCCAAGTAAGTTATTAAAACAAATGAACCAAAAATATATAGATAAATAAAAATAAAAACTATCAGAAAAAAAATCCAGAGTTGCTACAATATAGTTTCAAAAATGTACAGTTAAAAATGTTATGAGATGTACAATTGATCCTGCAACCTTCTCCAGCCTTTTTATAGTGTCTTCTCAGATGATCTCATCAGTTCCTATAATTTGTTACCAGTATGCTGAAGATAAATCATTAAGAATTAGTCTCTAGAATTCAAATATTCACACCCAATCTATTGTCATTTCTGTGTCCCAAACAGTCCTTTTTTGAGGACTTATAAACTAGGAAACATCTCAAATTTTGTATATTCTAAATTACATTCTAAAATCCAAGATGAAATCCTAATTTACCTATTGTCAAATATTTTGCCTCATAATGAATGCAGAGAACCTATTACTCCAGTTCTTACATCCACTTTGGCCTAATGGTGCTTGTAAATAATGTATTTGCATAATAAGCAATATTTATAAAAGCTGATTATCGCTAATATGCATGACCTTTTGGCATCAAGTTCACTAATAACCTTTGAAATGTGCACTAGATTACATAGTGCCAAAACAAAACTTAGGTATAACAGAAACCAGGTCCCCCTGTATATACAAGAATGAAGGTTATTTTCTATTTTGGCTACAGTTTTAAAGAGGTGTTAATTAGATACGTGAGTTGAATTAAAAATTAATGAATCATGTGGAAGTTATTAAAACTAGATGCAAGTGCTTTATTTTTATAAAATAATTTCTAATGAAACAAGATTAACTTAACATTAAATATTCAGATTCAGATATTTTCAAAATATGAATTTGCTGAAGGTCCTATACAGTTTATATCTATAGACAGCTATAAGATTTGGGGGGGTTGTTGATTCATATGTACTTAATATAAATAAATAATAAGTATTAATAATAATATTTAATCAGGTTAAATTTTGACTTATCTTAAAATGGCTATAATAAAGAGTCTCCAAATATCTAATTCCTTTTTTTCTGTTATGTTATAATATTAATCTATTTCACTGAATGCTGGTAGAATTACACTTCATTCTATTAAGGAATTTTAATTACTGTATATTGCATTTTAAATTGTTTATTTACAATTATATATTCCCTAATATGGCAGCCTAGCCATATGAATTAATGTAGTAAAACCACTGACTGTGTATTGCAACAGCAAAGTACTAATGCGAAATATACTGGAATCTGATTTTTGCTTCACTGCTATACTCTATCCTACTTGAATTTTTTAGGAATCCAAATTTCAATTCTCCAAAGCACAAATAATATTCAATTATATGTCAGATAATTTTTAGTTTCGATAACATTATCACAGGTTTGATTTCATCTATCAGTTCTAACCCTAGACAAAATTGCCTGTGCAGAGTTAGTGATTTTGAATAATGCACTTACGTTTTCAGCTTTATCTTCATCTTTTAGTGACCTTGTACCCAGGTGACCTGAACTTTCACAATTACTGAGTGATTATATGGGCACACCCACCAGCCCTCAGCCATGGCAGCCCATAAGGTTATTTCATCTCCGTTCATCACTCTTCTATGTAACTTTCTTTTGTTTTCTTCCTAACAAAATTACATATCTTAAATTTTCTCAACACTTTGATAACAGCTAACTAATGTGGCAAAATAATTGCAAAGATTTAATTTTTAAAGCTATGGCATATCCAAACCCACTGGGAAATGCCTGAATGATTTGGAATTTTACTCTCTCAAGACTCATGAAGTATAGTGGTGAGGCACAAGTATACAACGTAAAGTATACTAAGTGCTATAAGAATTAAAGTTGATGTTGATGCTGATGTTAGGCCTTATTTGTTTAATTCTGATTCAGTGATCATCTCTGCTCAAAGATTTTTACATGGGAACAAGTAGTAAAGAAAGGATTTTTCATCCAATTCTGGGAAAGTGTCATGTCATGAATAATTTGTCATTTACTCTTTCTTCCAAAGAAAGGCTAAATTTTCCTATAAATAGAAAAGAAATGTGAAGGATCTCAGGATAAGGTGGGAGTAAATCAAAGAAGGTTGATTAAAAGCAGCAATTAATAATTATAATTATTAATAATTATTGATAATAATGATTAATTATTAATTACTAATAATTAAAGAGATTTCTAAAGAAATCATGAAATTTCTGCATTGGAACATGATGATAAGTTCCAGAAATAAAATCAAAACTTTTTTGGGCATTGAAACATGGGGATATGTGCTCAAGCAAGGTTAGCTGAGTCCATATTGAGCAAGAAAACCTTATCATTAAACAATTACTATAAGCATATAATATTAGTAGAAATAATGTTTGATAAACTAGCATGACAATCATGACATAGTAAATTAGAAGACAGAATGTGACCGTTACTGTCACACATTTACATACACCCACCCATATATTTAATGATCTGGTTCATGAGTTTTAAAAGTAGAGTTTAAATATTGTCATTGGCATATTCCCTCACCATGAGGGATAGGGATTTTTGGAAGGAGATAATAAAAGGGACAAATGTAGGACAAGACATGATGTTAGGCCAATAAATATTCAGGTTAACAGACTTTTTCAACAGTTTTTAAATAGCCTCAAAAAACCATCTTCCATGTAATACATCTACCTATAGTATCAAACCTCTTCCTTTTGTAGATTATCATCCTCCATATCCTGACTTCTTAAATAGGCTTTGTTTATATTGTCTAAAAACTTTGTAGAATATGTTGAAAAATATATACTATCTAAATTGAATATATTAAGTGGTAATGTTAGTAATTTTATTTTTGCCCTAAACATTTCTTTTTTGCTCATTTTTCAATTTTATAACTTTTCAGGTTGCTTCCCCAACTTTTCAAGCTGAGGTTAGTAGGCTGAAAGGCTGCAGAGATAGCTAACTTATAACTCAAAGCCTAAAGCCTATATCAAACTCCCTCAAAAGGATCAAACATCTTTAAAAATACAGCTAAAGGAAAGATGGGGAAAAATGGGTCAAAATTTTTGTTTGTGCTATTTTCAGTGGAAACATTCCTAATACCTAAAACCTCTGAACAGTGGTTAGCTATTGATTCTGCAAGAGTCACTCATGACTAAGAGCAAAACAAGAATCATCCCCCAGCACAGGACGCTTTATGCATTGGCGTCAATGAGCACACACAGATAGGGGGACATTAGTTTCTGAAGGTCACCCTCTTCAGGGTACTGCAAACCCCTCCCTATTCTCCTAAAGCTCTATCCTTATTCCCTAAAACTTTCTCTACGCACATATCAACACAAAAAAAATCTTTTCTCTACATTTTCTGTTGCTTTTTTAAGTTTTTATTGAAATCTAACAAAATAGAAAACTTATAAATAAACCTGTAAGTATAACTTATAAATAAACTGCTCAATCAGTTTTCATAAACTGAACATAACCTTGAAATCAGCATCTGATAAAGAATGGAATATCCAACATTCCTGAGGTGAAAAGAAAAGAAAAGAAAGAAAAGAAAAGAAATGTGTTGAAAAGAACATTTTTATTAAAGAAACATAGATACGTTAATTAAAATGGTGGTGAGAAAAGTAATTCCTTTCCCATGTATATGCATATGCTGACTTTATAATATATTATTTCTAAAAATGGGTTGAGGGAAAACCTTTTGTGTTTTTGTGGTGGTGATAATGTAGGCACATAATGAACTAAAGCCAATCAAACAGGTTTATCACCTGGGAGATTTTCACAAATTTAGATTTCAGGGTCAACCCCTGATTCAGAAGAAGAATGAGAAAAATACTTTTTGCTCATTCTAGATAATTTTTTCCTACTTCTGGAGAGCACTCAATTTGTGTAACATGTGGCCTCTCTCCATCTTTCACACTTTTTTCCATCAGGGTAGTGATTCATCAATTGGTAAATTTGAGACAGATAAACTAAATATGCTAATATTAGCTCTGCCCTTGGAGTCATCTTTGCCTTGGGAGTGAGCTACCTTCAGGGAGCAAGCAGAACTGGCTTGTAACACATGTGAGGCCACGAAGAACCTGTTACTGAGAGGAGCCCACTTTGATCTGATGCTCTGCCCTTGTCATCTTGAAATTCTTAATTTTATCTTTGAATTCGTATTATGAAAGTGAAGTTCTACAGGAAAATGCAGCACGCTTATGAACAGAAGCGATAAATGCAATATGTATCTCTACTGTTGTGGCCCCATTAATATATGGTATTCGCTATGCCCTCTGAGCACAGTATTCCTGTGGATATAGTAGTTTAACAAGATGCAGAGTTCAAGATAAGCTTGTTACATATCAAACTGAAAAGGTGGCAGTGCTAACAATCTTAAGAGGCCAAGTTTTCCATTCAGATCAGAACTTGCTTTATGCAGAAAGAAGGCAATGGTGTTCTAAAAAACAGGAACAATCAAGACACCCTTTCATATCCTTTATTACTTGTTACTTCTCTGTGTTACACTGAAAGGATGACATAGAAGGAAAGGGGAATACAGGACAACCCTTAGTTCCTTTGCCTTTTAATCATCCCTTACTCATCAGTAAGCCAAAGGCAGAGTGTTGGTAGAATGTGTACATATCAAAAAAATGAAATAAAAATGGTTGAGTTAGTTTTGTTTATCATTTACACTGTTGTTGTAAGAACAAAATACCTATGTTATTTTTGAGCTACAAAATACAGATTGTATAATTTTGATAATTCTGTGAATGAGTTAAATTCTAAATTGTCATTGCATAATATAAAAATGAACAGTAAAATTTATGTTAATACTTTAAAATTTTAATTTTTCTTTAATTAGAACTATATTAAATAGCAAATAAAAATGCCATGACTAATTGGGAAAGAGAAAGAGACCATGGAAGAAAGGAAAAACTTTATGTTTTAGTATCTTTAATGGTACTTTTTTCCAATTTTTTAAACAAGTGTCCCTATGTTCTTATTTTGCACCAGGCCCCACAAAGTAAGTAGCTGACCCTGGCAGCAAGCTTTCTCCTCTGCTCCTTCAGGCTGAATCTAACCCTCCAGCAGGGGAAGCTTGCTTTTATGACTAGGCAGTTAAGTCTATCTAGTTCTGAGGTTTAATTAGCAAGTCTTTTGGCTCTAATACTGAGATGTGCTCGCCAACCTTACTTTTATGAGTAATAAAGGTGATATTTGGCATCAGTTTGATAATTTTTGTTTTATTTTTTAATTCATTCAGAAATTGTGCTAGAAAGAATAATGCTATCTTTTGAGACTCCTCAGAAACTCTAATGTCTGCATGTAGGAAGACACACAGATGTATCTTATTTCCAGCCGAGCTTTGGACTATAGTATATTTGTAACTGAGAAAATATGAGTAAAATCTGTGGATTGTACCAAAGTCAACTTCCTGATGAAACTATACTGTGGGAAAACTGGGTAAAGTGTATTTCAACTTCTGTGTACATTCTTTTGCAACTTCCTATGAATCTATAATTCTTTCAAAATAAAAAGTAAAAATATTATAATAACAATTCCAAGTTTATTAATTTTATTTTAACAAAACAGTATTATGTTGGTTATTTGCCTGAACATAATGATAATGCCAATAATATCTAAACCCCTAGTAATAACAGTTATACTTACTATGTTTACTGTGTTGCAAATATTATGTTAAGACAGAGCATAGTACACGTGATATTTAAGTACTAGGTTTTCAATGAATATTTGAATAAATACGTGAATTACAGATAAGAAAATTTCAATATTTGAGGCTACCAAAATAGGTAAGCAACTACTGTAATTTTATACACAGTGAAAGGAATAATATTACAAAATGAGTTTTGTTTTTAATGATTGGAGAGAATTAGTAACATTATGGACTTTAAGATAAAGCTTGAACTATTCAGCACTAAGCACAGTTTATTCCAAAGCTCCAATATAACTTTGATTAAATTGCAACTATCTTCCAGGAGTATGAAATTTCAATTATAAAGTCAGTTCTAGCAATTTCCTTTGGTTTATATAGAACATAATGCTGACTCATGAAACCCAGTGTTTAGATAACTTTCTTAAAGGAAGATAGCCAATACCTGTATATAGTAAAGGCAACTCATTAGAAACAGGAATTTTGGAGAATTAATATCAAAATTAATGACATAACTTTTTTTAAAAGATTATTCCATGAAGTATGAATTTTTATGCTGACATAAATAAAATATCAATTTTGGAGTCATGGTACATATTTGTACATTTGGGAAAACCAAAACAGTTAAAAGAAGTCCATTTTTGCAGTTAATATTTAGAGACAAATCTTCATTAGCAGACATAAGAATTCAGATTATGCAGTGATGCAATATGCTTTTAATTTTAATTAAGATTTGCTTTTGTTATTACCAGTCCAGCTATATTCTTTCTACTAATTCATTATCTTCTATTATATGTCATCCCCATCCTATCCAAAAATGAATTCTTTAAATACTGCTATATCTATTTCCTTCAAATAAACCCTCTCTGTATTTTTCCATGGTATTTTCATCATGGCAATTCAGCTCAAAGCAGTCACTCCATCCAGGTATTTCTCTCTTCTTTATACTTAGCAAAATCTTCCTATTCCTTAAAGTCCAGCTCAGCAATAACAGTTTATAGGTATGCTCACTCATGTGCCAGGCATTGTACCACACATTTATCCAAATTACCATTTACTACACTCCAATGTGGTGGGTACAATTATTATCTTTAGTTTGCAAAGAAGGGGATTTGGGGTTTGGAAAAGTTAAGTAACTTGCCCAAAACCTCACCAGTAGGATGCTGTGGGTTTGCACTATATAAGGATTCTGACTATCTAGCCACAGAGCCTATATGGGGAGACCCTGAGACTACATGGAAAGGGTGAGGTTCCATCCTCACCAAGGCATTAGGCATGTGGGTGAAACCAACTTGTGTTTTCAACACCTCGGAGCAGCTGCTCACTTAAGCCAGTCAAAGTCACATGCGGATGAGTAAATTTCTAATTGGGCCTTATCCAAATTCCTGATCCATAAAATTATGAGTTCTAAGGAAATCTAAACTCCAAGAGAGAGTTCAACACCAACTCAGTCCTTTAAACTGATATACTAGATTATAGTTATACTCTAGGCCAAACTTCTTAATTCTTTAATTTACTCATTTCATTGAGCAGGTGGTTAGACAATTTACAATAAATCTAAGTAATAAATAGCCTGATATTTCAGTAAAATGTTTTAGTAAATTAAATTTTGTCTCTTTTCTGGAAACCTATTTTAGTTTGTTTTAGTCTAGAGTGTATAATTCTATATTTGAATGTTTTATTCCATCGTTCTTCAATGGTTTCATAGCTAAGAGAGTAGAATCTCTTCTGCAGTATTCCTAAAAAGCACTTTGAATGTAATTGGCATTCTTTTGCTTTTGAAGTCCTAACACCATTTTTACTTCCCTAGTAGATTCTTTTATTAATGATGCTATCCAGAGCACTAAAAGCATTTATTTTGACAACCCCCAGGTGTAAACTCCCATAGCAAAAGTCAAATTTAGAAGGCAATTTAAAAGTTAGATTTCCAAGGGAGCTATATTCCAAGCTAACTCCTAGTTTATTTTTCCTTTCTCATTTTTTGCTTACATTTATTTTCACCTTTCTTTTCCCATAAGAAAATATCTTTATTACTCAATTTTTTTAAATGACAGTTTCTCTAACTAGTATATTCAATGATCTTAAATAGAAAACTAAAAAAGATTGCTTAGCATGACAAAGGCATTAATATGCCTATCTGCAAAGTACCAGGTGATTTTAGCAATAAATGGAGTACTTGAAAACCATATTGAGGTAACAGACAAGTACCACATCATCTTTGTTTCTGCCTATCACACAACCTTCAATAATACTTTATGGAGTTGATCTTTTAATTCCTGAAAACCCTTCAAGCACCAAGAATTTCCAAGTACAATTTAAATAATCATTTTTTTTCTGGTGATTAAGAACACTGATTTCACTAAGCCTTTCTAGTGATACGAAGTGGAAGGTTTATGTGTTGAGAGGTAGTACTTAGAAGGATTGATAAATGTGAGTAGAGAGTTATTTTTGGCTGGTAGAAGTTCCTTAACTACCAGGAATATTGATCCACATCTCAAATTTTAGACAACCGAGAGAATAATCACACATATATCAAGATCTACTTGATATTCTAAACTGAAATATTAGAGAAGATTGTCTAAACCATTATTAATGACAAGGCTGACTGGCAGCTCAGTGCACAGGCTTTGAAGTCAGACTGACTTTTGTTAGAATCCAAGCTTTGTTACTCACTGTCTGTAATTCTTAGTCTCGGTTTTCTCACATGTAAAATAGTCACATTGATAACTGGAATTTATCACTCATTTATTAAAAAAAATTTATTGAGTATCTACTAAGTGGTAGATATTATTTTATATGCTATAGATACAGAAGTAAACACAGTGAGCACATACGTGGAGCTTACATTCTTTTAGAGAAACAGACAATATGTTGTCTGAAGGCAAGGAGCACTATAGAGAAAAATAAACAGAGAGAAACATTAGAGACTGATCTGAGAATAGAGTATTGATATTTTAAAAAGAGTATTTATGGAAGCCCAGATTGAGAATGTGACCTTTGAACAATGTCCAGAAGTAGGTGAGAGAGGGCACCATTGTATTATTATATTAAAAAACAGAAAAAAATAAAACTATGCTCTAGCTAGAAAGAACAGTAAGTATGAAGATAGGGGCTGTGTGAACACTGTATTACTGAGCACTGGCACCCAGGCGTATGAACAGAGGCAAGGGAGATCCACATACTCCAGAGCCTCTATAAATAAGTGACAAATTGAAAAACAAGTAAAAAAAAAACAAGTTTTAACAAATTGAGTTTAATGATCTAATTGGCTTTTATTAGCAATTCATGAATTAAGCAGCATCCAATATATGAAATAGACGGGGTGCTCCCTGAGCTGAGAAGGTGAACTTTATAAGGAGAAAAGGCTGAAGAAAGCGGAAATGAGGAACAAAAAGCAGATTGGCTTTTCCAAAGTTACTTCCCATATAGGGTGAATGCAGACAGAGAAGGCTTCCTTATCATGCCAGCTCATACTGACTGGGCCTGTTTGGATAAGTCCCTGTGAATCTCCTTGTTTGGGGAAAACTGGCCTGTTTCTGAGTTCAATCTGATTACATGATACTGAACACAATCTGTTTGGACCTAGTACAGGAGCTCAGTCCAAAACAATGACCTCCCATAAATTTTATTTAACATAAATAAAGCAAACACAAATAATATATGAGTGTTAAGAAAAAATTGTTTGAAAAAACTCAGGAATAACATACTGAACTTTCAAAGCAATAATATATTGCATTTTATTTATTTTAATGCACATAATTTTGATATATTTTAACATGTCTGAAATTGTGATGTAGCTAACAATTTGTTAAGAAATTTATGCTATAATTTGGCAACACTTTTTCTTAATTGCACAAAAAATAATGATGCATCTTACTGTTAGCTAGTTGGTGGCATTGTAGATTCAATGAGATATGGCAGGTATGAAAATTACTTGAAAAAAGAATGTAGATAAAAAAATTTAGAAAGTTTTTGCATGTTTAGTAGAAGATTTCTCAATTTCTAGGAACAAAAAATCAGGCACAAGGGCAGAAGAGACTGAGTTTAAAAAATCACATAACAGGGTGACTATAGTCAACAATAAGTTATTGTATATTTAAAAATAACTAAAAGAGCAGAAATGGAATATTTCCAATACAAAGAAATGATAAATGCTTGAGGTGATGGATAGCCCAATTATCCTGATTTGATTATTACACATTGTATGCCTGTATCAAAGCATCACGTGCACACCATAAATATATAAAACTATTATGTACGTATAAAAGTTTAAAATAAAAAAAATTAAAAAGAACAAAAAAGCAAAAGTACAAATAAATAAATAAATACTGTGGTGAGCCTTCAGTGAGCAGGAACAGGAACCTGGTTCCTGGTTATTTCTGTCCAGCACAATGTATCACTCAAGATATAAGTAGAATATAACTCTGTTTTATTGATACAAGATTGAAATTAAAAGATCTGTTTTATAAGCAAAAAAAAAAATGATAGGATGACACAAACCAAAAGAAACGGGGGCAGAATGGAGCAAAATGATCACAAGAAAAAATATTTGATTATAAAAATTAAAAGCTGCCCTGGAGATTATTATGACTGGAATGACTATGCAGTGTTATTAGAAAGATAAACGTAAGACTCTTTCCTTTTCTAGAATTCAGCAGAAAAGAGCCAAGAGATAAAATTTTTGATCAGCACGAATATGAGAGATGTGATGAAACAAGGTGGAAGCCTCATAATAGGTATTCCTCATGAAAAAAATGCAGAATAGGAACAATAGTTAGCAGTAATCAAAGATAAAACTGAAAAGACATATTTTTGATCTGAAAATGATACAAATACATAGAACAAAATAATTTAACCATTCTCCCAGAGCATACAACAAGGTTTTTAGGAAAAAAAGAACTCTAAGAATTTATTGAGGGAAAAAAAATGAAGGAAGTAAATCCAGATTACTAATAAATAAACACAAACCAAGACAAACTGTGGCCTTTCTTCCCAATCAATAAACGCTTGAAATTAAAGCAACAGTGAACACAAAATTTAAGGAAAGGTATATTCCCCTAAGAATTTCATACTCAGACAGAATGCATTTCCAGTGTGAAGGCTAGAACTCCCCTTCCAAACAGTTCATATCTATGCTTGGTGCTCTATATTCATAAGAAAAGCCAATTTTACCTCCAATAGAATAGCCACATTCAAGGACTTTGTCAGAATATAATATTGAATTTGCTTCCACTCAAGTAATTTCAAAAAACTTTACTATGAGAAACAATATTTATGGAGAACTTTCTGTAGGATGTACTGCTTCATAGCCAAGTGTTTCTCAAATAGTGTTCATGTGAAGATAAATATCAACAGAATTATTAACAGAAAAACAGCACAAAGAAAAATCTGTGTGATCGAATATGTCAGGAACATGCTGAGCTAAACTAAGTTAAACAGAATTCCTTTATGCAGGACTGCTCAGAGCCTATAACAAACTAAAGTGCTTTGTAAATCTTCAAGAGTACTGTAAAATATGCAGCACTCAAATGTATTCACTTCGGCATCCCTATAATACACAAAAATCACTTATCACTATTTCACATATACCACAGATCATATTTTGGCAAATGTCATTCAATTTACTTTTAAAATTCATTCCTGTACAAGACATGCTTGTTTTGATCTGTACAGTCAATGTTGGGAGATACTATAAGAAATTTACCTGTGAAACTTTTGGCCATATCACCTATATTGCACAGTAATGTCTTTTATGAACCAACAGGAGAAATACTTCACTGGTCTCGATACCAAGAGTTTCTCCTAAGAAACAAATATCTTTGCTTGTTTGTTTCCGTTGCTGTGAACCTCATAACTTACTGAGTTTTCCTTTTCTTATTGGCTGCTAAAAACGTTGTAGAAAAGCAAAAAAAAAAAAAAAAAAAATTGTGGTCACTTTCTCTGGAGTGTATTAAAAAAAATGCAAACAAGAAAGGGAAGACCAGCACAATGACAGAACATGACTGTGTCTGCTTTGCTACTCGGATTTAGCCTTAACACTGAACTTCTCCCTGTGAATCCTTCAGGAGTGGTACAAAAATCTTGAGAAGCTATTTTTCAAGAGGAATCTTGTGAGACTCTGGGTACAAGCAATGCTGTTCTGGACCCAGGTACCAATGGGGAACACCTGGCAGAAAACAGAATTTTTCTTCCCCTTTGTGCTCTAACACAGTGTGAAGAGGGATAGCCGTTAAAGTACCATAGAATTATGCTAGAGAAAGAGTCATTCTTCCCAGAGGGGCACTGGAAGCTGGCACAGCAGAGCATCAGTAGAGACAGCAAAAATAAACTGTAGCCTGGCAAAGAAGCATTGGCTTCAAGCACATGCATCCTGAACATTGAGATGCATGGAAACTTCAAGAACACTTGAGGAGAAATTTTCAGGGACATGAGTTCTTGCAATTATGAAGGTAAGGGATAAAAAGGTATGGAATTTAGCCAGCACATCTGTGTCTTCAAAGTGGTAAGATTTGGGATTATTCAGGCTCTCGGTTTAGTAATTTTAGTACTAGCTCTACTGGCCCTAATTTCCTACTCATTTTATTTAACCTTGCTTTTTTAACATGAAAAAAGTTTTATATTGTGTTATTTATACCTCTTCTTAAGCCACATTAAATAATTTATTAGATTAAGGTGGTATTAAATGAATAATTGCTATTTTACAGTAGAAGAAAATCAGATGATCAATAAACATGTGATGAAAGAGAAACTTGTGGTAGACCAGGTAATGATCCCCAAAGATATGCACCTTCTCATCACCAGTACTTATGAATATGTTAACTTACGTGGCAAAAGGGACTCTGCAGATGTGATTAAGTTAAGGGTCTTACAATAGGGAGATTTTCCTGGATTGACCAGGCCTAATATAATAATCACAATCGTGCTTGTAAGATGGAAAGTGGAGACAAAACAGTCAGAGAAGGAGATGTGATGATTGAAGCAGAGAGCAGAGTAATGTAGCCACCAGCCAAGGGATAAAAGCAGCCACTAGGAGCTAAAAGAGGCATTGAACATATTCTCCCCCTGAGCCTCCAAAACAAATGCAAATTTACAGACACCCTGTTGACTTAGCCGTATAGGAGCCGTTATGAACTTCTGACTTCCAGAACTATAAGATAATAAATGTACATTGTTATGTCCTACTAAATTTGTGTTAATTTGTTAAAGCTGCAATAGGAAAATAATACAACACTTCAATGGGATACACTTTATTCCCACCAAATAACCCTTTTTTCCAGATAATACTAAATTTTTATGGAAGTTTAGTAAAAATAGAATGCCTATGTACCGATGGTGTAGTATAAACTGCAATGTTTCCGAAAGGTAAGTAGCAGGGACCAAGGTCTAAGTCCTTAAAGTAATTTAACATTTTGACCTAGTAACTCAACTTCAGGAATTTAGGATGAGGAAATAATCAGATATGTTTATAAATATTTTTTGCACAGTGATAGGTATTCAATTATTATATATGCTGAAACTGGAACTGACATAAATATCCAATAATACAGAAATGATTTGTACAGACTCTGCCATATTCATGCAAAACAATATTATAAAGTTATCAACTCTACAAAATGCCAATGGAGTCAGACGCCAAAATTCTTATAAATTACAGCTCTAATATTATAAAATATAAACATAAATCAATGTATATGCAGGAAAAATATTAAAAGTAGATATATGAAAATAACGATTTTTGAATTATGAGATTATGTCTAATGTGTTTTTTGCCTTTATATAGTCCTGAACTTTTAAAATTTTTCTCTGAAAACTTCATATATTACTTTTATAATTATAAAAAGTAAATATGAAATGCATATTTAACAGGTTTTTATGAGGAAACTCAATAAATAAACCATATCATCATTCCTATGTTGGAAGTAGAAGTTGCAAGCCCAGAATCCTAAGCATAAACAATTTTGGACCATTGTCTTGCTCTCACCTTCTTCTGCCCCTCTATGTTGGACTTCCAAACCTGTCTGGATTTCTAGGCAGGACAGTGTTAAAATCAGTGATCTAGTCCAACCACTCATTTTGCTGGAGTTCACCACACCTAAGTGAAAACTAGTCATTGTAAAGCTAGAGGAGAAGAATGGTTCCCTAACTCCTAAGATAATGCTCTTTTCATTATGTCAAAACACACTTCACATTTTCCCTAGACTGGTTTGAAAAAGTATGTGTCTCA
Organism: Lemur catta; assembly: GCF_020740605.2. Classification (NCBI taxonomy): domain Eukaryota; kingdom Metazoa; phylum Chordata; class Mammalia; order Primates; family Lemuridae; genus Lemur; species Lemur catta. Next base: position 51,195,688 of record NC_059128.1, on the reverse strand, counting down.
TTATCTACTTTTTTTCTACAAAAGAAAAAAAAAATGAGAGGAAGCTAGTGCATGCGTAGCTCCTCCAATAAGATGATTGCTTCGTTCACAAATCCATTGGGAATTCTGAAAACCTGGGTGTTTTCTCTGCGCCTTGTAATCCTTTATGGGAGGAAACATATGCATTTTTTGTTCTAAATAATAAAGATGTAATGTTTCCTTTTATTTTTGTGTGTTTGCTTTTTAATTGGGCCTTGAATACACACTAGCAGACCTTATTGTAATTACTGTTTCTTTCCACTGAATCTTCATAGGTAATGTTGAGCTTTGTCCTCAACACTACTAGTGCTACCCAGTGAACGTGGATAAGTTGTGCTGGTCCTTCCTTGGTATACTGGCACTTCGGTTCCTCTCATAGAGTACACAACTGTCTGTGTCTGACTTGTCACAGGCAATCTGTCTGGCTGTACACTTATTAGAGAATCTCGTAGTCCTTATAACTATATCCTTTCAGTATTTTTCCATCAGTCATGAAAAATAGATCACAATTTTTGTTATATCTCATATTTTGTTATATTTTACTTACATAGTGTTATATTTTGTCCATTTTAGATCTTAGATACTAATTTAATGGATGTTTTTATTAATAAAAAGATTTTAAATTTAAATTTATTCAGAGAAGATTTTCACCCTTTTCACTAATTCAGTATTGCTAAATGTAATGTCTGTTCACACATCATTGAAAAACCTTTGCATAAGTATCTCCTCAGCTATATTTTAAGTTGTTTTGAACAATTTGTATTGCATTTGGAGTAATATATATATATATGTTATCCTTTGCTGTATAACACCAACTAATTTAGTAGATGACAAAAACAGCCATTTATTAGCTCATGATTATGTGTATTGGCTATTTGTGCTGAGTTCCTCTGACCACATCTTCTGCTGGTCTTGCCTAGATACACACATGTGGCTGTAGCCAGCTGGTGTCTCTGCTGGGGCAGAATGGCTTAAGATATTCTCATAACTGATAGTTGCAAGACTATTGGTTGAGATGTCTGTAAATTTTTTTGTCAATCTGTAGTCTATGTTTCCTTAATATAAAAATATCTTCTTTATTTAAAGTGTAAACTAAGTTGTTATATAATTTAAATGATTAAATAATGTATTGGGAGTTATGAGTGATCACCTCAGGCCTCCCAATAATAAATTATATGATCTTGAGTTCTCCTGTTTAAACTTCAGGAATTCAATTTTATCACCTAAAAAACAAAAATATTCCACCAGAGGAATAGTCAGTTTATGAATCTCAAATTGTGACACTTATAGGGACCTAAAATATGTACGCCACACACCCCTTCTAAGATGAAAATGCTCATTGCTCTAATAGTCCTGCTTAAATCTTCACAATCTTTCCTGTAAATTACTCTGTAATTCTTTATCATTGGTTACATATCTTCATGTCTCTTCTAGTAGATTAGATAAGGGTGTTCTTATTGCTATACATTCTTTTATTTATCCACATTCATTCAGCACGTGTCAGCGATGTACTCAGTGATGTACTCAGTGATGTGTGAAAAAGATTTGTGTAGATTACAATATACTATTTGAGAATACTAATCAATGTATGTAGAACAAATCAACCTTCTCTTGGAAAGCATACCAGACCAGTGAAAAAAATAAACTAATCTCCCTGTTATCAAATATATAATTACACAAAAGTGTGAAATTAAGTATTAAAAAATTCCCTTGAGGATCCATATTTGCTATCAAATAGATAAGTCCATTTCTGTACACTTTTCAGAAAAAAATAATGTCATAATCTAATAAAGGAAAATTTGAAAGCATTTTCCTTGAAAACTATTTAAAACTAAATGAACAGAAGAATGGACGAATATAACAAAGAATATTTTCAAAATCAATTCAGAAAACTATTATTTTGGGAGGAAAAACTACTTTGATCATCTGTATATGGTACAGTGAACAAATAGATATTTAAGACTATAATGAAAGCAAAGCCTTTTTTTCCTCTATCAGGTTAATGGAATGATCTGCATACCTACTCTAAATAGTTCTGTGGAAGGTCACAAAGAGGATATCCAAGAATAAAAAGTATAAAGAAAATATTTTTAAATCTGTGCTTCAAATTAAAGACACTTTTTTGTAATCCCAAAAAGTTTATTAAGTTAGATATATTAATTCTCTTTGCTTACCATCTTATTAATCTTTGCAGATAATTGGGCATATAATCAATAAAATATTCATAGGAGCAAGTTCATTTAAAATTGGCTGCAATGTTTTATGCATTGAGATCATAACTTTGTCTAGGCTATTTATTACTTTTTCTCTCAAAAAATCAGCTTTCAATGAACTCCAGGATAGAAAATATGTATGCCTGGGTGGGAGAATACTTTTCACCCTTATAGACACTCAAATTGAATCTGTTTTACCCACGATCTGTTATTCATCCTGCTATCATGAATTTTAAAGATTCAGAAATTCACTTTCGAAATGAAACAATGACCATTTTTCTTTTTTTTTAATTTCAGCATATTATGGGGGCAAAAAAGTTTAGGTTACTTATATTGCCCTTACCACCCCAATCAGAGCTTCAAGCATGTCCATCCCCTAGACAGTGCACATCGCACTCATTATGTATGTACACATCCATCCCCTCTCCCCCTCACATCTGCCTGACACCCGATTAATGTTATTCCTAAATGTGCTCTTAGGTGATGATCAGTGAAACCAATTTGATGATGAGTATATGTGGTACTTATTTTTCCATTCTTGGGATACTTCACTTAGTAGAATGGTTTCCAGCTCTATCCAGGGAAATACAAGAGGTATTACATCACCATTGTTTCTTATAGCTGAGTAGTACTCCATGGTATACATATAACATATTTTATTAATCCACTCATGTATTAATGGGCACTTGGTTGTTTCTACATCTTTGCAATTGTGAATTGTGCAGCTATAAACATTCGAGTGCAGATGTCTTTTTTATAGAATGTCTTTTGTTCTTTCGGGTAGATGCCTAATAATGGGATTGCTGGATCAAATGGTAGGTCTACTTGTATCTGTTTAAGGTATGTCTGTATTGCTTTCCACAGAGGTTGCACTAGTTTGCAGTCCCACCAGCAGTGTATGAGTGTTCCTGTCTCTCCGCATCCATGCCAACATGTATTGTTTTGGGACTTTCTGATAAAGGCCATTCTCACTGGAGTTAAGTGATATCTCATTGTGGTTTTGATTTGCATTTTCCTGATGATTAGAGATGTTGACCATTTTTTCATATGTTTGTTGGCCATTCTTCTGTCTTCTTTACTTGTTTCTTTTGCCTTACACCTTGAAGAAGGGCCTCTTAAGTAGATATTTTGGTCAGTCTAAAGACTGCATGATGTGGTGTCTTCCTATTTTCAATCAATCTCCCAGAGGTCCTTTCGGCTTCTTGTACCTGTACATCTAGATTTCTAGCAAGGTCTGGGAAATTTTCCTCAAGTATATTTTCAAATAGCTTATCCAAACCTTGCGTATTATCTTCTTCACTTTCACGAATGCCCATAACTCTCACATTAGGCTTCTTCACACAATCCTGCATTTCTTGCAGGCTTTGCTCTTCTCTTATTTCTTTGCTCTATCTCTGTGACTGACTTATTTAATTGGAAGGTGTTACCTTCAATCTCTGAGATTCTTTCTCCTATTTGGTCTACCCTGCTCTTGAGGCTTTCCACTGTGTTTTGTAGAATTTGAATAAATTCTTCATTTCCAGGAGTTTGGTTTGATTTTTCTTTAATATTTCAATTTCTTTAGTGAATTTTTCTTCCAAGTCCTGGATTTTTTTTTTTTTTGTGGTTTCTTTGTGTTGGTTATCCATTTTTTCTTGCATATCATTGAGTTTCTTATGATCCATGTTTGAAATTCTGTCATTTTAGTGTTCTGAATTTGGTTAATGTCCGTTGCTAGAGAGCTGGTGTTCCTCTTTGGGGGTGTGTTTTCCGTTTGATTCTTCATACTTCCAGAGTTCTTTCGCTGAGCCCTTCCCATCTGGATTAGTGGTTGCTTCCCAGCTTTCAGTTTTCCTTTGGAAAGTAACACGCCGTGTGCAGGCTCTGTTCCCATAGATGCTGTAGGGGCAATGCAGTTAGCGGCTGCTGCTTAACAGCCTGGATGTGTGTGCTTCTATTCTTGCTTCCTCTGTCACTAGGGACAGCCACTTATGTGTTGTTCAAAGTTCTTCTACCACAGTTGGGGGGCTGCTCCTGGTGGGAGGGGTTCCCTGGGGAGCCTGTTTTGGCCTTCTGCCAGGGTTTTTGTTCCCTGGCCATGGATCCTACTGTTGGCAGCTAGTGAGGCGGGCACAGCCATTCCACACTCCATTCTCTATTGTTTGTCTTGCACTCTCCAGATCTTATCTCCTGTTCACCTTTTGTTTTTCCTGCTTTTTGTGTCCCACGCTGATTCTCCATCAATTCACAATGCTGTTCTTCAGATCGAGATCCATGCCTCCCTCTCTGGGAGCAGGAATCCAGGAGGTTACTGCCACTCCTCCATCTTTTGTCTCCTCCCAGTGATAATTTTTCTATTGAAATCCATCAATGTGCCCCAAAAGAAAACACTACATTCCACATTTCCTACAATCATTTTCTGTATATGGTTTTCTTGAGATAAGAAACAAAGAATCTCCACAGTACAGAAAATAAATACTGCTCTACTTTTAGAGTTTGGCTTTTTAGAGAATGTACTATAAGAAATAAAAGAGATAAAGGTTCCTCCTACAAATCTACAAGACAAAATAAATAGTGGTGCAGTACTTTCAAATGCAAAGAAAATGGAACAAAAATTTGGAGAATAGGACATTTTGTTCAAAGATAAAGTAGGGATTCATTCACAGAAAAGAAAGCATTAAACCGGGTTTTATAGGAAATGAACAAACCAGAGAGAAATTTTCCCTCTGAAAACAGTATCATGGTTCTTGTACTGGAGAGGGAGAGGGTACAATCAAATTTAAGAACCACAGTGGGGAAGGAAGACAGAAGGCTGGAGTCACAAGGGAGTGGGGACAAAAGCAAGTACCATATGAAAGCTGAGTACTGCTGGTATGAAACACAAAAAGAGAATAAATTCAATCTGAGAAAAAGGTTTTAAATTTGAAACCAATTCACTTCAAGTTCATCAATTTAGTTATTTGACAAGTTTTAATATTTACCAACACATTTTTCTGAAAAACAAAATGAAGCTTTAAAGAGAAAAACTAAGCTAGTATTGTGATATGTTCTAATTTTTATGTTGAAATGTAAAACATTATATTAATAGGTATTGTACCAATATTGATTAAAAAGTAGTGGTTCTTTTTTTTTAACTAGTCCTACCTTTATTATTAAACTTCAATAGATAGATAAATAACTGAATAAGTAAATGTATAAATATATAAATAAAGCCAGAACAAATCCTAATATATACTTAAAATTTCCTTACTATTATTAATCATTCTTTAAAAAGAGAAAGCACAATCACATAATTTGATTCTCAGGCTCAAGGTCTCCTAAATAATTTCCTCTGTTCTAGTTGAGGCAAATAATACACTTTGTTCATTTTTTTGCACCTACTTACAGATGTTAGTTGGAATATTACAAGCATGTATAATTATCAGTTCACTAATTGCCATTAAAAATAATCAATCTGTAAGTTTTTGGATTCTTCTTCAGTATCTTAAACCAAATCCACGTGATACACCAGTATCCCATCACACTGTCTATTTTTCATCTATTACAATGATTTACTTAAAGCATTGTAGTATAAAACTTTGATTTGATGTAGCTCCTCCCCTTTCATTACCATGGCTGCCACCTCTCAGTCTTCCCTAAGGGTCTGGTCAATCTTTCTGCTTTCAGGCTGTGCTTCCCATTCGAGTCTGCCTTCCTTCTCCACTCACCAACACCATCACCAGTAGCTCCTTAAAAATCTCTCAAATAACATATCTCAAATCATGTATTTTCCATGTCAAAGACTGTTCAACAAGAGCTCATTCCTCCATCCACAAATCCAAAACCATTAGTTATAATTTTAAAACATTTTACATTCCCTTTGTACCTGTTTCACCCAAATTTATTTTTCACAACTTCTCAGCATAAGTATTCAGGCTTACCTCTCCATTGTTTCTTACATATCCATGGCCACTCCACTGGCATTTTTGCCTTTACTTGGAATTTTTCCCCCCAAAGCTATCTCCCAGCTCTTCAGAATGGGAGACTTCCTTTGTCCTTTCTACATAACTAAGTTGCACGTATTTATCACTTAAGACCTAAATTTTCATTACTAAAGCTCACAATCAGTTTCCCAGATATGTGGATACCAACTGCATGTAGAATCCCACACAGTTTAGTACTTCACTAAACTTCAGAAAACTTCACTTTTCTGATTTGGTAAGCATACAATAGCAAAAGCCATTCTATTTGATTTAAAGTACATACATATAAAGACTCATCCAGAATGTATGCATTTATTTATTTATTGTTTTTAATTGACAAGCAATAATTGTATATATTCATGTGGTACATAGTAATGTTTCTATATATATATAAAATGTATAGTGATCTGATCAGGTTAATTAGCATTCATCATCTCAATCATTTATCATTTGTTTGTGTTGGGAACATTCAGTATCATTCTAGCTGTTTGAAACTATATATTATTATTAACCATGGTCATCCTACAGTGAAATAGAACACTAGAACTTATTCTTCCTATCAAGTTGTAACTTTGGATCCTTTAACAAGTTGTTCTTAATAAGTGGTTTACCCACATAAACTAATTAGATATGCTTACAGAGACGGGCTCTAGTAGTCATGAATGAAGTTAAGGTCTCCCCTCTACCTGTCATTCTCATATTACTGACATCTCCCTTAACCCCTGTGTCTGCGACATCTTCATGACATAGGACTCTCCTCCGTATCCTCTTTTTTTAACATCTGTATGTTCCCGGGGTGAGTCACTTCTTCTGAAATGTACCTATGAACCAACATATTCTTCCTCTCTCCATTCTTTATTATCTCCATTCTTCTCTTTCTCTCTTTTTTCTTTTCTGTCTCTCTCCCTTTTTTTATATTGGGCTCATCTATTCCCGTAACTTCACCAATTTCTTCTAGGTAATAAAATTTTTATCTTCATCTCTGCTTTGTGATGTCTCCCCTAAGTTCTGCACTTACATCTTCACTAGTTTAATGAACGTGTTTCACCTAGATCCCTCTTTTGCATAATATTTATGACAGCTAAACCTCTTGATTATTTTCCTTTTCCAAATCCATATATTTTCCTCTACTAATATAATTAACATCTTCTCAGTTGTTCTTACCAAATACCCCAATTGTGTATTCTGCCTCCCCCAAGGTCTGATGTCTTTCTGAGCAGTCTGATTCACTCCTTGATATAGAACTTATCAAAGTGAACCAATTTTTTGCTGTGTTTGGAACAAAACTGCTGGAAACTCCTCTGTTTTACTTGGGTGATGTTCCAAAATTTGTTGTAGAAATTCTATTAAAATAAAATACATTTTTACTCAGAGGCAAAGCAAAAATGTTTCAATTGCTTAAAAATTATATCATCTGTATTCTTTAGGTAACACAGTAAGTTTGAAGTTGTATGATAAATTATTGCATTTGTAATTGTTGTGAAACTACATCATTTCTCAAAACACAGTTGTATTTGTTGTAATTGCCTCCTCCCTTTGTAATGGGATTAGCTTGCACAAATGTGCCTAATGATTTCTTTATACAAGTGAGAGAAGATAGAAGTCCACAAACTTGAAAAGAATCTGGAGAATTTAAAAAGTCATATAAACACATCTTGAATATTCTAGATCAGTAAGGAGAGTTTTAAGGACAATGAATTTTTCACTTTTCCTAATTATCCAAGAAATAGAAAATTAAATTCTACACAAGTGAGATAAATGCCTCATTAGAGTCAGTAGGGCAGTCAGCTGGGCAATGAAGTTTCCTTATTAATTTCTCCCAGGATTCCTGTCTGCTTTTTTCTTTGCCTGTGTTTTTGCTCTGATACTGAAGATTTTCTACTCTTTGCTTATCACTCTGTTTTTGAACAACTGCTCTAAGATAGAAATCAATAGTGCAACAGGGATTATAAGAGCTGCTTTCAACTTTCAGATGGATGGCTTCCCTATCTGGGAGTTACCACAAATGGCTTTCCCTGAGAAACCACCACTCACTGTTTTTTGAAAGGCCTTCTTTCTGCTATTCCATGCACCCAAAGCCTAAGGTTTGAAATGCATTATATTTTCATGGTGTACCTTGATGCCTGTTGTAAAGCTTCTAAATGATTGGCAGATGCCAGCTAGTTAAATTTCCATTGAGGTAAATCTTAAAACATACTGTACTTAGCAGGAACAGGAAAACACCTGCTAAAAAAAAAATTAGCCTATTTTAAAACTGATCAAGTTGTTTAGCTGATAAATCTTTCCTTAATATAAAAGTATACAAAATTATTTGTTAAATTATACCATACATTTTATTATTAAGCAATAGCATTATTTATTTTCTGATAAAACATTTTATATTTTTAAAAATTAATAGAAAGTCTAAATAGAAACATTTGTTTTATATAGGTAATTACATCACAGTAGACTAATATTCAGCCACTTACTAAACGTAAATATTGAACAGTGATATATTAGGTTTGTTACACAACTAAATATAAACTAAGTCACAGACTATGAGATGAAAAAGAAGTTTATTTATAATTTCCAGGGGGCAAGTTTAATAAAGGCGAAAAAATATATCCTCTGTCAGTAATATCTTTGAGCAATGGAAAAGTATGAAACTAAGAATATAATATTTACATTCATAACATGTATACATTATATACATAATATATACATAATTGTAATTGCCCTTCCCTTTCTAATATAATTAGCCCAAGTTTAGCCTGTACAAATGTGCCTAATGATTTCTTTACACAAGTGAGAGAATATATGAGTGATAATATATGTTATATTGTTAACTAATCCCAAATACATACATATATATTATATGTACATTATTTATTTTATATATACTATGCAATATATATTTCTAATATTTTATTGTGGCAAAATTCACATAAAAATTTTACTGTCCTGACTATATTTAGTCATATAATTGAGAGGTATTAAGGATATTCAATTGTTATACTGCCATTAGCTCCATTTCTAGAACTCATTTCATCTTGCAAAATTGAAATTCTATAGCCATCAAACAATAACTACCCATTCCCCACTACTCCCAGCCCCTGAAAACCACCATTCTACTTTCTATCTCTATGATTTCAACTGCTCTAGCTACTTCAGGTAAGCAGTATTATATGTTCCTTTTTGTGACTGACATTTTATTTAGCATGATGTCTTCAAGGTTCATCCATGTTGTAGCATGTGTCATAATTTCCTTCCTTTTTATCTAATACTTTTTCAGCATCAATTTAGGTAATCATATGGTTTTTGTCATTCATTCTGTTGATATGATGTATCACATTGATTGATTTGCATATGTTGAACCATCCTTGCATCCCTGGGATGAATCATACTTGATCATGATGAATGACCTTTTTAATGTGTTTTTGGGGAGATTGAGGAAAGATGGCTGAATAGAGACATAGGTCACTAGAATGTCCCCAAAAGAAGAAAGAGCTTCAGGTGAAAAATGTATAGCCCAGGGAGAATACTGAGGGAAGAATGCCAGAACTTATGCTTACCAGATATCCCACAGAAAGAAGTTGCAGAGCAGAACAAGGAGTAAGATTTTGGCAGAGACTGACCTTCAGGAGACTTGGAATCCAGCAGAAGGGTATGTGGGAGTGTTTGCTTTTCCTCCTCTCACACCTGTGGCAGTGTGCGAGCTCCCAATCTGTCAGAGAGCCCCTCTACCTTCATAAGTCCAAGCACTGCTGCTATTGGCAAGGAGAACTTCTTAAGACCAGAGCACTGGTCTTCAGGTCCACAGAGGGTCACTACCCCTCACCACAGACCCTAGCTAAGGCAGTGGGCAGCACATTGCTTGCACACCCACTGGGTGCCTCTATCCTGCCTAGGAAGCCACAGCCCCTCAGTATCCTTTTCACTGGATCCCACAAGAACATTCCTCAGTATCTGCTTGGACTGTGACAACCACAAAGGAACAGGGAGATACAGGAGAGCAGCAGTATTTCCTGAGTTCTGACCTATAGGGTGGGCTGCCCCAAGGGAGCAGGAAAGTGTCAAGAATGCTTTTTAGGATAAAGAAAAGTGGAGTGTGAACTCTCTTACATCTCACATCTCCTGCCTCATGATCAAAAGTTGTCTGCACTCCTCCCTCAGTGGATATGTGGGTGCAGAGTGGAGTCCATGAGGTAGGACAGTGTTCCCACTCCAGAAAAAAAGCAGCCCTGGAGCCTGGGAAGGGTCATGAGGACAGGGACTTCTGCTCCTCCAACCACCTAATGCTGCTGGCATAGCCACCTCTGCAACCAAGTGGGAGCTTTTGGCATGGGTGTGCTGTGGGGCAGCCAGTTGTGGTCTTGCAGAGGGGTAACACCCCCAATAACACTCTGAGCACTATGTCCAGGTTTTGTATGGAAGGTGTAGCTTATTTCTTTCCTTTCACAGACAGCGTTTTTGCAGCTGTCCCAACCAGGGAATCTCAGCGTTTGGGTCTCTGCATTGCTGCATCCATATCCAACATTCACCAGCACCCAAACAAACTGCAGCAGCCTTAGGAAACCAGTGGGTCCTGTGGGAACTGAGACTCTTGGGGCTTGGGCATTCAGGATGGGCAACTTCTAGCTGAGAGGACAGTGCAGCACATTAAAGGGCAGCTCAGGATGAAGGAGAGCAGAGCACCAGCTCCCCTCCCCCAACAAATTCAAGGACTTTGTCTCCTCCCCTCCCTCATCACTGCTGCCAAAGGATTTTCCCCACAGACCAAGCAGCAGACACCAGCTGGGTGTCCTCTAATTCAATTCCATTCTGATACTATCTACCTAGCAATAGTCAGATCCCACAGGGTGAGGATTCAGTCCCCAAGATGGCCCCCTCCAAAACTCCAGTCACAAGTCCATGCCTCTAGAGCTTCTGACTGGCTTCCAATTGGGTTTCCCATGAACCCTTCCCTCTTTGGGGTTCAATTAATTTGCTGGAGCGGCTCATAAAACTCAGGGAAACACTTACTTATGTTTACTGATTTATTATAACTGATATTCCAAAGATGCAGATGAAGAGCTGCAAAGGGCAAGGTGTAAGGGTAGGTCCATGCCCTCCCTTGGCATGCCACCCTACAGGAATCTCCTCATGTTCAGCTACCTGGAAGCTCTTCAAACTCAGTCCTCTTGGGTTTTTATGGGACTTTAATACATAGGCATGATTGACAACTGTGTAGAAATGTGATTGGACAAAAAGTGCATGATCTAAACTCAGCAAGGACTGTTTGTGTAGTATTCCCTCCTCCAGGATATGAGATAGGACTGTCTCTGGAATGAGGGTCTTTTGACCGACACTAAGATCAGAGTACTGCCTTGGGCAGGTGAAATGAGGACATGAGGTCAGAGAGAGAGATTCTGTCTCCTGAGGCATGTTCCTGAGGTCTAAAGCACCCCAACATTATAACAAGGACTATGGGAGTTAATAGCCAGGAACCATGGATGAAAACTTATATATACATATGTGTGTGTGTGTGTGTGTGTGTGTATCATAACAACACAGAAATAATTTTACTTCTTGCTTTCCAATTTGGATGTTTCTTTGTTCACTTTTTGGCCTAATTGCTCTGGTTCCAACTTATAGTAATAAGTTGAATAGACATAGTGAAAGTGATCATCCTTGTTCCTGATGGTAGAGGAAAAGCTTTCAATCTTTTGTCACTGAATATGAGGTTCATTGTGTGTTTTTCACATACGGCTTTTACTATGTTAAGGTAATTGCCTTCTATTCCTAGTTCATTTACCGGGAGTTAGCTACTCTTCCAACAAAACGGGTCCCAGGCAGGATCATTGCAAGAGATTTGGAAATAATAGAGACAGAGACAAAGTGTAGTTTAAAGTGATGGGGAAGTCAGGGGTCCTCCAGCATTCCTGTGAGCCAGGAAGCATTGAGTGAAGTCCCATATCAGTATTTATTGGTACAGCAAGCAATTGTTCTTGGTCATAAAATTATGTGTACAGATTATTTGTTTAGGTTTCAAGGCTCCCTGAAGTTTTCAAGAGATCCCTTACCTAATTCTATCTACAGAGTAAATGTTTAAAAATTTTTCCAAGGTAAACATTTAAACCCTAAGTTAAGAATAGACCTGAGCATACAAGTTAAAGATAAAAATGTATAAAAGAGGAACAGGAGTAAAACAGGGATAGCCTTGAGGTTTACGATAGTTCCAGCTGTGAGTTGTCTGCTGGGCTGATATCCCTCAGTCAGTCTCTTAGCCTTGGGCCCCATGCCAAGCTCTGCCTTGCACAAGCTCCAGGCACTGGCTTGCAGGCCTTGAGATGGGTGCCACCTTGCACTCGCCCCTGGGTCGGTGGAATGCCCCTCTTGTTGCTAAGCAGCTTCTGGTCTGTGAACTAACATGCCCACAGATTCCTTCAAGACAAAGCCCTGCAAAGCTCCTGAAACTTTCCATGTCTCTTAACCCTATTTCCCAACATTTATTGAGTGTTTTTATCTTGAGAGGATATTGAATTTTTTTGAATTTCTTTTCTGCATCCATTGAGATGATCGTGTGTTCTTTTTTTTTTCCTTCACTCTGTTAAATGATATGTTACATTATGTGTTGAATTATCCTTGCATTACATCATTAAATTCCACTTGGTCATGGTGTATAATCCCTTTAGTATCCTTTGAAGTTGGTTGGCTAATATTTTGATGGTGATTTTTACAACAATATTTAGAACAGATATTCATCTATACTTTGCTTATACTATGTTTATCTGCCTTTGATATCAGGGTAATGCTGGCCTAATAGAATAAATTGGAATGTGTTCTTCCTCAATAATATATTGAAAATTTTGAGAATAATTGATGCTAGTTCTTTAAATATTTTTCAGAATTCACTGGTCAATGGCTTTTTGCTGTCAGATTTTTGATTACTGATTCCATTACCCTACTGGTTATAAGTCTATTAAGATTTTCTATTTCTTTTTGGTTTAGTGTTGGTAGGTTTTGTGTTTCTAAAAATTTGTCCATTTTATCTATGCTATTTAATAGATTGGTATATAATTGTTTATAGTGTTATCTTATAATCCTCTTCATTTCTGTGGAACTGATAGTAAAATGTCCCCACTTTCATTTCTGATTTTACTAATTTGAATCTTCTCTTTTTTCTCTACTCCATCTAGCTAAAGGTTTTTCAATTTTGTTGGTCTTTTCAAGGAATGAACTTTTGATGTTGATTTTCTCTATTATTTTTCTTTTCTCTATTTTGTTTCTGTTTTAATCCCTATTATTTTCTTCTTTTTAGTAGTTTCATGTTCAGTTGTTTTTTTTTTTTTTCCTAGTTTCTTACATTTACACTTGGGCTGTTGATTTGAGATCTTTCTTGCTTTGTAATATAAGCACTTATAAATTTCATTCCTAGCACTGCTTTTCTTGTGTACCACAGTTTTGGTATATTGTATTTTCATTTTTATTTGTTTATAAGTATTTCCTAATTACTTTGTAAATTCTTCTTTGATCCATTTGTTGTTTAAGAGTGTGCTATCTAATTTCTAAAAATTTGTAAATTTTCCAGTTTACTATTATTGATTTCTAACTTCATCCCACTGTGTTTGAAGAAGATACTTTCTAAGACATTTATCATTTTCAATCTACTGAGACTTAATTTGTGGCCTCACATATGACTTATCCCAGGAAATATCTCCTGTGCATTTGAGAAGAATATGTATTCTATTGTTAGGTAGAGTGTTCTGTATATGTCTCTTAGATCTAGTTGGCTTATTGTGTTGTTCAGGTACTCTATTTTCTTACTTATCTTCTTCCTGGCTGCTGATTTATCTATTATTGAGAATGGGGTATTGAGGTCTCCAACTATTATTGTAGAACTGTTTATTTCTCCCTTCAATTTTGTCAATTGTTACATTATATTTTTATGATCTGTTACTATATGTGTAAATGTCTATATTTGTTATATCTTCTTGCTATATTGAACCTTTTATTAATATGTAATATCCTTCTTGTCTCTTTAAAATTTCTTAAAGTCCATTTTGTCTGATATTATCATAGCCACCCCTTGTCTTTATGTATTTATTTTTTTGCTTACTGTTAGTATAGGATATACTTTTCCAATCTGTACACATTCAACCTATTTCTGTCTTTACATTAATGTTAGTTTTTTGTAAACAAGACATAACTGGATCATTTTTTGTTTATATGTTTTAATTTTTCAATTATTATGGGTATATAATAATTATATCATAACATTACAAGTACCCTATAAATATTAATCAAATTAGGGTAATTGGGGCATCCATCACTTCAAGCATTTTTATCATTTCTTTGTGTTAGGAACATGTCAGTTCCTCTCTTTTAGTTATATAGTCACTTTGCAGTCATGTTTTTATCCACTCTGTCAATCTCTGTCTTTTGATTGAAATATTTAAGCTATTTACATTTAAAGTATTTATTGATGAGAAGAGTTACTTCTGTCATTGGGCTAGTTGTCTTCTATATGCTATTTTTCTCTCATTTTCTGCATTATTATCATCTTTTGTGTTCAGTTGATTTTTTTTAGTTAATCATTTAAATTCCTTCCTAATTTCCTTTAATGCATACTTGTTAAATATTTTCTTTGTGGTCACTATGGAGATTTGATATTTTAAAGGTATAACACTTTAATTTGAATTTATACCAGCTTAAATATAATAAGCTACAAAAACTCTTTTCTTTTAATAGATCTGTTTCTACTCCTTTCCACATTTGATGTTATAAAATTTTATCTTTATACATTGTGTGCCCAAAAACTTAGACTAATAATTTTAAGATTTATTAGTTTCTTAAGTAAAAAACAAAAATGTGAAATTACAAACAAAAGTTACAATAATACTATCTTTGAAAATAAATTTTAAATATTTTTTTCTCTTAAATCATATAGAAATGAAAACTGGAGTTACACAGCTTTGTTACAATAATACTAGGTTTTATATTGCCCGTGTATTTACCTTGACTGACATCTTTACTTCTACATGTGGCTTCGAGTTAATGTCTAGTGTTCTTTCATTTCAACCTGCAGGACTATCATTAACAATTCTTGCAGAGCAGATCTAATGGTAATGAATTCACTCAGCTTTGTTTATCTGGGCATGTCTTAATTTTTCTTCACTTTAGAAGGACAATGTTGCCAGACATAGGATTCTTGATTGACAATTTTTACTTTTAATTCTTTGAATATATTAGACCATTACCTTTTGGCCTTCAAAATTTCTGATAAGAAATTTGCAGATAATTCTTGTAAAGGGCTATTACATGTGATGAGTCAATTCTCTCTCGCACCTTTGAAAATTTTCTATTTTCTTTGTCTTTTGACAGTTTGATTATAATGTGCCTAGTGTCAGTCTCTTTCAGTTCATTTTACTTGGAGTTAATTGTAATTCTTGGATGTTTATATTTCTGTCTTTCATTAAATTTGGGGAATTTAGTTTATTTTTTATTCAAATATTCTCTCTTCCCCTTTTTTCTCTTTTCTCCTCTGGGACTCCCATAATGCAAAGATTGGTTTACTAGAAACTGTCCCACAGGAACCTTAGGCTCTGTTCACTTTTCTTCAATTTTGTCTGTGTTTCTCAGAGGATAATTTTACTTTTCTTACCTTCAAATTCACTGATTCTTTACATTGTCTGTTAAAATATACCTTTGAAATCCTCAAGTGAATTATTTATTTCTGCTATTGTACTTTTCAGCTCCAGAATTTCTTGGTGTTTTCTTTGTATATTTTCTATCTCTCTATTGATATTACCATTTTGATCATGCATAATTTTCTTGACTTTCTTCTCATCTTCCTTTAATTCCTTGAGCATCTTAAATATAGTTGTTTTAAAGTCTTTTTCTAGCAAATACACCATCGGGTCTGTTTTAGGAATAGTTTCTGTTGCTTTCCTGCCCCCCACTCCCCTTTTAAAGGACCATCCTTACTTATTTATTTGTATGTCTTGTGATTATGTTTTGGTTTTTGTGGTTGAAAACTGGGCATTGGAATCTAATAATGTGATAACTCTGGTAATGAGATTTTCTCCCTTCCCCAGGTTTGCTGGATTTTGATTTTAATTTTTTAATTGTTGTTGTAGGCTGTCTCTGTGATGCACATCACCCCAAGGTATGAACTTAAGTCTTTTCTGGACCTGAGTCTTCCCTTAGGCATGCTGACTTTCTGATTTCTTCAGTATATGCAGTTGCTTTTCAGTGTTATGGTCTTTAAAGTCTGGCTCCCAAAAGGGGAAAAAGAGAAAAACAAGTGTCAGGGAGAAGGCACAGTCTTTTAATCTCCTGGAAGTCACTTCAGCTAAACAAGGAGGGGCTTGCAATAATGGGGGGAGGTGTAACAATAATGTCTGCTGCCTCTTTGTCTCTGATCTGTAAGTTTCTGATCAGAAGCAACAATCAGTGATCAAAGCACAGATCCTGATATTTGGAGGACACAGTCATTTTGCACACTCAGGCTCTTGCAAGCTATGTGCAGTCTGCTACAGAATCATGTGCACAGCTGCCTGCCACAGGGCTGCTGCTGTGCAAAGAGCTGAAATTGACTGGAATTTACCATCCAAGCCTTTCCTGGAAGTTGGAAGCCTTTAGTAGACTCTAGAGTTCCAAAATAATTACATCAGACAAATTCTGCCAGTGCAAGCAATTGTTTTCTAGGTGGTGAGACAGATTTCTGGTGCTTCCTAAACCACCATCTTCCAAGAATCATGTGTGTGTGTGTGTGTGTGTGTGTGTGTGTGTGTGTGTGTGTGTGTGTGTGTGTGTGTGTACACAGTGTAGCATTAACTGTCCTCTGTTATATAAAAATATTTAGAGCAGAAAAGTCTTAGAGAAGTGCTGTTTTGTATAAATCATAAGGGTTTCTGAAGGAAAATCTTACAAAGCAGTTTTATTTTTGTGCAATTATTACTGTCACTCTTATACACTCAAATCTATACTTTTTATTACTTAACTAAATCTTGGATAGATTCTTTATTTTTCAGAACACCTTTAATACCTATTGATCTTCCCTGCCTTTATTCCATATTCAGTGGGGTAACATTACTAGGTGAATTGCCACCCTGACTATGGTATTCTTAACAGTGTGAAGCTATGTTGCAGTGGGACAGAGATTTCATTTGTTAAATAACGATGTGCAGTGCTTTGATTGTCCATTATTGCATACTCCGCACCGAAAAGCCTATTGCCTGGAAACACACACACACACACACACACACAAACACACATTAGTTTTTGTCACAAATCTGCAATTTGAGTGGGGATATAATGGGGACATTGTGTCTCTGTTCTACATGGAAACACCTGGGGCAGTTTGATAGGCTAGAGGATTTACTTCCAGGATGGCTCACTAGATCTTTGGCAAATTGGTACAAGCTGTCAGCTGAGAGCTAAATTATTGCTGTTGCCCCAGGGCACAGTTCCTCTCTACCAGATCTCTGTAGCTCTGCCTGAGCTTCCTCACAGATTGGAAGCTTGAATACAGGAGGCTTGAGTGGAAGCTGAAAATCTTATGACCTCGCCTTTGATATCCCAGCATATCAACTCTGTGAGATTATATTGTTTAAGTATGTCACTAAAGCCACATTAACTTCCAAAGGAAAAAGAAAAACTCCATCTCTCCATCTCTCAGAAGGAGAAGTTGGAAAGAATTTGTGCCCATCTTTATACTATCACATTAATAAATATCTATTAATAGTGAGGCTGTGAGAAATTCAATCTTTAGATCCTGTTAACTACACAACCATAATATAGTCATACTCTTTTTGATGATAGCAGCTTCTCAAAACAATCATGGAGGTAAGGAAATTTTCTTTGAGAGCCCCCGGCTAAATTGTGGTTCCAGCACCACAATGTTGGGGGAATCCCCAAGTGACGTTGGACAGCAGCAGTAAGCAGTAGCACGAAATGTCTACAGACCTATAGCAAGAAGTGATACCTTCCCAAAGTAACAGGACAATTTGGGAAAGGGAGTTAGTGAGCCACTTACAGCTGCTAGGCATTGTGGAGGTACATAAGCTGTGCCAACCATCCCATCCCCATTGTCAATTGTTTTGAGAACCCTTAGCTAAATTCAGGTTCCAGGCCTAGAGTGACTAGCCACCATATCCTAATGGGAAATGAAGAGAAGCTGGGCTTGGTGGAGGGGAGGGTTTACAGTATGCTTTTCACGAAATACTTTTTTTTTTTTTTAACCTGGCAGAAGGCCTAATGCTTAGTTGTTTGATCTGCAACTAGGAGGTCTGAGGTTAGAGGAAGAGGATGTATTGGAAACAACTAGAAAACTGGTTTTCAAACATTATATATTTTATATATATATATTTTCAAGACCTTCAACCAGTGAAACAGAACATAAAAATTTCATTCCAAGAAAATAGGAGAAAAGGTATATAATTTTTCTTAGTTGATTGAACAGAGTATATTTAAAATCTCTCTTTTTTAAATGAACTGGCTTTAAATGTCAAAAAGTTATAACAGTTCACTCTGAAAGAATAGTTCTAAGGAAGGATTTAAGTAGCAAAGGAATTAATGCAAAATAAGAAAGGCATTCTTGTAAGAACATGCTCACATTCCTTTCTTCCCTAATACCACGCAATATTTTCCTCAAATTCCCAAGTAGGCATCAGCTAGATGGCCTAAAATTATCAATATCAGTAAATAGTAAAGATATTAAAAATAGTGAACATTAAGAAATCAGAGATAAGATATAATAATGTTTTGATATTATGTTACCAGATATATTTACTCTAGCAGTATATAATGAATATATGAAAAATTATAAGTAAAAATGAAAAGGAAGGTAATTCATCTTATTTTTGTAAAATGTGTGAGATAAAAAAGCATTTTGGAAATTTTGCTTACTTTAAAAAATATACTAGGGAATATTTATCTATAGTTAAAGTGACTCATAATTGTGAACCAAAATAATATGCAATTTTATTAATCTATTAATTTAAAAATATAATAATTTCCTGAAAAACCACAAAATCTAGAAAGTGTTCATTCTTGCTATTAATAGACCATAATGGTGTTGCTCTCTTATACAGTGGTATTGCAGATACCAAAATATTTTCAAGTAGAAAGGAACATATTATAATAAATATATCTAATTTCTTTTTTCTTTTTTTTTTTTTTTTTGAGACAGAGTCTCACTCTGTTGCCCGGGCTAGAGTGCCCTGGTGTCAGCCTAGCTCACAGCGACCTCAAACTCCTGGGCTTAAGCGATCCTACTGCCTCAGCCTCCCAAGTAGCTGGGACTACAGGCATGCGCCACCATGCCCGGCTAATTTTTTCTATATATACTTTTAGTTGGCCAGATAATTTCTTTCTATTTTTAGTAGAGACGGGGTCTCACTCAGGCTGGTCTCGAACTCCTGACCTCGAGTGATCCACCTGCCTCAGCCTCCCAGAGTGCTAGGATTACAGGCGTGAGCCACCGTGCCCGGCCTAAATATATCTAATTTCTTTTAAAAAATAATGTTTTTCTTTTTACCATCTTGTGAGAATTAATGCACTTAATTTTTGCACATTAATTGTGTATTTAATTAAAACTAGATTAACTTATCAGAGAAAAAAATAAACAGTCCTAGGATTTGTGATTCCTGGGCCTAGATAACAAATAAAAGGGAAATTCTACTTGGGAATCTAATAGAAATTATGATTATGCTTACATTTATTATGGATAGATGAGCCATTTAAGAGCCACCCTTGGCACCATTATGAAATAATATTTATTGAACACTTCACCTTATTAGGAGAGTGATCAGAGAAGAGAACTATAACTGGGGAAGCTGGTGACAGTTAAGACAAAACCCATTTGGTATAAGCATATCCTTTGCTCTTCCTTTTTGGTTTTTGAACTTTATATTTCTAAAGAGAAAATTTTAATTCAGTCCCACTTCTAAAAATGTCACTTATCTGGACCCCTTGGTACTATGAAGCCAAAAAAGAAAAAATCGCTAACCACTGAAGAGATATTTTTTTCTGCCCTCCGCAAATACAGTTTCCAGAGATACTTTCTTAATGACTTTGTAAACTTTGCAATAATCATGCAGGGATTATACAGTCATATATATGTATATGTATATGTGTGTGTGTGTGTGTGTGTGTGTGTGTGTGTGTGTGTATATGTAGTTTTTGATTCCTTATGTAAACTCTGATCTGAGGGTGAGAACTGCATCTTTTTTGTATTTATATCCCAAGCATCTACCACACTCCATATGAACAGACTCATTTATTTGTTGAATGTATGAATTTCCAGATGAGTAAATAGCAGAGTGCTAAACAGAAGGACTATCTGCTTTATGCAACTCAAATGTATTAGAAAGGTTTTTGACTATATTGGGATGCATGACTCTAAATATTGATATAAATATTAACTACTTAATATTAGTATACAATACAAATTATTAGTTTAGTAGAATTATTGAACTTGAGGTCATTTACTACTATGGTCTCTTGTTTGATGTCTGTGGACGCTTCAAGTTAGCAGCTATAGTGTTAGACGTATCCACAATATTTTAAATATTTTGAAAAGCCTAAACATCTACACAGACTAAGTAGTTATGTGATTTTTGTGGAAGCAAGTATATATGGCATTAAATTCTTACTTAGAACATATAATTTTAATATACGCACATATTTTAAATGAGATTTAAGTAAACAAATATTAGAAGGTAGATAAAAAATTGGGGAATCACTCCTCTAGCATTAAAAGACTCCTCTAAGTCATATATATAGTTAGTAAAAGAGTTAAGACTAAATTTGACTTTACTTCCTAGTATCCATTTTCTTAGGATAACAAGAAATTTTATATGAGGAGGAACTATATGAGGAGAAAAAAATAACACTACTTTTCAAATTTAATAGAAATTAACAAAGGTGGAAATCATGAATTTATATTCCCTAAATAGTAACTGGGTTATAAAAAATGATAAGGCAATTATCTTTAATTATGTTGGAGAAAATGATTTAGGATGCAAGTGTGGGTTACAGGCCCAAGGCAATTCATTCATTCTTTTTTTTTTTTTAACTATTATGTCTTTATTTTAGAACAGTTTTAAATTCATAAAAAATTGTGAAAGCATTATAGAAAGTTTCCATGTACTCCACACCCAATTTTCCCTCTTATTAACATTTTGTATTAGGGAAGTGCACTTGTTATACTTAATTAAATGATATTGATATGTTATTATTAATTAAAATTTCATACTTTGTTTACATTACCTTTTTATATAATGTTTTTATATAATGTGATCTTTCTGTTCCAGGAAGCCAACCAGGTTGCCACATTACATTTATTTGTTGTATCTCTCCTTAGGCTCCTCTTATCTCTAACAGTTTCCCAGACTTTTCTTATTGTTGATAATTTCAACAGTTTTAAGAAGTACTGATCAGGAATTTTGTAGAATGCCACTCAGGATTTTCTGGATTTTTTTAAATCAACATTAGACTGGGGTTATGTGTTTTGGAAAGGGACTACAGAGATAAAGTGCCATTCTCATCGTTTCATATCAGGGATACATAATATCAACATGACTTATCACTGGAAATGTTAACTTTGATCACATGAGATAGTATTTATCAGATTTCTCCACTTTTAAGCTATTCCTTTTTCCTCCTATGAATGTAGTATTCTATGGAAGGAAGTCACTACACAAAATCCACACTTAATGGAGTAGGGGGTTATGCTTTACCTCCTTGAAGGAGTGGTACGTACATGAATTATTTGGAATTCTTCTGCAGAGGATTTCTCTCTTCTTGCCCACTTATTTATTTATTTATTTATTCAATTATTCATTTATATCATGGGTATTTACTCATAGGTATTTACTTTTTTTATTTCAGTTTATAATCCAATACTACTTTGTTTATTTTGTTGCTCAGGTTGTTTTGGCTTTGGCCCTTGTGAGCACTTTCAGTTGGCTTCTGTGTCCTATCATTGTGGAATTTTGTTTGTTTATTTCTTTGTTTGTTTGTTTCAGCACTTTCTTACTTCCTGGCACTGTAAGATGCACCAGGATCATCTTGCATATTTCATGTCTCAGTGCTATAATCAGTCAGTTCTCCAAGGAGCCCTGATTCCTTTTATTGGAGAACGGTATTAGAAACCAAGATCTGGGTATTTGGTGTGTTTATTACTACTAAGTGTCCTTGCTTCTTGGCCCACTCACTTGACAGAGAGAGATTATATACCAATGTATACTAATCTATGTATGTACATCTAACTGTAAATATTTATATATATATAACCATTTATACCCATGCCAAAGCAAGCATGAATTCATACTGATGTCTCCAGTATTACTGTGTGGATCATTCTAGTCTCCTTGCTTGTCTATAACTACCCATGCAAACAGTGAGAAGTATGGCTAATACCACCCTTCATCTACTTAGTTAATATTCAATTCCTGTACACATGTGTAGCAGTATTGTGGGTTGAATTGTGTCCTCAAAAACTTCAAAAGTTGAAGTCTTAACCCCCAGAATCTCAGAATGTGACCTTATTTAGAAATAGGGTCATTGCAGATGGAATTAGTTACGATTACTTTCAGAGTTCTTACTGAAGTAGGTTGGACTCCTAATCCAGTATGATTGGTGTCCTTATTAAAGGGAGAAATTAGACACAGGCAAGCACACAAGGAGAAAGAAGATCATGTTAAGATTGGAGTAAATATCTTACTGCTACAAACCAATGAAATACCAGAAGCTAGAAGAGAGGCCTAGAATAGTTCATTCTGCAGTGCCTTCAGAAGAATAGCCCTATCCATATCTTGAGCTAAGATTTATACACTCTAGAACTATGAGACAATAAATTTCTGTAGGTTAAGCCACTCAATCTGTGGCATTTGTCATGGCAGACCCAGGAAACCGATTTAAGCTGTATCAGAATTGTTAACCTCTACACCTGGGGAAACATGATTATCAACTAGAGTATAGTGCTACTGTACAGTTTGTCTTGAATTTAATCCTTTCAGGATCGACTCATTTCCAAAGTTATAAGGTCAACAGCCTTTTACCTGCTCCCTCCACTGAGGTGGTTTCACATGATTGCAATGCAATTAGGTGGTTTTGTTACATCCTGGATTCCATCCTGGGATCATTCACCTTTCCAATTTTTTTTTAATTTGCATAAAGTGAGGTTCACTCTTTGTGTTGTAAAATTCTAAAGAGTTTTGACAAATGCACTGAGTCATTTATCCAACCTTACAGTATTATATAGAATAGTTTCACCATCTGAAATAATCTGTATTTCAGCTATTCAGAGTAACTTCCACCCTTCTCTCTGCCAGTTGAACTCCCACCAATCTGTTATTGTCTCTATTTTTGTTTTATCTAGAAGATAATGTAATCAGAATTATACATTATCATACATTAAGTATGCTGTTCATACTAGCTTTTTCACTAAGCAATATACATCTACGATTCATCCATGTATTTTTGTGGCTTGATAGTTCATTTTTTAATCACTGAATAATATTGCTTTGGATGAATGTATGCAGGTTTATTAATCCAGTCACCTACTAAAGGTCATCTTAATTGCTTCTAGATTTAGCATTTTTTAATTATTTCAGAATATTACTGGGGTGCAAACATTTTGGTTACATAAATTGTTTTGTACTGTTTGAGTCAAAGTTGTAAGTGTGCCCATCACCCAGATAGTGTGCATTGTACCTCTTAGGTATGAATTTACTATCCCCTCCTCCCGCCTCCCACCTGCTTGATTTCCGATGAATTTTATTTCCGTATGTGCACATAAGTGTTGATTGATTAAGTCCAATTTAATGGTGAGTGCACATGGCGTTTGTTTTTCCATTCTTGTGATACTTCACTCAGAAGAATGCTCTCCAGTTCCATCCAGGTTAATACAGAGGTGTTAGTTCACGATTTTTTTTTTTTATGGCTGGAAATTTTTAGTAAATCTAACAAACATCTGTATGCAGGTTTTTGTGTGGACATAAATTTTTGAGTAAGTTGAGTAAACATCTAAAAGTGCAATTGCTAGATCATGTGATGAGACTATATTTACCTCTGTGAGAAAGTGCCAAACTGTTTCCCATCAGCAATGAATGAGTATTACTGCTGCTCCACCAGCAATTCACATTATTAGAGTTTTCTTTATTTTAGCCATTCTAACAGGTGTACAGTGGTATCTCATTGTTGTTTTAATTCGCAATTCCTTCCTGACAACTGATATTGAGCATCTTTACATATGCTTATTTGCCACTTGCATATTTTCTTTGGCAAGGCAACTGTTCCTGTCTTTTAGCTAATTTTTATTTTTTTACTTTTGAGTTTTGGGTGGTGCAATGGCAATATGTGTAACCAAAGCATTTGTACCCCCATAATATTCTGAAATTTTTTAAAAAAGGCCAAAAAAAAAGAGTTTTTAGTATATTTTGGATATAAGCCCTTTATTAGATATGTGTTTTACAAATATTTACCCCCAGTTCATGGCTTGTTTTTTCATTATTGTAAGAGTGTCATTTAATTGTTATATTTAGACCATTCACATTTGAAATATTTATTGATAGAGTCAGATTAATATCTACCATATGTGAAACTGATTTCTATTCATGACATTTTTCCTTTGTGTTTCCCCTTTTTTCTTCCTTCTCTGGTTTTATATGAGTATTTTATATATTTCCATTTATTTCATCTCTTAATATATCAATTATACTTTAAAAAAATCTTTTAGTTGTTGCACTAGAATTTCTAATATGCATTTCAACAACTCTTAGTCGACCTTCAAATAATACTATAATATTTCCTGTGTAGTACAGGTACCTCTTAACAGAGTATCCCCACTTTCTCTCTCCTTTTAATACTGATTTATGTTATTTTCATTAACAGTATACTATAATCACTCAATACATTGTTGCTACTATTTAGAACACAGAATTATATATTAGATCAATTAAGAATGAGAAAAATAAAAGATTTTGTTATACCTTTATATGCTCCTTCTCAGACACTCTTCCTTTCTTTATGAAGAACCAAGGTTCTAAACTATACCATTTTATTTCTTTTTCCCTGAATAACTTTTTCTTTAATATTTCCTCTTTGTTGTTTTTTGTTAGGCAGATTTTGCAAACCATCTTTAACATTTCTTGAAGAGCCGACTCGTCTATTAGAAAATACTGCAGTTTTTGTTTGTCTTAGAAAGTCTTTGTTTCTCCATTTTTGAAAGACAATTTCACTGGAAATATGATTCTAGGTCAGTGAATTTTGTCTTTTAACACTTTAAATATTTCATTCTCCTCTCTTCTTCCTTGCATGATTTCTGATGGCAGGTCTATTGTAATTCTTATCTTTGTTTCTATATAGAGGAGGCATTATATTTCTCTCATTTCTTTTAATATTTTCTCTTTGTCTTGGGTCTTCCCCAGATAAAATATAATTTTTTGTATTTATCCTGCTAACTGTTTGCTTTTTATCATTATTATTTCAAACATTTCTTTTGCTTAATTGTCTCTTTTTTCTCCTATTAATTTTATATATACTATACATTTTAAAATTATCACATAGTTGTAGAATATTGTGTTCTGGTTTTATTTTCATTTTCTTTTCTTTTTGCTTGTCATTGTGAAAAGTTTCTATTGACCTACCTTCAAACTCATTCTTTCTTCAGCCTTGTCCAGTCTGTTGATAAGTCCGTTAAAGATATTCTTCTTTTCTATTATAATATTTTTGAAATCTAGCATTTCCTTTTGATAATTTCTTAGAGTTTAGATCTTTATGCTTACATTACCCATGATTTCTTTTACATTTCCTATTTTTTTCATTATAGTCCTTAAAATATAAATCATAGTTATTTTAAGTTCCCCCATCTGACAAGTTCAACACCTATGTCGTAGCTTAATCTAATTTTGATGCTTGGTTTGTGTCTTCACACAGTGTATTGTTTTTGCGTGCCTTGCAATATCTCTCTTTGGCCTTGTAATTTTGTTGTTGAAATCAGGACATATTATCAGATAGTAGGAACTGAGGTAAATAGACCTTAAATGTAAGAATTTATATTAACATGACTACCAATTTATCTGTGTTTAATATTTTATGTAGTTCTAGGGGCTGGAAACTTTTCTTTTTAGAGAATTTTTGTTTTTGTCTCCTTTCTAGACTTCCTACTTCTCTATGTACTCCTCCTCAGAGTCTTTGTCTTGCAGCTCTTTCATCTGGAATCTACTCTTATACTGGAGCCCTGTTGGTGTGTTATTAAGGTATGGTAAAGGGGAAGCTTTCTGTAATGTTTTGATTAAATTTCAGGCTTTTAGTGGGCCTGTCTCTTGTCTGTGACCTTCACAGGAATTTTCATGATAGCATAAATTTCTTTCCCCTTAGATGAGACAGAAACTCTGGAGGAGGATGAAGTGGTTAGGAAGTACTTCCCCCAGGTGAGATAGGGCTCTGGTAAAGTATTTTCCCCTGAAGAGAAGGCTTTTGTTATATATAACACTCTGGATGTACTTCACAATGATTACTCTTCTCTTTGCCCTGTCAGATCCAAGAGGGTACCATTGTCAGATCCTTACTGTGAGAACATTGTAGGGTTTCTGAAAGGGAAAGCCCATGAAAGTGTCTGGAACCCCCTAAGATTCTGATCCCCAGGAGTTTCATACTAGTCCACACTCAGTCTCCAACAATTTATTAAAAGTATCATTTAAATGTTCTTTCTGTTTTTGGCACCAGGAAAGTTTATCTTGGTCATAACTCTCCAGATTGACCTGTCTCTCCAGATTTGGAGGTCTTAGTTTGCCCTGAAACCATGATTTTCTGATGGGTCTAAGAAAAGTTGTTGATGTTCTGTTAGTGTATATTTTTCTTGTTGTAAGGATTGATGGCAAGTTGGAGCTGTAACCATAAGTTTCTTTCCTTTTTATGTTACATGATAAATTACCATCTTCATATTGCTGTTAAAAACTTCGTTTTTTATTTGATAAGCTTTACAGAAGGCTGTTGCTTTTAGAAACAGAGAAACTTTTATTTCTTTTTACAGTTCAGAAAAAGTCTGGAAAAAGAACATTAATTTTCAAGATCCTATTATAGACTTTACCTGATGTGGCTAACCCTTTATATTGCATTTTATACCAGTAAACAGAGCATTTGATTTATGAAAGAATGTATGTTTTTTCCCATTAGGGAAAAAAGTTTTCATATTAAATTTAGTGTTTTTTGGTTTTCTTCCCTTATATGGTACAGTCCTAGGTGATGATACATTCTGCTGTGCTCTCATCAAAGTCCTCTTGTTTCAACCACTGATTTTTTTTTTTTTTAATCAGACCACCCCACCAACACACAATGTAGCTGATAACTGATAACCTGAACCTGGCTTTCTTTGCCTATTTCAAGAATAAGCTAGGCTAAAGCAACATTTTTATAATGCTGTCCCTGGATCACCAACCCAGGAAACTAGAATCATGGAGTGTGGTTATAGTTGTCACTATTTAGGCATAATTATAATTTTACCACCTTGATGTACAGCTCAACATGAAAAATTAAAATAAAAAATAAAAACCTCAATATCTATCCTGTGCTTTAGTTTTCCAGACTTCTTTTTTTTCCCCTGACTCACAATGGGATAGATTTCTTTCGCCAGTATTTTTTTTTTTTTCTTAGTGCATGACTGTTACGCCTCTGCCTGATTGACGGGCCCTCTTAGAAGGCTTACGTCACTCTCAGAGAATGCAGACGGCACTGCTGCTGCCAGAGTAATGCTTCTTCATGTGAAGCGTTCCCAGGCTTTGTGAGGAGACGTAGGCTGAGAGCTTCCAGAAGGAGGCATGATGATGTTACAGAAAACATCAGGTGGTTTTACATTTCCACTGTGCTCACTTTTGACTTCTCCATATTAATCTTACCTCTTGACCGCTGAGCCTGAGACAAACATCTCCTAAAACAGTGCTTAAGAACAGGTCAGTGGGAGGGATCCTCCCCTCACTTAAGCCCCTTTGCTTCTTCACACCCAGAACCAAAACCTCTTCTCGGAAGTTAAACTCTTCTGCCCAGATCATCAGGGCAGTTCATATTCTACTATACTAGAACGCTTCCTTGGTTTCAGTCTCAGAAATTGTTTATTATTAGGGTGACAAATCAAATACCTTTGCTGTGCCTGATTTCAAGCACATCAAGGTTTCTGCATATCATCCTGGCAATATCTACTGCCTGTATAACTATTCAGCCAAGTCTTCCTCCTACAAGCGACCATTCAATATGTCTTATTTTTCCATGGAAGTGTTTCTTATATTTCTTTGTAGGATAAAAGGAAAAGACTAGATGATACCAGAGTTCTTTTCAAGTTCTTAGATTTTAGCTTTAATGTGAATGCCTCCACAAAAATTTAGCTGTGGAGAATCTGCTCATAATCTTTCATCTTAAGAAATTTTCTTATACATTGTACATGAATTCTCCAAGTAATTAGTGACATAATTAGAATATAGCCATTTTTGGTCAACTGTTTTTGCAAAGAACAAGGCAGTATTGTCACATGGGAAATAAAAAGGCACATCATGACATTTATTTATTTATTTTTGGTTGTTGGATGTTTAAATCTCAAACAGGCCTAAAAGGATGGGATAACTTCTTGGGCATCTCCTCCATGAACTTCAATGTTCAGTACTTTCAAAGCCTGCAACAGATGCTCAGTATGACTTTTATTATTTATTTATTCTTTATTATTTCTTTTACCAGTTTGTTCATAAAGTAATTACTAAGGCACTGAAGGAAAGCCTCAGTCCCTCTCCTCATGGAGAAAGATGATCAGCAAGTAAACATTTGCAATTGAGTGTATTCAGTGCTCTGTTAGGAGAAAACACCTAGGGAAGTGCATAGAAGGAGACCTAAACCTCATTTGTAAGGTGCGAGAAATCAGGAAAAGTTTCTTAGAGCTAGTAGTTGGGCATACTCCTGAAGGATAAGTAGAATTTGGGGAAATATAAAATGTAAGAAGGATATTTCCTTAAAAAGAATCAACATGCACCAAGGACCAGAAGAAATATAGGGTAAGATCAGGGAAAACAAATTCTATATTCAGAGAACATGGAACATAAAATACAAAAGAATTGAGATGATGTGATAGGTGTGGGGAAGGGGCTTGGAGGAGCAAGAGAGTAAGTGGGAGTTTTACCCTCTTGCTTCTTTTTACCTCTTTTTCCTGCTCACTTTGCCAGGTCAGAAATCCAAGGTATCTCTCCCATAATCTTCATTTTCAAGTGTTGTTCCATGGTTTGTTTCTCAAGAGTAGTCTTGTTAAGGTATTTTATATTTTCATTTTTAAACTTTTTAAAAATAAATTTTGTTGTGTATATTTAAAGCATACAATGTGATCTAATGAGATACATACATGTATAGTAAGATACATACATATATAGTAAGATGGTTACTAAAGTGCAACAATTTAGCATATCCATGGTCTCACATAGTTACCCATCCCTCTGTGGCAAGAGAAGCTCTAATCAACTCATTTAGCAAAAAATCCTGAATGCAACACATTATTAGCTATAGTCCTCATGTTGTACCTTAGATCTTTCAATTTGTTCATCTTATGTATTTGTTGCTTTATATCTTTTTTATATTACATTCAAAGAATTTTTAACCTGAGAGTCTTGGAAATCTTCAGGGAACTAATATAGCTGAAATTATTGATATGAAAGGAGCAGGTGAGCCTGGAGGTTGTCTCCTATTATGTGAATGTCAAGGTGAAATGTGAAGCCCAATAGGTTGTAAAAAAGACCATTCCAAATATTTTTTTATATAGGTCAGTGTAATGCAATGTGTAATGTGTAACGTGATCTTTCCTTAATTTCTATCCATTCTTTTATACTCTTAAGATGGTGGGAGAGTGTAAGAGCAAGAGGAAAGTTGGGAATGAATTTAGAATCCTGAATCCTAATATATCCTATTAAAATGAAGATAATGCTAATTAAAAATATATAACAGAAAAAAAAATAAATTTTGGCATTTAGCAAAACTGTTCAGGTATCCTAAATTTGATAAGCCTATTTCATATGAATAGAAATATGGTAGAAACCATAAATGGGCCTATGCCAGGGCAGAGTTTATGAACTTTGGCACTATTAACATTTTGGGCCTGATAACTCTCTGTTGTGGCAGCTGTCCAGTGCATTGTAAAATGTTTAACAGCATCTTTGGCCTCTACTTACTAAATGCTAACCTCACTTCAGCCCCCAAATCATGACAATCAAAAATGTCCCTAGATATTTCCATAAGCCCTGTGGGGGCCAAAATCACTCCCTAGTTGAAAATCACTGTTCCAGACTTTATTAGATATTAAAGTGTATAAGAAGTCACTCTTTCCCTCAAGAAGCATATTACCTGATAGGGAAGAAAGACTTGCTAAAATCTTATTTTAGTTCACCTATTTCAAACCAGAATGTTATTAGTATAAGGAAAAAAATTTCCAAAAAGTTTTATGATAACATGGTAAAATAATTTTGGTAAAGAAATAGGAAGTAAAATTAGCACATATTCGATACAGAAAGTAAAATGTGACTGTGGACCTGATAGATGAGTAGAGAAAAGAACATATAAGGAACTGCAAAAAGCCACGGAAGAACCAAAGACTGGCAAACATGAAACTAAAGTGTTTGAGAAATAGTGAAAATCCATGATAGCCAGTTTTAGGGTAAGCGGTAGGTTAGGAGACTGAAAAGATAAATTGAGGACATATTTTAAATGAGCTTCAATACTAAAATGAGAAATTGGACCATTTTTTTTCCCCATCAAGCACTAAAATACTAATGAATATGTTAGAGCACATTGACACAATCTTTGTTTTATCAATGTAATTTTTAATCTTTAGAAAAATCTTAAAATAATATTATAGTAGAATAATATTCTACTTCAAAGACAAATCAGACTAGTGATTGTTTTGTCAAATGACAGGTCACACATCTCCAATGAAATGGATAGCTTCATGAGCATTAGTCTCAGAAGCAATCTAATTCCCAAACATGGTTTCTACGTCTCTGCTTTCCTAATGAAAAGATGACTGCTTTAAACAACAAAGGCTGAAAATTATCTGCAAGAAGCTTATGACATGTTGTAACAAGTAAACAAAAACATAAATTGAAATAAAGACTCTGATTGCATTAGACTATGTAGAAATATTTTGGGATGATGAATTCAGCCAAAAACTAGATTAGGGTTGGCTTTTGTCCACAAACAGGGTAGAGAGCTACTTGGATACTCCCAGCAAGGACTCCAATTCTTAATTAGCATAGACAATATTTTGGCTGTATGCACTGTGCTTGAATTTGGATAATATTTTGATAATCAAGCAATCAGAAAGATTTTATTTAGCACCATTTTGCTGTGGGTCTTTAAAAAACCAAATAAACCACTTTAGTTAATGAGGAGTTATTGTCACAAGTAAGCCCAAATAAGCCAAACAGTATTCTGTTGTCTTAATATTGGGGAAAGTAATATATGAAAAAAAACAGTGTCTACTTCAATGAAAAATGTAATAAATACAGCCTTCAATTTTTAATCTGCATTATTTATATCTCTGCTTTTAAAAAAGAGCTTATATTTATTCATCCTTTCTCTTTTCTGTTGCATTTTATTGACAAAAAATTTTTAATATCTTCCAATGGGTAGATATATAAAATAACCAAATCAAAAACTAAGTATAGGCGGGGCACGGTGGCTCCTAGCACTCTGGGGGGCCGAGGCAGGAGGATTGCTTGAGGTCAGAAGTTTGAGACCAGCCTGAGCAAGAGCAAGAGCTGTCTCTACTAAAAATGGAAAAATTAGTCAGGCGTGGTGGTGTGTGTTTGTAGTCTCAGCTACTTGGGAGGCTGAGGCAGGAGAATTTCTTGAGCCCAGGAGTTCGAGGTTGTTGTGAGCTAGGCTGATGCCATGGCACTCTAGCCCAGGTGACAGAGTGAGACTCTGTCTCAATAAAAAAACAAAACAAAACAAAACAAAAAAAACTAAATATATGACATGTTGTTTAGTGATGAATGATATGAAGAAAAACAATGAAGAGCTAAGGTATAGAGTACAACACTCTGGGATGAGAAGGAAGAAGTGAAAGCAGTGAAGCCTTTAGCATAGCAAAGACCTGAAGAGGGAAGGGAGCCATCACATGTATCTATGATGGGGTAGGGGTGGAAAGGTGTACTACGTTTCTTCATCCATCATATGGGTCACAGGTGACACTCCTGGAACAAAATACAGGTTAAGAAGAGAAAAGCATAACAAATTTAACCAAATGTTTACATGTCGTAAGAACCTTCAGAAATGAAGACAAAACACCCAGGCAAAACTGTCTACTTTTATGCTTGGGTTCAATGAAAAATGGACAGCTTGGTAGAAATGTAACTGGACAATCATCTAATGGTAATAGACTGAGGGAGGAAACCCAGTAAGAACTGTCTGTTCAGATTCTTCTTGGACCATGTAGCATTCCATCTTCCCAGGTATAAGGCAGGATTATTTCTGGAAAAAGGGTCTTATAATTTATCAGAGCAGGTAGGTTGGAGAATCTGTTTATGGCCAGTTCTTACACAGAAAGGCAGGAGAAAGTTAGAGTAATTTTTCTAGGTTTTATGGCTTGCTTTGGGAAAAAGGGTCCTAGTTTCTATGACCCACATTGGGAAAGTGGAATTCTGGTTTCTATTATATGTTGTGCTTTGGGGGAGGAAAAGGGGTAAGAGAGAGAAAGGGCAGAAGGTGGTCAGAGAAAGACTGTGCTTCTGAGGCTGCATCTGAGGCCTTCCAATCTCCTTTAGTTCAAAGTCCTCAGCATACCCAAGCACCATATTTTGGGGTATCATTTTCTGAGCCCCCAATATAGTAGAGAGTTTCCAATCAGAATAAATCCAAATGCCCTTAGTAATATGTATGTTATGTTTGAGGAAAGCAAGAAGTTCACAAGAAGTTTTTTAACTGTACTATCTCAAAAGTGCTGACCTCATAGTTGGAGCTCAATAAATACTTACTGAATCAGTCTAGCATGCTAGAGCACAGGGTGTCAGGGGAAGGGTGTAAGAGATGGAGCAGAAAAGTTGGAGAAAAAGTTAGAGAAGGGTCTTATCAGCTATTCTAAAAACTATGGCTTTTAGTCTGACATAAATGAGAAGTCATCACGGGATTTGGGGAAGGGGAATGACATGATCTGACTTGTTTTAATAAGACCGTCTAGCAGTGTGCTTTCAGAGACTTAAGAAATTTGCAGAAGTACGGAGAGAAATAATAGCATTTTGGACTAAGATCATAGCAGTGTATTTTATAGAAGTGATCAAATTCTATACATGCTTTGAAGATGTAAATTGTAGCATTTGTTAACAGATTTGTGCATGTGGTTATAAAAAACGAAGAGTCAAGGAGGACGCCAGGTTACCTGAGCGTCTGTACAAAAAGAGATATATTTGCTAAGATTGAAAAGGCTATGGAAAGAACAGATGGAGAAGGAATTTGTCTGAGCATGTGTTAAGTTTAAAATGTGTATAGAAATTTGTATGGAGAAGTTGAATGGCCAGTTGCAAATGCAAAGCTATTGTTCAGCTAGTGGTCTAGAATTGGGAGTTCTTAGCATAGGTGATGGGTAAAGCCATGTGATGAGGTCACCAAGGGGGTGTGGGTAGAAGGGAACTGTTAGCAACTGAACCCTGTGCACATCAATATTCAGAAGACAGGAAGATAAGAAGGGATCCATAAATGACACTAAGAATGAATGGCCAGTGAAGTAGGAGAGGAACAAAGAGAAAACCATGGATGGATTCTGTATTAAGAAAAGGAAAGTGATGAAGCCAATTAACTAAAAAGATGAAAACTGATAGGTCAATTAAGTGAGAACTAAGAATTGACAGGACAGTTTTTGGTAATTTTGACAAAATCTGTTTCATTACAGTGGTGGGACCAAAAGCCTCCTTAGGGAAGTTTCAACAGAGAATAAGAGGAATTTTAAATAGCAAATGTAAACAAATCTTTTGATAAATTTGGCTTCAAAGTTAACAGAGAGATTGGGTGGTATCTGGTGAGATATGTGTGCTCAGGGTTTTTGTTTGTTAACATGACTGGTATTTCATCATGTTTGTATGGACGTAAGAATGAACCAGCGGAGTGGAGTGGAAAATTGGGGGATGCAGAACGGAGAGTGGATGCATTGCTACAGTGTTGTACTTGAGGAGATGAGAGCCTGTGTGACCAAATGAAGGATTGTTCTTGAATATAAATGTGCAATTCATCCATAATAACAGAAGGGAAGGCAGAGAAAGAATATGCATAGATTGGCAATGAGTTACAGGAATATGTATAAATCATTTCCTTTCTTCCTTTTTCTCAGAGAAACAGGAAGCAAAATCACCTATAGGAAATAAGAACAAGGAAGGAGGTGCTAGAGGACTGAAGAAAGAAAAGAAAAGGCAAAACAGTAGTCTGAGAGTGGGAGCATGAACAAACTAGGAAACTAGTATTAGACTTGCCTGGTAGTGAGTGCTAAGGCTCACATGGGTAGGTCAGTGGCCATTCATTGAAAATGAGGCCAGTGAGCAAGGATCTATCTTTTTCCCCAACTATGTTCAACTGTCTGATATGGGCACAGGGAAGGTGGACAGCTGAGTACAACCAGGATTGTTGGTGAGGATTTGTTATGAGTAAACAGTACATGATATATTATATATATACATTCACATTGGAATAACTTCAAACTAAAAGTCATGCAGCCACACACATATACGTAAAAACAATAATAATGATCCTGATGTGTCTGTCTTCTAATTTTAAGGTTAAAAACAACAGATTAAATTAACCACTCTTGTTTGATCACATAATCCCAAATAATCAGAGTTAAAATAGCATACACTTTATATACATTCAGGCAATGACATTTAAATGATTGTACTTTTAGCACAAGTCAAACACCCATGACCCATGCCTCTCTCTCTCCACTCATTCCTCTTCTCTGCCACCCACACATAAGCACTAGTTTCTTAATCTATGATGAGGACATAAATGGCGCCTCGTCCCTGATCAGGCATCAAGGGCGAACCTCATGTCTTCATACTGAGAACTACAACTCTTTCTGGTGGAAGTGAGTTGTTTTCTTCATCTAAAGAGAGACCAAAAAATGGACCATTTTTCTATCATCGGGGGCATGGTCACTGTTCACATAGCATTTAAAATGTTTTTTTCTATCTCCAATAGCTATTTTATTATAGCAAAATAGACTGAAGGCCACATTAAAAAAAGACTAATCCTGAAAAACAAAAAACAAAATGAAATAAAAATGGCCTTTTCACAATTGGTTCTCACTGACTGGTAAAAAAGCAATTTCGTGAAGATTTTGACTGGTTCCTTTACAGCAATGTGAGCGTAGCAGGAACCTGGCAGAAATTCTTTTCATCTGGAACAAATAATGTCTTAGAAAGAAAAGCAGGATTTGCTCTTAGAAATACATTTTTGAAAGACCTCCTTTTAATGGGAGATTTTTCAAATATATTAGAGGCAATTTGGATATTTGTGAAGCAGAATGCTTCATTATTATTCTCATCACAGACATTGGTATAAAAAAGAAAACATACGTCCAAGAGCTGGGCAAAATTTAAAATAATTTGTATAGTCCAAGTTCATGATTTTTAGTACCAAAACAATTTGAGGGTCTAGCTATATTCACAAACCATTTTGACCAATTTCAGAGAAAAAGTTATTTTAAGAAAAATGAGTTGAGTAATTTGCATGTCTGTGACCTGCATTCAAAGATGGACCTTCCATTTTAGGTGATGAATAGGAAGATCTGAGATATTATTTGAATTCACCATTAACTGGCAGTGCAAAACAGAGAAATAAAACACAGAAACATTTGTGTTTCTTTCTATTTCTGTAACTCATGTGTAAAATGAAGAAGGCAATTATAAGAGCATCTTCTAGATGATAAAAGACCATTTAACTAGAAAGTGTCAATATTAATCTTCAGGTCCTCTTGATTAGACATTCTACTCAGAGCTTGTTAGATAGGTAACATTTTACTGGAAATATCTGTGGAAAATATTTTAGATATGATCCAAAAATGATTTCTTAAAAAAAATTGCCCTAAAGCCTCCTCTTGCTATTTCTTTTTTTTTTTAAGATGAATTCTTTCTTTTTTTTTTTTATTTCAGCTTATTATGGGGGTACAAAAGTTCAGGTTAAATATATTGCCCATGTACCGCCCATCCCCCCGAGTCAGAGTTTCAAGCATGTCCATTCCCCAGACAGTGCGCCTGGCACTCATCATGTAGTTATACCCCCATCCCCTCCCTCACCTCCATCCCCCCCCAGTCAGAACATTCAAGCCTGACCATTCCCCAGATGGTGCGCAATGCACTCATCATGTAGGCATACACCCATCCCCTCCCCCCACCTCCCACCTCAGTCTGATACCCAATTGGTGTCATTTCCAAATGTGCATTTAGGTGATGATATTAATAATAATTTATAAAATAAACCATAGGAGAACCATAGGAAACCATATTGTAGATTTGTTTCCAATAGGAAATAATTTCTGGGAAAGAACTGTTAAGAACAGACAGAAATAAGTTTAGAAAACTTATAAATAGAATTAGCTTTGGCTAAATGTTTTTCCTTTGTTTGATTTTGTGGTTTTAGGGGTTTTTTCTCTGTCTTTTTCTTTTTTCTTTTTTAATCCACGTGAACAAGAACAGCTTTGTCAGTTCCCCTGAGCTTTTGCTAGACAGTTGGCATTATTTTGTCAGCCTTTGTTGTTCACCTATTCTGTGCTCTGTTATTTTTACACAATTAGCCTAACTCTTCTGCTTTGTAGTTACTATATTATTTAATTTTTATTAGAGAGTGACCTGAATAAATACATATTTTGTCCTATATAAAGTATATCCGGATAAAATACACATGGTGATCATGATCAGGAATCCAGGGAAATAAAATGGACCAAATGAAGGATATCAGGTGGCTTGGTGATGGGGTGCCAGGAGATGGGAAGGAAGGTCACACAGTTCTCAAGTGGATAAATGGCCAGATGGATCCTTGAAGACTGGTAAAACATCCAGAGGTCTCAGAGGGCCAGATCTGTCATCTGACCTCAATAATAATGGTAATAATTATATTAGTTTTATTATATTATGTGATAGCATAATGGCAAATTACAGACAGGAGACAAGGAGAGCATCCACAACCTTTAAAAGAAGACTGATACAGGCTGGTTGCAGTGGCTCATGCCTCTAATCATAGCACTTATGGAAGTTGAGGCAGGAGGATCCCTTGAGGCCAGGAGTTTGAGACCAGGCTCAGCAACACAACAAGACTCCATCTCTACAAAAAAGTAGAAAAATTATATAGGGGTGGTGGCACACGCCTATAGTCCCAGCTACTTGGGAGACTGAGGCAGGAGGATCTCTTGAGCCTGGGAGTTTGAAGTTGCAGTGAACTATGATGATGGATGACACCATGGCACTCTATCCTGGGAAACAGAATGAGACCCTTTCTCCAAGAAAAAATATCAAAAAAAAAGACTGATATCTAGGATGATTTTTCAACATGTCAGTAGGACTAATTTGCTTGTCTTGTATGATAGAATGCTTTTTTAATTTTTTTTTAATTTTATGAAACACTAAGACATCTACACCTATCATCTGGAAGTCAGGAAGATTAACATTATCCTGTTTACAAAATCAGTAATTATAATATGTTAAAAGCTAATTAATGATAATGCTAGCTAATAACTATTGAGCACTTACAATGTGACAGATAATGTTATGAACACATTTAATCCACTGAGATAGTTATCACTACTTTTCTATTTCATGTATGAGGAAACTCTAGCAAAAACAGGTTGAGTAACTTATCCAAGCTCACCTAGCTAAGAAGTTTTGAGTGGGCATTCACCCCTGAACCGTCTGATTTAGAACCCATACCCAAACAGAAAAACAATAGTGAGTGTGAGATGCATCAGTATCAGTCATTCAACAGGTCCTGTTGAAATCTATCATGTACTCCTACCATGTAAGGAGAATGAACAGATATAAGAAATCAAAAGTTTTCCCAAGAACCTTACATTCTAGTTGAGAAGTCATGAAAGAAAAAAAAGACAAGTCACAATTTTAACTATCTATACTTCAAGCTGAAGCTTGGTTTTTATAAACTAGAATAATTGTGGGATTTTTTTTGAGGCCTAACAGGGGAAATAAACCTTTTAAAAAGGATTAAGATTTATATAGGTGGAAGGCAGAAGAGTGAATACTTCTAGTGACAGCATTAAATTTACTTGCCTGAGACCTTCGCCCCTGGAAAACAGCAACTGTTAAGAAAATATCCATCTTTTTGTGTTCTGGGAAATATATTCCTTCAAAAGAAAATACCCATCTTTTTGTGTTCTGGGAAACAGATTCCTTCAAAGAATCACTCATCCCCATATGACTTAGAAAATACTCACAGACGGCCCACTTATTTAGCTATGACAAGGCCAGATACAGACTCTCTAAATTTCCATTCTTTGCCTTGTAAGTGATTAACTGAGCTGTTTTTCCCCTTGACCAATCTAGACAAAGTGCTTCCTAACTTGACTGGACCAAACTTTAGTTAAGTGTCTCTCTCCCAGGCTTGTGAACTTTGACCCACCCTCAGCCTGAGCTAGTGTACAACCCCTCCCAAGAATTACCTGACTGCAAGAAAAGATATTATCTAGCCAATTTTCCTACCACATCACCCACTCATCTCACTTTCTCATACTGGAATCCCTGACTACTTTGTTTATTCTCCCTAGAAAAGAAAAGCCCTTTCTCCCTGAACTTTGAGATGCTTGCAGATCTCAGGGTCAGACTGTTCTCCCTATTGCAACGGTTCCCCTCACCCTACTGCAATCATCTCATTCCTACTCTTGCAATAGTCTTCAAATAAAATCTCCTTACCTAAGTCCAGACACTAGGAAAAGAACCAATATGATAACACACACACACACACACACACACACACACACACACACACACACGGGAACAGATGAAGGGTTTTATTATTTATAGGACAGTGAAGAACTAGCCTAAGCAGAATAAAAAGGTATATTTTGCTGAGTACAGGGAAGTATTATGTGAGCAGCCTGGAATAGCCTAAGACTTTGATTCATTGTTAACCTGACTAATAGTAACCAACAGCTGTAGTAAAGCCACTGTCATCGATAACATCTTGCGTACTTACACTGTGTCAAGTGCTTTCCATGTTCATGAAGAGTGGCAGAATATGCCACCCCAAAATATGCCACTTTGATATAAGGATCAATTTGAGCTAATAGCACTTGAAAAACAGCAGATGCAAGAAAGACATTCTAATCTCCCCCTGTCTTCCTGAAAACAGAGAGGAAAAAAAAAGTTCTATGCAAAAAACGCCTTCCTTGAACCAGGAGAAAAGGAACATACTGCCATGGGTAGTCATAGCCATGGAAATTCTGTACACACAAACCTTGTTAAAATAATTATTATCTTCCTTTAGCCTCCTCATATAATTTAGTTACTTTTACAAATTGCAGCTTTGTTCAACCGAATGCAAAAACATGTAGGTTTTGCAATTCCTTTGGGTCATTTCCTTGTGAGGGCTCTTATGTCATGTAACACTTACATTAAATTTGT
Organism: Lemur catta; assembly: GCF_020740605.2. Lineage (NCBI taxonomy): Eukaryota > Metazoa > Chordata > Mammalia > Primates > Lemuridae > Lemur > Lemur catta. The sequence continues at coordinate 51,155,914 of NC_059128.1, read as the reverse complement.
ATACTTTCTTCTGTTAATTTATCTTATGTCAATTTGATTCTTGAGCTCAGCTGGGAACTTAGAGGGTAAAGGCCAAGTTTTCCTTTCCTATACTTACGTTCTTTAAACCTAACATGAGCCCTGTGAATTAGAGACTGTTTGTATAGACTGAATTGTGTCCCCACCAAATTTAAATGTTGAAGCCCTAATCACTAATGGGAGTGCATTTGGAGATAGGGCCCATAAAGGGGTAATAAAGATGAAGTGAAGTCATAAGGGTAGGGCTCATAGGAACTATGTTCTCCTAAGAAGAGGAAGAGACAGCAGAGATCTCTCGCCTTCCACATGCATACAGAGGAAAGGCCATGAGAGGACTAAGTGAGAAGGTGGCTGTCTGCAAACCAGGTGAGAGCCCTCACCAGAAATCATTCTAATGGCTCCTTGATCTGATACTCCTAGCCTCCAGAACTGTGAGAAAATAAATTTCTGTTGGTATTTTATTGTGGCAGCCTAAGCTGACTGATATAGTGCTATTATCCTCATTTTATAGAGGTAGAAATTGAAGCATAGAGTAATTCGTTTAGCTGCTAAGTACAAATCTGGAATCCACACTGTCCCATAGGAAAGGCTGGACCTTGGGCCAATCTGCTGCTCCCCTAGCAACGAGTAGCAGTGCTAGTGAGATTTCAGTGGAAGGGTCAAGCATGAACTGATCAACAACTTGGCAGGAAGCATCAAGTCTCAGAAAGCTATTTTAATAAGGTTAACGTAGAGCCCCTCTACTCCAGAGCCCCTCAAATCCAGATCAAGGTGTCAAGATAATGGACTGGGTGATGATAGTGGAAATAGAGAGGCAGTGAGAAAAATGTTGTCTATCAAAAATATTTTTAATTATAAAAACAATGCAAGACACTCACTGAAAAACTTTCAATAATATGTAGGTAGAAAGTGAACATTCTTATTTACGTTATCTGGAGCCTCAGAGTCAGTCACGCCCTAAGTGTAATACAATTTCGTAGCATTTTCAATACATATCTATTCATTAATTGTTTCTACTGAATTGGATTCCATTTGCTTTCTTCATACAACAATATGTTACAGACATTATTGCAAGATAGTGTATTCAAACCTACCAGATATTTTGTTAGCTGTTGTCTTGCATTACATTTACTTGCTATCATTTACATAACCTGATCTCTCTTAATGGGTCTTTAGACTTTTTTCCATTTTTCCTTTTTACAATTGATAAAGACAAACTCTGGCTTTAAAAAGAAAATACCTTTGAAAATGCATATACAAATCCATGCATATGTTTGTACAATCTTGTAAGGATTTCTCCTAAGATTTCAAGGTATGGACTTTCTAGAGCCAAATGTTATGCATATTTTAAATTGAGATAGAAATTGCCAAATTACTGTCTAAAAATGAATCAACTTTATAGCTCACTAACAAGGAATAAAGTGCCAGTATTCCTTGGCAACACTAAGTTTAATCAATCTTTTACATTTTACTTTTCCCGGTCTGTAATGAGAAAAGTGCCATTTGTAAGAACATATAATTGAAATAATGATTCCACTTTTTTATGAGAACTAAATTAACCTTGTTTATAAAAGGGGGGCATGAAGTGGCAAGTAAAAGTATTCTGAACCTACTCTCAAAATTAATCTTTGCTAATAGTTTTGACACTCTTCATGTAATAGATAGTGTTCCATCAGTTGCTTCTTTATTTAGGATACCTGGAAATCTCTTCACATTATTAGTTAACCATTTTAAACAGTTAAGGGATATTCAACTGAATAGATTTACAACATTGCATTCAACCAGCTTTATATTGGTAAATATTTAGTTTCAGTGTTTTCTATTTTTTACAAAACCATAATAAATATTCTTGTATATAACATCTTTGAGTATTTCTGTATGTCTGTAGAATAATGAGAGATTTCGATGGACAAAAAAAGAATGACCCAGTAACTATAAACATAGCTGTGCGGAGAAATGTGTAAAAATTAGATCATACAAATGTAATGTTAGAGAAAAATTAAGAAGAAAGTGCTAGAAAACTTTGTTTGGTGCATGGTACATGGAAACCAAAACTTTGTTTGCACATTACCATATGCTACAAAATGTATAATTGTTATTTTTTCCTGAAAACAAGCTTTCAAGTGAACAAAAATTGTTTCTCCTTTTTAGAGAATGAAGTTAATCAAACTCATGAAAGAAAAAAATGTGTTTTTCACGACATTTATATTAGGAGATATGACTGTCGCTCAGACCAAAAAGCATTTGCTGGCACAGCATACCCGAGGCCAACGTGTTTGCCTTGGATTCCAGGCAGGCTTTGTGGTGGAGCAGGTTTTGAAAACAGGCTGGCCATCCCCACAACCTGCCCTCTTTGGTATTATACTATACTGTACCCAAGAGGAAAGACTGTCAAAAACAAGGTAGACAATATTCCTAAAAGTCCTAATGTCATATCAGAAAAAGTTACCAAGACAAGGATGCAAACATTGGGAAAAAGGCAGAAGCCCAGGTGGGAGAACCTGGGAGGATCTTTCCCAGCCAGCCTGGTAGTGATGTGCTTTGATATGGAATTCCAGAGAACTGGACATGAACATCGAGCCAAGAGGCCTGTAAAAATATAAATGTTAAATTTTCTGGATATAAGTGAAGTTTTGAAAGGGCTATTCTGATCTGGAGAAAAAGTGGCATTACAAAAATTTTAAATAAATGTAGGACTAAGATAGTGTAAGTAAAATTATCCAGTCAAAATTGGTCAAGTTTTAGACATTGAATAAATATTCATTGAAATTTTGTTTTATCATTTTAAAAAAATTATATACACTTAATAACACAAAGCTAGAAGTAAGACTTGAACACATTTTTTTAATTCACTGGAAACTATACAATTTTCAAGATTCCTACATTAAAGAATAATAAATAGAAACATGAAAATGATTTAGTACATAACTAGACCCAAAATAAGTTAGGATATTTAAATGTTGCCCTTGTTGGCAAAACTAATCCAGACTAAAGTAAAAAAGAATCACTTAATGATAAAATATTTCTCTTAATATACATAAAGTCCCAAACAATCACAGAATTGTTTCAAAAAGATTTTATTCAATCAAATCAAGTTCTAAATTATTATGCTTTAAGAGCTTCACTCTATGTTAGACAAGCATTTTATTTAATATAGAATACAATTACTAATTTCAATTATGCTGAATTGCATTAATGGAGAAAAGGAGAGATAACCTGTCATTGTTTGTTCATTACAATGGGAGAATGTACTTTAAACCACTGTACTCATAGAAACATGACTTCAGACCTTATATAGTCTATGAGTGAAATAATTATATCTCATTTCAGTAAATTTTCATAGGTGATTATCCAATCCTACAAACCAGCTCATAATATGATGCCAGACGTTCTTGTTTTACAAAGAAATTTATCATAAAATTCCTTTAAAGAAATGCACTCTCTAATGCATTTTAAACACTTTATTTTTTCAGGCACATGAAAAGTAAGCACAGTTGAATGATGAGGCATTTTAAAACAAGTTATGGTATTAATATAATGGTCTTTACTATATATATCAAACCAATTTTACAAACTGCCAGTCAAGAATAAGATTTCCATAAGCCTATAGAGGAAAATCTATAGTTTCAAGATAAGAAAGAAATTAATACCTTCTCCTCCTGTGAAATAATAAAAAAGAAAGAGCAATTTCTCCATGTTGTAGCTCCAAAATTATTCCTCTGGGTCCAGAAGCTTTAAGCTTTTTTTTTTTTTTTTTTTTTTTTTTTTTGAGACAGAGTCTCACTCTGTTGCCCGGGCTAGAGTGAGTGCCGTGGCATCAGCCTAGCTCACAGCAACCTGAAACTCCTGGGCTTAAGCGATCCTTCTGCCTCAGCCTCCCGAGTAGCTGGGACTACAGGCATGCGCCACCATGCCCGGCTAATTTTTTCTATATATATATTCTTAGTTGTCCAGATAATTTCTTTCTATTTTTAGTAGAGACAGAGTCTTGCTCAGGCTGGTCTCGAACTCCTGACCTTGAGCGATCCACCCGCCTCGGCATCCCAGAGTGCAAGGATTACTGGCGTGAGCCACCACCCCTGGCCTCAGAAGCTTTAAGCTTTAATCAGGAAATACTATTTTATTTATTTTAGTTCAATCAAAATTTAGTGAACTTCTGAGAAGCAGGTATTACATTTTACAGTGGCTAAGAGCACAGACGTCAGCCTATACAGGCTGGAATCAGACACTTAATCAGCGGTGTGATTTTAGCAAATTCCCAGGAATTCAGTTCCTTCATCTGTCCTTCAGTTTCCTCACTGTAATATATGGGTTGATGCTAATATTAATAAAAATGTCTAAAATATTATAAAGATTATGAGTGAACTTATGCAAAGCACCTAGAATAGTGTCTAGAACATGGTTGGTGCTGTGTAAAAAGATCAGCTGTTGTTATTAGTATTTTAAAAATACATAAAGAACAATTTTTCTGCTAAACAAGCTCCAGGTCCAGCATGTGTTAGACTAGTCTAGAAAGTACCAGGGAGAAGTATTTTGCAGTGAGATAAGTATTAAGATTGAGGTAGCTTCAGAGTGCCTCATATGGTGTTTTACAGGTAGAATGCTAGGCATGACCAGGGATATATTGTAATAGTTCTAAACCTACAGGTAAATATACTTGATAAAATTTCAGTTAGAAACATTTCCTGTGATAGGATATCTTTGTCAAAGTTATTTGTCCTTTAGCATTTTCTCTGACTTTAATATGATTGATTTTTTTTTGCAAGGCTTTGGAAAGTTCCACGTAGAAAAGTACTTGTAGAATGAGTAGTCTCCAGCAACCCATGGCTTTATAGCAAATTTAAAGGGTGAACACATCAGAGGTTGATACAGTCTTTTGCCTTCCAATGGCAAAACATTATTTAAATTACTACTGTCATCTATGTACAGCCTTTCTCCAATGAACATAAGATCAATGACTATAACATTTAATGTTAGAGACAATATCCAAATTGTCTCTAACAAATAATCTAAATGACAGTTTCCACATATTCATTATGAAGGCCATGACTATGCCGGATACAATTAAACTAATTTCAAGACTTGCCAGGCATTTTAACTTTATAGAGCAGTTGGTTGGATATGTAGGAGTGAGCTGGCCTCTGGAAAAGTATCTCTGCAGTTGCTTTTAACCTTTTTTCCCTTGGAAAAAAGAAATAATATATTCTTCTTATTAATTAGAATATGTAACTGACAATACGTAGTGTTATTCAAAATTATTAGGGGATCAGGTTAGCTATAGGGTACATTTAAAAATCACAGATTAAAAATTATAAAGCATAAGTGCTCTTGTGGTCAAGCATTCTCTCTCTTTAAACCCTTTACGATCAAACAATTTTTTTACAATCAGTGATCTTTCCCTTTAAGTTGTAGCATTCTTTCCTGAGTAATATAATCAATTCAGGCCGCAGTCACCAGACTCTTACAGCATTCAAGACTGCCCCTAGAGACTTAACATTTCTCAATCCCTGACAGAGGTCTGTGTGTAGAATATAGCAAATATCTACATCCATGAACATCATGAAATTGCAGTTAAAGCCATAATCGTGCCTAGAAAAATACAGTCACCATGGTTCCAAACCATGCCTTTTGACAAATATAAAAGAGGTAACTTTTTACAAAGTTTTTTTAAAGAATTATGCTAGACTAGCTAGGAAATAACTCAAAAACCACAAAAATGAGAGACCCTACACTAAAGAAGTTACAAGAAATGAAACCAGATTGACTGAAATTGTAAGAGATGACTACAAAAGATCAGATTCTCAGGTTGCTAAAGAACAGCTACTCATGCAGTTACAAAGGGAAGAAATAAACAGTAATTGAAAGAAGGAAGACTCTAGAGGAAAATTATATTCTCCATTTTCTTTTTCTTTTTTTTACTGTAAGTGTAAATATCAAGGAAGTAAAGGGTCTCTGTGCTTTAGAACTTTTAGAGATAGATTTATTTCATAATTAATAACCACTTCTAAACTTCTCAATATATCCCTTTTAAAAGAAATACTATAAAGTAAAATATGTATCCAGAAATGGAAGTTCAGGAATTGCATGGCATTTATTCTGTAATGAAAATCATCTCACATAGACTCAGAACCTGGCTGCAGAGAAATCAGGTTTACCACCATTCTGTGTCTCCCACAAGAGCTATGGAGAGTGACAGTATTTTCAGAGGAAAACTCAATAATAAATAATGATTTTCTCCTTGGGAGTAGAAAAAAAATGTATTTTCTTCTTTATAGAATCTAAATACAAATAAATCTAAATTCAGTAGTGTGTGTGTGTATGTGTGTGTATAATTACGTGACTTTAAATCTGAAATGGGTATTGTTTTTGCTCTTTATATACTTTCCCAAATATCTTGTTTAAATACAATATTTCTACTAGCTCAAAGTTCACAATTAATTACATATAATTGTATATGTTTGTCTATGTATCCTCCTTTCTACTTGGAAGAAGGACAGTAGAGCAGAAAGATAACATTTTTGAAAGTCAAGACAGAAAATGTGTTCCTTTTCATTTATTTAATTTTGTGAATGCTATCTTCATTTTTTATGTATATATTACACCAATTGAGCACTAATTCAACATGTCATGCACTATACCAAATGATTTAGACATATTTGTTAATTTTCATGATAATTCTAAGAGATACGTACTATTATTATATCCATTTTTCAAGCAGGAAAACAGAGATTAAGTAACTTGCTTAAGAACATGTCACATAGAAAGTAACTGATGGAGGCAGGACCCATGATAGGCAGGCTGACACCAGAGTTCAGATACTTAAGCAATATGAGATTCTGCCTTCTTGAAACATAAAAGAAAAGCTTTGAATTGTAGAGGCCCCCTGTATTGTGGAGCCTTGAAGCCTGAGTTCAAATAGCATTCTGCCATCTATGTCTGTTCATTTTAATCCTCACAAAGGGTCTACAAATTAGGTGTTGTTTTCCCATATGCTTTTACAGATGGAGAAATGAGACTTAGAAAAGTCAAGTAACTAACTTGACTAAAAGAACATGAGTAAATAAGTGGCAACACCGGTATTATCATGAATGTTTTCGATGCTAAAGCCTGTGCTCTTTCCAATACTTTGTGTTGTCACTCATTTTATTCTTATTTAATTTTCTTAACAATACTACATGATAGTCCTATTATCTATATTCCTATAAACAATGGAACAGGTTAAGTGACTTGCCAGAGTTCACCTAGGTATTAAGTATCAGAACTAGGGTTCTAGGCCAGGTTTGTTTGACTCTAGTTAATTACTTATAACCCACTGTCATTGAACCATTCTTGTGATCTAGCTGCCCCTCATTTTGATATTTTTGACACATCAATAGCTTATTGATCTTAACCTTGTTATATGATCCTGTTTGTAGGTAGATGAATATCAGACACAAACTTAACAATTTTATAGCAGTCATTTGTTTTCCTAATCCGTATCCAGATGATACTTGGAAAACATAAAAGACTCAGAAAGGTAATAGCCAAAAATGATGGTATTGCTATATACTATTTGGAAAATATTTTTATTAGAAATGGGTCTACCCTATTTGGAATTCTTTAAGTGAGTTGGGGATTCATTTTAATAATTAAAGAATATGTATTTTATTTATTTATATACTTTATTTTTCCACCAAGGAATTATTTAAACAGGCTTTGGAATACTATTTCCTATCAGTTAATAGATGATTTCTAGAATACATCTTCTTTCAAAAATTGAATCAATGATGATAAAAGCCATTTTTGATTTAGAGATTGTATTATTCATGACACTAACAGAAAACAGATGGCACACTCAAATTAGGACCTTTTAAGGAGGACTTATTTGCAAACTGCTAATTGCAAAGGCATGAGAAGAGTGTGGGAAAACCACATGGGCTAGAGTATAAATCTGAAGCTGTCACCACCCCTAGGCCTGAATGGATAAAGGAAAAGAGAGGTTGCTGAAATCAGGAAGGGTTAAGAGTTATGTAGAGAAGGCCACTCTGAGTAAACACTGACCTTTCATCATTAGACACACTAGCTGGACATGAACAAAAGGAAATTAATGCCCCTACCATTCTCTCCTTCTGCCTTTTAATATTATTTCAGGGCCTCACCTTGGCCTAATCCAACTGGAAGTTGGAGGACATAGGGACCCATGGAGGTTAACCATATAGGTCAGCCTCCCAGGGAAGAAAGCAGGACAGAGAAGGATGAAGAGCAGTTCTGGAGGGCCAAAGGGAAATATCCAATACAAATATTAACATGAACATTATTATGTGTAAGTACTAATTATGTACTTATGCATTTTATATGCACTTTATAAAATCAACTAGGATACATACCTATGCTGCTACAGCATATCAAAACTTTAGAATGGCAATAATTGTGATTACTAATAGCTAATTATAAGTATATAAACAAATCTATATCCCCAGTAAGAAAACAAAAGAGGCTACAGTAACTTTTTAGAAAATTCGGAAGACTATGTATGAGTCATCTTGTGTTAAAGCCATTCATCGAATATGTGATCTTGAACAATCAGATAACCTCTCAATGTTCCAGTTTCTGTTAAAATAAAAAAGAAGACAGTATCAGATTGAATTAAGTCATCTGGCAAACAATTTTAAGTTCTCTGTCATTTAGTTTTTTAATGGAAACTTTTGTTAAGAAATTATTTCTATACATTATTTTGGTGAATATGAATGCTCAATTTAATTTAACATGGATGTCCTGATTTTTGTGTTTTTAACCACAAGCAATTGTCTGTTTTCTGAATAATCGACAATCCTGTGTATAATACTTATCACACAATCACCTTACATACTGCCTAGCATATTTGTATAAGGTATAAGTGTAGAAAGTATATTTTGTCATTCTGAAAATTTTGATCACATATTATTGGCAACTGTGCTTATTTAAAGAAGAATATTAAAAATACCCCAGAAACATGGAATATTTTAACTTAATCCATGTTTAAGAATTTATACACAAAGCTGGGCACGTTGACTCACACCTATAATCCTAGCACTCTGGGAGTCCGAGGTGGGTGGATTGTTTGAGCTCAGGAGTTCGAGACCAGCCTGAGCAAGAGCAAGACCCCATCTCTACTTAAAAATAGAAAGAAATTAGCTGGACAACTAAAAATATATAGAGAAAAAATTATCTGGGCATGGTGGTGCATGCCTGTAGTCCCAGCTACTTTGGAGGCTGAGGCAGAAGGATTGCTTAAGCCCAGGAGTTTGAGGTTGCTGTGAGCTAGGCTGATGCCACAGCACTCTAGCCTGAGCAACAGAGTGAGAGTCTATTTAAAAAAAAAAAAAGAAAGAAAGAAAGAAAAAAAAGAACTTACAAAAATTCTTTTTTTCATCTATACACTTTTCCTGACTTTTTGCATACCCATGGCTCCACCTATCAGCTATAAAGCAATGACTTCCAGATTGATATTCAGTGTAGGTAGGTCTATTTATGTCATAGGTTCCTCAAGCTCAATATGATAAAGTGGATGATATTTATACCAAATATAGTACCATCTTCTTTATTTAACATCTCATTAAGCTTCCATCATTATCTACCCAATCACCCAGCAATCTGGATAGTACCCAAGTAGTTACTATGTCTTAATCACCTATGCCTAATCCATTGCAAATTCATTATTTGCTGCCCCTTGTCTCCAGGATAACATTTTCTATCTACTTTTCTCCATATTAATGGAGCGACTTCCTAAAACAAAAATGTGATCAGTTACTTTTCTGCTTAAAACATTTTAATACCTCCATAACAGATTAGTATCCAATCAAGGGTGGCATCATTTATGTTTTCTCAGTCACTTCTTACCTTATCACTACTCCTACATTGTGCCAGTCCCCAACAGATACAGACACCATCCATTCCCATGCCTTTACTTAATGCCTTAATGCTGGCAGGCCTTTCTGTCTTTTGGCCATACTATGCCCTTCCCCAGAGAATAGTCTTCTTTCTCTCCACCTCATCCCCACCCTAAGCTGGCAGATACAAACTATTCATCAATCAAAATGTACCAAATGTTACTACCTCCATGCATGTTCTTCTTTCTTCCCTTTTTGTGGTATTTTCTTATAACACATTGTTTTTTAAATAGTCTCTTTTCCCTTACTGTAATGTTAAACTCCTTAAGATTAGCTGTCCTAAGTATTCCCAGTGTGTAGTAAAGAAAGAGGTTAAAAAATACATATTGAATGACAGAATTACTAGAGGAACAAAATTCCACAAGGATAATTTTCTAGTTTTTCCAACCTTTCACTCTATTCCTGAATTGGTCTTCATAAACATGAAGATCTTCATTTTATACATTGTTTTTGATTATATTTAGGAGTGTGCTAAAAATGCATAAAATAAATGATTGGTTAATTAATAGTTATAGTGACATAGTTCTGACTTTGTACTGTCTGACATTAAAAAAACGTGTAATAACAGCACATCTGTTTCATTTCAGAGTTTGGGTTTTTTTAGATCAGAGTAAGATCAGGATTTTGTTCATAATTTTATCATGTAACTGTTCTTTCACATTGAACTTTCTGCCTCAAAATAATTAGATTTGGGGGCAATAAATGTCCTTTTTTGTTTGATTAAATGAAAGAATTCTTTACTAACTTTGTTCTATGTTACAATAAGAATTAAAACACATAATAATTTGCATTCACAATGTGAAAATTTATATTAAAAAATTAAAATGTGAGTTAGTTGAGCTTTTTACATCAGGAGTCATTTAAATTATGGTTATAGTTATGAGAACTCAAAAAAAGGTAGTTTTTATCACCTCAAGTCACAATTATTTTCCAACTAGAATTTAAAAAAAATTTTGGCTTAAAGATAAAATTCTATGAATATTATATTAATATGTCTAATGTTCTTTCATTGAGTCCCTCTTTCTCCAACCATGTATTTTGTTAAAAGTAAAATGTGAAATCTATACTGTTATTGTGTGATTTTTTTCCTAACAAAATGAAGGTATAATCATAACATCCACTCCACCTCAGAGAAAAGATTTTATAACAAGAAATACAGCAAGCCTTCTTTACAATTCTTAAAGTTCAAGTATTTGCACAAGTTTGAAAAGAAAGAAACATAAAGGGAACTGTTTAGAGTATGAAAACTTGTAGAAGGTTCTATTTTAAAGCTGAGCATTGAGGCCTTCTAACATAAACTGTGAATTATTTTCAATTTTTACATGGCTCACAATAGAAAGCATTGACCTGACTGATAAACTGTAGAACAGTCCAGTTCAGAGCATGTAGTCACAAGAAAGTAAGTGAATGTAGGTAACAAAACTGAAAGAAGTACCTGTTTGAAACAGGAAGGGTATTCCTTTGAGCCATGATGTTATTAATATTGCTGAGAAGGGTCCATCTATGACACAGTCTGGTGTGTTAGTTTTTGGGACAAAGTATCAAAGGCACAAGTTTAATGACCGGTCTAATATCACAAAGCCAATTTTTTACTGATTCAGGAATAGAGTTGAACCTTCTCACACTCCTCTCCCATCATGCCACATCTTTATTCATAAGGTGTTTCCTGAGCAAAACACCTGGACCTGAGGTGGAAAGGTTCCAAGCAAGCCCCATCGTATGTAAAAGTGAACACATACACACCTGTTTAAGCAATTGTTTGGGTTCCCCGTGTTAGCATGAGCATGAGGGCAGATGCGTAGTCAGCAGTAGAAGAAAATTTTCTGGTAAAAGCCTCACTTCTTCTTCTTATGTTTAATTCTCTTTTTTTCCTAATTTTAATCACAATTTCATATGTTCTCTATTTTTATAAAGCACTACGAAAAGACAAGTCCTATTAAATAATTAAGATTAGCTTGATTGTATCATTCAACTATGTATACATATATGAAAACATCACATACATATGTAACACATATACAACTTGTCACTTCTCTACTAAAATAAATAAATAAATAATAACAGTATAATGGACATTTCTAAGTCAAGATAGTGAGGAAAGTCACACTGAAGCAATTTATGTGAAAAATTTTGGCATTTCACTATGTAGGTTCAAACGTTAGCCCTGGCCTGGGTAAACATGGGCAAGTTATTTAACCTCTCTGTGCCTCAGTTCTCCTGTCAAAGGAGGATAGAAATATTATTTTTGCAGAAATTTGTGAGGAGTATATGAGTAAAAATGCCTAAATACTTAAAACAGTGCCTGGTGCACAGTAAACCTCTGCCTAAATTTTGATCATTATCATATATATTATTGTTATCTTATTATTAAACCTTTAATACAGGTATTCACATCTAAATATGAATAAGGGCAATTTTTTAGCTTTTATGGAATATTTAAAACTATATATTAGCAGTATTATGGGGTACATTTATGACTCAGAAAATGGTAAATAGAAAGAAATACAGTGCAGTGGCAATTCCATCTCTAACCTATCAACCCCATCCCCTATACACTTCCTGAGGGCACTGTTGTAGTAACATATTACTTTAAATAAGCTCAACTGACTTTACTTGAGACAGATGATAAATCCATCTGATATTGTTGGTGCATAATGTTTACACTTTTAAAATTTTATTGTAATTTCCATTCTACTATTTTAAATCCTTTCCCTTTTTCAAAGCTAATAACACCTCACCCCTATTTTTTATTATTATTCTTATTATTTTCCAGTCTGACTTTTAGCTCCCACAGTCTTCCAAGCTCCAAAGCACCCAAGGACATCCCTTTACTCCTTGGATGAGTCCTATTCCTAGTAGGTGAATATAAAGAAGCCAGTACATCAGCAGATCAACAAGAAGGTGGCCCTCCACTGATAAGGAATCTCATGTGTTTGTTTATTTATTTGTTCATATATTCATGTACTTATTCATATAGCAAACACCAAAATCTACATTGTCAGATACTGTATTGGGCATTCAATATACATTATTTCACTTGGCTCTCAAAATGATACCATCTGTCTCTTATTTGCACTAATATAATTATCAATTCCCATTTGTACATGAAGAAACTGAGGTTCAGAGGTTTTAAGTAACTATCTTAAGATAGTAAGTGTTAGACACATCTTGCTGACTTTCTCTATAAATAATGGAAATGTAATCTTATCTGGAAAATATTCACCTAAGATTATGGCTGGCTATTGTCCACTTATTCATTCATTCACACATAAAATAATTCATCTATTATATTTGCAAAAGCTAGTTGTACACCCAGTCCTGTGCTAGGTACTAGGAGAAAGTCTGCCTTCAGGGAAAAGGGCAGTATTACTTACCAGTGCTGATGTTTAAAATATGTTAACTTACCTAGTTCAAGAATAAAAATCCTTACTCTGTCCAACTACTAGAAAAATTTTCATCCTGAGGCCTAAATGAAACTGTTCTACCAAATCTGGCTCAAGTGCAATATCCTATACCATCTGGGACTGATTGCCAAGACTGAATCATTCTTTTTTAATAAATGCTCTTTGAATTGTTGCAAGCCTTTGAGTAATTTGCAGAGTTCTGAAGAGGCTTATATTGACAATTTTTGTTAAAGTTCTCATTGGTTTTATAGAAAAACAGATTTTCCAAGGTCCTTTTTTCTGTCTTTCCAGAATTCTAGCCTTGCTGTGATTTTAAACTCTCTTCTAGTATTGTGTTCTTGTCTTATTATTTGTGACCAAGTTCACTATTATCCTTCAGTTGTAGTGGCTGAGACTTGGCTTTGATTTGTGTGGCAATAGTTAAATATCTCCATTACTGAGGTGGTGCTACCTTGTTTAATCCATCTTCCTGAAAATCATGTTGCTGAATTACAGTACTGATCTCTTCTGCTTAAAGACTATTTTAGGAAGGTGATCCTTGCTGCTTTCTGTGCATTTATCTGGGGCAGAACTTAGGAAAGAGGTGAAGTTACTCCTAAAAAAATATATTAGTCCTGCTGTTAATCCTTGTGTATGCTGTAACTTATGTATAAAATGAAGGTGCCTCTCTGAGATTTATTCTGACTGGCCCTTTGTTAGTGCTCTCCAGAGTCTACACTGCTCACAAACAGCCCAACATCACTAGGATAGCCACATTAGTCAGCTATCATATAATAAATGCTTAACTCAGATTAGAGGGCAGAGAGCTCCTTTCCTGAGATCTGTTTACCTGCTTACATGGTTTGGATTCTAAAATACTTCTCCCAGTCTCTCAATATATATTCCATTCCTTACTGACCACATTATGTCTGATTTGAGCCCTGTGTTGTCATATTATATAATGACTATAAATCAGCTAGTAATCATTGTAATCATTGTCTGGATCAGGGGAATGCACACAGACTCCACTATACCTGCTCAAACTCTGAGTCCCACTCCACAAACAGTGTGTGCCCACACTGCAGATTAAAGCCTCACTTTTGCCAGAAGGACACATGCAACCACACCAATCCTGTCCTTCCTCCTCTCTTTCTCCCATTCTCTGACATCCTTTTCCCCTTTGTCTTCCCTTAGTCACTTTTGTCACTCACATACCTAATCTAAGCATAGCTTTACCTATTCTCTCTCCTTCTTGGTTGGTATTCAGCTTCCCCATATTTTCCAAGACCACAGACCACATTATTTTATTTGCTGCTTTCCTTTAAAATAGTACTTAACACAGATACATTACTCAATAAATATCAGCTTCTATCATTGTTATTTTACTTCTATCTATTTGAAACCCTGGGAAGACCCAGGGTCTCGGATTTTTCTCTGACATTAATTGCAGGTGCTGTGTAGTCTAGCTCAAGTTCCTCTTCTCTCTGTCACCAAAACATGAGTGTGTTGGAGTGGAGGAGGAAGTTGACCTTGACTTTTTTGTAAGACATACAATTATTTGATACTTATATGGAAATATTACTGGCATATGGAGATCCCATGCAAATTCCTACTATAGCATTTTTGTTCTGTTTATGCTCATGTTTGCCTTCCAGCTTGATTTTCTAATTCATTACACAGACTCTACCACTTCTAAAAATCTTCCATATGCATTCCAAGTCCCAATGTTGTTTTTCTGTGGTCTCCTAAAAGTACTCCAATCATGTAATGCCATGCATGATGTTGGGGGGTGAGGAGAAACTTCCCCTTTCCCCCAAAGGTTCACTGAAAGATAAATTCACAATTAAGGAAGATTAATAAGACAAAGAGGTTTTACCATGTGCACAGGGAGAATGACAAGAGTGATTACCCAATATCCCAAGGAGGTCCAGAAAATGTTATACCCTCCTTTTAGAGGGGAGGGGGAGATGAGGAATATAGGTAATTCTCTTTAGGAGCAATAAACGGTTGCCCTTAAATGGATGAGGGAAACAGATTGATTTGTAAATTAACCTGAGACCCAGATATTATGTTTAAAATGATGTGGGCCAGGTCTGGTTGCATTCTTGATCTTCTTTCCTGCAATATATTGAGATAACAGGGAGGGGAAGGGAAGTCAATTGTTCTTTTGAGGGATCCTTCTGGTTATGCAGATAGAAGGAAAGCCCTTTCCAATGCCTGTTGATCTCTAAGGGCCTTTAATTCAAAATACTCTTTATACCAAGGATTTGGGGGTTAAATTTCCTGAGCTCCTTCAATGATCATTACTTTTGTATATGCCTTTGTCCCAAATTTCAGTAGCTACCCTAAGGCCCTAGTCTGTCTTAGAAATATACAGAAATATACATACTCATGCTTGTACATTCATAAATGGAAATTTTTCTTTAAGTACAGAATAATTAGACAAAATATAATACTTTATAGTAAGTTAGGTCAGAATGAATAAAGCAAGCCCAGACTTACAACTATATTGTAATAAAACCTTACACATTCATAAAAAAAAAATTTCTCGGAGCATAAAGACTATTCAATTAGACTTTTTGATGGTAAAATTTATTCTAACTAAAACCTCACCTGCATGCTGTGCCTTTTCTACTCAAGAATTGGAGAGATCTGTGCAGATCCTGCACCTGTTGAGTTATATAGAAAATCTACAGGAAACCAGGAGTGCAAGTGCATGTAATTAAATACAAAAGATTATAATAAAACCTTAGGTGGCTATGGTTTCTGTTATTATTTTAACTCTCCATGCTCTTATACATCGTATATCATTAGTGGGCAAAAATCACATAATAACAAATTACTAGCCTTATGCCTAAAGTTAGACAATATATATTATGTGAACATCTATGGCTATTCTGAGCATACAAAATGATTAAGCCAAACAGGTTATCACGTTGTGTTTATGAATTTTGATAACTAGTGGCCTTGTGTTAGGCGTGTCTGTGACTCTGGAGAGCAGATTTAGGTTCAGCCTTGTGGCAGCTCCTGCAGGTGCTAATCAGGAGAGCTGCTGTGACTAAAACTGAAGTGGAAGTTGCAGCTGCCTGGGAGATGATTTTCATTAAAGCTGCCTGCCAGTGGCAATACAGAATCCAGACTGGATTTTAGAAACAAAATGTGACACTTGCAAGGTACCTGGACACAATACTCGTAATTTTCTAATGGTGGCATTGTGCCTTTTCATCACGAATGGAAATAAAATCTTTAAATAATTGTTGACATAAATTTCACCCTATAACAAACTGGCTAAATGTGAACATTTCCATATTTCTTTGTAAATAATAATTATGACATGTATGTTGGTTTGCCGTTAAACATAGACATGTTTAGCATTTAAAATTAATTATAGCTCTGGACAAAGACTAGAAGATAATTTTGAATTGTGTTAAAGTAATGAAACTGTGGATATTTTTTTTCTTTTTTCTGTTACAATATGGTCATGTTATTTTATTATAGTAAAGTAAATGTAGAGATATTGATTAAAAAATTTGGTTCATTCAAAGACAAAGGTTAATCTTGAATTAGCATTTATATTTTATAAATTTGAATTAATACTGATTATATATATATAAAAAATACTCTGGTTTTATCCTTGATTTAAAAAAAGTAGCCCTATTTATGTAATTCTTTCTATTAATAGTATAATAACAGATATTTAGAGAAAAAAGGAATCCTCTAATAGACATCAGTTAGAATTTCTATGGCTAAGATGGAGATTTATTAAATAGTATTATCTTAGTTATGTTAGTGTGAACTAATATAGAATCTTAAGCCCCCCCCCAGCTGATTGAATGGACCCCCTCTTGGCCAAGGGGACCCCAGAAATGCCCTAAAGCTGAGATGTTGGCCATGAGAAGGGATGTCAGACATGCCTCGTCATTCCCTGTTCCCTTCTTGGAGATATCATTTGTAACTCACTAGGAGGCCTAAGGCTATTCAAGACAAAGCTTGAACCACACCTGCAGGTCCTCATTTACTTAACAGATCACTTGAGTCTAGGTATGTGTCTGGTGGCTTTTCTCTGAGTTCAGCACTTGTTCCAGAGGCTGCATCAGACTAATGAGGACAAGTGGTTTGAGGAGAAGGAAAGGGAGCTTTATTAATTTGCCAGCAAATGAGGACTAGGGCAGACTCATGTCTTGAAGTACCACAGTTCTGTCTATAAGCAGAAATACAGAGCTTTTAAAAGGAGGGTTTTCAGCTTCAGGCTATTGCTGTTTAACTGTAGCTGTTGGTTCTGATCCATCCCATCTTCAGCAAAGACAAAGACAATCTTGTGACTTCCACCGGACCTCCGCCTGGACAATTCTGTTGAGCCATTTCCTGTGGTACTAAGAACAAAGGACACTCCCTTCCTCTCTGATTCCTATCCTTGGGTAGGGGTGCAGGTTTTAATTCTCAAAAGGAGTGGAGGAGGTTTTAAAGAGACAGTTGATAAAACATTTTTACCCCTTTTCAGACTGTTCCTTCTGTTACAGGATTAGCAGACTTCCTTATCTTAAAACATTTCAAGCCTTTAGACAAAGCTTCATCTCTTTAAACAATTACAAATCAAAGAATCTTTAAACTCACCTATTATAACATGTGATCCCCAGGCTTTGAGATGTTCTGCCTTTTCAAATCAATGTACACCTTCCATGTATTGATTTATGAGTTTACATATAATTCCTGTCTCCCTGAAATGTATAAAACCAAACTGTAACCCAACCACACTGAGTCCACTTGCTCAAGGCTTCTTGGGCTTGGCTCCAGGCCATGGTCCTCATACTTGGCTCGGAATAAATCTCTTCAAATTATTTTACAGAGTTTAGGTTCTTTTCTAAAATGTTAATGTTAATCTATGAATTCCAGATGGTAATCTATAAAATAATCTCTATCAAAGGACTTAATTCTTCATTAAGATAAATTTAGTACTTAGAAACTATATTGATAACAAAAGACAGGCAGTGTTATTTTCCATGGGATATAAAGTGAGGAGGAATATTATAAAGTTGGTATTTGTCTTCAGGCTAAAAAAAATCCTCCTGTCCATTGCTGTATCTCAACAAATATATTATTTCTTTAATCACATGTATATAATATCTGATTTTAAAAAATAAATTAAAATTTATTTGAGAAATAGAGGAAACATCTTAGTCCAAGACTATTTCATACCATCTTCCCTTCAAGCTATTTTCCTAGCTTGTTGGATATTCTTTCCATGTCTTTCAGACTAGCTGATGGGAGTTTACAATTATACCGCATCTTTGACATATACTGTGTGCATAATAAATATTAGTTTACTAAATGAATATTTCTAGTTTCTACTAGTACAACTGAAAGGAATTCAATCTCTCATCCTTATCAGACTGTGCTCCAGAATGCATAAAATCTGAGTGTTTGAAAGATTTCGAGGCAGTGGCTGTTAAGAAACATACCTGAAAATTTATGATTACTGAGCAAAAATAATTAGATTGCTGTTAACAGTATACATTTATAATAGTGTCTTTTAAGGTAAGTATAATAAAGTGCTTCTTGTTTTAGTTATTAGAATATAAAGTCATTATGTCAGGTTTCAGTCTCAAATGTTTGTTCTTAGAGGGTTCATGGCCAAAGAATGACCAGCCATGCCAAAGTAAGGCAAGCATGAAAATGAGGTTTGTTGAGGAGAGAAAGATAGGATTATAGGCCAAGAGCAAGATATAGGTTTACAGAGCAAGATACATATGCCACAGATGATGACCAGACCCAGTGGCTCAGCAAAGGGAGAGCAAGAGGAAAGGTGCAAAAAGGGCCTGCTTATGGTCTGCATCTTGTTTAATAGTGCCCAGATTGGGACCACCCTAGTGGCTCAGACATCACCATGGACCCACTTTGATTGGACAGTCGGGAGTGTATTACTACACATGCAGGTTGTTCTAGGTCAATTTCCAGATTCTATGGTACCTATGCTTCTTGGCCTGTGGGCTGGAGAGTCTTCTGCATTCTTCTGCAGCTGGTGTGCAAAGTTGATTGGCAGATTTGTACGTTATTCCCTCCTCCCCCAGGTATGGCAGTCACTCTGGAGATTAGAGGGCAGGACCAAGATGGGGGAGCACCCACTTTTATCCCTAGGAGACCTGCAATTCCCTGCTATCTACCTAACAATTATGTTTTTGAGCACCAACAGAAAAAATGAAATCAACCCACAGAATTCATGAAAGGAAGATCCTAAGATTCTAAGGAAGGAAAAAGAGGTTTTTAGAAACCTCTCAAATTGCCACAAGCTAGTGCCAGCTATGGGCATTCTGATCATAGACCATCTGAGCACCTTTACATGTTCTTCAAATACAGAAATTCACTGGTGCTTATCATAAAATCTCTCCAGGTAATAGAAGTCCTAGGGGAGACATAAAATTTGCAAAGAAGAAAAGAAAGAAATGGTACTGCTTGGGAATATGAAGCTGCCAAAAAGCTGTAGAACTTGTCTCCATCCTTCTATGAGGTTGCCATCTCCACTTACAGTTAACAAATAATAAAAACTAAATGTGTATGTATCGTTTGAATATGTGTGCCTAACAAGTGAATATAAACACATGGGTTGTTCAGTTAAATTTCTGTTTAAATTTTTGTAGAATGCTAATCATTATATCAACTCTCCCACTCCAATCTGAGAATAAATTTCTTTATCCTTAATACATGGTGCGTGGCAATTGCCCCCAAATTATTAACCTCCCCATTCCAGGAACACACTGTTGTTATTTACAGCAGTGTTTTATAATGCAGTATCCTGCTTCAGTTTGTCCTTCTCAACGTCATATTTGCTCCAGCTTTTATTCCTCTCCCTTCAATCTTAACATGGGTTCAATTCAGGTGCATTATTATGTCATCTGAAATACAATTATGAACTAAAGTTGTCATATTTTAAAATCATTCTCTTCTCATCTGAGACAAAGGAAGAGAGTAATGTGAGAATGTAAGATGCTGCAAGAAGGTCTGTTCATGCATTACTCCCAAAATATACCTTGTACCTGCATTTTCTATACCTGCTTGAGACTGGCTTTTTATGAAAATCCACCCTTACAAATTGTTTCTTAAAGCTGTATTTGAGTTTCTGTAATCATTCCTTAATATAGAAATACATATAAGAATGTGAATAGGCTTTTCATACATGTACTCAAATTATATTTTGAACTATGAAAAAATATCCTTTCCTAACCTCAATGAATGTGTCAATTTTATGGACATTTTAAATAGTTATCTTTGACTAGGAATAGTTATTACATGAGTTGTGGAATTTATAAAAATAGATACTCAAGCTCCAACACTGCTATTAATTCTGATGTAGTGTTCAGAAGCACCACACCCTCTGTATAACTTTTAATGATCCACAAGTTATTACTTAAATCTCAACATCTATTAAAATTAGAAATGCTGCTTAAGGTGGAGCTTCCTTTATTCACATTTAATATGTCCAATTTTTCTATGTCTTAGAATACACAGTGAAAATAAATAACAGTCACATTTCAACTTCAGTATTCAAATTTTCTGATTTATGTCCTGACCTATTATTTAAAATAAAACAAATATCTCCCATACCTTTCTCTACAAATACCTTAGTAAAAGTTTTAATAGTAAACATATGTAGTGTGACTATCAAGGGGCAATGGAAGACAAAGGAACAGAGCTACTTAAGATGATGCTACATACTCAGGAGTAGGTTAAATGTGAAAGTGTTCTATTTCTATATACCTAAACTCTGCTGAAAACACTAACTTTTGTACATATGTAACAGCTGAAAAGATTTCTTCTGGCTATAATCTAACTTCAAAAATAAATTGCTTTACTACAGACTAGGTCACTAGCAATGATTGTTAGTATATTTGAACATTAATATCTGAAAAGCCTCACAGGAACTTGATGCCATGAATTATGAGAAAGTATTGAATTGTTAACTTTAAATATCAGCAAATGAACTGTAAAAAAGATTAATACTGTAGATATGCAGTAATTTCCTGATGCACTCATACATACATAGACACACACATACACACACACACACATCTAATCATTATAATTTGGAACACTTTTGAAAAAGAAGCTTAATTAATCATTTTTTACCTTAGGTATAACATAATGTTTTTAAAAATAAAATCACAGAACTCAGACAATTATCACTGAAGTTTAGGTGTGCAAGATTTTAAGTAAAGTTAAAACAACTGTCTGTTCCCTTAAAAACAAACAAATCTTAGAAATTTACCAAAGTTTTCAATTTAATAAAAAGAGTGGTGTACTGTATTTTATGTACCATTATAAATATTGTTGTATAAATTACACACAGAAAAACTCCATTAATAGAATGGTGGAAGAATGTAATAAGGAAAAAAAGAAAAATTAATTAAAATATAAAAATATGTGCAAAAAATTAAATATACCTAGCTGATAGGGTCAGTGCTTCTGCAACTGATACAAGATGAGGACTGTTTATAAATCTGCCCTTTTTTGTTTACCGGCCATTCAAAATTCCCTGTTTCCAGCCAACACGCCAGCTCTTACATTTCTTTACTAGGGATGGAAACTAGGTGATTTAAAGCTTCGTTACTAAGGAATCTGAATCCTATCTACATTTTTCTTCTAATATTTAGCACTGATGGTGACATAAACAGGGAACTTCGGGAGATGCTCTAGATTCTGCTCATACTCTTCCCTGCCCCTATGCCATTTCTCTAGCACCATGTTATTTCTCCTTGATAGTAAAGATCATAAGCCCAGTTGACACCTTAAACCCACATTGTATGATTACCCAATATCCCAGAGGGATCCAGATATTTTTATAACTGCCTTTTAGAGGTCAAGGGGAGATAAGGAATATAAGTAATTCTGTTTAGGGGCCATAAATGGTTGCTAGGGAGGATGAATAGATGGGGGAAACAGATTGACTTGCAAATTATTCTTTTTACACATTAAATTAACCTGAGAGACAGGTATTGCCTTTAAAATGATTTGGGCCAGGTCTGGTTGCATTCTTGATTTTCTTTCCTGCAATATGGTGGGATAACAGGGAGGAGAAAGGAAGTCAATTGTTCTTTTGATGGGTTCATCTGGTTATCCAGATAGAGGGAAAACCCCTTCCAAAGGCCTGTTGACCCTAAAGGGCCTTTAATTCAAAATGCTTTTTATACCAAGGAGTCATAGTTTGGAGTTCTATTTCCTGAGTTCTTCACCAGCTAACTCCCAAGTAATTGGAATAGGAAGCAGTCATCCTTACATTTTTTGGGTATAGCAAGTTATCCAAAGAAACATCATTTAGGGGAGGAAAATTATATAGGTTACAATTCCAGTTCCTGAGGGAGCAACTTCTGAGAAGTATTAGGTCATTAAATATGAAATGTCTGATTTCGAATCAAAAGTGTAGTTTATTATATCTCAAACAAAAAGCAGTACAATTAATCAAAGTATGAGCCTAAACTGTCGACATTGTGCCACCTTAACAGTAGCTTGTTTATGCCAGCAGCTAAGAAGCCTGGAGAGTGAGTGGCGATGAAATCTCAAAAGATATTTTCCACACCTTGTTGAGAATTGAATATTTTTCCTTGCAAGAAGTGGACCAAAGCCTGGAAGAAGTGGTAGTCAGTTGGTGAAAGGTCTGGTGAATACGGTGGATGACAGAGTTTCTAAGCCTAGCTACTGTAGTTTGAGAAGCATTTGTGTGACATGTGGTTGAGCATTGTCTTGCAAGAGAATTGGTCTGTCTCTATTGACCAGTTTCAGCTGCTTAATCACACGCATCTTCATCATTTCATCCAATTGGTTTCAGTAGACATCTGTTGTAATGGATTGAACATGTTTCACAAAGCTGTAGTAGATAATACCAGCGCTGGACCAGCAAGCAGACAGCATTAGCTTTTTTGATGAATATTTGGTTTTGCACTGTGTTTCAGCACTTCATCTTTATCCAACCATTGTGCTGAACACTTGCAATTGTCAAAAAGAACCCATTTTTCATCACACGTAACAATATGGCATAGAAATGGTTCACCTTTATATCGTGACAGCAAAGAAAGGCAAGCTTTAAGACAATTTCTCTGCTGACGCTAATTTAATTCATAGGGGACCCATCTATCCAGTTTCTTTACCTTGCCAATTTGTTTCAAATGGTCTAATACTGTTGGATTAGTAATGTCAAATCTTGCTGCTAATTCATGCTTAGGTTGAGATAGTTTCAATTCCACTACAGCTTTCAGCTCATCATTATCTACCTTGGTCTCAGGTCTCCCACGTGGCTCATTTTCAAGATTAAAATCAGCAGAACAAAACTTCTCAAACCATTCATGTACTATGCTTTAATTAGCCACACCTTTCCCAAACACTTTGTTGATATTTCCACCTGTCTGTGCTGTATTGGTTCCATGACAGAACTTACATTCGAAAATAACACAAATTTTGGACTTATCCATGGTTTCATAAAAGTTGCTCTAAAAAAATTTGAAAGATAATCATAATCTAAAACATGCATTTGAAAGACTGAGGATATACCTTCAGAATAAACATAGAACAAGAAGTGTCAAAGTGAAATATCAGAGATATCAACTATCAAACTTAGTACTTAAGGAAATCGGACATTTCATACTTAATAACCTTAGCACAATAATCTCCAAAAATCCACTCTTCCATAAATGCAAAGAGAGCAATTGCAAAAACTGTCAAAATCAACAAATTTTGGAATCAACCTTTTTGGAACTCTGGAAATTAACTAAAAATGATTTGCAACAACCTAAAGAGTGTTTATATCTATATCTTCATATATAAAGTCTGAATCTCAATAAGAACAGTGTGCTATATATTTTATGTTTAAATTCGATCCTCTATCACCCCAACTCTGTGGTAATCTTGAAAACTACAAAAGCTACAAAGAAACAGCCACTTAACTTAGAAGCTACTGGATGGAACAAAATTAGATGAGAGTACCCCAAAATTCCAGAGAATTGTCACTATTTGTCCTTTGTGGAAGATCACTAAGAAGCTCCATTTTCAGGGATTGTGTATATTTTATCTTCCTCTGCACAAACAGCCTTATGTTCAAGATACTTGTCAAAAACAATTAGTAGCAATTGTTTGTTATCATAGCTGCCTGGGTGGCATCACCAGTTGGAGTTAATAAGAGGCTAATCAAAAAATAAAAAAGGGAAAACCGGGGAATGACATGTCCACAGGAAGCTTTAGAAGCTCTGACATTTCTGGGAATCTAGAAAGCCACATGTATATTCAAGGGTGTACACATACTAATGAAAGACTTGAGAAGGTACTAATCTCTGCCCCTTAGCTGACCTTGATTATCTACACAAGCAGAAAGTCAAGACTAAGCCAGAGTGGTCAACTGCCTACCAGAATATTAAAGGTCTGCTGCTCCCAATACAAATACAGCACCCCTCAGCCGATGTCTGGTAGATTTGAAGGAAATCTGTGTTCAATCTCTGTTCAATCATTAGCTGACCACAAACTGAAGCAAGCAGAGACTTGAGTAGTACATGTGACATAGAATATATAATCTACAGAATTTGTCCTGAAAAGTAATTAAACAAACAAACAGCAACGATAACAAACCCTAGGGAAGAGCATAGGGTGCAATCTGATTTTCAGAGTTGGAAAATTGTATTAAAATGTCTAGTTTAAAATTAAAAAATGAGATATGCAAAGAAACAGGAAAATATGGGCCATACAAAAGAATAAAAGCAGCCAGTAAAATACCACCCCCAAGAAAGTCTAGATGTTGAATTTTGTAGATAAAGACTTTCAATTAGTCATTTTAAATATATTCATGGAACCAAAGAAAATCATGTCTAAAGAACTAAAGGATAGCAAAAGATAGATTTCTTACCAAATAGAAGATATAAATAAAACATAGAAATTATAAAAAAAATTGAAATTCTGGAGTTGAAAGAAAAATAACTTAAATTTAAAAATCACTAGAAAGGATTAATAGTATATTTCTGCAAGCAGAGGAAAGAATCAGTGATCTTGAAAATAAATCGAGATTATCCATTTTAAGGAATTAAAAAAAATGAATGAAAAAAAATAAACAGAGCCTTAGAGACCTGTGAGACACCAGCAGGCACACCAGCATATATGCAATTGAAGATTTTAAATGAGAGGAGAGAGAAAAGGAATATTTGAATACATAATGGCTGAAAACTTCCCAAATTTAGCTGCACATCTCAGAAGATTAATGAAGTTCAAATTGGATAAATTCAATGATATCCACATGTAAATATATCATAAGCAAAGATTTGAAAGACAAGGACAAAGAGACCCTTGAAAGTAGCATGAAAAAAATGACTCAACACACATAATGGACTGTCAATAATATTAATGTTGGAAACCATCGAGGCCAGAAGGCAGTAGGGGGACATACTCAAAATGCTGAAAGAAGAAAGATTATCAGCCCAAGAATTTTGTACTCTGCAAAACTATTCTTCAAGAAATTAAAAGAAATTAAAACATTCCAGATAAAAACAGAATTTTTCACTAGCAGATGAATCCCAGAAAGGAGTCGTTCGGGTTGGAATGAAAGAAAACCAGACATTAACCTGAATCCAAAAAAACAAAATAAAATAAGATACAATAAAATAAAAAAAAGTCACTAGTGAATGTAATAATATAGGTAAATATAAAAGATACTATAAATGTAGTTTTTGTTTGCTACTCTTTTCTTATGATTTAAAATACTATTGCTTGAAGCAATATTTTAAAAACTTTTTTGATATGTTCATAATGTATAAAGATATAGTTTGTATAAAAAATTATATAAAGGCAAAGGGATGGTGCTACATTGCAACAAATTGTTTTATATGCCATTAAAATTAATCCAGTATTAATCTGATCTGGATTGATTTTAGTTAAGATGTAAATTACAATTACCAGGGTAGCCACTAAAAAAAAATCACTCAAAAACATGTAGTGAAAGAAACATCTAGAGCATTAAAATATAAAATATAAAAATTACACAATTTCAATAATTAGATCAATAATATTAATGATTGATTTAAAGTTCAACCTTAATAATAAAATTCTGAAATAATCACTTTACTATGTTAGTGTTTACTTTTTCAATCTTTTTTTAAATGTTCACATGTATTTGTACCCACACATTTATTTTAATTTGACATGATATTAAAAACCTTTTTTAGTCTCAAGTTTGAATCTAAAGTATAAGATGGAAAATTTTAAAATATGTTTTCTGTGGAAAGTAACATCTTATTTATACATATGTAAACTGGTATTTTATATGTTGTATATAATAAAATATGTATATGATTTCATGGCCTGAGTTCATAAATGTTAATCATATAAAATATTTTAAAATAATTGCTTATGATTTCATAATCAGTGAAAGTTAAAATCAAATCCAGTCATAAATATTTGCATACTCATGTGATTTAAAGAGCCACCAGTAATAAACATGATCCTTATCCTTTATCTAAATAATAGAGTTTTATTAATCTGAAAACAGTTTAAAGAATTCTTTACCCACAAAGTCTTATAAAGCATATTAATAAGCAAAAGTTGATATAATTTAAAATAAAGTGCCCCATTGAAATGCTTTTGGTTTGTGAGCACGTGCAAATTTGTTTGGAGAAGTTATTCTCTCGACATTCCCTTCACATGGGGATTTGTGCAATGTTTGTTTTCACTAACAAGGAGAAAAATGAAAAAGCTATTTCAGAACCTGATTTGATTGCTTTGAAAACAAACAAACAAAATGCTTCTTTTTCCTCGTGTCTTTGGGCTAATTGCTCTTCCCTTTAAATATCTGCCTGCGTGTGTTTTTTTGTTGTTTTTTTTTTTCCTTTTCTATTTTCAAAGTAGACTTAATGGTTTATGGGAAGTACTTGTTTAATTTCCTTTTTCATTTTGAAATAAGTTTTCTTTATATTTTCTTAACCTCCTCCAGAATTTGAACTCAACTAATCATCTTGCAGAGTCTACAATTTTAACATCTATCTTATTAGCTATAAAAAATCTATCAATGAGAGAATTTCATTTAGGATGAAAAATAGCTAATGGTTTTCCTAGTAAACATATGTAGATAGACACATATGTAGTATTATAAATAATAGCAAAGATACAGACATTTGCTTAGAATAATTTAATTTGGGGATGTCAGTGTTCCTCCAATTATTAAAGCTCAGTTCACTATAAAATAGTAATTTGGGACAGGGTTTGGAAGTAGACATTTTTCAAACATATTCTTGTGGCTGGTTTATCTAAAAGTGGATGCTAGAGATTTAAATCTGAATTTTTAAAAGTATTTTCTTATTGATTCAACAAAATGCAAGGTAATCTAATTTTAAACAAAAAATCTTTTTAATGACTTTAAGAAAATATTAGTAATATTGACATTTTAATGAAAGAATAAAAAGTATAGCTCACTCAGATATATAATAAAAGAATGTTGTGGTTGGGTCAGAGACTTTTCTGACTAAAGCAATAATTTTTAAATTTAGAATACACTTATACTTTTCCTAAAGGCTGCTTGAATAACAATAACAACAACAAAGAGCCAAAACCATGTATGTTAACAGATACTCTTCTACACGTACTAAAATATTGCCTTTACTTCATTTTTATACCAACTATGTATAGTGGCTATTGTCATCTGCATGTTACAGATGAAGAAATTCATAGAAATTATACTATTTCCCCAAAGTCATACCACTGAGATGTGGCAGACCAGGAAATAAAACTTACCATCTGATTCCAAAGCCTGTGATCATAAATACTACCCTATATAGTGTATTTTAGACTTTTAAAATTGTCATCAGTTCTTTCTCTTTCTCTCTCATACACACACCCCACACAGAAGCACACACACACAAAGACACTGACTTACTGCTCAACGACACTAATGAAACAATTGATAATAGAATATAATGAAATTTCTACGACTTTCATTTATAACTTTCAAATCATATAAAACCTGCACATTGAATATGCTTCTAAAATGTTTTGAGATTGTACACAAGCTATATTAAGTACATATTAGACCCATGCTTTATAGACTGGCAGTAAATTTGTGAGAAGTAATTTTTTAAAAAGCATATTAACTCTAGGTAGTTTCTAATGCCTTTAATGTATAAAAACAATGTACAACTACAGTAATGACAATAGATTTTAGTGGTGATTTTTACTTCAGTTCTTTTAAGTTAGAGATCAAATTTTGTGCTGGATGATATTTTTAAGTTCATCTAGTCTACAGTATCATGCTACTGATGAGGAAATTAGAGCTCAGAGATATTACATGAACTCTCCAAAGCCACAGAGCTAGTTGACAGCAGAGTCAACATGATCTAAATGTCCCCAACTACCAGCTCAGTTCCTCTTCACTGTTTATAGGCACAGTTATAACAGTTTCTCTGCACTTTTTATATGAATTACCTTACTAATAATGTATTAAATAATAACTGTTAGTAAAAAATAAGCACTATCCAAGTGTCTAATATGTATAACATTTTACTAAGGGATCATACAATTTGGGGGCATTATTACAAGGCTGATTTAATATACAGTCAATAGAAAAGTTATGTTACTCAATAGTCTCAAAATACATACATTGTTAGAGGTGAGGATCCTACAAGTAAGTTTTAATTACTTATAGTCCTAAAATCATCACATACATTTCAGGCTGAATATTCTGATGTTTTATGACTAAAATTATTTTCAGTAGCTTTCTTTATATCAATCTTTAATAAAGTTTTAAAGTAATGGTAACAATGGAAAAGCATTTATTTTTTTTTTCAAATAGAGTTGGATAAATTTAATTTTAGGAAACTATGTGAGGTGATGAATGTGTTAATTAACTTGATCGTGGTAATCATTTCACAATGTATACATATTTGAAATCTCATGCTGTACACTTTGAATATATGCAATTATTATTTGTCAATTTTACCTCAGTATAACTGTGGTGGAGCACACATAATATACTCTCACACTTAAGCTTTCTTTTACTTGTCCATAAAATGGATGAATAAATATACATTTACATCATCATATGTGATTACCCTTCCATGTTAGATTTCTAGTACTTAGTAGACATTTCAGACAGAACATCAAAGAAAAACACTGATCTTACTCTGAAAAGTCATCAGATATTTTCCCCCTATGTATTCAGGGTTGCAGTTAGAACATTTAAAAATGTAAATTAATTATACATAAAGATATGCATGATCATCAGCCACTTTCTGTGACTATGAGAGACAAAGAACTAACATTTCTATCACATTTCATAACTACAAGTTAATTTCATACACATCATCTTCAAGAACTTTAAGTTATATAGGCAGATGTCATTTATTTTCCCCATATATTTGAATAAATGTAAGAGAATTGACATTCATAGAGCATTGTGATTACGATAATTAACTGAATAACTTTAAGAAAATAACTCTTATGCACCTTAGTTTTTTAAACTATAGATTAGGTACACTAATATTCACTTTTCCTACTTCAAAGGGTTTCTACTAATACCAATATAAGGCCAGAGAAAAGTGATTGTGTGCAAAGAGTATTTCTTTTTCACCTGTTTTCCCCTGTGTACAACATGAGATAATCACTAAAGTTCTATGTGTAACAAAAATTCTCTTATATATGTAATATATTATTGGCTGCCCATGACTAGGTTTTCAACCTAGTTTAGAATGACTTTAGGTTCTAACTTATGTGACATTGATATTTTTGTTTCCCTCAACATTCATATTGTAGGATTAAAATTTTAAGACATTCTATTTTCCCAACTTGGATTTACTCAAGGTTAGGTTTGTAATGCATTCTTCTTGTTCTCACTTACCCTTGACAGAGATTAAGGGATTTGTTGGATCTATCAGGGCTTTAAGGGGAAGCGTAACTAAACAACAACAGAACACTTATTTTTAAAGAAACTTTTTTATGCTATTCAGATACACAAACTCTCTCCTGTAAAGCCTAATAAGCGTTAGTCCAAAAAAAGGATATTAAACAATGTGTGTTGATGTTGTAGAAAGAATTGATACCTCACTTTAAACATATTACTAGTAAACTAAGATTTTATAGTTGTAGTAAATGAAGCACGTTTACAGACACAATTCCATTAGACGCTCACCTCAGTTAAATTGTCATTTACAAAGGCTTGGGTCATCATTTTTACTACAAATGGTTTTAATCAAAGGAAAATGCTTAGAGGAACAGAACTGGCCAGCATGTTCTGTAATGCAACAGCTCCCCCATCTTACAGACAAAAGAATATAAGCTGGAATTCTTCTTTTGATAAATAATATTAACAATGTCTATATTATTTTTAATCAGTTATGTTTTATTTTCTAAACTCCTGTAAAGATAAGAAACCTTATCATGGATATATCCATTCCCAAATTATCCATTATTTCCACATGATCTTTTAGGAAGGTAAGAATCCTTACAGGACATGGAAAATGATATATCAGTGACTAGGATATTTAAAATTCATCGTGTAAGGATGAATAAATACAGTAATCAATATGCTAAGCTTATTGAACATGTTCTGGTAAAATAATATTTGCACTTATCTACTTGTATGCTTTAAAGTGATGTGTTTCTACACACAATCTTGTTTAAAGTTTCTTATATTTTGATCATTTAATAACAGTATTCAGAGTTTTCTCTCCAAAATTAGTTTGACTCAATATTTGAAGAAATATTTATTCCTTGTTTTTAGTCTTGCAAAAAAGCTGAAAAAAAAATACTAAGCAACTTACCTCATGTCTCCTTAATAATGATTACACAAGTAATTCAATTAAAAATCCTAAAAATTATTTACTCGACAACTTCAATTAAAGAATTTTTTCCTGAAATTTCTGGAAAATTGCATCTGCATATATACAAATTAATATTTCTGAAATTATTTTACATAATTTATAAATTAAAATTTCTCATTCTTGATAGTTTTATGAGGCCCTATATATTATACTATAGAGTTTTTCTATATTTATCAGTATGAAACAAAAATTGTAAGAGTGTCAGAAAAAAATGCCACTACATTTAATATTATAATAACAAGTAAATTAAAGGAGAGTTAAAGGTACTTTTCATTTTACAATGTAGGTTCTCAGCCTATTACATGTAAAGCAGATTAAAAAACTCATCTTTTAACACTATCCAAGACTTAATTCCGTTTGGGAATGCCCCTTTCCCCCCTAACCTGAGAACTTTTCACAGAGAAAGTATTGGTCAAGGATGTTGAACATTTAACAGTCAAGCCATATGAAGACATTTTTAGAACCCTGTAGCCATGTGATGCTGAGACCAGCTTGTTGGCTCGCTGAAGCTGTGCACATTTCTTCCCAAACCTGTATTCACTGACCTCAGATAGTAGCTTGAAATCAGTCAAGGTTGGACTGTTTCAACCATGGAAATTGGCATGGGTTACACATCAGAACCTTCACTCTTCTCTTCTCCAAACCTCCCTCCAGGATAGTTGTTACAAATTTATCAGCAATCTACAGCCTGTAACTTGAAAAATACCTTGTAGTATCAAGAATTTGCTTTTTCTGTACATTCTGTGCAGTATTTCTAAAATTGCTGAGATTCCTCCTGTTGGTAATTCCCTAGCTCTGTGATGCCAGTACAGAAATCTAGAACTCTTCTTTTCGCTTTTATATTTACTGCATCTAAATTGTTATAGAAATACATTTGGTAAATGAAAGCCCATTATCTAATATATTAATTCTAACCTGAAAATTCCATGATTTGTTATCTTCCATGAAATTAATCATTGCCTTACATAATTGATTCAATAGATTCTGCAATTTTGTGAAGTTAGTTTACAGAAAGAAGAAAACTTTAAAATCAATGTAGTAAGTAACCGTCAAACTACAACTTTATTTTTGATGCAAATAATTTGTGAATATGTATAGAATATTAGAACTGTCTGCATACTTTAAGCATTTTCCTTAAGAAATCAACTAATTTAAATGAAAGGCACAAATACAACAGAAGTAGAAGGTAGAGAAAAATTAAAGAAAATAATATAAGAAAATCTAAATATAATGTGTGTTTATTAAAGTGCTTTGAAATTCAAAAATGTAGTGGCATATTTGATGGACTTCAG
This sequence comes from Lemur catta, assembly GCF_020740605.2. Taxonomy (NCBI): domain Eukaryota; kingdom Metazoa; phylum Chordata; class Mammalia; order Primates; family Lemuridae; genus Lemur; species Lemur catta. The sequence continues at coordinate 51,123,485 of NC_059128.1, read as the reverse complement.
TATTTAAATAAAATGTTTCATCATTTAAACAAAATTATTGAAAAATTTTTAATATTTAAGTGAAATTAATATAAAAATGATATATCTGTTTTGCATCAGTTGGTCTTTTTAATATTTATTGCAGGTAATTTTTACCCACCCTTAAAAACAGTGGTTTTCAAAATATAGAAAATACAGACTCACCTGAAAAGCTTGTTAAAACAGTTTCCTGAGTCCCAAACAAGAGTTTCTGGTCCAAGGGTAGACCTTATAAATTGCATTTCTAAAAAGATGCCATCCCATTATGAGAAAAGTTGCTCTAAAAGTACAAATCGTCTAAGTACTGACTTTGTCATCATAGCTAACCACCTTGACACTGACAAATCACTCAAATCTTTGAAACATGAATCAAGCCTTTGTCTAATTAATAAACCTCAGCACCTTTTAGAAGTATAATTAAAACCTTATTAAGGTTATTAGCCTCAACTAGTTGATCCACATAATGAAAAACACGAAGAGCTTAGATTTTCTTAAAAAAATATTTTCTGAAATTCAGTAAGTCAAACATCCATTTTGAATTTACTTTTTCTTATATTATAAAATAATATTCCTACAATGTTAAGATTTCTTCACAAAGTATTTGTCCTTGGAATCAAAGCACTTGTGTGTGCTGCTAGAAGAAAAACCTGCATCTATCCAAATTCTAGCAAAACTTGTGATAACTGGTGATTGGTCAGAAGTAAGCCAAGGTATGCTTGAACTGTTTTGTCTTCTTTTTTTTATTTTTTTAAGTTTAATGTTTATGTTGTGTTTTATCATTTATTTAGTTTTCAAAAACAGTTGTCAACTACTAGTTTGTTTACAGATTTTTTGCATAGCTTGTTATCTTAATATATCTACCACAGGACCTTTCTGCCTCAAAAGGCAAACATTTCAATATTTTTTACATGTCATCATTCTAAATTTAAGTTAAAATATCATTAAGAAAAATCACACAACAATAAAAGTAAGTATCTATGGAATAGCTCAGACAAGACAATATGTACCAGCTTCTGTCATTTTCTATAAAGAAACATTCTTTCTTCTATCTGGGGTTACTTTTTCATAGATAGAGTCCCTTACTAACTCCTTAGGTACCTTGCTCTAGCAGTCTTCTCATTTTAATAAGTGATCCATACTCTTGCCTTTGATTTCTTATCTACCATTTCTCCTTGACCTACTGCAAGGTGGGTCTGTCCTCTGCTCTCACTACTCCACTGAAATTATTCTTGCTAATATCACTACTGATGTTCTACAAATACTTTCCACTTAATCTTTATATGACTAATCTCTGTAAAACATCTGATATTGTTCAACAATTCATTTATTTAAATTCTTTATGTCCTTGCTTTTCCTGATATCATTTTCAACTCCCAATTAAGATATATTCATTTTCAACTTATTTTCACCTCTTTTATTCATCAATTCCTTGGCTATTTTATACTTCTGGGGTCCATCTTTAGTCAGAGGTTATTCACTAACTTATTTAATCCCATGGTTTTAATGTTCATCTATAAATTAATGATTTTAAATTTTATCTCCATCCCAGATTACTCTTCTGAGCTTTACTTATGTATCAAAATGCCTCCTTGAAATCTTTCATGAAAATATATCTAAAAATGGAATTAATTATTTTTACCCAAACTAGTTTTCTTTCTGCATCCATACATTAGTATACTAAAGACCCCAATATGTTCTTTCCTGTCTCTATACTCCTCAGAAAACTTGCCCAAATCTCTTTTTAGAGTCTGGTTCCTATGGCTTTTTGCTGAGCAGACTGGATTATTCCATCCCAATCACAGTACAAATGAACAGCCTAATCTCTGTTCTGGTGTTTGAAGTTGGGGCATAGACAGAATGTGGTATTAGCGGTGGGAGCTGAATTAGATAGTTATGTGAGATGATCATATATGTGCAATGTTTTCTAATGATGGAGCAGGAAAAATTCTGGTCTAAAGAAAAAGGTTAAAAAACCCATATGAAAGGAGCAGCAGAAATGAGACCTTGTGCTATTCTACAAATGTAAAAGATGCAGAAATTAGTTGCTTTGTTTCCCACATCTCTTTAGATCTTCTGTACATCCTTTTTTTTTTTTTTTTTTTTTTGAGTTGCTAGAGACAGTTCTATATAGTTCCAGTAAATTCTGATTGAGATACCTGGAAGTCAACCTACTTTCTTCTAATAGTGAACTGTAATAATTAGCCTTTAGCCCCTATGGATACTAACTCCTTATCAACTCTTGAATCCCATCTTTTCACTCAATTAATAGCCATACCCTCTTATTTCTCATCTAATCTCCTATAATTTTCCTTTAGGGAATATTTTTTTTTTCCGTTCGTCCTCAGTCATCCCTCCATCTTCCATACTAATGCAGGACCAATCCATAGACAATAGAAATTCATGTCTACTATTCTGCATCATTTACTAGCTCCCTGCTGACTAGCTCCCTGCTTCACAGATGAGGTGAAATCACTTGCAAAGCATGTCCAGAACTCTATGTCCAGAACCAGGCAAGCTTCAGATTATCCTGAGGGTTTGTTACTTTGTTCCTTTGTATTTGGCTCATGTCATTCTTGGTGTCTGAAATACCCTTCTCTACCTTGCTGTCAGGATCATTACTACTTATCTTTCCAGATCCTGCTGAAATGTCTATTTTTGCAAACCTTCCTTGACCTATCATATAGTTGATTATTACTTTCTTTGGAATACTCAACACATATACTTTCACACACGTATATATTATTCTACTCTATTTCATTTATTTACTTAAATGCCTTTCCTTCATTCCAGAATATGACCTCATTGTTGGTGGAAAATAACACTTCATTATTCATGAAGCATTGACTTATTTATTATGATCTGCCTAAACTCATAAAGTTATAGGCATAATCCAAGGTAGAGCTAGGTTTCATGATTCTAATGAATGACCACTGAGCTATGTTTTAATCCATAACCTAATTCACTTCTTCTTCAAGAAAAAGTACAATTTTAGAATTATAATAATTCATACTACATCTCATTTAAATATCAAGAAACTCATAAATTCCAAGTCTTATTTAAATTAATTATTCATAGCACTTCAAACTGTGTTACATATTATTGTTTCCATAGAACTGCAGTTTACCTTTTCCTTCTCAAATTCCATAAGTATTTTTTAAACTAACTTCTTTTCTGTAAGTGTGGATGAATCTCTCCTCTTTAAGGAACCTTATCAGTATGTTTGGAGAGCAGAGAGAAGGAGACAGTGTAGTCTAATTGACTTATTCCTTTATCTCCTTCTCTACATAAAGCATGGCAAAGTTAATTTGCAGTCTTTGGACATCAGGTTTTTTCCTTTAAATTTAAAAATAGTAGTTGAAATAGCTGATCTATAAATATCTTTCTAATTTTAAATTTTTGTTCTTGGGAAATCCAAGCATTTCCAAATATGAATAAAAAATAATTTGTAAAGTAATTGTTACCAATCAGCATGTGGTTATATTAATATTTAAAGGCATATAGTATTCTTATATAGTACAAATTAAAAATACATTAATCATGCATTTACTTCACAGACCTGTAGCAGTTATTATCTGCAAAGGTTTCCATGGCAGGCACAAAAGGAAAGTGTCCTCATCCTTTCTGTTTGTCTGATTGTGACTGAATGAGGAAATACAGGAATTTCAGAAACATGGGGATGGGGAGGGAGATAATTTTCACAACTCAGAGAAATAACCTTGTAAACAGAAAAAAGCTTGTTTTATTCCAATAAACAATCTAAAATTTGAGTTAAAATATATCTATAAATTCCTTTTCCCCTTCCAAGGCTGCAAATACCACAAAATATTTTGATTATAGTAACATACATATAAAAGGATAGGTGTTATATATTGAATTAATGATAAATGTCAATTCTCTGATTATAATTTTGAGTAAATCAGAGATATAGTGCAACTTAATGTCAGAGTTGATACAGTACTTATTCAGCTGGAGTTAAGCTTAATAGATTGTATTCCAAGAACGTTTCATCATTAGTTCATACTTATAAATCTTGCAACAAAAATCCTGACAGTAACAGGAAATGGAACATATTATCAATTGCTTTTTCATCATGATTGCTAAATATAAAATAATTCTTACTGGCTTGGATGGCAGTTTCTCAAAGTCAGGTATTTTGTGTGCCCATTATATTGTTATTAACTTAGAAAAATAAAATGAAAACATTTTTAAAATAAACGTGCTATATCCCCATTGAACAACCTCTTGCATGTAAATATTACGTGTATAGCCATATGGCTCTATTTTATATTAAAATGAAAGAGAAGAAATTCAGGTGTTTGAAATCACACACAAAAGAAGTTAAAACAAAGGCTGGCACATTATCTTATACATTGCAACACTTAAGAGATGAAAGAAATAAATATAAAGTTAGAAAATACACAAAACAAAAATAAAGGAAGACTTTGCATTCACCATATTAAAAAGTTCTCACCTTACTTAAATGTGTTCTACATCGAATCTGAGACCCTGAATTTGCAGACTGTCCTTGAAGTTTAATAGCTTTGTTCAAATCTAGGGTTTGTTCTCTTGGGGTACACTTATTACTACTGCCTTTCAATTTGAGTATTTGCTTCTTAATGCACACCATGGCACAGATGCATTGCACTGTAGGGATGAAGGTGAAGTTTTCCCTTTGCCCTCTGAAGGTTGGCTGAAAAATCAACTCACAAAAGGCAGATTAATTGGAAAAAAGGCATACAAAATGTATTAATGTGTATATGGGAGCTTTTAGAATGAAGACACTAAGATACAGGGAAATTATTTTTATTCTAAGGTTCCACAAAGTATGGACAGCCATGTAGAAATATGATTGGACAAAATGGGTATTATTTAATGTTAATAGACTGAGTGGGGAAACCCAGCAAGGCCTGTGTAGATTCTCCTTGGCATTTCTGAGCATACATTTCTTCCTTCTGGTTAGGGAGCAGGACCCCTTCTGAAATGGGAGTCTTATGACCTACAGTCAAACAAGGTAGGTCAGAGGTCAGATAATTTCTTTATGGCTAGTTTTTACACAGAAAGGAGGAGGGAAAGTTAAGAGTAATATTTTTAGGTTTTATGGCTAGCTTTAGGGAAAAGGGGTTCTGGTTTTTATGACTAGACACTGGAGAATGGGACTGAGAGATAGGAGTGCAAGAGGGCAGAGAAAAACTTTTGCTTCTGAGGATACTTCTGAGGCCTTCATTTTAGGGTATTGTTTTCTGAGTCCCAACAACATCAAAGGGAAAAAAAAAATAGCAAATGAACCCCGGTGGGAGAGATTTTCTTACCTAAAAGTCAAACAAAAATACAGTAACCATAAGTTTATACATTCTAAAAAACAGAAAAAATATATTCAAGAAAAGTAAAATTAGCTTTCAAAGAGTAGGTGCCACTTGAACTGAACATTTACTATATGAATGTAAAATTATCTTGCATATTTTTACAAAGAAGAATGTCTTCGCATTTACATTAACTAGTCTAGGTATGATCATTCTACACATTTTGTTTTCCTTTTTTTTTAACATTTTAAGTTTCACTGTAAGTTTCCACTGAAGCATTTTATGCAAAAGTTTCCAGAAATCTCTTTCAGAACTATTCAAAGACATACTGTCCTAGTTCTCCAGTTCCAAGAGGAGACGTTCCTATGTTTGCCTGTTTGGTGTTGGAAAACATGCATATGTTTTGCCTATAAAAGGATATTCTCTTACCAAGGATAAATCAGAAATTATTAAGTAACAAAAGCAGGAAAGAGGATATGGTTGCATAGTGTAAAGATAGACTACAATAAGCAGAAATGAGTTCAGGAGGTTGAGGAATCCATCTCATAACTCATGGGCAATTTTCTAAATGAATGAGTATAGTAATACTGAATCCAATCAAGGTTTCAAATATGAGGTCACGAAAAAGACTTGCCTTATTCTAGTTCACTGCCTCAAACAAGTGTCTGTCTAAAAATTAGTAAAATTTTTACTTTTTATATTACTAGCATTTTCACATTTAAGACAAAGTTAAGATTTAAAACTGCATTTCACCATTCACTAAATTGAAAAAGAAAAACTCATTAAAGTGTTAAAAATATCCATTATATGTGCCTGGGGGTATGTGCATGTTTTAGACAATTCTCATTTTTCTTATAAACTATCTATTTATTTCCATCTTATTAAAAGGGAATAAAATAAACATCTCTTTGGAATACAATACAATGCTTTTGAAAATAGAGAATTAGTGCTTTAAGTATAAAAGTAAAAAGCATTCCTAGACAACATATAGAGACTTTTTTATGTGGTTCTCACTAGTTATTAACTTATAATTTGCCTTTATTCTTTGCTTTCCCCTCTTTTTGTTCGTTTCCTGATGTAGTGCCTGTTTTGGTATGAAAGAAAACTGGAGAACAAGAATATATCTTAGTTGATGGAGTCTGGCCGGGCGCGGTGGCTCACGCCTGTAATCCTAGCCCTCTGGGAGGCCGAGGCGGGCGGATCGTTTGAGCTCAGGAGTTCGAGACCAGCCTGAGCAAGAATGAGACCCCCGTCTCTACTAAAAATAGAAAGAAATTATACAGACAGCTAAAAATATATATAGAAAAATTAGCTGGGCATGGTGGTGCATGCCTGTAGTCCCAGCTACTTGGGAGGCTGAGGAAGGAGGATCGCTTGAGCCCAGGAGTCTGAGGTTGCTGTGAGCAAGGCTGACGCCACGGCACTCACTCTAGCCGGGGCAACAGAGTGAGACTCTGTCTCAAAAAAAAAAAAAAAAAAAAAAAAAGATGGAGTCAATATCAGTAAGCACCTAATTGAAACATACTGTTTATGAAAATGAATGAGTGAATAAATAAATACATAAATTTAATGCCAATATTCTCACACTTTTGGTTTCATTCTTCAACACAACAGAAAATCAGGATAGTCTTGAAAGATTTCTATCAGAAATTTAGCAAATCCTCAAATCTGTAAAATTTTAAAAGCTAACTGTATCCAATGCTGGCCACATATGTTTGAAAACCATACAGAAAAGACTACAATCTCATGTAATTTTTCACAATGACTTACCATGCAATTTTTTTCTTCATTCCTAAATTCTGTTGATCATAAAACCAATATAAAATATATAATATGTTCCCATAATCAGTGCATTAATGATAATTTTTCAACAATATATTTTTTGGTTTTAAAATGTTCTAATTTTATAAAATTACCAAATGTTACAACATGACAAATAGTACACAAAAGAAAATAATATTTTATGTTTTTGCATATCCAAGCAAAAACTAAATATATAATAGTTATAGTTTAGATTGATAATTCATTAAGTTAAATTAATAGTTTAATGTTGGCCATAGGGATGTTCACTGTAAAGGAGTGGAAACATTTTATTGCATAGCAATATAATGCAATTAAAAAAGAATTTAAAACTAATTATATTTTCTACAAATATAAATGTTAATGAGTATTTTAATAAATTGGAGGGAAAAATAATTTAACATCTATATTTAATAATGTTTCTATTTTGATTTTCATGTTGTCCTACTTTTATTTTCAACATATTCTTAATTTTTATACCAATTAATATAATATTTTTTTCCTCTGATGAGTTCTAGCTACCTCAAGAGTGATACATTATGTATAGTAACTAGTCTGACAGGCAAGGACAAGCTAGATAAAATTCAAGAAAGCTCCTTTGATTATTTTATTCTTAAAGTAGTCCTCTTAAAGGGGAGAGTATTTAAGGCATTGGTACAAAACTTTTAAAAAGCATTTTGAGGGTAAATAGTGTCTCAAGAGAGCAACTTGAATATTCAAAATTTTGCTAATTTAATACCTCACGAAGACTATAGAGTATTTAATATAAAGGAAAATAAAAATATTAGAATATTTTAGGCATCTTTGTAAAAATTTTATATCAAAATTTTTATAAGAACATTTTCTTGATTAAAAAGTAGATTAGTTTAGGAACTGGTTGATTTGTAATATACTTTCAATGAAATTAGTCATTCATTATACAATTTGAGATAGACTAATGGCAGGAAACAGAAATGATATATATGGAGTACCTTCTTCTACTGGGTAGTTTATAGAAGCAGTCATTAAAACCTTTCAACTGACCTCAAATATAAGTATTCTAATTTCCATTTTAAACTCATAAAATCTAAAGATTTAGGCTACAGTTAAATGATTTCCAAACGTAGCACAGTGAATTTCAGAACCAAGATTCAAACCCAGGTCTGTTTTATTCCAAAACTTGGTTGAATAATACCTTTTGCTGCATCTTGTACTGCAGTAAAGGACTTTATCCAGGTATTTCACAGGCTACCTCACAAGGCAATTTGAATGAATGTGGGGAAGGAAACCAAAAACTAGGAGCAATAGAGAAACTGTTATTGGAGTTAATAGAAGGTGGTTCCAGAGATCTCACAAAAGAACGCAATTGGGCTTGATAACAAATTGTAGTTGGTGAAATAAAATGAAGATCATAATGTAACAACTTGCTTGTTGGTCTCTTAACCTCCACTACATGGTAAGCTCTATTATGAGGGATAGAGGCCCAGAGAAGTATGGTCAGTCTTCTCTTCTCTCTGCCTATTGCAGAACTCTGGCTATAACAAGGCATTCAGTGAATTTCCATGGAATGAACAAAACTGCAAGCAGATGAATAAACGCCATTGTGTGGAGAAAGAAGTTTGGTGGTAAACAGTCACAGAAAGTAATCCTTTTCATTACAGAAATCACAGGCACTAAGAACTGAGAAATAAATCCAGTGGAACTTTAACATCAGGGTAGCCAAAAGACTGCAGTCAGTTAAAGGAGTAGGAAGACTATGGATGTAAATTAAAGTATGAATAAAAAAATGAACAGTAACCCAATCGTCTCTCTAAAGAGGCCATGATTCAAAGGAGAAAATAAACCAGTAAAGGGATTAGGAGGCAAATTATCTAATCATGCTTTAGAAATCTATGTTTAAAAATAATTGTTCTAAAAGAAATTATCTGCTTTCATGTAGATAAAACTTATTAAATATCATTTATTTTAATGAAAATGCATCTTTAATGAAATAAATTGAAATTAATTTTTAGATCTAAGTCTTTGGGGGCTTGTAAGAAAATCCAATCCTGTGGTTTCAACCACATGAGGGTATCACAGTACTGCCAACTTGTGGCCACCTGTCTGAAATTCAGGGGTAGATTTTGGAGAAAAACATTAGAAAACTGAATTTGTAAAACTAAAGATAAAAAGCAAAAGCTATGCTATATACGTCTTCATCAGGCTTTCAATATAAGCATGTTGAAAAAGTTAAGTACCTAGAATTTTAAATAGCTTATTACTTACATCTAAAATGATTTGCTGTGCTTTCCAGTACTCATAAGTCAAGCCATAACAACAATAATTCTTTTTGTTTTTTAGATAATGACTTCATGGCTAGCTTCATTTTAGAACAAAGTTTCAATATCATGTGGAAATATTTCTGAAATGGCCTATATATATATAATTTTTAAAAATGTTTCTTCAAAGGTTAAAAACTAGATGTGAATAACTGTTTTAGAAGCATTATCAAAAATACAAAAAGCAACATATGCAAAAATAGTACCATACTTAACATTCAATTAAGTATGCAAAGGTAAGAATGAGGTACCCCTATTTCCCATATATTTAAACACACTTTGCTGGAAAGTCTACTTTTTAGAAATTAAGTTGGCTTCATGTTTCCAAAGTAGGTAGACTGCTAGTCACTCACAATTTAGTTTGAATTGGCCTGATATAATTGTTTTTTTCCTAAAAGCTTAATTAGATCCATCTTATGTCACTAAGTGAGAGTTTTGATGAGATGAAGAAATCATTCTTCTCCGAGTTAGATATTCCTAGACAGAATGATGCACTTTGGGCTCTTGTGTAACTAAATAGGAATGCCACATAAATACGGGAGTTGATACCAGGATATAAGCAAATAAGCAAGAAAAAAAGCTGGATATGAATAGTAACATTTACTTCTTACTTTCAATATTGTTTAAGAATTGTTCTTTCTCTACAGCAAGTTTATCTCTGAAATAATCCTTTTTCTATGAGCTCTCTCAAAAAGTCCTTGCCTATGACATGATCTCACAAGAAAATTGTTTGTGTGTCTAAAATTGAGCTTCAAATATCATTTTTTTCTTAGTAAAAGAAAGACTACTTCCATCCAGTAACTTATTGGATTTCCAGTGCTAGTTCCAGTTTTCATTAGGTAGACATTGATCCATAAAGGTTACAGTACTAAAGATACAGAAAGAAAATAAAATAAATGCGTTTTATATAAATCAGTAAAAAAAAAATCAAGAAACAATAAAATGAGGGACTGTTTTCTGTAACTCAAAGGAATATTAAGTAGTAAATACATTTGATTATTTTTTTGGTCCAGTGAGAAATTTGTTTACTTATGTATGACACAGATATGATAAGTCTTAAACTATGGTTAAAGGTCAGTTGAATCGTGCTTTTGGTTAGATTTAGTTGCCAAAATACACTGTACTTTAGAACTTTATAGTCAGGTACAACATCAGAAACATGCTCCTAAAATAAGCAGACTTATTTTCACATTTAAAACTATGTAGGGTACATCTATGATAGTGATTAAAGAAAACTTGAAGGTTTGGATTTCATTTATTCTGTTTAATCAGTTTTTTAAAAAAATGATATCCCTTCATTTCAGAAACTTGTATTTCCTTGTTGCTTCTTCCCACTGTTTTCCAGTTTTGGATTAACAGATAACTTATTATATCATATTACATTATATTAGTAAAAAGAATGAAAGACTTATAGCTCAGTAGTGATTTACCATCCAGAGAATGTGGAGATAAGATTTTCCCAATTTAAAATAAGCTCCTTAAACCATATATGAAACAAAAGAATGAAATAAAGTAATAACTTACCACATCATTCAATTCCCATAAATAATACAATTCATAAGACCTGCAAACTCATTGTTAACACCAATTTTGAAATAGATCATAACTTTCTCACTACCTTTGGAGAAACTCAAATGCTAAATAATAATATAAGCAGAAATTCAGGTTACCTTTTGATAGTCATCATTTTAACTGCAAAACAGTCACATTTCTTTGACTTATCCAAACTCAGTAAAACACCTTTTTTTTTCAAATGCTGGATTATTCTGAGAAAATCGGCAGTTCAACATGTATGGCCATTCGTCCTTAGGAAAATAACCTGGGAGAAAGAAAGTTAAGATGATTTTTAAAGTGATTTGCTATAAATAGTAAGTCTAGGGACACATTAAGAAAGTCAAGGCAGATATTCTATTGAGGAAAAAAGTCAACCTAAATTTTTTATGGAAAAAATTATTTGTTTTTAAATGCTAATGTATAAAGAAATACTATCTTATAAGGGACTTGTTTAAACTCTTAAAACATACATCAACTTCAGAGTTGGGTAAAATCAACAATAATCATATGAACAAACTAGAAATTGTTCTCAATCCCTCTTCCCCACAACAATAAAATAAAAAGAACCCTCTCTTAGTTCTGGTATTCTTTGGGGAAAAAATATCCCAGCCTCTCCCTCAAGGTCTTGCCCCTTTCCAGTGACAAGCACACAAAACAAAGCTTTTTTCTTCCTCTCTCTCTCTGAAAATTCTTATCAGCTTGTGTAGGAGGGAAAAGGAAAATACTGTACCTGGAGAGTGAAGAAAAGTTATCTAGCTGTAGGAGAGATTGTTTTCTATAGATGAGATGAAATGGAGAAGTAGAGGAAAGCACTTTCAAATATAATGCATGATGTATATACAGGAAGGCCAAAGCAAACAGAGAGGGCGGTCTTTTTTTGTTTGTTTGTTTGTTTTTAGCTACCAGGCTCCTAACAGGAAGAGATGAAGGGACACTGAAAAGTATACATTATTACTCTCCACATTAAGGAAACATTGATTTCATTTTTCTCAGAGAGAGAGACAGAGAGAGAGAGAGAGAGAGAGAGAGAGAGAGAGAGAGAGAGAGAGAGAGAGAGAGAGAGATGGAGCGCTTTTCTAAACAACAGACTATTTGAACTCTGTCCTTTTCCCAACCCTTGACTCCTTACAGCTGGCTAAGCGTCTCTCCTCCCTACCTCGATCTGGACACTACAAAAAAGAAAATGGAAAAAAAAAAAGTTATTCAGTCCATCAATCCAAAGTCTTTGGACTTGTTATTCAGTATCTCTCTATATACTTTGGTTCCCAGAGGGAACTGCAAATCCTTATCTCCTAGACTTTACCGGTTCCTATCAGCTCAGCAGGAAAGGGTGGCAAGTGGGACAATCCTGAAAGAAAAAGGAGTCACCCCCGCGTCCCAAAGTACTTGGAAGTGCTCGCTCGGATGTGCTGTAGTCCCGGCTGGTGCAACTCCATCGCTCTCCAGTGAAGTCCCAGAAGCAACCAAGTTTAAAGTGGAACGAGAATGGAAGCACTTTCTCTCCCCGTGCCTCTGGGGGTCTGTGGCCTCAGTTCGCCGCAAGTTTTCGCCGTGAACTCGGAAACCCCAATTTTCCACTTCGGGGGACCAGAAGCTACAAGGGAAGCGTTAGTGGTTTTAGTGGGGACTCTCCTGGACTTCAGTGATGTCCGCCGGTGTATGTGTTCGCGGTGTTCCTTTGATTTATTTGTGCCGCGCCGTCTCCTTGCTGCAGGGAGTTTGACCCTCCAGCTCTCGAACGCGGATCGGCACCTCCCGCGCTCCGCAGAGCCGCAGAGCCCCAGAGCTGGCGGCGCTCGCCCACCTGGAGAGGCTGCGTGGCGGGGACTGCAGCCCCTGAGCAGCGCTCTTCCAAAACACAGCGGACAGCCTGCGCGGGTTCCCAAACCCGGGATTGCACCGGGAGGCGGAGGGAGGATAGTGAGAGCAGAGGAGAGAAAGGAGGAGATGTGAGCAGTTTCCACCTAAAGCACTTCACTGCTCGGGTTCTTCCCCGACAGAGGCGGCTGTGGGGATCTTCTTACACTTGGGTCCACGTGTGCGCGCTCGGGTGAGCCCGTGCGTGTGCTCAAGTGTACGCTCGTGTGTGCACCCGCAGGGCAACGATAAAGCCTGGCAGCGCTCTCTTCATAGCAAAATGAGAGAGCGCCCTATCCGAGGAGGCCATCGCTCCAGCCTTTGCCAAGTAGGCCAGGAAGAGGCCCTTATTAGCTACTTTCCCTTTGCAACCCCCAACTCTTCCATTCCCTTTGGGGACAGACTGGTGTCTGGGCCAGCCAGGATCCTAGCTGAAAGGGGGAGCATGTGTAGAGGCTGAAGACCACGTGCTGGTAAACCTGTGGAGGCAAAAGCAATTCAGGGTTCCAGCAGAAGGGAACAGCGAGAGTTCACTGGGGGTTGATAGGCAGAAGTCTTGTTTTTACTTATTGGGTTTTCCAGGTTGGTGGGAGTGGGGCATAGAGTCGGGAGTAGAAGCACCTGGAGTTTTGTCGGAGTCTAGAGCAAAACCAGGTGAGGGCCTGGGGCAGATCCCTCTCCGTGGGGCCCTGCCTAGCCTCCTCGCCCGTGGCACCTGTCTCCTGCTTCAGACCCTTCCCCTGTGCCGGTGACCTCAGAGGTAGGCCTGGCTTATGACGCCTCCTTTTTTGCCCTTGACATACTAAAATTTGGCCAACTGCAGCACTCGTCTGGTGCTGAGCTAATCCCCAAATATAAATGTTCTCTTCAGAATTCGCTTTCATCTGGTTACTAAGCAAACCACCACCCACAACTAAGGGGACACTGGAAGCCAACCTCAGGTGACTGACACGCCAAGTCTGTAGCTGTCCATCTCATATTTTTCCAGCACGTTATAGCTAATGACTTTTCCCACTGCCATTAAGCAGCCGCAGCCTGACCCGGTGACACTTTATTCTGTTACCACTGGGCAGTGGGCGAGGAGCACATTCCCCTTTTGCAGGCAGCCGGGGGCGCCCCGGGAAGTTAGCCCTCATTCTCCAGGTTTTCCGCCTTTCCCCTCCCCCTGCCTGCAACGCCCCCGCGCGCCTCCTCGACCCGGGGCTTTCCCAGAGCTTTGCTGTTCCGCTCTGCACGCCCCGTGTGAATCGGTTCCGAACACGTCTGGTGGGGAGGCCCGACGGCTGAGAAGAGCTAGTTGACCCCGGCCGGGGTGTCGTCTGATTCTCGGGGTCTTGTCTGAGTCTCGGGGTCTGGGCGGCGCGGCCGCTCCCGTCACTGCGGCGAGGGCTGGGCTCACGGCCGCGCGCCCGCCGCCGCCGCCGCCTCCATGCTGCAGCGCGGGACGCAGTTCCTACGGACCGGGCGGCTGCCGGTGCAGGCACGCGCCGCCGCGGGGAGCTCGGCGTCGGGGCCCGCCCCAGACTCGGCCGCAGCCCGGAAGCTCGGCTGCCCGCCTGCCTAGCGCCTGAACTGCGGACTCGCCCCGGCGCCGCGGCGCGCAGGGAGGCGGTGAGCGTGTGCGGAGCTGCCTGAACCAAAGGCGGTGCGTGTGCGTGCGTGTGTGCCTGTGTGCGCGTGTGTTTGCGCGTGTTTTTCCTTCTTCCCGTGAGGATGTGAATGGTTTCGCAGCTGGCTGCTCCCTTAGGATTCTTGACTTTTGGGAGCTGTGGACTGTGAGCACAACCCACCCATATAATTTGTTTGCACGCTTGGTTATATGAGGAAAAAAAGCGCAACTGGACGGGGGTGGGGCAGACCAACGAAACCTGGAAATAAACACACACACTCACAAGCGTGAGGAAGAGTTGAAAGACTTGAGAAGACTTTGATAATCTCCCTGCTGGCCTTTCCGTTTTCCGGAAAGATCCTGGATGTTTGCTACCTTTTCAAGTCATCTTGGCATCCCTCTAGTGTTTTTGTAAGCTGCTTTCCAGCTAGCTACGTGTGTGTGTGCGCGTGTGTGCGCGCGTGTGTGTACGCGCGCGCCTATCTGATGCATTTGACTGTCTTTTATCCAACTGCCCAGAAGCAAATGTGTTAACTCGGCGATACCCCTCCATGCCCGGGTTATTGCAGAGCGCGGAAGACGCCCAGACCCATTTTCCTGTCAGGATTCGGAGAAGCCGCTGGGTTGTGGACCCAGGTGTGTGGATTGCTTTACCCAGAGGCTTGGAAAACGCCGGTATTAACCTGCTTCCAGGCACATCACAAGGTCAAGAGAGGGTCTTGCAGCTGTCTTGTTTCCGTGCACCTGGACCTTACTGTCTTGGCCAGAGGGATATTTACGTTTCATTCCACAGCATTTGAAGCCAAAAGTTCAGCCCTTCTAGCTGGTTTGCTGTACAAACAAGGTAATGAAGATTGCTTTTGAAACTGCTTAACAAAATCCCCTACTCTTCCTCAGCCCTTTCCTGGCTTCCTGTTCCCCACCAAAATGTCAACAGCTCTTGAATTACATGGATTTGGGTTGGAGAACTTGAAGGAAATGTGATTACACGGCTATGCGTGAAAGCTGTCTTTGCTGCCCGCGGTCTGGTGGACTTCAAAGCCGACCGTGAGAAGAACCAGTTCCCTCCTTGCTTTTCCCTCCCCGTGCTGGGTGTGCGTGTGCAAGTGTGAGTACAAGTGCGCGCGCGCCCGGGTGCGAGTGTGAGAGTGTGCGTATGTGAGTGTGCGTGTATCTGTGTGTGCGTGCCTGCCCGCCCTGCCTCTGCCCGCTCTCTGGGCGCTGAGCCGCGGGTTTCATGGGGCTATCGCCACGGATCCCCCACCCGGCGCGACCTGCGGACAGTGGCGGCAGTCGCAGGAGCCGCCTCTCCGGCTCCCTAGGATGCCGGTGCTGAGCTGTGGCAAAGGGCAGAGAAGTGACGAAGGAGCTCGGCGTACGACTGTGAAAACCACCTGGAGCCACCTTGCCGGGATTGTACCTGCGGGCAGAAAGTCTTCCTACAACCGACCGTCTTTTCCCCTTGAGGAATCAGGTAACAAGCAAACGACTACTCGCCTCACCCAGTTTCCGTCTGATCTTGTTTCTAGTGTCTTATCTGCATTGCAGGCTACTTTACTTATTAATGTTTTGAAAATCATTAAGAAGGGCTGGCTATCCAAGGGCGCCTGCTCGGTGATGTTGTAATACAATTTCTAGTAGGTGGAATAGAAATTTATACCTGAGCACTTAACCTAGTAGTGAAATCTAAGGGAATACGAATATGCTCCACCCTAAGGATATTTTTTAGAGCTAGGCGTGTTTAACCTGTCTGAAGATGCCAGAGATTAAAATTCTGTGTTTCCTTCGGGCTATGGTTGCCATGGACCATTTGGTATCCAACCCTTTCCAGATTGTGCAGTGTGAGTGGGTGTTTGGTTTCCACCCATCATTTCAGCCAAAGAGCGTTTTGACCTCTCTCTACTTCTGGTGCCAGGTGGTTTTCTTTTTTTGTTGTTGTTGTGGACAAGCTTGCCAGATCCTTTTGGTAGCTGTAAATTACGCATCTGGAGACTTTGGCCCGAAATGGAGTTTTCTTGGGACTTGCTTTGCATGGAAGGGAATTCATTGTCAGGGATGTGTGTGTTGAGATATGGTGTTTAACTGCATGGGTTTCCTTTTATGTAGCAGAATAAATCCATGTAAGAAGTCCTTTTTATATCTAGGAGAAGAAGGCTAAAACCTTAACCACCACCCAACACCATCCCCAGCTGTATTGTCTCCCTTGCAGAGAAGAGCTTGTGTGTGCGTTTTTGGGTTTTTGTTTTGTTTTTGTTTTATGTCTGTGTAATAGGTATTTAGAAAATTCTTTTTAGTGCTTTGATTTACAAGGGGCAGGTTAGATTTGTGACTGCCTAATTACATATTGGTCTGATATGTTAAAATGGAGATTCCCATGGCCAGCTGAGCCAGAACAAATTTAGTTAACTTCCAAAGCCCCTTACCCTCGCACCTTATTTCTCGCATTTTCTTTCCCCTCACCTCTGCGTTCACCCGTTCAGAAAATTTCACTTCTTTCTGGAAAGCATTAAGATTAACAAGATAAAGCACTTCCAAAGTAGTCTCATCAATGTTTTATTCCATAGTGAAGACGAGCTGAATAATTCAGCTAAGGGAGTGCTCATTTGTCTCCCGCCTTCGGGAGCTGCCTGCTGGCTGTTCAGCGGAGGATTTGGCCCCGCCACGCTCTGGGCGCCCTGCTCCAGGAGGCGGTGTGGCTGGGGCTGCTTGGGGGTTTCTCTTTGCTAAAGCTGCTTCGGAAGTATAGGGGCGCTGCTTGATTTTTCTCCACTCCCTGCTGCGTTTCTGTAGGTACCCATATGATGGCATTTGCAGACTTGAGCTGGCGAGCTGGCGGATAGCTGCTCTCCTTGTCCCTGTGAGCTGACATCCCCAGCACCTCCTCTGGAGTCTGGTCTTGGCTGCTGCTGCAGCCTTCGCAGGCTGGTGGTGCTACAAGGCCGTGTATGTAGCCGGCTTGGGGGCTGGGTCCTGCCACTGCAGCTGCCGGGCTGGCTTTGACAATTTCTCAGGGCGGGGCAGGAGAGCTCAGCGGGCCCCCTGGCAGACAGCAGGCGCGTCGTGGCGTGGCCGAGGTGGCCGCCCGGATGGATGTGAGAGGAGGGAGATGGAGAGAGGTGTGTGGAAGGCGGTGGTGTCCTGCCTGTGCCAGCAAAAAAAAAAAAAAAAAAGAAAGAAAGAAAAAATCAATCTCTCTCTCTCTCTCTTTCTCACCCCCTTCCCCCCGCAAATGAATATTCAAGAACATGGGCCATAAGCAGGCTACAAAAATGCCCTGAAATTCTGCTTGATCTATCAGGATTAAAAACCTGAAGATAAGTGTATGTTTCCTAGATTCCCATTTGTTCCTCTTCTGCCCTCCCCTCTGGCTCTCCTGAATTTGATCAGGTCATTTATACCCTTTTTGCCTCCAGTTGAAACACTGCTCTGAAGTCAACTAACCCCCTCCCCCACCTCATACCCGGTAAACATGAAGGAGGAGGACATGAGGCCACTCTTCAGATTCGTTTTGTGAAGACTTCAAGCCCTAGGAAGAACCAATGAAGGATACAGAAGATAACTCCACTTTAACAGAAAAACAGGTCCACAGTCTGCCCTCTGAGGACTCAGCAAAAAAAAAAAAAAAAAAAAAAAAAGAAGCGTATTTCCTGCATTAATAAATAAATAAATAAAATTTTAAAAACTTGAGAATTTGGGAGAAACTAAGAGAGGATTTTTCTTTTATTTTACCTTTTTTTTCTTTTTATCTTTTAGTGAATTTACTTGTAATTCCTCTAACACTCAGAAAATCCTAGACAGAAATATGATTTGTGTGTTCTAAATGTTTCACAAGGACACTCCTTTGTTCCCCAAGTTACTTCGGAATATTATTGCAATAGAAATATCTTACTCATAATATTTGTTAACAGATAAGTCATACCTATTTAGAGTGTGCCCAAGAAAGAACAAATGGTGGTGAATCTAGGTACTTGGGAAATAAGGTATTTTCCCCATCTCCTGCCTCATTTCACTTTCTGCTGGCCTTTCCCCACTAACAAGTCAATCTTTTGTAGGTTAAATGTTGCTTTTGCACCCTCATCCTCAGACAAGGCAAAACAAATGCATCAAAATGGATGATGAATGCTCAAAAGCCTAAACATAGATTATGGTGTGATTCCTGCTTAAAAATACTATTCATTGGTCCAGATTGGAATTAGATTAAATGTCATCACTAAATAGAGTTCCTAGCATAGAGTTTCATGTATAGAAGTTCATCAGAATAATGAAGGTTTTTGCCACCCTTGTCTTCTCCCTTTTGTGGAGAGATGGAGAGTGTACAAGTTAGTCTAGAGATCCCAGTCCACTGTCCTTGTTAAGTATTGTCCTTAGAGCTGGCCTGGCTAACTGGCCTGGCTCACTGGCCTATCTCACTGATAAGACTATCAGGTAGTGATAAAAATTTCCCAGCAAAAGCCTCTTTCTTTGTAAGCCCTCTTTAAGTCACCATCAGTAGAGGTGGAACAATAGAACATCTATGGAAACAGACATGAGGAGGTAGTCAGGCCCAAAGAAGTTGTCACTTGATTCCTGTCCCTTGAAACATTTTTCAGTCATTTTGTTTCTTTCTCTTTTTAAGAGGAGAATGACCTTGAGCAACACCAGTCTTCTGTTCATCGCATACCTCTTTCCTTCCCTCAAACATGTTAAGTGTATATGAAAAAACATATACACACATCTCATTTTTTTTTTTAGTATTTTGTTTTATGTTTAATGTAGGAAACAAATCATCTCATAAGAGATTCCTGTTCTGGTTGGCTTTGGGAGGAGTTCATCAAGGTATATCTCTGATTAATATGAGCTAGAGGTGATTTCTTTCCTTTTTCTGAAGAGGAGATAGCAAGAACTGTGGGCACCTGAGTGAGAATTCTTCCACTCCTAACCCCAATTCTGTTCTTTCTGTGTCCTCTGTCATTAAATGGATTCTTGGTGTGAAAGTGATACCTGGTTATGGCATTGATGTTTAAATGATCATCATATGTTATATCTTCTTTTCATCTTTTCATAAATGACCATCATTTCCCTTTGTGCACTTAAACCGGTACCTCTGTTTCTTCTTGCTGCTTAAAGCACTTTTGGCTTGGTAGTTTTGCTGAGTTTTCTAGCTGGTGAAATTGGGATCTCACTTTCTGCTGATACTATTGCTGTGTTGTTATGTGGTTGGAATGAGATGCAGATATCTAAAAATGTTCCTGCCTCTCTATGAAACTACTATATAATAGCTAATTGGTTATTTATTTGATGATAAATTTACAATAAATAAGATTGATAATAAGTATTTATGCCAATTTTGAGGTTCGAGAGAAAAACTACTTGAAACTGCCTGTCTTAACTGTCTAACCTATTAGTTTATTCTAGTGATTTTTATTTTCTGTTTACTAAAAAAATGTAACATATTGATATTAACTTCAGAGTTTGTATATAGTGTAATCAGTTCTATGTTTCATTGAAGAGTAAAGATAGAAATTTAGGCCTGATAGATGAGAATGTGAGTGTGACCCACCAGGAAACATGACAAACAGATGATTTTGCTAAATCATTGCAATGACACACATGTGCATACTCCTCATTGTTCAATAAACCTTGAGAGTGAGACTACTTATTCTGTTTCTACAGCCCACATTCTCATTCTTGTGGCATCTTTCAATCATTGAGAACTATTTAGGACCTAAGGCAGTATAATTTGTCCATTACATGGTGTGTGCATGGTGAAATTAAGAAGTATTATATTTATAATTATTGAAGCTATTCTGGTTAGAGGTGAATTATTTTCATTATGCTCTATCAACATAAATTGTATGTCATTATGGAAACTCAGTTTAATATAACAGTAGACAGAAATGTAAGAATTGAATGCAGAGATAGCTAAGGCTGCTTTTGAGCTTTTTCATCATAGTGTTCTCATACTATTCTGACAAAGTGATTTTTACTGAACTATAACATAATTTAATACTAATTAGAAGGTTGGTTAATGAGTGATAGAAAATTACAATTAAATTACATGGTTATATAAATGTGCTATCATTTAGCTGATATCAAGTAAACCACATGAGAAGGCTTTATTAAACTACAAACTACATTTGTATTATTTCTCAGAAATTGGCTTGATAGCCAGTATGTGTTAAGTTGCATGGACGGAAGGAAGGAAAATGGCAATTGATCAATTTGGGTCTTCTTAGAAAACTTATATTTTTATAAAAGAAAGCTATCACATCTTAAAGCTCATACTGTTGTTCCTAGATTTCTTTATGGAAACATATATGTAATTTATTGCTTTAAAAATATTCCAGTGAAATATTTTGAAATTTGTATTATAATCCTTGTGAAGAACATTTGTAGATTTTTGATAGAATATTGAACCTATTTTAGATTTTACAACAAACATGACTCTAGAAAAGAAGTAATAGGATAAATGATTAAGGTTATACAATACTTTTAACAAACTCTGGGAGCAGTTTCTAATTTCTTAAAAAAAGAATGAGAGACAACTAATTAGTTTGATATACACTCAATCAGAAATTGTATATTTAATCAGGGGTGAAAGTCAACATGGTGTGGTGCTGTTTATCTTAATCTATTTTCACTTCACCCTGTGCAGCTCTTTTGAAGAAGTGCTACAGAGCCTTGCAGGACAAACTTCAGTTGTACTCTCCATTTTGATTCCTCATTTCTTGTCTTAAAGTAGATTTTTCATGGATTTTAGTAGTGTTATCTCCAAAGTTATAGGATATTTGCATTAAAGTGATTTACTGATGGGAGTATATCAATTATGTCACCATGAAACCAAACTTTCTCTCATCTTCTTTAAAAGTACAGGTTGTGATATTTTTCTTATTCCTTAGCTTTCTTTTTTATTATTTTTCCCCATTGTGTGAAAATTTGTCAGGTTATTAAATGATTTATATGCACTTATTTTTGTAGTATTTAGGCATTTGCATAGCAACATAAAGTGCATAAAATTATATGGGAACATTGAACACTACTTTGAGTAGTACATATGCTCTATTCCACATGAAAAATATGCTGATATTACTAGTATTTACAGGCATTTTAATTTGAAATTCCATATTCAATGGATATAAGCCTAATGTTAAATTGAAAATTTGAGATTATTTATATAAATTCTGTTGGGATATTTGCCATATGTTGACTGCTCAGTTGTCAGGCACTTTAACAACATATAACCAGGCATTGGGTGCCGACCTCAAGGAACTTATTTTCTTAGTAATATGAAAAATGTAAACAAATGCAAGTGCTTGAAAGTATTTTATTATCTGACATTTTTAATTTTATTTTGATGTTTCATGCTTTGTAGTAGGGGAGAGAAAAGAAATTAGAAATCATGGTTGTGTTTTGTAGGGGTTGGTATTTTGCAGTAGTTAGAAGCATGAACTTTGGGATTCCACACACCTGCATGTAAGCCCTATGTAACCTCAAACAAGTCTTTGAACCTCTCTGAGCCTCAGTGTCCTCACCTATGAATGAGGCCAATAGGATGAGCTATGGAGTAAAGCCATCTGGAGGTTTTAGTGATATAGTGCATTAGGCGCTTAGCTATTATTATCATTATCACCATCATCATCATCACCTAGCATGAGTGTGAAGAAAGAAATTATAGAGGAAATGATAATTGTATCACTTCAAAGCCTAGGTTGAGATCATAGAACCTTAGGGTTTCAAGGAATACTAAAGCCCATCCACACCAGGGGACACATAGATCAATGTCCTTAAAAACCAGGCAGAAGATGTGAAGCAGGCAATCTGGCTGGGTATAAGAAATCATAGGCTGTAGGATCTCTGCTATACAGGAGAGTGCATGACTTGCATAAAAACATTCAAATTTAAATTCATTTAAACCCCTGATGGACATGGAATTTATGAAACCTTTAAGTCCTCCTGACATCCTGACATATATTCAATCTTAATAGTTCTCTGAAGCATGTCTGCCAGGTGGTCATCTCGACTAAGCTTGAGTACTTTCAGTGATTCCAAAATCACACCACCAAAAGTAGATTATTCCACTTTTGTATATATGTCATAATTTTCTCTTTTGGGTTGAGACAAAACTCTGGTATCCTGTAACTTCTTTTTCAATTTATTAATATTTATCTATGTTTTTTTAGAAACAAGGTCAATCTACATTGTCTATGGTGGAATGCAGTGTCTTTTCACAGGTGCAGCCAACATAGTACACCACAACCTGGAACTCCTGAGCTCAAGCAATCCTTCCACTTCAGCTTCTGGAATAGCTGGGACCACAGGCACACACTACCATGCCTAGCCTGTAGCTTCTAATTAATTTTTACCTAGGAGGAGGCAACACAATAATCTATTACCTGATGAAAATACTTCAAATATTTGGAATGAGTTTTTTGAGATCCCACCCACAATTGGTCTACTTATGATTAAACATATCCTGAACCTAAACTGGTTTGGGGCAGGTTTTTATGGTCATGTTTTCAAATCCCTTTTACCTTTTAAGCTCAATAAATGTCAGCTATCATTAGTCTTTATCATCACTCTCTTCTGGACAGGTTCTGGTTTGTCACACTTTCATTGATGTGTAGTACCAATGTCAACAACCCATGTGTGTTGACTAGTGTAGAGTTGAGCAGGGCCATTGTTTCCTTGCTTTTGGGCAGAGAAAGCAGGTACATTCTGTAACTTTTCATCTTGCTCTCTCCTGTTAGCTGTTACAATTTGTTCAATGCCTTCTTTCCTGCTGAGCTTGAACACAACATAGGAGTCCTTAACATATACCTCTTCAAGATGCTACGTACAACTGGCCAACCCAAAATTGGTCACAAAATTAAAAATATTTGCTATTATCAGTTTAGACATTAATAAAGATATATGAGACCATTTTCTCAAAATTCAAATAAGATGGTTTACTCACAATGACCAAATGACTTAATTCTTTCCTACTAAATAGTGAGAGAAAAGTATTAATAACATACTTTTTAATTTTGTCATTCATAATAAATAAGAAAAACAGTGAAATGGAGCAAGGTGAGAAGAATAAAGTTTCACCTATTCCTGAGGTGATTGTCTGGCTTCTTCATGAGCTCTCTGAGCCAGACAAGAATCACTCAAGGCCATTCTTTAATTCCTTTAACAAACACGTATTTGACATTTAATGCATACTTAGACACTACGCTAAACATTTCTCCTTTGAGACACAAAAGCCAAAATGGCATAGATGTCACTGTGGAAAAGTTGCAATGTACAATGAGAAACAAATATTCTTTCAAATTGCAGCCCTAGTCCTGAGTCAGTCTTGATGACATTTTCACACCTTTGCCTATAAATGATTTTGATTTCTAGAATACTTAGTAAGTTAATTTGTATTGCCTTCTCCATTAATAAAATTGATGATTAGGCTCCTAGTAGTTTCCCCAGTCTCTATAGGAAGTTGTCTAATTTCTAACAAGGGGAAAAATGATTTGTATACAGAAGGAAATGACAATTGAACGTCCATTAGCTGCCTTCCTTGCAGAATGAGTCTTTTGGTTATCAACATTATCCATAATCTTGAATGTTATTCTTTTTAGGCATCATGTTTAAAAATGATTATTAAAAGTTTTACGTGTAATGTATATGCAAATAGTTACCAAGATTGATATACCAAGTCTAAATATAGTTTTTTTTTTTAATAACGCCTTCGTTATGTATACTAGTGATTGCAGAAAGCCTTCAGGAACCAATTCATTACATGTTCAAGGCAATTTATTCTGATACTAAATTTTTCCCATCTTTTTTTCTTTCTGGTTTTGCTGCGTGATTTTTTAAAAATCTCCCTTGCTTTTATATAGCTAACTTTTATCAGTGTATCTGATTTCCTTTTTAACTCACTGATAGGAACTTATTAACAAAAGAACAAGATTGTTAGACATGTTTGTAACATAAGAGCCTGAGGCTGAGTGAAAGTCTAAGGCCTCATCCTCTGAGTAAAACACACGAGCTTTTGGTCTATGTATTTTATGAGGAAAGCACTAAAAGATGTTCATATCTCTTGGATAATATATAATGCATGATGAAGATCATCAGCAGCATCATCATTTTCTGAGAAGGTACTCTTTGTCTGGCACTGTTGGTTTTTGCTTCTCTACTCCTTAGCAGTAACTCTACAGTTTAGTTAGTCATGATTGTCTTCATTTTTTAGAGGGCAGTTAATAGGCTCATCCATGATTATGCAACTAATAGGCAATAGGTCTAGACTTCAAATCTAAATATTTTTGATTCTAAAGAAGATGCTCTATTTGCTGTGCCTAGGACATTTCCCTTTGCTTCCTCATCTTATGGCTTTTTTGTTGTTTTGGATTCCTCAAGGATGGTGAACATCCTATAATGTATAAATACATTACATTTTTAATTTCTCTTGTGCCTTATGGCACTGTATGTATTGCCATGCTTTATGGAAAGTTTCTGTACGGGGTTTATGGTTATCCATCAGGGGATTCTGTGGCTTTTTGTATTAAGATAATATTTGCATCCTAAGTCTGGGATATAAGTATATACTAAAACATTTTGATAAACTAGACTGTGCTACTTTGGGTGATTTACTCTCTTTAATTCCCAATTCCCATCTGCAAAAGGGACTTGCAAGCCATTTAAATTGGCAGGTATGCTGTATGTGATTAATAAAACAAACAGTCCCTTTAACACTTTTCCTGATGCAGAAGAATCAGAGCAAACTGCAATGTTAGGATGGGGTGGAAATTAGGGATCACTCTGTCCTTCATTAACATCCTGGTGGTTGTCTCCTCAGGCTCTACCTTCCACTCACCTCATACTACTTTGCCATGTTATTTGTCCAGACTGCTGTTGCAGTCCTTAATAAATACGTCAGGTGTTACCCCCCTTACTGCCTCCCTTTGGCACAGGGCCAGAAAGAAGTCGTGACAATGTTATGTCCTCAGTTTGAATCAGTGTTCTCATTTCAATGACAGAGGGGCCTGATGACCGTCAGCCAAAATCTGTGTTTAATTTTAGATGTACATGTTGTCAAGAAAGAAACTTTTTTCTAGAATAAGCTCTGCGATGTGCTCCTATTTGTGATCTACTTTCCGACCTCCTGTGGTGAATGCAAAATAGCAACAAATTCGTTGCAGCTCTTCCCATAAAAAATAGATGCTTGTTTCCCTTCCCATTGAATCTGGGCTGGCCTTGTTACTTGCTTTGAACAATGGGTATAGCAGAAGTGATGATATAACTTCCAAGCCTAATCGTCCAGAGGCAACGTAGCTTTGACTCTTGCCCTCCTTGAAAAATCTTACCATCATGTGCAGAAGCCCAGTTCCTCTGCTGAGGACAAGTGGCCCAGCTGAGAGCCAGCACCAGTGGCTAGACATGTGTATGAGTCCACTTTAGACCATCTAATCACAATTGAGCCTCCAGGTAATTACAGTCACATGAGTAGCCCTCCTTGAGACCAGCAGAAGAATCATCCAGTTGAGGCCAGCCCAAATTGCTGACCTATACAAAATCAGCAAATAAAATGGTTGTTACTTTAAGCTACTAATTTATAGGGTAGGAATAGATAATTGAGACACCCACCTTGGGTAATGGGACATAGCAAGCCTCTGTGCCTCTTTTGGAAGAAAACCCTGGCTCTCTTTTCTAAAACCCTCTCAACAAATATTTGTTAAATATATGCTATAGCTAAGCATACTGCCCCTTGATTCATGGATTCATGGAGTTTTGAGGGAGAATATATTATTTTTTTAAACCTTTGGAAGTGTTTGCTGATTTTTTAGTAGGTGCCTTTTCCTAAGATATTTCCTAACATGACTGAATGTAATTGATAAGTAATTTGGATTAGCCTGTTTTCTAATGTAGCAACTTATCACTGCATTAAAGAAGCTTCCCTGAAAATGTTGTCTTCTTATGGTGGGGGTGATGCCATTCACCTAAAGCCCAAGAGAGAAGTTGGCTTTGTTTCTCCAAGTCATATTTGGGCTTGGTTTAGTTCAGTGTGACTTTGTGTCCTTTCTCCAGGATTTCATTTTATCTTCTAATTATATTTTAGTGATTTGTATTTACTATTCATTTCTTCTGTAAATTAAATCTAGATTGCAATGTTACTTTATAAGGAGACTTGACACATACCTCATTTTATTTAATAATGTTCTCATTTATGTATCAAATTACAGGAATTTGACTTACTGTTACAGGTATAATAAGGTGCAGGGTTTAAGCCACTGGTAGTGCAATAATGGTGATTTTCTAACTTTCTGATTACTACTATTTATTTGCAAATAGTACTTAATTAAAGATTAGTATAGTTGACTTCAGTGTCTTTTTTACTTCTAGAAAAGAGATATATTTGTGAGGATGCATGGGAATGCATGTCATGTTCAACTAAGTATTTTCTTCAGAAGTATTTTATAATTGTAGATTTGAAAGCCTCTGTGTATTATATTGAATATAAAATACTTTATTTACATTTTCTTTCTGGTACTTCTTTCTGTGATTTTAGAGCTTAATATAAGATAGGTAATGTGTGTTGTGGTAATTATTTGAAATTTGTACTAGTAAATTGTAAAATAACCAGGTATCTATTCTACCTGCTGCATGTGGCAATATATGTATGTTGCTATATGTAATATATACTACATATATTACATGCAGTGCATAAGAATTGATTTTCTTTGCATGATATGTATCAGCTTCCTTATAAAAATGAGGCTAATGTTGATGTCTATCCCAGAGGCTTGTTGTGAGGAGTAAGTGGAATAATATATTTCCAGCATGTCACACATTGACTGGCAAATAATGGAATGTTCAAACAGCACTAGCAATTATTATTTATATATATATAAAATATATATTGAAAGTGAGAAAATTACATGTAAAGGATAACTGCAAATATTTTTATATGTATAGTATAATTTCTCTTTTTAAAATAATAAATATCTTTATATCTTACATATTAGACTGTAATATTTGGCCTCAGTAGATTTTCAGCTTGCAAATATCTTTCTACTTTACTCTGTTGAGATCCATGACTAAAGGAGTCTTCTAAGATAATATTAAGGCAATACGTTTCTTCACAGATTAATCCAGAGAGTTTTTAAAAAAATGAATTAAAAAGAAACTATCTTTCAGATCTAGAGTAAGTAAACATCAGTAAACCTGCTTGGATCATATGTTAAAAACAACATCTCAAATAACGTATGGGCTTTAGGACATGGTTAGGAAATAGGCAACACCAATCCAAGGTGTTTGGAGTTTTGAAAATATATAATTTTTGAGATCTTACAAAGAAACAATAATATAAATTACAAACACAAAGATTTAGTTAGTGTCTTGGAAGGGACCTTTGTATACATAATTAGTTTTGTGGCAAATCTGCTCCTCTTATTCAGTACATGTTCAATGAATTGAGGAGAAATGAGTACTTTTTTTTGATTGGGAAAATTGACCTTGTAGTTCTTTAGACTGATTTATGCTAACTTTGTTTCTTTTGCCATTTATGCTTATCTCTTTAATAGTTTTATTTCTTTGAATTTTAAATTGAAAATTAAAGTAATTGTCTAAGTAGCCATATGAGTATATGACTGTAGTGCTTATTATTTTATTGTGATCAAACTAAATAGGAAAATCAATATGTGTAACTGATAACCAAATTTTTCCAGGGATGTTGGGGAAATAAAGTTTCTTCAATTCCAAGTGTTGTCTGTAGCATTACAATTTGAAAACATGAAATAAATAATTGTCTCTCAAGTGTCTATGTTAAAGAAAAGAAGCAGATTCAAGGCCAATTTAAAAGCAAGATAGGGAATTTTGGTGAAATATATCACTTTTGGTACAAAGCATGTACTCAAGAGGTGCTGGTTGAATCAATTGATACATACATACACACATTAATAAATATTGGTTTTGGAATGTGGCTATAAAGCACTAAAATTTATTTATATGTAGCAATAGAAACTAGTTTCATTTTTTATAGTCATTGCATGTATATTGTTTACATTTTAATGACAGTATTTTTTAATATTTGGGGATACACAAAAGGGAATCATAATCTTTGAAATATGAAAAGAAAACCTCTGAAAAATAATTTGATATCATTCTGAAAATTTTTCTTCTTCTGTGTGTACCCTTATGCCCTCTATGAAATACAGTCTATTGGGAATGGGAAGTACCAGCTCTCTCAAAGTAATTCAAAGCACATAACACAAAACTTTCTTGGTTGGGGTAATCAGTACTATGGGATGACCAGTGGTTCTTGGAGAGGATCTATGCACGCTGAATGTAGATGGAGGGTAGTACTCATTCTGGCCAAATTGGTGCTATCAATAATTATTTAAAGATATGCCTTGTGATGTTAAGCTGAAATGATAAATTCTACTATATATAGTAGTCCAAGGAGGAGTTGAGTCCTACAGGTGAATAATATGTAAAAGAGTGAGACAAATGGAGTGATGTGACTGTTTTCAAGCTTGTTAGAGTTCATGGTCTGTAACCAGCATTTTACAGCATAAGATTTTTGTTTTAGCACCTAGAGTTAAGGCTGGAAAATATGGTTGTACCACTTAGGACTCATTTAGTAGCAAGTGGAAAATGCAATTCAAATTTCCTCAAGCATCAAAAGGATTTCTTGGTTCACAAAACTAGTAGCATGGTTATCTTCAGGGATAGCTTGACTCAGTACTGAATGAGTTAAAAAAACAAGATCTAATTCCTCTCCATTGATTCCTATCTTAGATTTAGTAGGGTGTATCACTGTATCTTCACATCCTAAAAACACCAAGTCCAAAGGCTGGAGAAAGAGGGAGAGGGAGGAAGAAGTAGGGGAAGAGAGCAAAAAAAGAAGGTGGAAGGGGGAAGGGAGAAGAGAGAGAGAGAGACAGAGAGAGAGAGAGAGAGAGAGAGAGAAAGGAGGAGAGCTCAGGAGATACCAATGTACTGTACTTACTCTCCCTAATCCTCTCCTGGGGAAGATGCTTCTAAGTTTACTTAGTTCTTTTCAGTTATAATTTTTTGGACTTGTGCCGTTTTTACATCTCTGAACTTGCTTAGTAGGAGTCAAGGCACTGCTTGGCTTATCTCTTCCTTCTGTCTTTTCTCTCCTATTCTTCCCTCCCTTCCTTTCTTTCAGAATTATTTTCTATGAAAAGCTACTCTTCTCAATGTGAAATTCAAAAGTGAATACAGCTTTAGTAAAATTTTAATATTTTGGTTTGATAATCAGTGTTTCTTGTTTTAAGATTTCTTAGCAAGTTTTGTTATTTTAGAGGAACAAACTGAAAACTGTCAAGCCACAGTCTTACTGTAAAATCTTTGAAATGAGTAGGTCTAATAGAATTTTACTATAAATAAAATTGCATCTGTGTTTTTTCCTGAGAAGTTAATGCCTGTAATATTTGTATAAGCCAAGTTTTGTCTTATTAGAACAGTAAGAGGCCATATATGTACATGAATATATAGATACTTTTGCATAAGCTTATTTTTATCAAATACTAAGTCTCTGCTGATATGCATGCTGTATATTGTACTGTTCAAAATTTTCACACTTTAAAAGAAGATTATGAATAAATTCTAAGCTAAAAGGCTGTGAAGATACAATCTTTTATTCATTTTTTAATAAAATACAGTGTAGTAAAACTGTAGAAGTGAAAATGATAATGGCTGAATTTAGATAAAATTTTTCTAAAATTCTTAGCTAGCCTCTTTTTCTCTTTGTAAAATAGAGATCATACAAGTGCGAATAATTATTGTAGCTTTTGTATTCATTATCATTCATCTATTTTTCAATCTTTTGAGGTATAGAACTATCCATTGTGATTTGCCCATTTCTAGAAATCATAGTCTTTCTTGATAGTGATAAATCCATATTTTCCTGTCAACCTCCTTTTTAGCTTTCTACTATTATTTAATTTTAAGGTTGTAGGGATTAATAATAAACTCAGTTTTAAGTGTGGTTTCAGTTAGAGGAAGGAAGTTACAAACCCCTGGCCTGGGGTGAACCGGGTAAGTTTGAGAGTTTGTTTCAGCATAGGGTCAGCTCTGCTATTCATGCTCAGCCTTCCTTCTACCTAGAGGCTCGTTGCTTTTCCCTCAGGGCCATAGCATCCCTGCAATCATTGAATAAGGAATCTTCCATTTGAAAAATAAAACAGCCAAAATTAATTCCTGTGGGGATTTTGGAAAAAAATTGTGTTCGAGTTCCTACTAAGTGGCATATCAGACAAGTAACTAAACATACCTATGTTTTATAGGAAATTCCAACCTAATACATTTATTTGTATATGCACCCTATGGTAAGTGATTTAGTATCAGTTTTAATAATAAATTTTCAGTGTCTTTGCTATAAAGCTGTGTGAAGAAGTTAAAAACCAAACAAAAAAAAAAACAACATATAGCCCTGACTCTCCAGTCTTAATTGACAACTGTGGGTAACATCTACTTATGTTATTATTGTATTTTATGGGACTGGACAGGCTCATACATTCTTTAATTGTTAGCTTACTTCAAAAGAGTGGTGATGGGAATCATAAAGTCTCTGTTTTATAATAAATTTTTGGTTAGAATCCTCTAAAATTTATTAATAATGGTGACATCACAACTCAGCATTCCATTTGGGAGGAAGCTGGTGCCAGCTTGTGAAGAAAATAATGCAGTGTGGTTAACCAATGTTCCTGTTTCCTCTAGTATAATGTAACTAGTTTATTCAATTAGATATGCAACAAGAAGCTTCTGAATTGTCAAGAAAGAAATGGTTCTTGGGCCTCTGCATATAAGATATTTGATGTCAAATACTTTGAGTTTCAGACATTCATATTTCAAAATAACCTTTGTCCCTTCCTTCAGTATGGGTAGCACGTAATCCATATATTTTACTAGATAAGAATACTTTAGAATATTTAATCTTTTCAATATAAACCAAGAGATTGTACTTTTAATCCTTTTAATCAAAGTGGACTGAAATTTGAATGACTGGTTAATTATTCTAAAATTAATCCTTTTGTGGAAGTATCATTGCTATTATTTAATTAAAATCAGCAATAGATTGTTCATAATCATGAACAAGGAGAATATACAGTAATGTAATATCATATCACTTGTAACCTCTTCAGATGATTCTTCAGAGGAAAAAATCATTGAGCTGGAAGGTTATCAGCAAAAATAGAATATAGCAAGAGCTATAAAAATAGCACACTCTTCTCTGTCTTTTTCAATTTGGGTAGAGCATTTATGGTATGATTCTGTATGGAATCTGCAAAGTGCTCTAAAGACTCACTTTTAATTGAGATAACTCCCAGCTTTTTGAAGTGTAACCAGTGACAGACTAAAGTGACATTTTGATTAAGCAGTGTTGAATTATAAAATACCATTACTCTATATCACTGCTGGGAACCGTAATTGGAGTACATGGTCTGACTAAACCAAGGAGAGCAACCAAACAAAAACAAAGAAACAAAAAACTGAATCATGTTATCCTTTTATATCAATCCTCTAACCCTTCACACAAGTGTGTGCACACACAGGTACATACAAGAGATTACAGTTTTCCTCATTTCCTCCTTTTGTCCTTTTATTTGGACCAAATAAAGAATGTTCCTCATGATTTTCATTTTTTTCTTTCTTTTAGCTGCAAAAATTGAAATTGACTGTTTCCAGATAAAAGATTTTAATCAAAAGTAATCAATTGTTGGTTTAATTTTTGATGATCCAGCTTTAAGGATACTCTTTTTGTACTATTTCCATTCATAGTTTTCTAAGATACAGACTGCTTTATTATCATCATCATGATAAGGGATGACTATTTAGCGATACATAATGAATCAGAGAGGATAGTATAATTATAGACTGCTGTTCTTCAGATAGTACTTTGTATTGTACTCTAACATTATTGAAAGTAATAGGATACAGGTATGGCTTCAGAATTATTTCATAGATATAGCTACACAGATAAAATGTAATTACAAGAATGTTTACTGGAATATTGTGACCTATAATAGCAAAAACATAATATACAAAACTTTATACAACCCAAGTATTCATCAAGAGTGGACAGGTTTCTTAATGGAATACTGTGCTGCTCTTTCAGTAAATAGGTCTAAATTTGTTGATAAAGAAAGCTGATGAAAATGTGTGATTATATAGGAATGAAAGTCGTGGTGTATATAATATTATCTTTGTGTAAAATATATACATTCATACATATGCAGATACACAAAAATGCATATTTATCAGTTAACATTTTTTGCAAGGATACACACACTGACATGGATGGTGATTCTCTTTAGGGTGGGAGAGTCAAATGATATCCAACTTTATCTTTTTTTATAGAATTTGAAACTTCTTACCTTGTACATGTAATGATACATAATAATAAAGACTGAAATATAAGAGATTGTTATAGATAAATTTAACTACGAATATTTCTAAGTGATGATGGAAGACTAGTATATGCCACTTACTGAACAGAGGAAACACTAAAATCTTATCTTTCCTCTATACATTTTCAAATAAACTTGATCAATAGAGTAAAAGGATAGATTTCATTTCACATTTAACTTTCACAGCAGAACTCTAAGGAGGTTAATTTTTAAGAATTTATCTCCCACTTTTTAATTGACATATAATTCACATACCAGATTAATTCACCCTTTTATTTATACAATTTAATAGTTTTTCTGTGGCCATTGCCACCATTAATTTAAGAATATTTTCATTATCACCAAAGCAACTCTATATCTATTAGCAGTCACTCCCTATTCCCCCTTCTTAGGAGGTTAATTTTTGGGGAAAAAACAACAAGCAAAAAAACCCAAACAAACAAAAATATACAAAAATCAAACTTAAAAAAACCATTTTCCCAAGCGCCATTCACAATCTTTTAGATAATTAAAAATTTATTTGAAATATCCTTCCAGAATTTTTTTTCATTTGTCAAGTGGTTTAATTTTGCCAGGTCCTTATTTATCAGCAGCAATGAATTTGATTCTAAAAGTTATCCAACTTTATTTTCCTTGACTTCATAAAATCCTAAGGTTTATAAATGAAATTTGTTTTACTTTACTATAGAAATACATTATGTTTGTAATGCCAAAGTGATGATAAAGGAGTTGACAACATGGCCACAATATAGCTATCTCTGTATCAGTTTAACTGTCTATTAGTCTGTGCTGGTGTTAAGTAGAGAATTATTTGAATAGCGTAAATTATATGCGTGATTAGTTCATTGGTGAATATGTTTTAGACTGAAATTTTTTGTTGCTTTAAGCAATCTTATAATTCAAATACTGTAGTAAAGAATACTAGGTTAAGAGCCCCTTTCTATGTCACTTGAAATTATATACATATTTTCTTTCTTGAGAAACAATGAAATGTACTTAAATTTTCCATTTGTGCAATTGATGATTGAGAGTATTGTATAATAGGAATTCATTTTATTTATTGCAGATAAGGACATTAGCATTTTCTTAGTATTTATTCTAGGTTTTAGGTGGCATTTGACTGATAAATAATTCAAAGTTGCTGAGTTAATTCTTTTGTGTTTTCCTTTTCACAACTGCTTCTGTAACATGTGGCTACAAATTCTAGGCAGAGACTGTTCTGTAAGGGTGAAGGTAATCTGATCTTTCAACTCTGAGTCCCTTAATCTTGACTATAATTTTAAATTTCTTTTACCCCTCATTTTTTCTTAAGAATATCTCAACTTTTTTCTCAATAAGCCATAGTGAAATGATTTATCAGAGTAGATAAACAGAAAAAGATTCTTCTCTCTAGGCTGGTCCTCTTTTCTTCTTGTCAAGTTTAGCATCTTTAACTCATTGATTCATTCATTCAACAAATATTTATTGATAAAACCCTTCCTATGTAAGAAATAATGGTAGGATCTAAAGACTCTGCAGTAAACAAGAGAGAGATGGTTGTTGCCCTGTTAAATATGCAGATTAGCAGAGAATAAGATACTCAGAAATTCATGGATTCAATGTAGTGAGCACCAATTTGGAGTCTAGTACTGGTAGTAGCATAAAGATAGAGTGGCTTTGTATGGGTGGGGACTGTTATGATACAGGAAACTTAGTGCGCTGTGGCAACATTTAACTTAGGATCCCATCTGCTGAGCTCATCTTTTTCTGGGTCTTCTGTTCAGTCCATACTACGTACAGTTCAATGATGGTGAATGTTAGACTAGCTCTAACATTCGAGTTGCCATTCTGACTCTCGTAAAATCTCATTTAGTGTGTAAGCTATTAAAATTAAATTGTTAGGCTAGGCTCATCACCAACTAGTTTTTTAAAAGATATTTATAGATTTCAATAGATCTTTAAAGATGTTGAAGATGCCACGTGTCTCTGTATTTGCAGAAAATACTTTCTGTAGGTATTCATAAAGTCTGGGGATTTTCCTACTTTTCCTTCTATTTTGATAATGTAGACTACTGTGGCTCAAGTGCTGGACTGAGAATGTCTTTGAAGAATATTCTTTATTAATGAAAACATATTATGGTTGTTTCTTGTATTTCACCATCAGATAATTTATCCAACAACAGGAGCCTGGGGTTTTACTATTCAACCAACTTCATGCTCACTTATTTGTGGGCTTCACTTCCATGCTGCTTTATGGCCTTGAAAGAGTTTTCTGTTATGTATTTGTAAAATAATTCCATTGTTTTACTTCAACTCACTCTCTTCAACACATTCACATTCAAAGGTTCCCGCACTTTATTTAGGTTAGACAAATACTATTCTGTTTCTCAGAATGGAATTTCCTAATTGGATCATTGGTGTAGCTGAAACAAATCTTGTCCATGCATTACTAAACTATTTGTAGTTTTCTAAACATACTGAACTATTTCATGTTATGTTTTTTTGCTTCTGTTCTTCCTTCTGCTAAAATATCATTTTCCCTATGATCCCCTAATTAGTTATTTACTAGGATTTTTATAATCCCCTATTAGGGAAAGCTTTCCCTGTTCTTCAAAGTTGATGTTAGTATCACACATTTTTTTCCCCATACTAATCTCAAATCATATGTACTGGAGAGGCCACAGGTGGGTTTCTGTATTTTTGTGTAGAATATTTTCATAAGTTACAGATTCAGTTCCAGGATCTTTATTCATTTTTTAAATGTATTCTTTATTGCAGTAAAATATATATGTAATTTACCATCTTTATTCTGTTTAAGTGTGT
This sequence comes from Lemur catta, assembly GCF_020740605.2. Lineage (NCBI taxonomy): Eukaryota > Metazoa > Chordata > Mammalia > Primates > Lemuridae > Lemur > Lemur catta. Next base: position 51,087,865 of record NC_059128.1, on the reverse strand, counting down.
AGTTCAGTGGTAATAAATGCATTTTATATATTTTTTTCCTTCATTTTCCCCTCTCTCTTCCCTTCCCAGCCTCTAGTAACTACCAATCTACTCTCTACTTCATGGGATCCACCTTTTTAGCTCCCACATATGTGTGAGAACATGTGGCATTTCTCTCTCTCTGCTTGGCTTACTTTACTTCACATAATGGCCTCCAGTTCCATCCATGTTGCTGTAAATGATAGGACTTCATTCTTTTTTATGGCTGAATAATATTTCTTTGTGTATATAGGACCTATTTTCTTTATCCATTCATCCATTGATGGTTATTTAAGTTGATTCTGTATTTTGGTTATTGCAAATGGTGCTGAAATAAACATGGGAGTACAAATATCTCTTTGATATATTGATTTCCTTTCTTTTGGGTATATACCTGGTAGTGGAATTAATTGCTGGATCATATGGTAGTTCTATTTTTATTTTTTTTTGGAACCTTCATACTGATCTCCATAGTGGCTGGCTGTACTAATTTACATTCCCCTCAAAAGTGTATGAGGGTTCCACTTTCTTGACATCTTGCCAGCATCCATTATTGCCTTTTTTTCTGGTATAAGCCATTTTAACTAGGGTGAGATGATATCTCATTGTGGTTTTGGTTTCCATTTCTCTGATGATTAGTGATGTTTAGCTTTTTTTCATATACTCATTTGCCATTTGCATGCAGTCTTTTGAGAAATACCTGTTTAGACCTTTAGCTCATTTAGCTCACTTTTAATCACATTATTCATTTTTTTTGCTATTGAGTTGTCTGGTGAGCAGATGTTTTTCTGAGAACTTTACTTTTCTGTGTAGAAGGCATTCTGTATCAGGGCATGTTTCATCATCACGCTTACACATTATATTCAAATCTTGTTTTATCTTTATTTCCATATATATTAGATAGACATTAATGTCTTTGAGGACTTGTTATATTTAACATTTATTTAATTTTTTCTCCTAGTGCCTAGAATAGTGTTTAAAATGTTATCAAAATGAAGCACTCAATTATATGTAAAAGCATTAATGATGATATAAAACACAGATAATAGTTTTCTGAGAGATTTTCCCTGTGCTCATTAATATAAGTGAAAGATTTGCTTTAGAGTAATATTTGAAAAATTTTCCTCAATAAAGAAATACTGGGAAGTAGGAAGGACCTATATACACAACTGGAATAAAATTAAAGTAAACACTTTCTCTGAATGAAATGAGTTTAAAGCAATGACTTGTTTCAGATATGCAATTATCTTTCTGAAATGGTTGTTAGATCATGTAAATTCAATAGATACTGTTAATGTTTATTGTTTGAAAAGTATAATTTGAATTACTGACCCTTTCCGGGGATTTCTGAAGACCATTTTTGAGAAATGCATGGCCTTAAAAAACAGATCATTTCCTTGCATTACGTTCTTCCCATTTACTTAATATCAGTTCATGTTATTTACTCAGAATCCAGAAATTCTAATTCCATGTTGTATATTTTATACTATAAAATCATTTATTTGCTATTAATTCAGATGTATAATTATAAAACATTGAGAAGAATCTCATTTCTTTAAGAGCATTACTATTTCACATTATATACTTTTGAGAGGACATAAATGGGAAGAGATAATTTTCTTTTACAGTAAGCTATCCTATTCATGTAAGACATACCCCTGCTTCAGTCATGGGACATAAATTTCTCTATTCACATTTTCGTTAGTCATTTTTAAAGTCATTTATATCAATTTAGGCATAGTTTATTTTCTTGAGAGTTTTCCTTTGATATATATTTGTATTAGTTCTTTACTGTTTTGCTGGTTATCTTTTATATTAAAGGAATTTCATTTTAATTTGTTGACTTTAGCTGGAAGATTTATAAATTATAATCTGGAAATTTTTTCTGCTTTATCAAATGCTGGAGTCAATTAGTTTGGAATGGCTTATATAAAGCTCTGGGCTCTCTTCTTATAGTCTTCCCTCTTTTAATCCTTACTATACATTCCTGTAAGATAAATCTTCCTAAAGTGGTTCAGTCATGTAATTTCCACACTCAGAAACCTCCAGAGATTACCCATTGCTTATTAAATTAAATTCAAACTTGCTCTCTGACATTCATGGCCCTCCAAACCCCAATATAATCCAGCCGCTAGTCTCATCTATTACTACTCTGTTTGAACTGTTCACAAACGATGTAACTGAATTTATTTGGCTTGTACAGGCTCTATTTTTTTCCCACTTATTATAATTTTCTGGGCTTGTTCTCCCTAGAACCCTTGCTCTTGTATCACTTCTTACTGTTCAAATTCAGCTGATCCTTCAAAGCTCATCTCAGAAAACCATGTCTGTGAGAAGCTTCTCCTGATTTATTTATTCAACAAATATTTATCTGCCAGCCATTAGTCAAGTGTACTGTGAATGAAAAAGACAAACCCCTATTATTTTGAGCTTACTTTTTATATAGGGGGCATAGATAATAAATGAACAAATAAATATATAAAATAAACAAAAGAAATGTATCAAATAAACATGTAAAATGCTAATAAGTGCTATGAAGGAAAATATTGAAAGTGAGATATGAAGTGTGGAATTGGAGAGGCAGTACTGATACTTTATTGAGGGTGATCGGAAACATATCATCTCAGATGAAGAGACATTTTCAGAGAGAGACAACTGAAAGGGAGAATAAGTCATGAAGGTATCCAAGAGAAGAACAGAGCCTGAGGGAAGATGAGTTCGAGAACCTTGGGGCAGAAGCAAGCTTGGCATGGTTATAAAATAGCCAAGGGGCACATACGACCAAAGAGAAATCAGTGAGCAGGAGAGTCACTGAAGAAGTCTGAGAGGAGCGAGTTCTTGGGCCAATCTAAGGGCTTTGGCTTTCAGTATGAAAGTGATTAGAAGCCAGAAGCCAGGGTTTTGAGCAGAGATGGGGCCTGAAATGGCTTATGTTGAAATAGACTGTAAGGACACTAAGGAAAATCAAGGGAGTACAAAAGGCTATGCTGATCAAGATTTGGTGGTGAATTGAACCAGGGTTTTGGTGTAGGAAGTAATGACATTCAGGGAAAGTTTTATAAAATAAGAAAGTATATTTGAAGGCAGGTAAGAATTCACAAAGAAAATCAGTAGCATTTTGGGAAATACTACTTCATCTTAAAAACTACCATTACTTTTTATTACGTTAGGTTCTTGTGTCAGGTTCTTTACTAGGCTCTTTACTTTCGTTTTCCATATTTAAATCTCCTAACAATCATATGAAGAATAGGGGTTATTATTGTTACATTTTTACAGATGAGGAATTTCTAATACAGAGAGGTTGAGTTTTAAGATAATATTATATATATCTATCTCCCTGTATTCTTAGTATAGAAGGAAAGAAATGACTAGGAATAAATATACCAGAATGTCAATAGTGGTAGAATAATAGATAAATTTTTTGGATCTTTATATTCATCTGCATTTCTTTCAAGAACAGATATTACTTTTACTTTACTTATTTTAAAATTATTATATTTCGATGAATAAAGATATTGATTTTAGGATAGGAAAATTAAATATAAAAGTTATGAATTTTTACCCCGTTTATTTTACTTTACTGCTTTATAGTTGACAAAATATAGGATTTGTAGTCAGACTTGGCTTCAAGTTCTATCACCTTGGGCAAATAATTTAGCTTTCATGAGCCTCAGTGTATTCATCTGTAAACTAAAATCCCAAGTTGTTAGGCTTATCTTCAGGATGCAAATGGATAACAAAATGACAGTTTCAGACACAATGCCTGTAACATAACAGGACATAATAAATGGTTGCTATTATGATGTCCATATTATATAAATGATGAGATTAAATTACTGAAGAAATACAACATAATATATGTTATCATAATATATAACATAGATAAATATTATAACTAATAAAAATAACTAATACCATAAAAATTAGTTTCATCTATGAACTTTGCTTAATTTCACAATTTCTCTCATTTCCTAATATTATGACTTGATTAAAGGCTTTGGTGCTGCTTTGGGGCAAGGCATTTATTTTCCTTTTATTTCATAGTTAATAAATGTTCATTTCCTTTCACTTATTTTAAAATACCTTAGTGGGTACCTTTAAATAAGTTTGAATAATTACAAATAATCAATTCAGGATTACATTTAGATACTGGTTTAAGATGGGCCAACATTGTTAAGTGAAAAATTCCACTGACTTCAGTTGCTAACCGACTTGATGTCAGTGCCTGTTTTGTCTAAATACAAGTTAGGATCAGGTCCAGGTCCATAAAGATAATTGCAATTATAGCATTATGTATAATAATGTCACAGTGTAAGTTAAGATAATCTTTTACTCAATTACATTTTTAAAAACAGCAGGCAAAAGTGTTTTCTGTAATGTTTGTAAATGTTGCCTTCTCTAGTTAGGAAATTTAAAAAGTCATAAAATAAAACTATTTAGATGAAGTAGTTATGTGCACACCTAAAAGAACAGCATAGACCACATCTTCCTAATACACAAATGTATGTATGTAATGTATGTTTTTCCCTGTGTCTTACCTCTAAGACTCAGTTGCATTTTTTCCTGGGGAAGGGATTGAAGAAATAGAAAATAATGGATTGTTCTGCAATGTATTTCAAAACTATCAGTCCTACTAAATTATTGTTGTATAATTTATATTATCTACATTTGCCTTACATCTATGCTCAGTTATTCCCATTGGCTTTCGCTTTTCCTCAATGTTACAGAATACCTCATAGTACAGTAACTCTTGCAAAATAAATTTAGGATGCTATATAATGGTTCTCAATAAAACTACATAAAACTGAGTTCAGTGTGTAAAGGGTATTCATCATAATGAGTTCTACTGTATCTACTCAATTATAGATCTATATGAATCACCAATGATCTATCTTTTCAGCATCTCCTTCTATATTGGAAGTCATACTCGTTTTTGAATTGTACCCCAAAAATGTTTCTATAATAAGTTGGTAATATCTTCTAATGGAACCATCCTGAGATATCCTTCTGTGTAATGTAGTTTCTCCCCATGGCATTTCCTGAAGTTCAGAAAGTAATAAAGGCAAATAACTTAATACAGAGAAAGAATATATAGTGCTGTTGGCTAGGCATGAGGTTTTCTGTACTTCAAGAGTAGAAATGAAATAGTAGAATAATATAATTTTGTAGCCTAAGAAGAATTGTGTAATCCTACCTGATACACTATCTGTTTAGATATAAGTCCTGAAATAATGAAATATGAAACTTTCCTCTAGGATATGGTTAGCTGTAATGTATCTGTAGACTGACTCCAAGAACTGTGTGTTCTAATGGATGCTAAAGACACTGCTTTAATTGGCTCAAAGTGATCTGATTTTCTTTTAAACTATGGAATTTGGGTCCATTTTCATTTTATAATTTTCAGTTTTGATTCCCTTTTTACATTGAAAACTGTTTGAAAGTGAAGTTTGTTCTTTCAGTTTCTACATATACTGCATCAAGATTCTTCTAAGTTATTCTTAAATGTAATATATAATATGACAAATTCATTATTATAGGCCATTAAGAAAAATTTTCCTAGTACTTAGTTCCCAAACAATAAATGTTCATTTCCTTTCACTTATTTTAAAATACCTTAACAGGTACCTTTAAATAAGTTTGAATAATTACAAATAATCAAAGGCAACATGTTAATATTTTTATGATTTTAAAACTCAGACATTATTTTTGATTTACAGTGAAACTGGAACTCATTACTCTCTAATAATTAGTCTTTTAAGGTCAAGAAACTATACTGAATTCTGAACATTAACCCAGATATATCCATCAGAATGATGGATATAAGTATCCTAATTTAATAAATTCTTTTAAAATCATACATAAAATTTGCATAGTCACAGGCCTATGTATTTGATAGCATCTATAATTTATCTGAAACTATACAAACCAAAGAACCTAAATACTCAAATGTCAAGATTTTGAGACTAGTTTTAGAAGTTAATTCATAACAGTCAAAAGTTAAGTTGAAATGTCTAATTCTTTAGATAAATTTAATGATTTAACAGAGATTTGCCTGTGTCAGAATGTGCTATGTACTATGTGAATGATTAAAAAATAAAGAAGGTATAATCTTTGTTTTTAAGAAAATTTACATGTCCTTGAGAAATATGATAACCTCACACATGATTCTAATCAAAGCAGAATGTGAAGTGTGCAACAAGAGACCACTGGGTTATAGGGTTTAGTGAAAGAAAGATAAGATCCAGTTGTTAGGAATCCAGAAAAATATCACCGAGAAGGAGGCACCATACATAGTCCTTGAAGAACTAGAAGGATCTCTTTGCTTTGAAAATAAAGGGTAGGTATTTTAGAATAAGGAAACAATGAATAAAACAACAATAGTAGGAAGTGCAAATTATATTTAGAAATGAAGAGAAATCTCAATATTACTTGAATTCAGGGAATAAAGCAATAATAATGGGAGAAAATACCTGAAAATATTTTAGAGGCAAAGAATTCATATTAAATTTTGATGGTATTTGGGAGCCATTAAGGTTTTCTGAGCTTCAGATTACACTGTTGGAACTTACTTGTGAATGTAATCAGATAATGGTTCATCTTATGAGTAAGAGAAATATTTGAAGCAAAGAGACTGGTTAAAAGGCAGTTAAAGCATCCTGGGTGTGAGGCAATGAGGACATGCATCATGGGGTTGGTATTAGAACTGGAAATAAACATCTGGCTCAGTGAACTCCAGTTTACTTCCATTAGAACTCAGCAATTAGGAGTTTTAATACATTTTCTTTTTTGAGATTGCAAGGGTTAATAATGAAGTCTCTTTTAATCTGAAAGAGGGGTTTGTTTCATGGCTCTTTCATACTCTTCCCGACTGTGGTCATTTTCTATGGCCTGCAGGCCCCTTAATACCAGTTAGATTATTTAGGCCAGAAGGAAAGTAAGTGCTCAGGCCATGGTCCTCAGTAGCAGGTGTGAAGCAGGTTACCAATTTGTCTGAATCTGGTGAGACAGAACACACTCATATGCAACAAGTCACAAGCATGCACTCATATGCACAAGTAATAAATGAAGTGCGTTTATTACTTACAGAGAGGCAGCAAGGGACAAAAGAAGCTGAGGGTCTCTTATGATCTGATCTCCCAAGGCTCAAGAAAGCTGTGCAGGGCTGATCTAATCTTGACTGCACATGTCTCACTTGCATTGGAGCTCAAGGGCCCAAAAGGCAGCCTGGCCTCAGTTATATACCTCAGGGGCGGCATAAATCACTGAGCAAAGCTTTGAAGGACATCCTACTTCCAGGGGAGAGAGGAACAAAGCCTGGGCTGTCCCCTCCTTATCTCAGGATATTACATTTTCAGCACATCCTATGGTTACTCTTAAAAACTGCACATAAGAAAGAGGGGAAAATTGGGTTGGTCCAAGCCCACCCAGAGAACTGTCTTGTAGGAGTTGCTCATTCTTCATCAGGCTGTTTAATTCCATGATTGAAATTAGAGAGAGTTTCTCTCTTTTCTTGGCTTCCGTCATCTTACAATAGTGGAATTACGTGGTTTGCAGCACCGTATGTTCAGATATATTGTTTTATTTCAATTTAGTCATATGAACAAATTAAAACTACTAGAATCAACGAACAGGATGATAGGACTTTTTTTTTCCTTTTCCAGATCTACTTTTCTATGATATAGGTATAAATCAAATCTGGTTTTATTTGAACCAGAATCTATCTGTACTGGTCTCTAGTTCTTAAAGAGCTTCATTCTGAAATTGCACACTTTACCTTTATCCTGCTATCCCAGCACAGCAGTCAAGATTGGAATTATTCTGTTTACTCAGGTTTGAGGTCTGTGTCAGCCAAGGCCAGAACATCCTGGGTCGACTCCATGTTATTCTTTTACTCTAAGCTTTGGACACCTCATTTGGAGGTTGTTGATAAAATTGATTGCTTATGGATAAATGAAAATTGCAGCCTGTGTCTAAGGATGAACCTCAAAAGTGTAAGAGCTGCTCGATTTGGATATTTTTACTAAGGATCCAGGGATATGATCACAGTCTTCACAATTTTAAGGAAGTCTTTAGGAACTTTTTGGCAGGATTAGATTGTCATGTCAGCTCAGCACCTTGAACAGTTCTTCTCTGCCCATGGGCTCCATGTCAGGTACCCACTTTTGTTTCTTTCTCAAGCTTAGATTTACCTGAAAAACTCTTTACAGATTTTGCTTCAAATTTAGATTTCATTCTCTGTTTATTCCCTTGGATTTAATATAAAATATTCTCATATTTCCAAGGCCATCTTACTTATTATACTAACACCAGACCCCTTTGCTATTGCCCTTTGTGACTGGACCAATTCCATTCAGAAGACAGCTTTGACACCCTAAGCACATGCTATTTAACATGTGAGGATAACCTATCGGCATGGGTAACAGGACTTTGGTTTCTGTATTCAGCTTGTAGATATGATATAACCCTTTGGGGGACTTTGGCACCTCTGGGATTTCTGCTGTTAATAGTGAGAGCTTTATATATGTCACTGTATTTTCATGTTGCACTACCTATAACTTGTTCCTCATAATTAAATAGTAGAAGGTTAGAAACCAAGGTTGGCTCTACCAAGACCTGTAAAATTATCCTTAGAATGTAATGAAAGCATCTCTATAGTGTTAACAGTCAAATCTACACAGTCAGAGAGGCAGCTGTGTATCCCCAGGAATTGCTGTGTGGCAGCCCTCCACATTCTTGCTTAAATATATTTTTTGGGATAAATGATGAGAACAATTTAGTGAAGAAAAATAGACTGTGTACATGTCATATAATATTCAAATTAATTTCTTTTGCTAAATGAGCAAAAGACATTTAAAAATATTTTACCTACCAATTTCAAGTTTGTAATTCTCCTAGGGTTATATGTCAATTCTCCTTATCAAAATTTATATTTTATGAATGAAAAATCTTAGTTCTTTAAAAAAATAATTCTAACCAATCTCAATTAATAGAAGATAGGTTTAAAATTAATGTAACCTAAATTATATAAGATAACATAGTTTTTATAATATAAACTAAAATATATAATGTATAGGCATATATAATCAGACCAGGCTCATGCCTATAATCCTAGCACTGTGGGAGGCCAAGGCAGGAGAATTGCTTGAGGACCGGAGTTTGAGACCAGCCTGAGCAAGAGCGAGACTCTGTCTCTACTAAAAAAAAAAAAAAAAAAAAAATAGAATAAATTAGCTGCGAATGGTGGCATGCACCTGTAGTCCCAGCTACTTGGGAGGCTGAAGCAGGAGGATTGCTTGAGCCCAGGAGTTTGAGGTAGCAGGGAGCTATGATGACACCACTGCCCTCTAGCCTGGGTAACAGAGCCAGACTCTTGTCTCAATAAATAAATACAGTATCAACAAAATGGGTGGTTGTGTTTCAAATACAGACAGAAATAATTTATGTTTGTATATCTTTTTGGCATCTCTTAAAAACATTTATGTTATTCTATTTAATCCTTACAAAAATGTTGTGAGGTAGAAAATGTTGGTATCATTATCTTTATAGTACAGAGAAGAAATTTATTCAATAAAACTTATCTGAGAAGTTTCAGAAATGAACCTAGAATCTTCTGACTCCTAATATTATTTTATCTCTATTGGAATGCTGAAATAAAATATGTTTCCTAAGGATAGAGTTCTTAAACCATTTGCTCATCAGCAAGAATCAATTATATTTCTCTTTTTGGCCAGATATCTTGCTGGGTATTAGGAACATAACAATAAAAATATAGTTTTTGTCTTCAAAAATGGACAGTCTCATAATTACTTTTTATAAGCCATGTCATACTCTATTCTGGAAATCACAGACATAGGGGATAATTTGTCTTTTTAACAAACAATATGATGCAGTCTTATGGTTCTTTCTGCAATGTTACTAATTAAGCAAAGAGAAGCTCATGAGTCCAGTTGTTTTATCTGCATAGTTGAGTGGATGGCCTCTTAAAAAGAGCACTTTCCCAGGAACAAGACATCTGGATTCCATTGTTGTCTTGTTACTGACTTGATATGTAACTTTGAGAATATCATTTAACTTTCTGAGTCCTAAGTTTGTTTATTGATAAAAAGATCATAAGAAAACTTGCCTTACCTCCCAGGATTGACGTAAGGGAATAAATATATTATTTTACAGGTAAAATTGAAATTGAAAAGTGTAAGAGGATTAAACAGACATAAGGTAGTAATGTTTAATTTTCTACTGTGTGGAGAAATTACTATCAAATAATTAGAATTATAATAAAAACTGCTACATTGATGATACCCAGCACATTTTAAAATTGGATGCCATATCCCTGGGATCACAGGTGAAAAGTAAACCTAGGTAACATACGTGTCAGAGGTGAAAACATATTTCATTTTCACTCTCAACACCATGACATTCCAAATAACCTTTGTTAATATGGGCTTACAGACTGAGATAAAGTGGAATGCCACTTTTGCTTCGGCTTAGGCTGTCCATAAATATAAAGACACACTTTTAATGCTAAAGCAAGTAGTACGTTATTGTTAGAAACCTATAATAATTCCAGAATTTCAGGACAATAATGGACATCAAAGCATTATATTTTTATGCAGGCAAAACTTTTCTTTTGCATAAAAAAACTGAGGATGTGTTTACACCCTCTAATTTTTTCTATTAATATCATGAACTTTATTATTTCATATTGTACTTGTGTTTATACCTTTGAAGAAGCAACACTGCAGGAAAGATTAGAATACTGTGGAGACATAGTCATGTGGAGCACTCATGAAAAATTAAATGCCCTCAGCATTTGCAGAAGTAGGTCATTTCTTTCTTAATTAAATTTGTATATCATAGTCACTGATTAACTTGTATTTGGATATTGGGTAACTATGAACCTTCCTTATTGTCAAAGCTATTGTACAAGCACCTGCCATGTATAACAGACAAACAGTCTCAACTTAAAAGATTATCCAAGAAGTTCCTTTCAAATTTCATTGCCCTTTATCACATATTTCATAATTTTACACCTCTGTCTTGCAGACTTCTAGGATTCTCTATCCAAATGACCTATTTTTTATCTTTGGTTGCTTATATCAGCAAAACATGAAAAATCTCAAGTCTAGATAGAATACACAGAGCATTACTTTAGGAACTACATACGAATCCCTGGTGTTAGAATTTCAAGGGCGAGCATTTGGAGAAATGACACAAAGAACTTTATGTTTTTCAAAGATATAGGATGGCTGAGCAAAGAAAAAAATTCACACTCTCTCAAGTGCAAATTACATGAACTGTTGGCAGATATTCCCTCCTAATGTAAAACTGCAGCACAGTAACTTGAGCCATGTTTGATCATTCCCGGAGACAGGAAGATCTTTTTGGAGGGCATTTGAAAACGTTATTCTGAAGGTCTGAAAAGGATATTGGATGGGTCATATGAAATATTAACTATATATTCAGGTGTTATATTAGAGCACTCTACAGAAGTGGGAATGCATTTGGTTGTAGATTTCATAAAATGGATGAAAGAAATCAATTCATAGTTCTCTTTCACCATCATTAAGAAAATAATTACTTATACTCTTTTTGATTAATTGCTGATTTGTTGGGAAGACTAATATTTCAGTCAATTAAAATTGTAAATTTTAGCTACTTTATGATAATATATTTTTCAATGTTCTGAAATACCACACTATAGTAATAAAATTGCCATTTTCTCATTGTAGGTAGACATCAGTACTTTCATTGTGGAGTGGCTTTTCTATAAATTTCTGTACACATATTTGAAGTTTGCTTGGGAAGAAAATCAACATGAAAATGAATACCAAATTGCTCTTTAAATTCCACAAACATACTGCCAAAGTTGTAGTTATCAGATCAGTGGTGTCCTAAATCAAATATTGACACAATTCCTTGTGGTTTGATAATGGCTTTATGATTAAGATTTAAAAGATTTTGAAAGGTGAAGGGTAATTGTACTGCTTCAGAAGTGAAGATTTGAAACATTACTATAGTCACACAAATCAACTAACATCCCTTTTGTTTCCATAGTGCAAAATATTTCTCCTTGTTGAAAATGAGTGCATCAGCATAAAAGCCCCTTGAGCGAGAAAAGTGTATATTGATCACCATAAAGTGCATTTCTGTAATACCTTGAAGTTATTGAAATTTACCCTGAACCATGTTCTGTTTCCGACAATAGGTTTCTTTCATGTGTTATTTATTGATTTACAGCTTTATAAAAATGGAAAAATAATTTTCGTTGTGAAAAACACATGTAAGACCTTGTCATACAATTTTAATTTGTTTGTAGCTTTAAGAAAACATCACAAACATTATACTCAATTTAAGAGTTAACAGATTACCAGACTTAACTATTTATTACAGTTTTATCTTCCAAAAATGTGTTGAAATAGATATGCATGCTGAATCATCTATATGATCACAAAGTAAAACCTGGCTAGGAAACATGTAGAGAAAATAGATTCTAGAATGAAAGGTTGTTTTTCTTATAACATGAATTCTAGTTTTTCTTAGATTTACCATATCATCCCTTTGCACTTCACAGTTTCCATTTCGAAAATGGTGATAACTGTAGTTTTCATCTAGCTCAATGGATGTTACAAAAACAGATGAGGCTGCATATATAAACAGTTAGCAGAGCTTTTAAAGAAAGTTGCTTTGCAGATTGAGGCAAAGTATAGGTCAAATCTCCTGGCTAAAGCAGGTGCTTCCTCATTGTGACTTAGTTTCTTTAATTCTAAGGGCAAAGCAGGCTCTCTGCCAAAAGATACGGAGTATCATGAGGAACTGGCACAGATTCCAGGACTTGAGTCCTGTTTCTCACTTCTGTCTTCCTGATGACCTGGATCAAACAAAGACTGCCAATATGGATTGGTAGAAATGCACTTCATGATTTACCGGTATCTACTTACTACTTCTAAACTTTCTCTGTCTTTTTTTTTCTTAACATCTTGAATTCTAGAGTAAAAGGATAAGGAAAATATGCTGTTGTTTTATATAAAATTGTAGATAATATGACACTGATGTTTTTAATGCTAAAGATTAGAGGTGCATAGTTAGCTGGATTAAAGCACCAGTATTTAAATGCAAATAATTTGTTATACTTGTATACTATTGCTTCAAACTTCATTGCCACAACTTATACCATATATCTTAGCAGAAGTAATAAAAAAGGGAATTAAGAGCTGTACATAATCAGTGTCAGACAGTCACTTTGAATGCAGTATTAAAAATACATCTTAAGTAATTTATAATTCAAGAGCAAAATACAGTATTTGGGGAAAACATATGTATTTTTTACACCCCAGATATTCTGTTGATAAGCTAAATAAGGATTACACAGGTATGGAATCTGTGATTCCTTCATAAAAATAAATCAAGAGAAAAAGGTATTGATAGAAATTAAAAACATTCTTAACTCCATTATATTTTTCAGAATAGTTTGAGTAAATAAAGATGACCAGACAGAAACCAGCAGAAACCAAATAATCAGAAACAATGGAAATCTGACTATATATCAGTATAATTAAAGAGATAGATATAGGTAGATAGATACAGATATATACAGTATTCTGTGAAAATATTAAGATGGAAAATAGGCCGGGCGCGGTGGCTCATGCCTGTAATCCTAGCCTTCTGGGAGGCCGAGGCGGGTGGATTGCTCGAGGTCAAGAGTTTGAGACCAACCTGAGCGAGACCCCGTCTCTACTAAAAAATAGAAATAAAAATTATCTGGACAACTAAAAATATATATATAGAAAAAATTAGCCTGGCATGGTGCCGCATGCCTGTAGTCCCAGCTACTCGGGAGGCTGAGGCAGGAGGATTGCTCGAGCCCAGGAGTTTGAGGATGCTGTGAGCTAGGCTGATGCCACGGCACTCACTCTAGCCCGGGCAACAAAGTGAGACTCTGTCTCAAAAAAAAAAAAAAATAATAAGATGGAAAATATTTTGGAATATATTATTATTTCCTTTCAAGGGATATTTTTGGAACTAACCACCCCGCACATACACATACCTGTTCCACCCACAAATTATGTATGTTAGTTTCTAAATGTTCTCATGTGTTTAAAATCAGTTGTCTTTGCATCATTCAGTTAATTCAGGAACTATCTCCAATAGCTCCCCATTATTCACTAACAAAAGGTAAATTTTATAATGTCATTTCACAATTTTCTTTCTTTACCTATCTTTCCTGGGCACAATCTTTCCCTCCCAACTGACATGTACACACAAACACAGACACACCCTTCCTGTTTAAGGCTAATTACTATTGTTTCCGTATATTCTTTAACCTGGTGCTTTAGATGCTCCTATTTTCTCTTCTTTCCCTACACATAAATCCATATTTCCCTCTTTGTGCCTATGCTCAGGTTTTTCCTTGGCTTGGTTCACTTCCCTTTCTAATGTCTGTCACAGTCGCAAAGTGAATCTTTCGCTGAATGTGCCAAAACTAATCTCCCCCTCCTCAGAACCACTGTGGCCAATGCCCTGTTTAGTAATTGCTGTGTATAACATGTGGTCATATGAAAATAGATTTCTGTTGTTGAAAGATCAAATGAAAAGTAATTAGAATGCTTTTCCTGTTTGAAGTCACTGTTGAAAACAAACATGATATTTTGTTTCTGATGTTACTAATAATACTATTCGTTGGCTTCTTTATTTTGCAAAATTATGAAATTTTTAGGATTAATAGATACTCTGAGATCTTCAGTTCGGTAAAATGATTGTAACCAGTTTTGATAATTCAGGTACTTCATGTGTGAATTGGAGATTCTCATTGGACTTAAAATCATACATATTTACAACACACATGCAGGCATTGGTCATTGAATCTCTTAAATAGTATCTTATTATCTTAGAGCATAGAAGATGAAGATGAAGGCCATTTATGTTGCTTTCAATAAATGTTTAAATATATCATGTATTTAGGAAAACATTTTCAAGCTGCTTTGTAATGCTTCAGTAGTGCATGATCTGAAATTATGCATAGATTCTATTATACACAGGATATCATTGATTTTATTACATATCATGAACCTTATACCATACACTAGGAGAGCATGGGTGGGGTAAGTAGATTGTGTTGTGTGTGTGCACATGCACACACACGTGTGAAAGTATGTGTGTTTATTGGCAAAGGTTGAAGTTGAACCCTGTGATGAAAGAAGGAACAAGGATGTCCTAAGAAAAATGTGTGTGGATGTTTATTTAGGATGTTTTCTGTTCTTTCCCTATTTTCTCCAACTTTCTGGCACTCCATTATTGGATACTTTAATTCCCAGACGTGAAAGACCAGAACAGATGGATGCCAGAATCCTGGGACAATCTTGGCTAAAGGCATGAGTTTATCTTCCACAAAGAACTCGAGATCAGAAAATCTTAAACATGAGAAGGGAAGATATTTCAAAGATCATCTTTCACATTCCAAATTAAATCATAATTTTTTTTCTTTAAGCATATTATGGGGGTACAAATGTTTAGGTTACATATATTACCTTTGCCCCACTGGAGTTAGAGCTTCAAGTGTGTCCATCCCCCAGATGGTGCGCACCGCTCCCATAAGGTGTGTATATACCCATCCCCTCCTCCGCCCTACCACCTGCCCAACACCCAATGAATGTTAGTACTATATGTGCACTTAAGTGTTGATCAGTTAAAAACAATTTAAGGGTGAGTACATATAGTGCTTGTTTTCCCATTGTTGTGATATTTCACTTAGTAGAATGGGCTCCAGCTCTATTCATGATAATACAAGAGGTGCTATATCACCATTGTTTTTTGTGGTTGAGTAGTACTCCATGGTATACATATACCATATTTTATTAATCCACTTATGTATTGATGGGCTCTTGGGTAGTTTCCACATCTTTGTTACTGTGAATTGTGCTGCTATAAACATTCTAATGCAGATGTCTTTTTTATAAAATGTCTTTTATTCTTTTGGGTAAATGCCCCGTAATGCGATTGCTGGATCAAATTGGTAGTTCTACTTGTAGATGTTTGAGGTACCTCCTTATTACTTTCCACAGAGGTTGTACAAGTTTGCAGTCCCACCATCAGTGTATGAGTGTTCCTATATCTCTGTATCCATGCCAACACTTACTGTTTTCGGACTTTCTGATAAAGACTATTCTCACTGGAGATAAGTGATATCTCATTGTGGTTTTGATTTGCATTTCCCTGATGATTAGAGGTGTTGAGCATTTTTTCATATGTTTGTTGACCATTAGTCTATCTTCTTTTGAAAAGTTGTTGTTCCTGTCCTTTGACCACTTTTTGATAAGATTGTTTGATTTTTTTTTTTTGCTGATTTTCCTGAGTTCTATATAGATTCTAGTTATCAGCCCTTTATCACATGTGTAACATGCAAATATTTTCTCCCATTCTGTAGGTTGTCTGTTGGCTCTTGTGACAGTTTCCATGGCTATGAAGGAGCTTTTTAATTTGATCAGGCCCCATTTATTTATTTTTGTTGTTGCTGTGATTGTCTTTGGGGTCTTCTTCATAAATTCATCACCTAGGCCAATGTCTATAAGAGTTTTTTCAACACTTTCTTCTAGAATTCTTATAGTTTCATGCCTTAGGTTTAAGTCTGTTATCCACTGTGAGTTTATTTTTGTGAGAGGTGAAAGGTGGAGATCCTGTTGCAGTATTCTACATGTGGCTATCCAATTTTCCAGGACCATTTGTTGAATAAGGATTGTTTTCCCCAGTGTATGTTTTTGTCTGTTTTGTCAAAGATTAGATGGCTATATGAGGATGATTTATATCTGGGTTCTCAATTCTGTTCCATTGGTCTATGTCTCTGTTCTTGTGCCAGTAACATGCTGTTTCAGTTATTATAGCCTTGTAGTATTGCTTGAAGTCTGGTAAATTGATGCCTTCCAATTTGTTCTTTTTGCTTAAGATTGCTTTTGCTATATGGGTATTCTCTGCTTCCACATGAAGCATAGAATTATTTTTTCTAGATCTGCAAAAAATGATGTTGGTATTTTAATAGGGATTACACTGAATCTGTAGATCAGTTTGGGTAGCATAGACATTTTAGCAATGCTGTTTCTGGTGACCCATAAGCATGGTATGGTTTTTCACGTGTTTATGTCCTCTGCTGTTTCCTTCCTCAGGGTTTCATAGCTCTCCCTGTATAGGTCCCTTACCTACATATTCAAATGTATTCCTAAGTATTTTATTTTCTTTGTTGCTGTTGTGAAGGGCATTGAGTCTTTGATTTGGTTCTCAGTTTTGCTGTTGTTGGCATAATAGGAATGCTACTGATTTCTGTACATTGATTTTGTAACCTGAGACTTTGCTGAATTTGTTTATCTATTCCAGTAGACTCATGGCAGAATATTTGGGATTTTCTAGATATAATATAATAACATCAGCAAAGAGTGATAGTTTGACCTCTTCTGCCCCCATTTGGATGCCCTTGATTCCCTTCTGTTCTCTGAATGCTCTGGCTAGGACTTACAGCACTACATTGAATAGAAGTGGTGATGGAGGGCAACCTTGTCTGGTTTCAGTTCTAAGTGGGAATGCTTTCAATTTTTCCCTATTAAGTATGATGTTGTCTGTGGGTTTGTCATATATGGCTTGTATCATATTTAGGTATGTCCCATCTATGCCTATTTTGTTAAGTGTTCTTACCATAAAATCATGTTGAATATTGTTGAATGCTTTTACTACAACTATTGAGAGGATCATGTGGTCTTTGTTTTTACTTCTATTTATGTGGTGAATTATATTTATAGATTTGGGTATGTTTAACCATCCCTGCATCTCTGGGATGAAGCCCACTTGGTCATGCTGGATTATTTTTTCGATAAGCATATGAATTCAGTTTGCTAGGATTTTGTTGAGAATTTTTGCATCTATATTCATAAGGGATATTGGTCTGTATTTTTCTTTTTTTTTTTTGTTGCATCCTTTCCTGGTTTTGGTATCAGGGTGATGTTGGCTTCATAAAATGTGCTGGGGAGGATTCCTTCCTTCTCAATGTTGTGGAATAATTTCTGCAGGATAGACACCAGTTCTTCTTTGTAGGTCTTGTAAAATTCAGATGTGAAACCATCTGGTCCGGGACTTTTCTTTTTAGGAAGATTTTTTCTTGCTGCTTCAATTTTGGTACTTGATATTGGTCTGTTCAGGAATTCTGTCTCTTCCTGATTGAGCCTAAGGTGGCTGTGTGTTTCTAAGAATTTGTGCATTTCCTCCACATTTTCAAGTTTATGTGCATAGAGGTTTTTATAGTATTCATAGATGATATTTTGTAATTCCATGGCATCAGTTGTAATTTCTCCTTTTTCATTCCTGATGGAGTTTATTAGAGTCCTTTCTTTTCTGCTTCTTGTTAATCTAGCAAGAGGCATGTCAATTTTGTTTATTTTTTCAAAGAAACAACTCTTTGTTTTATTAATTTTCTGTATAGTTTTTTTTGTTATCAATTTCATTTAGTTCTGCTCTAATCTTTTTTATTTCTACCTAAAGCACAATTTTTTATAGTCTTCTAAAAGTAACTATCTGGGTTCTTTAGAACAACCACAGTAAAGTAACTACAGTGTAATGGTTGTAATGGTTAAGAGCTTTTGCTATGGATCAGTCCAACTGGGACTATCTATTTTACCTTTGCTAGTTCAGTGAGCTTCTCTTTTTTATGCTTCAGTTTCTTCAACTGTAAAATGAAGTTAGAAATACTACTTATCTCACAGAGTGGTTGAGGGGATTAAAAGGGACAATGCATGTAAAGTGCAGCGCAGTGCCTGGAAGGAAGCTCTGAACTACTACTAGCAATTGCTTTTATATCATAACATTGTTTGAGAGTGTGTTAAAATATTTTTTCCCAATATTTTAAATCTCAACTAAAATCTTGTTACTTCTACATGTTAGAAGAGTTTAAGCACTTTTGGAGTTATCTAAAAACACTATCTCTTTCAAATGAGAGCCATTTAAGCCATCAAATACACAGGTAACATGTCTTTATTTTTGACGCTAAAATTCTCGGTCATTTCATCTCTTTATGTGCCATGATTCATCATTCTGACTAGTCTCCTCTGGTTATGGAGCATGTGTTAATGTTTTTCTAGAAATTGAATGCAATATTCCTGGCAGATTGTAGAGGCAGAGTCAAGCAAAATTTTGCCCCTTCCTGTGTACTGTGCTTCTGCTGATATAGACACTTTTCTTATTATTTGGGGGGGGGTACATTTTATTGTTATGTTGAAGTAGACACACATTACATTTTTGACAGCATCACCAAAATCAAGTTTGCAGTCAACTCAAAATCTGAAATGACATTTCAAATTATTTCATTTGTCTTATTTTATTTTTTAATTGACACATAATGTACATATTTGTGGGATACATAATGATGTTTCAATACATATATATACAGTGATCAGATCAGGGCAATTAGTATATCTAACAGCTGAAATATTTATCATTTCTTTGTGTTGGGAAAATTTGATATCTTCCTTCTAGCTATTTGAAACTATGTAATGTAATATAGTATTGTTAACCATAGTCATCCAACAGTGGTATAGAACATTAAAACTTACTCTAACTATAATTTTGTATCCTTTAATGAAATGATTTGTCTGCTATCCCTATGATTGGATGCTGTTAAGCTGTGTTTCCTTTATCATGTATATTTGTCTTAGATTTAATTGACATTTTTAAGTCTTGGTGTAAGAATTTCTTTCTATTCTTATAAAAGTAATTTCAGCCTCTCATACAATTCTGTTTGTTTCTGTACTAGAGCAGACATCGCCTCAGTTTCTTGGTGAGGATATTCAAAGTGGAAGGAGACATGGTGCTCCCCCAGACAAGGCAGAAGTCTCAGGGATACAAACTTCCTTTTTATATGTCAGTTCCTAGGATCACTCCCCGGTTCCTTGTACCTAACTCCCAAAATACTTTCTTTAGCCTTAAGAAAATAATATGAGAGGTCTGCCTATTGATTGTGCCCTGATTAGCTTACAGCATCATTTTACTTTGGGTTAACTTTGTTTTTTACTTTATGTTAGTGTATCCTCATACTTACAAATTTTAGTATAATTTAGTGCATATTTATTGAGCATCCATACTGGCAGGATAGCACTCACTTCTATTAGGGGTATCTCTTTCCTCAAAAAGCCATTTTGATACTGCCCATGGGCCTCCAAATGATTTATGTAGCCATCTTATGATGTGCAGGTATGATGAGAATAGGCTTCCTAACAGTCTTCAAGTCTAGAGTGGCTTGGAGTTGGATCAAGGCAGAACCTGTGTGTCCCATCTTTAACATATATAAATTAAGGCAAGGGCTGATAGTATTTAGAGAACACCAGAGAGTCCTTTGTTTTCCCATGAGTCTATAAGAAAGAAGGTGAAACAACTGGAAAGGTGAATTTGGTGAAAGATTTTGGAAGAGTAAATGTCCCTACACTTTCATTAATATGCATCCATATGCACCTGAACATTAGCTCAATCAAAGTCTATCAAGTTCCCTTGGAGTTTATATCATTGGTTTGGTGTTATAACCACTAGTCCCTCTCATCTTGTTCATATGATTTTGGTATTTGGATAACATAGATAGATTTTGATTCTCCATATTCTAAAATTCTTTTAGGTGTCACTAGTCACCATGTCACAGAAACAAAAGATGACATATGCCGTGCTTGGTTTAGGCCCTATACAATGGGGCCCCAGTCAGCTTACCAGGGAAAGCAGATCAGTCATCAAATGCTATCCCAAGGAGTTTGAGCTTTATTCTATAAATGTCTCATGTCATGAAGGAATTTAGGCAAGAAAAAATATAACTAGGAATATATTGATAGTAATAAGGTAGTAATATATAGGAGATAGGATGTGGGTACATCAAGAGATTTTTTTCATTGAGCATGAGGCAGAAGATGAGGAGACCATGTAGAAGCACAACCCATAAGCATTGGTAAATGAGGGGGCAGAGAAAAGGAGGGTGGGGTTAAGTTCATTGGAGGTGATACTATGGGTTTTAATTCCAATGAGAGCAAGGGTAAGAAAGACTGAAGGATATGGCTTGTGGGGAAGAGAATGAGTTCAGGGTTGGTTGTGTTGATTTTGAGCTGCAAGTGAAATAAGACAGGGATTCAAAGCTTAATATAAGAAGAGAGGCCAAATGTGGACTATGAAATTTGGAATTCATCCAGTTTTTGAAGTGAATGGATGGATGAGCTTATTAGCTGAGAACAAACTGACAAGCAGACCAAGGTTGTGGGCAGTGAAAATGAATTTTAAATAACAGGAGGGTCAATATCTGGACTTAGGTAGTTTTAAGAAGAGTAAAGATTATATAGGCATATAGAAGTGAATACACTAATAACTGAGAAGAGTATGTTCAGTTTAGCAGTTTGAGATAATGTATCTCAGTGTAAACCTATATTATGATATCTGCATCTACTACATCTTTCAACCTTTTCACATAGCTTCATCTTTTTTTAATGGTCTATTTTTGGAGATAACATGCAGGCTACATCAGCATCATGCTTAGTGGGAATCATAAAATCCATTATTATTATAATAAAACAATATAATAATTATTGTTATCACCAATAATATTTAATAAGGTTCTGGAATGGAACTTACCATTATTGTTTAACATTGTTCTTGAAGTGTGCAGGTTGGGGAAGGTGGGGGAGGAAATATGGATTGCTTTCAGGAAAAGAATAGATATTGGAAATGAAGGCTAATGTTTATCATTATTTTCAAGTTATTTTATCAATCCAGAAATCCTCCAAACCAATAAATATATTTGAAATAATACTAGTTCATTAGCGTGCCTAGTGAAAATATAAATATGCACAATTTAAAAGCTTGCTTTTAAAAATTGTCAGTAAACAATTGAAAAATAATGTGATTTTGTTGTCAAAATAGTAAAAAAAATGTATAAAATACTTAGGGATAAGCTTAACAAGAGTTGTATAAGAACTTTATAAATAAAACTAAAAGATTTTCTGAAAAATTCAACAGGACTAAATAAATGGCATTAACAAATTTCTTAGATGGGATGACTCAATGTTTTAAAGATGTCACGTCTCCCAAAATTTTTTATGCATTTATTAAAGTCCACTTCCTCTCTGACCCACCCTATGCAGTGGCATATATACATTTTTTGGAACATGATGAAATAAATCTCAAATTTATTTAAAAAAAACCCTCCATATTGAAGGTATAAATCAGAAAAATTATGGCAAATAGGAATAATAATATGGAATTTGCCCTGTAAACTTCTAACATGTAATTAAAGATATGTGTAATTAAATATTGGTGAAAAATACATAAGGAAATTATTGAGAATAGAAAGTTATTAAAGCAGTAAGTGCTAGTAAGTGTATCAATTTAGAGGCTAAAATTTTCATAACTTTGAGAAAGATTATTTAATAAATAATATTGGAATAGTTTTTAATTTGAAAAACTCTTCAAGAAATATATTTACTTATCACCATAGATCAGAATAAACCCTCACATATTAAATATTGAGCTGTTAAAATACTATAATAAAATGAGGTAAATACATTTTACATTTGGTGACGAAGAATCTTTGGCCAACTTTCATTTGGCTTCTGAATCTTCTACTAGGCCCATCTGTGTAGTTCCTTGTAAAATCCAGTTTTATCAAAGAACCTTGCTAAATCAGTTTAGCAAGAACCCCCTGCTGTCGATATCTGATCGTCCTCAATATCTGATCAGGATCTTCATCCTCCTCTGTTCCTCAGGTGATATATGATCATTCTGGCCTGTATTCAGCAAGAATCCTGTTAAGTGGGTTTTGCCAGAATCTCCCTTACCCCTGATATTTCTTCTTAGTAATTTTCCATCTACTGACCCCCCCACCCCCACTGCTCCTTGGCTGTAAATTCCTACTTGCCCATCTTGTATTTGGAGTAGAGCCCAACCTTTCTCCCCTGCTGCAAGATTCCATTGCTGTGGTCTCTATGCTTATCATGATGTTCCTGAATAAAATCTTTCTTATGGTGGTTTAATAAGTATCATTGAATAATTTTTTCTTTAACATTAGTAGTGCCCAAAGGCAAGAATCATTAAGAAAATACTTAAAGATTTCACTGTGTAAGCATCATTTTCATTATTATTATTATTATTTGCTTTTTGGTAAAAAGAAGCAAAAAGTTAATAAAAATATGACAAACTGGTAAAAGATATTTGCAACATAGATAAGAGACAGAGGTTTAATTTGCTTGTTATATTAATAGAAATATGCCAACATAAAAATGACCAGTGATGATTAGGTAATATGTAATAGGGTCAAGGTCAGTGAAATTGAAGATAGAATCAAATTGATTAGCAATTAAAGACGTACCTCAGTGGCAACAAAACTGTGGGAAAATGGGAATGTATTTGAACTTTTTGTTGAAGGATAAACTGATAGACCCTTTCTAAGAGGCAAGCTGATATTATGTATAAAATTAGAATATTAGTAAGACTTTAGTTCAGAAAATCAACATTGAGAAATATCTCTTGAGAAACTAATTGAAAAATACATATTTGCATAGATTTATATAAAGATATTTATAATCAAAAAAGGAAAACTTCTTGAAGTATTTTGGTCATGGTTAAGTTAAAGTACATTGCTGCACACACACATGCACACACACACATACACACTAGAATTTGGTGCAACCATAAAATACTTAAATCAACATGCCCATTAGTATGCTTTTAAGTAAAAGTGGAAGTGATAGGCTATATGTGTAATACAATCCCATTGAACAAAAAAGAGACAGAGAAAGTAAGGGGGAAAGATACAGTTTTATATGCAATGGCAAGAAAGATATACAACAAAATCTTACAAAAAGGATACTGGGCCTATAAATTATATTAATTTTCTTCTGTGTACTTTTTTATAAGTAAAATAAGCATATTTTAGTTTGGAGTTGGAAAAAGATAAAGCTATTTTTAAGTTTTGTTTCATTTATGTAGACGTGATGACAAATGTATTTTATGCTCAACTCAAGGAAAGGGAGCAAATTGTGTGAATTATTTGCTATCACAGCATTCTTAGGAATCCTCAACAACCACAACCAATTTGAGCTTCCTTAGTGGGAACTTTAAATGAAAGTTCAAATTATTCTGCTATGATGCACAAAGACTCTGCAGACCTGAGATGGTAGTTCTCTAACTCTGAAGTTTTGTGTGGCAAATACTGAATCTCAGATGTTGAACACTGTCAAGCTGTGCTTCTGAGATGTTCCCTTAAAAAGTCTATGATGTGAGTTAAAAAGATACTTTAAATAAAACTTAACAAGCTATAATACAAAAAGATAAATGGAAGAACAAGATTAAATTTTTGCACATGCACTCACAGAAAGAACTTGAAATGGGGGAAAAAAAAAACACAAAAAACCTTCCACATCTTCTACCAGGTAGTTGTTGTGTAGGCAATACATTTCATGATTCTTTAATTTTTCCATGTAGATATGTATCTTAAAAGCCTGGGGAATGATATTAGAATAAACTATCTTTTTGCAAGAATAGAATTACATATCCAACTAATAAGGTGTGTGAATCTTAACATTTTTTGTAAAGTAGTTAATTTCAAAATGTGTACTTGAGCCACAAATACTCCTAAACAAAGCATACTGTATTAGCCGGTTGCTATTCTCAGCTATTTCTATTTGCTAGAGCAGACAAGCTTGTCTGCAAACACTAGGTGGCTTAAGCAACAGAAATTTATTTATTTTGTCACAATTCTGGAGGCTAGAAGTAGGAGATCAATGTGCTGGCAGGGCTGGTTTCTTCTGAGGCCTCTCTCCTGGGCTTGTGAGGTGTTTTTTTCTCCCTGTGTTTTCAGATGTGTGCCTGTGTCCTAGTCTTTTTTTTTATAAGGACACCAGTAACCTTGGATTAGGACCCATCCTAAAGAATTCATTTTAAATTAATTACTTCTTTAAATAACCCACCTCCAAATACAGTCACATTCTGAGGTACTAGGTGTTAGGACTTTAACATATGAATTTTGGGGGCAGGCACAACTCAATTGAAGGAATGGATGATTAGCTGTATAGCTGAATGAATGAATAAAATGGGTGATTGCAATCTTTTCCACATCATATTTAATATCATTTTTATGATATTCCTAGACATAGAAGTATAGAATAGCCTGACTTTATAAATATTTTTTTTTTAAATCACTTTTACTTAGGAGGGAGGCAGGAGATGGGGCAGGGAGAAAAATGAAATTGCTTCTACAGTCTGGGCAAGGTGGCTCACACCTGTAATCCAGCAATTTGGGAGGCTGAGGTGGAAGTATCCCTTGAGGCCAGGAGTTTGAGGTTGCAGTGAGCTCTGATTTTGCCACTGCACTCCAGCCTGAGTGACAGAGTGAGACCCCATCCTTTAAAAATATTTAAAATAAAATAAAATAAAATAGTAGTACAGGGAAGAGGTAAAGATAGATTTGAGAAGGGCTGGAAAAATAGAAAAGAGGAGAAATCATTGAATATCGGGTATGTTTTAGAGATATAGCTGACAGGAGTAACAGGTTAATTGGGTGTGTTTTGTAAGGGGAAACAAGTAATCCAAGACAAAGATAACTTTTTATTGGCTTCAGCAACTGTTTAAAAGGTAGTACCACTTACTGGGAGATATCTGGGAGTAGAGTAGATTTGGAGGAGAAAAGACACGTTGTCCTTTGCCAAGGTAATTCTGAAATGGAGAAGTTGATAGGCAATTGGATATGAGTCTTGGTTGCAGGGGAAGAGTTCCAGGCAAGAAGTATGTGTTTGAGAGTTATCAGTATATATATGTATTTGAAGCAATAGGGAACTGAATGAGATCACATAGGTTGAATACAGAAATAGAAAAGAAGGAATTCTAGGGAAGAATTAAAAGGCTTATGATATTTCTAGGTTTAAAGGAGATGTCTCAGTGAAAAATAGTCCATGAAGTAAAAGAAACTCAAGAGTGTAGGATCTGGGAAACCTAGATAAGTTTTCAAGAAGAGGGAATAATCAATTGTGTCAAATTGTATTAAATGATTGATTAAGATGAGAACAGATAATTTATCATTGGGTTTCTCAAAATGTAGATCTTTGATGCTCTCATTAAGAACTCTTTCATTGGAGTAATGGTAATTAAAGCACTGAGTATATTTAATGAAGAATGGAAGGTGACAAAGAGAGGATACGGACAAGGTGGACACCTTTGAAGAGGTTTGCTACTGTAGGAAAATTGTCAGTGGTTGGAGGTAAAAGTGGATTCCAGGGAATTCATGCCCATGGCTATGTGTCTGTGGATGTTGCTTAAATTGGGTGATATTAGTTGGTTTTTTGAAATGAACTATCTAGTAAAAAGCAAGAAACTAATGATTCAAGAGAGAGGGTGAATGCTTCAGGAAGAATTCCTAGAATAGGTAAAAGAAGATGAGATCCAGAACACACTACATTGGCCATGGATAGGAGTGGAAGCACTTCTTCTATGGTAACATGATAGAAGACAGTTTATGGAGTACAGGTGTAGGTAAATTAGAAGAATTAGTGGTTGTCAAATGATATAATTCTCATTTGATTATACTTGTTCTTTTCATGGATTAGGCAGTGGTGTCGTCAGTTAGAGAAAATGGGATGAAAAGATATAGGAACCTTGAGGATCACAAGGCACTGTGAAATAGTTATCTTGAAGTGTGTGAAAGTGAATTTACTAGATAATAATGTAGTAATACTAAGGGCAGTCTGGCATTGTTACAGGATTGCTTGAACTATGTGACCACATGATGGGCACTGCTGAATAAACCAGTAATCTTCAGCTACTGCATTGATTTTTCTTCAAAGAGTAAAACAGAGGAGCAAACAAAATCAATATAGGTAAGCAGGTTATACTTCTGGACCATTAAATCCCAGCTGAGCAAGAGAGTTATGAAGCTAAAAAGGAGGTAATGAATAATAAAATTCTGATATGGTAGAGAGTAGGCCTTGGTGAGATCAGAAAATTGTTGAAAGGTAGTTTTGGAGTAAGGATTAGAGGTAATAGGGTGTACACTCCTCAGTGACAACAGGATCTGTTATATGACCAGGTACAGGTGTGGTTGAGATAAGGGGAAGAAAAGATTATTGAGACAAAGGACATAAGGAAACATTGAATGGATCATATGCCTGACTTTGATGTAGCTAAGAATGATGAGAGAGAGCATCAGTTGTGAGTAGGGAGATAGCAAACCAGGAACCAAAATCATCACTGAGGGAGGGATGTAATAGTGAGAATGTCAGAAGTTGGGGACAACTAGGAAAGATATGGAGTATATGGGATATAGAAAAGGAAAGATATTTAAAAAGTCTGATGACATGCATTTTAAAGGAGCTAGGGTTTTGAAAGAGAAATGAGACGTAGTTCCAAAATATCAAGGAGGAGCAAAGAGGATACTTACTCTAATTCTATGCCCTTCTTACTCTAATTACTTCCTCCTCTTAGTCTACTAAACTAAAGCAGCCTCCTTTTAAGATTTGGGGGTCTGGAAGGAATGTCTTCAAGAAGGGCCAGCTGTCAGAGTAATAACTATTAATAAAATGAAGTGGAGCTTCAGAGAAAACATTTAGGATATCGGAGAGCAAGTTTGAAAGGGAATAATAATAGGTTTGTGAGGGAAGGGATGGGAAGTTTCCTTAGTACCACTGCCTAGCTCAGTGTATATGCCAACCCCCTCTAGCAGGCCTTCCTGTACTACAAAAGTTGGAAGACTAAATGCTATATGACCCAGGCACATTTCCATGGAGTTTATGAATGTGATCTAGATTCTGTCAGTCAGATAGGTTTGGGTAAGATATAAATTTGGAACTGATTAAGCACAGGAAGACCCAGGGAGTAAGGGCATCCAGATGGTGATGGAGACAGAGTGGTTCTGGAGCTGGCATCTGTGAAAGCAATTCTCAATCCCAGCAGCTGGTTTCTTGATAGTGGAAGGAACAGTAGCTCCTTTGTTGCCCAAGTGTGAAGTATTACTTTGGAAAGCCTATCCTAGGATCTGCCTCTTTATATCCTATAATAAATGTTCTTTGCTTAAACTATCCCGAGTGAATTCTTTCCTGTCCAACTTGTGCTAAGTCCCTCTATTCAGCCTCATAAAAGCTCATGTTAAAAAAAATGACTTCAAAATGAACTGTTGCTACCACTTATTGCTGTTGAGCGGATGCTGGGCTTAAGTAGATATTTTCTTATAGCACTTGAGAAATCCAACCCTTTCATTTTGGACCCAAGATCACAATGGGCATTAGGAAGGATGTTAACTGTTCTGCATAAGTAGTCTGTCCTGGAATTTAAGCTGTGACCACATTCACAAACTTGAAATATTTAGGAGAATCCCAATGGCAGGAAATAAATGTGGATTTGAAATCAACTCTATAGTCAAATATTAGATAATCTGCAAATTTAACCATTGTTATTGGTGCATTTTTGTGTTAAGATTCTATGTGTAAAAATCAATGTCAAAAATGGAGAAAAGCTACATAGTTTGAATTCTGAGAGAATTGTATGGGAGAAGAAACCCATGTATTAACACAAATGGATCTGAAGCAACAAATTATTTTTACTTTTTAGTGTTTTTAAATGTTTTAGTATTTTCAATGTTTTTAGAAAGTAGCTTTTTCCCCGAACTATTTTTGAAGATATTACCTGATCGAAAAATAGAAAAAATAAAACAATTTCCCATATACTTTCTACCTAGATTGAGTAATTGCTAATATTTTGCCAAATTGGCTTCCTCTCTCTGTTTCTTTCTTACATAGATGAATAGATAGATACTATAGACATAGGGCTTTTTCTGATCCAGATGAGATATTGAAGACATCATGACTTTAGACCCTTAAATGCATGCATGCCCTGCAACGAACAAGGACAAACATTCTCCTACATAAACATAATACAGTTCACAATGCAAGAAATGTAACACTAATATGATATTCTTATCAAAAATATAATCTATATTCAAAGTTCTCCAATTGTCTAATAATATCCTTTATAGGGAGTTTTAATCAAATCTAGGATTTAACTAGGGATCATGCATTGCATTTAATTGCCTGGATTATGTTCTTTCTTTTTCTCTTTCTTTTTTCTTTAATAATATTGGCATTTGGGGACTCTAGCCTGGTGTTTTGTAGAACATTTCTGATTTTAGATTAGTCTGATCATTTTCCTATGATTAGATTCAAGTAGAATATTTTGATAATGTAATTATTAATACTTAGGTGATGCTGTGTTCTGTCATAGGACATTGCATTAGGGCATCCATGGCATTAGCTTTTCCCATTATTGGTGATCTTACATGTCATCATTAAGGTAGTGTTTGACTGATTTCTCCTCTGGAAAGCGACTTTTCCCATTTGTCATTAATAAGGGGAAATAAGTAAGCTGTGAGGTGATTATTTTAGGAATGTGTGAAAATGTTATTCCCCAGTTTTTGAACTATTGAGGAACCTTGCCTGAAATAAGTATTAAAATGTCATGACAAAGTACATATTTTATAATTTGATTCTTCATACATCATTCCTCCCCTATACTCTAATTATGTCTCTCTCGCTCTTGTTTCTTACCTATCACCTTCCTTCATTCCTTTGTTTCTTCCTCTCTTCCTTCTTTTTCTTTTTTTGTTAGAGGAGCTAGGATCCTGGTAAGAGAACACAGGAGTGCAGCACAGATGGGGTGAGGCAGGGAATGTAATAATTCATTACAAAGTTAATTCATTAAAAGTTCATTCAAAGGCATTAAGTGCCTATCAGTGATTTTCCATTTTTCCTTTCTATTTTTATATATTTGTTTGAATTTTTTTGACTTCTGAATTTTAAATTGACTGCTACTTCAATGCTATTTCTCTTCAGTGCTAACCATCTAGCTATATAAATTTGAGTAATGCAGGAATCTTAGTGCCACTGCCTTGGACTGGAATCAACATATAGTTCACTTACTGTGTAGCTAGGGGCAAATCACTAATCTCTCAGTTTCATCTCCTATGAAATAGAGATAATGATATTTACATCCCAAGGCTATTATGAAAATTAAAGAATATCTAGATTCAAAAGTGAAAGTCTCTACAAAGTATGAGTTATTGCAGTTTTTATTGTTGCCTACCCTCTGAGAAGGCTCTTTATGGTAATCCTAGCCACTTAAAGGCATGAAGGAAATGAATTTTAATGCATTAGTCATTCACACTGAATTTTGTTTGGTAATATTTGAATGTTTTTATTGGTGAGATTTGTTTTTTTATATTTCACAGTTTAGGATTTATTGAGACCTGAGAAGCTTTATTGAATCACTCTTTAAAAGATTTAATGAATTGCGATCTTCCAGTCAGGATGAGTCTTGGGCCCCAGGTATGTGGGAGAGGGGACAGTTTAAAACATCTGTCTAAAGCATTCAACTTAACAGTGCTCCATACCTTAGTGCATCTTAGATACTTTCAGAGTACAGTTATCGAGCACATTGTTAGGATTCTAATGCTCAGCAAATATAGTGATTAATAATTACTGGAACTTAGAAAGCATTTCCTTTTTGGGGGGAAGCCTTGATGACTTAAGAAGACTGAGGGACTGCAAGTGTGATTTTAAAAAATGATTTTATTTCAATTATTATATTCTTATTGAGACTGAAGATGGGGAAAACCCCTGTGTGTCTTTCCTAAGCTAGATAGGGATACATAGCACCACCTTGTATTAGTTCATCATTTTATATCACTTACCACTCATAGACAGCTCTCCATTTTAAACTAAAATTTCTCATTTTAAACTAAAAATCCTTATCCTCAACCACTGAGTTATGCTTCCTAGGCAGATATTATTATTCCTAGTTTATAGAAAAGAGAATGAAGGCCAAGAAAGACTAAATCACAGGATGATTTGTTTAGTAAGTAAAAGAGGCAGAATACAACCTTGTTTTTCACCCTGTCATCTATAGCTCCCATATACTTTTCTGACCTAAGTTTTTGCGTTATGAAGTGTTAGTTATTTAGGTATTAAAATTGTCCTAATTAGCAGAAAACAGGGTGATCTTTCAGTGTTTACATTTCTTTGGAAATGTTCTATGGAGAAGAAGTGAGGTTATATTTTTGTTTAATTTAGGGACAAGACAGATACAGAATAATTTTATCATAGTGTTTTCAATAAGGGTTTGGTGGATACTTGTATATTTCATTCAGTGAGCACGTATACTATCCATTTCAGCTCTATCTTGAATGATGTATTATAAAAGCAAGTGGAAGATTTCTGTGGTTGTCACTGGAATTTACTCTGATTTGACCCATCTTAGAAGCACATGAGAAAGGCAGCATTTTAGGATTAGTCTTGATCAAAATAATTATTGCATTGGGTAGGAAGCTTATAAAGTAATTTGAAAAATTCATTGGTAACTAACATGCAAATGTCTTTTTAAAACCTTTGATACTTATAGGCACCTTCATAATATGTGAGAAGTATTTAAAGTCACTTGAACTATTTAAGGACATATAAATTGTTAGGCAATATTGTGATTATATGATGAAACTAAATTTACATTTATACCCATAGTCATTTCAAAAGCCTTGTTAGAAAGGCTTGAAATAGGTATGAAATAGCTTAATAAACCTTCTTATTCCTTTTCTTTATCAATAGCACCCTGTGGCATTGCAGATGAATCTTAAATATAGTTGTAAGGAATATTCTTGCTTTCTCTCACAGATAGACCAGGAATAGGAGTTGCTTTGGTAAGGTGAAAGAGGTTGTTGAAAACCAGCCTTGGGAAAAAAAAAAAACAACTTTCAACCTATATTTGTGTTTTTTTCAAGACTTTATTATTAAATTCTTTTTTTTTTTTTTTTTGAGACAGAGTCTCACTTTGTTGCCCACGCTAGAGTGAGTGCCGTGACATCAGCCTGGCTCACAGCAACCTCAAACTCCTGGGCTTAAGCGATCCTACTGCCTCAGCCTCCCGAGTAGCTGGGATTACAGGCATGTGCCACCATGCCCGGCTAATTTTTTCTATATAGATTTTTAGTTGGCCAGATAATTTCTTTCTATTTATAGTAGAGACGGGGTCTCGCTGTTGCTCAGGCTGGTCTCGAACTCCTAACTTCAAGCAATCCACCCACCTCGGCCTCCCAGAGTGCTAGGATTACAGGCGTGAGCCACTGCGCCCGGCCGTAAATTCATGTATAGTCTACTTGTTTACAAAGCTCTAAATAATTAAAATTTAAAACTACTTCATGATTAATTAAAGGAAAAAAAATGATTTAAAAAATGCTATAGCTAAAAACATCATTATTTTTTGAGGGTCACATGCTTAATGGCTAAGTCATGTTATAGGGATCAATAAATCATTTTGGACTCAATACAGATAATAGTTTTTGTATTTGTAATTTGAATAAGATATTGGAAACACATTTGTCAGGGAAATTTGACCTTGCAAAAACACTAGACTAAGTCTCCAATGAAGACTGGCATTTTTATTCATAGGATTATAAAGGGAAAATTAAACCTTAATTTTCCTTGATGCATTTCTGATGAGTGTGTGATTGGCACTTAAACCCTCTTTCCTTTATCATGACTTAATTAATACATGCAACTTTTTCTTTCCAGGGAAAGTAGTGAATAATTACTCATTGATGCTTCAGGCATTCACTTGTCACTTTCTTGAAAGCAACCTTCATGAACTTGTAATATATTTTTCAAATTATTTTCCTTTCCATCTATAGCATAGAATTCATTTCTAACATATCAAATTTTTCTCAAATGTAAATTAAAAAACTCACAATGGACTTTATAAAAGTTTTATTTGTATAACCAATGACATGCATTTATCCTATTAAAAATTATATTATAGATACTTTGAAATTTTTAGCTATTCCTCAAATATCCTAATGTTTTATAAAATTTTTCTCACTGCCTTGAAAAAGGGGGAAGATATTTTATCAAGTATATAATTGATATGATGTGTCAGTGGTCATTACATTTTAATATGTATAATCTTTATTATCTAAACTGGTGATTGTTAAGCACAGATTTTAGGATCAAAGCTAGTTTATCTAACTAAGCAAACTGTGGTTTCATTTACTTAATGCATTATCTCATTTGTTAATTGTTTTCTTCTCCTGCTTCTCTATGTACTATGGTCTTTTCTTTTGTTCTTAGCCCCCAAACCCTCCTTCACTTGTTTTATGGCCAATTCTATATCCTAGTTGGTGCCTCTATTTCAACTCAGAACCATGCTGGATCACAATGTTTGAACATTTGCAAGGCGTTAGTTATGTGCTGGATTACAGCTGTATCCTGGCCCACAGACTTGAATCTCCCATTCCTAAAGTCAGAAAACATGGTGTTTCAGTTCACATGGCAGTGCCAGCATTTGCTGTGAATGTTCAGAAGGCTGGCTTGCAGAGGACCTTAGGGGAGTAATCCTTTTATTGTAGACATTGCAACAGTTTGTTTGTTATTCATGTATATCTTCACTTAACTACCATCAGTGGTTCTGAAATGGTACATGAGTAAGTCTCCTGGAGTGCTTGTAAAGATACTAATTGTTGGCTAAACATTTTGATTCAGCAGGTATTGGTATGATCTGGGAGACTACAGTATTAATCACAATCCCAAGTGATTCTGAGGCATATGACCCCTGGCTTACAATCTTTATACATAATGGACTACTTAGAATGAAAAATTAAAGAAATAAGATACTGTAGTCAAGTCTGAACACCCGTTACTGCTCTTCTCTATGTAATTGCAATTATAAGAATAGCTCTAGTTCCAATCTTGGATTTATTGTACTTGTATCTCTTGCACCCTTTCATTATTTGAAATTATTCTTATTCATTCCTGTGAGGTACAAAAGATAGACGCCAATTTCAGATGAGTCAGAAGAAAATTTACATGTTAAGTATAGTACTAGTTATTCCAAATTACTAAAACTAAAAAAAAAATAGAGACAGAAGAGACATTGTAGATAATTTATTCTAACTCCCCATTTCTAAATGTAATCAAAATTTCATCTTATTAAAAGATTTGTTCACAAAAGGTAAGCTAGTTATTAGTATTGTCACTAGTAGAAGGCAGATCTCTTAAATCGCAGTAAGAACTCTTCCGATTCCAGAAATATTTTTCCAATTTTACTATTCATGAGAATCACTTAGAATGCTTGTAAAAATGAATATTCTTCGGCTCAGTCTCAGAAATACTGCTACTCTGGTAAGCAAGGAGCTCAGATGTTTGTCTTTTTAGCATTCCTCAAGAGTGATTTGAATATAATTGGTCCAAGGAGCACATTTTGTAAAATAACGTACAATATCTTGCTAGAAGGGTCGAAGAGTTAAATAAATAAATAATTATAACTATCCTCAAATAAGTAAAAATAAAGCCATTTAGCCAGGCTCTAAGGCCCTGAGGGCTAATAGATAAGGACATATAAATTGACATATAAAGGCAATATTGTGATTATATGATGAAACTAAATTTACATGTATACCCATAGTCATTTCAAAAGCCTTGTTAGAAAGGCTTTTTTCAAGAAGCCTGTTGGTTAGAGGTGGTGATGCATAAGCAAATCAAACACAGTGTGTTAGGTGATCTAGAGCACAGGGAGAGGGGCCTCCAGTAATAGAAAGTGTCAGTAAAAGCCATCAGGAAAAACGTCTCAGAGAATGTGACACTGATGGCAGGAGTAGATGTGAGGAAGAGCACTTTAGGCAAGGAGAGTACCTGGTAGGGGGTGGGGAGAAAGAAAACACCACCACCAACAAACCTAAACAATCACAAAATTGTAATGAGAGAAAGCATTCAGTAAATACTCATCATTATTTGTATTACTTATTTCAACAGTGGGCTGAGAAAGGAAGAGAATCCCATGAAAGACATTAACGGGAGAAGGAGTGGGGGCCGCTGAAGCTTCAGACCAAGCAGTAAGCAAAAACTTAGGGTAGGTGATGTCTGTAGTTCCCTGTTACGTACTCACTGATGAACGAACCGTTTGTGGGAATGTCAGCTTTTACAAAGGCCTGGGCCTTGACCATCTGCGACACTGAAATTTCAAAGGAGGGATCATCAACAGTATCAAATATTGCAGAAAGGTCAAATGTGGATAAGAGCTGACAACTCTCCAACAGATTTGATAGTTATTCATGCTATGATTCCTAACCACCTACTTTAGAATAATTTCGGAATGCTTATAAATATTCAAATCCTTACCTTCTAATTTGGAACTATTAAATTAGAATCTCTGGGGTATGTGGCTTAGGATCTCCTTTAAAAAAATACCTAGGGGATTATTTTGCACACTGGAGCTTCAGAACCAGTGAAGTAGGGAGATATATTTCCGTTTGTGGTAGGGCCGCAACCAACCGCAAAGTTTTAAATAGTACAGAGAAGAAGAGAAAGTGCAGATAAAGCAAGTGTAGGCAAGTTTTGTCATGAAAGCAAGACAGGAATTAGGGTGATAACTAGGAAGTTATCTTTAGGTCCACAGCCAAGCATCTGTGGCGGGCCTGGAGTTGCAGTTGGACAACAGGGCCACCAATCAGGTAAAAGAGTTGTACATGTAGCAGAGGAGAATGTTAACTACCTGGAACCTAGCAGGCATCTCTGCATTTGTCTGTCACCATATTTGCCTTTGAAAAGCTCTTCAGGGAGTTCTGATAACTGCTTCATTTCCACTTTCTACATTTTGTGGAAATTCCGCATTTGACCAACTCTAACCTGGATAACACAAGGAATGGAATTCAAATTCTGGAACCCCAGTTTCCAGCTTAAGCAAATTGACATAGCACAATGCACCCATTACTCACATTGCCAACTGCCTTCTTTGTGTTGCATTTATGAGTTAGAATGTTTCCACATATGGAATGAATTGTACCTTGACAAGAACATAAGGAATGCCATGTGAATCATAATGGCGGTTTACTGCTACTACTACTAAAAATAGCATTTATTGGCTACTTAGGATCTGCCAAGAACTGTGGAATCTGTTTACATACAGCTTAATCTAATTTCATTTTCATAGAAACATGAGAGGTGACTAACATTATTTTTCTAGCATATCTTTCTGTTAAAAAAAACACTAGTTTGTTAGGCTAAGGAGTATAGCCAAACCACTGTTCTATTGAGTATAAAACCAGGATTTCATTATTGGTGTAAATAGTGATGAGAAGAACGTTCAGAGTCCAGATAGGTATTTACACTGCTTCTTTTTCAGAGAGGACTAATTTCATCCTTTGATGTCAATGGGTTAGACTTAGAGGTTAATAGACAGGCCAAAAGGCTCACAGCTCACCAAAGAGTACTGGGAAGTGTAATAAGAATCTCACCGGACTATAAGACTTGATAGGGGGTGAATTGTCTGCACTGGTGTACAGAGGAGAAGCAAGCCTTCTAATTTCTGTATCTATTATGAACCCTTTGTTTAAGGATAGAGAGGAAACCATGCCTAGCAAGACCTATTTATTAGAGAAAAATAAGAATAGGGGAGGATTACCTTGAATGGAGTCACATTTTCCTTTTTGAGGATATTATACAGATATAAAGCAACTACCTAAAAAATTATTTCACTCTTTATTTTCTAGCATATCCTGACAGCCCATGCTTATTTGTGCATCGATAGCCTAGTGATAATGTGCCAGGGAATTTATTCCTATGTATTCTGTAGACTAGTCTCTGTGTACACAATGGGGAACATGGAGCTATGAACTTGGAGTTAAAAAACATGGGAGGAGTTGCTGGTTTCAGAAAAATATACTAAAATATTAAGATTAATTAGTATAAAACAAATTATTCTTTGTAAATGACAAATCTCCATGTAGTAGAGAGATAACTTAATCTATACATATTAAACGCCAACAATAGATTTATTTTGGTTTATAATCATCAACATGTTCACAGTGGGAATCATAATAAAATGTTTTTGGTTTCTTCTCACCACCCCATGCCCTTTTCCAGAATAATAGTCTTGAGTATTATAAACACTGTGAAAATATCTTCCATCTCACCTTCCATCATTCCCAGAAAACATAGCTACAAAATTAAGCTCTCCTTCCAAGTGTTTGCAAATCATTTGTAGGTGAGACATAGGGGAGTTAAAATTAGAATAAGATTTTACTCTCACAGGCAGTTGCTAAATTTTATGAGTGATGTTATATCTTTAACCTGTTATCGTGAATAGCTAATAAATAAATTATATTTAAAAATGTAAAATTTATTCTATTTCCCTAACTATAAATGGTAACAGAGCATACAGAATATAACTTAAAGCAGTTTCAGTTGTTTGTGCCATTATTTTGTATTTTTTTCCTACTGGCAATTTTTCTTGATGGTATTTACTGCTAAGATCAATGAGTTTGAATCTCTTTAGTTTGTCAGTTTACTAAAAAAGTTCTTATTTAAGAACTTGGGGTGTGTTCGTACTCAAACATTCTAAAATTTTCCCTTCAATCCAATTGCATAAAGAAAAAACATTAGGGAAAAATTATGCAATTTACATTCAATCACAAAATGATTGTTTTTCTCCTGTGAAGTAGTCTTTTAAAAATTCTTTTCTGATTAGCTTCTTTCTCTGAACGTGTTGGTATTGATTGAATTGAGATATGGTCCACACAAATCAATACGTAAGAAGACAGATTGTATGTGATGACAGTAATTCTATCCACCGGGTAACTGCCAAATGTCTGGGTACCAATGATTATGCTAATATTTCTTCTAGCTAGTCAGCACTTGATAATTTGTCAGGAAGCCAGTTTGTTTTCTTTGACTTAAAATAATGTTTATTTTCTTCAAAATGTACATTTTCCTTGTTATGTCAATATTATATGTGTCTAAGTCTAGAAAGCTTGAAAATGTTCATTCTTAAATTTCACTTCGTTTTCTGCCTTTTCTTTAGATAACAGATGGTCTCAGATTCCTTATGCTGTCTGGTATCCAATATTGTTTTATGCGGGAAGGTGCTTGTGGCAGATATGAGAACCATGATATGCTTACTGCAATGATTTCTAATGGAGACATTTTTGCTTATGAAGGCTAAAGGAAACAAAGAAAAAAAAGAGTAGCAAACTAGAAATTAGGAATTTCTATAAGGGGCTAAAAATGGAAGGATAAGAGGTAACATTTAGGGAATTTATAGAAAAACATAAATGGGTGGAATTTAGAAATGCCTAACTACCCTCTATCCAGTGCAGCATAAACACCTGGGCATTTTCTTTACTCGTTCCTTTGATTGATATTATTAATTATTGGTCAGTGAAACACATTTTATATGGGTAAGAATTATAAACATCATAGTTACAATAAAAACATCATACAAGGCACACATATTTGGGATTTTCAGCCAAAGGATAACTAAACTTTACTGTCATATCATAGGATCCTGCTTAGCTTGTGTCTCTTATTGCTCTGAAATTTGTAACATAAACACACAATTTCTTTTATGAGAAGCAGTAATGGGATAAAGCTGACACACCATACATGGAGGAAAATAGGGTATTTTTAAAAATTGCCCGCTTCAGTTTTAATGTTTAGAACTGATACCATGTTATTCACTTAAATTACAAAATAAAGTTTAGATTTTTATGGTATACGTGGCTATCCCTAATTAAAATTTAAATCTAATTATATTACCATATTAACATTTATTTTTCACATCTGTTTTATGTTCTGACTGAATATTTCATAAAATTGGAGTTACCAATTTTGTTACCAAGGAATGTTTTGTGTTGTTAAATGTTTGGATGTATATTAGTTCATTGATATTTCACTTTGGACAAGGAGATTTCTTTCAGAGACAATTTCTTGCTTAAAATTTAACTAACATTTTCATTTGTTTACATGAAAATCTATGTTACTAATATTAATTAATTAAAAACCATTGGGATATGTGACTTCTGTCACATATTATTTTATCCAAATTTATCTAAGTGCCTTTGAAATAAAATTGATCAATGATTTGTTTTATTTGTGCTAGTTTTCCTCATTTTGTTGCAGTCCTGGAAAGTGATTGTGTTTATAAGATGTTAATGATCATTTGGAAGAGCTTCACAATTTCAAAACTCTCAAAAAATTCTAGCCGTAGTGGAAGATACTAGTGATATCCCCATTTTTCAGCAATGGAAACTGATGTGTAGTGTGTTTAAAGCATCTTGCACTAGACCACACTGCTCAGCAACGATGACATCTTAGTATTTTTCATTCTTGATGACTATTTCAAATCATGATCACTACTCCTGCTTATTGGCAAAATAGATTCTGCTTTTTCTTTTATAGTTTCTAAGGCAATTTATAAATAGGGCGCATAGATGTTTGTGAGGGAAAAATGGCAGACAGTTAATTTTTAACTGATGAAAACATTTTTATACTTGAATTCCATTCTTTTAAGATTTCAATTGTATAGCCTTAGGGATTGTCCAGATGACAGAAGCAAGAGGACAGGAAAAATTCTTGTTCCTTTTAAAACTTTTCCATTTAATAGAAGGTTCTTTGGATGGGCTCTTCAGCCATTACTTACACAACAGGATTGGAGTCTATCCTATATCCCTGCATGCCAAACCTGGCGATAAAGCTGCTATTTTGCATTTTGTTGTTCCACAACTGGATCATTACTGGCTTGAGCAAGTTATTTAATCCCTTGTGCTTCAGCTCCCTCACTTATAAAATGGAGGCAATATTAGTATCTTATTCATTTGGTTACTTGAGGAATAAATGAGTTAATCCAAGTGAAGTGCTTAAAATAATACTTGAGATATAGTGATTGCTGTGTAGATGCAGCCATTATTAATGGTATTCCTTTAGTTTGCATCAGATGGTTCCATTATAACTGTTGGATTATGTGCATTTAACTCTTCATTTTTATTATGTCAGAATATCATAAGATACATCTTCTTTTATGTTTATTTTATAACTAGATTGAAAATTTTGTATAAGTCAACAGGATCTTCTTGGAGGGTAGTTTAAAAATCTGCTATTACACATGCCCTTATGTTTTTTAACCACTACTCCAAAAACTTCAGAATTTTTCCAGACAGAATACTCTCCCCAAGACTGTTTTACACATCATTTTGTAAGAGAATACTTTTTCATATAATTCACCTTCTATACTAGAATTAGTGAGTCTCAGATTTGAAATATGTTTTTTATAATTGATGTCTTTACCAGATACCAAGCAGAGTTTACATAATAAATCAGATATCCTAAAGCCTAATCAAGCCAAGGACACCATTCACTTATCTTCATCCACTGACTTTATTGGTTGAACATAGCTCTATCTGACTTTTATACCTCTAAATATTCTATGTTTAGAGGTATAAAAAAGGTATATGCATATAAATATATATGTATATATACCTTAATAATGCTTATTTATTCAACCAACTATGTCCTATATACAGAAGAGAAGAAAAATGTGGAAAATCAGGATGAAAAATCTTGGCAGCTATGTAATACGTAATTTTGTTCATAGAGCCAAATGACTAGTTTGTACATATTGTTATAAATAAGGGGGATAACCAAATGGAAAAACAAACAAACAAAAATTGGTCTGCATCTCAAACCATATGCCAACATGAAAAAATAAAACATTTTTATGAAAATATGAAAACTTAACAATATAAGAAGAAAGCCTAAGAACATTTATAGTCTTGAAATGGAAAATTTCTTTATGACCATAACTCCAAATCTGGGACCAATGCAAACAACAATTATATTAAGACATCATTTACTTTAGAAAGACAGGATTTGCAACTCAACAACATTATTTGCAACTTAAAGCACAGGAAAGTGCTAATATTACTAAAATTTTCTAGAAACCAAGAACAAGACAAAAGTTAAACCAATAAGAAAGGGCAGACATTTAATAAAAGAAGATGATAAAATAGTTTTTTGACATAACAATTATATCCAACATCAGAATTTTAGTAAGAAATTCAAATTAAAGCAACACCACTATTTTTTTACCAGTAGGATTGATGAACACCTGTATGCTTAACAAACACTATTGGTATGGTTACTAGTAGCAAAATAACATTTTCATGTGTTGCCTGTGGGGATGTAAATAGTACATCCCATATGTAGGATGATTTTGAAAGAACTATAATTATTAAAACAATATGCATACTTTGACCCAGCTATTTCTTCTTCCAAGCATTTATTACACTTCTATAGTGGCATATGCATGAATAATGTTTGCACAAAAATTTTCACTTAGTATTATTATAATAGCAGGAACAACTTAAATTGCCACAGTGTTTGATAGTTAAATGAATTAAGGTATGTTCATATAATGGAAAGGTCTCCAACTTTGATAATTAGAAAAAAGAATAGAGAAGTTCTCTGTACAGAGATATGAAAAGGCATGTAGGCTATTTTGTTAACTGAAAAAATTAATTTGCCGTACAGTATGTAAAATATAATGACAAAATACAAAAATGTAGTCCAATAAAAATATATTTTACTATATGCTTATTTAAATACATAAATAACCTCCTGAAGAATACATATTAGAGTGATACACAGGGAGTATGTGTATGAGGATAGAGATGAGAAGAAAACTTTTCGCTGTACAATTTTCTTATGTTTTTGATGTATGACTAACTTAAATGTATTACCTATTTAAAAAATAAATAAATTGAATTATAAAAAAATTTAATTGGGAAAGTATACTTTTGAGAAATTGAAAATAAAATCATATTTCTATAACTTATCTTTCAAGCCATTTGGAACAATACAAGTTTCATTCATTATGCGGGCAGAATGGACCTTTGAGCCTCTGAAGTTTATTTTTGAAATTTATCTTTTGTTGTATCTTGTTATAAAATCATAATTCCTCACTGAAATAGGCTCAGGGTTTATCCATCATTTTATTTTAATAGATAACAAAGTGAGACCCAGCAAGATTACATTTGCATAATGTCAGGAAAGCAAGGTAGTGGGAGAAAATAGACTAAATTTTCTATTTTCTAACCTTCAGCCATTATTCCTTTAATAATGATGAATTCTATTACATTACGCTATCATTTCTTATATGTTCTATTTTACTTTTAAAAGCTTCTATTTTAGAGTTTTGTAAAAACCTTGAACTAGCTCTTCTTCAAGGACAAAACTGTTAGGAAAATAGAACATGTGAATTTTAATCTAAGAAATATTAATGTATAGTTTTAAAATATATATTAATATTTAAAATAGTACATTAATATATTTTTTAAATTTCTTATTAGACTCCAAAGCTCATCCTTTGAAAAGTAAATTTATTTTCTAATATGAGAATTCTTTTTTCTTTATATCAGAATATTATGGGGGTACAAACATTTTGGTTACATATAATGCCTTTGCCTCGCCCAAGCCAGGGCTATAAGCTTACCCTTCCCCCATACAGTGAGCACTGCATCCATTAGTTGTGAGATTACCCACCCCACCACCCGCCTCCCACCTGACCGGCACCCAATGAATATTACTTCCATATGGGCACCTTAGTGTTGATCAGTTAGTACCAATTTGATGGTGAGTACATGTGGTGCTTGTTTTTCCATTTTTGTTATACCTCACTTCGAAGGATGGGTTCAAGCTCTATCCAGGATAATATAAGAGGTGCTAGTTCACCATTGTTTTTTGTAGTTGAATAGTATTCCATGGTATACATATACCACATTTTCTTAATCTGCTCATGTATTGATGGGGACTAGGGTTGTTTCTACATCTTTGCAGTTGTGAATTGTGCTGCCATAAACATTCACGTGCAGATGTCTTTATTATAGAATGTCTTTTTTTCCTTTGGGTAGATGCCTAGTAGTGGGATTGCTGGATCAAATGGTATTTCTATTTTTAGCTCTTTGAGATATCTCCAAATTACTTTCCACAGGGGTTGTACTAATTTGCAGTCCCACCAGCAGTGTAAGAGGGTTCCAATATCTCCACATCCACACCAGCATTTGTTGTTTTGGGACTTTTTGATAAAGACCATTCTCACTGGAGTTAGGTGATATCTCATTGTGATTTTAATTTGCATTTCCCTGATGATTAGAGATGTTGAGCACTTTTTTTACATGTTTGCTGGCCATTATTCTGTCCTCTTTTGAAGAAGTATCGGTTTATGTCCTTTGCCCACTTTTTAATGGGGTTGTTTGATTTTTCTTGTTAATTTTCTTAAGTTCTATATAGATTTTTGTTATCAGCCCTTTATCAGATGTGTAGCATAACAATATTTTCTCTCATTCTGTAGGTTGTCTATTTGCTCTAATGATAGTTTCCTTGGCTGTGCAGAAGCTTTTTAATTTGATCAAGTCCCATTTATTTATTTTTGTTGTTGCTGTGATTGCTTTGGGGGTCTTCTTCATAAATTCTTTGCCTAGTCTGATGTCTGTAGGAGTTTTCCCAACACTTTCTTGTAGAATTCTTAAGGTTTCATGCGTTAGGTTTAACTCTGTTATCCAACATGAGTTGATTTTTGTGAGATGGGAGATCCAGTTTCAATCTTCTGCATGTGGATATTCAATTTTCCCAGCACCATTTATTGATTAAGGATTCTTTTCCCCAATGTATATTTTTGTCTGGTTTGTCAAAGATTAGATGACAATATGAGGATGGTTTTATATCTGGGTTCTCAGTCCTGTTCCAAAGGTCTGTATCTCTGTTCTTGTGCCAGTCCATGCTCTTTTGGTTACTATAGCCTTGTAGTAAAGCTTGAAGCCTGGTATACTGATGCTGCCCAATTTGTTCTTTTTGCTTAAGATTGCTTTGGCTGTACAGGGTCTTCTCTGGTTCCATATGAAGCATAGAATTATTTTTTATAGATCTGTAAATAATGATGATGGTATTTGGATAGCAATTGCATTAATTCTTTAGATTACTTTAGGTAGTGTGGACATTTTAACAATATTGATTCTGCCAATCCATGAGGACAGCAGGATTTTCCATGTGTTTACATCTTCTACAGTTTCTTTTCTCAGTGTTTTATAGTTTTCCCTATGTAGGTCTCTCACCTCCTTCATTAAATATATTCCTAAAAATTTAATTTTCTTTGATGCTATTATGAAAGGTGTTGTGTCTTTGATTTGATTTTCAGCTTGACTGTTACTGGTGTATACGAATACCACTGATTTGTGTGCATTGATTTTGTATCCTAAGACTTTCTGAATTCTTTGAAAATAGAATATTTATAGTATTTGACAAAATTATGAAAAATTAATATCAATAATAAACTTTATAGTTTAAAAGAAATCAAGTTTTCAGCATGACAGTTATCTAAGATGATAATATAGACTATATTTTCTAAAGTTTAAAAATTGTCTTAATTGGAAACTAATAATTATTTTAGTCTAAAAATAAAGAACAATTTACTAGCATTTTTCTCTTTAACACATTTATCTTTTTCTCCACTTCTAAGAATTCATTTGTTGGCTACTCTGATATCTTA
Source organism: Lemur catta (assembly GCF_020740605.2). NCBI lineage: Eukaryota > Metazoa > Chordata > Mammalia > Primates > Lemuridae > Lemur > Lemur catta. The sequence continues at coordinate 51,043,459 of NC_059128.1, read as the reverse complement.
GATATCAGCTATTTTAGCTTGTCATTTCTATTTATTCACTCCAGTATCTCTTCAAGTAATTAATCCTTGTTTCTTTCATTGCAGTACTTCTTTGATCAATTCACTTCTCTTCAAACAAGATGGTTAAAGAAATCTTTCTAAAACATCACTTTATGGTATCACTTTCAAGCCCAAGAATCTCCAATAGTTTACAATTATGTGTAAGATATGTCACATACTTCATTGCCAAATTGTGATTCAAACCTATTTATTCACCATGTATCCATATTCAAGGCTTATCCATATTTATTGTCTGTATTCTTAATAGTTCCCTTTTTGTAATCCAGAGGTTTAATCTGTGTTCAAAGTCTCCTTTATTAGGTGACATAGAACAGGTACTTATTTCCTACATGCTTCAATCTCCTCATTTGTAAACTTGGAATAATAAGCATACTTAACTCACCAGATGTTGTTAGGATTACATGAGGATAATACATGTAAAATACTTTAGAAATATGTTTGGCTTACAGGAAGCACTCTATATATATTACCTATTTTTATTCCCTTCTTTCTTGCAGTGTTAAAATTGTGTTTGATTTCTCCCTTAGATTCCTTTGTGTTTCAGGTGTAAGAGTCCATTCCTCCTCCTCCTCTCCATTTATTTTTTTTTTCCTTCCAAACATGGCATATATTTTTTTTAAATTTCAGCTTATTATGGGGGTACAACAGCTCAGGTTACATATATTGCCCATGTCCCACCCATCCCCCTGAGTCAGAGCCTCAAGCGTGTCCATTCCCCAGACAGTGCGCCTGGTACTCACCATGTAGTCATACCTTCATCCCCTCCCCCCACCCCCCATCTCCCCGAGTCAGCACCTTCAAACATGGCCATTCCCCAGACAGTGCGCAACGCACTCATCATGTAGGCATACACCCATCCCGTCCCCCCACCCCCCACCTCAGTCTGATATACAGTTGGTATCATTCCCCGATGTGCATTTAGGTGATGATCAGGGAAACCAATTTTCTGGTGAGTACATGTGATGTTTGTTTTTCCATTCTTGGGATACTTCACTTAATATAATGGGTTCCAACTCTCTCCAGGAGAACCAAAGAGATGTCGTATCACCGTTATTTCTTATAGCTGAGGTAGTACTCCATGGTATACATATACCACAGTTTACTAATCCATTCGTGGATTGATGGGCACTTGGGTTGTTTCCACATCTTTGCGATTGTGAATTGTGCTGCTATAAACATTTGGGTACAAGTGTCTTTGTTATAGAATGACTTTTGTTCTTCTGGGTATATACCCAATAATGGATTGCTGGATCGAATGGTAGGTCTACTTGAATCTGTTTAAGGTATCTCCATATTGTTTTCCATAGGGGTTGCACTATTTTACAGTCTCACCAGCAGTGTATGAGTGTTCCTGTCTCTCCGCATCCACGCCAACATGTATTGTTTTGGGATTTTTTGATAAAGGCCATTCTCACTGTGGTTAAGTGGTATTGTGGTTTTGATTTGCATTTCCCTGGTGATTAGAGATGTTGAACATTTTTTCATATGTTTGTTAGCCATTTTTATATCTTCTTTTGAAAAATTTCTATTCATGTCCTTTGCCCACTTTTTGATAGGGTTGTTCGATTTTTTCTTACTGATTTTCCTGAGTTCTAAATATGTTCTTGTTATCAGTCCTTTATCTGATATGTAGTATGCAAAATTTTTTTCCCATTCTGTAGGCTGTCTGTTTACTCTCATGACTGTTTCTTTGGCTGTGCAGAAGCTTTTTAATTTGATCAGGTCCCATTTATTTATTTTTGTTGTTGCTGTGATTGCCTTAGGGGTCTTCTTCATAAGTTCTTTGCCTAGGCCAATGTCTGGAAGAGTCTTTCCTACATTTTCTTCTAGGATTCTAATAGTTTCCCACCTAATGTTTAAGTCTGTTATCCACTGTGATTTGATTTTTGTGAGAGGTGAAAGCTGTGGGTCCTGTTTTAGTCTTCTACATGTGGCTATCCGGTTTTCCCAGCACCATTTATTAAATAAGAAATCTTTTCCCCAGAGTATGTTTTTTTCTGCTTTGTCAAAGACTAGATGGCTATATGAGGATGGTTTTATATTTGGATTTTCTGTTCTGTTCCACTGGTCTGTGTCCCTGCACTTGTGCCAATTCCATTTAAATTTTGTCCTTTCTTCAGATTATAGTCTAAGTTCCTTCTTTTTAAATTTTTTTTTTATTTCAGCGTATTTTGGGGGTACAAATGTTTAGGTTACATATATTGCCTTTGCCCCACCCAGAGCTTCAAGTGTGTCCATCTCCCAGATGGTGCACACTGCACTCATCAGGTGTGTATATACCCATCCCCTCCTCCCCCCCACCTGCCTGATACCCGATGAATGTTACTACTATATGTGCACATAAATATTTATCAGTTAGCCTTATTGTGAATGGAAAGGAAAAATTTTTGAAATAAATAAAAAATTCTGCTCCAATGAACACATGTATGTTCAGAAATCACAAGTGTCTTATTGATGTTGTGGAGAAAATCTCAGTGGTCTGGATAGACAATCAACAGTGTTTTAAGCCAAAGCCTAATGATGTTAGCCCTAACTTACATCAACTCTATAAAGACCAAGAAAGGTGAGGAAGCTGCAGAAAAAAAGTCTGAAGCTAGTAGAGGTTTGTTCATGAGATTTAAGGAAAGAAACCATCTCTGTAATATAGAAGTGCAAGGTGAAGCAGTAAGGGCTGAGGTAAAAACTGCAGCAAGTTATTCCAAAGATCTAGCTAAGATAATGGATGAAGGTGGCTACACTAAAGAACATATTCTATTATTTTTTCTTTTTGTAATTTTTAATATTTTTTTTCAGCATACTACAGGGATACAAATGTTTAGGTTACATATATTGCCTTTGCCCCACCCAGAGCTTTAAGCATGTCCATCCCCCAGATGGTGCACACTGCACCCATTAGGTGTGAATATATCCATCCCCTCCTTCCCCCCACCTGCCTGACACCCGATGAATGTTACTACTATATGTGCACTTGAGTACTGGTCAGTTAAGTCAGTTAATGCCAATTTGATGGTGAGTACAGGTGCTTGTTCTTCCATTCTTGTGATACTTCACTTAGTAGAAGGGGCTCCAGCTCTATCTAGGATAATACAAGAGGTGCTAGATCACCATTGTTTTTTATGGCTGAGTAGAACTCCATGGAATACATATATTATATTTTATTAATCCACTCATGTAAAATGAAGGACTGGTGCCTATCCTGCAGAAGAACATACTTTAAGTGTAGATGAAACAGCCTTCTGTTGGAGGAAGATGCCATCTAGGACTTTTACAGCTAGAGAGGATAAATCAATGCCTAGTTTCAAAGCTTAAAAAGACACCCACACTCCCTTATTAGGAGTTAATGAAGCAGGTGACATTGAATTGAAGCCAATGCTTATTTACCATTTTGAAAATCCTAAGAATCGTAAGAATTATGCTAAATATACTTTGCCTAGGCTCTGCAAACGGGACAACAAAGTCTGGATTACAGCACATCTATTTATAGCATGATTTACTGAATAGTTGAGACCTACTGCTCTGGGGGAAAAAAAGTTTCCTTTCAAAATATTACTGCTCATTGACAATACACCTAGTCACCTAAGAGCTCTGATGGAGATGAATGAGGAGGTGAATGATGTTTTCATGCCTGCTAATACAACATTCATTCTGTGTAGCCCATGGATCTAGGAGTAATTTCAAACTCCAAGTCTTATTATTTATGATTAAGAAATACATTTTGTAAGTCTGTGGCTGCCATAGATAGTGATTCCTTCAAAGGATCTGAACAATGTAAATTGAAGACCGTCTGGAAGGGATTCACCATTCAAGATTCCATTAAGAACATTTGTGATTAATGGGAGGAGATCAATATATCAACGTTAATAGGGGTTTGGAACAAGTTGATTCCAACTCCCATGGATGGCTTTGAGGGGTTCAACACTTCAGTGGTGGAAGTAACTGCATATGTGGTGGAAATATCAAGCGGATTAGAATTAGAAGTTCAACCTAAACGTGACGAAATTGCTGTAATATCATGATAAAACTTGAATGGATGAAGAGTTGCTTCTTATGGGTGAGCAAAGAAAGTAATTTCTTTAGATGGAAACTATTCCAGGTGAAGATGTCATGAACATTATTGGAATGGCAACAAACCACCATCCTGATCAGTCAGCAGCCATTACATTCTAGGGAAGACCCCCCATCAGCACAAAAATTATAATTCAGGTTATTGTTAGCATTTTTGGCACTAAAGTTTTTTTACTTAAGGTATGTACATTGTTCTTTTAGACATATGCTATTACAAACTTAATAGACTATAGTATAGTATAAATATAATTTTATATGGAGTGAGAAACCAAAACAATTGTGACTCCCTTTGTTGCGATATTCACTTTATTGCTGTGGCCTGCAATTAAACCAACAATATCTCTGAGATATGCCTGTGTAAATATATTCTTTATCCATTTTACTATTGATGAACACTTAGGATAATTCCGTATCTTGCACATTGTGACGCTGCCGCAATGAATGTGGGAGTGCAGATATCCCTTTACCATATCAATTTCAATTCCTCTGGATATATTCCCAGACATGGGTTTGCTGGATCATATGGTAATTCTGATTTTACTTTTTGTGGAACTGTCATGCAACTTTCCCTAATAGATGTACTAATTTATATTCCCACCAACAGTGTGGAAGGGTTCCCTTTCCCTGCATCCTAGCCAACAACTGTTATGTTTCATATTTTTTCAGAAAAGCCATTCTAACAGGTGTGAGGTGACATCTCATTGTGGTATTAATTTGCATTTCCCTGGTGATTAGTGATGCTAGTCATTTTTCATGAACCTATTAACTATATCTATGTCATCTATTGATAAGTGTCTGTCCAGTACTTTGCCTGTTTTTTAATAAGTTTATTTATTTTCTAATGACATGCTTACCTTGTATTCCTAAAGTAAACCACACAACCATATTGCTGGATTCTATAATAGTTATTAATATTTTGTTGACAGTTTTTGTATCGTTCAGGTGGTAGTCTGAAATTTTGATATTAGTAGTATTTTTATTAGGTTTTGGTATCAGTGTTATGATAATCTCCTAAACACTTTTAAGTATATCTTACTTCAGTATTTTCTAATATTGTTTTTAAAGGCATTGTATTATTTCTTTCATATAGATGTGTTGGATCAATTCACATATGAAGCCATCTGGTGGCCATAGAATTATTTTTGTAAGAAATTTTTTCATTCTTGCCCAGAGTTTATCAATTGTATTTGTGTTTTCACAAAATTAAATATTGTTCTTTAATATTTCTCTTATTCTTTTTTGTTTCAAAACTGTTACATTGTTATTATTTTTTGGTTTAAGATGTCAATAATCTTTTAAGGATTATTCCAATGAGAAGTGCAAGTCGTCTTATTAATTTTGTTTGATTAGCTTATAATTGCTATTAAACATGTCTAAAATGTGCCACCATGATCATGCATTCATCTATTTCTCCTTTGACTTTTGTCAATTTTTGCTTGGATATTTTGAGGCTAAGTTATTTGAAACAGATATTTTAATAATTTTCATAGTCCTCGTGTGGATTGACTCATCAGTGCTAAATCTACTTTTTTCCTTTATTAAGGATTTTTTTCTTAAACTATGTTTCACTGATATAAATATAGCTTCACTGTTTTTTTGGGGGGAGAGGGGGAGTGTATCTTGTTTCTAGCCATTTATTTTCAACTTTTCTATAACTTCCTACTCAAGATATGACGTACATACAATAGTTTTTAAAAGAGCATCTCAATCTTTGTATATTAAAAGAAATAATGGTCTGTTTATATTTTATGTATTGATAATATATTTAAAATTTTATTTTATATCATAGACATGGTGAATTATTAACATATTTTCAAAAATCAATAACATGAGAATTTTATTATAGAATTAGGCTATGTCATTGATGTAGGCAGGGAATGAAGTCATAGAAACCAATTAGGAAATTATTACAATTAACACATATTTGAGATGTTGATATCCTAGAAAACTGTAGCAACTGGGGAAAAATTAATAGAATTGTACATGAAGGGGATATTTGTAAGCATTTTGTTTCAAAATGGAGAGGCGATGGAAAAATTTAAGACATGTAAATCAATAGAAACCTATGGAAAATGTAGGGAAGGAATCAGAGATTGTAGAAAAAACCTGTATATTTTACATTCTGAAAGTCTTCCTTTTGGATTAGGTGCTTAACACTGGCAAATGCCATAGAGCCTTCTTATTAATGTATGGTCTTAGGACTAGCAGTATTAGCTTCCTCAAGGAGCCTGTAGAAATGTGGCAATTCAGGCACTACTCCAGACATACTATATCAGATTTTACATTAAGAAACCTTCGAGTGATGTTTTCTGCACATTAAATTTAAGCAATCTGTGGAACAGTGGTTCTCTACCTTTTCTGCACATTAGTATCATCTGGGGAGCCTTGAGAAATCTCATTGCCTGGACCATCCTCTAGACCAAATTGGAGTCTGTGGGTTTGGCACTCAGGCATCAGTATGTTTAAAGCTCCCCAGTTGGCTTTGTTGTGCAGCCAAGGTTGAGATCCAGTGATGTAGGCACATGAAAGAGAATGGGACTAGACTAGACAATTAAGAACAAGAATTCAGGAGGATTTTAGGAGCTGGATTTGAGTCTTTGTTCTGCCTGAGAGATAATCATTTATTTTCTATGCCTCAATTTTATCTGTGTATCTTTTTAAGTTTTATTCATGAAATATTTATTAAGGGCATACCTTGTGCTAGACACCACTAGAAGGGTTGGATTAATGATTTCCAAACCCCTTCCAGTTCTAAAATTATCTGTATTTTCTGTCTGAAGTGTGTAAATTAGGAGGTAATTGGCAAAGCACAATAGATAGATGGTAATCATCTGTATAGGAGTAATATGTGAATGGGTGGTAAGAAAATTTGCTGATTGTAACTACTGAGAAACTGAGTGGGTAGCACTGATCAGAAGAATAAATTACATCAGAAATAGAAAAGTAAGCAACATTGTTTATAGAGATAAAACTAGATAAGCAATAAATTTATGAGAGTGTAAGTTGAATTTCAGAAAAGACAAAACAGGAAAAAGCAGATAACAAACTTGCAGAATTTTCTTTTATATTTTTACCACCAAAAAATGAGAAGAACTTGATCAGTGTTTCTCAAATATTAATGTACAGAGGAATCACCTGGGGATTTTTATTAAAATGAAGATTCTGACCTAGTAGGTTTCTGGAGTAGGGCTTGAAATTATGCTTTAAAAATAAGTGTCTATGTAATGACATGCCGCTGTATGGGACCTCACTTACAGCAACAGGGAACTGGAGCTCAGTTGTATAATGCAAGTAGGGCAAGTGTCCTGCTTAAAGCAAACCTGCTCATGCATCCTTCTTAGTTGCCTGGATAACTGTCCGTCATCAAAACAAAGACACCTCTTTGAAATTCACATGAGAATGAAATAAACTTGAGTGAAAGAGCAACATGTTAGAATATGTTGGAGAAGTTTTGGGGAAAGGGTTCTGTATTTCATAAAGATAAGAGACTATTTAAGGAAGAATTTGATTCATATTTAAAAAGGTTAATAGAACCTATAAGCTTAGGAACTTCTAGAGTACAGCATGGCTGTTTTATCTCCAGCTGTTTTTGATCATAGTCAATATAAAACTCCACATGCTTCATAAATACATTTCCTCATCTGTTCGTGTGACACTAATTCTGCATGAAGAGAGTGTTAACAGGGAACAGGGTTTTTGAGTCAACACCAGATACTAATCAGGAAATGGCATGTACTGTTTATGGAGATATAATAAAGAGTGAAATTGAAAGTGGAGATATTCAGGGAGCACATAAGGAAATAAAATAAGAGCATTAGAGTTGAAAGTAAACCATGAAAAGAGAAAAAAAACCATTTTTGTCTGTTTCAAAAATGCAAAACAAAAACTGAATGGGAATAGTTTATCAGAGGCTCTTCTTCTTAAGGAAATAGGAGGAAAGAATATCTGCCAAAAATGGGCATGGTGGCACATGCCTGTAGTCCCAGCTACTCAGGAGGCTGAGGCAGAAGGATCACTTGAGCCCAGGAGTTTGAGGTCTCTGTGAGCTAGGCTGATGCCATGGCACTCTAGCCAGGGCAACAGAGCGAGAGAGACTCTGTCTCAAAAAAAAAAAAAAAGAAAGAAAATTAGAAAAAGAAGAGGATTTATACCTCAGGAAAAAAGAATCAGTACAACATGACTTAAGAGCCCTATAAAGCAGCATTAAGATACTGTTTGCTACTAGATACATGAATTTGTGTGGGCTAGGTGTATGACATTGATACTTCTTCTAGCTATGCTCTGCAGCCTAGGGAAGGCAATGGGGAAATAAATGTGTGTAGTGAAGCACTGGTCCCTATTGATGGCACAAAAAAACATAGTTATGGAGAGGCAGGCAGGCTTGCCTGGAAATGGCTGACCATCCATGTAGTTTTTGATGAATGTAAAGTGTAAAATAAATTACTTTGTGAGATCTGGGAGTGAGAAGATACTTGAAATTTGAGATTGGAATATGGTATTTGATGGCAAGTCACAAGGGATGATTATATAAGGTGTAAATGACTAATGTGGAGTGAATATGATCACAAATAGCATGAGGAAAAAGTTTCTTTAAAATCAGGATGCCAACAGGTTCCACTATGTGATTATTAGAGTTAGTATAGATGTCTGCAAGTGTGGGATGGGAATAAACAAACAAACAAACATGTAAACCAGTTTGTGAAATAGTTAGGGAAAGAGATAATGGATCCTAGTTTTGAAGACTTGGAAAGAGAGGCATAATTGTAATATCATAGAGTAATAGAGTTGGGAAGGTACTTGGAGCTAATACAGTTCAATGACATAATTTATAGATGAGTAGGGGGTAAATTACCTGTCCAGAAACATCTATCTCTTACATAATATTTGGGACAAGAATACAAGATTGTTGACCTTTCTTGTTCTTGGTAGTGGTAAAATGGTGGCTGTGGTGGTAGAGATTTTTACCATGGTGGTGTAGGTGTACATGCCAAGAGCCTATTAAATATGGCAACTTTGTTCCTAGATAATGTGAAATGAAAAGGTAAATGAATGTTTGATTCTGATTCCCCTCCAGAATGTTACTTCTATAAGTGCAGTGTTTTTTTGTTTTCTCTTTTATTTTCTGGTATATCTCTGATTGAGTTGGTGTTCATTATATATCTGCTGAATAAACACATTTTTAAAATTTAGAATTTGTTATCAATTAGATACTATTGTAGAACTATGAATCTACTAAGGGGGATGTTGTTTTATAGAACATTTATCACTTTAAGTGTGAAATAAGTATTGATGGACAATCAAAATAGGTAACAATTACTGAGCTCATGCTATGAACCATATGCTGCCCATACATTATTTTTTATACTCATAACAACTCTCAAAAGTAGATATTATTATAACATCAGGGACCTAAGCTTGTATTTAAACTGTCAATTTCTTACTGCTAGACTTCAGGCAAGAATACATGGTGAACTTTTGGGGCAGTTCTCACAAAAGATGATTTCTATGCTAAGGGCTCTGTTGGAGAGAATGCCTCTTAAAACAAAAAAGGTGCCAGGCCAAAGTGGGTTCATCACAAACCATTAATTATTAAATGGGAGTTTTATTTGATAGATGAAACCTCTCCCCAGCACACCTGCATGGATCCATGTGTGCTCTATGGGCAGAGAAAAAGGTTGTTGAAATAAATGCTGTTAATATATAGGAAAACGAATAATGTGATGGGAAGATAAACTCTTCCAAATAGTTTAACACAGATAACCAAGGTGATTCATTGATGAGAGGGCTCAGGGATAGCACATAGGGGGGAAAAGTTTAGTTTAGCACTATTCTGAAAGTTGTGATCTTTCCATTTTGGCCCATGAACCAACAGCATCAGCATCTATTAATTCAGAATATGCATGTTAACAAGATTCCCACTCTAAAGTATGAGAAGTGTTGGTAGGTAGTACTTGGACAAGCAGTTTGTTGGAGCAGAGGCTCCTGGAGCAGTGGCAATATCAGTAAAAACAGTCATGTTCATGAGTAGACATAGGATTCTATACTGATATGGTAGATGGATACAAACCCTATGTGAACATACGGAGGATAATTTAAATGAAATCTTGGTAATTGTTATTAGCATGACTCCATCTGTAAACACAAGTTAGAGATATTGGGGTTTTGTCCATTTTACAAAGGAAGACACCAGGACTCCAAGAAGTTAAGTAACTTACTCAAGGTGACACATGCAGAGAGTCTGTGTTCTTTCCACTCTACTGCCAGTATTTTTTAATGTTTATTTTTTAAAAATCAGCTGACTACAAAATCCAATACTGCCAATATTTTAAATGAGAAGTCCCTCAGACTAGCAAGAAGTATGCCCTTACTACCTTCTCTGCCATGATCAGGAACAGGAGAGACAATATGGCCTCTTCGTAACTGGCACTTGGGCAAGATGAGTATTGTTGTTGAGGAAATGTAAAGTTTCTGCTAAAACAAAAAAGTGGAGAAGGAAGGTGAGAAAAATTTGGTGGTAAAAGGACTCATTTGATTGTAATGTCACCAAAATAGACTGAGTTAATTCTAAATGAAAGTGCCAGAGTAAGAGTTCCAAGTGTAGCTCACAAGAATCATAGCAGAACATTAAAGGAGTGACTAGAGGCACATGATAGTGAAGGTGGCAAAGTGGTGAAGTGACTTACAATGATGAAGGTAGAGTTGGGAGGGAGGAGGGATGGCAAGATAGTGATTCAACCAGAGGTCATATACCTCATATACAGTTCTAAATTAAGTCACTATGAAAGCACTGGCATGATACATTATATACTCTAGAATTCTGATTACAAGTAGAGTAACTTAGAGTCAAGGTCCCAATATGTTTTATAAGCATAATCACACTAATTTCCATGATACCCTTCTGGAGATATCATTACACCATACTATTTAAATAATACAAATATTCTGTCTCTCAGTTGAGGGGGAGAAAAAACTTGGTGAATCATTACCCACCCCCTCCCAGGCTAAAATAGTTCAAAGTGTATTTTTGTAGGCTCTTAGTAAGACAGCTATCTTTTTAAACAAAGGTACTCCTATATCAGTTTCAAATTCTGGTGTCTGACTCAGTTATTGGAAGATCGTTTTAGATCTCTTGGTAAGAGTGAAAGAGGAAAGAAGACTGCAGAGTAGCTATCAAAGTCTGATAATAATGTCTATATTTATCTACAAATGAAACATAATTGTTTAATTAGCAATTTAAAAATTTAATTATTTTAATTACTTCAGTTAATTTCTTCCAATAATTTTAATACAGTGATGTTTTATGATGGATTGTGATTTATATACTCTGTACATATGTTATAGTGACAAATTTAGTAGAATTAATGTTTCCCTTAAAAATAGCTCCTTCTTGGAAGAGAACGTTTCTATAAAAAATCATTGGATATTTTCCTGCCCCCCCACGACAACAATCGAAATATTCTACATGCCAATGAACTGAAAACATTTTGTCTAACAAAAAAACTGCATTAATTATTAGATTCTGATAATTTAACCAGTTTCTGTTTTCTTTTTAAACTTATGCCATGAAACAGAATGACCTTCATAGCAATGACAGTTAAGACAGTGTTTTTTTTTTTTTAAACTTTTTTTTTCAGCTAAAGTGTTTTCTTCTTAAAAAGGGCTGCAGTACACAGCAGTTTTTGCTCCTTGTCATCTTTCCTTTGGGAGGATGACTATTTATAAATAATAGTCTAGAATACTGTGCACATTTCCCAGAGTAAATGTCCCAGATTTGATGATCATCTCATGGTAAACCCCTTTGAAAATCAGCACATTTCCTTCTCCAAAGATGATACTGCCAGGTGGTACAATAGATGTCAAGGTGTTTTATCAGTGTTATTATGACAGTTTCGTATCACACCTTGATGGTGTTTTCTTTGGAGTATTTGACTTTCATTTATTTTCATTTAATGGCACTTAATGCTCATGCTAACAGTGTCAAGTAGAGCATAATAATGGAGAGCTTCTTCTAAAATCTGTCTGACTTGCTTATCACTCCAATCTAGGTAGCTCCATTATTTGCCAGAACTTTCCACCCTGGGAATATGACCTTTTATATTCTAGATTCAGAGAGATCATGTCTCCACAGGAAGAGGCTGAAGGGCAATACTTTTTTTAAAAACAAGTGTATGGTCCTACAGTGATCAAAATAGACCTTTAAAAATGGCTACTGAATTGTGTTTCTTTGAATTTAAATGAGTGTTCTCTTATTTGCTAAATATATTTCTCTAAATGTGGAGGCCATCTTTAGATGTCAGCAGCCAGAACTGTAGTTTGGGGAATTATTTGTAACTTCCAAAGTAGCCACCTGCTTTCTTTCTTTTTTTCCCCCCACACTGTCTCATCTTCTCAGTACATTACTTCTGGTCTCACAGTGCTTGTATGTAGCCTTCAGTAAGAATTTCACCTCCATTTTCTAGACTTACTGTTGTACTGGTGTGTGTGTCTGTGTGTGTGTGTGTGTGTGTGTGTGAGTGAGAGAGAGAGAGAGAGAGAGAGAGAGAGAGAGAGAGAGGGAGAGAGATTCAGTGGAGCTAGTGCAGTGGCTATTCACAAGCATGATCATAGCTCACGGCAGCCTCAAACTCCTGGGATCAAGTGATCCTCCCATCTCAGCTTCCAGAGTAGGTGGGTCTACAGGTGTGTGGCACCATGCCTGGCTAGACTTATACTTGACATCATCTGCCTATCCCCATGTCCAAAATATAGTCACCAATGGTACCATTACTGGGAGTGTTTCTTATCCTTTGTATTTTTTAAAAGTGAAAGATCATACCACTTTCCTATTATAGTCCTCTTGTTATATACACAGCAGGGAATAAATCTCTTTTAAAAATATCTGGGAGAGGAAATGAAGAAGATACCTATTATGTTAGCTGGACTATATGATACATTTCTGGAGAAATAAGCTTATTGTAAGTAATTAGGTTTCTTGATTCTATCTGCTCATCATTCAAATGCTGTTAAAGAAGAAAGGGTAAATATGAGATATGTTTTATTGAAGTGATGCATGTAGGCCAGTCAGCAGTTAATGCAACATCTATTAATTATAAGAATAAGTTATTATGTGGCTTGACTAGTTCACTTATTTGTTTCTACAAGCATTTAAATACTAAAATGTATCATTTTTCAAAAGGAGAAAGTAACAATTTTTCTTATAAATTAACTAATATAATTGCAAATGAGTCTCAAAATCTATTCTGTGAAAATACAAAAAAATCCACAAACAAAATAACATACACTACTTTATGCAGCAGCTGTGGCCTCAGTTGCTTTCTTGGAGACTGCAAAGATATAATGCCACATAAATATTAATGTCATCATAGCTGCCAGTTCTCAAAGTATCTTCTTCCAGATTGTAAAAATTCTTGAGGTAACTAAGGTAATTCTTAAATTGTTTAGGAATGAAAGTACTATTATTTGAAGTTATAGATCATACATGAAATAATACGTATTATTTTGCTTCATAAAATATTTTTTGTAATCATTCTGTAATAACCATTAGCATTTTTGTGATTATTCCTATGTCATACACAAACACACACACACACACACACATACACACACAGAGCACTAGTATATTCTAGTTTATTCCTTCATAATAAATCTGATAATAACTTCCTGAACTGTACACTCACTGATATCACATATGCTGGGTTTTTTTTAATTTTTACTGCTACAAACATTCTATAACAACGATCCTGTACTTTACCCTAAAATCCTTAAAAGCTTTTATTTTTTTTCCTTCAGTGGGATAGATTCCCACAAGAGGGCTTTTTGAATCAAAGATTTTGTTCATATTGTCAGTTCATTTTCTCAAAAGCCTATTAAAGCCCACAGTCCTTGAGCTATATATGAGTATCCTCTCTCATCCAGGTTACCTGTCCTTACTAGCGCTCATTTAAATTTATATCAGTCTATCTAACGGATGTTGTCTAATATCTCAGGGTTGATTTAATTTGAGTTTGGGTATCTTTCTATGTGTTTGTAGGCTATTGGTTTTATGGAATTATGTTATCATTTTTGGAACATATAACCATAAAAATAAAATAATATTGGAAAGTTAAAGGATAATATAACCTTATTTTGACTTAATATTTTAAAGCATATTTGTCTCAATTTCACCTAAATAGAAAAATATAACAACTTCTGTATAAATATGCAAAGGAATATCCAATATATTCTAGCCCAATAACTGACTTTACCACTAGATATAAGCATAACTAAAGAAACAAACAACCACCAACCAAACAAAAAGCAACAAACAATAATATTGAAAGCCAGGGTCTGCATTCAGATTTCTCTCTCTGGGCATAGTTTAACTGGAACGTTACATAATTATCATCTGTTCTAAACTTAAAGATCATTAAGAGAATACATTGTTGTTTTAAAAATAATACATTATATAATTTATAACTCTTAAAAATGATACATAATTTGTAACTCTCAAGATTGTCTACAGGTCGATATTTTTAAAGCAATGATATGAATGTATTATATTATTAATTTCTGTGCTCTAATTTGAAACTACATGGGAATATCAATACATTTTCTTTGACATTAATATAAAATAATTTTAGATTTTGACCAAGAGCTTTAGTTTTCAAACATTTTGAATGGACCTTAAATTAATGAAGTTCCATTAATGACATATTCCTGTATCATGACTTATGAAAATTACTTCAGAGCCAAGTTTTATAAAACATTTAGCTTTTTAAAAGCTTTTTTTCTGTATCTTTTTTTTCAAAATAGCTAATGTGGTTATATTCTGTCAAATATGCATTCAGTAAAGGATTTTCTATTATGTATATGTGTTTAGCGTAACAGCATAAGATGTTTTATGAAGGTAACAGTAGTTCATTTTGTTATAACCATCAAGATTTCTTAGATTGAAAAAAAGATAAAACATAAATTAAGGCATGTTTTTAGTGCTTATGCATTTTTTATCTGACTTGCACATATAGATAAGGATCTATAATTTGATGACTCAACTTTAAAAATTGCTCAAACTAATAATTGGAAATATGTATTTAAATTTTATCCATGAGTTTCCCTCTTTCAGAATCAGATATTCTGCACAAACATGTTACCCTGAAGAAGAAAAATCTGGTAAATAAAAAAATACACACACACACATTTGCAGAAAAATAATGAATATTGTCAGAAGCATAAAAGTGAAGTAAAAATAGGAATCTAGAGAGGTAAGAAAACCTGTAAGGTTGTTATAGAAGATTTTGATCTTCTTTTTTTTTTTTGATGAGTACATGGTGCAGAGGGCAGGATAAAAAGCCAGTGCACATATAAGCACATATAAGATGGAGTGATGCATACGAGATGCCTACGTGAACCCAAGGCGCTGGAGAGTAACGTGCTTAGTGAATAAGAGAAATATTAACTGATTAACAATTAAGTACACATACAGTAAGAACATTCATCAGGTGTCAGGCAGGTGGGAGTGAGGAGGAGGGGACGGATATATTCACACCTAATGGGTGCAGTGCAGTGTGCACTGTCTTGAGGATGGACACACTTGAAGCCCTGATTTAGGTGGGGCAAAGGCAATATATGTAACCTAAACATTTCTACCACCATAATATGCTGAAATAAAAAAAAATAAACAAAGAGAAGTAGGAAAAGGTGTTCTACACAGAGGGAGAGAACAATCAAATTTTTCTGTCTCGAACTTGGCACTGAGGAGATACACACACACACACACACACACATACATATACATATACATATATATAATCTCCTGAGAATTCAAAACCTCAAGTTGGCCATCATATAGAATAGATTTGTGACCTGAATTTACTGTGGTTCTGGTTCCAAACAATCTTAAGCTGTAAATTACTTTTCATTTAGTGCCAGGTTTATAGTGCTTTGTAGATAACTGGCAGAAGCAATCACAGTTTCTTTCAAAAGAAAACCTCCGTAAATACAGGATTCAATATCACAGATAAGATTTCATTAACATAAAATAACAGGAAAACATCAGAAAATATGGAAGAAAAAAAACAACAACAACATGAATGAGACAGTAAGGTTGAGCAGAAATCACGGAAAACAGACTCAGACTTTCAGTGTTCTCAGATTTCGGAAGGATCACAGAATATAAAACCTGTGTGTGTGTGTGTGTGTGTGTGTGTGTGTGTGTGTGTGTGTGTATGTATATGTATCAAAAGGATGATTGAGAATAAGAGATTATGAAAAATGGCCAGGGAGATTAGGGAAAGAGCTAGATGACCATAATGTTGAAATTAAAAATCCATCAACAGCAGATTATTACAAAAGAGGAAAACAACGTTGAAGTTGAAGAGAGAACTGAAGAAATTAAGTAAAAGCAGTGGAAGCAGAGTTGGGGAATATGCAAGAGAGATTCAGAGAAATGAGGGGCAGCTTTAGATAATCTCTATCAAAATGGTCTTCGTATGAGTAAATCAGGTATATCTCTTTATTTTTTAATATATTACTTAATGTCTTTCGAGAAAAAAACATTTAAAATTTCTGCAAGGTTTAGGCCGGGCGCGGTGGCTCACGCCTGTAATCCTAGCTCTGGGAGGCCGAAGCGGGTGGATCGCTCGAGGTCAGGAGTTCGAGACCAGCCTGAGCAAGAGTGAGACCCCGTCTCTACTAAAAATAGAAAGAAATTATCTGGCCAACTAAAAATATATATATACAAAAAAATTAGCCGGGCATGGTGGCTCATGCCTGTAGTCCCAGCTACTCGGGAGGCTGAGGCAGTAGGATCGCTTAAGCCCAGGAGTTTGAGGTTGCTGTGAGCTAGGCTGATGCCACGGCACTCACTCTAGCCCGGGTAACAAAGTGAGACTCTGTCTCAAAAAAAAAAAAAAAATAAAAAAAAAAAAAATAAAATAAAATAAAATTTCTGCAAGGTTTATAATTTTCTCTAAGAGAAAATGCTCTTAATTTTGTGTTAGTTTTATCTCTTGATATCTTCTTCTAAAATTGATACATAGACTAAATGTCATTCCAAACTAAAGTATAATAGGTTTTGTTATGTGACTTGGCAAGTATAAAATTAATATAGAAAGTAAAGGATCAAGAAGAACCAAGACATTTAAAAAAATGAAAAACTTTAGATATTTTCTTACCAAATGGGAACAATTGTAGTATAACTTAAACAATCCATGAGCATATGGTTACTGTGAAGCTTGCATAAGACATCTTATAACAGGCTATCTTAAGCTAATAACAACTTAAACTGGATCTCATGTACAAATTTGATACTTTTATTGCCTCCTTAATTTTATGTTTAAAAAAGTAGATTTTAAGTATTTTCACCTAAAAAAAGAGATAAATAACATGATGAATATGTTAATTAGGTTGATTTAATCACACCATGAAGTATAGGTATAACAAAACATCACATGGTACCTCGTAAATATATACAGTTTTTATCAGTAAAATGAAAAACAAATGTCATTTTGCAGTGAGATGGATTTATCAAAATACAAATAAAATAAAACAAATGAAAAGAAAAATATAATTTTAAAAAAGAAGAAAAGGATGTGATGTTAGCAATGACATATTAATGGAAGAGTCTGATGAAAGAGAATAGTTAGTCTATGAATGAATCCACACAGATATGCAAAATACATACGGCAGAGGTGTTTTTGCAGAACAATGGGAATGAAGGGAGTATTAAAAAGGCTGTAGGGATAATTATTGATTATTCAAGTGAAAATATTAAAATTTGTGAGTATAGTAATCTCAAATCAATTCCAGTTGGAGCAAAGATTTAAACGTGCAAAAACAATCTTTTAATACTTTCAAAGTGAATAATGGGAGAATTGTTATGATATAAGGGAAATTTTAGGTAACACATTAACAATAAATAATAAAGAAAAATATATAAACCACACAGAACAATATTAAGAAATTTGAGTCTTGTAAAATTCAGATTTTAAATCAAAACATTGTATAAAGTACAAAGACAAACCATAACCTTATCTTCATTAACATAAAATTGAAGATACGTATAACAGAATTGATAAAGGATTAGTAGTAGGGAATGCAAATAATCTTCAGTATATTAATACTATCTAAAATCTCCAGAATCACCCTATAAATTGGAAAAAAGCATAAATAGATTTTTGCCAGAAGAGGGAATAAAACTGGTCAGTAAACCTATAAAAATACATTCAATATTATCAGTAATCAGGGAAATACAAACTAAGATCAAAGTGAAATACCATTTCAAATCTGCCATATTGGGAAATTCATATAGATTCATAAATCTATTTTGCTATCACTTTGTTAGAGAGAATAGAACATAAACAGTTTTGTCTATTGGTGAGAGGTAAATTGATACAATCTTTTTGTGAAGCAATCTGTAAGTACCTTGTTAAATAGAGTGTGTGTATTACTTATAACTATAACTTATAACCTTATAGTTTTAGCTATCAAAATATAATAATTTCAGAGAAACTCTTCTTAATGTGAACAAGGAGATAAAACGTTCATGCCTATATTTCTTTTAACAGCAAAAAAAAAAAATCAGAAAAACATGAAGCATCCACTGACAGAACAATAATATGTAAATTTGGGTATATTTTTGCAGGGGAATACTCTGCAGCAGTGGAAATGAACTATAACCAAAGGCATAAATATACAAAACTAAGTTATAGAATAGAAATGGCATTAATTACATGCAATTTTATTATATAGCAACTAGATCCCAACAAAATTGGGGGAAAAAAAAAGAAATGAAGAACACAAGATTTAAGAAAGTTGTTACATTTCTGGCCTCAGTGACTCACGCCTGTAATCCTAGTTCTTTGGGAGGCTGAGGTAGGAGGATCACTTGAGCCCAGGCACTAAAGGTTGCAGTGAGCTATGAATGCACCACTGAGCTCTAGCCTGGACAACAAAGCAGGATCTCCCCTCTCTAAAAAAACAAAAAATGAGTTACTTTATGTGGATGGGCTATGGAATGCAAAGGGACAGGGCCTTGGAGAGTCACTGCTATTATTCTCTTTGGGTAGTAGGTAAAGGAATGCTTATTTCTCTTTCTTTTTGCTGCCCTCGTAAATTTGATCATGCTTCTCCAGGACTTGCTTTCAATCATGAGCTTTGCCTGGAAAAGTCAATATGTTATTACTTTCTTTACTCCCAAAACAAAAACATAATACTTGACACACAATAACCATACAAAAATTGTTACTGACCTAATATAATACTCCTTTATTGCTTCTAAATTATTCTTGGTTAACAATATGAGATTAAATTTTTACCTTTGCCATAGTGAACTAGCAATGTTTTAGTATAGTAGAAATTTAATTTAGATTGGGCTGACTTGCATTATTTTCTAAGATGTAGAGGCCACTGGTATTTTAGATTGTTTTGGCCAAAGATGCTAAAAATCATCATTTTTTTTAAATTTTTTCATCTCTACAGTACTATCCTCGTATAGTCCTCAAACATTTAAAAACATAACATACAGTGTTATGTGAAATATTGGTTTGGAGAAGTATACAGAGGCAGAAAGATTTCAAGGTCCTTATATTCATGAATAACATACATGAATTGAAGGAATTTGTATCTTAAAGAATGTTATGATAGAGAAAGAATAAAAAACAATGAGTGAGAAAACATTTTCAATATTTAGCATTTCCTTAAATACATGACACTTCATTGCCATTCTGAAGTGATTTGTTTAAAAATCAAAGAAGAATTCTTCTTAGACCAGATCTTTGGCATTATTTCATTTTTCTTTATGTTTCCTGTGTATTGAGTCATCAGAACATTCTATCCCTTGATCCAATAATGTGGAATGTTTAATTAGCTTTATTTTGGGTTTAAATTAGGCTTATAATGTAGGAATCAGAGTGACATTCAGCGACTCCATATGAAAGGTCAGAATTCCAGCTCTGCCTCTGTGATCTTTTTTAACCTCCTCCTTTAAGGAAAGCACATCCCATGGTATCTTACATGAGCTTTAATTTGCAAGTGGACACTGTTCTTTCAGAAGTAAAGGAGTTTATAGTTCTCTCTGTGGTTTAGTCAATTTTTTTTGCTGTTGTAACAGAATACCACAGGCTGGATTATTTATAAAGAATATAAGTTTATCTGGCTCACAGTTCTGGAGTTGGGAAATAAAAGAGCATGACAACACATCTGGCAATTGCCTTCATGCTGACTCATAATAGCACTCTGTTGTACATGTTACAGAGAGAGAAAATCAAGTCAGATTCATTCTGTTATCAGGAGTCCACTCCTTGATTAGTAGCTCACTCTTATGATAGCAGCTTCAATCCATTCATTAGGGCTGAGCCTAATCACCTCTTAAAGACTCCACCTCCCAATACTGTTACATTGGCAAGTAAATTTCAACATGTTTTGAAGGTGACATTCAAACCATAGCACTCCAGTTTCTGTTTGATTTTCTTCCTGTCTTCTCTTCTTCAATTCATAGTCCTCAATGGCATCCTTGTTTTGATAGAATTACTTTTCTATATCCTGATTTCTACTCTGTTCTTTCAGCTTTTGTTTTTCATCAAACCACTGTATTTCCTAAACCATATCCTCTTTTCCTATATACTTATTTCTTCTGGAAACAAGAGTCTCATGATATCAATGAGCTTTTTAAATTCTTTTTTATGAGTGACTATTCACTAATCTAAGCTTATAGATTAGTGTTTTAAAGTGTCTATGTTTATAAATAAACAAGGAAAAAAATGACAAAGATACTACCTAGAAGTTCTGGACATTGTGGTTGCCCTCCCCACTCCAACTCAGCCTCCATTACCCCCATGTGATTATTGTAAGCCGGACATGTTTGATCTTTTTGTCTTGCAGTGATAACTTCAGGAATGGCTCAGGATAGGCTTGTATGAATCAATGCATGTTGAAGACAGACTTGCTGCACACATTTAGGAAAGAATATTTCTTGTGTTTAAAAGAGAACTAAGACAGATAAACTTTTCAATTTCTTAATAGAAATAAATCCAAAAACATGTAGCTTTAAATTCATTGTAATCTGCATGGTGAGGAACAATCCTTAGAGTAAAACTAATACAGTACAATTGGGGAGTGTTGGAAAACTTGGGTCTGTGATAACATTCCTGAGCCTCTAAGCTTTGCTGAAGCCCTTCCTCACCACAGCTCCCACTTATGCTAACCATTAATATGTATTATTATTTTAAGCCAGCTTAAGCTGGGTTTTCCATTACTTACAGCCAGATCCATTTTAAAGGTTACCCTAGCCTTTGTTAAGTGCCTGTATCATGTCAAATCCTGAGGCTGACATTTTGCATATTTTATAACTCTAAGGCAAGTTCACTCAATCTCAGCAGCCCTATATATTTCTCCAAAATGAAAAGTCTCTCTATTGTTCCTTCAGCCTTAAACCTCTTATTTGCCCTAGAAGAGGGTGAGAGGCCAAAAGTCCCTAAACAGGTTTTAGACCACTTTTATCATAAACTCTAGATACATAGGCTGCTCTTCACTATGGAATATGGGCATACTAGTTACTTTTGTGTTGTTCTCAGATTATGTGATTTCTCCCAAAACCAAGACAGAAAGTGTCTACTTTTAGCATATTCTTGTTAAATTACAAATGTAGAGACATTGTAATGCATGCAGTGGAAAGATAACTGGACTGTTTGCGTCTGTCTCTTACTAACTTAGTGACCTTGAAGAAGTTACTTGACAGTTTTAAGGTTTAGCTTCTATTACAGTGGGGACTAGTAACTCTGGATAAAAAAGAATTCTTGACACAAAGATTAGAATAGTTTTAAAGAAAGAAAGTTTATTTTACTTCCCAAAGGTGGGAAAGGTGTGCCATAAGTGAAAGAAAGAAGTGTTGGCAGCGGGTATAAGAGGTTTGGGGTTTTTATTGAAGGTGAAGGGAAAAGAAATAAAATGAATAGTTATTGTTGCCAGCTGATAGCAAGAGGAGGGCTGTGAAGTGGCTGTGTCTGTTTTTACCTTTTTTTGTTTTTGTTCTCTTCTCTGCGAGGCTGGACTATCAGTCTCCTTGGAATCTGCTGTGGCAGGAGCTGAGAGAGCATCACACTCCCTCTGTCTGCTCAGTTCTTTTTAAGTGCTATGAAAACAAACTTTTGGAAGCTACAGGTGGTTAATCTTAAAGACAACAAGTAATCTTTTTCTGTTTTTTTTTCTTTTTGATAGATAATTTTTCTCTCTGTTGGATAGTTTAGCGAGGCCATGCTTTCAGCTTACTCATCTGTCAAAAGGAAATACCGTATCTATTTTATTCGACTTAAATACCTGACAAATAGTAGATTCATAATAAGATGGTTATGTGATTTAATTCTATAATATATACTTCTTTGTCTTACAGTTTAAAGTATCACTAGTATAAGTCATCATTGAGCTTATTGAAATTAGCCAACGATATCATTAAATGTCGTATTAAGTACCTGTCCTTTCATTTGTTTGACATGGATTAAAAAGGACAGAGAAATATGCCTTTAGCTAACAATAGGCAAAAACTGATAGTTATTATAACCATTTTAAACCTATATTTTACATGTACCTACCCATACTGTACATTTTTTTAACTGTAACATAAGATGCTTACTTTTTAGAATTCACGTATTTTGAACTAGTTTCTCATACCACATATGTATGGGAAAGCTGCCCTCGTCAGATGAAGTAGACAGTATAACTGACTCCCTCCAATCCATCTCATCTCTTCCTAATTGCATATTCATTTAGGTGATTGGACAAAACTCCACAACTGAGCCCTGATTAACCTATTATAAATCATAGTAATCTTGCCTCTTATTGTTAGCCATTGATTCAGAAACTCCTGCTCTAAACAATAGTTATTGACATTCCACTGGTGATAGGTACTGCTTTATTGAGTGGGGATATGTGACCCCTGTAGGGGTATTTACAGTGAGGGAAGGCTATTTTGCATGGTTAGAGAGCGGCATTTGCCATCTCTCTTGCAGAAAACAGAAATGAGGAAGCCAGTGCTATGGGAAGCCACTTTATACCATATGGGGAAGCACCCGTAAGATGAAGTTGAACACTCTAGACTACAGAGTACCAAAACAGAAAGAGCCAGGGTTTTTGATGACTTTTCTGAACTGTATTTTCTCTGGAATTCTAGTATTGTGAATCTGTAGAATCCTTTCTCTTTAATCATGACACAAAAAGCAAAAAGAGCCCCATCTGTTAGAATGGGTTTTTTCATTATTTTATTCTCATGCTGACTTTGGGTCTTCAGATCACTTAAAAGGGGCTTATATATTTATTTATTGAAATATATCATCTTATTTATTCCATTTAGGCCTTTCTATTTCAGCAAAGGTAGTAGATTTTGATTGAGTGCTTTAACATTTATAAATGACTAACTTTTTAAATACATATTTTTTAAAAATATAAAAATGCCCCAAGAACATAGTGTCCTTTTATAGTCATATTGTGTGATATTTTAATATCTATTATACATATGTATATTTTAAGAAATTACTGTTGAAATTATCTTATTATTATAAGAGCTATTGTTTCAAGTCACCCACATAAAACCTTTATACCTTACTACTGTTTTTAGTCATGCCACCATTTAATCTACTTAGTAATCCTGTAACCTTCAATTCACCTCTAATGCAAATTCACTATATTCTGCATAATCACTTCTTTGTTTCTGATAGAACTAAATATTTTCCAACTCATTTTATCCTTTTCATCCTTTAATATTTTTCTTTGTATATCTATGTTAAGAGAAGGCAAAAGATAAACCAAACAAAAGAAAGCAAAAAATTTCCCCAGAACAAACAAAAAAAAGTTGCTAAAAGTATTTAGCAAAATTCCATATAAAAATGACAGATTCTGCCTCTTATAGAAAATATAGTAACAACTTCCATTGCAAGAAAAAATAATGTTTCTTATAGAAATCTCATTTAAATTATTTGCAAACATTAAAAAGTATACCTAATTTGTCACATTTAGCATGATTGAAATAATCTTTTAAGTTTGGAGGATATGTTTTCTGAGGCCACCAAATTTACAAACTAAAAACCTTTGAAACATATTAATATTTATATTTCATTACCAATTAACTAATGCCTTTAGCTAAAATATATTCTGTTAATAATATGCCACACTGAAGGCTGAAATGATTTGCAGATGACTTTAAAAATAATGTTGTATTCTCTGGCTTGGGTGGTGCTAAGGCAATGTATGTAACCAAAATATTTGTACCATCATAATATTCTGAAATTTAAAAATAAAAAATAAAAAAAAGCAATTTTACCAAAGTTAATTCTGGAAATTTTTTCCCTCAGGAAATAAACCGAAGGTAAGATGGTAAAAAAAATAAATAAATAAACAAATAATGTTGATAAGCATATATGAATAGACATATTAATTAAAAGTATAAGGCCATACATAAGACATAACAGTTGTTTTAAGTAGCAAAATGGTCAGTATAATTATATTTCTTTATCTTTGTGTAATAAAAATGCATCGTAACATCTTATAAAACACTGTAAAGTTTCCTTTACAATCCTGAAATAAATATAATCCAAGTGAGTGTGACTGAGAAATTTAAAATTCTGAGCATATTTTCAGGAATGTATTACTATCAATATACGATATAACATGTAATGAACTAAAGCTAGAAATGTATTATCTATGATAGTTACTAATTTTTTCTTTACATGCTTACATCTTAGCATAATCTTGCTCACCCACCATATGATTATCATGTCGGTTCTCAAATCATCTTCTCCTCACAGCCGTGATATCTCATTCATATTTCCTACTCTCTGAATTTTCTGTTTTACATCTCCATGATCAGTTAGTACCTTTCCAAGGCCCTAGATTTTAAAAGACTATATCACCTTGTTTTTTCTCCAATCTGTCAGAGTATTTTTTTAATAGACCTGAATTGTGCCTTTATTGACTCTATTGTACCTATAGTCTGAAACCCACAACCAATGTTTCCAACAATAAACTCAGTTTTTGCAATTAATCAGTCATCCACTGGGATGTTTTTTGCCTCGGGGCTTTGTCATTTTCCTTCCTAGTTTCTTAGTAAATAGAAGTCTAGTACTAGTAATGGAGTTATTGGTACAGTGCTTTACATTCATTCTTTCATTTAAGTTTTATTACTACTCCAACAAGGTGACTAGAGTTAGTATTCACATTTTAGTGAATACTTCAAGATGTTAATATCATCCTTAGGTGAGATTGTTATTAAGAGATAGCATCAGGGTAAAATGCCAGGACTATCTGACTTTGGAACCCAGTGCTTTAACTCTCATGCTTTCTGCTTTCAATTTGCTTGCATAACTTCATCTGTTGTTTGGAGATACTTGACATTTTACTGCATCTCGATTCATAAATTTTGTTCTTCATAACATGTGGCAGTTAGGTCAGGCCTAGGGAGATATATTTCTGTCTCTTCTAACCCTTAATTGGATATTGTCCACTGCCTGGCACATGGGAACCGTTATCTGTATCAAAACTGAAAGCCAGAAGGTTATCCTTAATTCCTCAGTTGCTGTGCCATACTTTTGGGGGAATACATTTCCTTATATACCTCTCTTCTGCTTAACCAAATCTATTTGTCAGGAGTGGGTAAATATTTGCCAGGATTACTGTAAACTACAGTATGCTGACCAGAATGCTTCTGGTCAGGTAATATTTTTAGTGTCCATTGAACAACATTGCTTTACTTCTTGAAATCTTTTAAGATCTTCTAGGTCTGCGGTCCCCAACCCTGGGGCCATGGACCGGTACCAGTCCATGGCCTGTTAGGGACCGCGCCGTAGAGCTCCACCCCTCCCCAGCCCTACCTCCCCGCGGCCCCCTCATGTCCCTTCCGTGGAAAGATTGTCTTACATGAAACCGGTCCCTGGTGCCAAAAAGATTGGGGACTGCTGTTCTAGGGAGTGTGTGTCTGTTTCGTAGTATATCTTGATTCCTGAATGCTGCATACATGCTGTTTTCTTTTCTGGAGTAATCAGTGTTCACTCTTAAATCCCAAATTTTAAATTGCTTTGCTCTCTCTTATGCTACATGCTGGAAAATGATATTGTTCAGCGTCCACCTGTTTCTTATCTCCTAAATAGAAAATTATGATCTAATTGGTTAATAATTCTCATCAGCTATTTATTTGGCTAAGTTTTCTTGAATTTCTAAGAGCAAACTAGTTGTTAAAAAATGCTTGCTCTTGGCTCCGCGCAGTGGCTCATGCCTGTAATCCTAGCACTCTGGGAGCCTGAAGCAGGAGGATCGCTTGAGCCCAGCATTTGAGGTCTCAGTGAGCTATGATGACGCCACTGCTCTTTAGCCTGGGTGACAGAGGGAGACTTTGTCTTTAAAAAAATATATATATATATATACTTGCTCCTAGAAACTCAAACATGTATTATCAAGTATGATTGCGATCATAACATGTTAATTGGATGAAAAGGGATTACTTAAAAAGCTGGGCTTGCTATTGACCACAGCAATAGCAAGCTGAAAAGTAGGGTATGTAGATTTTGCTTCCCTTAGTTATTTTTTTAGTATCTGTTCAATATACTATCTGGTAAATCTGGATCCATGGAACTTTCACCATTGCTTCCTATAAAGGGCCTTCATTTTTCCTTCCCAATTCTTGTCACTCAAAACTTTCCTTTCCTAAATGGTAGTGTGATGAAAATTAATCTTTATTAAATACAAATACACTATGTGAATGGTAACTCTTGTAACCTGCACTAGAACAAGTAACAGACATACATCCTCTCAGGAACATTCCAGAAATATTAATAATAACTTAACCAAAATAATGTATATAATGCATTAATTTGCCTAGGGGCATTATGAAGTTGAAACCAAATGCTGATATACCTTTGAAATTGCACATGAGCAGTAGTCTGCTCTGCTCGGTCATACTTTCTCTGTAAGTAAAATAAAGGTTCATTCATATTTTCTACTCTTTTGGCTTTTTAATGGCTATCCCAGGAATCACCTTTCAAAAGCCTTTAGATTTGAAGCACCATCTTTTCTGTAATATTACTCTATTATTTACCATCTTCTTACAGGAGGTTCAAAAGTGTAAAAGCACATTATTTATTATAGTTAAACTATTGAACTGTATAAATATACACGGATAGTAATATGTGTGATACTTAAATGAGTAGTCGATAGATATGCAGTAAAAAGACTAAACCAACATAATGTTTGCCTGAGTAATAAATGACATAAGTATGAATGTGAAAAAAACAAAAGGTTGTAATTGTGTGTGTGTGTGTGTGTGTGTATATATATATATATATATAAACATTTTATTTAAATTTTATTTTGCTTTCACTTTCTTTGCCTGTTCTTTTTCCATTTCTTTCTTTTAACACGGATGTTATTCCAGCACAAGTTCATAACATCTTGATATTTTAAGAAACTTATGCACTGTGTGATTATTCAGTACTCATACACAGGTAAGATACTTCCAGTTTAAAATGGAACCTCCATTAGCCTTTCTAAATGACAAAACTTACTAATCACTTATTTGAGGCAATGACTTTACACATGCATGGAAGAATATAATCTTAATGTAGGAAATTAATTTAAAAGTCATTTGTAAGATAAAACAGTAAACTGGTTTTGGTGACTTTTTACCTTAAATGACATTTGAGATTACTGCTCTAAACATATCAAATCAACAATTAAGGTAAAACAGTCAGAGTCAAGCAACAGGATATAACAAAAAATTACAATAAAACATAAAAAAACAATATCAATAAACATTTTAAAAATATTTGAACTTGAGACTGAAAAGTATGGATTTTAATTCTGGCAATGCCTTTAGCTGCAGGTGTGACTTCGAGTCACAATACTTTTATTCTCTGTATTAATAATATATTCCAACTGTGAAAGTTGTGTGAATATTGGGTAGTGCATGAGGGTGGTGGGAGATGAGGGGGGGTGACCAAATAATCTCAAGTACAATTGCTGTCTCACATGTGAGTGTAAATTCTCCAGGGAGGGCAGTTGCAAATGGGACTAAACTTGAAATTTTAGGATAGTATGAAGATATTTATTTTCTAGTGATATAGGGAGTGGATACTGAAAAGGGAAAGAAGGTAGCTCAAAGAGAAAGATGGAAGAAAATCATTCGCCCTTTTTACATCTTTGCTTAGGATTGATTATTAAATGCTTGTTTTGAGACAAAAAAACAAGTTTTCTTTTTCCAAATCTGTGCATTGAGGAACATTCAGACTATTGTTTTTTCATTTGTATATATTTAGAGGGTACAAGTGCAGTTTTGTTACATGAATATATTGCATTGTGGTGGCGTCTGGGTTTTTAGGGTCGTCACCCATTGTACTTATTAAGTAATTTCTCATCCTTCACCCCCCCAACCTCCTACCACCCCATGTCTCCAATGTCTATTATTCCATGTTCTATATCCATGCATGCATGTTATTTAGCTCCCATGTATAAGTGAAAGTATTCAGTGTATGACTTTCTGTTTCTGAATTATTTCACTTAGGATAATGGCCTCCAGTTCCATCCGTATTGCTGCAAAAGACATTATTTCATTCTTTTTTATGGCTGAGCAGTATTCCATTGTGTGTGGGTATATATATGTGTGTGTGTGTGTGTGTGTGAGAGAGAGAGAGAGAGAGAGAGAGAGAGAGAGAGAGAGAGAGATACATTTTCTCTATCTAATCATCCATTGATGGACACTTAGGTTGATTCCATATCTTTGCTATCGCAAATAGTGCTGCAATACACATATAAGTAAAGGCATTCTTTTGATAGAATGATTTCTTTTTGTTTGGTTATATACCCACTAGTGGGATTGCTGTACCAAATGGTAGTTCTATCTTTAGTTCTTTGCGCAGTCTCCATACTGTTTTCCATAAAGGTTGTACTGGTTTACATTCCCACCAACAGTACACAAGCATTCCCTTTTCTCCACATCATTACCAGCATCTGTTATTTTTTTTGACTTTTTAATATTAGTCATTCTGACTACTATAAGATAACATCTCATTTATAATATCTCAATTTCTCCAATGATTAGTGATGTTGAGCATTTCTTACATGCTTGACCATTAAACCTCTTGTAGCATTTAGGGTTTATTGTGAACATGACAAGTCTTTTAGAAGGAAACTGTCTAAATTCATTTGGGCATTTTCTGCAATTTTGTCCATGATCTGTTTCCCAAGAAAACCATTTTACATCTTATATTATTGTTTAGGGATTTCCTTTAGTTTCAATTACACAAAAATTTGCATTAGAACCACCCTAAGGGACTTTTTAAAAAAAATTAGGTACAGTGTGTGTTGTTTTCATGACACTATGATAACATAGACTCATGCTTATATTCAGGTCTGTACTAGTACAGTGGAAAAATTCTGGTGATATTGGCAATATCACTTTCATGTGTGTGGTTTTTATAAAATTTTAAGGGCTGTACTTCACTTTGGGCAATCTTCCATTAGTTATATTTATTGGTTAAACTTGCAGGGTCAGCAATCACTAAAAGCATATACAGACAAAATTAGCTGGTTTTGCTTCTTTCAAAAAAAAAAAAAAAACCCAAATGAAGTGGGCTGTAACACCTCTTCGAGAGTTCAGACTAACAATTTTCGAAGATCTATCCATAGGAAAAGAAAGACTAAATATAATTGCTCAGCCAAAAATTTTCTGTTTGAGCCTCATACAGATAGATCATCTTAATAAGGCCAAAGACTGAAGCAGAAACACATCTGTTTCTCCATTTCAAAAGATGACAAAAAACTTTCAACTATGAAAAATAAAACAAATTTAAACATCCTCTATCTTTTAGTAAAGCCAGAAAGAAAGATATTGCATGATCCTTATAAATGTTTGTAAGTCCTTTAATTAACTCTCAGATTTCCTTTGTAATTAAGAATTATAATCTAGTCTACACTGCTAACTTTCTGCCTTAATTCTTCATCATTAGGAGGATCCGTCAAGTCTACTGTATAAGATTTGGAAAGTTTCCAAATTTTATAGCTGTTTTCTATCTTGAAGCCAAAACATTTTATGAGTCTCCTGGTTCTAATGTTCTTAACTCAGTTGAGTGTCTGAGCATTTTAGATGAGAGACATTTTTATCACTTTGACAAAAATGGCATCTTTAATTTTAATGGCTCCATCAAAAATTGATCAAGTATGTTGTTTTTGTGAGGTCTTTTAAAAATGAACTTACCAACCTTAAAGATCCATCCATTTTTGCTTAAAAACTTCCCTTGAGCTCAATACATGAATTAACTATTTATTCATGGATGATATCTTTAAAAAATAAATCTGACTTACACTTTGAAACCCAGAACCAGGGTTTCCAACAATAAACTCACTTTGTGGTATCAGTCAATCCCAGTCGAACCCTCAAAATATGTATTGTCTATCTTATAGTTCTTGCAATAATGGTTTCCTGTTAGCAAAGAATATTAGCTTGAGTGACAATACTTTTGTAATTTTAATAATTTCTTATGTTTAATCAAAACCACAATGAGATACCACTTAACTCCGGTGAGAATGGCCTTTATCAAAAAATCCCAAAACAACACATGTTGGTATGGATGCGGAGAGACAGGAACACTCATACACTGCTGGTGGGAATGCAAACTAGTGCAACCCCTATGGAAAGCAATATGGAGATACCTTAAACAGATTCAAGTAGACCTACCATTTGATCCAGCAATCCCATTATTGGGCATATACCCAGAAGAACAAAAGTCATTCTTTAACAAAGACACCTGTACCCGAATGTTTATAGCAGCACAATTCACAATCGCAAAGATGTGGAAACAACCCAAGTGCCCATCAATCCACGAATGGATTAGTAAACTGTGGTATATGTATACCATGGAGTACTATTCAGCCATAAGAAATAACGATGATACGACATCTCTTTGGTTCTCCTGGAGAGAGCTGGAACCTATTATACTAAGTGAAGTATTCAAAGAATGGAAAAACAAGCATCACATGTACTCACCAGAAAACTGGTTTCCCTGATCATCACCTAAATGTACATCGGGGAAGGATACCAATTGGATATCAGACTGGGATGGGGAGTAGGGGGAGGGGATGGGTGTATGCCTACATGACGAGTGCGTTGCGCACCCTCTGGGGAATGGTCATGCTTGAAGGTGCAGACTCGGGGAGGTGGGGGGGAGGGGATGGAGGTATGACTACATGATGAGTGCCAGGTGCACTGTCTGGAGAATGAGAATGGACGCGCTTGGGACTCTGACTCGGGGGGATGGGCAGGACATGGACAATGTATATGACCTAAACTTATGTACCCCCATGATGAGCTGAAATAAAAAAAAAAATAATAATAATTTCTTATGTTTGTTAAATCATTCTTGAACATGTCTTGATATCTTAAATAGCTCTATGAAAGATATAATATTTTTAAAAAATGAAATTTTAAAAAGTTTTTTGTATCCTGTTTTAAACTGAATAGGTCTAAGTTAATGTGTTCTCTAGAATAATATTAATTTTCAAAAAATTTGATATAGATATTTAGCAATGATTTTGGAGTATTAGAAATTTTAAAACATTTTGATTATTAGGGGAAATTTTAAGAAATTTGCATTTTTTTGTAAAATAAGTGAAGAATAGTTTACTCAATGAGATAGTTTCCTGGAACAATTAGCATTCAAAATTTTACCGCTGAAATCAAAGCATATGTACACTGTATCTTAAAACATGACAATTAATCTTCTTCATAAAGTCAGTAGTTCTTTTTGTTCCAAATTCTTTCGCTGGTATTTGAATAATACTGTTGTTTTCTTTGGAAATAAATATGGAAGTATATATTCCAAATCATTGGTTATTCATTATCTCATTATAGATACAAATAAAACCATAGAAGACAATAGACTGTTTTAAAATGGATGTTATCTGATTTTTACCTTGTGTTGCAAAGATATGAAGTACCTAATTGAACTCTATTATTTAAAAATAAATACAAATCTTTGTTGCTTACCACCACTTCAGTAAATATTGAACATAGCAACCATGTCTCTATTCCTTTCCAGTCTTTGATAATATGCCAACTTACTTTTAGCAAAGTTTGCTAAATTGATAAACAATTCAATGGCTTATAAGTATGAAGCACTTTTCTGAATTGAGAATAGAATGGTAGAAAGGTAGCACATTGACTGGTAAGAAGATGCATATGTAGAAAGACAAAGAACACAAAGTGTCAAATATGGTTTTATATTACAAGCAGCCTAAAATATGATTGACAAATCATACTCAGAAGTCAGGAAAGGATTATTAGAGGAAATGCAGTTTGAGTGTGGACTTGATATATAAGAGTAGTTATAGCAAAGGCATAGGTAATATTTTGTGACTACTTTAAACTTAAGTTTTTAAAGTTTTAAGTTTTGTATGTCAGCAAATAATATATAATTTTCATTTTTAATGATGATATGGTATTCCAGTCATCTCAATTTTACATAATTTTTTGTTTGTTTTTGAACATTGGTTCTTTCCTATCCTTCAATTTGCAATCATACATATGTCTAATGAATATATATATATGTTTCTCATTAAAATAAGCCCCTCAAAATGATGTGCTTTTGTCAAAAAAGCTGGGATTTATTTTTTAATAATAATGAGAGAATTTGAAGTTTTCTTTTCCTTCTCTGAGTTTGTACATGATAGGTTCCTGTCTGTGACCTTTTGCATCTGGATATTTAGTTTAAAAAATGAGAATAAATTTTGTATTTATATAGTCCAAGAATCCTACTTAATATCCAAGATGTTTGATAATTCCAGAAGTTAATTAATTTGCCCAAGAATGACAACAATAACAAAAAATGTAGGAGAATTGAGTCTGGAACCAAGATCTCAACACACACAGACAACAGATATTCGTCATTCTATTTTCCTTTTGCCCATCGTTGAAATTATCTAAATAATTAAGATTTCTTTTTAGATTACATTTCACTGTATATGAATTTAGGAGGTCATTTTTTCTATATGTTTGCATACAGTATCTGACATGCTCCACTACTTTTTAAATTTGTCACAGACTTACCAGATTTAATATTTTTCTTTTTTTTTTTTTTTTTTTGAGACAGAGTCGCACTCTGTTGCCCGGGCTAGAGTGCCGTGGCATCAGCCTAGCTCACAGCAACCTCAAACTCCTGGGCTCAAGCGATCCTCCTGCCTCAGCCTCCCGAGTAGCTGGGACTACAGGCATGTGCCACCATGCCTGGCTAATTTTTCTATATATATTTTTAGCTGTCCATATAATTTCTTTCTATTTTTAGTAGAGATGGGGTCTCATTCTTGCTCAGGCTGGTCTCAAACTCCTGAGCTCAAATGATCCGCCCACCTCGGCCTCCCAGAGTGCTAGGATTACAGGCATGAGCCACCACGCCCGGCCCAGATTTAATATTTTTAAAGGTAAGTTCCATTATAGGCCACCATCTGGTTCTAGGTTTTTGTGCTAACTCATCACTTGCATGATCTTACTTAATTCTTGTGTAAAATATATGTGATAAGATAATTAATGCTTAGGTAAAATGGCTTTCCAATAATCATAAATCTAGTAACTGAGAGAGTCAAAATTTTGAATGTCACTCTTTGTAACATAGTGATCATACCAGGTTGGCATCAGGCTGATTTGTAGGGAGTTCCATCCTTATTACTGCCACCATCCTTCCCTAAAAATATCCTCTATGTCCTGGACATTAGAAATCATCTCCTAACTGGTTTTTCTGATTCTGCATGGGCCATCATTAGCTAAAATAATATTTTAAAATCACAAATTTAATCATGTAATACATTCCTGATTTTTTCCCCTTCCTTATCTCACTGAGATACTTGAGCTAAGTTTGGAAGATACAAAGGAGTTAGCGAGGCAAAAAAAAAAAAAAAAAAGAGGGATAAGGATATACATTAAAGAAGCACTCTGTGAAGATGCGTTATATATCCAAAAGGCAAATTTGAAGATTTCCAAGTATAATTATAAATTTAAAGTAATTTTCAAAAGTATATGGTTTAGGAAATGATTCTGGGAATGTGACAGAGTGGGAATCACTAGAAATCTACCTTTCCACCCAGACAACAATTCCACTGGCAGAATCTGTCTGATGAAACTGTACTGAAACTCTGGAGTCTATTGAAAGCATGCAAATTTCAGGGGAAGCCTAACACAATAAATTGTAGTTAATTTTGGTCAATTCCTCATCTTGGCATAGGAGCTAGGAGTTTCAGTCTTCCAGCTCTTAATATAGTAACAGCTACCCATCCCCTGTGCATGTGTTCCTGGAGCCAGCTGTGCATGTGTTCCTGGATCAGCTTGCACACAGCTTGGGGAAGCCAGGGTGAGCAAAAGACCCTGTCTTCCAAATATCAGGATCGGTGCTCTGGTTATTGATTGTTGCTTCTGATCACAGAAGTGCAGAGAGGCAGCAACCATTATTATTTCACCAACTCCCATTGTAGCAAGTCCTTTCCCTTCTGCCTGAGGTGTCTTCAAGGGGATTTAAGAGGTTGGTGCCTTTTTCCCTCCTTTATTTATTCCCCTTTTCCCTTTTAGGGCCCAGACATTGATAACTAAAACATTCAAAATAAACCACATATATGGGGGAAATTAGAAATTCACCACACATGCCAAGGGCAAGTTATAGGCAACATATAAGACCTTAAAAGACCTTAAGTTTATGTTTCAGGTTGATTCTGTAATAGAGACAGATTATAACAATCAAAAACAACATATATACAAAACCAAATCAAAAACAAAACAAAACAGAACACAAGGGAAAAGGGAGAATCTAATTTTTCAGGGTCACTACATTATTAGATTCAGATATCGAGTTTTCAATAAAGAGATTATAGTTATACAAAGAAATAAGAAGGGATGGGTAACAAAAATATTACAGTCCCTGAAAAAGACTTGACAGTATATCCAATAGAAAAAAAAATCTTTAAAATAACTCTATTAAAATGCTCAAAAACTAAAGGAATGCATAGACAAAGTCAGGACAATCATGTGTGAACACAAGAGGAACATCAATAAAGTGATAGAAAACCTAAAAGGAAACCAAAAGGAAATCTTGGACTGGAAAAGTACAACAGAAAGGAAAAATTCATTAGAAGTATTTACAAGCAGATTTCAACAGGCAGGAGAAAGAAACATCAAACTTCAAGATAGTACAATGGAAATTATCAAGTCTTCAAAACAGGAAAAAAAAAAAAAAAAAAGACTGAAGAAAACTGAACAGAGCCTAAGGGACCTGTGGGATGGCATCCTGTCCTGTGTTGCCGTGTACAAGGAGACCAGGACACATATTTTGGTGTCCAAAAAGAATAGAGAAAGAAAGGAACAGAGATAATGTTTGAAGATATAAATGGTTGACAGCTTTTCACATTTGATGAAAGACATAAATATAAGCATCTAAGAAGCTCAATGAACTCCAGGTAGGATGAAGTAAAAAAAAGGTATTTACCTAGACATATTATAGTCAAGATTTTTAAAAACAAAGAATTTTGAAAGCTGCAAGGGAAAATCTTGCTTATCACATACAAGGGATCCTCACATAATTTTTGGAGGACATAAGGAAGTGGACTGATATATTCAAAGTGCTAGGAAAAAAAAATTAACTGTCAAGCAAGAATCCAATGTCTGACAAAATTGTCCTATAAAAATGATTGAGAAATTGATACATTCTCAGATTAAAAATTTAAAAAAAGCTTAGCAAAGGTGTTACCACTAGAAGTGCCTGCAAGAGATGTGAAAGGGAGTTCTGCAGATTGTGATAAAAAGACACTAGATGGTAACTCTCAAGCAATATGAAGAAATAAACATCTCAGTCAAGGTAAATATATATATGGACAAGTATAAAGCTAGTATTATAAAAATGTTATGTACTTCCACTTTTTGTTTTCGCCTTGATTTAACAGAAAAATGCATTAAAACCACTTTGTCTAAAAAGTAGTATTGTTGTAACTCTGGTTTATAAGTCTACATTTTGTTTTTTACACAATTTAAAAATCTAATGCATTAAGAAAAATATTAACTTATGTCCACTGTTTTGTTATTGATTTTCTGTCTAGATGATCTTTCCAATGCTAAAAGTGGATATTTTAGTGTCTTACTATTATTGTATTGTAGCCTATAGCTCTTGTCAGATCTACTGATATTTGCTTTATATATTTAGGTGCTCCAATATTGGGTTCATATGTATTTATAATTGTTATAACTGCTTGATGAATTGACCCCTTTATCATTATATAATAACCTTCTTTTCCCTGTCTCTTTTTGCAGTTTTTGACTTACAGTCTATTTTGTCTGATACAAGTAAAACTAACCATGCGTTCTTTTGTTTTCCATTTGCATGGGATACCTTTTTGCATTTCTTTACTTTCAGTCTATGTGTGTCCATAGAGGTCAAGTCTCTTGTAGGTAGTACATAGTTGAGTCTTGTTTTTTATATTCATTCAACTCCTTTGTGTCTTTTGATGGGAGAATTTAATGCATTACCAAAGTAATTGTTGGTAAGTTAGAAACTTACTATGGCCATTTAAATTGTTTTCTGGTTAATTTGAAAATTCATTGTTCCTTTCTTGTTGTTTTCTTTTGTACTTTAATGAAATTCCATTGTGGTATACTTTCTTCTTATCCTTTGTGTATCTACTGAGGGTTTTGCATTCTGGTTACCATAGGCTTACATAAAACACTTTATACTAACAGGCTATTTTAAGCTGGTAATGACTTAACTTTGATCACGTGCACAAACTCTACCCTTTTACTCTCCTACTCCCAAAATTTGTTTCTGATGACACATTTTTTATTTTTCATAGTTTGTGTCACCTAAAAAATTATTGTAGCTATAGTTGTTTTAGTAGTTTTGCCTTTAAATCTTCATACTAGAAATATAATTCATTTTCATACCACCATTTAGTATAAAAGTGTTCTGAGTTTTACTGTATACTTACTTTACCAGTGAGTTTAATATTTTTATAATTTTCATGTTACTGCACAGCAAAGTTTTCCTTCAGCTTGAATGACTCTTTTTAGCATTTCTTGTACAGTAAATCTAGTGGTGATAAATTCCCTCAGCTTCTGTTTGTAGGAGAAAGTTTTTAACTTCCTTTAATTTTGAAGGACAGGATTTCTGGGTATAGAATTATTAGTTGGAAAGATTTTTCCTTTTTGTCTTCTTGGATATATGATCCCACTTTCTTCTGGTCTATAGCAGTCTGTTAAAAAAAAAAAAACCTGCTGATAGCGTTATCAAGGTCCCCTTATATGTAACAAATGACTTTTCCTTTGCAGCTTTCAACTTTTAACAATTTGATTATAATGTGTCTCGATGAGAGTTTCTTTGGATTCATTCTATTATGTGTCCATTGAGCTTCCTGGAGCTGGATTTCTGATTTCTTCCTAAGACTTGGAACATTTTCTAAATTAAAATTTAGACCAAATGGACCTAACATATTTACTGAACATTCCATCCAACAGTGACAGAATATGCATGCTTCTCAAGTATACATAGAACAGTCTCCACAATAGAATATATGTTAACCCACAAAACAATTTTTAACAGAATTAAGAAGAATGAAATAATTTTCTTTTCTGAACACAATGGCATGAAACTAGAGATCAATTGTATGAGGAATCTTGGAAAACTCATATATGTGGAAATTAAACAACATTCTTCTAAACAACCAATTAGTCAAAGGAGAACTGAAAAGTAAAATTAAAAAATATTTTGAGACAAGCAAAAATGGAAACACAGCATACCAAGACTTGTAGGATACAGCAAAAGCATTCCATAGAGGGAAGTTTATAACAATAAACTCCTGTATTAAAAGAAAAAGAAAGTTCCCAAATAAACAACCTAACATTATACCTCAAGGAAACAGAGGAATGAAATAAGCCCAAATTTAGCATAAGGAAGAAAATAACAAAGATCAGAACAGAAATAAACAAAATAGGGACTAGAAAAGCAATAGAAAATTTCAATGAAATTAAAAGTTGGTTTATTTTTAAAGATACAATTGGAAACATATTAAGATAGACTAACAGAAAAAGAGAGAGAGAGAGAAGATGCAAATAAACCAAATCAGAAATGAAAGAAGACATTCTTCTACATATGGCTATCCAATTTTCCTAGCACATTTATTGAATAGGGATTATTTTCCCCAGTGTATGTTTTTGTCTGCTTTGTCAAAGATCAGCAGGATCTGCACCTCTCATCACTCACAAAAATTAATTCATGATGGATAACAGACTTAAATCTATGGCATGAAACTATGGGAATTCTGGAAGAAGTTGGAAAAAACTCTTACAGTTATCAGACTATGCAAAGAATATATGAAGACCACAAAGGCAATCATAGCAACAACAGAAATAAAGGGGCTTGATTAAATTAAAAAGATTTTGCACAGCCAAGGAAATAATTAATAGAGTGAATAGATTACCTACAGAATGGGAGAAAATATTTGCAGGCTATACATCCAATAGAGGGATAACCAGAATCTACAAAGAACTCAAGCAAATCATCAAGAAAATATCAAACAATCCGATTAAAATTGGGCAAAAGACATGAACAGAAGCTTTTTATTTTTTTTATTTTATTTATTTATTTAATTAATTAATTAATTAATTAATTTTGAGACAGACTCTCCCTCTGTTGCCTGGGCTAGAGTGCTGTGGCATCAGCCTAGCTCACAGTAACCTCAAACTCCTAGGCTCAAGCTATCCTCCTGCCTCAGCCTGCCGAGTAGCTGGGACTACAGGCATGTGCCACCATGCCGGCTAATTTTTATATGTATATTTTTAGCTGTCCATATAATTTCTTTCTATTTTTAGTAGAGATGGGGTCTCACTTTTGCTCAGGCTGGTAGAAGCTTTTTAAAAGAACATAAACTAATGGCCAATAAACAGATGAAAAATGCTCAACATTTCTAATCATCCGGGAAATGCAAATTAAAACCACAATGAGATATTACCCAACTCCAGTGAAGATGGCTTGCATCAAAAAGTCCCAAAACAACAGATGCTGGCATAAATGCAGAGAGAAAAGAACATATATGCACTGTTTGTGGTACTGTAAACTAGTACAACCTCTATGGAAAGCAGTATGGCAAGATCTCAAAGAATTAAAAGTAGACCTACCATTCCATCCAACAATCGTACTACTGGATATTTACCCAAGGGGGAAAAATATTTTATGTAAAAGACACTTGCACTCAAATGTCTGTAGCGGCACAATTCACAATTGCAAAGATGTGGAAACAGCCCAAGTGCCCATCAATACATGAGTGGATTAATAAAATGTGGTATATGTATAACATGGAGTATTACTCAGCCATAAAAAATGGTGAACTGATCCCTTTTGTAAGAACCTGGATGGAACTGGAGACCACACTTCTGAGTGAAGTATTGAAAGAATGGAAAAGCAAACACCACATGTACTCACTATAAATTGGAACTAATTGATCAATACTCATGTGCACATATGGTAGTAAAATTCAATGGAATTCAAGCAGGTTAAGGGAGGAGGGGGAAGAGGGGATGGGTAAATTCACTCCTAATGCATACAGTGCACACAGTCTGGGTGGTGGACATACTCATAACTGTCACTCAAGCTGTACAAAAGCAATTCATGTAACCAAAACATTTGTACTCCCATAATATTCTGAAATTAAAAAAATAAAAGAAGTCATTATAACTGATACCACAGAAATAAAAAAGAATCATAAGAGATCATTATGAGCAACTATACACTCACAAACAGCCTAAATAAAATGGAAATAGAAAATCTGTGCTGACCATTAATGAGTAAGGAGATTGAATAAGTAATTAAAAATCTCCCATCAAAGAAAAGCCCAGGACATGATAGCTTTAATCTTGAATTCTACCAAATGTTTAAACAACTAACAGCAATCCTTTTCAAATTCAACCAGTAAGTTGAAAAGAAAGGAATACTTCCAAACTCATTTTACAAACCCAGCATTATCTTGATACCAAAGCCAGACAAGGACACTACAAGAAAAGGTAACTACAAGCCAATATTTTTGATGAACTTAGATGCAAAAATCCAGAACAAAATATTAGCAAGCCCAATTTATAATAAAAGCACATTAAAAGATTATTCATTGTGCTCAAGTGGAATTTATTCCATACGCAAAGATGGCTCCACATATATAAATGAATTAATGTGATACATCATATCACACTGTCACAAAAGAACAAACATTACATGATGCCACTAATATGAGTCACTTAGAGTAGTCATAATCATAAAATCAAGACAGTAAAATTGTAGTTGCCTCAGGCTGGGCAGAAGGGAGATGGAGAGTTCCTATTAAGTAGTTATATACAATGAAAAAGTTCTGGAAATGGATGGTGATGATGGTGGCACAAAAATATGAAAGCCCATAATACCACTGAATTGTACACTTAAAAACTGTTAAGATTTTAAA
Source organism: Lemur catta (assembly GCF_020740605.2). Taxonomy (NCBI): domain Eukaryota; kingdom Metazoa; phylum Chordata; class Mammalia; order Primates; family Lemuridae; genus Lemur; species Lemur catta. The sequence goes on along the minus strand of NC_059128.1, from coordinate 51,002,878 downwards.
ATTTATAGTATGTGTATTTTATCGCAATTTAAAAAAATTATGGAGGGACATATACGGTTTAATATGTGTGGAGCTTAGCGTGTGAGAAATGGTAAAAGCCAAATGCTTATGGGCCTTATATGCCATACTAGAATTTTATATGTGATATATACTTTGGTCTACATTTTATAAAGATAATCATTATGATGGTGGCAAAATGAAAATATGGATATCAGTCTTTTTCTGATGCTATTATATAACAAAACACTACAGACTAGGTAATTTATAAAAAAACAGAAGTCTGTTTGATTTACTGTTTTGGAGGCCGCTAAGTCCAAGAGTATGGCAGTAGCATCTGGTGAGGGTCATTCCATGGTGGAAGGGCAGGAGGTAGAAGGGAACATGCAAAACAGAATAATTGAGCAAACTCATACTTTTTGATCAGGAACCCATTCTCTTAATAACTAACCTACTCTCATAATAATGGCATTTATCCATTTATGAGCATAAAGTCTTCATAACATAATCACCTCTTAACACCCCAGATTCTCAGTATTGTTGCAATGGCAATTAAGTTTCCAATACATGAACTTTGGGGGACATATTCAAGCCATAGCAGTGGAGGATATGTTGTGTGGTCTTGTGATAAGACTGGAGCACAAATTCCATTTGTGAAACTGTTGTATTAATGCATGAAAGAGGTAGTGAAGTATGGAAATATAAAAAAGGTAGAAGTAAGTACAAACAGAACGAGAGGATATTAAGGACATCATATCAACAGAACTTCATTGATTAGGTGAGAAAATTTTCATCTTCATGTTGAGTGTTCAGTACCACTAAATCATTGCCGTAATTAAGAATAGAATAGCTGATGTAGGAAAACCAGTACATATTCTAAAAAAATAATTTCAAAAATGGTAACTTCAATCCAACATCAATAGGAATACATACACATTTTGAAAACAAGTTTCTAACTTTCATTTCTATATTAAAGCATGTTTTCAGTTTGGCTCATTCATTTTTGATATATTGACATAAATTTAAACATATATTACCATTAGTTCCAAAATAAATTAGAAAAATTATGCATAAATGATTTAGCAATTGGTCCCTGTGAATTACATTTCCATTTTATTTGTTATTGTTCATATCCTATATAATACAGTTTTATTCTTTCTTGACATTATGACTTAGTTGAGATTTCTTGTGCCTATATTGTCCTATAAATCATAAAAACGCAGTCAGTGGAAATAGACTTACAGAAAGTCAGAGAATCTGTAATCTGTTCTTTTACCTGCCACTAAATAGTAGAATGGCCTTGTGTAAGTGACTTATCATTTCTGAGCGTTATAAATGAGAGCACATGATAACTGTGGTACCTTCTTTGTAAGATTATTTTGAAGGTCACACAAAATGATGTGTATGAAAAAGCATTGAAAATGGTAAAATAAACATATAAAATATTAAAATTGGCTTTTATTTTGTTAGGATCTCAGTTAACACCTATGCAGAAGCATTTGGATAATGCATATAATCACTTTAAAGAAGAAAATCAAATTGTGCTCTTGCTCAGAAACTTAAAGTTCATGGAGTTAATAGCATTTATGGGAAAATACAAATGCACACGTTTTTAGAGTTATCAAGGAAGCTGCAGTTCCCTTGGTCAAACATCAAAGCACAAATTGATAACATATTGAAAAAAAACCACTGAAAGTATACCCCCCACAAATGTTTATTTTCCTTTCCTCCCTTGCATATATGCATTGGTTTAAGAATGTATTCCTTCTAGATACGTTCAAAGAGATGAGGTAAAATGTCTCATTTATATTTAATTTTAAATGTTTACCACATTATAAATTCATTGATGATATGTATATATGTCTGTTTATCTCATCAATTTGGAAGATTTCTTTCCAGGCAGATCCACACTCTGAGGCTGCAAGGAAGTCAGTCTGCCTTTGAACAGGGACCAGCCTAAACCTGGCTGCCTTACTAGAGGCAGTCCCACAGGACATTAGCGTTAGACAGGATTGTCATGGCCAGTCTCCTCAGTCTTAGGTCCCACACAAGAATACTATCTTTGATACTCATAAAGAAAGAACCTATCAGCAAACAACTCACTGCCTCCAAGGTGGCCCATGTTAAGGCAGGATTGTCCAAATAGTACATTTTTATTAATAATGTAGAATTAGAACCTCCATGCAACTCTTATCCTTCATTCCAAATCATGCTCTCAAATGATATTTGAAGATATCTTCTCTTTATCTTATTTCTTTCCCAAGTTAGAATTTCCAAGTTTTTTTTTTAAATCATGTTTTAATTGCAATGGTTGGGATTACCCGTACTTTCCTTGGGTGAGTGTCTCTAGGCATGTTTTACCAGAGTTCTGAAAGGAAGACACTCTATTCCAGATGTTATTTGATAAAGACCAAATAATTCAATGCAGCTATTAAACTTGTTGTTCTGGATATGCCTTTTTATTAATGAATGCTGAAATTGTAGCCCAGAAACTTTTGACCTTTAAGAATCATGGAGGAAATTTATCCCTTATGTGTATTTCATATGAACTGCTTTTAAAGACGTGTCCTTCGCCTGCACTTTAATAGTTAATTTTCTGGATCTAAGCCCCTTTATGTTTGGCTTTATTATATTTCATTTTGACAGTCTTGGCCCATCTATTAAACCTATGGAGACATTTTTAAATCCCAGTTTTGTGTCAGTCACAGATTCACAGATTTAAAAAGCACAGTTTCTTATGTCCTTTTTTTAAGTCAGTGTTAAAATGCCGAACAAGAAAAGACCAAGGACAGCAGGGTTACTGTCTAATGAAATAATGTATTTGAAAGTGCTTTGCAAACACTATTTTGTATTCTTCTTTAGTTCTGCATCCTTCCTTCTGACTGTTATACATGACACTTCATAATCTGACCTTATGGAGAATTCCTCCTGTACCGTCTTCATGGTTTATTTAACTTTCTTTTCAATGATCTCTTTGTCACCAAAGTCATTTCTAATTGCATCATATATCTTTTATTTTTAGAACATTCTCTTTTTTTATTCATATTTCCTTTCAGGAACTTTCTCTGAAAAAGATAACTTCTGTGAAGTTTTGTAGTATATGGTTTCCTTCATTTGCAGCTAAAACCTTTGATGTGTATTTCTTGAGTACCTGCTGTGTGTAATAAAGATTTTAGATGCCACAAGACATACAATTACTTATATGAGCTTATAGGCCCATAAAGGTCTAAGGTGCATGATGTACCATTAGAATAGTGCATTTTAAAGTATGATATCTCTCGCTTCTGAACTCTTAGTTCTTCCCTGTCACTGTAATGTGTCATAGTAAAGGTGTTTTTAAGTACCTCCACCAAAAGAAAGTAGTTATTGTACTTCTAAATGTTTTCCCACCCATATTGCTTTTCAGCATGTCTGCAGTGGTTCCAAACTCCCATAGTCCATGTAGTCCATGGTTTATCTGACATTGTTTCAAAATCTTTTAAGCCACCTACTATGAATCTAATTTTCAATTGCTCAGCATTTGCCTAGGACTTATAGCCTCATGTTCAACCCACTAAATTTAATATATATGCTCTAGTGTTCTTACAGTGATCAATATAAAGTATATTTTCTCCCTCTCTATATATATTTATGTAGATATGCACAGAGATAAAAAATATATCTATATATAAATAGAAAGATATATGTACTTATCTATATCTATATATATTAATATATTCTCTCTATATTTCTATATTGTCCCAATATACACTCATGTGGATATGCTATTTAGAAATATCTACTTTATGTATATAAGGATATATATGTATATTATATATGCCTGTGTGTGGATTCAGTTTACTTATACAACACATAAGTTTGTTTGGAATTTATGCATTTTAGGTAGATTTGTTTTTAAGATACTTCATTAGGCATCTTGATCAGAGCTTAAAATGAGTTAAAAACAAAGAAATAGCAATCACCAGAATGATTTCAATCCACACTACTAAGCATTTTCTCTCACTCTTAAATTTTCTAACACTCCTCAAGTACCAGAAATCCACATTCTATTTTATTTCATTAGCTAATAAAATAAAATGCAGCAAGCAAGAGCCGGTAGACTCTTCTCAACATCAGGCAGGCAGGACACTCACTACTTGGTCAGTTTACTATACCACATATCTGGTATAAAACCTAATCTCTGTCCCTATAATAATGCCACTGATAAGGACTGGTACTAAATCGAACAGCAATTCAGTACTTTTCATTGACTAATGGTTTTAATTTTTTTCTAGTTTTTCTGTGAGACACACTGTATTCCAAATGTGGTTTGATAAAACAAATAATTCACTGTAACTGTTAAACTTGTTGTTCTAGCTATTCCTTTTCTAGTAGAGTGCTAAGATTTCAGTCTTGAAACTGTTGACCCTTAAGTGTCACCCTAAGGCACATCTAGCACCATTATGTAGATTTTCATGCAGTTGTGGGAAACAATACAGAAAGATTCCATATGTCATATACCTCCTTTCTCCCAATGGTAACATCTTGCCCAACTGTAGTACAATATTGCAAACAATATTGCAACCAAGAAACTGACACTCATACTAGCCACTGATCTTATTCAGATTTTATCAATTTTATATATACTTGTATATGCTTACATTTACTTTTCTAAATTTTGTCAAATACATAGGTATGTATGAACACAGTCAAAATACAGAAGAGTTCTATTACCGTCATACTTCCTGCTATCCATTTACAGGCAGAACCATGTCTCTCCTTAACCCTTATCTATTATATTTAATGTCAACAGAAGAAAATACTCATATATTACATGTATAATGAATGTTAATAAACAAATGGGACATGAACTTTCTCATCTGCACATTAAAAAAAATTATCTGGCCTCTACAAATGTACACATGAGTCAGAATTCTAAAGGGAGGACATCATGTAATCTACATGTATTGAAATTCTATTTAAATGTTTTTAAAAGAGTGTGTGTTTAGGGAATGCACAGTATTATGATTTGTTTGTGAAATAATATCTGATTTAACTTGCAAGAGAGGACGTTGTGGCAAAAAGGGAGGGAGGAAGGAAATGAGAAGGGCATGGCAGGAAGGAGAGAGAGAGAGGAGATGGAGGGAGGAGACACAGAGGAGGAGAGGGAAAGAGGGAAGGTGAGAACTGGCAGATAGAAAGGGTTTAAATAAGGAGATTGCATCATGGAAAAAAATTGTCAGGAATCAGATGGAGGTAAAATATCCAAGAAGACACTAACATGGAGGTTTGCTAATATCTGATAATCAGCTGGAATAAAGTTCACAGTAAGCACCAATGCCAGTTTAGACTGATATTAAAATGTGACACCTCATCCAGGTATGAACCTTAGTTGGCACCCTGGAGGAAGGCATAAAAATGCACCAAAAATCGGGTGAAGCTGGGTTGAAATATAGAAATTTTTGATTTAGATAAAACTCCTGTTTTGTTTGTTTGTTTGTTTGTTTGCAAGTTACAGTACTTGGGTGTATGTGCATACTCACACACACAGGTGCATGCATAGTGTAATATATCAGTATTCAGAATGGCATTATAATGTAGGTGTCATTATAATCATTTTAAAACTAAGAGACAAATAATTTTTGTGAGTGGTGAGAGATATGGATCCTGTTTCATTTTTTGCATGTGGCTATCCAATTTTCCAACCACCATTTATGGAATAGGGATTCTTTTCCCCAGTATGTATTGTTGTCTGCTGTGTCAAAGATCAGTTGGCTATATATGGGTCATTTTATATCTGAGTTTTCTGTTCTGTTACATTGGTCTATAACTCTATTTTTGTGCCAATACTATGCTGTTTTGGTGACTATAGCCTTGTAGTATAGTTTGAAGTCTGGTAATGTGATGCCTAAAGATTTGTTCCTTTTGCTTAAGATTGTTTTGGTTATTCAGTCTCTTTTCTGGTTCCAAACAAAGCAAAGAATTATTTTCTAGATCTGTTAAATATGACATTGGTATTTTGATGAGGATTGCATTGAATCTGTAAGTCACTTTGGGTAGTATGGACATTTTAACAATGTTGATTCTACCAATCCATAAGCAAGACATATTTTTCCATTTGTGTGCATCATTTTTTATTTCTTTCCTCAGTGTTTCATAGTTATCTTTGTAGAGATCTTTCAACTCCTTGGTTAAGTATATTCCTAGGTATTTCGTTTGTACCCCTGTAGTACTTTGAAATAAAAAAATAAAACTAAGAGACAAATAGTTAAAGTAAATTTTTAAGAGTCACTGAGGAAAGGGGAGGAAGGGAAAGCGGGAAGGAAGAGGGGTGAGAGGAAGGGAGAAAGGAAATGGGAGGATATAAGAAAAAAGAAAGTAGGGAATGAGGGAAGAAAGAATGAAACACTATTTGGATACAGGTAGCTAAATAGTCATTGTATCAATAAACACTCAATAATATATCTCTTTTATTTGAGAAAGATTATTATCAAGTATATACACTGACATGACTGTTAGTGTAACCATAATGCCTGTCTACTGACTTTTGCCAAATCACTAAGGGTAACAAGAATATTATGTTTTATTTTCTCCTGTATTCAAAATAACAGAGCAGGACTAACATGTTTATTGTTAGAACAGAACATGAGCTAGAAAAGAAAGAAGTCAAAGGACCACCTTCCCATTTCACCAAGGGATTGAAGATATGACAGGCAAAGTTGTCTCTTGGAAATTAAAATATTTATAGAACTTTGACTTTCAAGGAAATTTCAAGAAAACTTTTAGCAGAGTAAATTTAAATTATTAAATTACAATTTGTATCATTTTTACTACTGTTTTGGATTGTTTTGATTCTATTATTTGATAAAATACTACTTGTGCTAGTAAAAATGCTTTAATAGCTCTATAGTCTTCATGGGGACCTTATTTTATTTCTTTTATTTATTTTTGTATAAAAATTTTGTATCTACCATCTAATAGCAGAAATTTTGTAAACTCATACTGTAATAATGCATTTTGTTTTTCACTAAATAAGTTGTCAATTTAATATCTGTTTTTTAATGGTGAAGATTCATTATTTTAAACTATCATTATGAAATTTAGTGAATGAGTCAGCTTTTCAAAAACAATGCAAAGCAAATACCACCTCCAACTACCCTCTATTCCCACATTATTAAAAAAAAAAGCCTTCACCTTGGCTTGTAGCTTACTGAAATATAGCATCACTTAAAGTTATTTTCTGTGCGTTGTTAACGGGAAATGACAAATGCAGTAATAAAATTTTTAGGTCACCAAGATTTATGTTTTATTTAACTGCTGAACTGTTGCTATTAGAGGAAAGGAATGATTAGTTGTTCTCATTTACAATGTGACATTTACATTAAGCAATAAATGCTCTAGTGGTGCATAAATTTATTTGTCATATGATCCTGGATGTGTATAATAATTTGTAAACATTTTCCTATAGCCAAGTATATGGTACTTCACTTTTATCCAATAACAAAAATGCATTTCTGTAGTCAATCAGTGTCTGTAATTTAATTTTTAAAGTAGTTTTAGCAGTACTAGTGATGGGGCAAGCATGTTTTAGAAATAGCTTTTATATGAATCTCTGTATATTTATGATTTAAAAACATATTAATATAGAATAATTTTTAATTTCATTCTGTTTCTGGTCCAAATTATTTTCAAGTTATTTATCTTAATGAAATAGCATTTCTTATAACATCATTTTTGGAGTAATCCACTAAAGATCATGGCTATATTTGCTAAACAATACATTTTTATATTATTATTCAATAAGTGATCGAATGAATTACAGTGAAACCATCTTGCATCTTATAGGTTAAATATTTGGATAACTAAAGGCTTATTTTTTAATCATTTTCAACACAAGGTAAATAAAAGACTAATGCAGAAAAACTCCCTCCATGTTTTTTATTTTGTACTGTGAGACATATGAGGGAGAATGGGTAATGATACTATTTGATGGATTCATAATTATTCAAATGCTGTGAACATTTAAAATGAAGAGAATACTTAAGATTATATGACTGATGTTTTCAAATATTTCAAGGGTTTCCTTAGTTTGCAATGGGTTAAAATGTAGGGCAGCCTTAGGAAGAACCTTCTGAGGAAAACAAAATATCTCATGGGTACAATGTGTAAAGTATCATAATTGGTACTTTATACAAATTATATCTTGAAATAATGAAAACTTTTTGTAATAAGTCTCTTTTTATTTTAAAGGAGAAAAGTGAGTAATATAGTCATAGCTATGTTTTCAACCCAGACCTATGAGACTTTAAAGTCCTGACTTTTTTGATAGCAAGACTCTTATCAACATGTATGTTCAGACAACTGATGAACACTTAGTAAAGACACTGTAGAGGACAAGAAAGCATCACTGGGTGCTGGAGGAAGAGTTAATTCTCACTTTTAAAAACATATTATCAAATAACTTCCATAGTTTTTCCCATGTTTCCTGAGTTCTTTCAGAGTTTAGTATTGCTGTCCAAGATAATTGTTAGAAGGAGAGCCATATTTCTTGGGAATATGTGTACATAAATAAGAACAGTTGCCAAATTTTCTAAGACTGTGGAAGATGGCCAACATCGTAACAATTTCTATGGAACTAAGAAATTGACCAGCATTTCTCATAGAATGTTTAATTTCAATATGTTATAAAGAAGAAAAGGAAATCTTTTTATGATAACACTAGAAAATTATAGTATCAGAATCTCAAATCTGAAAGCTCCTAGCTTGAGCATTGCATTAACCAAAATATATGGACTTCAAAAAATAGCACCTTACTTTATTATGGAATCCTATAATGGTTTTCTGAAATATTCACTTATATTATGAGATATAAGACATCTCATAGAGTGAGATAGCCTTCAGTGAGAGCCCTGCAATTACCATTTACTAGCTGTATGACCTTGTCCAAGGTTAGTTGACCTTTCTCTGTCCTTTTTTTTTATAACAATAACATAGGCATATGTATTTACTTCATTTGATTTTTGGGAGAATTGATAGAGGTAACACAGGTTTTATGGTGGTTAGCATGTAGTAAGTGCATAACACATTATTATAGCAAAAAAGAAAATGTTCCCATCAATAAATGATGTGACCATACAGAAAAAACTTTCTCTGAGGAACTGGAATTCAGATAGGAGTTTTAGCAGTTACTGTACATTTTGTGCCAAAATAAAGACATGGAAATACTGTTGATGATACGTACATTTGTTGGGGGACTTAGGGTAATATTTATATTTTGCTACCACAATGAATAATATCAAACGTAATTACAGAATTCAGATTTACTTTTTCTCTCTTTATATTGTGTCTGTATTACAGAAAAGGGAACATGATCAGAGCTGTAGGAACAATGAGGCTTTTGACCTAAATATTTCACTTCAAAATTATTATGCATGTATTAACTCATGTGTGCAAAATATATATATGAACATTGATTATATCATTTTTATAATAAAGATCCATACACCTGCATATTTTTCAATTGGGACATTTTATGAGCAGACTATGCATATGATGGATGTGCACTGATAGAATGGATGGGTTGATGATGGAGAATAATATTCAAGACATTAAATGAAAGGAACAGGGCAAAACAGGGTACAGTATCATCTGTGTATAAAAATCCACATATACAAACACACACAATATTTCTGAAAAAATGTTCTGAATGTAAAATTGTTTCTCACTGAGAATGATACCTTGCTTTGGAAGAAGATTTATTTTTGGATTTCTTCTATTTTTTATCATGCATATATAAATATAAAAATTGGTTGAAAATTTCATAGAATTAAATAAATAAAAAGGCAAACATAGCTGTATCAGAGTGGTTGGCATATGACTGATTCATATTCCCAGGTATGTGCATGTATGTGGTATGTCCCAGTTATTCTATAATAAACATTGTTTTATAATGAATATAAATTTTAAAAAGAGATAGCACTGGTTGACAGATTCATAGAAATAATTCATATGTATACTGCAATTTACTTTTATTCAACTCTACAATTAATCTGTGCTTTGATTTTTATTATTTCTGAGAATTTAAATTTTAAATTAGGCAATCACATAACTTTCCTTTTTGAATTAGTTTCTAATTATTGGGTATCCTAAGACAATATAATTACCCTCTTAAATTGTGGGTTTACGAGGTCATTCATATGCCTTTACAAATGGAGACAGCAGAAACAGTAAACTAAACCCATGTCATCGTTATATCATCTTATTGTTTTATTGTTATGCTTTGGAATTATATTATTCCTCACACTTGCTTCTGCATGTGAAATAAGTCATAGTCAAAGTAAAAGAATAATACTTTTATTCATTTCAAGAATGTTTAAAAAATCCAGCATATTTCTGTATTTAAAATATCAGTAGTTGAATTTCAATTGGTACTATTATATAGATCTTAGGGGAAAGAAAGTTAAACATTATGTCTCAGAATCAAGTCAGTTAGTATTTAGATTGACATTGGCACCCTCAGTAAGAGGCAGAAATCAGCAATCTTCTGACATTAAGTTAAAATACAAGTGAAATGTTTGTGTATTTCCTCCATAGACATATGTGTTACAATAGATATTCTCTGTTGAATAAAATACATCATAACATGAGGCAAAACAACATAATATGAGATGGTTCGCTCTATGAGGGTAGGGCTTTTTCAGGTTCATTCACTATTATATCCCCAGGGTCAGGTGGCTACTACACAGTAGATGATGATTAAATATGTTTGCCTTTGCATTATTTTAACATTAGACTGAAGTTGAATTAATTGAAATACTATGAAAATTGAACTACGTAGCTTATTATGGTTTAAATTATCTTCAGTTTGAGATAAGAAAACTCCTTCCAAAAATGAAATACAGAATGCTGACATATTTATTGGAATCACAGCGTATTGCACATTCCACTGGAAAGCTTGATTAGGCAAATCTACTTAAAGTATATTTAGTGATAGTCCTGATACAGTTTGAGATTGGTAACCCAGTTAACAAAAACCATATTTCTCAAGGACACTTCATAAGCATTTTTTGATACACATTTTTTTGTGTGTGCTTGCCTCCTTTGAAGAGTTCCTGTAACCATTCAGCCAGGTGTTGAGAAGATATGTAGTAGCTGAGCACCTTCCTCTTGACATCATCTTCAGAATCAGCTTTGGAGATGCTTTCACCCTGTCCATCTTCTGCAGCAGCCAGGCAGAGTGCTGACTCCTTCACAGCAGTGAGGAACTCTTCAGGCTCCAGAAGTAAGTCGATGGCTTTCAGTTTGATCATTACCAGGGGGTTTAAAAACACTTATGGGAGGCTAACTAGAAATCATGCAGACTAATATACAAATTAAACCCAATAGTATACCACTATTTCCTATCTTTTTTGAGTCATTTTATTCTGGAGACATAAAGTCTACCACTTTTTGTGTTGATAACCTATATGGGATTTTCTGATTTTTTTTTCAGCATTGTGTATCTCATGCATTATCATAATTTACATTTGCAGCCTTATGGCCTGCACAGGGAAGGGATTAAAATAACAAAGTTTGTAATTGAGTAAACAAATTCAGAATGATCAAGTATTTTATCAAAGTTGCTTGGCTTATGAGTTATGAAAATAGAATAAAATTCCAGGTCTTTTGATTCTTAAAAATTGAGTGTTCTTTCCATGACTGTGATGGCCAGTTCTATTTGGATGGAAATGGGCAGGAGTTAGAAAAAACACTTTTCTGATTGGTTGGTTTATGATATGTTATCTGTGTCATAGGAGAGTTATACGGTAACCTATAAATACTCATAATGGAAAAACTAAAGAAAATGAAAATTACAGATAGGAAAACAAATTGAAATAAGGGAGCATGAAGAGTCTACAAATGCATAACATAATGTATTATATATACAACCCCAAAACAAATTCTTAGCCATAGATTTATCTCTGGGCTTTCTAACTTCTAAATAAATTAAGTAAATGCATTAGTTACAAGACTACTTATGTTCATAGATCTGAAAAAATAAAGACAGTTTCTCAGGAAAAGTTCAGACTTTCCTGGTTCAGATTTAGGATCTTACTGTTTTGCCATTTTTCTTGTTTACATGGTTTAAATTTGAGGTATTTCTTTTCTTTTCTTTTTTTTTTACTTCTCCCAAATACTTGATATAGGTGTCTCTTGTTATTCTTGGGGATACATTACATCACAATGTAACCACACAGAAAATGATTATAAATACATATTTAATAGAAAGTAAGAGTTTGGTATATTCTAGATTGTCTAACAGTGATTGTATGCTTAGAAATTGAAAATCTCTTGAAGGGAACAGGTTGGAGATACTTAATAACCTGAGTTCTATTTTGCAACATATTACAATGCCAGTATGCCTGCAACAGAAATGTTAAAATTATGCTTTAAAGTGTTCATTAAAAGAACATCAAAACTATTGTTAAGAATTTATTTCTGAATCATAATGCTACTACTTATGAAAGATTTAAAACAGGCAGCCAATATGTTGTTGGTGTTGTGCTCAAAGTTGTAGGAAAGAACTGCTTGTAAGAGATAAACAAAAAGGATATATCTAGCTTATAATGAGGTTAATTCATTATAGCTGTAACTGTAGCATAAAATGAGGAGTCTGAGTATGCAGAGGATAGATTACAGATCATTACTTTAGTGTAAGTTTTTTATGCATATTTTATTACCTTGTACTCCTTTTGTACATGATTTATTCATTTATTTAAAAATTGCTTTTACTGCTTTGCTCCATGAACCTTTTATTAAATGAGGCAACTTGAAGAAGACATTCTAAATTTTCCATCTTTTACATTTCTTAAGGTGACAGAGGACCCTGTCCAAGCCAGAGGTAATCTCACACACGGTGAAAATGTAGAAATGAACAGGGCTTGTGTTTTCCACAGGAAACCTCAGAGATTTTATATGCCCAGTTAATTAGCTAATTAATGATTTTTTTGTTATCCACTGATGAGGCTAACTTTTTCTAAACAAAAGCATGAAAGTTGTTAGCAAAGAAAATATATTTACTGACATATATTCCCTAGTGTACATCACAAAACTAAGTAAACTCAAACACATTATTATTTACTAATGGCTACAATCAAGGCCAAAGGATTTACTTAATTAACCTGGCAATGGAAGGCTAAACAGAAATTATTTATGTATTGAAAAAGACTCTTCAGAGTTAACGCTTGATTCAATTTTTAAATTACCCATCCATTAGTCTTTAGAAGTATTACCTCTTTTTCTCTTTCTATTTTTTTCATTGGAGTAACATTAGGCTGAAAGTCTTGCATGGAATTAATCACACTGAAAAAAAGAGAAAGTAAATACATTCCTAATTAGGTTCCTCAAATTTCAAATAGCTCATTGAAAATTCATAGCATATCCATTAAAATCCATTTATAAAATAAATGGAATACTGAATATTTTCTTAGAGTGAAACAGTGAATGGAGAAGTAGGAAAATAATGAGGCAATGGAATATCCACTTGTGATTAAGGCAGGACAGTTGAGGTAGTCGTGGTTGCCACAATGGTTATTTTTCTCATTGTGGTGTTTCCAATTAGTCTTGGCCATAAAAGAGCACTTTTGTCTGTTTCTGCTCTTCTTTCTCATTTGACAAATGCACTGATGAATTTAAACAATGCATAATGATGTCCTGAATAGGAAATGTGTCTGTATGTACATGCCTGTGTGAATACATACTTTTGTGTATGTATGTGTATGTATATAAATATTTACATGTAAAGATAATGTAGCATATATATATATATATGGCAATGATAATCCCTCTACACAGTTAATATTCCTTCTAAGTATTAAGATAATCTTACTGCCATTAAATATATATTTAAAATACTTTTATTTTTCTGAAACAAAGTCCACTCTATTTGAGACTTGTTAATTATCACCTTAAATGGGATTATTGGACAGTGGCTTAACTAAGTATAATAATAATGGCCAACATATTTTCATTTGACAGTTTCCAGTATTCTCTATTAATATTAAATTATTTTATTCTTATACCATCTTTATGAGGGAGTTTATGTAATTTGTCTATTCCTTCAACCAGATAGATATGTTTTCATGTTTAATTTATTTATGTATATATTTATATACCTGAAATATCCGAGAATATATGATGCACAAAAACATAACAGATAGAAAATCAAGGTCATCGATAGGACAAAGGCAAATATGCTAAATGTGAATGCTTACCTGGTTACATGAATTGAGTATCAATTAGGTTCAATAATCCCAAAAGCTAGAGCAAAGTAAACATGGTAAATCATGCAGTGTTCATCTTAAGAAGGAATAAAAAAATTCTCAAAAAAGTAAACTTTATAATGACTCTCACAAATTTATATATTCACTATAGACCTTGCTAGTCAATTCCAAATTGATATATCTAATTACCTCAGTGCCTTAAATTTAACATGTGGCAAACTAACTTCTTGGTTATCTCCCCAAATACATTTTTTAGTTTCTTTGAGCTCAGTAAATGGCATCACCATATGCCAGAAGAAAGATGAATCATTTTCTCACCTCTCTTTCCTTCATTCCACAGAGTAAATCCATCACCTAATCTGGTCACATTTACCTACAAAAAAAATCTCTTGAATTTATTCACTTTTCCCCATTTTCACCATCATTATCCTGATCCCAGCCACCATAATATCTCCCCTGGACTACTCCAGAAGCCTCCTAAATTACCTACTCCTATCCAGGGATGTACCTATTCTGTCTATTTTCCAGAGGCAACCAGAGAGAGCTTTACAAAATACAAAATTGAGATATCATATCCTTTCTAAAGACCAATGTCCTGAGAATAAAGACAAAGTTATTTATCATGGTTTACAATATTTTTCTTGGCTCAGCATTTGTCTAAATGCCCCCAAGTTGTCCCACATCATTCTCCTCTTCCTGCTTTTCAGGCACAAAAGACTGTCAGCCCTTATTCCCATCATGTGACTTCCCACCAAGGTCTTTGCACCTGTTTGTTTCTACCTAAGCGGCTTACCACCCCTGAATCCTTGTTGCCTAATGTCTCATCTCAATAGTCACTTTCTGGAGGAAGCTTTTCTTTGTCAACCAGACCAATTTTCTTCTCCTATTATATGGTGGTCTCATAGCATCATATCACTGTATTTCATTAAAATTTTATTTTTCTTTGTGAAGTTGTATGATTGATGTTGTTGTCCTTTCCAGACTGTAAACACTGTAAGGTAAGGATCCATGTCAATGTTGTTCAACACTGGAATCCCTTCAAATCCCTTTTCATTCTTTTGGTAGTATAAATATAGGCATAGAGTCTCTCTCTGTCTCTGTCTCTCTGTCTGTCTGTCTGTCTCTCTCTGTATTTTTAGAGACAGACATTCTCTCAGATGTGAAAAAAAAGTTACAGCCAGTCCCGTGGGTTAAGGGAGAAAAAATTATACCAAACAAAATGTAAGCCCTTATACCAAAACAAAATTTTGCCTTTCTGCCACTCTCTCTCTCTCTCTCTGTCTCTCTCTCTCTCCTTACTGGAATGTTTTTCCAAAAACTGTCATGGCTTTTGCTATTGTTTTTGAAACTGTGATTTTACTAACAAGAGTCACACCTCTGTTTTTCTAGAACTAATGGCATAGCAAATAGTGGCATGAACTTTTTAACTTCCATATTGATAACGTTAAATGTTAAATCTTAATGTGTACATGTTTAAATATGAATGTTAAATCTAAAGCATCGGTTGGTAAAATATAAGAAGTTTCTCTCTAGCATGTAAAATATGAACATTCTTTTGCTTTTATTTTAGAAAAAAATTCCTTTAGAAAAGATATCAACTGGAGGAGAATTTTTAGGTATCACCTATAGATCTCCTCAGTTTTGTTTTTGCATTTTTTTGTCGTCAGAGTTTTATTCTGTTTCATTGGAGTCTTTGCAATGTGTGTTTGTTTTGCCATTGCCCTTCCTCTGGGTCCCTCTCCCTTTCTCAGTTTTGGCACCATTCTTTAGGGCTTTAATTGATGAAAGGAGATGGCTCAAGACCCTGCCTCTGCTTTTATGAGGCTGGCACGGATAAATGCAACTTAAATATTTGTCCAAAAAGTAGTTACAGACTTGGTGGGGGGAAGTAAGTGTAGTACAATGCAGAAATAATAGTAGATGAAAGTCTACAAATATTCATGCAAGTTCAATAGAAAAAGAGGTTGCTTCCATCAGAGATAATGCAAACATACTTTTTATTATAAGGAAAGTTTGGCTTTCCAAGATAGATTTCAGCATTCAACTATTGTTGTTAATGTGCTGATGTAATGTCTCTTTTAAAACTTCCAGAAACTAGGGAGACAATGTATTGTCTTCCCTAAAGCCCTTAAGTACTGACACCAAAACTAAAAATGACTTAGCTGGTAGTCCTTGATGTAGAAAGGTGTTTGCTCTCTCTGCCTACTGTTAAGGTTGGCCTTGTGGGTTGCTAACACTGTGGTTCTTACTGTGAAATGTCCTGCAAAGAAGTGTATAAATGCTCTACTTTATGAGATGATGATTAGTTTACATTTAGGACTAGGGGAGATTGATGTAATTTGGAGAGTACTCTTGGCAACTGACATTAGGTGCATGGGAACAATCTTAATTGCAAAGCACTGGCTGTGAAA
This sequence comes from Lemur catta, assembly GCF_020740605.2. Lineage (NCBI taxonomy): Eukaryota > Metazoa > Chordata > Mammalia > Primates > Lemuridae > Lemur > Lemur catta. The sequence goes on along the minus strand of NC_059128.1, from coordinate 50,986,230 downwards.
CCCAATGGAAACTCCCATTTGTACTGACTCAACTTAAGATTATCTCACTTATTGTGATGAATAAGCTATTCTCATTGACTGTGCAGTTGACCTTCCTTCCATCACTGTGGGCTACACTATGAAGTATTTTAGCACAAGTCAGATTTAGAATTCTCTGTGTAAACTGAGCCATCTCTCATAAATATTAGACAGAATATGGGATACTTTACAAGTCTACACAAAGGCCATAACATAGGCTTCTTTTAGAGAAAATTCATGATTTACCATGAGAAGAAATTCACAGACCATAAGAATTTGTGTATTGATCATAAACACCAACTTAACATTACTAATGATTTGTATTATGAAGGGAATAAAACACAATGGAATCTATTTTTGGAAATAAGTGGAAAATTAGGTGAAAAAATCGAAGACTTTTAAGACAGCATTACTAGCTGAAAACCTTTTTTTTATTTCAGCATATTATGGGAGTACAAAAGTTTAGGTTATGTATATTGCCCTTGCCCCCACCCTCGAGTCAGAGCTTCAAGCGTGTATATCCCCTAGACAGTGCGCATCGCACTCATTATGTATATATACACCCATCCCACATCTGCCCAACACTCAATTAATGTTATTCCTAAATGTGCTCTTAGGTGATGATCAGTGAAACCAATTTGATGGTGAGTACATGTGGTGCTTATTTTTCCATTCTTGGGTTACTTCACTTAGTAGAATGGGTTCCAGCTCTATCCAGGAAAATACAAGAGATGCTATATCCACATTATTTCTTATAGCTGAATAGTACTCCATGGTATACATATATCACATTTTATTAATCCACTCATATATTGATGGGCACTTGGGTTGTTTCCACATCTTTGCAATTGTGAATTGTGCTGTTATAAACATTTGAGTGCAGATATCTTTTTTTCTTTTGGGTAGATGCCCAGTAATTGGATTGCTGAATCAAATGGTAGTTCTACTTGTATCTGTTTAAGGTATCTCTATAATGCTTTCAACAGAGGTTGCACTAGTTTGCAGTCTCATCAGCCCTGTACGAGCATTCCTGTCTCTCTGCATCCACACCAACATTTATTGTTATGGGACTTTTTGATAAAGGCCATTCTCACTGGAGTTAAGTGATATCACATTGTGGTTTTGATTTGCATTTCCCTGATGATTAGAAATGTTGAGCATTTTTTTCATATGTTTGTTGGCCATTCTTCTGTCTTCTTTTGAAAAGTTTCTATTCATGTCCTTTGCCCACTTTTTGATAGGGTTGTTTGATTTTTTCTTGCTGATTTTCCTGAGTTCTAAATAAATTTTAGTTATCAGTCCTTTATCGGATGTGTAGCATGTGAAAATTTTTTCCCATTCTGTAAGTTGTCTATTTGCTCTCGTGACAGTTTCTTTGGCTGAGCAGAAGCTTTTTAATTTAATTAGGTCCCATTTATTTATTTTTGTTGTTGCTGTGATTGCTTTTGGGGTCTTCTTCATAAATTCTTTGCCTAGGCCAATATCTATAAGAGTTTTTAACATAAGAAAACCTAGAGACTTGATTTTGAAAAGCAGTAACTTAGATGATATAGTTAACTGTAACAATACAGTTTTCATACAGAAATAATTAATATTTAGAATGTGTAAGATCCCCAGTGGTATTGTAGAAATTATAACTGGTAGAGGATAAATAAGGCACACCCACTGGGAATGGTAACATGCAGGCGACCTATGGGTCAGTGGCAAATGATTACCTTTCCCATCACTCCTGATTACATATGTAGGGCTGGATGACCTTGCAGGGTGGTAGCTTGATCTCATATGTCTAATTACCTCACCTTTGTTCTCTTAGAAATATTCAAGGAGTTACTGACTTGACATAAAAACACATTTCCCTTTGTAGCAATTCAACAAAAAAACAGATGCATTAGATTTGGCAACTGAGGTGAAAGATTTGGTGTTTTTTTTTAAGCAACTATTTCTTTTAAGATGACTATTCCTATTAATTCCAGGCAATCCTAAATCCATAGTAAGAGTCTCACTTTCTTTCTGATCACATGTATATAAATATGGATTACTATGCCAAATCCTGAAGCCTTAATATGCTGTTTAATATCTGGAAAACAAATAACCTTTTAATACCTGCTTACTTATTAATGCCTTGAAGATGGAGTTCCATTATAAGCAAATAAGTACCTCTTAGATTATTTCAATACCTACTGCAATAATGAATCCAACATAGAAATCATCCGTGATTGAAAATATCATGAATTATTTATGAATTGACAGAAAGATAGAGTAAACTTTTTTCACAACAAGAATTCTCTACTTAAAAGATAAAACTGAAAGAGAAATACTGACAAAATTATATGTAATTATAAAATAATGTTACCAGTTTTTCTAGGTTATATTATGAGATGTTTTTCTTATGTGCATCCTGAAATAACACAGTATATGAACAAAATTTTAGGCTGGGTTTATTAAAGAATGACTCCATGTATAACCATTATAGTAATAATGAGAGTGGTTTTATGGCATTCATGGGTATTCTTTATGTACTTATATGTAAATGTTCCAGCCTGGAAACTGGTATCCAAGTTTCATTTCAGAAAACATTCAATATCTGAATCACTTCTTGTGTTTGTGGTTCTGTATCATAACATATATGTTACTCTTGTTGAAGTTATAGAGAGATTGTTTAATTTTTTGTTTATTTTATGGAAAGTTTTATAGCGTTAATCCTGATTTCTAAATACTTGCAGACAGAATACATATATATGACTTTTTGTACAGTTGAACAAGGTTATTCATATCAAGGGATCTATAATGGCCCAGTATGAAAAGTAATGAAAGATAAAGAAGATATTAAGGAAAATGTCAAGTAAGAATCTTGTAGTCATCAAGTGAGTCTAGCTCATTCTTATCCAGTCTTGGTAGTATACTTATAATTTACTTTTGCCAAATGATACCCATGTGAACAATTAGAATATTTTGTTCTTATATATTTTAGACCTCACAGGCTATTGTCTGTCCTCTAAATCTAGAGGGATGTTTCATATAAATAGAAATTATTCTTTATGCTTTTGTTTCTCAGGATATTTCTTGAGTCACCTTCAGAAATAAGTACAGACATTAATATAATAGTAACTTTGGTTTATAATGGCTTACTCTATGAGAAACTCTAATTTAGTCCTCCAAGTAAACCAAAAGAACATACATTCACTTAAACATTTTGCAATGCACTTTATGCAATATTCTCATGTGGAAACAGCAAACAAATGTCATGTATTTTTAAAGTAAAGGTATTTACCTTAAAAATACATATATCAGGTACATTAGAAATAATGATAAAAATGGAAACTCCAAGCCACTGGAAATATTTATGAGCAATAGATAGTTATAGAGATATTTTATCTTGCTTCTCGTTTCAATGTTAGGTACATTTTTATTTGCTGCAATTTCTTACAAATTATTAATTTGCATTTAGGGCATATATAAATTAACCAGCATTTTATAATCATTATGAATGAAAAGTTTAGTAAAAATTGAAAGCAAGAATAGACTTGAAAGTAACTGATTAAAATCATATGGAATATCTTTTGTCACAAACCCAAATACATAATTTAATATCTTAAATGATCCAATAATTGTAACTTCTGGAACTTACAAAAGGATCTCATGCAAGTGAAATATAAAGACAATATAAGCATTTCCATAGTTTCATTGTTGAACTTCTATACTTCAGATTTTAAATAAATTCTCTCTATATTATGAAATACTACTGCATATATAACTTTGGAATTGCCATATTTGATATGAATCTTTTTGATTTTACTAATTTAAATTTACTTGATTACTAGTAGGATTGAGAATCTGTGTGTGAATTTATTGGTTTTTCAAATTTCCCTTTTGGTGAAATCCTTTGCTCATATTTATATTAGTTTGTGTTTTTTTCTACCAAATTATGGTAGTTTTGAAACAATAGATTTTTCATGTTATTCTTTTGTGGATTTTTCTACTTACATACATATCACTCTTTCTCACATACATATCACCCTTAATCTATGGCTAGTGTTTTCACTTTAATAATGTGTTGTTTTCATTAAGGACTAAGATTCTGGGTTCAGAGGTTGAATAGGAATATGATTTTTCCTCCTAAATGAAACACAAACTCACAAGATATAGGTAACACACAAGCAAGCTTCAGTGCCAGCCCCTGACCCTTGACACCCAGAAGGTCAGAAAAGAGGAATATGTAGGTCATAGCTTCTTCCTTTTCCAGTAGCAGTTCACACACACCAAAGTAGAAGGAGAGTGGCACCTATGAAATTGTTTCTACAGGTTGCAGATCCCCAAGGAAACTTGGCCCTTCCTCGTCTGGTCAGGGGAAATAGCACTGCTGCAAGAGAGTCTGCAAGTATGACACTGGTGTCCTGAATGAGATTATGTTGACTCAAATTGTACTGCAGAGATGGTCATAAATGCCACCTTTTATGATGTCAGTTGAGTGTATCCCTAAGTCTGATTTGATGTGGATGTGTGGGCATTCTGAGACTTGCCTACACAAGTAACACAGAGATAGTTTTTAAATATATATGCTAATGACACAGTTATCATTGCTTACATAGTACATGTACCTTAATTTAGTGTATTTTATTGTCATCAGGTTTTGTGGAACAGTTTTCTATTTAATAACTTCAGTCTTTAATTTTAAGGGACAGTGCAATGAGAGTGACCAAGAAAGGGGTTGTTCCAGAAACCCTTTATTATGATTAAAAGATTACATTTAATGTGGTAAAATTATCAATTGCTTCTTTTGATTTTATTTTGCATGTGTGTGTGCTTTTTTGTGCCTTGTTTAAATTATCCTGTTATTGAAGACATAAAATGTTGTCTCTATATTCTTTTAATATTTTAAAAATTTCTTTTTATGTTTTACTATTAGTGCAGAAATTAAATTGGATTTGGAGTAAAGTTCAGTTCTATTTTATTTTTTCCATACTAATAATAAATTGCCTCAATATTGTTTATTGAATAATCCATCCTTTCCACATTGAATTGAAATTGTAGCTCTGCCATACAAAATTTTCACATATACATGGGTATATCTTGATTTTCTATCAATATTGTATATTAACCATCTCTACACAAATAGTATGCTGTAAAATAGTTATTTTACTTGTAATGTAAGTCTTGATAGTTTGTAAAATAAATGAATCCACTCCTCCCATTCCTCCTGAAAATTGCCTTTACTAATGTTGGCTTTTTATTCTTTATCCTTCTGTTTCAATTTTGGGAATAGAAAAGTTTGGTGAAAAATTATGTTGTAAATGTTATTGGAGTCACATACAACTTTTATTTTAGTGTAGGAAGAAATATTTCATTATTTTATATGTTTAATAATGAATATATTTATCAATGATCTTTTTCAGGTCCTATAATAAATTTTTATACATTTTTTCCTTATACATCTTGCATTTCTTTTATATTTCTTCACAAATGATGCTTTTTGTGTTTTTTTTAATGGGCTTTTAAAATGTTACATTTTTAAGTTGATTGTGTCTCAATAGTAATGTTGCTTTTTATCATTATATCTTCAAAGCAACTTTTCTAGTCTTACTAGTTTTAGAAGTTTATAGTTCTTGCAATTACGTAATTGTATGCATATCTATGAAAATAACATTATTAAAATTTTCATTATATTATTATTTTATATTCTAATTGAACAGGCTAGGAGATCTGTTACAATGGTGAATGCAAATGGTGATTTTGGCCATTCTTATGTTTTCCTTGACTTTAAAGGAAATACTTTTCATGTTTTGCCATAGTGTATGATGTTTGCTTTAAATCATTTTATGGTAAGCAGAAATTTGAGTTATACACACTGTTTTAAATTACAAAAGCACAATTGAGTTCTTTTCCTTTTCATAATGAACATTATGGAGTTTCTATTACAGTAGTGAGTTTTAATTTTTAATAGATCACGGCAATGGAACTCACCAGACCCTAATCCTGTTTCTGATGCTGCGTTTTCTTACCAACTTACATTGCAGTTAGCATTAAAGTAGCATTTAAGGAAATTCATCCTTTTCTTAGGGGGAGTGAGAGGGTAGTATTGTATTTTTATTCAAAAATATTTGAATATTAAGATTTGATATTCAGTTTATCAGAACTATCTCCAGGTTCAGAATAATGGCCCTTCTCTGCTCCTTCCAAAAAAGCTTTAATTTGGCATATAAATATGAAATATTTATAATAACTGAAAATAGCATGATTAATTTGATTCATAGCCTGAATCAAGAAGTAAATAAGAAATAATTTTTAAATAAATGAACAATTAGGCATATATTCTGTAATTGAATAGAATTTTAAAACAGCATTACTCTTTCTTCATTTACAATTGAAGGATTATGGGCCAAGAAAAGATTATTAATTTATCTGAGCTCATACAGACAATTAGTGGAATTGGCTTATCTTATTTTAAGATATAACTTCAAACATTTTAAGTCCTTGTTGGACTATTTTAGTGTTTTACAGGTAATATCGCTTGGTTTTATTTTCCAGTTTATTTCTTAGATCATCATTGCTGTCTATATTGCTGTGTACTCCCATTGAGGTTATTGTTATCATGGTTATGGTTTAATGTTTTAGTGAAAAATGTGTTCTTATTTTATTCCAACATATGAGAAAGTTTCATAAAACTCATGGACTTTTGAATTAATAACTACAATGAAACAACTGTGAAACTGCCACTCAATTTAAGAAATAAAACATGTTCACCATCCCTTTCTGCCTCTATCTCCTATGTCATCTTTCTTCACTAAAGCTAAAAACTGTATAATGATCTAGGATATGTAATAATCACTTCTTTGTTTTGTTCATATTTTACTTCCTATGTATGCTTACATAACCAATATAGTTAGTTTTGTCAGATTTAGAACTTTATAGGAATGGATTAATACTGTACTTGCTATTTATACCTTGCTTAATAAGCAAAGGAAGCTTAATTTTATATTTTCAGATGTATCTGTATTGATGCACATAGTTACAAATTGTAAATGCTTATTTCTGTATAGTAATCTATAGCATTTATATATACAAATTTATTTATTATCTTTTTGGTGGATGTTTGGGGCATTTCAAGTTTAAGGTTATCACAAATAAAGTAAATGTGAATTGTTGTGCATATGCACAGATTTCCACAGAGATCTTGTATATATTTTGTTAAATTTGCATTTACTTATTAATTCCAGGATATAATTTTGTCAGTTCTCTTGGGTTTTCTTTGTAGGCAAACATGCCAGCTGTGTGCAAAGATAGTTTATTTCTTCTTTCCTGATTTGTATAAATATATTTCCTTTTCATGTCTTATTGCCCTAGTTTGTGCTTTCAGTGTACTGTTGAATAGGAATGATGAGATGGAACAGTCTTACATTATTTCTTATCTTAGAGGAAAAGCATCCAGTTTCACATCATTAAGTATGATATAAGCCGTAAGAATTTTATAGATGTTCTTTATCAAGTTGAAGAAATTTTCCTCTATTCCTTGTTGCCTGAGAATTTTTATCATAAAAGAATGTTGGATTTTATCAAATGCTTGTTCTGCATCAGTTGATAAATGTTTTTGTTTGTTTGTTTGCTTGCTTGCTTTAGCTTGTTGATGGATTACATGATTTTAAAATTTTAAGCTAGCTTTGCATGCTTGGAACAAAGCCCATTTGGTCATGGTGCATTATTCTATTAATGTATTGCTGGTTCAGTTGGCGAATATTTTATTAAAGATGTTTGCATCTTTGTAAAGTAGAGCTGTAGTTTTCTATTTTTGTAATTTGTTTATCTGGTTTTAGTCTTAGGTTAATGCTGTCCACAGAGAATGAGTTAAACGGTGATCCCCGGGCTTCTGTTTTCTATTTATAGAGAACCAGCATAATTTTCCCTTACATGTTTGGTAGAATTTGCCAATAAAATAGTCTGGACCTGGTGCATTGTTTTGGGGAGTTTTTTTAGTTTTGGTTTTGGCTTATTTATTTATGTTTTTAGAAAGTTATTTATTGTTGATTCAATGTCATTAAAGAATAGAGCCTTATTCAGATGATTTATTTCTTCTGTTGTAAATTTTGGTAGTTGCTGTCTTTAAATATTGGCCAATATTGACCAGCTTTTCAAATTTGTGTTCATAGGGTTGTTCATAATATTTCTTTATTATGCATTTTTTAAAATTTCAGAATATTATGAGGGTACAAATGCTTTGGTTACATCAATTTGCCTTTGCACCGTCCCAGTCAGAGCTACAAGCATGCCCAACCCCCAGATAGCATGCACCACACCCATTACATATGAATTTACCCATCCCCTACTTCCCCCTCCCACCTTCCTGACACCCAATGAATGTTACTTCCACATGTGTACATAAGTGTTGATCAATTAGTACCAATTTAATAGTGAGTATATTTGGCACTTGCTTTTTCATTCTTGTGATACTTCCTTTAAAAGAATGGGCTCCAGCTCCATCCAGGATAATACAAGAGATAGTTCGCCTTTTTTTTCACTATGGCCCAGTAGTACTTAATGGTATACATGTACCACATTTTATTAATACACTCATGTATTGATGGTCACTTGGGCTGTTTCCACATCTTTGCAGTTGTGAATTGTGCTTCTATGAACATTGGAGAGCGGATGTCTTTCTTATAAAATGTCTTTTTTTCCTTTGGGTAAATACCCAGTAGTGGGATTGCTGGGTTAAATGGTAGTTCTACTTTTAGTTCTCTGAGGTATCTCCGTATTACTTTCCATAGAGGTATGTACTAGTTTGCAGTACCACCAGTATATTATCTTTTTAATGTGCATTGACTTAGTAATGTCGACTCTTTCATTTGTGTGATTAGTAATTTGTGCCTTATCTCTTTTTTTTTTTTTTTGATTAGTCTGGCTAGAAGTTTACCAATTTTATTGATTTTTTCAAGGAACCAGATTTTCCTGTTTTCAATTTTATTGTCTCCTGGTTTCCTGCTTTAATTCTTATTTTTATTTTCTTCTGGTTCCTTTTGCTTTATGTTGCTCATTTTTTTCTAGGCTCTTAAAATGGAAGCTTTGGATTATTGATTTTGTATCTTTTGTTTTTTAATATATCCCTCTAAGCAGTGCTTTCACTGCGTCTCACTGTTTTTGTTAACTTAGGTTTTCAGCTTCATTTAGTTCATAAAATTTTTTAAATTATCTCCAAATGTTTTATATTTTCTAGCTATCTTTCTGTCATTAACTTAACATTTATTTCCACAGTTATCTGAAAACATACTCTCTATTATTCTATCATTTTATATTTGATAAGTTTTGGTTTATAGTGCAGAGTGTGCTGTATCTTGGTCTATGTTCCATGTGAACTGGAGAAGAATGTGTATTCTGCTGTTGTTGGATGAAGTATTCTATAAATATCAATTATTTCAAGCTGATTGATGCAGCTATTCGGTTCAACTATATCCTTACTTATTTTCTGCCAGCTAGATCTATCAATTACTAAAAGAAGGATGTTGAGATCTCTGACAATAATAGTGGGATTGTCTATTTCTTTTTGCAATTCTGTCAGCTTTATGCTGTCAGATTTCAATGTGAAAATGTCGGTTCTTAGCTCATGGCCAAAGAATGACCAGATGCACCAAAGTGTGGCTAACATAATAAGTCCGACGACCGGACTCATTGTCGCAGCAAAGGGAGAACCAAAGGAAGGGCATCAAAAAAAGGGATTGGTTATGTATGGTCTGCGTCTGGTTTTATAGTGCCCATCTGAGTACATGGCTCAGACATCACCGTGGAACCACTTTGATTAGACAGTTGGGAGTTGCATTACTATGCATGAGGGTTGTTCTAGGTCAGTTTCCAGACTCTATGATTGGGAGTTGTATTATTATGCAAGTGGGTTGTTCTAGGTTAATTTCTGGACTCTTAGGTACCTATGCAGCTTGGCCCAGGGGCTAGAGAGTCCTCTGCATTCTTTTGCAGCTGGCCCACTAAGTTATTTATGACTGGCAGAGTCATCCTAGGGTATTCCCTCATGCCCCCAGGTGTGCAGAGGATTAGGGTGGGGCAATTGTACCAAAGCAAAGCACCCACTTTCGTCCCTAGGAAACACAAGATCTGTCACTATCTACCTAACCCATCTACTGAGTTTTGAATTACAATTCTGAGGTTTATATTTGAAGTCTTTAAATCAATTTTGATTTTCTTACAAAATTCTAAATTTTGTCATTTAATTTCTATTAATTAAATTTGTTTTAAAGTTAATATCTGGTAACTGATAAGTCAAATACTTTTTTGTCTTTTTTAGCTGTTGTCATTGTATCCTTTACTTCTTTCTATGCAGTCAAATCTTGCCTTTTTATTTGACTGATTAATTTAAAAAAATTTTCCCAATAATGGATATGAAAGTAATTTGAGTATTATGGATGGTATCTCAGTAGGTTTACTTTTGCTAAGAAAAGGCAAGTGAGCTGGAGGTTGATCACTTGTAGCCAATTAGAGTTTGAGCTGAGGTAAACCTGGATTTCAGTCTTTCTGAGGACTGGTCTATTTGTAGTTTATACTTGCTTTTTAAATGTCATCCTTCTTGATCTTAGTCAAAATTGTGGGATGTCTACTAAGGCTATTCTACCTGGAAGGACCCAGACTCTGTTTTTTATCCTTCCAAACCCAGAGGTACACGCAGCATCTTATCCTCTTACTCATTTCTGTGTCACCGTAGCATCCTCAGTCGCTTTCAGCATTAGGTGGCTAAAATGTCTGACTCATTCCTGTGCCCCGCACCTGTTTTCTTTTTCTATTTTCATTTCTTTTCTTTCTTTTTGGCTTCTCTGTTTTTCTGGAACTTGTCACAAACTTTCACTCTCTTGGAGATTTTAAACACCAGCACACTCACAAACACATGTTTTCAGGAGGATTGGTCCATTTCAAACAATCATTGCCAAAAGGAAAACTCACACTAGAGTTTTACATTTCGATTTTCTATCCAGCAAATTTGCTGAACTCCCTCTTTGTAAGGATTATAGATCTGTAGATTCTGTGTACTTTCTACTCTCAGATAAAAAATTTATGTATAAGGACAGCTTTGTTTCGTCCTCTTCAATTGTTAGTAATTCTTATTTAACTCATTTTTTCTTGCCTTTCTCTGAGAGAATATCTTTCGATACAGTTATAAATAGAATGCTAATGGCAGACATCCTTGCTCTTTATCCAAAAGAGGAATACATTAAATGTTTCACTGTAAAATGTTGTGTATGCTGGTCTTTTTAATCTTAATTTTACTTATTTACTTATCATTCTTTTTTGCATCTACTAAGATGAACGTAATGATTTTATAATGTTTAACTTGCCTTGCATTCCTGGGGTAAATCTTGGTATATGTTATCTTTTTTTATACTTTTTTGGTTTAGTTTGCTAATATTTTTATAAGCTATTTGCATCTGTGTTTATGAGATTTTCCTGTAATTATCTTTTCATCTGTTCCCCATGGTTATGCTGCTACATAAAATTCTTCGAAGAGTGTCTTTTTTTCCGTTTTCTAGAAGTGTTCATATAGGATTGAAATCATTTCTCCTTTGAAAGTTTTGTAGAATTGACAGAGAAGACATCTGAGCCTGGAATTTTCATTGTGGAAGATTTGCTATTACTTATTCTACTTCTTTGATTATTAAAGGAATATTCCACTCCCATTTGTATTAGTTTTGAGAGATATATTTTTCTCAGAGTTTGCACTAAGTATATATTAAAATTTATTGTTATTTACTTATATATAATATACTTTTATTACTATCTTAATGTCTGTATTTTCTGTAGTAGTGTTTTCCTTTTCATTTCTCATCTTGGAATTCCTATTTGAATCCTTCATCTTTTTTCTTCTTAATATTACCAGTGATTTGTATTTTTGGCTTTTAAAGGTATAATTATTGACTTTGTCAGTATGTTCTCTGGAATTTTTGTTTTTTATTCAATTAATTTTAGCTCATCACTATTTTCTTTCTGTTACTCCCGTAATTTATGTTGATGTATTTTTTTCTAATTATGTGAGATGGATTTTTTCTAATTAATGTGCAGCCTTCTTCTTTAATAATATACATATATGTAGATGATTTTGTTTCTTTTTAAAGGCTGACTTTGTTGCAATACATATTATTGATATGTAGTATTTAGTGAGCATTCAGTTCAAAATATTGTATTATTTATAAAATAAAAATTTATTTCTCAATTGATAATTTAGGAGAATTTTTTTTATTTCATAACAGTTGTGACTGATTTAAAACTTAATTTATTTTGGTCAAGAACCATGGTCTGTATGATTCCAGATTGAAATGTGTTATGCACTAATTTATAGTCAAATTTTTTAATGATCTCTTGATACATGTTATAACTGTGTAGCTTATAATTGTTAGGTACCATGTACTATATATATTTGTTAGATTTGGCTCTTAATTATGTTACTAAATCTTCCATATACTTATTGTATTTGTTTTTCTTTATAGGCTATTAACAACAGAAAAATATGTGTTAAAATCTTTAGGCATTATTTTGGATTTACCTGTTTCTCCTCATATTATGACAAGGTTTTGCTCTATATATTTTGTGGCTATGCTCTGTGATGATTAATACTTTAAAGTGTGTTGACTTCTAGCTGAATTGAAAATTTTCACTTATGAGCCAACATCATTGGTATCTTGCCTTTTGCCTTAAAGTGACCATTTGATTACCTATTTTTTTAAGTCTTTTGAAAACCTTTCTAACTTTACTGAAATCGTAGTATAGTTGGTATACCATGGGTTATAACATAAATGCCTCACGAACAATATGGGGGGAAGGTGGTAACATCTGTCATGCATCATTTTGTCTAGAAATGCAGGTGGTGAGTCAGCATCAGCAGACGATTTCAGATGCAGTTATCGACATTTCTCATGTGCATAATGGATTTACTTGCTTCTGAGGAGTGACCAATTATGTCTGATATTGAAGTGAGATCAATAGGTAGTAATAGGTAATAATGACTCAACCTTTCTCATACGATATATTTTGTCATAACTTTCTGACATTTGTTTCACTTAATTTTGCCTGAAATATTTACTCAGTCCTATTATCATATCATTTTAAAAAATGTTTCTTGTTAACAGTGTCATTGAATATATGTGTTCAGTTTATTACTGATAAAAGTATCTTTGATGATACTGTGTTTCCATTAAGAGGTTTGTTTCATCTCAATTTTAAGATCATATTGCTGAAAGAAATGAGATAATATCTGTGGTGCTTCCTTTATTTAAAGGTGATCCTATCCTGAAAATTTATGCTGGATAAGCCTTTTGAGTATAATCACTATCAACTAACAAGTGATTTCAGCTGAGTCGTAGAATATAAGCCATCTTAAAAAGCAATACAGTTTCTTTACTTTGGCTGTCCAATATGGTAAATAACAATTTATTATAGTTTTGCATCAACATGATAAAGGTAAACGTTCAAAAGCATATGTAAAGTACACAAAGCACACAGGTTTGATATGAGTCAAAATGTACTTTGTGTACTGGGACATGCAAAACTCCCATGCATAATAATGAATGTTTCTTCCACTTGAAATAGCTCTCCTTCAGGAAAATTTCATAATATTGTAACTTTGGGGATATAATTTTACTAGAAAACACTTTCTATTTGCCCACTTCATGTTGTAATTTTTATTGTCTCTAATGCTTAAATATTCGTTCAAGGTCCCCGTAAGATCACTGGCTTCTGATAGGGTGACACTACAATTTATTGTCCAAACTGGGACACTTGTAGCAAGACAAATGCTAATTAATTCAAACAGTATGCTGGAATAACAGTTGTCAACTGGGACTCACTTAGACATAATTATAATATACAATAACCCTATTCCTAAGGAAAATAATTAGAACTAAAGAACTGTACTTCCCAAGGATAACTCCTGAATGAGAAACATAGATAAAACACAAAATAAGATTGGTAAATAACTACTTTCTAGCCGAAGATTTTTTTGCTAAGTTCCCATTCTGGATAGGATAGGCTCTGCCTATATCAATTCTTACATTTATAAATGTGTCCTCCACCAGAATAGTATTCTTACCTCCTGTCTACCCCTGTAACATTTTTATTACTCACATGACAATTCATTCAAATAATGAGCCTGCTGAAAAGAGTATAATGGCTCCCAAGAGCTTTCAAGAAATTTTATTCTCTACATTCCAGGATCTGCAAAATTTACTCATTACTCTATACTCCATCTGTAATCCCTTCTGACCATTTCTCCTTCATGTGTATATGCTGTGTTTAACAATACCGAGTTGGTCATAATCCCTACCTATCAAACCATAATTCAGTGCTTTATGTGCCTGAGAATATGCATTTTATTCTTGTAAAATATTCTTCCTTCCTTTTGATCTAATTTCTACCATACCTTTAAAATTCGGTTCAAGTATTACCTCCTCTAATACCTCTTTTTAATTTTTTTTTCTCTCAGCATATTACGGGGGTACTTTTCTGATTCATTGAATTTATACTTATGTTTCCATAGTATGTTTTTCATAGTTTTGTCTTAGCACTCATTATACTTCATTCTGAGAGTTGCTCTATTTAGCTCTCTCCTTAACAGGACTCTAAGCTTCATGAATGGAATAAATTGTGTTTATTTGACAGTATATACCCATTGCCTAGCACTGTAAGGGGTGATGGGAGGAAGTCAACTTATGATGTAATAAGTGCATGGGGGAATATAGAAGTGCCCAGCATGGACACAGTTCAAAATGAGCTTAGGGCCGGGCATGGTGGCTCACACCTGTAATCTTAGCATTAGGGGAGGCCAGGCAGAAGTACTGCTTGAGGTAAGGAGTTCAAGACCAGCCTTAGCAAGAGCGAGACCCCGTCTCTACTAAAAATAGAAATAAATTAGCTGGATAACTAAAAAAAAGAAATGAGGTTAGAAGTCAGGGTACAGACATCAATAAGTTAAGGTACCTTTTTTGAGAGGATTATGTTCTGGTAGATAAAATAATTCTGTATAACAGTTAATTATAAGAATATATGATTTATGCTAGTCAGAAATTTTAAAAGATGCACTTTTAGTCTAGAATTTTTTCTTGAGTCAATTAAGCAATGCAGCAGATTAAAAAAAAGTATAATTTGCTTCAAAAATGTGTTTTCTGTTCAATATTTGTCACGTGCAATATAGTCATATGTTTCTAAGATGTACAATTATTGAGAACTTTGGTTATAACTATTTCAATGTTTATCTGTATAGGGATATTTATATATGTTATACCTATTTATACATGCTGTACATTCTAATTATGCACACATGTATATGTTTTGTATATATAATATATATATTCCTATAAGTGTGCCATAAATGTCAGCACAACAGTTTAAAATTTGTGCTTTCAAATACTTAGAAAAATATTCAGGCTTAGAACACTATCATTGGATTTGTGTTTATGTGTTTTAAAGGTCCTTTCCATTTTAGGACTAGGCAAAATACACATAATAAACAGTTTTATTCTTACACACCAAATTAATTTGTAGTTACTTTCTAAAAACACAGAAGCAATAATGGCTTTCAAAATTAAAAAAATGTATATATTTCTTAACTCAGAATGTGCTGTATATTTTATGAATTCAAAAATCTTAGTAATCCTTTGAATAAAAAGGCTTTCCTAATCACCTGTTAAGACTGATGTTGCAATTTTATAAAAATTTCATTTTGTCTGATTGTAGTAGTCATGTGGATTATTGTACAAAATGCACAAAAATATCAAGAAATATAAATCATACATAAACTTACAACTCAGAGATAATTGTTATCATGTTGCTGCCATGGCTGTCCAGTGTTCTGTGTTTTTTTAAGTTTAGTGCATGTGAATATGTATGGTAGATAAGTAAATACGTTTTAATTATATTTTATATAGAGTTTCATATTTTTCATTTAAGTTAATCTATCATAAGAATTTCCTTTACATTAGATGATATTCTCCCAAGATATGCTTTTATAAAGGTTGGTAATATTTTGTTATTTGGACTTACCTTAAGAAATTTAACCTTTGCTATTTTTTTTATAGTTTTATGTAATGAATAATAGGTCATATAAATTTTTGTTTGTATTTCTAATTATTTCCTTAGAGATTAGTTAGGGATCATTTTATAGGGATGACTGTATCAAGGTTTATTAATTCTGCAATACTATATATCATAGAATTCCTCATATTGCTTTATTTAACAACCTCATAAGCCTTGCAACATGTTTTGTCTTCTGACTGTCCCATTTCTTGCTTTAAGTATGTTTGCTAAACAGCTACTCCCAAATATTTTCTTCAAGTAGCTATAGAAGATAATAATTTCTTAGTATTTTTCTGTCCTAAATCATTAAAGATTTTGAGCATTTTTCTAATATTTGTTTACTTTTTTATTTCTTATTGTCTTTTCCATTTGTATCCTTTACTTATTTTAAAAATTAAATTGTCTTTCAATTAATTAGTAAGAACGTTTATCTTATGTGCTTCTTGCTTATATTTTTCTACTCATTTACAAATATTCTTTCTGGTAGTTTTTAATCTACCAAATTTTAAATGTAAATTAATCAAATGTATCAAATATTTTAGTGATTTATTTTTTTAAGAGATAAGGTCTCACTCTGTTGCCCAGGCTAGAGTCCAGTGGCATAATCATAGCTCACTGCATCCTCAAACTCCTGGGTTCAAGTGATCCTCCTGCCTAAGCCTCCCAAGTGGCTAGGACTAGAGGCACATGCCACCATGCCAGGCTAAGTTCTAATATTTTTTTATAACAATGGGGTCTCACTATGTTTCCCAGGCTTGTCTCAAACTCCTGGCCTCAAGCAATATTCCTTTCTCAGTTTCCTATAGCTCTAGGATTATAGGCTGAGCTATGGTGCCTAGCCTGTGATTTTTTAACATCTTAGGCATAGAAAGTTTTTTTTCACCTTAAGATTAGTTAAATAGTCAACTGTTTCTTTATCAGTTTTTAAGGTCTTTAAAATTATTTTTTCTTTGGGAATTAATTTTTCTGGATGCTATTACATATGATACCCTAGCTGAATTATTTTCTCAGTACTTAGACGGTTTTTCTCAATGCCATTTGTTGATAATTATATCACCTTCCTATTTTGTGGTGATTTTTACAATTCTACATTTAGGTTTTAGTCATTGAGACAGATTTTCATTTATTAACTCAGCAAATGTTACAACAACATTGTTATATTTTAAATATGTTTAACTTGATATTATTGCTTATAGTCTTATTGGAAAAGTATTCGTCATTATTCTTTTTCTGTTTTCTTTTCTTTTATAAAGTTTCTTAGCTCAATAGGACTATTTTTTTCTCCATTCATAATTTGTCAAATTTGCCTCCAAAAAAAGTTTTGGAATTTTATGAATTTAGATAGCAATATATAAAATAATCAAACTTTATATATGTATATATATATATATATATATGTATTGGTATCTGTCTATTCATCTTTGAGAAAATTAACATCCCCAGTTGTTTTCATTTGTTTTATTCAGACTACTTCTTATTTTTAAGTACTTCTTACAAAAAATTCTGCACTTGATACACCATACACGTATTGCTTGTGAGTTTTAAAATATACCATATTTGAATTTCCTGTTTTTAAAAATTCCTTATTTTTTCTGACTTTTTAAATTATCTTTTATTTTTTTTTTTATTCTTTAGGTTGTCACTTCTTTAAGTTATTAGTAATCATCAAGATAGTATAAAAGTATCAAGATTCCTATCATTTTCAGGATGATTTCCTCCTGGACCTGTCTTGAGCCCTGCTTTATTTAATATAAACTTAACTGCTCTTTAGGCCTGTTCCAAACTGTTACCCTCAAAGCTCCCTTAATTACTTACCTGGTTAGATCATTAAATTGATTTTTTTCTTGATCCATATGTTTTATTCTTTCTTGGTCTAATCATTTTATTGTATCAATCTCAAAAAGTTTCTGAGAAAGTTTTTAGGGAGTAAATCTTTGTAAGTTCTTCCATGTCTCAAAATATTCTTACTTTATTTTGTAGTTTGACCTTAAAGCATTATTCCACTTCCTGTTAGCACCAGTGTTGTTGATAAGAATCCAATACCCATGTGGTATGCCCTCTTTTTTTCCTCTCTAGAAACATTAAGAACTTAACATTTTATTTATTCATACATCCGCTAAATAGTTGCTGAGAACTAGCTATGGTTCCATGTTGTGTAGTCAAGACAGAGCAGTGAGCAAAATAGATAAAATCTTTGCTCTCACATACTTTACCATAGAGCTGGGAGAAGCAGACTAGCAGTTTCCTGATGATGAAGTGCAGGAATATATCTTGTGCTGGGGCATCCAGCAAGCCCTTTCAATCAGAAATGGTATGACCTTGTGCAATAGGATTTCTTACACTAATGTTTAATGATTTAATTCACTTGTTTTTTCCTACAATTTTGTCTTACTAGAAGTTAAAATTTTCATATTAATCTATTGTGATTTATGCCTTTTATCATGTTTTGTTCTAAAATTTGGGTCAATTTATAGACTTTTTCACATAATCCTATAGATTTTCTTTTATTTTGAATATATTCTGTACACTCGTAGTTGCTGAGTCTTGATTCATCATTGTAATATATTAATTTGTATCAACGTATTGTCTATGTTAATCTCTCTGAGGCTACTAATTGAGGTTTTCTGTGGCATGTGGCATTTTTTCTTTCATTGTAGTTACTTTGTATTGCTTTTTTTTCTTTGCTTTTTTTTTTTTTTTTTTGCTGCTTATTTTAACTTGTTCTCTGATTTTCCTTAGAAGACCTGAGAAGTATAGTTGCATGTTCAAATTTTAAAATAGAGTATAAATTCGCTTGGGAGCACTGTGCATGATCCAAGCTTATTGACTAGTGAACTTAGCTGGAGGGTAAGTACATAGATTGCTGTTTGTTGCACTGAGCCAAGGGACCACTGAGCATCAGAATGTGAAGATCTTTTCTGTAGAGTGCAAATAATCAAAAAACTATTCTAATTCTTCTAGGGGAGTTTATTATTATTATTTTTTGTTTTAGGACAATTCTTTTCACTTTTGCCTGGGAATTTGGAGGTAAGATTGCTGCCAGGCATTATGTGCACACCAGTGTTGTGTGTCTGGAAGTGGAGGGGATGCTACTGGTCCAAATTCAACCTTACAATGAATACCACTGTTTTCCGCTCCATATTTTACTTCTTTCCATCATGCCAAACATTTCCAGGCATAACTTCTTTTTCTGTGGTTTTAAAGCACTGCTTGCCTCCACCCTCTGTAACTTCCATGACCCTAATTCATAGACATTATATCTCTTTCATTCACTCTTTTTCTTTCTGCTATTTGTTAATTTATTTTTCTGCTGATGGCTTCAGACCTGTTTTCCTCATCACTGTGGATACATTTTTTTCCAACTTGATTTTCTATTGGTGACCTGGTAGGGTGATGGGTGGTAATTGGGTCCTAAACATCCTGTTTATAAAAAGTATAATTGATTGAATTAAGATCTCAGGCTATAAATTAGACTCAACGGAGGGAAACGAAAGGAAGAAAACATTTATTTATGATTATTTGTAAGATGCTGGACAAGGCATTTCACTTGACACTAATAACAGCCCCATGATATTGTGTATAATTATTACTAGCTAATATTTCTAGAGGACACTTACAGAATTTGACACCTTAATAATAAATATGTGGGTGATTTAAAATTTCAAATTGTATCACATTCTATAATTATTTGTATAAATACTTTCTTTTTTTTTAATTAAAAAAAATTTTTTTAGAGACATAGTCTTGCTGTGTTGCCCAGGCTCAGGTGAGGTTACTGTAATCTTGAATTCCTGGGCTCCAGTGATCCTCTTGTCTCAGCCTCCTGAGTAACTGGCACTACAGGCACACGTCACCATGCCAGGCTAATATTTTTATTTTTTGTAGGGATAAGGTCTCACTATGTTGCCAGGATGGTCCCTAACTCCTGGCCTCAGGAGATTTTCCCGTCTCCTCTGCCCAAAGCGCAGGGATTATTATAGATGTTAGTCACCATGCCCAGCCAACTGCTTTCATTTAATATGAAATTAGTTGCACTGTATATAAATAAGAGGTGCAAACTAAAGTCAACAATTTATTAAACATAAGTCATTTGATCAAAAAGACAGCTGCCCTTGAATGTGTATTGCAGCATAATTCACAATTGCAAAAATGCGGAATCAACCCATGTCCATCAATTCATGAATGGATTAATAAAATGTGGTATATGTATGCCATGGAGTACGACTCAGCCATAAAAAGATGAATTAATACCTTTTGCAAAAATCTGGATGAAACTGGAGACCATTCTTCTAAGTGAAGTATCACAAGAATGGATAAAAAAAACACCACATGTACTCATTATTAAATTGGAACTAACTGTGCACAGAGGGACATAAAACTCAGTGGAAAGCAACCAGGGGGGAGGGAGGAGGGAGAGAAAGGGGAATAAACCAACCTAATCAGTACTCTGAACAATATTTGGGTGATGGGCACACCTATAACCAGGACTCATCTTTATACAAATGATCCATACAACCTAAAACATTTGTACCTCCTTAATATTTTGAAATTTAAAAAAAAAAGCTCAAAAAGAAAAAAAAAGACAAAAAATGAAATAATGTTTTAAATTAAACACAGAATTTTTAGTAGAGGACAACATATGTAATAAAAAGTGTAAATCTAGATTCTGTGTTCCTTCTAATTCATAAAAGATACCCTTGGAGAAAAAATTACAGTATCATCTCAGAGAAAATGTCAGAAATATCAGTGGTACTGCCAAGGTGCTATAAAAGAAGAGTCAGATTTCTCCTTTTAAATAGTGTTAGCTTTAGTAAGCAGGACCATGCAGAAAAAGAGGTAAAGTTTAAGCCCTGCTTGACCTACGAGTCAAATATAAAGACTGAATATACATATAGAGTATTTATACTTTTCAATAAACCTACAGCAAAGTTAATATGACACTGGTATTGATATGTAATGATAATATCACCTATAACAATATCACAATATGTAGATATGAATATTACATAATATACAGGTGAAAAGATGGTAATAGAGTAGGGAAAAAAGCTGATTTTGGAACCTAATATAATTTAAATTGTGTCTCCTGCACTTAGCAATAAATGCTGTGTAAATTTGCACAAAAGTAATTCAAACACTTAGCATCTGCATATGGAAAATGAAACAGCAATCTTCCTTTAAAAATTGTTGTGAGGATTAAGCACATGTATGTTTGTAAAGCACTTAATATTGGTACTCAGTTAAAGATGGGGATGCAATTAATGATGATTAAAATCTTGCAGGTTTTTTTTCTTAGTCCTGATTTCTTTTCTTACTCCTAATTTCATTCTGAAATTAATATGCATTAATTACATAGAACATTCAGTCATCACACTCACCTACAAGGAAACAAACTACAGATGTCTTAAAAGACAGAAGTCTTTGATCTTCCTCCCAAAGTGTGCTATTGACAGTCACTCAAGAGTAAAGGTTTTCTGTGTTCCATCAGTGTTCTTTCTTTTTTCTCATTTTTCTCCCATACTTGTTTTCTTCTCTACAAGGATCCTTGAGGACCTTGAATCTCACAGCATGTGCTCATTATCCTAGATGTTGGGGCACTTGAAGCACCATATAGAGTGTGTTGGAGATGGTAAATAGCTTTTATCTCCCCCTGCCGGCTTCCAGTGATTGGTAGTAGCCTCATAAATTGCTCTTCTGAGAATGAAAGAATGCTCTAAAACCTGCAGGAGGAAAGCAGCATGTGCCACAGAGTGGGAGGGAGGAGCCACATCTTACTCCCTAGTTCCTTGACATCCCCAAGTGGGTCCTAAGGCTGTGATACACCTGCCCTGAAGCAAGAGTGAAAACAAAAATATAGGGAGAGGCTTTATGAGAGTAGAAGATTAAGGGGAATGGGCTCTAAATTCCCAGAATGTGGAAATTGAGGGAGTCTTCCAACAGTTTTGAGTTATCCCTCAGCAGTGTTAAAATGCTAACAGTCAGCCTTCACCATTGCCAAAAATAAAAAACAAAAAAGAGCTGGACAATAATTAAAGCACTTAAGGGCAAATTATTCAGGGACTATTACAGCAGGGGGAAAGAGACCTAAGTATAGAACTGGGCTCAATTCAGAACACAGCAAAGACAAGTGAGGATTTATAGCCAAGGAGCAGGTTGGCAGGAGTGGAGGTTGGGAGGCAGATAATTACTAAGAGGAAATATCAGGGGTAGGAAGTTTTCTGGCTTAAGTCACTTGACAGGATTCTTGCTGAAAGCAGGCCAGGGTGATCATATACTCAGGGTGGGAGATAAAAATTTGATCAAATAAGAGAATGGGGGATTCTCGCTAACCTGACTTCGCAAGATTCTTATTAAAATTAGGAAATGTGAAGACAAATACAGAAGCCCAAAGATCTAAGCCTGGTTGAAAAAAAGGGTTGAGAGGAACCTGAGTAAAGTTTGGTCAAAGAAAGAGTTTTTATCACAATAGTATAATTTAATAAACTAGGACAAAATTTTCTTAGCCTGCAGTTTTCTAGTCCTTAAATTCTACTTGCAAAATGAAAATCTTTGCTTCCAGTTAAGAGAATTCTAGGCTAAAATCATAGTGAAGATTATATACATGGGCAGTATTGTTTTTTCCTTGTCTGTAACTTTAGTTTCCAAAAATATCATTTACTCAAAGTTTAAATTGTTTGCTAGAGTGTGTAGGATTGGAGAGAATGTATCTAAGAAGGGTGAAAATTATTTGATGCTGATATGGGGGCAGAAAACAGAAAGGAAACAGAATTGGATAGTATTAAAGACGAATCTTAACACCTATTTGGGGGGGCATAATCCTTTCCTGTTTATGTTTTCCCATTACAGAAAATAAATTTAAAAGAGAATTTCATGTTCTACTTAATAATTCAAGTTACTTTTGTGTTGGTACAAGAAAAAGTGAAGCTTTTAACTTATACCTCCCAAATAACACAACAAACAAAAAAGCAATTCTGTAAGGAAATTATTGGTTTCCAAATAGTATGCAATTCTTTGTATGTAAAGATCAATTTATTTAATAAGGTATAGCATATATGAATTATCACCAGAAAAATCATATATTTCAATATTTTTCTTTAAGATTCTTTTGATATCTAATGGATGTGCAGGTTTTTAAAGTTTTTTGTATGTTTTTCAAAGCTAGATGCTGTATATGCAGTAATTAGGTTTAATAAGCTAATGCAACTCATTGAACAGAGCATTGATATGCATAAACTTTTAATTATGATGTTTTATGATATTTTTATTATGATATGCTTAGAACAGTGTCTGGAACATGTATGTTCTCAAAATGTATTTGTTAAATGAATGAATAACTGAATGAATGATTTATTCTCTTAATTTATTTCTAATTTTTAATTGCCTTATACTGTTCTGAACAGAAACTGATACAGCTTTATTACCAAGATGCCTTCAAGATAGAAATGTGCATTTCCTTTTTTTGAAATGTCAGTTCATTAATTCTGGAAATCATCGTTATATTAGCTATTACTTGTAAATATCTTTAGGCCATTAGTGATGGTAATGGTTTCACTGCAGAAGGAGGGAGGATGGGAGATCAATGTGGATCAAAAAGCAGATGGAAAATAGCATTGCTAAGATTAGCTACAGAAAAAAAGCAATAAATAGCATCTGTTTTTTCAACTTAAATAAAAATTGGATTACAGCACAATTTTGTGCCTGCTTTGTTCCTGAAGCAAGAGTTTAGATGTCAGCAAATGTCTGAGCCTTTTTTTAATCAGTTGAAATGTTGGCCAGATTGATAATTATGGAAGTGAAAATTATCAGAAATATTAGATAACATTTTTATATTTACATATTATAAATAATAAATTATAGATGGGTAAGTATATCAATTATGCAGATGTGGATAATAGAAAGTTCTCACAATACTCATCAGGGTATACTCACATAGGTTTTATTTAAGTATAGAATACAGTAGAACAGAGGGAGGAAAGTAAAGATGAACACAGGAGCTGAGTGGTTTCCTGGTGCAGTTTCTCGGGGTGTTTTTTTGTTTGTTTTGTTTGTTTTCTTTTTTGGTTATTGCACATAATGGCTTTTTCTTCAGATTATGAATCACCAAGATACGCAGGAGGAATCTTCGTTTCAGGGAACTCAAGCAAATGTTTTCAGTGAGATCTTTGCCCACTGGTCTTGCAGCCAGACCTGGCTGTGTAGCAAGGTAAGACAGGTGTTAACCTCAGTGTATATATCCTTAAACAATGTAGACAAGCTAACCTTGCATGTGACTAAGAAAATATTAAACTTTAAGCAGCACATTATACATCATTCACTAGCTCATCTTGGCTTTACTTTGAAGGTCAGGATGAGACTCCAGGAGTCTGAGAGACTTGTAATGATACTCCAGTTAAACTGCAAGGTAATCTTAAATAGCAACATTGCTAGATTACATAAGGTAATACCTAGACCATTATAGGTATCTTGGGCAGCTCTCAGTTTGACTGTTTTAATTATGTTCAACATTCAGAGAATACATATGAACTATCTGTCTGGCCAAAGAGTTTACTGCTTTGTTAGAGAAAAGGGCTATAATACATATGATGGGAAATTGTACTAAGTAGTAAATTACTCTCTTTTTTTTTTGTACCTTTAATACTACAGGAAAGGGAATTTGGTCTGCTTGAGTAAGGAGAAAGGTATTCCTAGAAGTGATAGCACTTAAAAGAGATCTTGAGCAACTGAAAGCTTTGCTGTGATTATATATGATAATGATCAGTATTCTAGATACCTTTAAATAATACACCAAGGCCAATGCCATGCGCTTTATACTGTAAAAGTGAGCCCAAATGCTAGTGGATGGTGGAATTGGAACATAACATGATTGAAATTTGGCTGTGGATTAGGACTGGAGATTCATTTAAAATAAACTGAATTCTGGGGATATTCAAAAAGAATGATGGAAACAGGGCTAGGTTTTAGGAAATCTGAGGTTTAGAGAAGCCTGGGTTAGAGACTGAGCTTCCACCACCAGCATCTGTTTAAGCTAAGTAGATACTCTGCACACAAAGAGAGGATAAACTGCCTGTTTGCTGCACGAACCTGGAAAAGTCTGCTGATGTTATTGATGAAGCTGTCGTCAGCATACTGTTAACTTGGACAGCTCCCTTTTCTTGGAGACTAAACCTTCACAGTAAAAATTGAAGAAGCCTGGGAATCTAGAGTTTTTCCAAAGCCCAGCACTAAACTTTTAGATCAAATGATCCAAGCTTCATAGCCCATGAGCTACTCTAGAGGAACAACAATTCCCTTACCTCTTACTAATTACTTACTCATCTTGCACTGCCCAGGAAAGACTGAACATCTAAATTTCAACACTGTTGAGGGAATTCATACCATCTAATGGGTCAAAAAAGGAATCAATCTGAAAAATAAAAAAGATAGCACACATCTTGTAAGATGCAAACATTCAGAATAATTGGCTGATATTTTAGACATAATCCATAAATGAAAGGATGTCTATAGACTTGATTTTCTGCCTGATGAAGAAATATGAACTGTTTAGATTTGCCAATCAGTTTAAAAAAATTTCTTAGCTCAAAATAATATTGTGGCTTTGTATCCATCAATTAGGGGAAACATTAAATAATAAAAATCACTTCATTAAAAAATGTAGTCAAATGTTGTCCAAAATAACAGCTACAGATGATAGGTTATCAGAATTACAGTATCCATCTTTAAGCATAAAACATTTTTACAAAGTAGAAGAAAATAGGCCTAGAATTGTTTTAGCCATTTAAACAATATGGAAAACATCTGATGAAAATTTATTTAACAGACATTCATTGGTGTCATACCATGGACTAGATATCAGACACTGTGTAAATAAGATCTGAATTCTGTTTCAAAAAGAACCTGAGCACTATATGCAAAAGCTAGAATGCAAAGACCAGCATGTTAGCTGTGGGAGGCTATGAGAGGATTGTTGGTGTATTTTTAGATTAATGCCTAAGATTAGGAACAGCATGTGATGAAAAGAAGGTATAGGCAGGGGCGAGTTAATAAGAATTTGAATTCCTTACTACATAGCTTCAAATTAAGACAGAAATTAGTATGTTTCCCCCTGCCCTTTTATTTTTAATACTTGGTATGCTATAGTGAAGAACTTTGATCAGTTAAAAGAAAGTGTAAACATGTAATTCCTAAGGAATCTACATATAGGGATCACATTGTGGAAGATGTGTAGTGGCATAAAGGTATATTTCTTGGTTTGTAGACATTTAAGCTATGACAAAATGTAACAAGTGAACTGCTTATCCTCTTTCAATTGACTTTTTAGTATGAAAATCAATTATCACTCAAGCATAGTGAATGATTTCACTATGATTATCTCTGGAGCTCCTGACAATCAAGTTGTTACCCTCAGTCAAAGCAAGACCAAAATGAGCTAGTTAGTGATTTGTAATGTACTGTTTAAAGTTTAATACTCTTAGTGGTATGCAGGATTAATTTGTTTACATATCTGCACTGCAAGGTGTTAAAACAAATCTGTGCCTCCATGAGATCAGTTGTCTTGAACCTCTATAATTCTATGCCTCAAAGTATTAAGAAGTTGAAAGAAAGTGAGAGGGATGAGACAAAAAAGAAAGAAAGGAAGGATGGAGAGAAAGAAGGAAGAAAAATCTATGAGATTAGCTTCAGGAATAGTGCCCTCATTGTGGCCAGATCTAATAAAGCAAATAAGTTATACACACACACACACACACACACACACGCCAAAATAATTAAAACTCTAACTTCAATAATGAACTAGTAGGTATCAGTGTCAATTAATATAATTTGCTGTTAGGATAAGCTAAAGATAAGGTAACTTCTAGGCTTTGAGCATCAGTTGATTGCTTATTAGGTTGGAAAGAAATCCACTCCATCCACTCCAGCTCCCTACCACCACCCTCCATTGTGTATTTGATTATAATATTTTGCCCCACAGAAGAGACACTTAATTTAATCAGTTATTCAGTCATTCCAAAAAAGAAAGTCCTATATTCATCTGGCATTATAACTAGCATCAGGTTTTAGCAGAAATATGTATGCTGTTGAACTGCACTTATGCAAAGCAGGAGAAAATTTTCTTTCCTCTGACTGTTCTTCCTTCTTAGTACAAAGTGCCATATGGCTATAGTTATCTGAATTTCTTTCTCTAGTGAAGCACAAACAAGAATTCTGGTTTAGAGAGTTGCACTTTAAATAGCTCATACAACTACGTACAGTTTATTAGTGGGATAGTGATTAAACAAATTATGAAATACTCATGAAATTAAAATGCAGTCAAAAATGATGGTGTAAATTTATTTTCATGAAAAGTGACTATAATAAATGAAGTGAAGAAATGCGGGCTAAAATGACTTATAGTATCTTATATTAGGTCTATAATATAGTAGGCATTTTGCTAAGTTCTTTTCTTATTTAGTTCTTAATTCAACTCTGTAAGATAAGTACTATTAATTTTCCTAATTGAGATGGGGAAAATAAATGATAGAGGTGTAGCAATCTAATCACCACATTTTTTCCAAATGACAGACCTAGAATATAAATTCAAAAAGTCTGATTATAGAGTTCATGCTTTTAACTGTTATACTATATTATAGACCAGATTTTATACATGTATAAAAATACATAGATATCCCTGTTTTATTAAAATATATAAACCAAATAAGGATATTAATGGTATTCACTAAATGTTAACAGTAGTTACCTCTGAATGGTAGGGTTATAATTTATCTTTACCTTTATCTTAACTTTTTTATGTTTCCTATGTTTGTAACAAGGAGTTGGTGTTTTCTAAATCATGGAAAACAAAATAAATATATTTAAATACAATCAACAAAATTGTTATATCCAGATTTATATGATACATACACGTTTTCATTCATTAGATATAATACTATATAAAATACTGTACACTCCTTATTTGAGTCTTTCCCAGGCAAGAGGTAATGAATATAAGAGGAATGAAAAGTAAGCATATCAGAGAATTAATGCCAATTTCTTTATTCGGGCCTTAAGGGAAGCCAAGGGTATTAGTTACCAAAACTATGACCAGCAAGTCCGAATAGCAGAATAAGTCAATTCAAATATATATTAATGTAGAAGTCAACTTTCAAACAACCTGATGTATTTATCTTTAATAATACAAATATTTTAACAATTATCTTTGATAAGGCTGTGAATTCACTGAGATGATTGAACTTAATGACATCACTGAGACCAAATCCAAACTAACAGATATTCCATTGTCATTTATTTCAATGACCTCTATTTAGAGATTTTAGAAGCTCAAACCTACGGAATTGATCTCTACCAAATTTTGGGTGAAGATCTATAAGTAAGGATAAATCACTTTCTCCTTGAGATCCCCAAATTTTGTTAAGTTGCCTGGCCTGCCAGGGGGACCTTTATAATTATTTGTGAGGCTGGACACTTGTAAGCTGTAGAATAGGTGTCAGTTGTTTAGGCAGAGCCTTATAGGCATTAGTTTCATATTTGAAGTAAAAGCCTTGGTAGTAAGTGTGGGCTTACCATCCTTGGTAAAATCAGAATTATTCTCAATATGCCACCCAGGTTTGGGTATGGCCTTGATTAAACAATTTGTTCAATTACACTGTGATAAAACAGAGCAATAGATTTTTATTGAAACTGCAATATCTACATTGCCATTAAAAATAAAGGCAGATTAAAAGTATTTTTCCTAAATTCTAAGGTCTCAGTGAAAACAAAATACTATTTTTATAGTTTTATTTCAGTTATTAAAAGCATTACATTGATGGTTAAATTGTATCATGAAGAAAGTAAGAACATTTCCCCTCATGCTCATCAGGAAAGAAAAACAAAATTAGGATATCAATAACATTCCACAACAACTTGCCAACCCTGGTACAGTCTTTTCATGTGGCTCTGAACTGTCCATAGTTGAAAATAGCTTTTCTAGTATGTGGCTAATAGAGAAAATTTCAGGCAAGAATGAGGAAAAGCAGAGAGTTCATGTTGATGAAAGACTTAATGGTTGTGGTTATTTTTTATTAAAATAACAACCATATCTGAATAAAGGAGAGTAAGGTCCTCTATTAGATTAAAATACGGAGTTACTTCATAAGGATTTTATCAGTGTTTTCCCTGAGAATGAGCATAATGTAGACAGCGAAGGCTTAATAATAAAAATACAACTCCTCCCATCACCAATGTATAAGAATTTCAGTAGAGCCACAGCTTCACAAACACTTGGTATTATCTGTCTTTTTTATTTTAGCCTTTCTGATGGGACTATAGTTTATCAGGTGATTTTCATTTGGATTTTCCTGATGACTAATAAAGTTGAACTCCTTTTCATTAAAAAAAGAACTCAATTTAAAGATGTGCAAATAATCTAAATAGACATTCCTTATTCTAAGAAGATTAAAAATGGCCAATAAGCATATGAAATGATATTTAAAATTATTAGCCATTGGGGAATGTAAATTATAACCACAATAAAATAAAATACCACTTTATACACACTAGGGGGGCTACAATAAAAAAGACAGAGAATAACAAATGTTAGTGAGCATGTGGAGAAATTAGGATCCTCATACATTGCTGATGTGAGTGTTAAAATATTGGATGGTAGTTTGGTAGTTTCTCAAACTCTTAAATATATGGCTATGTATGACCCAGCAATCCCTTGCCTAACTGTATATATACCTAGAGAAACAAAAACATACATTTACAGAAATACTTGTACACAAATGTTTATAGCAGCATTATTCAATAATAGCCAAAAAGTGGAAACAAGCAAGATGACCATCAACTGATGAATCCATAAATAAAACACAATATATTCTCACAATGAATTATTATTCATTAATAAAAAGGAATGAAGTCATGCTTCATACTATAAACTGAATGAATCCTCAGCATACTAAGAGAAAGAAGACACTCAAAACATCCTATAAGATTCCATTTAAATGAAATGCCCAGAATAACAAATCAACAGAGAATTAAAAATTGGTGGTTCAGGCCGGGTGCGGTGGCTCACGCTTGTAATCCTAGCACTCTGGGAGGCCGAGGAGGGCAGATCGCTGGAGCTCAGGAGTTCGAGACCAGCCTGAGCAAGAGTGAGACCCCTGTCTCTACGAAAAAATAGAAATAAATTATCTGGCCAACGAAAAATATATATAGAAAAAATTAGCCGGGCATGGTGGCACATGCCTGTAGTCCCAGCTACTCGGGAGGCTGAGGCAGTAGGATCGTTTAAGCCCAGGAGTTTGAGGTTTCTGTGAGCTTACCACAACTATGTGAACACACTGGAAACTTTTGAAATATACACTTCAAAATAATGAATTATATAGTAAGTGATTTATATCTCAATAAATCGATTAAAATAATTAAATAGATACCAAGTATAAGATAATTAAAAATAAATTTTTGTTGCTTATCTTCCTTAATAGTACATGTTGATATTTTTATTTTTTTGAATTCAGGTTTTGATAATTGGAAGGCAAAATCAAAATTTTGTGAAAGAAGACTGGCCACTGGATTTAATAGCATAATAGGTGTATGATGCAATGAAATGGTTTAAATTTGGGTAATTATTAATAAAAGTGGCCATAAAATGTTTTTTAAAACATAATAGAAGGTATCTCAATTTTAAAAACCTTAGTTCTTTCAGAAATGAGGAAATTTTGTTTACTGTTTGTCTTAAAAATCAAAGATATGAAAAATCAACATAAAGCAAAAAAAAGTTATCTTGATAAAATATGGAATATTTACTATTTTGGTAAATAGAAGGTAACCTTATTATAAGCTAATTAAATACTCTAAACCAATTTGTCAATTAGTAGAGATAAAACTGAATTCTTACTTCACACAAATCTGTGTGTATTTTTTTTAATATTCCATAATAATGTCAGGGAATAATATGTGAGTGATATTAAAATTATCAGAGAAAATCTTTATTTTATTACAAGAATTTGGGTTTATTACATATAAAATTTCTTTTTAAGTTGAAATTTCTGTGAGTTGTGTTTTCCTTAAAAGGCTAGCACATAAAAATGTTACCATTTTAATTCCTTTATTTTCTGGGAATTGTGAGAATATTAGTTTCTGTAAACTAATTAGAACAGAGCTCCTTTATTTTAAGGCATTTATTTTTAATTTCTTAATCCCCTGTGGAGGTAGAAAATTTTTATACTTGGACAATGATAGGCAAAGATTATTCTCAATTACATATACACAGGCATACAGAAAACTTGTAACTTTATTTCTATAACTTCAGCCATATATCAAAATTCAAAAAGATATGCTTTCCTTTTGATTAAATACAAAGTATTTTCTTAATGATTGGTGCTCCCCAAAAGACAAGCAATATTAAACTGCATTCTCTATCCTATCTTACTTGATAGAGAATAGATCTTGATCATCCTGAAAGATAATCTACAGGTCACATCATCAAGCTAGATTCCCTATCAGTCCTGTTACAAATGGGGAGTAATCTTTCATCCATGTACAAATCAGAATTGAAGTACACAAACACTGTGCCATCAAATGTCCAGTCAGACTGTTCTTGTAGGTCATGGACACATCAGTCCTTCAAACTTGTTTTAGTACTGGACACAGTCCAAAGCTAAATGCAGATAACCTAACAAATTTGGATAAGAACAAATGAACACACACACACACACACACACACACACAAAGGGGATGGTGGGAAGGAAAAACAGAATCAGTGAAAAGAAATTTCTATTGCCACTAGGTTTTACTTCAAGACAATGAGGCACACTTTTTAGGCAACACAGTTTAATAGGCCCAAAAGGTAAGTGGCCTTGGGCCTCTTAGTGAGACTTCTAAAACTGTCTAGGTATAATTTCCAAAAGTGAGCAAATGTCAAAGACTTATTTAATTCATTAATGAGAGAACCGCCAAGATGGTAAAACTAGTTCCTACTGTCCATTCTTTTCTTCTAAATAACCATGAATTTCATAGCTTATGTAGTGGTCTTGACACTCCTCCTTCCTGGAATTTTCCTCCGTATTTTCTCAATTTATTGTCCTACCATTTGTCTTTGAAGGAACAGTGTGTTCTGTCTCATCTACTCTAAGAAAGGCCCCTCTCAGTCTTCTGTAATGTTTTGTTTTCTTTTGTTTCACAGAGATTGTTTGTAATTAATATGATATTTTTTTTTGGCTTGAACAAGATCGTTTTAATGCAATGGATATACAGTAAAATTTGTCAAATAAAAATTAGTGTAATGAAATGATTCTTTAAATGATACCTTCTGAATAGTATTCCATTTAGTATAGATCAATATACTTTCAGAAAGAACATGAAAGTTGAAGTAGTGATGGAGAATTTCATGAAGGCAGTTGTATTGAGCTAAATCTGTAAATCGATAATGATTTGAAGAAATAGAGGAGCCACCTTCCAGACTAGGAAAAGGATATACACAGATACCTGTGAACTGGGGAAACTAAGTAAAAGGTGCTAACTGAATAGAAAATGCGCATTGAAAGTGATGAGAAATGAGATAGGAAAGTTGTTTCTTATTCTTAGCAATGACTGAAATGGCTATATTTGTATTAATGATATGCAGGCATTATTTGGAGGTGACTCTAAATATTAAGCTATATTTGTCATATGGTTTACCCAATGTCTGTTGTCAATTTACTACAGAAAACAAATATAATGATAATTTCATCCCTTTAAAACACTTCTCAGATGGAATAACATTTAAGCTTTGGTACAAAGGAACAGAAAGTATTCCTGGTTAAGAGAGGGCAGAAGAGCATTTCAGATTAAAGGAACAGCATGTGAAGAGATCCAATATGGGAAAGGCGTGTAAGACATTTGAAGAACTAAAGGAAGTCTGTTCCAGTCAGGACAAAGTAGTCTATAGATGTCTGTTATATCCAGTTGATTGATGGTGTTGTTGAGATCCTCTAAGACTAGGCCCTTAATGATTTTCTGCCTGCTGGATCTATTGATTTTTGTTAAAAGGTATTAAAGTCCTGAACTATCATAGTGAATTCATCTTCTTGCCATTCTATCAGTTTTTGCTTCACATACTTTGATGCTCTGTTGTTAGGCACATACATGTTAAGGATTATGTTTTCATGGAGAAATCGATCTTTTATCATTATGTAATTGCCCTCTTTATCCCTAACAACTTTCTTTGGTCTGAGGTTTACTCTGTATTAACTTTATGTAGCTGTTTTTGCTTTCTTTGGATTAGTGCTAGCATGGTATATTTTTCACATCTATTTGTTTTTAATCTATATCTGTCTTTACATTTAAAGTGGGTTTCTTGTAGACAATTCAGTCTTATTTTTTGATTTACTCAGATAATTTCTGTCTTATATTTGCAGTATTTAGACTGTTGATGTTCAACATAAGTATTGTTATTGTTGGATTAATATCTGTCATATTTGTTACAGTTTTCTATTTGTTGCCCTTATTCTTTGTTCCTATTTTTGCCTTCCATTCTTTTTGTGCCTTTCATAGTTTTAATTAGGCAGTTTATGTGATCTCAGCTTCTCTCCTTTATCATATCAGTTTTAATTTTTCTTCTATATTTTTTAGTGATTGCCCTAGAGTTTCCAATGTACATTTACAATTAGTCCAAGTCCTCTTTCAAATAACACTATGCCATGTAAAAAGTAGTGTGAGTTTTTTACAGTAACAAAACAATCCTAATTCTTCTCTCTTGCCCCTTGTATCATTGCTGTCATTGATGTCACTTATACATAAGCATATGTAATTGAACAGATTTTTGCTATTATTATTTTGAAGACTGTTATCTGTTATATGAATTAAGAATAAGGAAAATTAATGTTTTTATTTTACTTTCTTTAATGCTATTACTTTTTAATATATGTCCAAGTTTCTGACCTTTATTATTTTCTGTTTCTCTAAAAAAACCTTTATTTTTATTTATTTATTTTTTTTATTTCAGCTCATCATGGGGGTACAAAAGCTCAGGTTATATACATTGTCCATGTCCTGCCCATCCCCCTGAGTCAGAGCCTCAAGCGTGTCCATTCTCCAGAGAGTGTGCCTGGCACTCACCATGTAGTCATACCTCCATCCCCTCCCCCCACCCCCCACCTCCCCGAGTCAGCACCTTCAAGCATGACCATTCCCCAGACGGTGCGCAGAGCACTCATCATGTAGGCATACACCCATCCCCTCCCCCCTCCCCCCGCCTCAGTCTGACATCCAGTTGGTATCATTCCCTGATGTGCATTTAGGTGATGATCAGATCAGGGAAACCAATTTTCTGGTGAGTACATGTGATGCTTGTTTTTCCATTCTTTGGATACTTCACTTAATATAATGGCTTCCAACTCTCTCCAGGAGAACCAAAGAGATGTCGTATCACTGTTATTTCTTATAGTTGAGTAATACTCCATGGTATACATATACCACAGTTTACTAATCCATTCGTGAATTGATGGGCATTTGGGTTGTTTCCACATCTTTGCAATTGTGAATCGTGCTGCTATAAACATTTGGGTACAGTTGTCTTTGTCATAGAATGACTTTTGTTCCTTTGGGTAGATGCCCAATAATGGGATTGCTGGATCAAATGGTAGGTCTACTTGAATCTGTTTAAGATATCTCTATAACGCTTTCCACAGGGGTTGCACTAGTTTGCAGTCCCACCAGCAGTGTATGAGTGTTCCTGTCTCTCCGCATCCACGCCAACATGTGTTGTTTTGGGACTTTTTCATAAAGACCATTCTCACCGGAGTTAAGTGATGGGACCTGATTAAATTAAAAAGCTTCTGCACAGTCAAAGAAACAGTCACGAAAATAGACAACCTACAGAATGGGAAAAAAATCTTCGCATACTGTACATCAGATAAAGGACTGATAACAAGAATCTATTTAGAACTCAGGAAAATCAGCAAGAAAAAATCAAACAACCCTATCAAAAAGTGGGCAAATGACATGAATAGAAATTTTTCAAAAGAAGATATAAGAATGGCTAACAAACATACGAAAAAATGCTCAACATCCCTAATCATCAGGGAAATGCAAATAAAAAAACCTTTATTTTTTTTTAACATTTTTTTCAAGGCAGATCTACTGGCAATGTATTTCCTTAATTTTTGTTTTCCTGAGAAAGTCCTTAATTTCTCTTTACTTTTAAAGGTTAATTTCAAAGGGTACAAAATACTATGTTGTTGGGTTTTTTCCTTCTCTCTCACCACTATAAATATTTCACTTCAGTCTCTTCTTGCTTTCATGATTTCTAAGGAGGAGTTAGACATAATTTTTATCTTTCCTGCTCTATAAAATTTTTCCCCTCTGGCTTTTTTCAGGATTCTTTCTTCATTTCTGACTTTCTGTAGCATGAAAATGTTGTGTTTAGGTGTAGTTTCTTTGGAATTTGTCCTGCTTTGCATTTTCTGATTTCCTGAATCTGTAGTTTTGTCCGACCTTAGTTTGGAGAAAATCTCAGTTACTATTGTTACAAATATTTCTTATGTTTATTTTTCTCATGTTTCTCTTTCTACAATTCCCAATACACATATGTTGTATCACTTACAGTTATCCTACAGTTCTTGGATATTTTGTTCTATTTTTTTTCTTGTCTTTTTTTCTCTTTGCTTTTCAATGTTGGAAGTTTATATTAAGAAATCCTCAAGCACAGAGATTCTTTCCTCAGCTGTGTCCAGCCTTCCAATAAGCCCATCAAGATTATTCTTTATTTCTGTTACAATTTTTTGGTCTCTAGCATTTCTGTTTTGTTCTCTCTTAGAATTTTAATCTCTTTGCTTACATTGTCCATCTGTTCTTGCATGCTGTTGCCT
Source organism: Lemur catta (assembly GCF_020740605.2). Lineage (NCBI taxonomy): Eukaryota > Metazoa > Chordata > Mammalia > Primates > Lemuridae > Lemur > Lemur catta. The sequence continues at coordinate 50,950,333 of NC_059128.1, read as the reverse complement.
TTATATATTACAGCCCTGAGGATCTTAATCATAGTTGTCTTCAATTCTCAGCCTGAGAATCCCAATATCCCTGCCATATCTGAGTCTTGTTCTAATACTTGCTCTGTCTCTTCAAATGATGTGTTTTCTTTTAGTAAAATTTGTAATTTTTCTTAATACCTGGACATGATGTACCTAGGGTAAATAAAACTGCTGTAAATAGGCCTTTAGTAATGTGGTGGTAAGGGGAAGGATTCTGTAATCCTATGAGTAGATCTTGGTATTTAAGTGAGCCTGTACCTCTGAACTGTGAACTTCACACATGCTTCTGAGTCCATCTCCACCATTCTGTGGAACAGAATGGCTAGAGTGGGCTGCAGTTGGGATTTCCCTTACTCCAGTTCAGTTAAACTCTGATAAAACCCTAAGAGGTTAGGCTTTAGTTAAATTGTTTCTCCTGAGAGCAGACCTTATTAGTAGAACAGAATGCTCTGGCTGTTGGCATATTTCAAAATGGTCTTTTTCTTCTGCTACTGCAAGAATTAGAAGGTTCTTCTCCAGTATTTACTATGAGAATCGGGACAAACTCCTGGAGGTAAAACTACAAATATATGAAGGCCCCTGATGTCTGGGTTCATCTGGAGTTTTTAACTCTCAAACTTGTTCATGCTGAGTCTCCAGCACTTCATCAGTTACAGTTCAGGTTTCCCTATCTGGGTAGTAGTTGCCTCTGAGCTTTGTTTGTAGGGGTTTCTGTCCCAGCAAGCTGTGATTCTCTGCATCCACCTGTATGTCTGTCCAATTTGAGGGACAATGGTTTGTCCTATGACTCCATCACTCTGAAGGATCTAAGAAGGGTTGTTAATTTTTATGTTGATGCAACATTTTACTTGTTATTAGGTGGAATGGAAACTTCCAGCTTCTTAGATGCTGGAACAGAAACCAGAAGTTCAATGATGTTTTGATTCTAAATCCTTTTTTTTTTTTTTTTTAGTTTTTAACTATTTTTAGTGGAACTCTTTTCTTTTTTTCTTTTTTTTTTTTTATTTCAGCTTATTATGGGGGTACAAAAGTTCAGGTTATATATATTGCCCATGTCCTGCCCATCCCCCTGAGTCAGAGCTTCAAGCGTGTCCATTCCCCAGACAGTGCGCATTGCACTCATCATGTAGGCATACACCCATCCCCTCCCCCCTACCCCCCGTCTCAGTCTGATATCCAATTGGTATCATTCCCAAATGTGCATTTAGGTGATGATCAGGGAAACCAATTTTCCTCTGTTCATTTTGGGATCTTCACATAATCTTGGTTTTATTTCTTTCAGTTCTGGGAATTTAAAATTATTATTTATATTATTATTTTCTTCCCCCTGTTTCTTATATTCTTTACTTTATAAAATCATATGAACTGGATATTTGTTCTCTGGGTCTTAGTCTATTACTTCTTTATTCTTCCCTTCCTATTTATCATTTGTTTACACTTCATTCTACTTCCTGGGTGTGATACTTAACTGCATCTGCAAATCTTTTTTTAACTATCTTTTAATTTTTGTCTACCATAATTTCTAGTACTATTTTTTCAGTTTTACTTTTATATAGATTTTAATTCTTGATTTGTGAATAAATTTAAGCAAGGAACAAAGCTCTCATCTCTCAGGAGGTAGAGGGGGGGTTGCCATTTCATTATGGTGGCATTTGATGGAGGATTAGAAAATCTCACTATTTTATATATAGACCATAAAGCAGAACTTTCATTTTGGTTTATTAACCACATATACCCTCCTTTCAAGTGATATGTACTGTCACATTTTCAATATTTCTTAAGTTCCATGTGGGCTAATTTGCTATATGTTTCTGATCTTCCAAATCTATTGTGGCTATTTCTCATTTCAAGCATAACAAATGTATTGAAATATCTTGACCTCTATTGTTTTCCCTCTAAATATATATATAATTTTTTTTTTTTTTTTGAGACAGAGTCTCACTCTGTTGCCAGGCTAGAGTACAGTGGCGTTAGCCTAGCTCACAGCAACCTCAAACTCCTGGGCTCAAGCGATCCTACTGCCTCAGCCTCCCAAGTAGCTGGAACTATAGGCATGCGCCACCATGCCCGGCTAAGTGTATATATATATATATATATATATTTTTTTTTTAGTTGTCCAGCTAATTTCTTTCTATTTTGTTTAGTAGAGACGGGGTCTTGCTCTTGCTCAGACTGGTCTTGAACTCCTGAGCTCAAACTGTCCACCCGCCTCAGCCTCTCAGAGTGCTAGGATTACAATCCTGAGCCACCACAACCAGCCTCCCGCCAAATATTTTTGTCTTTTTGTGTTAATTCCTTATTTTATCTCTTTGCCATCATTCTGGAATGATTTTCTGAGGCGGAGTGTAGAGAGAAGAAATTGTTTTGAGAATTAACTCTCACCAACTCATAGTTTACAACCTTTCGGAGGTTGTTTAGTGCATTATGAAGATTATTCAAATACCTCAAAAGCTACTTTCTGCCTTTTAAACTAATCTCTTACCATACTTCCCTTATACATGAAGTTCTAATCACGGTTGACTTCCTTTAGTTCTTAAAATGCCATCTGTGCATTTCCCATATTGGATGTTTTTGCATGCTCTTTCTTTAATCTGAAATGTCCTTCTCTGTCTTATCCAGAAATACTCTTTTCCTTCATACCAAATCTTAAATGTCATTCCATCTGAAAACAGTTTCACAGTAAATGTGTCAACTATTAAATTCACCCCCTACCAATGAACAATGTAGACAATGTCCAGTCTGTCCATTGGCCTAATATATGCATAAAAATAAGAAATAAATGTTCTGATGCTGGCTAGATATGTCATTCTAACAGGTAAATTCTTGTCACATAAATTACAAAGCAATGTGGTGTAATAGTTAAAAGCATACATAAGGCGGCAGCTTCCTTAAACTTGAATACTAGCTTTGCCAGTGCCTTATGCCTTTGGACATGTTGTTTAACTAGATGCATAGAGTTTCTCATGTACAAATGAGAAAAATAATAGTACATAACAACTAAGGTTTGTAAGAATGAAATTAGCTAATATACATGAAGTATATTTGTTTAACATATTACAAGAGCTACATAAGTGTTGCTTTAAAAAATAATTATTTTGATTCACTCTGAGTTAAGCAGATCACATCCAAATTTTGCAAAGGTAATTTTCTGTCATCTCATAAGTAATTCCAGAAATATGAATTAGCCTTACCTAATTCACAAATCTGAGATTAAAAAATGTATAATCAGAGCAAAATTGCTTATACTTGAAGGATAGAAATTAATTAAGACTAATATCAAGTTAATTGGTGTTGAATAGCATAGTTTGTTTCAGATTCATGAAACTGAGGGTCATTTAGAGCTTTCTTTTTTATGTTAACATTCTGGCATTTTGCATAACATAAAATAAAATCAGGGCTTTTAAAACATAAGCTAATGATAGCAATTGCATTTCTCGGCTGCACAAAAAGAGATCTGTGCATTTATTTCTAATTTTCAAGAAGAAATAAATTACAGGCAATACTAGAATATGAATTTAAATGCATAAAAATAAAGATAGAAACATCTCTTCAAAAGTTATTGCTTGTATCACATGGAAACATGTATATTTGGTAAGCATATATTTGCATGAGGTAGAGAAAATATCAAGCCAGATACATTGCAAAATAATAGAAGCAAAATGTATCAAAGGAACATAAAAAAGGAAATGAAAAAATTAATGACACATTCATTAACCATTCCCTGAAAATCTAGGTATCATCTTATTTTAAATTTACCTTCTTATAAATTCCTAAAACTATGAAACAAAACCATAGACCAGCTATGTGTTTTGCAAAGTAAAATAAAATTAATTACATTTGTGTAAGGTCATTATATCCTTCCAAATTTAAAGTTGAGAACCCTTTGTTTTACAATGCCTTATTTGTTTCTAATAATTTTCTGAAGTATCAAAATTTTATTTCTTATATGTTTTTAAATTTAGGAACTAGTTCTAGTTTACATCTTTCTGTTCCCCTACTTTATTTTAGCAATAAAAGGAAACATAACATGATCTTCCTTGCCAAATGCCTTGATTATGTGCTTTTATTTTCAAAACTTTCAACGATTGCCCTTCAAACTTGCACTTGCTTCAAGGTTGTTCTTAATGTTGAGTATTTGGTTCATGTCACAAGGGGAGTATATCTGTTTATAATAAAAGAAGTGAATATTGTTTTATCATGAAATTGAAGTAATTCAAAGGGAAATATTTAGTTCGGCTTTTTCTTAGTCATAAACTTTTTGCCAGTAGAACTATACATTTTAGATTTTAGATATGGAGAATTTGTCAGTAGACTATACATTTTAGATTTTAGATATGGATAAAATCTTTCAGACTTAACAATACAGTTTGTTTCCCTTATTCTTTTTTTAACCTAAGTACAACTTCTGCTTTGGTTTTTGCTATTATTATAGAATATTAATTATTCTAATGAGGTATGTTTCCTTTAAGAGATAATTATCATAGTTCAATACTTGGAATTTGAACAAACCGTGTATTTTGTATACATCAGATTAGCTAAAAAAATCCAGTTTATTTTCATTCTTCACAGTTTCTACCCTAAAGCAAACAGATCAGGTAATGGATAAAGAAATGTTATATTTAGAGTCCTGGATGCATAGTTCATCTTTTGCTAAATAAAGCAACTTTCATACCTTCTCTTTACTAGATAATGATACCTCAAGGAACATGGTTGAGTCTTTCCATCATCGTGATACCTCTTTTTTGAGGATGGTATAAGTGATGTTCACCAAAATTTATCTGAACAGTAATAGAGTGAGAATAATTCATATATTCTAAACTTTCCTCTCCAGATCCAAGTACCCAGCCCATTATTTCACATACCTAATAAATGTTTCATTAACAAGCACATCTAAAATCAACATGTCCAATGATGGACTCATGATCTTTCTTTTGAAACGTGCTGCTTCATCCACTTTTCTCCATGTAGTCATCTAGTTTCTCAAATCGAAAACCTAGAAGTCATCCATGGGAAACTTCCATTCATATCTAATAAAGAAATAAGTCCTATTGATTCTTTAATTAGCTCCCAAATCTCTCCACTAAATCTCATGCTTGACTGTCAATACCATGATAGTCACAGATACTACTGTTTCTCACTTTGAGTAGTAATATTACTCCTTTCTCCAATCCCAAATTAACTACTGGATCATTTTTCTTAAAATTGAAAATGCTTGCCACAGCGTTCATTGTACAACCTCTCTAGACTCATTTAATGCAATTTCCTCACAACAAGCACCAGATTCATGATCCTTTTTTAGTTGTTCCAAAGCTGTAAGCATTTCCTGACGCAGGACCTTACACATGATGTCTTTTCTTATAATCTCCCCTTTCTCTGCAGTCACCCTTTTCCCACATTTTATGACTTAACCATTATTCATTTATTAGCTTAAATTTCATTTGGTCAAAAATGGTTCTTATTTCTCTGATAATATAATCACTCCCAGTTTTTGATACTAAAGCACTCTGCTTGTTTCTTCTTATTAATCATTGGCATAATTACATGCTTAATATTTTCACCTCCACCTCCACTATACTCTGCATCCCATGAAGACAGAGATTAGCTCTATGAACATAGACTCATTTTTTTAAATATATTTTATTTTTAATTATTATAGGTACATAATAGTTGTATATATTTATAGTGTACATGTGGTGTTTTGATATCAGCATACAATGAATTAATCACATCAGGTAATTGAGGTATCCATCACCTCAGGCATTTATCGTTTCTTTGTGTTAGAAACATTCCAATTCTACTTTTTTAATTATTTTAAAGTATACCCTAACTTATTGTTGATTATAGTCACTTTGTTATGCTATCAAATATTGTTCATTCTAAGTATATTTTTGCACCCATTAACCATCCCCACTCTATCACCTGCCCCCCCACCCTTCCTAGCTTCTGGTAACCATAATTCTACTCTCTGTCTCCATGGGATCAATTGTTGTTAATATTTAGCTCCCACATATGAGTGAGGACATGTGAGATTTGTCTTTCCGTGCTTGGCTTATTTCACTTAACATAATGTTCTCTAGTTCCATCCATGTTGTTGCAAATGGCAGGATTTCATTCCTTTTTGTGGCTATATAACATTCCATTGTGTATATGTGCTACAATTTCTTTATCTATTTATCTGTTAGTGCACATTTGATTCCAAATCTTCACTATTGTGGATAGTGCTGCAATAAACCTGAGAGTGCAGATATCTTTTCAAAATACTGAATTCCCCTCTCTTAAATATATACCTAGCAGTGACATTCCTCGATTATATGGTAGTTCTATTTTTAGTTTTTTACTTAACCTCCATACTATTCTCCGTGGTAGTTGCACTAATTTACACTCCCATGACAGTGTCCAAGAGTTCTCCTTTCTCCACATCCTCCGAGCATTCATTATTGCCTGTCTTTTTAATAAAATCCATTTTAACGGGGTTGAGGTGATATCTTATTGTAGTTTTGATTTGCAGTTCTCTGGTGACTAATGATGAGCATTTTTTCATACACCTTTTGGCCATTTACATAGACTCATTTTGTTATATTCCCTTTCCAATAATACAAAAACAAAACCTACAAATGAATTTTTGGAGAGAGTTATATTAAATTCCAATATTAGCAAAATGACCACTGAGATCATTAATACTAAAATCTACAAGTAAGTCATATCTTCCCATTGATTTATTTTTAAAATATATTTCATGAAAATGTTAGTTTCATTCATAAAATTTATCGTTGGTAATTTCAGACAAATTGTCAACACTGCTTGCTAATCTGTTTTATCTGACTGATTCATTCTCCTTCACAATCATTTCAAACTGTCTCCATTCTCCATAAACTTTGGAAGAGTTGCCCTGTTATGCTTTATTATATGTCACCACATTACATTTATAATTTTACATTTATTTGTGGGGTTTTTTTGTTTTTTGTTTTTTTGAGACAGAATCTCACTCTGTTGCCCCGGCACTCAGCTAGAGTGCCGTGGCGTCAGCCTAGCTCACAGCAACCTGAAACTCCTGGGCTCAAGCGATCCTCCTGCCTCAGCCTCCTGAGTAGCTGGGACTACAGGCATGTGCCACCATGCCCGGCTAATTTTTTCTGTACTTTTCTATATTTTTAGTTGTCCGTATAATTTCTTTCTATTTTTAGTAGAGATGAGGTCTCGCTCTTTGTTTTTAAACCTACCTTTTCCAGTGATAAATAACAACCATGATTTTGCAGAAACATTTATATTCTGTTCTATAGAGCAATTGTAATGACATTGAAAGATTATTTTTGCCTTTTCAAAGTCTAAAAAAGTTTTTAAAGTATTAAAAATAAGTGTCAGTCATTTTATATGAAATAAATTGTAAACAACATTTTCCAAGTCTTTAAGTGATCATTTTCCTGTTAATTTTGCTCTACATTTTTCTGAAGTGATCTGATTATTGCTGTCTTCCTCAAGAAAAATATTAATAAATTTCATTAGTGATTTTAAACACATTAGTCTTTTTTTAAAAAAAATTCCCTTAAGTAATAATATTCCTTTTTTCAAATATTGTGCATTTATGTGTGTTTATTTTTATAATTAAACTATTTTCTCTTTTTCTTCTAAATAAATATTTCTTAAATTTCTTGATTATGCACTTTTTCAGTAATAATTTCTTAACTTTTTCTTTAATATCTATAAAATCCTTTGTTTTTTCTTATAAATTATATTTTTCGGCTAAATGCATCTACTTGAATGGCTAGTTTAATTTATATTTCATTCATTATTAATTATAAAACTATTTAGAGCTTTGAATTTATCTTAATTGTATCATTGACTACATAAATTGACTTTTGACTCTAATGCCCTTATTGTATTTATCTTGTATTTTGGAAAACACAGCTTTCATTTTCTTTTTGCACATGGAGTTATTTTTTATTTTTATTGACTTCTAAATCTTTGGTATATATTTTTGGTATTTATATCTATGTATTTTGAATTGCAGTAGAGTTATGTATTCCACACATTTATTTGTTCTGTTTTTGTTTTAATATGGAAAAATGTTTTCTTTCTGGCTTATTTCATGATCAACATAGCTAAAATAATATAGTATACTTTAATTTCTAATTTAGCTTTCAGATGAGATCGGGCGCCTTAAGGGTGGTATGGCTGTAGTAATTTAGCTTTCAGAAACATGATTCTTAAAAGTCAAAGCTCAATCTGTGAAATAGCTGTTTTAAGATTTTTAAATATTGTTTTTATTATGTTTCTCATCAGCTTTGTCTTTTATTTCAATACTGCAACTTGATATATAGAATAGTATGAAAGTTTCAACTTTAGTGTATAATACCTTAAATATTAATAAATACAGTCTTCTATATCAGTCAGTGTTGGAACAAGAAAGCAGAAGTACTGTCAGTATTGAAGAATAAAGAACATAGTATTGGCGGTGAAATCCAGAAACAGAACTTGGAAAGCCAGAGAATAGGCACTAATTAGCATCCCTGTAGCAGTGGCCCCCCTTGAGAAATCTGAGCTTCAGGGAATCTGGGATGTTGGGGATGTGGATTCCCCAGCAGCTGGGTGATGGGTATGGAAGGCAGTTGATACTAGGTCAGTGGTGGGCCTATTAGTCAGCAGTGTCAGCAGTTGGAAAGAGGACTCGGACTGGACTTGAATAGGGGGAGCAAGGACAAGCTGGAACCACCAGCACTTCTGAGTTGTCTCTCCCCTCATCTCACCACAACAACCTGCAGAGAGTAAAAGCTGGAACTTCATTTCTTCCTTCCACATCTCATGCAAATTTCTCTTTAAGCAATTTCTACTGTTTATCCATACCAGAAATTCTTAGAAACATAGCTTCAGCTGACATATGTACACAATTTAACACCACCATTGTCCACTTTTGAAAACTTGGCATTCATATGTCACTTTTTTAATCATATATTCCTTCTGAGTAAAGTGATAGAAAACCCATGTAACTGATCCTCATACTGTTAAAAACATGTTAACCTTCCCAAAGGGAATACAAAGAGGATGCATATCACTTTATCCATCTTTGAATAATATACAGTTTTTCTGAATCACAGCACCCTTTGAGATTGTAACTTAAATACTGAGATATTACTCAATTACTATTAACACATTTATGAATAGGGGGATGAGTGAAGAAAAACAATTGCTTATGTATAATGTACACATACACCTACATATACATACATGCCTACATACACACATATACTATATATAATTATGCTTTTCAGTATATACATATATCATGCACACATACATACATAGTATATATAAAATACATAAGTATACAAGGTGTGTAATATATAAATGTACATAGATATGCAATATATGGTATATACTTATACACATGTATTTGTATATCTGTATAGAAATATACACATATATTTGTGTTTGTGTGTACATATGTGTGTAAATATACACATATATATCTGTCAGCTTGGACCATACAAATAGAGAAAAGGACTGTGTAGTTATGAGTATTTCTTCCTTAAACTGAATATACACTTACACCCATACATATTTACATTTTACATCTATACCTAACACAGTCCTTTTATTCTGTAGCTACTCGTATGGTTTCAAGGTGGTATTTTCATCTTCCTTCTTACTATGTATATTTCATTTTCCTTTGCCCTTTTAGTTAGCTCAAGTTACCATAACAAAATACCATAGATTGGGTGGCTTAAACAATAGACATTTATTTCTCATAATTCTGGAAGCTAGGAGGATCAAAATCAGGATGCCTGCTGTTTTAGTTCCCACTGAGGGCTCTCTTCCTGTCTTGACAATGGCCGCCTTCTCTCTGTGTCTTCACATGCGGGAGAAAAAGCAATCTCAACCTTTTATCTCTTCCTCTTCTTATAAAGCCACTAATCCCATCACAAGTGCTCATGGTCCCATCTCATCTCCAGTTACCTCTCCAAAACCCCAGTCGTCAAATACCATCTCATTGGAGGTTAGGGTTCTAATATATGATGTTTTTGGAGGGGGCACAATTCAGTCCATAGCAGCTCTCATCAAGCATCTCAGCTAGTCATGGGTTCTTGCCTGGTGAAATGACCCAGACTTTTATTCTTGAACACCTTTTTATTTCTGAATGGTCCGCAACATTGCTAGTATTACCCTAATTGTATTGTTACATTTTTCCATTGCCTAATCACAGAACATGAAAATTCTAAGAGGTGCCCGAGAGTTACCCTCCATTCCAGATATATTCCTTTTTATTTCCATCATGTAGCACTAATACCAATACAATTTCCCCTTAATAATCAACGTAATCAGCTCCTTCTATGCATTTTGGTTCATTGGTACTAGCAGCACAATGTGACCAGTGGCAGTTTCATTTTCCAGTTTAATGAAAAGGTTATTGTGCCCCTCAGTGGAAATATTCCTCCCTTCAGAATTAAGACTCTTAGACTGGCAAAACTCAGAGTTGCAGTAATGACAAACAAAATTTTCACTGGAGGATAATTAGGGGCAATAAGGAGAGGAGCTGTTCACCTTTGCACATGACTCCTGCACTTGTTAATGCTGCCTATGAGAGGAACAGCACCACGTGTTTATCCCTTTTTCAGAACATAGTGCAGAATATATCATATGCTGAAAAGTGTTGTCTCAGCCCTACAATGTGTTACCACACAGTACCATAACTGTATCTTCAAAATGCCATTCCATTTGTCTATCATGTCAGCTGTTTCAAGGTGATGGCAACATGATAATCACTAAATTCCAAGGATGTGAGCCCATTGCCACACATTATTTCCTGAACTGTGAGATGCTGGTTTTAAGAGACACATTGTGAGCATGGAAGGGAAGTCTGTATCCAGAATAAATATCTATTCCTGTGAGCACCGCTCTGTATCTTCTGTTTTAAAATTGGTCCAATATATAAAACCTGTCACCAGTTAGCAAGCTCCCCCCTTTCAGGGATTCATGCTATATCAGGGGCCCAGTATTGATTTCTTTTGCTTGGAGTTTGCTCATTCAGTAATGTCTTTATACAGATAAGCTTTGGTGAGAGGAAATTCACATTGATAAGATCATATAACTGCATTCCAGCCACTCTGACAACTTTTCTTCACCGGCCCATTGGATAAGGTCAGAAGTAGCTAGAGAAGGAGACTGACTAACATCCACAGTAAAAGTCATTTTATCCACCTGATTGTTGGGATCTGCTGTGTAATGAGCTTCAGGGGACACAGGTTTCTTCATTCTGTTTACCCATTCAGAGTGGGCTATCCACATTCCACTTCTGCAGAATCTCTTGTTACCAATTTTCCAATTATGTTATTTCCAGATCCTTAACCCTTCATGCAAAATGTTAACCACTACCTATGAGTTAAAAAAAATCCATGTGTCTGTCCATCTCCTTCCAGGCAATCGTACAATCAGGTGTGATGCTGAAAGTCCCACCCCTCTGGGGAGATTTCCCGTTAACACTGTCCTTGAAGGCCATCTCTAAGTGGTGTTTTAATACTACAGCTTCTGCTGTTGATATTTCTAATTTTCAATCAAGATCTAAGAAAGTCTGATTTACTTATTTGAACAGGCCATGTATATTCAATTATTGGCTTTTGGGAAGTAACTACTTTATTATTCACTTTTTCTACTGTCTTTGTCAAGTTTTTTTTTTTTTTTTCATGTGATGACCACCTCCTAGTTTCTTTCTTTCCTTGGCATAAACGTCTTTATAAGGAGAGAGTTGCTTGAATTCTTCAAATTCATCTCTTTCTTTTGAACTACTGACTCTCTGAGCAGCCTTCATAGGGGGCAATTGTGTTAGTATTTACTTATTATTGGGAATCTGACAGCTGAGGTAGATTTTTGTTCATCAGTCTATGCCCCAGATATTATACAAGAGGTAAGTGTTTTGCATGTGTTCATAAATTTGTTACTCTAGTGTAATAGTGCCCTGCTTTCCAGGGAAAGCAGAGAGGAGATAGAGAAGAACACTTACATTTGCACCTCAGCATGGCCTGCACTTGCTTCCAGATCCACATTGTGAGCTCTGGGTGTCAGTGGGATTCCAATGGAAGTATGCTCCACTGTATACCTAAGAAATAGTATTTTACATTCAGGGAGGCTCAGTGAATTTAGGCCTACTTTGGTTTCACTTTGTACAATAAGTAGCTGAAAATCTTAAATACCTTTTACAAAGATATCTATTATCTTCTAAGTTCATTTCCCTGTTTTACTTATATTTCTTGGTTTATTCAATTATTCAATTATTTATTTGCACTTCGGTCATTTCATTTGGTGTTTCAGAGCTGAAAGAGTTCAACATAAGGGCTCAGATCACCATATTAAATGAAATATATATTTGCTCTTTGAACTCAACTAAAATTAGGGCATTCAATCCTGTTAACCTTCACCTGTCCTCATAGTCTGCCAATATCTGCTGTATGCTAATTCCATATGTGTACATTTTTATTTTACTTTAACATTTGATAAGCACCTTCTATATCATCAGTTAATTCATTGACAGTTATGTTAAATAGTGTAAAGGGACTGACATCTGAGGTTTGGTCTTCAAGGTATTTCAGAAAAACAAATTTGGAAAAAAGTATTTCATGGAAAAGAATTCTAAAAACCTAAGGAATAGAAGCAAATTTTTAATCATTATTTATTGTTATTCCTTGAATATAGTGGCTTTAAAAAACAAAATCAAAGTGAATTATAAATTTAAGAAGAAACTTTTATTGCAGTTTCAGTTTTCAAATGTCACACTGAGAAGGAAAAGAAAATCTAGGCCAGTATTACTAAACATATAGAGTACCATTTTTACAAACCAAGAAGTATGATGGTGATAAATAAATACCCATTGCTGTATTTCAATACTTCTCTATGCTTCTTTGGCTATAGGGTAAAAATATATGGCGAGCCTCCTATTTTGCCTAAGGACACAAAATTGTACAATAAATAGGAATTCAAATAAACCTCTGGTCTGAACAATTTAAATAGATGTTTATGTTTGGAAATAGAACACTTGTCATGTGCTTTGAAATCAAATAGACCTTGTGACATTAAAGAGGGTTAAAAGTAGTCAAGGGAGCTTTAAAATCTAATGGGTGAATAAATGGGGTGGAGAGAACAAGATTTTGGAAATGGAGATGGAAATCTGTGGAGTTCGTATTAAAGTAATGATTCCAGATGAAAGTAGTGGTTCATCTGCAAACAGCATGCAAACCAAAAATAATTTTAAGCAGGCTAAAAAGCTTTTTTATTTAAACTTTGAAATTGTGGCTTTCAGTTGTCCTCAGAATTTACTATAATGCAAATGCCATACTAGTACCATAGCATAAAGAGAGGAATCTCAAGGTGAGCTAAGAAATAATATACTCTTCCACCTTTAAAAAAGAATCACAAAGGATATGAAATAAATCCTACTTATTTGGAATGTGAGGGAAGGGGACTAGTGTATATTTCTGTGAAGTCAAACTTTACTTTCAGCTTTTGTACTCTATTTAAAGTGTAAATCATCATGCCTTTATTATTCCTAGAACTTGAATATCTCTGGACAAATGTAGTAGTATTGTTTGACAAAGTTTTCTAAAATACACCACTTTTTTCTTTGTCAATCTTAACACATAAAGACCATAAATACCCCCAAACAAAGAAAACACATTTGAAATTCATGAATTAAAAGGAAACAGATACTTGACATGTACACACACACACACACACACACGCACACACACACACAAGTTAAGCATGTGCATGTTTAGGTATATGTATACATGATATATGCATGTGTGTTTATGTGTCTGTGTGTATACATACGTATATTTGTTATAATGTATGCACATGTGCGTTTGTTATAAAATATTAAAAGGAACTTTTTGATGGCCTCTGGTTTGGCTAGTAGGGCTCAAAGCTGAAGATAAAAAAAACTAATTATATTCATATTCTGAAGTAATCCAGAAACAAGTGGAATCAAATCTTACCCGGTTATTGCTAATAGAATCTTTGGCCTTGTAAAATTTATAATGTTTTTTTCTGTGAAGGATTTCGTTTTCCTCAGTATAATTGTACTACTGCACCTGAACAGAGTTGCTCATAGAGATTGGGATGCTGCTTAAGAGAGGCATTCTTGTCCCTTCGTGTTGGACCCACTCCTTGCTGGGTATGTGCATAGTCAGCAATTTTCCTGTTCAGCTAGAGCTTTCCTAAGGAGAGAGGATGGTCGTGGGCAGGGCACAGGGAGAGCATGATAGAGGAGCAGCAGGTACTCCTCTATTTGACAGGGCTGGGATGGTTGAATTTCCTTTGTGTCTAGCGCTTACTTGGGAAGTTGACTGGGCTTGGTCAGTTTTGCCAGTTTCCCCCTCCCCATCCGGAAGGATTGCTCCAAAGAAAGAAACCCAAGCAAGAACCTCTGGAGAACTGAGAGGTGAAAAATGTTAAGTCCAGTTGGTTTCCCAAATCAGGGAACTCAGAAGCAAGAGGCCTTATACAGACTTTAAAGAATTCTCACACACATTCTACAAAAGGGCCAGCAGTTAGTTACACCAACAGTCAAGTTAGAGTTAGTTAGAGAAAAATCTTCAGCCTACTGTTAAGAAAAATTTGTATTTTTTTCAGCTCGTCTTCTTAGCCTCATGGTGAAGTAGTAGGAGTTAGCAGAGGACAATGGAGAAAGACACAGAAGGACAGAATCTACTCCCACTTACCTCTTGGTCCCCTTGATCTGTCCTGAGATGGTGGATGGGGAGAGGTCTAAGTCAGAAATGAAATTGGGTTAGTAAACTGGAAGGACTAGATTTTATTAACTGAAAGCAACCTCTAAATTATAGAATCTCACCAAAGTAACAGCCCACTTTATAGATAAATATAAATTTATATACAGTAGCAAATAGGGAATGATATTTGTTGTATAAAGATGGAGAAGTTAGGCCAACAAAGGAAAAACAGGGACCATTTTTTTTTTAGTTATTGTGCTAGAGGCACTTTTTAAAAATGTATTACCTGCATGTACAACCTGTCAGTCATGTAGAGGAATTACTCTGTTTAAAGAGTTGCTGCTTTAAAATAGCTAAAGTAATATATCTGGGAGTTTATAAAATGATATTCAAATTTGAAGCTTGTAATACAAACCAAGGAAAGCTAAATGTTGGCATAATACTAAATTGTGTCTTATGGACTAATTTTTCACAAATACACCCATTGCTGTAAATGTAGGACTTGCATGTGCTTGTGCTTATATACTACAATACATTAACATACACACATAACACTATGTTTAGCATTTGGGAAAAAATGTTGTGTATAATCAAATGATATTGAGCTAAATAGATGTACTTTTTACATTGTAAAGCACACCAAATGTTGTAAAAAGGAAATAAGTAGGTATTTATCATTAGTGCAATATTAATGTAATAACATGTTTTGTTAAATCCTACAAAATATCAACATGCACTGTTATTGTATTGTTTTGTATTATTTATTGCTGAGACCAAATCAGAGGAAAAACTTGATTCTGATATATTTTTCCCATTTGATGATTCTTCACATGTCAACTACTGTGATATTTTATTGTTATATATTTCATTCTGGAAAATACATGACTATGGCTTGGGCAGTACTTGGTACCACCCTCCCAAAGGAGATGCTTTAATTAAGTAGAACTGGATGGAATTAGATAAGAGCTACAATTTTGAGAGAAATGTTCTATTCTGTTCTTTCCTCCAGCACTTTCCTGTAAGTTGTTTCTAATCTCTGTATTTAGAGTTATGAACAGAGAAACATTAAGCTAAAATAAGAAGAATAGTAGCGATAATGTTTGTCATCTTCCTGGATGATATGTCCTGTGTCTCTCCTTGTTCTCCTCCTTAGGGCTTTGAAAGAAACTCAGGTGGCTGTGGAGGGAGTGAAGAAATAAAGATAAGAAAATAAGATTAAAGTATTTCTAGAAATAATGTGGTGGTGTTTTGAATAAGTCTGTAAATAATGAGTGCCTTACAAATGAATGAATATTTAATGTTTGTAAAGAAAGTAAAATTATCTTATCTTGGACTGCTGTAGGAAATGTTAACTTCTAATAGATATTGTTAAAAATATCATTAGCCATGAATGTGGGAGCTTTTTGTTTTGTCTTATTGCCAGTAAACACGGGACTAGAAACTATATTCTTTATTTTAAGAATAGCAAAAGGAAAGCAATATTAAAAATACTGTAGTCTCTTCCCCCGCACCCCCACCCCCTTAGGGGAGCCAGGCTATTGGAGATTATCATTTTTTTGTTGTTTGTGGTTTTCTGTATCTTCAGATTTCAATGGGGAATATCATGTTTTTGCTGTTTGTATTTTTCTGTGTCTTCAGGTTTTAATATTTAACTGTACCTGCCGCCTATAAATATCTTTGGTGGTCCCAGTTAGTCCATTCTATGTATTACTTAACAGAGTTTTAATTTTATAAATTAGTCAGAATGTTGCATGTTTTCCTAATTTCCATGATCTCAAGACAGTTCTATCAATGACAACTTTCTCCCCCTTTTCACTATATAAGTAAAAGAATTCTCAGGATGGAAAACAAAATGAATAAATTTACTGAGTATTTGAGCAGATAGGATGTCTTAGCCAAGTTTCCTTTGACTTTAAGAATATTTTTTTTTAATTTCAGCTTATAAGTGGGGACTTCTTCATGAAAGAGGAAATT
Organism: Lemur catta; assembly: GCF_020740605.2. Classification (NCBI taxonomy): domain Eukaryota; kingdom Metazoa; phylum Chordata; class Mammalia; order Primates; family Lemuridae; genus Lemur; species Lemur catta. Next base: position 50,933,624 of record NC_059128.1, on the reverse strand, counting down.
ATTTCAAATATATCAATATTTTTTTGGCATTAAGCAACATGTATTTCATTCTTTTTTTTTTTTTTTTTTTTTGAGACAGAGTCTCACTCTGTTGCCCAGGCTAGAGTGCCATGGCATCAGCCTAGCTCACAGCAACCTCAAACTCCTGGGCTTAAGCGATCCTCCTGCCTCAGCCTCCCGAGTAGCTGGGACTACAGGCATGCGCCACCATGCCCAGCTAATTTTTTCTATATATATATTTTTAGCTGTCCATATAGTTTCTTTCTGTTTTTAGTAGAGACGGGGTCTCGCTCTTGCTCAGGCTGGTCTCCAACTCCTGAGCGCAAACAATCCGCCCGCCTCGGCCTCTGAAGTGCTAGGATTACAGGCTTGAGCCACCGCGCTGGCCATGTATTTGATTCTTAAGATCATGTAATAACAATAATTTCAATAGCAATGACTGCTTGATCTGTATAGTATCTCTCTATTTTTACATTTCCCTATGATATTTATTAGCAGTCCTTACAACCTGGTAGCAACTATCGTATTTTTCCCCTGGTGGTGCTGTACCGTGGGTTCTATACAAGCAAGCTCAGATATTTTCTCACAGTATATGCATTCTGGGAGGAAAAACCACATGTTCAGTCTGAATATGAACCAAATTGTTTTCTTTACAATAACAATAGCTGTAAAATTTGTGCAAAAGAAATAGTTCAACTCAGCAAAGCTGTTTTTGTGGAAGGACTTTGAAAACGATCAGCTTTTTCTTCCTGATCTAAATGCCTTGTGAACCTATTGCTATAGCCTTGCTGAGGTCTTTCGATTGAACTCCCCTGGCTTCAGCTAATTCAATTCCTAACCAGTAGGTACTGCTAAAGCATGCTGTGTGCACATATTCATAGCTTTGATAGTACAGAGGGGAACAGCCATAGAATCACCAAATCAAGACAAGCATGCTGTTTTTGCTATAAATAGTCACAGTATCCTGGCATTCTGTTACTTCTTAATTCTTCCTCTCTTTCATTCATCCATATAATCCCAATCTGTAATTTTAATTTCATGACTATTTGGAAGGGTAATTTGGGCATGTGCATTAACTATGGAAGGCAACTTGGAAAGGTGAATTAATTATAGAAGATCAATCTTGGTAGACAGAAATATCTGGTAACCTATTTATTGATCCACAATGTCAGGAAAGATGTAGAAAAAATGGATCAGTCTGGTAGGCTGATTGCATAACCTTAAAAAAGTTACTAAATATTTATATGATTTTTTTCTTACCAGTATAAAAGTGTGTTACTAAGGAATTAAAGCAGCAAATATGTAGATTAATGAATAAATATCTCTAAATGTGTTTGTTCTTTTATAAAATAAATCATTATGAATACTATTATTGAAATTTATTTTGTGATTATTTTCAAAGAAGCTATTCCTGAAGGACATTTAGGCAATGATACCATGGAATGACTTCTGTTATTATTTAATCAAATCTATTAAATATTTTAGCATAATTATATGCACAAAACATCAAAATTACAGATGAAGAATCTAAAATATTTTATTGATGCTTAAGTGCGATTTAAAATAGACTTTAATAATTATAAAAACTCTAGTATAGCTTTCCCAGGCATAAGTATTTTCTGTATGTATCAATAATGAATATCCTTTTTCCCCTCATCCCTTAAGTAGGGAAAGTTGTAACCTTGCCATTATATTATTTTATAGGCCAGCTGAGAGCCAAAAGAACCATATCCCTCAGAGGGCTGAGAGGCAATTCTAAGTGAACAACATTGTTCTTTAATTTTTATACAATTGTCTCTTGTTGATATTAAATGTTTTAATAATGTGGGATCTATTTGTTGTACAAAGACTGAGATATAATTATTTTTGGATTTAATTACAACATGAATCTACTCAGTCATGATAACCATTTTGTTTTTATTTTTTGTCATACACAGAGAATAAATGTATGTACTATGTAAGTTAGTAGTCAGATTTTGAATTTTATTCAAAAATGTTAGTATTCAAAAGATCTGTATGTATTCCAGAACATACTAGTAATAATAGTGCACCTGTAGCAATGTGGGCATAAAAAAAATTTTTGCCACAATAGCAAATATATAACTATATAAGTAATACACAGATATTATGTAATAAATAAATACAGAAACTACAAATAAATTAATGACTCTATTATAACATTTTGATATTTTTTACAGGCAAGTATAGAAAGTATGTAAGGATGGTATCCCCTTACTGTCCTAATAAGAAAACCTGAACATGAAAAGGGAATTCCTAGAATCATACTTTATATAACAGAGAAGTAAAATGGTTTCATCGGGTGGGGACAGCTTGTTCTAAAGTTAGGTCTTTGGAGAAACATTGCCTTGTTTTTCCCTTCCAGGAAGTTCATAAATCTCACTGATTTAAGTGTGTTTGTATGTGTATGTCTTGCATACATATGTACATATGGTATTTGATGGTTTGTGCTATTTTGTGTCTAGTTTTTTCTACTCAATGAAATATTTTAGACATTCATTCATGCTTTATGTGTACCAATAATTTATTAGTTTTATATCTGTGTAGTATTCCATTGTTTGAATATAATTTCGTGCTGGTTCTGCATGTTTTTTACCAGTTTGGGGCTATTATGAATAAAGCTGCCTTGAATATTCTTATGTAAGTATTTTTGTAGATTTATGCACTAATTTCTCATGAGTATACAAAGTGTGTATACTCTGATTATAGAGTAAATGTATATGCTGGACTGACCTCATATTAGCCCACTGGGTGCTTGTTAAAGTTTTAGGTATTTTATTTCTGATTTTTAAATGTAGACATTATTAAAAATTAAATATATAAATGTATACTTAAATAAATTATATTAAAACCAAAGTGAATAAATTTTTAAAATTCATTATATCATAATTACTATTTTACTGTTATCTCTGATATTGAGGTTATTTATGTCTTTTATATCTGTATGGTGGAAATGTTGTATAAAGATGTGCTAGAGTATATTTTTCCCCAGCTCTCCATAGGATGATGTGAATGGAGAACAACCAATACAAAATCAGGCATGGTGGGACTACTTATATATAGCACAGAATTTGATACAAATAAGAGCTAGATTTGTTGTTTTTAGCTTGTCCAGACTTAAGAAAATGATGGATAAAATGTTACACATGGAAGTTAAACTTAAAAGTGTGTCACATTTGACATGAATATTTTAAACCTTGAACAAATACTCTTGCAGTATTCAAAACTGTTATCTGAGTCAAAAGATCGGTTGTGCGCACCATTGATGAAACAGTGGCTTGCATCTTTGTTTTACTTTTGTCTTGCTGGTGAATATAAACAAAAATATCAACAAATAGTTATATCAGAATTACATGTATTGACTAATTACAACCATAGTTTGGCTGCAGATATTTAAAAAGTATGCTGTTAAAATATATTGATTGTGTATAATTTACAAATAAAATTGTCAATTTTATTATTTCTACATAGAGTGGTACACATCCATTATATCAGTAACACTGATTATAAATATACACATGCACTAAGTGTTAAATACACATACACATTTATTTTTCAGAGTTGGTTGTTAAATATTCCCCCACAGCACAACACTCTAAAATATCAGTAATTAAAAACTAACTGGGAAAAGGCTTTTTAAAGTGGATATATAATATTTTGTTACCATGAGGACTGTATAAATGATTTAATATCTCCATGACTTCTCTAACATTTTATATTGTCAGTGCTTTAACATTGTAGTCATTTTAGGGGTTTTGGCACGTTAACCTGACTTTAAGCACATTAACTATGATTTCCAACATTTCATGATATAAATTATGTTGAATACCTATCTATATGTTATTGACAATTTGATATCTCTTCTGGTGAAATATATTTATTCACAGCCTATGCCCAAATATTTTTTCTTTTTTAATTGATTTTTATAGATTCTTTATATATTATGGATATGATTTATTTTTAGATATATATTATGAATATTTCTTCCCAGCTATAGCTTGCTGAAAGCTTTCTTAATGATCTTTCATAAGAGGAACTTTTAATTATAGCAAAATTTTATTTATCAGTTATTAATAGTTAACAGTTACTGCCTTTTTATGTCCTGTTTATACTTTTGCCTACCCCTCGATCATAAAAACAGCCTCGTATGTTTTCTTCTAGAAGCTGTAGATGCTTCACATTTAGTCAATTATACACTTTAAATCAGTCTTTATGTATATTGTACATAGCAGTCAAGATAAATTTTTTTTCTTTTGGTGTAGAAAATGTCTATTTATTTGGTTCTTAGTATATTTCTTGTAAGTCACATTATTTTTTGTTCTTCCTTTTTTTTATTTCAGCATATTAAGGGGGTACAAATGTTTAGGTTACATATATTGCCTTTGCCCCACCTGAGTCAGAGCTTCAAGAGTGTCCATCCCCCAGACAGTGCACACTGCACCTATGCAGTGTGAATATACCCATCCCCTCCTCCCTCGTCTCACCTGACTGACACCTTATAAATGCTACTACTATATGTGCACTTAAGTGTTGGTCAGTTAAGTCAGTTAATACCAATTTGATGGTGAGGACATGTGGTGCTTGTTTTTCCATCCTCACTTAGTAGAATGGGCTCCAGCTCTATCCAGGATAATACAAGAGGTGCTAGATCACTGTTGTTTTGGGTGGCTGAGTAGAACTCCATGGTATACATGTACCACATTTTATTAATCTAGTCATGTATTAATGGGCACTTGGGTTGTTTCCACATCTTTGCAATTGTGAATTGTACTGCTATAAACATTCTAGTGCAGATGTCTTTTTTATAGAATGTTTTTGTTCCTTTGGGTAGATGCCGAGTAATGGAATTGCTGGCTCAAATGGTAGTTCTACTTGTAGCTCTTGGAGGTATCTCCATATTACTTTCCACAGAGGTTGCACTAGTTTGCAGTCCCATCAGCAGTGTATAAGTGTTCCTATCTCTCCACATCCACGCCAACATTTATTGTTTTGGGACTTTTTGATAAAAGCCATTCTCACTGGAGATAAGTGATATCTCATTGTGGTTTTGATTTGCATTTCCCTAATGATTAGAGATGCTGAGCATTTTTTTCATATGTTTGTTGGCCATTAGTCTGTCTTCTTTTGACAAGTTTCTGTTCGTGTCCTTTGCCCACCTTTTGATAGAGTTGTTCGATTTCTTCTTGCTGATTTTCCACATGGAGAAGACTGAAACAGGATCCACACCTATCACCTCTCACAAAAATCAACTCACAGTGGATAACAGACTTAAACCTAAGGCATGAAATGATAAGAATTACAGAAGAAAATGTTGGAAAAACACTTATAGACATTGGCCTAGGGAAATAATTTATGAAGAGGATCCCAAAGGCAATCACAGCAACAACAAAAATAAATAAATGGGACCTAATCAAATTAAAAAGCTGCTCCACAGCCAAGGAAACTATCACAAGAGCAAACAGACAACCTACAGAATGGAAAAAATATTCGCATGCTACACATCCAATAAAGGGCTGATAACTAAAATCTATATAGAACTCAGGAAAATCAGCAAGAATATATCAAGATTCATTTTGACCCTAAGAATACACTCTTGTCCCAGCATCATTACTGAAAAGAACTTCCCTCTCTCCATTAAATTGTATTGGCACTTTTTTGCCTATACATATTTATTTTTGGATTTGTTTATTTGTTTACTTATTTTTATATCATTAATATGATCTTCTCTGCTTGTAATTTATCTTCCATTGCTACCGATCAGTCGGGGACATAGCGGGACAAGTCAGATATTTATATAATTTACTAAAATAAATTTAGATACATCAAAGACATAACTGTCAATACAAAGTGCAACTATGTCTGAATATAGAAGTCCATGTATGTGATCACCTCATGAGCATGAATTCCATAAACCTGAAAGAAATGGAATGAATTACAAAGGTAAGTTGTCACAGATAAACTCACACATGTTCAGAAAGAAATAACAACATGGAAAATCAGATATGGAAATATTTGCAACAGTGCACATTAAGATAAAATCTTAATTGTCTGTTATACAAATAGCTTCTGCAAAGTAAGAAAAGCACACTAAGGGCCCTATAATAGCTAAAAGAACAATGGAGGTGAATAGATACTTCATCCAAGAGGAAAAACAGATGTCATGAAAAATTTTGGCCATGTTAATTATTAGAGAAATGCAAAGTATAACAATGTCACAATTCAACTCTCAAATTAGTGAATATTTTAAAATATATAAATATATCAGTGTTTTTGAATTTGTGATAAAATGAGCATTCTTCTCATAAGCTCATAATTTAAAAGTCATTAGCAACATTTCAAAAGACATACCAGTATCACATCCTTTACTGCCCCTGATTGCCATATGGACGTAATCATAATATGCTGGCAGTTTAGCTCTCTGTAAAAAGTACAGCCTTGATTTGTAGCATTCACTGATGTTTATGGTGTTAGTACTCCTATCATGGCCACTTTCAAGCTACTAATAGTTTTGCAATACACTCACAGAATTTCACAGTTATCCCTTGCAAGCTAATACAAGCCAGAACAAGGATTCTACTGCATATAATCTTTTTTTCCTTGTAATTTGTAAATACCTGTAAATTTTAAAATAAGAGATTAAATTAGAAATCTTTAAGGTATAATTATTTTGAGAAGAAATGGATTGAAATATTGTTTATTTTCTACATTTAAAAATGTATCATTAAAAGCCTCCAGCTTTATGAAAGCCAACTTATAAATAAGTATTAAATCTAAAAACATGCTCATATTTTAAAAAATAAATTCCACTTTTTAGATATTATCCTAAGAAAAATGGATAGGCATAAATATATCTAGTGTTAGACTCTTTGAAGTATTACATTTTTTAACAAACTGTTGGGGAAAATATGAATAGATAATCAGTATTGTAGTCCAATTACAGTTAAGCTAGAATATGGATTAATGAGCTTCCATTATACATAATATTTTAAAATACTAATTAAAGGGCATGATAAAATTATTGCAGTACACATATTGGAAAAGGCGGCCACCAAACAGCATGTAGAGTCTTTTATTATAAAGTATTTTATGCATTTAACTTATTATGTCTGCATTTATTGTCTTATTCATATATATTTATATGATATATATATATTACATATGGATGCAATGTGTATGATATATAGTATATATACATATATTTGCATATTTTACATGTTGTAGCTTAACAAAAGCATTCATCATGTGTAAGGTTTATAATTTATTTTTTCTTCTTTTTCTCTATTTTCTCAATATTCTACATCTCTTTGTAACTTGTGTGATTCTACATTGGATGTCTATTTTTGACATATAGTAGTGTCAAGAAAGGATCTATTTCTATTTGAGCATATTATACAGTGTAGTTTTAAATTCCAAGGTTATTGTGTGCAACTAGTAACCAATATTACTTTTGTAAGTCTTACCAATGAAGAAAAGTTGGAAATATCAAAGAGTAATAGTATTAAAACAGCTCATATGTTCATATATATAGTTAACTACTGTTAGTTCATGCATTCTTATATAAAACCAAGTATTCTGGCCTCTTATTGCCAGCCACTTCTGCAAATTACTATTGATTAGGTAATGAACAAGAGAGACATTGTCTCTGCATTTTGGAGCAAAAACTAATAGGAGAGTTTGAATCTCAAGGGTATAACATTTATTAAAGGATTTGTTTCAGGAGGATAACCAATACTATTTGGAAGACAGCCGAGAACCACTTCTATAACTGTTATAAAATTAGAAAGTTGTAAGGATGACCATGTGTCTCAATTGCATGGCAGACATTGTTTACTGGCTATGAAATTATGCAATCTTGAAATCTAGCATGCTCCAAACTATATCCATACACTGCTAGTGGGTGTACAAACTGGTACAACAATGTTGAAAAACTATTTTCAGTGTTTAGAAAGATGTATATGTCATTTTATGATACAAACACACTTTCCCATCTACCAATTTCACTGTGAAATATAAACTCAGCAAATGTTTGTACATATTCACAAAAAGAGATTCTAATAATGGCCATAATAGCATTATTTGAAGTCATCAAAAAAGAGAAAAATGTCCAGCAACAATATAATACATAAATAAATTGTACTATATCCATATAATATAATACTATATAGCAATAAGAATGAAACAAAATACCATGGATGAAGCTCACAAACATAACATTGAGGGAAAGAGGTGACACACAAAAGAATACATACTGTATAATTCCACATATAAAAAATTCAAAACCTGTCAAAAATTATTTATGCTAGAAGTCAAAATATTGGTATAAATGGAAGGAGTGGTATTCTATTTCTTGATCTGGATGGAGGTCACATGAATATGTGTATGTGGATATTTATCAAGTAGCACCTCATGTTTTCTTCACTTTGCTATGTATGTGTTTCTGTAGGTCCAAAGTCTGCTATAGGTCTCACTTAGCTAAAATCAAGATGTCAGCAAAGTTGTGTTCTTTTTGCAGGATTTAGGGAAGGATCCATTGCCTGTTCATTCTGATTGTTGGCAAAAATCAGTTTTTTGAGTGTGTGTAACTATGGTCCCCATTTCCCTGTTGGTTGTCAAGTGTGGGCTTTTTTCAGCTTCTCATGTCACTCCCATTCTTGGCTTATTAGAGCCTTCTTCCTTCGACTTCAAAGCTAGCAACTATGGGTCATATCTCTCTTGTGCTTTCAATCTGTCCTGCCTCTTCCCGTTAAGTTACACCTCCCTCTGGTCTATCCTTCTGCCTTTCACTTTCACTTAAGTGATTGTATTGGGTTTACTCAGTTAAGTCAAATATAGTCTTCCTACTTTAAAGTCTGTAACTTTGCCGTCATCTGCAAAGATCATTTCACTGTGTAAAGTATCACATTCATGGATTCCAGGGGCTAGGGGTTGGGCATCTTTGGGTTTGACATTATTCTGCCTACTATACAAATTAAACTTCAAATTTAAAAAAATTCCAAAAAAATATTTTTAAAAACATATTCAGGCAGGAATAATTCCAGAGTAATCATTAGAGCCTTCTTTGAGGCCCATACTGTTTTCCCTCCCAGTCCCTGAGATTGATAAACTACCTGAGATCTTTCAAGATTTCTGTTAAAAGTGAGTCTTGGACCGGGCGCGGTGGCTCATGCCTGTAATCATAGCACTCTGGGAGGCCGAGGCGGATGGATCGCTCAAGGTCAGGAGTTCGAGACCAGCCTCAGCAAGAGCGAGACCCTGTCTCTACTAAAAATAGAAAGAAATTATCTGGCCAACTAAAATATATACAGAAAAAATTAGCGGGGCATGGTGGCACATGCCTGTAGTCCCAGCTACTCGGGAGGCTGAGGCAGTAGGATCGCTTAAGCCCAGGGTTTGAGGTTGCTGTGAGCTAGGCTGACGCCACGGTACTCACTCTAGCCCGTGAAACAGAGAGAGACTCTGTCTCAAAAAAAAAAAAAAAAAAGTGAGTTTGTATTTCTTTAAATGTGTTTAATTAAGCTGCAGATATCCTAACAATATCTTCCCTCATAGAGAATAATAGTATATATTAATATAGAAAGGCTCTGAGATATTATACAGTAAAGAAATTTACTTACCTGTATTAGCCCAATGTTCCTCAAATATACTTGAATATGAAACTTAAAAAAAGTGTATCATATAAAAGCTCTCAATGTCACTCATAAGGTTGGTTTCTCTTTGATTTTGATATTGAACATAACTCCTTAATATTTTTCAAATTAATTCTCATATCTCCATTGTCATTACCTTGCTTTCTCCTGCTTTATTAAAATAGTACTATTGATTGTGCTCTCATTCTATTTTAATTGTTTTATATGTGTTATTTTTTTCAGGGTTATTACCCCTGTTTCAGATGAGAAAATCAAGGTGAAGTGATGTTCCCAAATTTCCATAGCTGGTAATTGGCAGAATGTCTTAACTCATCTCCAGGTCTTCGTTTTTACCATCCCCAAACCATCTTCCATTTTATGATGAAATTTGCTTTCTAAATCACAAATTTGACTATCTTAAAACATTTCAAAAGATCCTAATTACCTATAATATAGCACCAGATTTGCTGAGTGTGGTAAGAAAGACCCTTCCCAGACTGCTCCAGACAAGCACAGGTGTACCTCTTTGTGAGCATCCTCACTCACCTGCTTCTTCACACCTCCTTGTCTTTCTGCATGTTCTACTCTCTCTATTCCAAGTTATAAACTACTTATTTTTAAGAACCACCTCAAATATCACCATCTCTGTGAGGATTTCCCCATCTCCTCTAGGTAGAATCATGTGCTCTTGCCCCTGTGCAGTGGTTTAGTGAACGTTTGTTTTGTGAATTTAGTGTGTAGGCTCAAAGAAAAGTAGTATTTTAAAATTTTACAATTGTTCCGCATCCATGCTCCTCTGCTAATTTCTAAATTATCTTATTTATTTACCACTAAGTGAACACTATATTCTGTTTACTTAATGGGTTTGATAAATTTTCATAGAGTGATTAGTCAACTTTGTTAAAACTTTACTATATAAAAACTGATACTTAATTTATCATACCAAATTTTCGGTTATGTTCATGACATACCTCCACTACTTCCCAATATGAGATGGTGAGCTTTTCATGGGTAAAGGCAGAAACAATGACTTACTTATATTTTGTTCTTTGGCTCCAAGTACTATTTCTGACACACACGTAATATGCACTCATTAAAGATATGACTAATGGGTGGTGAATAAAAGTGATGGGTTAGAATGAAGATAACATTGATGTGCTGAGTAAATAAATCCAGTCACATAAATCTGCTTCAGACCTAAATGAATTGTTTGAAGAACTTTTGCATCTAAGAAATATAGTCACTTTCAGAAAATCTGCATTTAAGGGCCAGTATTAAGTCCTCTCACTTATTATTACGACCAGGATATTAACATATCTCAGAGCTGTGGATGTTATGGGATTATGTCCCACACCAATCCATTTATTCTCATTAAAGTAAGAACAAAAAGAGAAGTAGAGTTAAACAGCACATTAAAAGGAATAACATTTAATTTCTCTGTGATATAGCTGATATTTTCTTTATTTACTGAATTAATTTCAGTGAGCAATTTCAATTTTATTATATTCAATCACCTGAGTCTGCTATAGGACCATCAGCTGGCCATTATTTTTACAGTACACTATTAAGGAATAATCCTTTGTTTCATGCACAGCAGCCTGTCCATACCAGAGACTACTTGCTGAAATTTATAATTTTCAAAAACAATTTATAACTCTGTTATTCCTTAAGTGCAATTTTAGTATTTTGAGAAAAGTGTTACTAAGGAGTTACTAGATGGCAACATGGAACATGTCCTTGCAGTAAACGAGTGAGTGGGAAAAGTATCCATCATTTTTGCCAATAGATTTAGTAATAATGAATACATTATTGGAAGTTATGTATCATAATATCATAAGAACATGCTTTTTTTGCTCAAATACAGTTAGTATTAATGTAATTTTAAAAAGATGAGCTATTTTATTGGCAACAATATTGTAGTACACCATGTTTACTAATCCAAGAAAAAGTCATAATAATGCATACTACTACTGTACCTACTGCCTATAATTAAACCATGAAAATTGGCACCTGGATGCAAATGTTGTCTATATATTTTGTGTAAAACAATGAAACTAGAAAACCATTCTTATCAAAGACCTTTACGATACTAACATATGACTTACATTCTGGAAACTTACTACTCAGTTTACATGGAAAGTTTTTTCAATATGATTATTGCAGTTATACTGATTCTAAAGATAATTTTCACTTCAAATATAAAAGCTAAAAAGTAAAAAACTGGGATTTTTATGTAACATATGATGTTTAGATTTTTGCGTAAAATGCTTATGCAGATCCCCCAATATGGAAACATAATTTTGTGAAGAATTAGAAACATTTCCAAAGGTACTTTTTTACATAAATGAATTTAAATTAAACAGGTACATCTGTTTAACATGGAAACTTATGGTGTTTTTTTTTCCTTTCATTTTCTGAAGCTGTTCATAACAAGGGTTATTTAATAAAAATATTATAAATGCAATTTTTAGTTTAATTTTCATAAACAGATTGGCTCGCTTAAAGTACCAAACACCATAGCAAAGTTGATTTAAAAACATCAATTTACATTACACACACAGAGTATTAGAATTGCATGTTTCCGTCCAAGCATTTGACACTCTCAGGGCTTTCTCCATAACTATTATAATAATCCAGAATTAATGGGTCTGTGGCACTTGAGAAAAGTCCAAAATTGGGATGTTTTATTAATGATCAAATTTTAACATAACAGCCATACCTCACTTGATCTGTGTGCTGTGCCAGTGGCCTTGCTGTAAGTTAATTCAGGGAAAAGAAGAGAATCTTGGTGGAAGCCATAACATCCTTTCTTTACAGCTTAGTTCCCACTGCATTTTCTTTTTTAGTGCAAATTATGGCTATATGTCTACTCTTCTAAATTTCTATTTAAAAGAAGACTGAAAAGAATGTATTAATTATGATCAAAACCAATGTCATAATAGCATTCATGAATTGACTATCTCCCAATTTGAGAATGAGAATGGTTTCAATAAATATTTTTTTAAAATTACAAAGTTTTCAAATAAATTTCTTGCTATGTGTGAGAGAAGAAGGCTTATTTTATTTGTTAATCCGTATAACAAGTACTGCCATAGAACTAATTGTCCTCAGCTTTATTCTGGTAGAATAAACTGGAGCTCTAGACAGTTCATAGGAAATTAAGCAATTTCAATCAAAAGATGATGGGGTACTAGTCTAGGAAGGTGACAATAGAGATAAAGATAAGTGTGTGGATTTAGGATATATTTGGCTATGGAATGATAGGATTTATGAAAGGATTGGATGTTGGGGTATGAGAAAGGTAATAACACAGCAGTGACTCTTAAATAAACATTTTAGCACCTGAGATGAGAAATAGGAATTGTGGGGAGTAGCTTCCTTTGGTTACATAGCTCTTTCATTTTGGTTATGTTATATTTGAGATACTTATTAAACATCCAAATATGGATGTCAAGAAGCAGATAGACATAACGGTCTGGAACTCAGATGGGAGCTCAGGACAAGAGATATATTTGGAGGAAATAATACCATTATAGAAATTATTTAAAATTATGGAGAATGGTAAAGTTACTTTGGGTAAGAATGTAGATAATGAAGAATAAAAACTCAAATATTGGATTCTGAAGAAACAACAATGTTTATATGCCAGGTAGAGGAATAGGTAACTGAGGAGAGTGATGACAGTAGTAAGAACAAGAATAATAGCACACCTATAAATGATTTTGTCCTTATTCTGAACCAATCAATATTATAAGCATTTCACACTATTTTAGAAGACTCATTTTCCTCGTGACAGCCTTATGTTGTGTGCATGAGGGGAAGCTACAGGCACAAAAGAGTAAAATGCCTTGACTAAGATGAAGAGTTTTTTGTTTGTTTGTTTGTTTGTTTAGTAAGAAGGCACTAGAACACGTTTGTGTATTATCAGAAATGACCTCATAGAGAGAATGAGAAATTGCTGGTATAGGAAAGAAGGAGAATTAACCATTAAAGTTAGGCCCTTGAGAATGTAGAAGGAAAGAAAATCCAGAATTCAGTATGCAAGAAAAGAAGTTTGTCTTTGAGGAAATTAGTGTAATTGGAAGGAAGAAAATAATGAGTAAATGTACAATATGAGTATATTGTGAATGTGTAATTTGTATGCAGGAGGATGAAGAATTCCTCTTTGATTGCTTCTCTTTATCATTGTTGTTGCTGGTGTTTTTAAGGGGCATATCAAAGGGTATTGATTTGTAAAGGGAGCCTGATTATTTTGTAGGTTTTACACTCAATGCCCTTACAAATACACATCTCCAGTCGATAAAACAAGTGCTTTATAAGTAGCATGCACTCACATGTATCTATGGCATAAATTGTGCACAGGGCCCTTGATTCTAGAAAGCAGGATAAGAAATGAATTAGTTAAATGTTCCAGGTAAAAGACAGATAAAAGTCCATCAAAGTTCAAAAAAGTCTGCATTAAAACCCAGTGATCTTGAAAGGTTTCATAGAGGAAATCATATTTTAGCTGATACTCTTAGAATGAATAGGATTTTCATGGGCAAAATTTTGAGGAAAGGGTGTTACAGAAGGAAGTGGCATGGTGAACAAAGGCATGACCAGAAGTAATAAAGATGATTTGGCTTAAATGTAGGATAAGTAAAGTTGTATAGTGGGATATAATTCCCATAAAATATTAGGAACAGATAGTGAAGGGCCTTTAATATCACGCTGTGTATAGATTCATCCTGTAATAGCCTGAGAGATATGGGAGGTTTATAAGCACTAGAGTGATGAGACAAATATATTTGGAAGTAGATGATGAGCCTTACTGTTTTGTAATTTATGGTATTTAATACCACTGAAGATATCTAGCTATACTTTAGGTTGGCATAACTTTTTCTTTGGTTATCTTTTCTATTCTAAGCCTAGGGCAACACTTGAGGACAATGCTCTTTTGTACAGTTGGGCGAGAATGACCTAGATACAGGGGTGTATTTTTGACGGTTAAAAGACAGCTAAATATTTTAACCACTTAGCATCCCTGGCACATTTCCACTTTGAAAAATTTAACTCCAATGGAGTTCTTGTTCACTAAGAAAACTCTTGATGACTACTGCTAGTAAGCTGAATAAACATTTCTATAAATGTTTAACTAGTCCTCCTGGCTTAAAATAAATTTTTGATTCACCCTTAACAATCCAAACAGAAAGTTCAGTAAAACAGATATTTTTACTAAAAAAACTGTTCTCCCTCTTAGGACCTAACCAAATAAAATAATCATTTTATGAAATTATGTATTAGTTTGGACTTATTTTCTGAGTGTTTAGAGACCTGATAAAGACATATTAGATAATTTGAAATAATTGCTTTCTTTAGAAGTATTTAAGAAATCAACCTGTAACTTCTTTTGTCACCCCCTTCCCTATCCTGATAGCTAGGCATTTCCAGACAGTTAGTTTTGTGCTGTAAGGGAGTTACCCTCCGTGAAAATATTCTACCAAGATTGATATATTGGCATGGCAGTTTAACTTTTTATTTCACGTCAATGAAAAGTCAAATCTCAGCAGTATTTTTAGGAGAGAGAAGTGGCGTGTATGCATTAAGGCCCTATCTCTCTTACCTGGTTTTTCTTTCAGCAAATATAACAAATGGACTGGCTTTGTGCAACTACCATAGTTCGTGATCTAGACAATGAACAAAGAGAATAATTATGTATAAACACATGATCAAAATTTAGATATTGAAAGTGTTATTTTAACCTAATCAACCCACGCATTTAATAGCTAATCCTTGGTATTGTAGTATACACAAGAGATAGAAATTTAAATAATGCATAGCCTTTTCCCTCAAGGAGATAAAGCCCTGTTGGAGGCAATAATAAGAGAAAGAAACCATGTGTGCCCCCTTTTATCCTAGCATTTCAAACATTCACTTTCTGACCCATTTATTGAACACATTGTGAGCACCCAATATATGTAAGGCACTAAACCTGTCCAGCTCTGTTAATGGATTTTCTAGGTATTCTGGAATTCTTTCCTAATTACTAATGGGTAATAATACCTTACCTTAATAAATGCTTACTATGTGCAAAGCCTTTATTGAATTACTCTACACATATTATTTTATATTCACAGTGAATTAAAGTGGGAGTTATTACTATTCTTATAGACAAGATCTAAGACAAATGGCTTTTGTGACATGTTCAAGGTCTCACAGCTTTCAGTGGCAGAGTGATGCTTTGATACAATCCAAGTAATTAGCCTAGATCTCACAATTTTAACTAATTTAATTACACTATTTCCCTGGAAACAGACAAGAGACAGATGCTAATACTTTTGTTATTTTTGTGGTAAAATATAATACTTAAAAAACAGATAGATGGAATTATACAATGCCCAGAAGCTGCCTTATATGTAAATCAATTTTCCACCACAGGTAAGCAGAGTTATTTAAAGTTGGTGGCACTGCTATTTTTAATTCTGATTTTGCTGCTGGGAGCAACTCAGTTTTTCATTCATTGTAACATCCCACATGTTAACACTGTTGTAGAACCTATACTAGGTATGATGACAAAAAGATGCATAATACACATACCCTGTACTTGTTCTTCTCACAGTTTGGAAAGAAACAGATAGCTGGAAAAAATTGTCATGCATTCTTGCGAGTTCTCTATGAAAGGTCTCTAAAAAACGTCATTAGAAGGTAACGGAGATGGCAGTTTATGCTCAGTAGGAATGACACTGAAAACCTTTGTGGAGATGAGGACATTTCAGCTGAAACCTGACAGTTGGCAGAGTTAGTCAAGAGGAAAAGGGAGAAGAGTTAGTTCTATTAAAAATGAAATGAAAGAACTGAAATTATTGGGCAAAGAATAAGCTGTCCAGCATGATTGGAGTGTAGAGTCCCCACAAGCAGTGGAGAGGTGAGAGAAGGAAACAGGTTACAGCCATGTTTGGAGAAAGTTTAATTTTACGCAAAAAAATAAAAATAAAAATACACGAGTAGGAACACTCTTCTCATGTGACTGTAGCTTTTTCCGAGGCAGCATCCTTGCTCACTAGCCCCAGGGCCTGTCTCAAAATTTTACTGCTCTCCCCAAGCACCAGCCAGGCCATGCCACCTTCAAATGATGTCAGCAGAATGAATCTCCTTTTCTTTGAGAGAATAAAAGCCATTCCACCCACATTCTTTCAACTTCCTGTTCCCAATACATAATTTCTCTGATTCTACATATAATGCATCTTTTATTCTCGTCTCCTGATCCGGGTTACACTCTTGATTTCATCCCTTCGTGGACTCATAAAAGCCATGCTCTATGAAATACTTTTTCTGTCACAGGTTCATTCTCTCCCAGCTCTTTTCCTCCGCCTTGCCTTGGCCTGGACTATGCTAAAAAGTAAATGAAATAAAACAACAAAATAAAAGCCTGTCCTATGATCCTACATACTTCTCTAATCTTTGTCCTTTCAGTCTCATGTTCAAAGCAGACTTTTCACAGTACTCCAAAAAAACTCACTTTTACCACTTCCTGTCCTCCCCTGCTTTGCTCTGTCCACTGCAAACTGTTTTGTCTCCACCATTACACTAAAGATAATGAACTATTAACCATGAACTTCAGTGGATATTTCTCAATCACGATTTTATTTGGGCTCTCCACACATTTCATGTGGTTTACTATTCTTAGAACTCTCTGCTACCCTCACTTCCATAACATAATATTC
The DNA here is from genome assembly GCF_020740605.2 of Lemur catta. Lineage (NCBI taxonomy): Eukaryota > Metazoa > Chordata > Mammalia > Primates > Lemuridae > Lemur > Lemur catta. The sequence continues at coordinate 50,916,277 of NC_059128.1, read as the reverse complement.
TTCTCCATATCTTTCCTTCTAATCTCTGTTTCCCATACAAATTCTGCCCTGGACTAATGGTTCCTGTGGTCTCAGTGATGAAGTAACTTAAGACAAAGACCATTTGGCTGGCAGGCTATTCCACACTAGTGTTTTGGCAAATGGATAATGGCTGCCTGGTGGTTGGGGAGAAACTCTGATTTGTGAATTTCTATGGTGTTATTATTCCCCCCAGGGCCAATTCCATGCTACCATTGTGAAGTGAACTAGCTCACAACATTCCTGAAATTTTAACAAGTGTCTCTCACACGTCAATGAGAGCCATCTCCAACAAACCACTGGATTAAGAAACTTTCTTACCTATATGTCATGAGAAATCAGATTATATGTAGGACTAACTTTGATACAGAGACCAATTCTAAATGATTTTATTGGCCCTAGAGTTTTATTAACTTTCCACGTCTTTTCCCAGCCAATTCAACTTTCTTCAAATACAGTTCTATAGATAAAACCACATTTATTTACATCCACTTGAGAGGATGTAACCTCATAAAGAAAGGCCACCATCACTCTCAAGTTTGGTGAAGTTATAACTCTTCCTTTAGTATAACATATGGACTGTGGCTAAACTCCTTCCCGGCTCAGGGTGAACATCACAAATATCTGTTGTGTATCCCCCAGAGGAGAAGCATTCAGCGGTCACTGTGCCTACCTGTAAACATATTTAGGGAGTGCTATAAATGCATTCATTTACTGAAAAATCCAAGCATTATCCAAACATACAAAAATTCAAGGCTATCCTGGCACAAATTACTTAGGAAAAAAGTAGCAATTCTAACATTTCTGTCTGAATTTATCTCTGATAATATTTTTTAATATTATACCTTTGAAAATTACTGTTATACCTTAATACTCTCTCAGAGTTGTCATCACATTAAAAGCCTCTCTTCCCTCTTATTTGTGCCAAGTTTCTTTTACGTTATAATCAACCACTTATTATATCGCTTACTATATACTTCCCTCTACACTGGATTTTGGAGCTAACTACTGTGGTTCCCAGACAAAAACACATGACTATGCTGGGGGATAGCATGGCCTTGTGCATTCTTCTGCTTGACTTTTTCCAAATTTTCTCAAATTGGCTCCAAGGATTATGGATCCAGGTGGTTCTCACTGCCCTCATTACCTTAGTGCAATGATGGCTGCCTAGAAAAAAAATAATAATAATAAAGTCCAGAATCCCTACTATAGCCCAGAAAACAAACAAAACAAAACATTGAAAAATACCAGAAAATTTACAGGCATAATAAGGCACCCAGCATAAAAAATAAAAATCCTTGCACATTTCATGCAGACAGTAACAAACAACAATGAAAATCTTTTATTTTATTGCATTTGCTTTATTATAAAATAATTCTCAATATTTCAAATACTACAGGATTTTAGAAAGTAAAAGTGTTTCTCTTCTCTTGCTCCAATCTTAGTTTTATTTTAGGTTTATATTTTTAGATCTCTTTCTATAAACAAAAATAAGTATACCCACATAGACAATATTTTAATATAAATGGATTCTGCAAAGTAGATTATTCTGAAGCTAATCATTTTTTGTCTAACACCTTATCATGGTTTATATAGTGTGCACAAAGATTTAGAATTTTTTTTTTTCTGCCGGCTCATAGCATGCTTCTTCGGTGCTATATTTAACCAAGTTTTTGAAAGTACTATTTAAAAGTTAAATGAGGAAAGGGAGATTTTCCTCTCCATTTTCATCCAAGACTGGCTAATACAGAAAATGACTGTGATTTGTCTCCTCTGGCTCTCAGGCCTGCCCCTGTTTTCAGGGAAGAAAGGGTGAGTACTGGGACTAGTCATTCCCTGAGAACTACCTGGAGTAACAGAGTTCTCCTATAGACAGAGGAGTTCTTTAGCAGATGAGTGAGGAAAGGATGCTTGGGAACCAAGAGCAACAGACATCCACTATAAAGTGAAATCCCTGCAAATTTCAACGAAATTGAAATACATTTAAAGAGAAATAATGTACTTTCAAAGAAAATTTTAAAGCTAACTATCCCAAGATTGTCCTTTATAGGAAAAAAATCTGGTTCAGTGTCCAATCTAGGATTACATATTGCATTTAGTTTTCATGCCTTTTTAGTTTGTATTGATCTGTAACAGTTCTTCAGAATGTAATTAATTTTTATAAACTTTAATAGTTATCTCCCAGGTTTCTTTACTCTAAAGTAACTGCATTTCTCTTTGAAATTAGTAATTGTCAGGAGATATTTTGAGACTGTGGAAATATCCTATTTTTCATGAAAATTTCACCCACTATTTTAACATCTGTTAATGGTTATGCTTGAATCAATTGTCACTATGATGTTTGCCAAATGGTGAATTTACTAGCTTTATTATTGTTTCTGTATTTATTAGCTGGCATTCTATTACTCTAAGGAAGTCCATTTCTTTCTCCACTTCTTGTTCAGATGTTTATTCATTTCTATCAGTACTGAGTCATGAGCTACTATTTTATTCAACAGATTATAATCCACGGCTGTCATATATTTTGATGTTCAAATTACACGTAATCCACTTTGACCAATACAGTTTTAAGGAGCTTCATTTTAGCAAATACTGGGCTGCATTTTTAATTAGCTTTTGTTTGTTTGTTTATTTATTTATTTATTTTCATCTTCACTAGAGCTCTCTGAGAAGAGGGACATTGTCTTATTTATATCTGTATTTCTGATGTCTTACAAAATGCTTGCATTGTAGTAATGATCAGTAAACACATGCTGTATGGATAGAAGGCGGCGATAGCTCTCGTGAATTATTCTTATTTCAACTGTTTTATTGAAGTACAGTACAATACACAAAAGAGTGAAAAAAGTAAATTTACAGCTCAATTAATTATTACAATGTGAATCCTTATGTAAACACCACCTTGGTCAAGAAAAAGACTATTGCCAATACCCCAGAAGCTCTCTCATGCCCTGCCTAATTAGTAACCCATCCCTCCTCTTAAAAGGAAACCACTATCTTGACTTCTATATACATCATTAATTATTTTTGCTTGGTTTTATATTTTATACAGTAGAATCATTCAATACTTTCTGTGTTATTTTATTTGCCCTGCATTATGCTTGTGAGGTTTATGTAGATTTCTGTGTATTAACTGTAATTCAAATCATTTTCATTCTTGTATAGTGTTCTGCTATGTGAGTATCCAACATTTATGGGCATATCTATTGCATGTAATGCTGATAGGAACATTCCTATTTATCTGTCTTAGTACCTGCATGCATGCATTGCTGTTGAATATATGCCATGTGTGGAAAAGCTGGTTCATAATATGAACATATATATTCAACATTAAGTAGAGAATACCAAACTATAATTGTGCAATTTACTGACAGGCTATGAGCAGGCCTATTGCTCTATTTTCTCACCATGCTTAGAATTTGCAACATTTTTGGGAGGAGGAGTAATTGGTGAATGTGTGGATATGTAATAAAAACCTATTGAAATTTTATTCTGTGTTTTCTTGATGACTAATAAGATAGACTATCTCTTCAGATGCATATTGGCCTTTTAGGAATCACCTATAGTGAATGAAGTGTTTATTCAAATATTTTATATATTTTATTAATTTTTATTTTTCTAATTGATTTATAGAGATTATTTACATAAATTGGATTTGAATTCTTTACTGTTACACGTGTAGCAAATAGCTTCTCGTCTGTTGCTCAATTCTACACTATTATTTCCAGTGCCATAGTTTTATTTATTGTAGCTTTATGATAAATCATTCTATGTGGTGGAACAAATTCAACCATGTTGGGATTTTGACTGGACTTTTAAATGAGAATTTTTAGAATAATGAAACTTCTTGCATTTTTATTTAGCTTTTTAATTCAATATTTAATTTCATTTATTTTTGTTTGCTTTTGTTGCATTAGTTCCATTAAATATAATCAGATGTAGTTGGCTTTTTTTCTGCTATTGCAAATGGAAATTTTTTTCTGTAGATTTACCATTCTTTGTACAAAAAATCAGTAATGGAAAGTAAATCATTACCATCAATAAATAATAATGATTTACTTTCCATTACTGATTTTTTTATTTATGTTCTTGATTCTTTTACTGGCTAGAACATCCAGTACATTGTTAAAGAGAAGTGGTGGTAGTAAACAGCCTCTTGTTACCTTCTCAGATAGAAGCTTTCAGTATTTCATCATAAAGAATAATAATATTTCTAGGACATCATTTATCAGGTTCAGTACTTTCCATTTTATTTCTAGTCTGCAAAGCTTTACTTTTTTTTTTTTTATCAGAATGGGTGTTGAATTTTCTCAGTTTTTTTACTGTATTTATTGAAATGATCACATTTTTCTCCTTTACTCTATTAAGAATTTACACTGGCTGATTTTGAGATGTTAAAAATAATTTCTGAAATGAATCAAACTCATCATCATGTGTTTTCCTTTAATATATGACTGTATTTGGTTTAGTAATAATGCATTAAAAATGTTTGTGTTTGTATTCCTTAGTGAAATTAGTTCATAATTTTCCTTCTAATAACATCTTCATCAATATTTAGTATTAATGTTATGATGACTTAGTAATATTACTTGAGAATGTTTCATCTTTTTGTATTCTCTAAATTTGTGTCAGTATGCTATTATTTCTTCTTTACTTTGTTGGAAGTATTAATCAGTGAAATCATCTGTCCCTGAAGATTTTCTTGGAGGGGGATTTTAATTATGGATTCTACTTCATTAATAATGATAGGAATATTCAAATTTTATAATTTTTTTCTTGAGCCTGACTTGGTAATTCTATTTTTATAAAAATTTGTCCATGTCATGTAAATTTTCAAAGACATGGCCTCAGTTGTTCTAGTAGCCTCATATATTTTTAATTGTCTTTATTATCTATAATGAATTACCTTGCTGCCTTTAATCAGTCTCACTACTGGGTAATCAATTTTAATAGTTACTTAAAATAATATTTTTGGTTTCTGGTGTTTCCTATTGCATATTTGTTTTGTATTTCAATAAATTTGCCTTGTCTTTATTATTTTCTTCTACTTTCCTTGGGCTTAATTTGCTGCATCCTTTAAAACACTGATGATTAGACATTGCTTTTCAGCATTTCTTCTTTTCAAAGTATTCCTTTAAGACCATACATTTAGCCTTTTATGATTTAGATGTATCCCATAAGATTTGATATTCAAAGTTTTATTTTCAGTTAATTAAAATGTTTTCTAATCTATGTTAATGATTTCTCTTTTGACCCATGGGTTATTTAAAGTGTATTGGTCAACTTCCATACATAGGCAGATTGTACAAATATATTTTTCTTATTAATTTTTAGTTTAATTGCACCACAATCTGAAAAATTATTCTAAGTCCAGTTTTTTGATATTTTTATAGACCAGTTTTAATTAAAAGAATGTTTGTTTTTAAAAATATTTTTTCTGTCTTAAAAATACACACTTTGCAGTTGATACACATCCCCATATATGTATATATTATATAATATTTACTAAAGCAATGAGTTCAAACATTCCATGTTCTTCATAATTTTCCTTCTAATAACATCTTCATCAATATTTAGTATTAATGTCTTCAAACATTCCATGTTCTTACTATTTTCAGATTATTCTGTCATATGCAGAGGGTGGAGTATTATATTATACCTGATGATTTTGACTGTACTTACATTGCTTCATACATTTAAGACTACCTTGTTAAAATCATTCAGTTTCATAATGTGTATATCTTCCTATTGAAGTGTGTCTTTTTTACTGTAGATAATACTTTTTTACTTCAAATCTGTGTTTTCTGATATTACTAGTTACATCTACTTTTTCTGATTTGCATGTGATAGTTTATCTTTTATGTTCAGCATTTGTATATTTTTTATATTTTATATGTGTCTTCTGTAAGGAACACAAAGTTTAATATTTCTATTAATAATACAGTGTGACAAACTTGTCTTTTTTTTTTTAATGTGGATTAACCTTTTTTTTAACAGTAGGGTTTACGTTTTGCCCCCTGATAGATTTTTTATTTTATTTATTTATTTATTTAATTTCAGCTTATTATGGGGGTATAAAAGTTTACGTTATGTATATTGCCCATGCCAGCCCCTCCCCCCCCCCGGAGTCAGAGCTTCAAGAGTGTCCATTGTCTAGACAGTGTGCATCTCACTCATTATGTAGGTATACACTCATCCCCTTCCCCCACCCCCCACATCTGCCCGACACCCAGTTGGTGTTATTCCCAAATGTGCACTTAGGTGATGATCAGGGAAACCAATTTGCTGGTGAGTACATGTGGTGCTTATTTTTCCATTCTTCGGATACTTAACTTAGTAAATGGTTTCCTTTGGCTCATGTCTTACTTTGCTAAGGTTTCCTTAACAAGGTACCTTAAACTAGATGACTTAGACAACATAATTTTTTTGTCTCACGATTCTGAAAGCTTCAAGTCCTAGATCAAAGTAGTGAAAGGATCGTTTCCTTCTGAGGGCTGTGAAAGAGGATCTATTCCACACCTCTCGCCTAGCTTCTTGTGGTTTGCTGAAGATCTTTGGTGTTCTTTGGGTTGGAACAAACATCATCCCGATTTCTGCTTTCATCTTCACATGGTGTTCCCCCTGTGTGTCTGTCTTCAAATTTCCCCTTTTTATGGAGACACAAGTCAAATTGGATTAGGAACCTATCCTACTCGATTATGACCTTATCTTAACTAAAAACATCGGCAATAACCCTATCTCCAGATAAGGTCACAGTCAGAGGTACTGAGAGGAATATAGTTCAAAACCTAATACGACTTTTTGAAGGAACACAATTCAACCCATAATAGAATATTTAGTCTATTTCTACTTCATGTAAATACTAATACATTTTGGGTTAAATATACTATATTAGCATTGGCTTTCTCTTTCTCTAATCTGTTATACATTTTTCCCCCTTTTCTCTCTTGTCTGTTTTCTGGTTATTTTTCCCTTAGAATAGTGAAGAACTCCTGTGATTCTTATTTCTTTCCTCTACTAGATATTATGTTGTACTTTATTTTCTTGTACAGCGTATATTCTTAATTTGATACAGGGTAACTAAATTAGTTATTTTGCCTTTTTTTAGGCTGAAAAATACAAAGTTTTAAACTTTTTGTCTGTTTTGATAGAATTTTACTTTTCTACTGACTTTTTAAATTTTGTTTGTTTATTTATTTATTTTTATTTCAGCATATTATGGGGGTAAAAAATGTTTAGATTACATACATTGCCTTTGCCCCACCCAAGTCAGAGCTTCAAGCATGTCCATACCCCAGATGGTGAGGACCACACCCGTTAGGTGTGAATATACCCATCCCCTCCACCCCCTCCCATCTGCCCTACACCTGGTGAATGTTACTACTAAACATGCACATAAGTGTTGATCTGTTAATACCAATTTGATGGTGAGTACATGTGGTGCTTGATTTTCCATTCTTGTGATACTTCACTTAGTAGAATGGGCTGCAGCTCTATCAGGGGTAATACAAGAGGTGCTAGATCACCATTGCTTTTTGTGGCTGAGGAGAACTCCATGGTATACGTATACCACATTTTATTAATCCACTCATCATGGGCACTTGGATTGTTTCCACGTCTTTGCAATTGTGAATTGTGCTTCTATAAACACTCTAGTACAGATGTCTTTTGAATTTATAAAGAAGACCCCAAAGGCAATCACAGCAACAACAAAAATAAATAAATAAATGGGACCTGATTAAATTAAAAGGCTTCTGCACAGCCAAGGAAACTGTCATGAGAGCAAACAGACAACTTACAGAATGGGAGAAAATATTCACATGCTACACATCCTATAAAAGAGCTGATAGCTAGTATCTATATAGAACTCAGTAAAATCAGCAAGAAAAAATCAAACAACCCTATCAAAAACTGGGCAAGCAACATGAACAGAAACTTTTCAAAAAACAGCTTAATGGCTAACAAACATGTGAAAACATCCTCAACATCTCTAATCATCAGGGAAATGCAAATCAAAACCACAATGAGATACCACTTAACTCCAGTGAGAATGGCTTTTATCAAAAAGTCCCAAAACAATAAATGGTGGCGTGGATGGGCAGAGATAGGAACACTCATACAATGCTGGTGGGATTGCAATCTAGTACAACCTCTATGGAAAGTAATACGGAGACACCTCAAAGAGCTAAAAGTAGAACTACAATTTGATCCAGCAGTCCCATTACTTGGCATCTACCCAAAGGAAGAAAAGACATTCTATTGATTTTTTTTTAAATGTGTACCATTATTTTGGAACACTTATTGAGATATAATTCATATACCATACAGTTTACTTACTTAAACTGTACCATCCAGTGGCTTTTAGTATATTCACAGAGTTGTGCAACCGTGGCCACAATCTAATTTTAGAATATTCTTGTCACCCAATTAAAAAAAAAAAACATGCTCTTTAACAACACTGTTCATGTCCCATCCCCAATCCTGGACAACCACTACTCTATTTTCTGTTTCTGTGTATTTGTCTATTCTTTACATTGCATATAAATGGAATAATATCATATGTGTTCTTTTTTGACTGGCTTCTTTTATTTAGCGTAATCATTTTGACGTTTATGTTGTAGCATATCTGAATACCTCATTGTTTTTTATTGCCAAATAATATGCTATTATGTGAATATGGCACATTTTATTAATACATTCATCAGTTAATAGACATTTGGATTATTTCCACATTTCTGCTGTTATGAATAATACTCCTCCCACAAATTTTGTACAAAATTTTGTGTCAACATGTTTTCATTTTTCTGGTATATAATTAGGAGTGCAATTATAAGGTCATATGGTAACTATATTTAACATTTTAAGCAATTATCCTTAATTTTTTTTAACGTGGCTGCACATTTTTGCAATGTCATAAGCCATGTATGAAGGTACTAATCTCTCCACATGTTCACCAATACTTGTTATTGTCTTTCTTTTTGATTGGAACCATTATAATATATGCAAAGTGATATCTCATTATTGTTTTGATTTTTAAAAATTGAGCATCTTTTCATGTATTTATTGGTGATTTGTATATCCTATTTGGAGAAATGTCTATTTATTCAAATCATTTTCCCAATTATAATCAGGTTTCCTTTTTATTATTATGTTATAAGAAAGAGTCCCATATAAGACATGATTTCCAGTACCAGTCCCATATAAGACATATGATTTCCACATACTTTCTTCCATCCTGTAGGCTGTCTTTTCATTTTCCTTGATGGTATCTCTTGATGGCACAACAGTTTTTAATTTTTTAACATCCAATTTGGCCATTTTATTTAGTTATTTAGAATTTGGTGTCATATATAAGAAGCTGTTCCCTAATCCAAGATCACAAGATTTACACCCCTGTTTTATCTAAGAGTTTTATAGGGTTAGGTCTTAAATTTAGACCTATGAGTTAAATTTTGTTGTATGATATAAGGAAGTATATTCATTCTTCATCATCCACCTTTCTTTCTGCCTAGGAATTCTGACAATAACGTATTGTGTTACTAGACTTTCTTAGGCTCTAAGAGAACAGAAGGATAACACCTTTGAAGGAGTTTCTCAGCTTTTGTAGGTTCAAGGCAGATATGGCTGAGGACCAAGTCCAGGTTATCATTTTAAGGGTTGTGGAGTTACTGCTACTATTAAATTTTCTACTTTTGGGTCTCTTACAATGAGATAAGTAGGGAAGGTATTTCAGCCCAAGTCATGAGGTGTATTTGAACTTAGCCCAAGGATATCCAAAAATACAAATAAACTGTGTGAGCTGCATGCTGTACTCCCATGGTACCCATTCTTATTACTCAGCTAGGTGCCTTTCCTTCAACCCACCCTGATAACTCCATGCAGTGTTTCATGTTATTATGAAGAGAGGAGAAAAAACCCTCTGTATTTTGTTTAAATTTTATCATTATTGTTTTAGTTATTGAACAATCAGTATGAAACAGAAGAGCTCCTGTGTAGAACAAATCACAGAATTTAAAATCATCACATAATTAACAAGTTACATTTATGTGATAAACTGAATATACCTGATTTGAACACATGGTTATCAATTTCTAAAAACAGTAAGACAGACATCTAACAATGCTGTCTTTTGAAAGATCTATAAGCAATCTCATGTAATGAATCCATGATATGACCTAGATCATATTATTAGATGAATAATATTAGATATTATTATATGAACCAAATGCTCTTATTTATGTAGTTGTCAATGCAGTTTGTCTAATATAGTGAGATACAGTCTCCAAATCACAAAGAACTATCTTCCAAAAGTATATTGACAAGATTATTGCCACTGAGCCTTTAATTATAGAAATTGCTTTAAGGCTAGCCTTCTTAAATCTATAAAGGAGCTGAATTATGATATTTGACTATTTCCAGTAGAGGTGATATAACATACTATTTAGGAACATAGGCTTTAGACTCAAACATATATGCATTTGAAATCATAGATATACTTTTTAATAGCACTATGACTCTTGATGACTTACTTAAACTCCACAAGTTTAAAAACAATTTTAATAATACTTACATAATAATGTCATCTTAATGTTTGTTATTTGATATATTTTAGACATGTACACATTTCTGTGTCTATGCACTCATGGTGGAAATAATGATTTAATCCAAATGTTCCAACTTATAAAAAGAGATCTGTGTTTTATGTAAATAAAAATCTCTATATTTCAACTTATTTTCACCTGATTATTGAATCCGTTCCATTCTTTTATCCAGAATGTCAACCAAGTTTTTATCATGATAGGTTGACAGGTCATTAATGTCAGTCCACATTGGTGTTGATGCTCACTATATATTATATATCATCCCAGCTGATTCTCAGATAATAACATACCTCCATTTTACCATCAGCTTAGATGTTTTATCCCAACCAGATTCCTGCAATTTTTGTTCAGTGATGAAATGACTGACAAATCTCCTCATTCATACCTTTTATATTTGTCAATTCTCACCTTCCCTCACTCTCTTGCTACTCTACCTCCCTGCTTCCCTCTTTGTCTTATGCTACTGAGTATATTGCTTCATTTCTTCTTTATCTACATGATTCCAAAAAGAACTTTTGTGGGGAAAAAATGTCTTCCAGGAATCCGGACAGAAAGATAGGATAGATTTCTTCAACTCCTGGAATCCATGAATGCTTTTGCTACAATTTTTATATTCATCATGGTGGTGCTATCCATGTGTACATATTTTTCTTTGTACTCTTTTTCTCTAGGCCAGAGTATTTTTTATCGTCTTCCTCTAGATGGAAAAAAAAAGCAATCAAAAAGCAACAGCAAGCTAGGTGGCGATAGGGTACATTAAAAAATTTTTTTTCAGGACCTAGGCCTTCCAAATCTCATAAGGTAAGAATTAACTTTTCTTTATTTCTCTTTGAATTTTCTTTATGTCTGTCTACCTGCTGAATAGGAGATATCAAGGTTAAGGGATTATAGGAAAAAAATACCTCATTGAGTAATATTTTAAACTATCATGCTCCCTCAAGCTTAGCCCAGACACAAGTAAAGCAATGAATAAATTTTGCCAGATCATTAATAGTTCTGATTTAACCAGTGACAGTAGTGGTAGTAATCATTTACTCCCATAACAAAACCTAAATAAGTTCTTAAAACTTGGCTTCTCCAAAGAGCGAATACCAATGAGCCCCTAAGAACCTACTGACACATGCCAGAAAGCGAATGTGCCCTGGAATGTGTAGAGTACATCATTTCCCTCCCATGACTCCTTCCTTGCCTTGGTGGTACCTACTTGGTTGAAATGAGAAGCAGCATTTGAATGAAGACCATTGTTTCTCAAAGGACACTTTGATTACTTTTCAACATTTTGGTAATTTTAAACATTTTTTGTGAACTGTATCTTTCAAAGTGAACAGTGCATGAAACACACATTTGCAGTACAATGAGTAACTATGAAATGAATGTCCATATAGCCTGCTTCTCAGGTAGGAATTTAAACATGCCAGTACCACCAGACCCTATATTTCCTATGGAGACCACATACCCTCCATTCCTTGACAAATAAACACAATTCAGATTTTATGTTAATCACTTGACTTGTTTTTGTTTATGGTTGCATCACCTTTTGAATATCTCCCTGGTTTTAAAATTTATACATAAATAGAGTAGTACTTAATCCTTTGTGTCTAGCTACTTTTGTCAATACTATACTTGTAAACAACATGTTGCTGCCTAGAGCAGTAGTCATTCGTCTCCATTGCTTTGTAGTATTTCCTTGTTAATTAACTTCAATTTATATTTCCATTCTACTCTGGGTAGACAACTTGGTTGTTTCCAGTTTGGGGTGATTACAAACAATGCCGCTTAAAACACTTTCTGTATGTCTCCTAGGCACACGTGCAACACCACAGGTCTGTTAGGAAGTCTCCATTTTCATAAGCAGAAAAGCTCTCAGGGCAAAATTGGCTTGGAGAAGTAAGTTTACCTCTGTGCGATCTTATGTTTCCCCAACATTAAGCTGGCACACCTCATTATGTTAACTTTATGCAGCTTTTTAAAAAGCTTTTCATTAGTATTTCATTCAGCTTAAAAGAGAGTCCAAACTATCTAGCCCAACATTAACAAAATAAAAATTCTATTGAGTATTATATTTAGTTTTAGTTTTCTATATAATTGTGATCATAGTGCACATCTAATTTTATAGCTCACTTTTAAATCTAAATATATATATAATATATATATATATAAAACTTTTCTATGGCTGGGAATTTAACACAAATTTAAAACAGTACATAGTATACATGTATTATCTCCCAGTTTCCATGGCTTAGATGTCTGGGCACATCTTAGCTGGATCTTCTGCTCAAGGCTAAGATAAAGGCATTGGCCTGGTTGAGTTTGTACTGGGAGCTTTAATAGGGAAGAACTCACTTCCATGCTCCTTCAGGTTGTTGGTAAAATTCATTTCCTCGATGCTGTGATACTTTGCTTCCTCAAAGCCAACAATGGAGCAAGAGAATTTCTGCTGTGTGAAGCCTCAAACTTCAAGGAAAGCTTAAACCTTCTTTTAAAGGACTCACCCATTATGCTATTTGCCTAGGATAATCCTCTTTTTATTAACTTAAAAATCAAATAATTAGAGGTCTTATATCTGCAAAATCACTTTATCAATGCCATTTAATATACTGGCTAGAAGCAAGCTGTAGCTTTTAACTACACTACACTCAATGGGAGAAAATTACACAAGAGTGTACACAACAGGGAGTGGGAATGACAGGGACATACCGTACATTGTGACACATATTTTTCTTATGATTTTTTAGCTCTTAAAGATTTTTCATAACTGTATTATGATCCATCTGATCAAGTATAATGTTAATATAATTCACTTAAATGCTAGATTATCAGTATATATAAATTTTTATATATTTATCAATATTTTTATTGTATTTGTCTAATTTTTAAGGTCTTAAAAACTCTAATGTCTGAAAAATAACATGGACCTCAGTTGTCTCAACTAGAAATCAGCAGTTTTTAAAAAACTGGAAAAAGTGAGGGGTGAGTGCATTATTAAAAATCTATCTCGTTCTATTTTCAAAATCCTAGAGATAAATAGTAGATACTATGTTTATCTCATCAAAAATATGCTTGTGTCAGTAGTCTTGCCAGTTGACAACTGAAACCAATCATCAGATCAAATATAATCATTATTTTGTATAATAATAAATAAATAACAGTGAAAAAAACTCCCACAATTAGACAATAGAGTGCTATCAAGAAATTTAAAATAACACATTTGCTGTCTGCAAAACAGCCATATCCATTGTATCCATCAAGGTTTGGATTCTCGTAGATTTTAATACCCGTATCATTTATTTCAACATCTTTCCAGCCCTGACTTAAACAAGACAGACACCTTCAAAAATAGATTATTCCATGTGAAATTCATAATTATATCTCATCATATCCCAACCTTTTTTTCCCCTACATTCTGTATTTTAATTAATACCACCCCATCCACTCTATACCCAAGCCACAGTTGAGGAAGTCAGCCAACATTTGTGCTTACCCCACAGTTTAACCAAACATCAAGTCTGAAAGCTATTTTTATGTTACATTCTCATGGTCAGGGAATATCTATAATTGGCCCAATACCTGATTATTTATAAAATATTATTTGATTAGCTTGAAATAATTAATAACATTTCCTAACTAACTTACTATCAAAAAATACTTCAGGGACTGAAAGAATAATGTCTGCCTGCTGATAGATGAAAGATGCATGTTAACTATGTTTACTCACTTTGATCATCACAAAATATTTGTTTTTAACTATTTTATTATAGCTTAGAACAATAACTTAAAAATCTCTCAATTAATAGATAACTTTTGTGGTTATGACTCATTGCTAACATGAATGATTTAGTATGAAAGGAACCAAAGTTAGGGTTAATATTTTTTTAATTTTATAGAAAATATGTACATACACTTTTTAAAAAAATTCTGAAGTATCTGTAGACATAGAGACTTGAATATACACTGTTTCTTTCTAGTCACTTTTAGCAAATTCATATTTGATGCATTTATGTTTGAAAAATCATACTGTAACCAGTTGAGATTAGTTTGGCTATGGATAACAGAGACTTTTCAAAATCACAGTTTAAACATGCTGGAAGGTAATCTCAGGCTGGTAGAGCAAATCTGTGACAATCAGGAATGCCTTCTTTATAGTCCTTGCTTATGACTCATCTTCAAGGTCACATCAGTGTCCAAGTTTGCTCCTAGAGTTTCAGACATCACATCCATATTGTAGTTCAGAAGAAGGCAGACAGACAAGAGGACAAGCAGGGCAGACCCCATTTCAGTCATCTCTCTTTTGGCAGCCTTCTATAAAAATCTCAACATTTTCACATACATATCATTGGGAAGAGTGATTCACACGAATATACTCACTTGCAAAAGAAAATAGAAAATAAACTATTCATTCTGGGAAGCAATGTGACAGTAAAAAATTGGGTTCTGTTTCTAAATAAGGGAAGAATGAATATTGTACAGGCAACTACTACTTCCTCACATGCACACACATGGGCACACAAGTGTGCACACAGATACACATATAGATTTGTATATACATAAAATGTATGTGTGAAGTTTATACTGATTTTTCAATAAGCACCTGTCTAAATTCTGCTTCATTATGATTCATAATCAATTTAATATCCTGGTTAAAAATTCACTAAGTTGATGTATCATAGTATACTCGAAAGTTAGTGATAAGCATGTCCACATTGTTATTCTTCTTACTTGCCATGCTGCTGCTTTGATGACTGCTGCTGCTGCTGCTTCTAATTAGGGAGCATCTATCCTGGGCCAGGTATTTTGTTAAATAGTTTATGTACATGTTAGGTGAATAAAACTGCTCCTTGCTCCTATTTTCAGGTATAGTATGGGATTTGAAAAAAAATACAAACTTAAATCTCAAAAACACTTGAGAATCATCCACATTTTACGTAATGTTTTCTTTAGGAATAGAATAGGAGAGTGCAGGGCCCAAAATACAATAAAATATCCTGAATGTCCCTGGGGGGGAAGAGAGAGATGGAGAGAGACATAGAGAAATGGAGAGAGGAGAGACAGAGGGAAAGAGGGAGAGATAGAAGGAAAGGGAGGGAGGGAGAGTGAGAGAGATTGCTTTCAGTGATATAAAAGATTCCATATGGTATTAGTTTGTCAAAATACTTCCGTAGGAGTACTGCCGGAACTTTCCACCCGCACACATATTTAGTATTTAAACCTTCAGTAAATTCATTTTTCTTCCTTCTGTGTGTCTTTCTTTTCCCAGTTTTTTCAGCTTCACTGAATCTCAGCTATTCAATTAGATTTTCTGTTGGAGATAACTAAACTGTTTTGATGCCCACAATAATATCAAGAAAAAGTCTAAATGACATTTTTTTTATGACGAATTATCCATATTTCTAAATGCCTGGATCCTGTCATACATATCTGTGCTGATGATTACACTTTCTGCAGGGCCCCATGACTGACTGTACTTCTTTAATTGCTATGGCAACAGCACAATAGAGCCAATATAAGCACAGGGACTACAGTTACATCAAATGTTAAATACCTTAGGGAAACTGAACTACAATGGATAGTATGACATTCAAAGTGTCAGAGATTCACCTTTCAGAATTTCAAGAAATGAGTGGGTAAAGTACTAAATCATTTACTGTATTTGAAACACTGATGATAGCATTGAAATTCGTATTATAACCTTTATTATGCCCTTGCAAGTTGTCATAAATCAAGGTGAATTATGGAGAGGGAGCTGCTATATTCTTGGAAATTGGGACAAAACAGGGGTCATCTACTGCACTGAGATAGGAGGATGGTGATTTCATTGCATTTCACATTTGTGACACTGTTCCATGTGTGGACTTATCATCTCCCCTGTATCCACTGAAGCTTGATTATCCTGCAATGAGATCCAGTAGGAAGAGAACCTGGTACCTTAAACCCAGGTTGGAATCTTAGACACCTAATAACGTCTTCAGACCTTCACTGAGATTCAGATTCCTCATCATTCAATGAAATGGAATATAAGCTCTTATTACCTTGATGCTTCATGCTTGCCACAAAGCATGGATATATTGGGGCAAACTTCCTCAGCTTGGACATTGATGGGGAGCAGCAGTGTAATGTCACAGCAAACAAGATACTCCTTATCTGAGAGATTCCTTACCTCTGCTTATTTATGTGAAGTCCACCATTTACACATAATATTGTCTCTTTCTATATTTTCTCCAGTCCTCTCTCCTCTTCCCTAATGCATTTTAATTTAATTTAATCAATCAGAGGAATCTGGCTATCCCTTGTTTCATTGCACCTTTAAAAGCTACACCTTGGGAAACTCATCTTTTAAATACAAAGTGGATTATCAAGTTATTTGTCAAAACAAATAACCATCCTCTCCGTGGATTAATTATACTTATCCCTCAGAGGCACTACTGGCTTAATTACAGTTTTAAATATAAATTATCTCCCTCTTTTCTGTATGCATTACTCCCTCCTTCCCAAATATTTCCCACTTACTTTTGAACGTTCATAAGGAGAGCTCAAAATCAATGGAAAATAATTTCAAAGAACCATTTGCCACTTGTGCCAGCTGACTCAACTCTAACCTACTGCTGTTCTAGAACTGCTGGAAATCTTCACAGCCACTTAGCACGGGGCTGCTCTAGGCTGCTTTTTCTCCTCAACCTATTTTCTGCAAGAGAAAATACATTCAGCTTCACAGTTCCTAAGTAGCATTTCCTCTCAGGATCTATGAGTTCTTAATAACAATATAGTCTCTATAGGGAGACTTTCTAGTAGGTAAGGTAGGTGACAACTCAGTTTATACCAGTGAGAGAATACTCAGACCTTTTTATATACGTAAATCACTCCCCTTTCTATAAGGTGGAATCTATATACTTAAAAGAATACTTGTCATTCTGGATTAAAGCATTTGGGTGATATTAGTCATATCTTGACATACTAAAGAAAAATGAATGACCTGTAGTTCAATGTGTCATTTCAGTTGCCTTCTCCGATGCTGTGAAGTCTTTACTGTAATAATCTGCTAGCACGTTTTATATGCAATTCAGTTATGAAGAGACACCAAGAAAACAAATAAGTACATGACTTGATGAATTTAAAGAGTCATTGTTGTAAGAATTAACAATCTTTTATGTAAAAGTGCTACATAATCAGAAAAACACAATATGAATAATATTTGCCACTAGCAACATAACAAACTAGAAAGAGCATGGATTTTGGAAATAGATATCTCTCTCTCTTAAACCTACCTTTTTGTTTACTTTCTATATGATCTTGAGGAAATTTCTTAAATTTGATTTTAATATATAAAATGGGAATAAAAATAACTATATGCAGTTGAGCAAGGATTAAATAGGATTTGGTACAATAAGTACATAATATAACAAGCCTGTTTTAGCTTTCTAATGTAAGCTAACAAAATTAATATAAGTAAATATTTTAAAATGCATTAAAAATCTCTGTGTATAGCCGTTACCTCAATTTTGGGAAGCAAAAAATTGCTGAAGTATTTGTACATCTACAAGTTAGAGTGAGCATGGCAACTTTTTCACTCAGTGAATTGGCTTAATTATAAATTATCACAATCTCAAAATTAGTTTCTCATTGACAAAATAGACCATTACTTCCTTTATGTTTACTTATGCTCAATGAATGGTAACTATTATATTTTTAATTAGTTACTTTGTTTACATAAGTTGTTATTTATCTGTAGTCAATTTATATAAATAATATTTATATATTTTGTCATGTTAAAAATACATATATGTGTATGCACACGTGAGACCAAAGATTACAAGATGCTATATTAAGAACTCACAAACCCATTTGAACTGCATAAATTTAAATATCAGAAGATATCTAAGTCAAAACTTTCATAGTCTGCCATATGTGTTGATTGTTTATATACTTGTCCTATATAGATCCTAACCTAATTTTAGTAGATTCTGTCAAAGTACCTTGTATGCATTGCTGGTGCTAAATACATCTTTCTGAAAAATAATCAAAGAATGAAGTAGACCTACGATTTGATCCAGCAGTCCCACTACTGGGTATTTACCCAAAGGAAAAAAAGTCATTTTATCAAAAAACACTTGCACTTGAATGCTTATTGCAGCACAATTCACAATTGCGAAAAAGTGGAATCAACCCAAGTGTCCATCAGTTCATGAGAGGATTAATAAAATGTGGTATATGTATATAATGGAGTACTACTCAGCCATACAAAATGAATTAATACCTTTTACAACAACTGGATAGAACTGGAGACCATTTTCCTAAGTGAAGTATCGCAAGAATGGATAAACAAACACCACATGTACTCACTATTAAATTGGAACTAACTGATCAGCGCTCATGCACAGATAAAAGTAAAACTCAATGGAAATAATCCAGATGGGAGAGAAGAGGTGGAGATGGGTGAAATCATACCTAACAGGTGCAACGTACACTGTCTGTGTGATGGGCACAGTTATAACTTTGACTCAAACAGTACAAAAAGCAATCCATGTAACCAAAACATTTGTACCCCTGTAATATTCTGAAATTTTAAAAAAAAAGAATGAATGAATGAACTGATGCATGGGTAAATTTTAAGAGTTTATTATGTTGAATGTGCTTAGGAATTTTACTAATGACTCTTAAAATCAAGGACCAAAAGATAATTGCTCTGTGTAATACATGTCATGTTTTGAGGATTGGACTTAACAGGTTCCATCATAATATCCTCAGTATGTGTTTTAAAAGAGAATAAAGTTAAAATGTTAGCACTGATAGTCTCTCTAGAAAAGCAATTAGGCAGAAAAACTAAAATATTTGAAATAAAACTATTAAATTTGTTTCACTACCTAAACTATATTATGAAATACCCTTTACAGTACTATAACCATTTCAACAAATCCTAAAACAACTCCTCAGCATCAACAGGCATTAATTAGTATTTGTTCTTAGGCATTGGTCTGGGCAAAGGGGCACTAACTGAATTGATAGAGTTCTGATGAATGATGGCAAGGCAGCTCCAGAGGACCCCGGTAGCTTTCCTTTAATTCAACATGTAAATTGCTACCATATTGGTTTCTGCAGAGACTAGATTATACTCTCAGTTTGTTGTAAAGTCCAAATTTGCTTGTCTATTCCATTCTGGTTGCCAAATACATACTGATTCTCTTGAGCATGTGTTATGTAATAGCCGTGAGCTGAAAGATGATGCAATGCTGGAAAATTATTTTCCAGTTTGTTGTGTGATAGACTCTTCTTTGTTTATAAATGTGTCACTTTGTATCTGAAAGGAATATGCTTGAAAGAATATAATATAGAGATGAGTAAGTATTATCTAAAAAGCTGCACTGTATCACTATTTACTAAGTTACAGCCCCATTCAAATATTTAATAAAAACCTGTCTGAGATGCTTGCATTTAACTATTTAGAGAAAGTAACAGATCATGTTTAAAATAGTTTTACTTCACTAGATATTAATAAAAATAAGGATACTGTGTTTGATGATATTTATTACTTTTTAAATTATTAATTCCAGGAAAGCATGACAATTATTCTTCTCTTCCATTCACAGTAATATTTTCAAGTAGTTATATATTAATTTAATAAATATGTCAAGGATTAGTTTATAATTATAGCAAATGAAAACTATGCTTCTTTACATGATCTCTTAGCTACTGTCTTTTACAAACTTTGAAATCTCCATTTTGTCCTAATAACTTGAAAAATCTCATTAAAAACAATTTATATGTTGGTATTCATTACTTAGAGGTCTCAAACAGAATTTTTTTTAAATTTCAGCATATTATGGGGGTACAAAAGGTTACGTATATTGCCCTTGCCCCTCCTCCCTCCCTGAATCAGAGCTTCAAGCATGTCCATCCCCTACATGATGGGCATCGCACTCATTATGTATGTATACACCCATCCCCCCCCCACATCTGCCCGACACCACCCTATTAATGTTATTCTTGAATGTGCTCTTAGGTGATGATCAGTGAAACCAATTTGATGGTGAGTACATGTGGTGCTTATTTTTCCATTCTTGAGATACTTCACTTAGCAGAATGGGCTCCAGCTCTATCCAGGAAAATACAAGAGGTGCTATATCACCATTGTTTCTTATAGCTGAGTAGTACTCCCTGGTATACATATACCACCTTTTATTAATCCACTCATGTATTGATGGGCACTTGGGTTGTTTCCACATCTTTGCAATTGTGAATTGTGCTGCTATAAACATTTGAGTGCAGATGTCTTTTTTATAGAATGTCTTTTGTTCTTTTGGGTAGATGCCCAGTAATGGGATTGCTGGATCAAATAGTAGGTCTACTTGTATCTGTTTAAGGTATCTCCATATTGCTTTACATAGGGGTTGCACTACTTTGCAGTCCCACCAGCAGTGTATGAGTGTTCCTGTCTCTCCGCATCCACGCCAACATGTATTGTTTTGGGACTTTTTGATAAAGGCCATTCTCACTGGAGTTAAGTGATATCTCATTATGGTTTTGATTTGCATTTCCCTGATGATGAGAGATGTTGAGCATTTTTTCATATGTTTTTTGGCCATTCTTCTGTCTTCTTTTGAAAAATTTCTATTCATGTCCTTTGCCCACTTTTTGATAGGACTCAGGAAAATCAGCGAGAAAAAATCAAACAGAAATTAAACATAGAGTTAAGAGAGTGGTCCACATTTAATTCTATACTTACTCTTATTTTCTAAATCACCATATCTGTAGTAATTTGTATATGTTGCCTGATGATAAAAAGTAAATCAGGTTATGAAATAGGAAACAAAATTTTAGGTAGAGTAGAATCACATCTTTGAATATATATGACAGAGCTAAGAAGATATGTTTCTAAAATATGGGTAAGTTCTAATTAACTACCAATGATGTGCCATTTTATGTATTCTTCCTTTTGAACCCATATTTGGAAAAATAATGAAAAAAAACCCTATTCCCTTTTTAAAAATTTAATCATCTTTTAATGATTACTAAAATGTTGCAAGAATAGCATGAAGAGTTTCTGCATACCTTTTCCCCAAATTAGCAAATACTCAAATTTAATGTTTGCTTTCCCCCTCTTTTCCATCTTCTTGTCTCTCTATATCTCTCTCTCCATATATATATACACACACACATATTTAATTAGATGTGATTATATGTATAAATTATCTCTATATAGTTTATCATGTACTATATATTTAAATTGTAATAGATATATACATGTATAGATCTCATCCTTGATCTGGAATTACCTTTGTGGGAAGATTTTGATTTTGAATTCAGTTTCTTTAATACATGTGATGTTGTTCATATCTTTTATGTATTTTTTATATGTTTTCTTGTGTTAGTTTAGTAATTTGTGCTTTATAATGAATTTGTCCATTTCATCTAAATTGTTGAGTTTATTGGCATGACATGGGGTTTGTATTGCTGTCTCATTTTTATTCTCATTGGTAATTTTTTCCTTTTATTTTTATCTTAGTTTTCTTGTGTGGATAGATCAATTTTATCAACCTAAAAGCCAACTTTTGATTTTGTGTATTTTTCTAATTTTTCTGTCTTCCTTTATATTGTATTGATTTCTGCTCTTATATTAATGATTCCCTTTTTTCTGTCTACTTTGGGTTTAATTTGCTTTTTTGTTGTTTTCTAGCCTTTTAGATATGAAGCCTTTATAACTGATTTCAAACCATGTTTTCTTTCTAATATATTCAGTCTGACCCACCATAAAAACTTAGACACACAGCTTTTTTATACCATAAATCACTATACTTTGTTTTCATTTTCATTCAAATGAAAATATTAGCTATTTTTCCTTGTGATTTTTTTCTTTGATGCATATAATTTTAAATTTTCCAAACATTTTAGAATTTCTTAGTATTTTGTTTTTATTGATTTATAATAAAATGTCATGTGGCCAGATATGTTCAATATGGTTCAAATTATTTTATATATTTTGAGAATTATGTTCTGTTACACAGACTTTCTTAGTAAAGTTCCATGAGTGCCTAAAAAGAATATGTAGTCCGTATTTACTGAATTTGTGTTCCATAATTGTAAATTAGGTCAGGTTGATTGATAGTGTTATGGTTCTGTGCAAATCTTTTATAGCTACTGCTCTCATTTTTTCTTCAGTTTATTCTACCAATTAATGATGGAGAAGAGTTTGTATCTCCAGTTTTAATTGTGGATTTTAGAAAATTTCCCTTTTGTTCTGCCACATGTTGTTTCTGATATTTTGAAGCTCTGTTGTTAAGTGCATGTACATTCAATGTTTTCATGGTTTCTTGATGAATTCCTTGTTTTTTTCTCTAAAATGCCTCTGTTTATCTCTGGTATACTCTCTGCCTTTTTTTTAACTTATAGACAAACCACATTTTTTATGCCCAGTGTTTTCATGACTTATCTTTTCAAGACTTTAACTTTCAATTGTCCATGGCTTTATTTTCAAAGTGCATTCTTTTAAATGCTTTATGGATGACCTGGCTATTTTAGTCATACAAATAGTCTTTGCCTTTAATTTTACACTCCATTTGTGTTTACGATTTTTGATATATTTTAGGATTATGACTACCACCTTGGAATCGATTTTATATTTTCCCAAAGGGTTCATTATCTCTCTATTCCTTCTATACTGGCGAACTTCTTTCTTTATGTCTTATAGAGAATACCTGAGATAAATTTTTCTTACATTTTGCCTACCTGTGAATATTTTTAAGCTAATTTTGAAGGATATTTTTATCAGCCATAAAATTCTTGGTTACAGGGTTTTTTCTTCTTTTTTTTAATTTATAAATTTTAAATACATTGTTCCATGAGGGTGGGCTTACTTTTTATGATGAAAATTCAGTTACAGTTTGTGTGGTTAGTCTCCATATAAGTAATGTCTTTTTTAATGAGTTTTCTCTTTATATTTGGCTTTCAGAAATTTATTCTTACATCTAGGTGTAATTATTTTTATGTTTATCTGCTGTATTTGTCTTTTGAGATCATTAGTGTCATCAACTCTGAAAACTTTTCAGCTATTATCACTTCTAATATTTATTTTGCCCCATTATCTCAGACTTTCTGTTCTGCGTTTTCAGATTTTTTAATTTGTCTGAGTTTAGATTTTTTTCTATTAATCTGTTTTCAAATTATGCTGATACTTTTTTTTGTGCAGTGTACAGTCTTCTATTAGGCACATTTAACAATTTTTTTCATATTTTAGAGTATTTGAATTTTAAAAATTGTTTCCACATTTCTGCTAATCCCAACTACTCCGGAGGCGGAAACAGGAGGACTCCTTAAGGCCAAGGGTTGGAGACCTAAGCAACCTAGCAAGACCCCGTCTCTAAAATAATTTTTTTTTTTTTAATTAGCCACGCATGGTGGCTTGCACCTGTAGTCACAGCTACTCTGGAGTCTGAGGTGGGAGGATCACTTGAAGTCAGGCGTTCAAGACTAGAGTGAGCTATGATTACTCCAGCCTGGGCAACACAGCAAGATCTCATCTCTTAAAAAAAAAAAATTATACTTATCTACAGATATGTCATCTCTGTTGTTCTCCATCCATTTATAAAGATTGAAGTTTCTTCCATCTGATTTCATTTTCCTACAGCCTAAAGAGAATGTCCTTTACATTTCTCATAGTGCAGGTCTGCCAGTGATGAAACTTTCAGTTTGTTTCTTTAAAAATTCTTTACCTTGTTTTCATCTTTTATAAAAGTATAACCCCACCTAGGTTGATAAGTTTTCCTTTCTTCTTGCAGCACTTTAAAGACATTTTCATTATCTTCCATCTCGCTTTATTTACAAAGGGAAGTCAGTGAGGAGTCAGCGGTTACTTTCATTTTGTTCACGTTATTTTA
The DNA here is from genome assembly GCF_020740605.2 of Lemur catta. Classification (NCBI taxonomy): domain Eukaryota; kingdom Metazoa; phylum Chordata; class Mammalia; order Primates; family Lemuridae; genus Lemur; species Lemur catta. The sequence goes on along the minus strand of NC_059128.1, from coordinate 50,891,796 downwards.
TTGTAATCTGTCTTATTTCTGTGACTGCTGTTAAGATTTTTTTTTTTTCGCCTCTAGTTATCAGCAATTTTATTATGATGTGTCTTGGCACGATTTCTTTATGTTGAGTTGGGTTTATAGATTGATATTCTTTGTATCACATTTGGAAAATTGTTTGTTTTTTTATGTTTCTGCCTCACCGCCTTCTGATACTGCAATTTGTGTGTGTGTGTGTGTGTGTGTGTGTGTGTGTGTGTGTCTGCGTTTGCCTTCTCAATATTGTTCCACAGGTCACTGGGTTTTTGTTCACTTCCTTTTCATCAGTGTTTCAGGATGGTTAGTATCCTGTCTCCACCTATATAGATTTCTGAAGCTCTTGCTTCAATAACTCTCTCCTCTCTGATACGCTGCCCCTCAGATTCAAGCCACCTGAGACTCTCTGCTCTCCAGTCTCTGTCTCTTCACTTTAACAAGCCTTGTTTCTCCTTCTTGTGTAGTGGTTTGGAAAGTGTCTCCAGGAATAATTATAGGGTTTGTTTTATTTTTTATTTACTATTTCAAGGATCACATTTCTGTGCTTGATCAGTCCCAATATCTAAAAACTATGTTTTATCTATTTTTGTACTTTTGTCATTGTTTATTATGGAAAAGCTAGTTCAATACTAGTTAGTCAAGAACAGGAGATTCTATCTATATTTGTTGAAAACGATTATTCTTGTTAATTATAACCACATTTAATATGGCATAAAGTAGGCATAAATAATTCACAGTTATAAAAACTATGCTTTATTTAGAAAACTAGGCAAAATATTTCTGGAATAATTCCATATTTCACATTTACATTCAAATAAAATTTGGGTGATTTTTACAGCTATTTTCCCACTTGGTGTTTAAAACTTCATGCAGTGTATATGAACATTTAATCACATATGTTATTTTTATTTTTGAAGATAGATTTCAATAGCATATACTCAAGGTCAAATTGTACAATGAAATTGTCAAAGTGTTTATTTTTTAAATTAAATTTGCATAAATACCAATGCATTAAGATTTTAAGAGAAAGAAAACAATATTATATCTTCTTGAACTCATTGTTGAGTATTTTGACAATGATTTCCATAAATTATCTTCAAAAATCCCACATTTATAACTAGTACAATATTGTAATGTGGGAAACTAAAAGCTATTGTGGCAAATTTTCATCCTTATCCTTTTTTAGCATAAGATCCTATATTTGCAGTTAGAATGTGAAAGTTAAACTATGTCAAGATAGTTTATAAAGATGAAAAATTTAATCAATAATTAATTATATTCAAAGGTTATGCTACAAGGTTAACCCAATAACAAATACTGTCATTTATTGTTTCTATTTAGGCTAGTAATTTGAACTACTTGTAAATTTTTAAATGTGCCTCTCATTTTTTGAACTTCATTATGAAACAAGATGTCTTTCAGGATTTTGGGGAAGTTTTCCTAAACTCCTAGCCCTGTAGTCTGGGTTGAATTTCTGTTTTTTGTACATCCATGGCGTTCCCCGTACTTGTTTCAAAAATGGCACTTCATTTAAATAATTGTAATAACCTCTTGACTTCTTTGTTTTTTCATTTCATTTTAAATCCTATGAAACCATGAATGGTATATTATTCATTCCTAGTACCCATTAGTACTGAGTAAATATAAATACTTTTTCTTATATAAATAAAAATACTTCCATATTCAAAATTGCATTAAAATATTATTCTAGTAGGAACATCAATGTTAATTAAATGGTAGGATGCTAATACTATATTTTGTATCTTCTCTTACAGGCTCTTAAATCTGATCTACAATGGAAAAATTTCTTTTTTATTTGTTTTTCATTGGCATAGCAGTGAGAGCTCAGATCTGTCCAAAGCGTTGTGTCTGTCAAATTTTGTCTCCTAATCTTGCAACCCTTTGTGCCAAGAAAGGGCTTTTATTTGTTCCACCAAACATTGACAGAAGAACTGTGGAACTGCGGTTGGCAGACAATTTTGTTACAAATATTAAAAGGAAAGATTTTGCCAACATGACCAGCTTGGTGGACCTGACTCTATCCAGGAATACAATAAGTTTTATTACACCTCATGCATTTGCTGACCTACGAAATTTGAGGGCTTTGCATTTGAATAGCAACAGATTGACTAAAATCACAAATGATATGTTCAGTGGTCTTTCCAATCTCCATCATTTGATATTGAACAACAATCAGCTGACTTTAATTTCTTCTACAGCATTTGATGATGTATTTGCCCTTGAGGAGCTTGATCTGTCATATAATAATCTAGAAACCATTCCTTGGGATGCTGTTGAGAAGATGGTTAGCTTGCACACCCTTAGTCTGGATCACAATATGATTGACAACATTCCCAAGGGGACTTTCTCCCACTTACACAAGATGACTCGGTTAGATGTAACATCAAATAAATTGCAGAAGCTACCACCTGATCCTCTCTTTCAGCGAGCTCAGGTACTGGCAACCTCAGGAATCATAAGCCCATCTACTTTTGCATTAAGTTTTGGTGGAAATCCTTTGCATTGCAATTGTGAATTATTGTGGTTGAGGCGTCTGTCCAGAGAAGATGACCTAGAGACCTGTGCTTCTCCTGCACTTTTAACTGGCCGCTACTTTTGGTCAATTCCTGAGGAAGAATTTTTGTGTGAGCCTCCTCTCATTACACGTCACACGCATGAAATGAGAGTCCTGGAGGGTCAAAGGGCAACACTGAGGTGCAAAGCCAGGGGAGACCCTGAACCTGCAATTCACTGGATTTCTCCTGAAGGGAAGCTTATTTCAAATGCAACAAGATCTCTGGTGTATGACAATGGAACACTTGACATTCTTATAACAACTGTAAAGGATACAGGTGCTTTTACCTGCATTGCTTCCAATCCTGCTGGGGAAGCAACACAAACAGTGGATCTTCATATAATTAAGCTCCCTCACTTACTAAACAGTACAAACCATATCCATGAGCCTGATCCTGGTTCTTCAGATATCTCAACTTCTACCAAGTCAGGGTCTAATGCAAGCAGTAGTAATGGTGATACTAAAATGAGTCAAGATAAAATTGTGGTGGCAGAGGCAACATCGTCAACGGCACTGCTTAAATTCAATTTTCAAAGAAATATCCCTGGAATACGTATGTTTCAAATCCAGTACAATGGTACTTTTGATGACACCCTTGTTTACAGGTAAGAAAAATTAAGCAACTTTGTATACTTACCATGCATCTTAATGTAGGGCTTGTTAATGGACTACTGATTTTTTTTTTAATTGACAATACTTCTGTGTTGTAATTATAGTAATCCATTTTTTAAAGTGTATAATGTAAGGTTTGTAAAAGGTGGTGAATACATGTGGGGAAATATTTTGAATGGTGCTGTTTTTAGAGAGTTTAAACTTATATTTAATATTATGCTTACTTACGTTTTGTTCCCCTCATCTAAGAGATGTGACTATCAGAGAACAAGAATGATTTATTTTAGAAATTCAAAAACATACCAGAACTTACACATCCACATGAGTGTTCTTTCCTTCAAGGAAGTCACGTTGGGAAGCTATACCATTATCCCAATGATGCTGCCATTGCTCAAAGCACTTTTGGAATTATCTTTAGAACCTTCATCACACTATTTTGAATATCCTCAGTGGTGGCAAATCTTCGTCTTTTGAGGGTGAATTTGAATTTTGGAAACAAGCAAAAGCCATTTGGAGTCAAGTCTTGTGAATAAGGTGGGTGATCAAGATGGGTATTGCCATTTATGGTCAAAAATAGGATGTAACTATAAAATAATGAGACTGATTTTCTGAATGATGAGTTGTGTGTGTGTTGTGTGTGTGTGTGTGTGTGTGTGTGCTCTGTCTCATGTGCACTGGTTCTTAAGACAGTTCCAAAGAGAAAGTTTACAAATATTTTGAGCAGTGAAAGTATCACTGGAGTTAAGTATGTAATCTCCAGGCAGGTATAATGATGGAGAATTTTGCATCTGCTAAAGAATTTCTGGTATGTTTTTCTAAAGTTCAGCCTCATTGATTTATAGTCACATCTTGCCCAATTTTCAGTTGGAAATACACAGTTTTATTCCTTCATATAATTTCATTTGTTATAGATTATTATTACCCCTAGGAAATGATGTAAAATCATGGTTTTGATTTTTTTTTTTTTTTTGGTCTTGAAGCTTTTCAGAAATCAGATCAGTTCAGTTCTTATATACCCAGGTAAATTCTTGAATATAATTTTATTTCACTCAAATATGTAAATGAGAGTAATTTTTAAAAATAAGCATGGACTGGTAGGAAAAAATAAAACTATCCTAGCTAGCCATATGATCAATCCTGGGCAAGGTTCTACCTGGCTGAATTTTAATTTTCTCATTGTTATAAGGAAGAGATTAGACTAAACATTTTCTAATATTCCTCTAATCACTAAATATATAGGGACATAAACTATATTACATGTATATTAGCAGAAAGTAGTTTGCTTTTGTCATAGCAGTCTCTTCACGTAACCTCTGGGGTATTTAATCTGTTGTCAATGAAAAGTGCCCATGCCCCCCTCTCACCTTTCTGTAGCTGCTGAACTGTCTATGTATTTTAAGCATTAGCTCTGTGAAATAAGTCAGGTTTTATTTTCAAATACCAATATTTTAATCCTGCCGTGATAAGTAAACTTTGTGTGACCTTGAGGAAATTGCTTCAATATATGACCCTAATTTTTTGTCATATGTCAAATAGTGATAATGCCTGTCTCATAAAGTCATTGTAAAGATTAATTTTTAATGTATTTAAAGTTCTTAGTAATACCTGGCATTTATCATGCACTCTGCTAAATGGTGGTGATTTCAGTCCTAATTGTTTATATACTCTGAACTGAAAGTTAGAACACATTGTTTAGGTTCTATAACAGATGAGTATTACCAAATTTTGAAATTTCTACAACTCACTTTCAGGGAAGAAAATATGGTTTCAAGTCTTTTTTTCTAAATTAATTTTTATTTAGGTCATATGTAGTTGTAACTGAAAAAAAAATTTAGTAGAAAATAGCCATCCACAAAAATCTTTTAGAATGTAATGGATTCAGAGATGTCTGTCTATAAACTTTCTTTAAATTTTAGAAAAGGTGTTATGATGAAAATTTGCATTAAGACACAATGGGACAAGGGATTTATGATCTGGTCAACAACCTTGCCTTGTTCAAATTCCCGGGATGATATTATTCATATACATACTTTTCATCATCTTCATTTATAGGATAAAAGCATACTGGGGACCAACTGTTAAAGGCATTAGAAAGGGATAAGTCTGTAAATAAAACACTTCAATACTATTATTTATCTTAATTTTATTAAAGAAAGATTTAGTGGATACCATTCCACATAGGCTTAATACTGATTTGGAGAATAAATCCTCTGGAACATATTTCCATTCTGTTTTCTAATGTTATTGTCAGTGTTTTCACTTCCTTCAACTTGGCTTTTAGTCATAGAGGTGTTGTAAGTGCTAAGTGGATTTGTTTAGTAGTCAGATAATGTCACACTCACACCTTTCAAAAGCAATTTGTCAAAAATAATTTTTTAGCAGTGGCTTTTATTTGGAGTTCTGCTTTGCCAAGCAATGTAATTAGTCAGCTTGTCAAGGCATAGTACAGGCACCATTAATATAATGTAGACTCCAACAATGAATTTTAGTTATTTTAACTGGGTAAATATAAGATTAGATCATTTTCCCATATTTCATATCTGTTATAAATGTGCTTGTCTTAATGAATACTAAAATGAGACAGAACTAAAGACATAATGACTTTGTGTGTAAATGTTTTATTTTGTTCTAAATATTAATGCAAATTCCATTGTCCTTCAGAATGATACCTCCTACGAGCAAAACATTTCTGGTCAATAATCTGGCTGCTGGAACTATGTATGACTTATGTGTCTTGGCCATATATGATGATGGCATCACTTCCCTCACTGCCACAAGAGTCGTGGGTTGCATCCAGTTTACTACGGAACAGGATTATGTGCGTTGCCATTTCATGCAGTCCCAGTTTTTGGGAGGCACCATGATTATTATTATTGGTGGAATAATTGTAGCATCTGTGCTGGTTTTCATCATCATTCTAATGATCCGGTATAAGGTTTGTAACAATAATGGGCAACACAAGGTCACCAAGGTTAGCAATGTTTATTCTCAAACTAATGGGGCTCAGATTCAAGGCTGCAGTGTAACACTGCCCCAGTCCGTGTCCAAACAAGCTGTGGGACCTGAAGAGAATGCCCAGTGTTGTAAAGCTGCCAGTGACAATGTGATTCAACCTTCAGAAACTTGTTCCAGTCAGGACTCCTCCACCACTACCTCTGCTTTGCCTCCGTCTTGGACTTCAAGCACTTCTGTGTCCCAAAAGCAGAAAAGAAAGACTAGCACAAAGCCAAGTACCGAACCACAGAATGAAGCTGTCACAAATGTTGAGTCCCAAAACACTAACAGGAACAACTCAACTGCATTGCAGTTAGCTAGCCGACCTCCTGATTCTACCACAGAGGAGCCCTCATCTAAAAGAGCACATACAAAGCCAAGTAAGTTTCTCACTTTGCCTGCTGAGAGATCCAGAGCAAGGCACAGGTACTCCCTGAATGGAGAATTAAAAGAATACTATTGTTATATTAACTCACCGAACACATGTGGACTATTTTCTAAAAGAAGCATGTCTATGAATGGGATGTTAATTCAGTCCGACAATTCCGATGGTCATAGTGGAAAAGCAACTCTTTCAAATTCTGAGTGGATATTGGAAAGCTCTGTGTAATCTATATTTCTTTTAAATGAAAAATCAGTTTGAGAACTCACATGAGAAATTGGAATTTGTAATTCCAGTCTTGTCTCTCTGATACATGGCTAATAGAGCCCAGGTTGTGTATAAACCTTCTAGGGTATATATTTCAACATATGTGTATACATATATATATGTATGTATTTTACATATATATATGTTGGAAGGTAACATAAATAAAGTGGTTAAGGGAAAAAAAGCAAGAAATAGCAGCAGTGCCTTTCCCTATGCTAGGACCAACTTCTAGGTTCTGCAACAGCAGATCACAAAATGGAAGCTGTCATAGGAAAAAAAGTCTTATATAAAAGTGATATTTTCTCCAATTTTACAAAGGACCACCTATGGATAATTGGTATTTTTTAATGAGTAGACTGACTATTGTCTTTCAATGGCAATGGTGTTGCCTTTGTTTTTAGGAAAATGTTGTAGAGAACAACCCCATGTTCTTGTGTTATTCAAAACATAGTAGTCAATTAGCATACCCAGACAATAATAGAATAGGTACCCTTCTAAACAACATCCTTGGTTCAGGTGCCTTAATAGTTCTAGGATATTTCTCATCCATGACACAGTTATTTTCAGTGGAAAGAAGAAAATGCAATTTATTTTCCATTTATCAAAAATTCCGATTAGTTTTAAGTCACAGACCACAATTCTGTATGCATCTACATGGACGTATGAAAGTGTTTTCATTCATTTAATACACATTAGCTGAATGAATGAATTTTATATGGCTCTTAATGAAAGTTAAAGAGGGAGACAAAAGTACAAGACTTCCCTTGTATCAAAGGGGTGTTTATTTTTATGACCAAGTAAAATTAAAAAAACAAACAACTTCTAATGGAGTTCTCATTACATTTTTAAGTGATATAAAGTCATTGCTCATTAACCAGATAGTGGCTTTTTTCTTTTGTGCACTATAGTTTTGCATTTAAATCTTTCTCTCTTAAAGTAAGTGCATTTATTATTCTAACTAAAACCTGGGATAAATTTAATTAAAAATCACGCAGCTCAGTGAGAATGCATGCTTTTACAAAAGGATTTTAAATTTAGTCAGCAAATGTTGTTCCTTGTTAATATGGTAATCTTGGAAATTCACTGAAATCAAGGTCTATAGATAAATGTTCCTATCTACTTGCTGAAAACTTAATTATATGCTAACTTGGCATTTTACTGGAGATCCATAAATGGGGTTAACGTGAAGTGTGTTTTGTTTTGTTTTGAGAATAAGGCTCATGTGAGAACTTAGACACATTACCTTGCACAAAAGAACCTGAAATTTTAGCCATAATAAGATAAGTACTTCACTATCTTTTGTAAATTACTCCCTGGGAGTAAGTTAAACACACAGTAAAGGTTTATTAACTCTTTTAGATCACTTGAAATACCACTTAAAGCACAGGTGAGAAATGATGAATCATTAGTTTGATTTCCTTCTTCTAGAAGCACATAAACATTTATATAAGTTAATTTTAACTTGACAGAGGAACATCTTATCATATGAGATTTATCATCATATTATTCAATCGAGTGTAAGATTAAAGCAGTTAGTGATTACTTTCAGTGCCAGTCTTAAAAAAAATGTCCCATGGGCTTTTATTATCTCAGGCATTTACTAAATCACTTCTCTACTCTGCTTCCCTTTCTGAAAAGTTTGTTTTTTACATTTGCAAAGCCTAATCACCCATCATTGTTCAGGTCTGTAGTTCTTGTGAACAGTAAATGAGATCACATGTGGAGTAGTTTATGAAATCCAAGCACTACTCGAAGTGAAGTGTATTTTCAATACTATTACGGTAATAATGGTCTAACACCAACCAAATATTTTTAATTAACATCAATTACGTAATTCCTCACAAGGTGCTGATTGTCAAGAGCCTATTACTTTTCCCTTCCTAGATTTATCAGCACAGTATTAAAAAAATCTTGAATATACAAAAGCTTTCAAGATTTAAAGCTTAACAAAATGAATCTACAAAGAAAGAATTTTTGGCATTATGAAGGTTGTGATCAAGGATAAAAAGGCTCTGAATTCTTGCAACATACGGAGCAGCTTACCACATCTACTCCAATCTACGGATGAACTTATTTTGTATTTCTCAGTGGCTTATATTTGTTAAAATCAATGCCCTACTTATTTTCCTAATGAAACTTTAATTAAATATCTTTTACTTCTCATAGATATTTAAAACTATGATATCTAATCATGTGAAATTTATTTTGACTAAAGCCATTGAAAATAATTTAATTTTTTATTAATTTGATCAGACCATTTTCAGGGTATTTAAACCAAATACTTAAACGGTTGTTCTTTAAAATGATAGGTGAATTTCTGACTTGTGTTTGTCTTTTAAAAAGTTTATATTTTGAGAGATCAACAAAAGATTGTCTTATTAAGATGGTAAAATGGTTTTTGTATTTGTGTATAAATATATGAAGAATTTTTTGCATAAAGCAGTTGCAGTATGAAATGACTGAAAAATAAATCTATGGGAAAATTGGGGATAATGTTACTTGTTATAATGTCTGAAACAAAATAGTTGCTTAGATGAGTGAATGAGTAAATGGATAGATAAATAAATAAATGGGGTCAGCAAGGAAGGTGTTGAAATGAAAATTTTGATTAATTAGCACAATAGAGAATTGTGATCTAGATATTATAAGCTAGAAATTCTCTGTCCTTTTCTTGTTTTTCTTTCTGCCATTTATTGAATTTCTCATTTAAACAGCCATATATATGTGATATGAAGCATGTGGTTTGTTGTTTGTTGTTGACTATATGTAGATTATATATATCATATTTACTTCCTTGTTCTTAATTATTTTTTTTCATTTTTAGCCATGTTACATTATGGTTTCAGCATGTTCAATGTGAAAACAAACTAACAAAGTATGTTTGTCATTAAGCATGTTTTAACAGGTATTTACTTCAAACGTTTTTTTCAAAAGTGTGTTCTTGTACTGTTTTTGTTCCTTTTGAATAACTGTCCCCTAATTTAACATACCAAACTGCTGTTTATTACAGGAGCATCATAAAGGGATAATGAAGATTTAAAGCTACCTCAAAATTCTAAGAAGCAGCAAATTTTAGTTTGATGAGTATTATTTATTTTTAGTCTAAAATATACAAATATATAAGTATATTAAATACAATTTAAGTTAGATGCAGTAACACTCACATTATGGCCAGTATATTTCGTGTTTTTTTTTTTTTCCAACCATGAATGGAGTCAGTGGACTTCCCAGTAGCTATTTTATCTTTAAAACAGTGGATTTTACCTGGTTTGTAAATATATTTTATTTTAAAAAGTTTTACAATATAAGTTTTGAATTATTGTAACCAATCCCTAAACATAGTGAGTCTACTCTTTGAAAGATGCATACTTTCTCCACAAATTTTTAAGGAATTTTTAAAAATTAAATGTATTATTTTTGTGTGCAGGAATTTTTTTATCTTTTTTTGTGAATTATATTCTCTTCAATTGAAATCGCTGATAAAGTACTTGCTTCTCATATAAATTTTAATTATTTTATTTAATTGTATTTATGAAAAAGAACTATTTCATTTATAAAGCTAAAAAAATTTAAGAGTAATTATCACAAAGTTGACATCAATTTCCTTCTAGTTCCTAAGTTTAAGTATTTCCCTTCTACTTATTTAGAGTAATAAACAAACTTTAAAATGTCAATAATTAAAAAAATTCACAAATATAAAGCATCTTCTTGTGGGTAGAACTGTGCAAATGAGCCCTTTCTTCTAAGAAGACAGTAGGTACAAGCCCATTGTCTTCTTGGTGTGGTTGATTTCCAACTGAATTTTATAATGCTAAGAAAATAATATTCATTTATATTAGACAGAATAAAGACTGTCTACTTTCTTTCCCTTGCTCAACCATCCCTTGTTACTCAAAAACAATGATTTCACCTTAAAAATATCAGCTTTTGCTGAGAGTGTATTTAAGTGTTTTGGGGAAAGGACTTCATCACAGAGGTGGGTTGAATGTGAAAAGGCTATTTTTTATCCTTCTAGGTTGCTAATATTAATAATACTAATAATTTATCCTATAATGCTGGTTACTTTTAATTAAATACATGGAAATGAAATATGTCATTTTTGCAATGGCATAGAGAAAAGAAGGAATAATCAAAATAAATAACTGGATTTTTAAAAATTTCGAAGGACAGATTACTCAGTCCTTTCCTTCCCATGCTAGATAAATATATGCTGGGATTATAAATGTAATTAGTTTTTTTCAGGTCTTTTTTTTTTTTGTCTTTTATTTATTTATTTTTTAATTTCTTTTGGAACAGAACTCAGTCCTCCTTGCAGCAGTACAGAAGACCACCTAACATAAAGAGTGGTAAACATATCACTGTGATCGCATCATCCTAAAAATGTGGTTTTATTTGAAGTGGGACATAGAAAAATAACAGTTTATAACTGGGAATATATTTAAGTATTAATTACCTCATTAAGGTAACGTGAATGCATTTGCAATTTTATTAGATTATGCAAATAATCAATATAATCACCATACCATTGTCTTGTGATTATGTTCGGCTATTAGAAAGTCTAAATTTAAGATATAAAGTTAACATGGAATAAATTTATATGCTGTATATAGTTACACACATATATATGTACTATATAAATATCTATATATGTACCATATAGATACATAAATCTCTATACTCATAAAATTAATCAGTTAAAATCATAATTTTGTGTCTTGCAATATGGATTGTTATTAATGTAAGAATTAAATTTAAATGGATGGATGTCAGAAAACTTCAGACAGAAAACCTGTAAAATTACACTTGTTATTTATCAAATAACAATGGAGTATAAAATCTCAGTACAAATTTATTTATTTTTATTTTTTGCATTTCCTAATGATAACCATTTCTACAACCTGTCAAAATTCACCTGTTCATTTCAAATTACTGTTATGTTCATGAATTTTAAAAACAAAACCAAACTATTTTCAAATACATTCAGGAGAAAGCCATGAAGGCCCTTTCATTTAAAGTAATTGTGTTTTCAAGTGGTTGTATATTTAATCTTATCTGACACATAGGCTATGTAGATATTGTGTTTTTGCTATAGAATATGTCCAATAAATAATGATTTGAGTAAAGTCAAGGAGCTTATGAAATATACTATGTTAGCTGTACCATAATGCAATTCCCTAATCACTTTTTTCTCTATGATGTGAGTAAGTCTTATTATTGCTTTCATGTAAAATCTAATCTCCAGAGGCCATTGTAAATTTATGCGAATATTTATACTGGAGGTTTTGTAAAAATATTTTGTCCTAGAGTCATCATACTCATATATGAACCCTGAAAATGAACTTTCTGTTAGACACCTAGTTTTCTCTTATCATGTGTCACTTCTAAAGGATTAAAAATATTTGCTTAAGAAGAAAACATTTTGGAAAGAAATAGAATGTGTGCTGTGCAAGCTTATGTAATGGTATTAAACATTTATAGAAATGGAACATACGTATAGACATTTAAAGGCAGAATGTTTGTATTTAGAATGTTACTGTTTTACATAAGGATGAATGGGTACTTGGTAAACATGCTACTTTTGGGGGAGTGAGTATTGAATGATGATTAGTATTACAAATGATTATTTTATACTCCATGCAGTGAATATGTTTAAACTATGTTTTATTCTGTGGATTCTTGTTTCCTTGATATATTTTTCCATATTAATCATATGAAACTATATAGTTGAAATGTTAACTATGAGTAGGGAAAATGAATGGAAACCTGATTAGCTTATTTTAAGTCTGGCAGGAATAGTATATTCCACATTGAAAATCACTCATTATAGTTACTAGGACAATATTTTTTGAAATTTTCCTTTTAATTCTTATTATCAGAAATTAGCCATAGACAACTAAGAAATATTATAATAGTCAAGTACAAGTAACTGAAGAACTGGTAAGTTAAAAAAAAGTTTAGAGGAATCTTTGTTAATTCTTGGTAAGGACTCTTACCAAGATTTCATTAAGAAGTGATTTAGGATCTGTTTCTTAAAAAATAAAAATGAATTGTTCATGACACTGAAAATTTTATTCCCAGATGCTTTGCTGACTAATGTTGACCAGATTGTCCAGGAAACACAGGTGAGATTATTACCTGTTATATACTTCAACACTTAAATGCATATATTCTTTTATAAATGGATTTTTAAGTTTTGGTTTGCTAGTTTATGTAACTTGTTGAAATTTTCCATTAAAACATACTTGGAATGCTGAACAGTGCAGACTGAGGTTAAGTTTGGTTAAGTGAACGTCCAATTTCTAAATTTAGACATATTTCAGGTTAACTAAACATTTCTGATTCATAGTGTAGGAAATAAAAGTAATGTTAATAATGCTAGATGGGACTTTGGAGTCACTCTTAAGGTCACATATGACATATGTGCATTTTTAGAAATATTTCTAAACGTGAAGACAATAGCTTGATAGGAATGTATTTACTCCTATCCTTGACTTCTACATCCTAATAGAAGCTGAGATGATGCATTATGCCTCACTGGAAACAGATGATCAGAAGTGTTTCACTGTTATCTAAAATGAATGAAGCCTCCTTAAAATGGAGCAAAAGACTACACATGAAATATTCATCGTATTCCTTTTGTCATCAACCAATTACTCTTCTTGAGTTTTTTTTTTTTGGAAGTTTCAAATGAGTATTTGATTCCTGCATTTTAATTGGATTGGAAAGTGTGTTTCCAGAGCAGAACAGCACTTTAGCAATCTGTTCAAACAGCTGGAAGCATCAGCCATTTGCTTGAGGTTTGGCACAAAAATTCTGCTTTTAACAGATCTAAAAAGAGCCATTGATTTATTTGTTGATAGGTAAAAATAGGACCTTGTATTTTAACATTTCATATTTTTTAAAAAATATAACTTCCTCAATCTTTCAAGATCTTCCCTAATGAATTCCATCCCCAAATCAAGAAAAAAATGTTTTCATGCATCATTTCTTTACTGAATTTAAGATCCTATTCTTACATTGCAAGAACAGATGGCTCACTGAAAACAATAGCACAATGTCTGGCACATGTTTTGTATTCTGTTGTGTGTACTGAATTGACCTGCATGAAGGTGCCTTATTTCACCGATCTCAACCTCCCTCCCCACATTTCCCTCTCTCTCTCGCCTCCCCCGCCCCCGCTTCTCTCCCTCTATATCTCTGTCTTTCATTTTTGAAAATTCATTTATCACGTGACTTTGAACATCTAGCTGAGCTGAAATTTAGGATACCTTTAGAGAGGGATTAGGAAGTAGATGGTTAATCTATCAGTAGCAAAATTCAGAATGGTGCTAAGTGTTAAATCAAAATTTGGAAACAGGAGATTCAATGTCTAAGTCATTTTTCAATTACCAATTTAAAAAATTTCCCAAATATTTATATATGATGGGGCATATTATATATTATTGTGCTTATATATTTATTTTACCACACTATTAATAGTGGAATTTAGAGAAAAGTAATCTCTTTGGGAGTCTTTACTACTAGAAATAGTACAGGATTTGCTAAGGTGATCAGTACATAAGATTTTTAATAATGACATTTTTATCCTAAAGAAAATAGTAATAATTGTGAAAAATTCCGAAAACATAGTTAAAAAAAATTAGAAAATGTAAAACAATCATTAACCACCACCCTGTTACTAATACTAGTGCTCTGATTCATAATCTTTCATTGATTAGCTCTTTCAATATGTAATAAATTCATGTGTGTATCCTTTGCATTAGATTTACATAGCGAATGTATGTATAAATTATGTCATCTTTTTAAAAACTTCATACTGAGTCTCTCCTTAGTTATTTTTATGAAACTAATGACTGTGTCATAATATCATAGAAAACTTCCTTCCATACTTGAGCTAAGTTTCTCTTCTTTCTGTAAACATCAGCAAGAAAAACAAATCCACAAAGAATAATTGTAAGACAATTTAGTGGCAACACATCATTCGCTCAGTAACCAGCTCCTTGCTACATTTCTGTTATCAAATTTAAGTTACTACATGACCTCAAGATAACTATTCTTGGTCCTTGGTAAATGATTTCTGCTATAGCAGGCCGATTGTTTCTGTAGCTGTCAACAGGACCAAACAATGAAGCCCTTGCTGAGGAGACTGTGACCTGTGTGCTCTTAGTCTTCTCATAGCCTTGCCTTCCGTCAGCAGCACTTTACCGTGTGAATGAAGTGAGATAGGGTGGGCAGAGGCCCCTTCTGATTGCAGCTTCTCAGCTCTGTGTTTTCTATAGCTAATCATACTGAGGTACCCACCGGGTTAGTTTATTCAAAGCACAGAGAGTTAAAACATTTCATTGCCATTAGCCAGAATATGCCCCATGCCAATTTCTTCTTTAGCAGCCTTCCTGAATATGTATAGAAATAGAGTGAACTTGAAATATTTCAATGTCTTGCATAAAATTCTTCTATTATAACATCATAACATTTTAATCACACTAAGATGAATCGAGAGCAAGGGGAGGGGGAATCATTGATAAAATTAGTCATAATTACTCTACATGTAAACTAGTACTTACATGTAAATTAATTTTATGTTTGGCGAAGAATTTTATCCTTAAAATGAACATAGTAAAACAATAGATATGCCATGTTCGGCAGTAACGATAAACGGTTGACTAGTTTGCTTTTATATTGAAAATGCCTTAAATAAAATTTCTTAAGAAATGTTTGCTGTATTCAAACCAATATGTCTGCATTACTTGTGTGTGTGTGTGTGTGTATGTGTGTGTGTGCAAATATGCACAAGAACTGTGACATTCTGTGATTGCTAACACCAACCTTTAAGATATCGCTTCTTGATTTTAGTAAATTTGACTTATAATTATTCTGTTTAATATCAATCAAAAATTTAAATTTTATCATAAAATCTCTGGTACAGATGTTCTAACCTTGAAAAGACTATAGTTTTTTCAGAGAAACTATTAATATATAAATTAATAAAATGTTAATGCTGATTATAAATAAACAGCAACATTCAAAAACAATAAGAAAGCACAAGGTAGGAAAATATATGAAATAGGAGCCAAAGATCAAAGCAAATACTCAGAGAATATACTTTGAATATTTTTCCAAGTGAGAATGATAGTACAAAAGATTTGCTTCTAAGCAGAGTGGGTTTTCTATGAAAATTCCTCTCAAGTGAATTTTTTGACCCATGTGTAGAAAACTCTTTTAACTATTTTTATAATAATTAAAGCATACCTTTTGACATATTTATTTGAACACAACACCACATCAGAAAAAAAAACAGAACACTAGTGTCAGCAATGACCTTTACAAATAATTTTCTTCATGTTTAGACATCCAGGCTATATAAGATCAAAATTTTTCATCACTCTTAATTACATTCAGAATAAGGGCAGTAATAAACATTTCCCCACAATCCATTCAATATGAGTTCATTTTTCCTTCTCTTAATGTTGAGGAAGCTTGCATTTCCTCCTTATGTTTCAGTACTCTTAAGACTGTCCATCCACAGTGTTTTGCGTATCCTTCACTGTTAAATGAGAGCCATAACCAAAGCCCCAAGTTAATTACTTTTAGTTTTTGTAAAATTTTATTATAGTTATTATAATCTATTTCATTTTTATCTTTGTGATGCTATTGTGATTTTGTATTTTATGTTTAGATATTTATGGCACTATTTTAAGAGTTTGCCTATTGATAATTTAACTAAAAAGTATTATTTTGGATTTCCTACCCAATACTAGTTTTTATTTGGCTCCATATTGTGTCATCATTTCAATAATGGTAGTAAGTTCAGGGCACACTCTCATAGTTCAAAAAATATTTGTTATTTCTTCCTCTTCAAAATTAACAGCATTTATATAAATCTACCTTTACTACTAGAGATAGTACAGGATTTTTAAATTTTTAATTCCACAGTTTGTTAATAATGTTATGTAATATGAAATTTAATTAAAAAACTCCTTAAGATATGTAAGCTTATAAAATTATTAACTTAATATTAAATTAAAGTTTGTTATGCTGGAAGGATTTATTACTTACACAGTCAAACTAGTTACATGGTCAATATTTTTTCTTTTAGGAATCTTGAATTTTTTGTAATTTTATTACTTTTTGTAACTTGAAATTTGGTATAATAAAATTACATTTTTTTTCTAAGGGGTTATATTATTAGAAATATAAAAAGGAAAAAGATTGTTGATATCCAATTCTACCAATATAAGCTCTGCTTTGAAACCAATAAAGGAGAATTTAATGATTTATACCATATCGCATGATTTTTCTTAGTATATTCTAGGTAAAGTATGATAGTGATGTCTGTATTTCAGTGGTTTCCAAGATATTTATTTATTTATTTATTTATTTTAATTTCAGGATATTATGGGGGTACAAACATTTTGGTTACATGTTATGACTTTGCCTCACCCAAGCCAGGATTTGAGGCATGCCCTTTCCCCCATACAATGCTCACTGAGTCCATTAGTTGTGAGTTTACCTACCTCCATCCCCCCAACCCCCAGTGAATATTACTACCGTGTGAGCACCTTTGTGTTGATTTTTATAAATAGATTACACATTGGTCCCTTAACAATCTTCAATAATTGGTTGTGTCCCATATTAGTTTTCTAAAATTACTATTTGTGCACAAATTAACTTCCCTTATTCAGATTAAGAGTATTTTAAAAACTTTTCTTAAATAAAATCTCTACAGTATTTTATCTACCTTTATCACATTAAGTTATCAAAATAACTTTGATATACTTTAATAACTGATCACCAGTGATTCAAACATATTCTACAGCAGCATTTTGATGTAGAATATTAAGTAAACTAAAAATCTATATTTTATGATTCATTTGTGCCATTTCATAATCCCCAAATCAAAAGTTTGAACATGCAGTTGTTTTTGAATGGAGAGAAGGAAAATTATTTCTCTTTCATATATATGAAAAAATATATTATTGAAAAATTATTTTCATCTTCTATCAACGATAGAATATTTATAAATATTTTAAATCCATGAAGACTAGAACCCATATTAGAGGAATTATATTTCCAAAGTTTGATATAGAAATATTTTTATGAAATTGTTTTTATACTATTTTCTTTCAAAGTCTTGTTTAGTTTAACCATGGAGTGCCCTTGTTTGTGAGTTATTGTAAGTTTTTCATTTATTTTATTTGTTCTGTGGATGAAGAACTAATTAGTAAAGATGAATAATAATGTTTACTATTATTAAATGTATGAATAAAGTTTTCTAAAATTTTATTATATGAAATTTTTGAAAGAATAGAACAAATGTAGAGTTCACTTAGATTTTAATAGTCTTGAACAAATTTGATCTAAGATGTTCATATTTTAAAAATTATTATGAATATTTGTTAAAACTTAAATGGCATGTATTAATGAATAAAAAATCATCACTTGTCTTATCTTACCTTGAGAGTATAAATCTGACAACCAAAGTAAGGGAAAATGCCATTCCACAATTTGGATTTGACTTACGTAATTTAGGCTCATCTCTTAAAATTCTTTTTTAAAGTAACATTTTTATATATTTGTCAATGTGAAATAACCAAGCATAATTTTACATGTTGATATGCATGTTTAGATATTATTCAGAGGTGTATTTTTATTTTATGGCAAGAAACTCCTGTTTGGGTGCTTAGAGTTCAGTAACTTCCAGGTTGCTAGTACAATGATCTTATTAGCCATGTGTTTTCTTTCTTTCTCTTTTTCGTTTTTTTTTTTTTTTTTTTCCTTTTTCTTTTTCTTTTGTTTCAGAGGCTGGAGTTAATCTGAAGAGCACCACTTCTTCTCTCTCTCCTGAAAAAATTTGCCACTGATATTTTTACTGGATAAAATTCAAAAATGTTTCAATTCACAAAGGCTGATTGTTGAACTGGTGTCCTAAAAGAAATTGTCCACAGGAGCCCAGGCGCAGGTCTCTGATGCTGGCGGAACTGGCTCTATCAGACCATGGTTCATCCTCTTTTAAAACCAAATTTTTTTCTTCTGGCCTACAAGTATTTTTTTTTTTAATGAAAGAAAAAAAGCCTACATTGGCATCAAGTTCTGTATCAATCCATCTTACATTGCCATCCATGATTTAACAGACTGTAGAATCTTGAATAATCTATACCACTTTAACAAATAAATGTTTTACTATGACAGAATTTGCACATTGCCTGATTTCTGGAACTACCTACTGCTTCAAATATGAATGGTGAAATGATTACTGCCAGAACTAATAATACTGTTTATGTTTAGGTAGTGCAAAAACCTTAAAAGATCACAGATTGCTTTATAGTATTGAAATTATTTCTTCCATGACTAGGTCCACTCAATTCTATAGAAGAGCAGGACAGCTATTTAAACAAATCTGTAGAAATTTCATGCCTCAGTGTAAGACAGAAAGTGATGAGGGCTGTCTTCTAGTGAAACTTCCAAAAAGATCATGGTAGACATGCTGCAATTAATCCAAATTAATTTGTTGCTTTTCTAGAGAGCCAGGCAAAAAGAACTTTTGATAATTTCAGGCCTTATGTTTCAGTGTAAGTGCCCATTTCTTGAACTTTGCACATTTTCAGAGGGGAAAATAATAGTGCATTCGATTTATCACCAGCATATATAGTACTGAGCTATCATTGATGGCTAATAAATTTCAAAAGTCATATTAAACAGTATCCAAGGTTTGCATTTAAGAGTTGTACCTAGTCTGAGGCAGGCCTGAGCTGTGTGAATTGGACCAGTTACTTACCTACTCTAATTTTCCATATTGTCATGGGATAAATATTGACATAAAATTGGAAAATGCATGTAAATTACTACAGTACATGTCATAAGCAATAAAAATATCATAAGTAGCATTGTTATTGCCAGTTGAATCAAATTCTCTAAAATATTAAATATTATATTTCTATTCCTTAACAACCATGGTAGTTATCATTGAAAGCAATATGTAGTTGATTTTTTTTTAAATAGTTCAAAACGAAAAAACTAGAGAACTGTTTGCCTTTTAAGAAATTTAGGCTAATCTGTTAGCCAGTCCACATTTCTTGGACTAACAAGAAATATACAAGCATCCAAGGAGAGGTTACAGAATGTCAGCCATTCCAGGGCATATTAATATGGGTACATGCATGCACATACACGCACGAACACACACACACACACACTCTCTCTCTCTCTCTCTCTCTCTCTCTCTCTCCCAGACACACATATTTCCAGACACATAAAGCAGATTGAAGCAGAAATTACAGGTTTTGAGTTGCAATTTTGTAGTTAGTTTGTGACATTGGGTGATTTGCATAATTCTCTGTTTCTTGACAACTTTTATGCCCTGAAACAATCCTGCTTATGGATGTGTGTGCATATGCATACGTAAATATTTACGGTGATAAAAAGGAGACAGATTGAACAATAAACATTGCCTCTCAAAATCCCTACCTGTTGTATATAACTTTTCTCCTCAAACACGTATTCAAAGAACCAGGAATAGTAATGGCTTTCCTAGATCTCAGCACAAAGTAACATTTTAAGGTTTCTCTTGTGAGAGCCTCATAATTTTCTTCAAGCACATTGTCCCATGTTTCTCTGCATTCCCCCCACCCCTTGGCACTTATTCTTCCTTTTGTTGATGATAATAACAACACAGTGTTCATAGCCTGACCTGTCATCTACTTCCATTTCTTTAGGATATTCACATTATTGTTTCCTAAGAAACAATTTTTTGTGTTAGAACTAAAATTAAACTTAGTCATTTCAAGTTTTCACTGTACATCCCCTACTCCTGAATCTAAAACTTCCATTTATGCATGCATTTGAACAACATTACTCAGACACTCATAATATAGGCGGTTTCTCTTTTTTAAATATTTATGAGGAAGAGGAAGGCACAGTCTCTGATGCTCGAGGTATGCAAGGTATTAATTGTTTTTATGGAATGATATTTACTTCTTATATTAAGAAGATTGAGAGAACACAGGTGTATGCCCATAACTAGATGTGATTAAGGATCATTCACAAATAAAATTTCTACAAAAAGTGACAAAACAATATTATGAAAATAAGTGGGAACAATTAATTTATTTTAGCTGAACGTTTATAATGTACAAGAATGATCTAATCAATAGTCTCAATGGTAAGGTAAATGGACATAGATTGAAAACCATTTATATTATTTCTGTTACATTTCTGAATAATTCTGGAAGTATTCGGGTGCTAAAAATGCATAACTATGAATGCCTGCAGCTTATGACACATCTTACACATAGTCTATTATAAACCACATCAAGCACATACAAAAGAAATACAGATGAAAGTGTTTTGAATATGACATAGATATAGCATATGAGGTATGAAAGTGGAATTAAAACTATAGTTCATATTTTGAAAATCTATAATTATTTTTAATATTCATAATTGTAAAACTGAAGATTAGTAATAGTTATTGGTTGAAAGGAATAACTTACACATGGAAATAAAGCTTAATAACTTTCATATTCTATTTTATCTACAATTAATTAGCTCTCAGATTAGTTTTTGTATGGTTTATTGTCAATTAAATCACATAATATCTCATTTCATATACATGAAATGTTTTAGGACACATTTTTATTATTTTTTATAAAATACATAAATTTAGATTATTTCTTCTTTCATTCTGTTTTATTATACTGGGAACTTATTTAACTTTTATTTTCTTTTTTATTTCCAAAATGTATTTATACTGACATTTCTTAGATCTGCTGATTAAATATTGTGTGTATGTGTGTATGAAGGCATATGGAATTAATTTTAAAGTGCAAATAAGGCACGATATGTACAACCAAAGTCCCTAGCACATGATTGTTTTATTTAATATAAAAGTGTAATATATAGGGAGAATACTTGCACTAAGTTTTCTTAAAAGTGTTCTTTATTGTCAAAAACATGTAACATAAACCTTAACATTGTAACCATTTTCTGTATATAAGTCAAAGGCATTAATTACGTGCACATTGTTGTCCAATCATCACCATCTATTTTAAATACTTCTAAAAGACCATTTAAAAAACTTTTTTTTTCCATAGAACTTAAAAACTTTTTCATCATCCCAAACATAAACTCTGAACCCATGTAGCAATAATAGTCATTTTTCCCTATCCCTGTCTTTGACAAACTCTAATCTACTTTTTTCTTTCTAAGCATTTGCCTATTATAGATATTGCATGTAAGTGGGACCATGCAATATTTGTCCTCTTATATCTAGCTTATTCCACTTCTTGTAACATATCCAAGGTTTACCCATGTTGAAGCATGCCTCAGAACTTCATTTCTTTTTATGGAGGAATAATATTCTCTCTCTCTTCCTTATGAGAGAGAATATTGTTTGAGGTTTATCCACTTACCTTTTGATGGACACGTGTTGTTTCTACCTTTGGGGCACTATGAATAATGCTACAGTGAACATTCTTGTACAGGTATCTACTTGAATTCCAGTTTTCAACTCTTTAGGGTACATATCTAGGAGTGGAATTGCCAGGTCCTGTGATAGTGTTAGTTTTGAGATTTTTATTGAGTTTTTTGAGCACCTGCCAGACTGCTTTCTATCATACCTACACAGTTTTGCATTCCCTCTGGTAATTTGTGAGAAAGTTAATGTTCCAGTTTCTCTTCATTTTTAATTTTTAACTTTGTATAGTCATCCTAGTAGGTATAAAGCATCTCATTGGTGATTAAATTGTATTTTCCTAATGTCTAATGATGTTAAACATTATTTTATGTACTTACTGATCATTTGTATATGTTATTTAGAGAAATGTTTACTCTAGTTTTTGTCTTTTTAAAAATTAGGTTGTCTTTTGTTGAGGTGTAGGAATTGATTATCTATTCTGAACACCAGCCGATTATCAAATATATGATTTGCAAATAATTCTCCCATTTTGTGGGTTGCTTTTTTACTTTCTTGATATTATCCTTTAATGAAGAAAACATTTTAGTTTTTATGAGTCTCATTATGTATTTTTGTTTTTTGTTTTTTTTTTTTTTGTTCATGCCATTGGTGTTTATTTGCCAAATCCAAGGTCTTGAAGATTTACCCCAGTGTTTTCTTCTAAGAGTTTTATGATTTCTCTCTTATGTTTAGATGGTTTATTTACTTTGAATACTTTTTTGCAGATAGTGTGATATAGAGGTCCACTTTTATTTTTTTGGATGTAGAAATCCATTTGTCCCAGCACCATCTATTGAAGAGACTATTCTTTTCCCACTTAATAGACTTGGCAGTCTTGTCAAAAGTTAATTACCATTTACTTCTGGGATCTCTATGTTATTCTATTGGTCTATATGTGTGTCTTTATATAAGTACCACAGTATTTTCATTATTGTAAGTTTGTAAAATTTGAAACCAGGAAATGTGAATCTACCAACTTTGTTCTTTGTCCAGATTGTTTTGGCTATTCAAGGCACCTTGCAATTCCATATTAATTTGAAATTTGACTTTTCCATTTTTTGTAAAAAAAAAGAGCTGTTGGAATTTTGATAGAGATTGTATTGCCTGTAGATTTCTTTGGGCAGTATTGATATTGCAACAATATTAAAAATTCCTATCCATGAATATGAGATATCTTTATTTATGAATTATTTGATTTCTTTCAACAGTGTTTTGCTGATATTTAGAAATGCAATTAATTCTGTCTGTTGATCTTGTATCCTGTAATATGGTTGAATGTGTTGATTAGTCTAGTATCTTTCTTGTGGATTATTTTTCTTGTCTCATTTTACTGGCTAGAAATTATAGTAGAATATTGAAGATGAGTGGTAAAAATGGACATTATTTTATTCTTTTTGATATTAGAGGAAAATTTTCACCCTTTCATGATATGTATGATATAAGCTGTGAATTTTTCATAAATTGCCTTTATCATGTTAAGGAAGTTTCCTTTGTTGTAGTTTCCTGGTGTATTTTTCATAAAGCAGTATTGGATTTCTATCAAATACCCTTTTGGTGTGAATTGAGATGTTTGTGTGTGTTTTTTCCTCCTTTATTCTATTAATATGGTGTATTATATTGATTGACTTTCTGTCTGTAATTACCATAACATTAGTGGCATAAATCTCATTTGGTCATTGTGCATAATTTTTGACTATGCTGTGGCATTTGTTTTGCTAGTATTTTGTTGAGGATTTTTGCAAATATATATTTTTCATATTTGTGTATCTTAATAGTATACAAAAACTCTGCTCCTAATGAATGTCCATATATATAAAATGCATTATATTCATTAGGATATATAATATCCATATATACAATGGATAGTAGTGAATAGTTTTATTTTCTTGTGATGCCTTTATCTTTTTATCTGGCTTTGGTTTGAGGACAATGTTGGCCTCATGGAATGAGGTAAGAAGAGTTTCCTCCTCTTCTGTGTTTTGTTTGTTTGTTTTGTTTGTTTTTATTTTTTGAAAGAGTTTGAGAAGAATTGATTCTAATTTTTTAAGTGTTTGGTAGAATTCTCCAGTGAAGCCATCTCTAGTCCTTGAATTTTCTTGTTCAAAGGTTTTGGATTATTGATTCAATGTCTTTAGTGCCATAGGCCTGTAGAGATTTTTTATTTTCTCTTGAGTCAGTTTAGGCAACATGTGTGTTTCTGGGAATTTCTCAGTTTTATCTAGGCTATCTAATTTGCTGGTATGTAATTGTTCATCATATTTTTATATGTATATATATTTTTTCATTTCTGTAAGTCAATTCTATCCATTATTGATTGTGGTATATTGAAGTCTCCAAGCATTAATGTAGAACTGACTATTTCTACCTTCTATTCTATCAATGTTGGCTTCATATTTTAGGGGCTTCATATTTTAGGGCTTTATTTTTGGTAATATAAGTTTATAATTATTGTACTCTCTTCATAAAGTGACCCTTTAATCAATTTACAATG
This sequence comes from Lemur catta, assembly GCF_020740605.2. Taxonomy (NCBI): domain Eukaryota; kingdom Metazoa; phylum Chordata; class Mammalia; order Primates; family Lemuridae; genus Lemur; species Lemur catta. The sequence continues at coordinate 50,867,012 of NC_059128.1, read as the reverse complement.
TCATTCCTTGTCACTTATAACAGCTTTTCACTAAGTGGCTATTTTGTATGATATTAGTATTGCCACATAAGCTCTCTTTGGTTATTATTTGCATAGAATTAAGTTTTCATTCTTTCTCTTTCAATGAATTATGTCTTTGGTCACAGTAGTCATGCCCAACATATTATTGGATAATATTTTATCCATTCTTCCAATCCCTGCTATGTGATTGGAGAGTTTAATTAATTTACCTTTAAAGTAATTATTGATAAGAAAAGACTTCTACTGTATTGCTATTAATTTTCTGTATATATCTTGTTTGTCCCTCATTTGTTGCACATTATTACTTTCGTTTGCATGAGTTGATTTTTTATAGTGAACCATTTGATTCCCTTTTATTTTGTGTATACTCTATAGATAATTTATTTGTGGTTAACATGACGGTTACATGTATTATCCTAAATTTATAACAACATAATTTGAATTGACACCGACCTAACTTTAATAGCACACAAAAACTCTGCTCCTAAACAGTTTAATTCTCCCTCTTTTCTTACTGTAACATTACAGATCTATACATTGTATGTCTAAGAACAAATTTATAAATATTTTTATGCATTTCTCTTTAAATCATTTATGAAATACAAAGTGGAGTGACAAACCCAAAATACAGTAATACTATTTTTTTTCTTTTTTTATAACTGAAAAGGGTAAAGCACATTTTTATATAAGATACATATTTGATGTAAATCAGAAACAGAAATATTGTTCTTGGTTTTAGGAATAATAAAAACACAAAGGAAAATGACAAAGCAGCATGAGGTATGGGTAGTTCCATAATATGCTTATTTTTCTATTATTTCCGAGTATTACGGTGGGGGGGGATGGTGGGGGGGGGATGCTTTCATTACATAAATTGCCATTGCAGTTTATGCCCGAGTCAGAGCTACAAGCGTGCCCATCCCCCAGGCAGTGAGCACTGCACCTGTTAGGTGTAAATTTACCTATCCCTTCCTCCCTCCTCCCACCTGCCTGACACCCAATGAATATTACTTGCATATGTGCATATGTGTTGATCGATTAGTACCAATTTGATGGTGAGTACAAGTGGTGTTTTTCCATTCTTGTAATACTTCACCTAGAAGAATGGGCTCCAGCTCCATCCAGAATAATACAGTAGATAGTTCATATTTTTTATAGTTGAGTAGTACTCCATGGCATACATATACCACATTTGTTTTTTCTTTTCTTTTTTTTTATTTCAGCGTATTACATGGGTATAAATATTTAGGTTACATATATTGCCCATGCCCCACCCGAGTCAGAGCTTCAAGTGTGTCCATCTCCCAGACGGTATGCACCGCACCCATTAGGTGTGTATATACCCATCCCCTATTCCCCCCTCCTATCTGTCCAACACCTGATGAATGTTATTACTGTATGTGCACTTAAGTGTTAATCAGTTAATACCAATTTGATGGTGAGTACATGTGGTGCTTGTTTTTCTATTCTTGGGGATACCTCACTTAGTAGAATGGGTTCCAGCTCTATCCAGGATATACAAGAGATGCTATATCACCATTGTTTTTTGTGGCTGAGTAGAACTCCATGGTATACATAAACCACATTTTATTGATCCACTCATGTATTGATGGGCACTTGGGTTGTTTCCACATCTTTGCAATAGTGAATTGTGCTGCTGTAAACATTTGAGTGCAGATGTCTTTTCTATGGAATGTCTTTTTTTCCCTTTGGGTAGATGCCCATTAGTGGAATTGCTGTATCAAATGGTAGTTCTAATTTTAGCTCTTTGAGGTATCTCCATACTACTTTCCATAGAGATTGTATTAATACCAATTTTCAGCCTCACCAGCAGTGTATGAGTGTTCCTATCCCTATGCATCCATGCCAACATTTGTTGTTTGGGGACTTTTTGATAAAAGCAATTCTCACTGGAGTTAAGTGATACCTTGTGGTTTTGATTTGCATTTCCCTGAGGATTAAAAATGTTGAGCATTTTTTCATATGTTTGTTGGCCATTAGTCTATATTCTTTTGACAAATTTCTGTTCATGTCCTTTGCTCACTGTGTAATGGGGTTGTTTGATTTTTTCTTGCTGATTTTCCTGAGTTCTATATAGATTCTAGTTATTAGCCCTTTATCAGTTGTACAGCATGCAAATAGTTTCTCCCATTCTCTAGGTTGTCTATTTGCTTTAATGAGAGTTTCCTTGGCTGTGCAGAAACTTTTTAATTTGATCAGGTCCCATTTATTTATTTTTGTTGTTGCTGTGATTGCTTTGGAGGTCTTATGGAAAAATTGCATAGCCACATGTATAAGACTAAATCAGGATCCACACCTCTCACCTCTCACATAAATCAACTCATAATGGATAATAGACTTAAATGTAAGGCATGAAACCATAAGATATCTAGAAGAAAATGTTGGGAAAACTTTTATATACATCAGCCTAGGCAAAGAATTTATGAATAATACTATTTTTTTATTTGCCTGTACTTATTTTACTGAAGACTTTTATTTATAGGACTTTGAAATACTGTGTAATGTCCTTTCACTTCAATCCAAAGTACTCCATTTAGCTTTTCTTCTTGGGCAGATCTGGTGGTAACACAGTGTCTTAGTTTTTGTTTATCTGAGAATGCCTTAATAACCCTCTTATTTCTAAGGACAGTTTTGTTGGATATAGAATTATTGGTTGATGGGTTTTTAAACACAATTTTTATAATAATAAAAAATATATACTCAATATTTTATGTCATTATACTCCCTTCTGACCTCCATAGTTTCTGATTAGAATTCAGCTATTATTCTTATTGAAGATACCCTGTTAGTGATAAATTTCTTGTCTCTTGTTGCTTTTAAGACCCTCTCATTGTCTTTGGTTTTCAGTAGTTTGATAATGTTTCTGAGTGTGGATGTAATTGAGTTTTTCCACCTTGGAGTTTGTTGAACTTTTTGGATTTGCATATTGATGTATTTGACTAAAATTGAGAACTTTGCAGTCATTGTTTCTTCAAGTATTCTTTCTGCCACCTTTTCTTTGTCTTCTCCTCTGGGACTTCCATAATTTATATCCTCCTGATGGTTTTCTACACGTCCCTTAAGCTATGTTCACTTTTCTTCATCTTTTTTTTCTTTTCACAAACCCAATAAATTCATTTTTCTGTATTTAAGTCCATTATGATTTCCCCTGCCAGCTCAGTGAACTTCCCCTGTAGTGAATTTATTATTTCATTCATTACAATTTTCAGCCTCATATTTTTAATTCATGTTTATAATTTCTATTTTTATTGGTATTATTGTGTTCATACTAAGTATTTTCTAATTTCATTTAGTTCTCTACTTATGTTTTCTTTTAGTTCTTTGAGTATATTTAAAACAGCTGTTTTAAAATCATTTTCTAGTATGTGTGATGCCAAACCTTCCTCTGAGATGGTTTCTGTCAATTTATTTTGTTCCTTTTCATTTAATCCTCCTACTTTGTCTGCCTTGTGTGTTTTTGATTGACAACTGAGTGTTTGATAATTATAACATGGTAACTGTGGACATGAGATTCTACCTCTTCCATAAGATTTGCTATTTTTTTTAATTCATGAAAGCTGTAGTAATCTGTGTAGTGACCTTTCCAAGCTATATTTGCCAAAACTGTCTCTGTTGGTATTTTTCATCACTGAAGTGTCTGTTTCTTTAGCTGGTGTATGACTAATGTTTTGTCATAGGTTTCCTTGAACTCTAGGAGCTAAAAATAAAACAAAACAAAACAAAAAATCAAAAACTTAGAAAACAAAACAAAACAAAGTACCTCTTTCAGTATTTGCAGATTGTCTCTGTGCTGTGACACTCTTTTAACATTTATCCAGACTTACACCAGGCCTATGCATCAGTCCAGGGTGGAGACAGAGGATCTTCCCTGGCCTTTTCTAAACATGTGTCTTACTTGGGAAAGTGCTTAGCTTTCTAAATTCCCCTGTATACACAGTGTTTTTTAATGTCCTAATTTCCCAAACAATGTCTTCTTGGACCTTAGGAAGTCTAGTTTATATCTCTACCGTAATCTTTTACCCCAAGCATCTTCAGTTTGTTAGTTTACCTTGCTGCATTTTTGAGCAATAACAGTTGTAATTTATCACATTTAACAATTTATAGATAACAATTTAGTGGAATGTGCTTGGAAATTTTTTTTATTTGAATGAATTTCTGAATGGAATAGCTTAAGAAATGTTCTTAAGAATCTCCAATCCCTAAAAGGCATCTATTATGGGTTAAGGAAGATATTTCAAAACTTCTGACCTCTTTTATCAAACTTTTTCAATTCTGCAACCGTTTGTTCAACATTTAATTGTCCTTGATCTAGTACTCAATATTTAAGAGTCCTTGGTCTGATACTCTTTACTGGGGATACAGACATAAATGACTCAAAGGACTCCCAAATATTCATATCTAGATAGTAGTTAAATGTGTGGACACATATATTTACCTAAGAATTTATATTATTAGGTTATTTAGGACCACAACTATGTGAAAACAGAGTATAAACCAATCCAATGGATCAAGAGAGATGAATACAAAAAAAAAAAAGCTCATACAATGGTGCTACTTAAGATGAGTAATATTTAGTAACATCTCAAAGTCATAATTCCAATTATAGAACCACAAGATCCTATGATTTAATTTTGAACCTGCACTCAGTACTTTACCACATCAACTCAATCCACCTTCCCCAAAGTCCACATACCCTTGTGTTATTTATAGAAATGTGTGTCTTTGTCTCTAGACTTAAAATTCCTTTGAGAATGTATTATGTTCTATTAAATTTTGGGTCTCCTACAATGTTTAGTGTAGTGTTTTGAATATATACTGTCTTGTAATATAAATACATTGCAACAGTAGCTGTATGCAGAGTGAGCTGATGAATGGCAAATTTGGGGTCAACTATGAGCACGTGGAAAAGTCTATCTGTGATGACATTTGGGTAATAGCTAACGAACAGAGAGAAGTTGTTTATTTATTCAATAAACTCATATTTATTTAACACATATTTGGTAGAATCATGTGCTGCTTAATCTTTTAGATGATTGAGATAGAACAGAGACTAAGAGACTTTTGAATATCTGAGATGTGTTCATATCAAATCAATGTACTAGGCATCATAGAAAATCTGGTTCCTGAGCTATGAAAGTTCATTTTCAAAGGAGTAGATAAAGGTATTAACAGCAAATTCTAAGACATAATATATGCAAGATAGTAAGCATAATATATACACTATGAGAAACAAAGAGAAATAAATGATTATAAATGATTACATGTTTCTGAGTTTGATGTCTGAGAATATAGTGATTAACACTGAGTAATGGAAAGATGAGTGACATCAAGTGTTATTTCCATTTTAAATGTATAATTTTAAGTTTGATAATGATGACAATAGAAACTTTCAGCTTTGAGAATGGGGAAATGTATGTAACTCTAAATACAAAATGAAATAAAATTTTAACCACCATTCTTGGATGCTTAACCACCCTTCTCTTGTTCTTCTCTAGGAAACTTATTTTCTATCCTTAACTCAATAAAGAGTCTTCCCAGGACATTCTCTCTATTATTACTTAAATTACTTCTTAAAGTCTCCTTTCAAAAATAGTTTAATACTCCATTCTCTATGCTGGCTGCCTTGACTGAGCTGAAGGATTTGAGTCAAGTGAATTAACTGATACAGCTTTGACAATTGTGAATAGCTAAAATTGGCTGTATACATTTCTTTGTATTTCATTATTTGTGGTTTTTTTCCATAATATGATTGTTAGTAGTGCTTTATTAGTCCTTATTTATTATTTTCTTTAATATCAGGAAAGAAATTTTCATTGTGAAATCAAATTAACTGTAAGTTCATTTTATTTTAATAACCTCAGTAACAGGATTTTTTCCTAGGAATTTTATGTTGGCAATTATTTTAGTGTTCTGCTATATTTCTTTTATTTGCTCAATGGCAAATACTTGAATTAAAAAATAGTATTCAAGAATGAGAACAATTATTTATTTTCATTTTTAAAATATAATTTTCAAAGGTATAGGAAAGTCAAAATAGTGATGACTATTATTTAGATGCAAATAACTAATATTTATGTCCCTGACATTGTGTCCCAAAAATCAGTTTTCTTGTTTACGTAGTCAGTGAAAACCGTAACAACTAAATGCTAACACTCTAATCCTTCTTTGGGAAGATTTTTTGAAACAATGTAATTTGCTCATTCTAGTTCTACAGTCCAATAGCCCTATTATTTTCTCTACAGTCTTTTTTATTCAAGAAAGAATAACACAATGTAGGCAAACCATATTTTTCAAAGGAATGTTTTCAGTGTGTTTTTTAATGACACCAAATATTATCTAAAAAAATATTTCTCAAACTTTATTGGACATCAGAATTGTGTGTTTCCATTATTTAAAATGAAATGTTTATTTTTAAATAAACAAGGAATTATTTTGATTAAATCTCATTGCTCTTAGTGACACCATCTCATCCTATATTACTTTACAACTTGGAGGCCTTTTCTACGCTACAAAAATTGTAAAATGTTTCTGCCAAAATTTTCTATCATCCAATTGTAATTTATTATCAAAGAATGTTCACTTTTATGCAAGTCATAAATTGGGGAATTAATTGTTTTATTTAATTATGTAATTTTAATGTTCTAGTAAATTAAACAAACCCAAATATAAAAACCATAATATTAAATTATTTGTCTGTAAAGGTATTTATTATAGTGCCTCCATAACTATTCTGAACATGAGCTCATACGAAAAGTATTTAGAAGTAGCACTAAAGTTTTCCAGAGGAAAAAATATCAAGTAAGTCAACTAGTATTGTGTTCCTTACAATTTCAGATTTCCTCAGATCTCAACATGTTGCCAAACCATGATTAATATAAGACTTTGACGCAAAGGAAGAAAGCAAACCAACATTAGTAATTCAGAAATATTTTAAGAGCGATAATTGTTTTTAGTTCATTAAAATGGAAAAATCATTCTAATATATTTTTTGAATTAGTGAAGATACATAATATCTTCATATCAATAGTAATTTTATTATGTAACATTTTAATACTCTATATTTTATAAAATGTGCTACTAAAAGTTCCATTCCAAAAGCAACAACTGGATGCTAGATCAATCAACTCTTTGATATGTCAAGTATACTGAATTTATATATTTAATTAGCCTCATTAGTAATCTGTACAAGATAGTTTCTTTACAGAGATCCTTTAAAACTAGAGATAAGATAAAATAATGGATAATTAATCAATGTCCGGTTATTTAAGGTAAGTAAATAAGGCAATCTTATCTTTCCCCAGAATGCTGGATATTTAAATTTTCAGAAATATCTAATTTGTACCATCAATAATTCTTTTTTCTCTTTCATCTTTTCAACCATCTTTATCTTATTTCTTTATACGATTGGTTTTTAATGTAATATTCAGCACATTTTTTTACCTATTTTTAATTTCTGTGAAATTATCTTCAAATTGTACTATTTACTATATTCTTGAATTTTAAATTAAATATTCAACTACATTTTCACATTTTTATCTCAAGATATTTAAAATTTATCTAATTGTACACAACTTTTTTCCTTACTTGGCTACATGATTCTCTCTTGGTCTTGACATTTTTGTCAGTCTTATAATGTTATGGTCCTCATGATTAATTGTTCTGATATTTTTAATATGTCTTCTAATTTGACAATAACCCAAAAAGTAGGCACAAGAGAAAGATGAAGTGTACTGAATATAGTATATTGAAAAATAGCAGTTGCAACAATTTGTAAAGGTCATGTAGAAATAATAAATGAAAGCATAATTCTGGTTGTCTGCATAAAAATAAATTAAGTTACAATAGTGGCCTTAGATAAGGAGTGCTCATAGGAAATGGAGTTAGGCATCTAAATACAGGGACCAAAGAAGTGGGTGTGGGTAAGAAGAGATGCTATATTAAAGAAAATTATGGAAGACTGGATATATAGAATAGGTTTACCAGTTAAGGTGAATCTGAGGGCAAGTAGAGAGTAGAAAATTGTCAAAAGTATCTAAATGGAGAAATTGGTGAATAAGGAAAAGAACATGATAACAAAAATATGAAATGTATTTTTAGACCCAAGACAGCTTTCTGTAAATGACACCTAATACTTATATTTTGATAGGAGATAGTCCATTTTTATGGTCTAGAGACTAAGCCAGATATGAAAGAGCATGAAGAACATGGATTAATTTCCAAAGGGCAACAACATAATGGTGCAGGATACTTTGAGGTGGAGAAAATAAAAGGAGGGCATACTAAAATTAAAATAGTGATGAATTTCACATGCATCTGTGTGTTTTTTCAGAGCTGGTTCTTTCATCAGTAAGATAGCAATCAAAATTTTTTGTTTGTAGATTTTGTTGAATCTTACCCAGATTTCTTTTCCTACATGTGGCCAAAGTATGGTGCCCTAGAATGAAGAAGGTTAAAGTTAGGCTAAAGCGGACACTCTAATTAAAAAGCCTCAGTGTAGTATCATCAGGCTATATTCAAAGCTGATTCTATTTGGTTATTGTTTATTTGATTGATTTTCCAAGAGTTAAAAAGAACAAGAGAGTCATTAATATAGTGGAGAATATAATTCAAGACTTCTGACTCGCCAGTGTAACCACTATACCATATTCTGATGACCTTGTGTGGGAGCTCAGATATAATTTATAAAGCTTTAAAAATCATGGTCTAGTATTTTGTGTTTCAAGCCAGGACTCAAGTATATTAGAGCAGGATCTACTTCATCGAACAAATATAAATTGCTTTTAGTTGTAAGTGTGGTCTTACTTAGCTTAAATCATTTAAGCATCACTTATAAATGTATTCAGTACTGAATTACAGCTAGAATCTTTGTCTTCAAAAATAGAATGTTTCACTTTACAAGAGTTAGAAATCCTAGATTCATTATGAGAAGCTGATGCAGCAGTATCTTTTCTGGTTTGCATGGAAGCCTTTATATGGCATGAGATAGCTGATGACACATTCTAGAAGACATATATTTAAATTTATATAATCTCTAACATTATAATTTTATAATATATTCATTTTGCTTGGTAATAATGCATTTATATAGTTATTGATATGTGATTTGTGATAGATGTGTTGTTATTCTCACTGGAACTCATGGCCCCAGGTAGAAATGTTAAGTAAGCAAGTTTATCACAGGTATTCTTTCATCATCCTTGGAAAATCCCTGAAATACAACTACGCTGCACCTCTCTAAGGTTTTTGCCTATGCTCTCTGGCAGTTCAAAATTTCTTTACAAATTTCTTTACAATCTATTGAAAGCACAACATGAAGCTGTGTTTTTCATAGAACTTTACTTAAGTTTGAGACTATTTTAATTTTCTTAAAGAACAAAGGTGGAGCTAATGGAGATCAAGTCATATTCTCTTGCCACTGCTATCTCTTCAGAAGATTTAAGTCCAGTCAGGAGGTAGGTAATAAATGCCCTGGATTCTCCAGAACCAATAAATAAGAACTTTGTCTTTGTGATATTAAACTGCCTGGAAAATTCAGTAAAAGTTTTAGTGGAACATCGATGGCCTTATAGAGACTGCTTTTAATAACATACAACACCACTTGTTTGTAGATCCAAGTGACAGGTTAAATTGAACTTAATTTTCTCATTAGTGACTAAATATTAAACAATCATCTCAGGCAAAGAGATGTGCTTTTAATTTAGAGGCATTAAACTGCATATACTTAACCCAAGACTGGATGGATGGGGAAAATAGACATCCACATACCCTTTCTATGTCTCTTTACAGAATATTTTTCAAATGAAATAAACTTTCAATCAAAATTTAAACCCAAAATCTCACTATCACAAAAAGATCTGAAAATACTTAAAAGTTGATCATTTAAAAGTTAAGGGAAAAGGAAAAGCCTAATTCTTAATTATCTACTTTATTGTTAAATAAACCATACATTTTTCCCCATTTGAAGAAGCTGTGACCACTACATTCTCAAAAGGGGGAAGATAACTTACCTAATGAAACATAGTGAATTAAAACCCATATGAATGTGTGCATGAGACAGAATTGATAATAACTATTTGTTGGATGAACAGATAAAATTAATATGAAGCAAAAATATTTTCAAACATTAAAAAAATAAGCCATCACATTCATAAGGGCACAATTGTTTATAGGTTTTTTTTTATATTAATCACTAAAATAACTTCTCTTCTTAAATACCTAACATCAATTGGGCCTTGGCCTAAAGACCAATTGGAAAAAATATCAACTATTATAATGCTTTTAATTTAATCACATGTCATAAGACCAGATAATCTCATCTTAATTAAATTGATCAGGTCCTTGGTTGAATTTACTAGCTAATCTATCCAATGAAAATCTCCATCATGATATTTATAAATACATACCTATAAACTTGATAATAATTTTACTTAATCATATTTAAATCCAGGTTCATATATCAGAAAGTACCGAACCTGTCTCCTAAGCACTGTCATCCTTTTTTCTTGCAGGTGGATTGTTATATTAACACCATAGAACAGCTCTTAAAGACATAAAACTAATCTATAATATGTCAAAGAGGTAGCACCATGCAGAGGTAAACACTATATTATTAAAATGAGATAGTACTTTTATTTCAGCCCTATTTCTACTACAACTAATACAGTAAATAATACTACTAACACTAAATTTATTAAGAATTGCATACTTGCTATATGCCCGGCACATTTTTTGTCATATTGCATTCATTAATGTATCACATTCTTGTTAGAGTTTTATGAGTTAGATATAAACTTTTCCATTTTTAAAAGGTGAATGAAAGTTTTAAGAGGTTAAACAACTGTCCCAGGATGACTCAGCCCATGAATGTTAGAGGCACAAATCAACCTCCAAACCTCCCAGCATTCCCTGTCATCCTCAATTCATGTCCATGTGACTAACCTTAATATCTCCAGGATAAAATAGTATTAGAACAATGACATTATACTATATTTGAATAGTAAATGTAATATGTGAAGGGTCTCTTTTTTTAAAAAAATAATTTGTCATAATGGGCAGCCATTTCTTTTAAAATTAGTTTCAATATAACTTTATTAAAGTTGAGTTAGTTATGAAAAAATTTATTGGGGACTTTAACTTTTTTATTTTTATAAAAGTATGGGATACATGTGAAATTTTGTTATGTGTATATTAAATAATACATTGTGATCAACTTAGGGTATGTAGGGTATCCATCCCCTGAGTACATTACATTTTATTAAGTATAGTCACATTACTCAGCTATCAAACATTGAATTTCATTCTTCTATCTTCCTGTATGTTTGTACCCTTTAACCCACTTCTCTTCATTGTCCCCTCCCCATCACTCACCCATCCCAGTTTCTGTTATCTGTTTTTATACTGTCTACCTCTATGTGACCAAATTTTTAAGCTCTCACATATGAATGAGCACATGCAATATTTTTCTTTTAGTGCCTGGATTATTTCACTTAAGATAATGACTTTGGTTCTATGCACATTACTAAAAATGACATGGTTTCATTCTTTTTTGTGGATGAATAGTATTTTGTTGTGTATATTTACCACATTTTCTTTATCCGTTCATATATTGATGGATATTTAGGTCAATTCCATATTTTTGCTATGTGGATAGTGCTGCAATAAACATGTGAGTGCAGATGTCACTTTGATTTACCAATTTATCTTACCATTGGGCACTTATTAAGTGTTTTGTACATAAAATTTTAATTTACCAACACTGGAGTTAGGTTTGATGATCACTAGTTTGCACCCCTGTAATATGTGGAAATTTAAAAAAATTAAGAAAAAAAAACTGAGGCTCACCTCAATTAATAAATAGCCTAGGTCACCCTATTCCTAAGCAGTAAAATCATAAGTTAAACTCAGGTGTGTTTGTCCCAAACACACACATTACTTCTTGTATACATATACATATATGTGTCTATGTGTCTATATATATGTATGTATACATATGTGTGTGTGTGCATACAACAAAAGTGGCTAATAATGGGCATTAGGAGCAGTTCCAATGGCTGTGCACCACCTCTTTGACCTTCTGGAATGGCGTGTGTCTACACTACAAAAGGTAGTACTACAAGAACCAGTTGGAGGTCCCAGGAAACAAAGTATAGATACAGCTGGTTTAAGGGATGCTTTTCTCTGTACACTCATTTCTGAGCAAGATATCCCAACTTGACATGAAGGAAGGCTTCCTGACCTTCCAAACTTGCCGTTACAAACTCTGTTATAGATGGGACACTTGTTGGGGTCAAGGTTTTCATGAATACTGACTTGGGATTGAAAGACATTTGACATGTGCTGCACCACATCTACAGTGCACTGTATGTGGAGCTGGTGATAAAGAAGGTCCTGTGTCCTTTGAGCCCAACTGTGCCAAGTGAGTCTTTCCACTCCTGACCGCAGACTGCATTCTTATGTCTGCTCTCTGCCTTCTTCCTCCACTTGACCCAGCTGAAGGAAACACCTTAACCCCACCAACACCTGGGTTCCTTCCTAAACTGTTTAACCTGAGAGCCACCCCCAACCTACAGATCTTCCAGGGCAACAGCTTAACCCAACTCCTTCCCTGCCCTGTGCCCTCCAGCCACTGGAAAGAAGCCCTCGGGAGTCCCTACAACCGCCAAACTAGCCTCTTCTAGTTTTATCCTCTCACTCCTGTGTGAAAAGCACAGAATAAATTTTTAACACCTTCAAAATATTTTATATGTGTATGTATGTGTGTGTGTGTGTATATATATATATATATACATATATATATATAAAGGATGTTTTCCTTTTAATGCACATAATATAGTACAGCGTTCACCTCATGGATATGTGAATCATAATCATTGTCCTCTGTTATTAAATACTCTGAAAAAATAATATGAAAAGTTGCATAGAATCAATTTTTTTAAAATACCTGCATTAAAATTAATTAAACCATATCCCAATCTATTGGATTTAGGTGTTATAAACACAACTATGAGAAATTCTTACAACTACTTCTAGCCATCAAAGATATTGCCATTTGGACACTTTTGATTCATATGACCAAAATGGCATTCAGAAGTATTGGGTTAAGTTATCTTCCCACGAGCAATGCCTGGAAGTGCCTATCTTACCATACACCATAACAAAAATGGGGAATTATCATTACAGAAAAGAAGGTCTGATCAATTTCTAGTCTGGAAAATATATTGTTATTATATAGGTAATCCTTGTGTAATAATGACTTTGGTCAATTTTTACATGTTTATTGGTACCTATACATATTTCCATATTTCTCTTGAAATTTTGATTATTTTTACATTGATTTATAAGTATTATTAAACATAATATCATTAACTCATTTTCATGTGTACTAACATTTTACAAGCTTGTGATTTGCCTTGTATTTTCATATAATCATTTACAAATATTGGAGTTTTAATTTATAGGTAGTTAAATACATTATTTTCTGGGTGGTTCTTTTTGTATTTTTAGTTTTGTTTTTATGTTTAGAAAGTTTTTGACAATAAATACTAACATTTTCCTTAAATTGTTATATTATTTAGTAATTTACTTTTTCTTTTAACTTTCTGTTTGGAAATATATCTTTGTTATATAGTGTATGCCAGAGAAATTTATATTTTTTTAATTTTTAAAATTTTAAAATTTTTCCATTTGCTCTATTTGTTGAATAATTCCTCTATTCTTCATTGATTTTCTTTCATTATTTTCCAGAAACCACTTTCTGTTATACATACATGGACACACAAACACAATCTGTTTCTGCACATTCAACCTGTTGTATCGATTTGACTGATACCACATCAATGTTTCTATTCTTGAGGAGACATTTTTTAACTATATAGTACATGTATAGCCGCATGGTCTTCTAGAACTTTTCTTATTTTCTTTCATCTTTCTAAAATTATTTTGTATTGTTCTTAATGAACTATAAAAGAATCGAGGGAGAGTTTCTATACATTTGAATCTTTGATCTAAGAAAATGATTTGATTTACTCAAGTCTTCTCTTTCATCTCTGATTTAAGATTCATAATTTTTGTCTTATACTGTACATTCCTTTGTAAATTTAAGGTTAACTTTAAAAATAAAAAGAGTAGTATTTTAGCTTTTTTTTCCTGTCTAACTTGATGATAGCTCTAACTTGAACTGCAAGATCATTTCTTCAAGTGTTCCTTTCAGTTTCATTGCCATGAACGGTGGTTAAGATGCTGTCCTGGTATCCAAAATATCTGACTTTGTAAACCCATCTTATCACTTATCTGTGTGCCCTTAGCAAGATACTTAAGCTTTCTTTACCTCTATTTCCTCATATATCAAATAGTGATATTAACAGAAAAAATTTCTAGGTTTCTTGTGAAATATAAATAATAACAGTAAATGCTTATAACAGTGTCAAATAATTTTAAGTCTTCAGTTATGAAATTCCTAATCTCAAAGGTAAGATGTTAGCTATTATTATTAACATTATATCTTACTACTAAAATGCAATGAGAATAGGAAAGTTGGTATGATGATGAAATGGAGCAGTGATAACAACAAATGTGTTTTGGATCAGTCAAATTAATTAACGGAGTCATGTAGACATCAGACATAGTCAGGCATCCAGAATTTTAACAGTCTTGTCAAAACAATCAAGAATATTTTTTGATTCTGGGAAAAAGATCTATGACAGCTGAAGAAGCATAATTTCTAGTGGCAATTATTATTTTAATAGAGTTAAAAAGTTTATTAATTATGATTATGATGATTTTCTCATTATTCATATATATTATAATGAAAAAGATTAAATGTAAATTACATAAGTTCTTGGTAATACATCAATGGAGTAAAACCAATTGTTTTAATGTGTCTTCATAGATTTTATTTTATGAAAAAGTGTATTTTGGAAAATGACACAAACAACTTTAAGGTGAAATGAACTGGCATTTATTATATTATTTATAAAATATTTTAATCATTATGAAAATTATGAAAAATGGTGGATTAAGAAAATCTACACATCCTTCAGCTATAATATCTAGACTACCTGAATTAAATATAAAAATTAACATAATAGTTCAAACAAATAGCATGAACAATTAGAAAGTGCAAAGTTGGTAGAAATGGGAAAAAAAATCCAAATGTTAAGCTCAGGCACTGTTGTTGAAACTGCAGCATCAAACTACCTTGGGAGTGGGGGCAAAATAATGATCAGCTACGTTATGTAAAGGCTTTGTGTTCACGTACACAATTACAGGTTAAGAATTTGGATCTGAACCAAACTGGAAGCAGGAAATGGAAGTACATAAAGCATAACCCTTGAATAAACCCTTCCAGCGTAAAAGGAAGGCCGAGCAAATATCTGCCAGTTGTTATAGGCAAAAGGAACTTGTTTTCTTCCTGCTTTATGGGAGAGTTGATGAGGAATGGGAGCGGAAGTAACTCCCCTGAAAAACTGCAACTATGACTTTCAGAATCCTTGTGGTTGAGGAATCTTCAAGCAAAGAGAACAACATGAAAAACCATCACAGGATGCTGTTATCAGGGTAACCCCTGGCTGAAGCAAGCACAGAAACTTTGGGGAAGGAAAAAATGACTCTAAAGAATGACAAGAAGGACAGGGAAATAAATAAACTCATACTTTTACACAGTTGTTTACAGAACAACATTGACAAAAAAGATAACATTAACAGCAAGAGGAAAAAATAACATTAAATTTTAAACAAAGTAACAATTATTAGATTCATATTTATGTATACTAACCTCAAACATAATCCAAAGACAATAGAATAATATCATCAAGTGATCAGTAAAAGTAAATGTCAACCCAATTTCTATATCCCATTGAACTGAAATGTGAGAATAAGAGTAAAAACATTTTTCTGGAAAAAATATTTTGTCACTCACTCATAGAAAAGAGAAATTAAATCTAGGTAAAAGAGAGGAGTGCTAGAAGCAATATTACACAATTTAATTGGTAAGTATATGAGTAAATATGAACAATCATAAACTGTGAAAAATAGTTATGATAATTATTATCAACTGGGGTGATAAGATATAGAAAGAGGATAAGATTTAGTTGATAAAAAGTCAAAAATTCTAACTTTATATTATCCAGAAGGAGGCTAGTAGAGACAGTGGTTAAGAAAATTCCAATGTCAAAAATAGTTGTGGAAATGTAAAACTAATTGTTAAAAATATAAATGTAGAAATTTTAACTGCCAAAGCAATATAGGAAATAATAGAAAGTGAAGAAAACAGGATAAATGAAATGACAAGCAGATAAAGGAAATAAAGGAAAGCTATATCAAATTAAAAGTTCTAACTAAGATACTAGAAATTATCAGTAGATGTACATATGTATGTATAGTAATACATACTATTTGTAATATATAATCACAATATATATCAGTGTATATTACTCACAATGTGTACTAAGAAATAAAGATTAGTTAAAATATTGAATAAATGAATTCATGTATATATTTGTATGTATATATATTTACATACTAAACAATGTATGTATATATATGTGCAAATTAGTAATAAAAAGGATAATTACATATATCATTTCTGCGGTCCACAGAAAGATAAAACTCTCCTTAACCTGTATATTGGTACAAAGCATTGAAATTGCAAAGCAAACTCTTCACAGTGAATAAAATGAATTGACAAAACTGAGCAATGATATAAAATATTTTAGTTAACATACTTGACAAATTTGATTTAAAGACCATATGTAGGATCTTAGTCTAATAATTTGGGAAATGCTTTTTGTAGACATCCATGGGATATTTAGAAACATTGACCATATGTGAAGTCACAAAAGAAATCTCAGCAGGGACTTAACAAACGAATTTAAACAAATGTGAGTTCTTATCTCATGGCATTAGATCTCAATCATGAAGAGATAAAACTCAATACTTCACTTTTAGGAATTTAAAAAATATTCCAAAATAATTCATTAAAAATTTTATATGAAAAATCAGTCACATGAATACAAAAACACAGTATTGCAGTATTTCTAGGATGCAGATAAAGTATTAATAGCCTTTAAAGGGAAACTTATAAGGATAGATTCATATATTGTGAAAGAAGAAAATTTATATTAATGTACACAATTCAAAAAGCTTCATAAAGAAGAAGGTAATAAATTGATAAGTGTAGAAGGCAGTCAATATATGTAATTGTTAAATTTAATAAATTAAAAACAAAAACAAAATGTGGGTGACAAGGAAACCATTTTCTTATAAAGGTAATTCAATATGAAAATCTCCTATGGTATGATTGATTAATTAAGACCAGGAAAGTTACAAATTCTATAAATAATGTTAAATGTTTGTTAACATATTTAAAATATCATGAAGCAATATTATAAATCAATTATATATTATTAATATTGAAATTTTAAATCAAAGACAATTTTTACAAAAAGCAATTGTCTAAGTTAACACATTAAGAAAAAGAAAATAGACCTATAAGTACTGATATACAGAAACCACACATGATTTTTTAGTGGTATTCTATTACATTTTCAGGAAATTGATTATCTATATTACCTAAATTGTTCCAAATGACAAAATGAAACAGAACTCATTCACTCATTTTATAATTTATGTATAAATTTTCGCTGTATACAAAATCAAATAAACATGTATGAAAGGCTCAAATATATGACATGAAACTATGAAACTACTAAAAAAAATGGGGGAAATTCTTCCGGACATTGGTTTGGACAAAACATTTTTGGGTAAGACCTCAAAAGCATAGGCAATAAACATAAAACTATGATTATGTCAATTTAAAAAGCTTCTTCTGAACAGCAAAGAAACCAATCAACAGAGTGAGGAGATAATCTACAGAATGGGAGAAAACATTTGCAAACTATCTACCCAAGTGATTAATAATCAAAGTATCTAAGGAACTCAAATAACTCATAGCAAAAATAAAGATAACCTGATTTTAAAAATGGCAAATGATTTGAACATATCTGAAAAGAAGACATACAAATGGCCAACAGTCATGTGAAAAAATGTTCAACATTACCAATCATCAGGGAAACACAAATGAAAAATGAGATATGCTCTTACCCTAGTTAAAATGGCTATTATCAAAAAGACAAGAATAACCAATACTGGCAAGGATGTGGAAAAAAGGGAATGCTAGTAGTCTGCTGGTGGGAATGTAAATTAGTACAGCTACTATGGAAAATCATATGGAGATTTCTCAAAAAAATGAAAAATATATCTAGCATATGATCCACACATCCCATTGCTGGATATATATCCAAAAGAAAGGAAATCAGTATATTCAAGAAATATCTACATGCCCATGTTTATTGCAGCACTGTTCACATTCCAAAGATATTGAATCAACCTAAGTGTCCATCAGTAGATAAATGGATACAGAAAATGTGGTATATATACAATAATGCAATATTATTCATCCATAAAAAGGAATGAAATCCCGTAACATGCAACAACATGGGTGAACCTGGAGGTCATTATTAAGTGAAATAAGCCAGGTAAAGAAAGACAAGTATCGCATGTCCTCACTTATATATGAAAGCTAAAAAATTTGATCTCATGGGGGTAGAGAGTAGATGGTTACTAGAAGAAGGGAAGTGTGGTTATGTGGAACAAAGAGAGGTTGGTTAATGGGTCCAAAATTACAATTAGATAGAAGGAATAAATTCTAGTTTCAATTGCACAGTCAGAGGACTATAGTTAATAATTTATTGTGTGTTTCAAAATAGCTAGAAGATTTGAAATATTTGCACACAAAAAATAAGAGTTTGAGATGATAGATATTGTAATTACACAAATAAGATCATCACCCATTGTATGCAGGTATCAAAATATTATATGTATCCCATAACTATATACAACTATTATGTGCCAATAAAAATATTAATAATTATTTTAGAAAAGATAAGACTATAAAGGAAGAAAATTTATACCAATTTCAACTATGAATTCTTTTATAATATATGAATCTATCCTTATATTACAAAAACCTAAACAGATACTGTCCTTAAAGTAAAACCTCACATACAAACCTGCAGATAACCCACCCTTACCTTACTTAATAAACATGTACTGGAAGTTCCAGCCTGTGCATCAAGCCAAGAAAAATAAATCAAAGGACAAAAATAGCACTTTCATTATTAACAAATATATTTTATACATAGAAAACTCAACATGTACTATAGGGACATAATTTTAACTAATAATTATGTTTAGGAAGTTTGGTGCTTATTAGAACAATATACAAAAATCAAAAGTGATCAAATGCATTTAAACAGTAAGATCAATACCATCATTGCTGGTTCCTGGTGTTGTAAAAATAACAAGAAAAGGGTTGCTGTTGTTTAATCTTTAAGTAAGCTATTATTTATTTAAATATTTAACTTTACATATTTTATTATTATTCATAACATTGTTAATCTTGTTTATAATGTTATGCTCTTTTTCCTTAAACAAAATATTCCCTGTTTCATGTCATGAAAAATAAAACTCAAATCAAAGTACAGCATATATTTATTTTTTGAATAAATCATGAAAACTGACAACATATTTATTCTATATAAAATATGTTTATACTTGTAAATTTTTTCTAAGATAATGTCATAATTTTGTTCATAAAGTAAGTTAGTCATAATCTTGATCTAGAATTTCTCTCTTCAACTGAGTTAAACTTACATGTTTTCATCATTTTTTTTTTTTTTGAGACAGAGTCTTGCTCTGTTGCCCAGGCTAGAGTGAGTGCCGTGGCGTCAGCCTCGCTCACAGCAACCTCAAACTCCTGGGCTTAAGCGATCCTACTGCCTCAGCCTACCGAGTAGCTGGGACTACAGGCATGAGTCACCATGCCCGGTTAATTTATTCTATATGTATTTTTAGTTGTCCAGATAATTTTTATTTCTATTTTTAGTAGAGATGGGATTTCACTCAGGCTGGTCTCGAACTCCTGACCTCGAGCGATCCACCTGCCTCGGCCTCCCAGAGGGCTAGGATTACAAGTGTGAGCCACCACGCCCAGCCTACATGTTTTCATTTTTAAACCCAATTTTAAAACATGGAAATTTCCTGAGGCTTTTTTTTAATCTGGTAAAAAAACATAAAATTTACCATCTTAACCACTTTTAAGTAAGTGCATTACAGTAGTATTGACTATATGTACATTGTTTTACACACTATTTTTTTGCAGCAATTGCTAACTTACCACGCCACAGGTGGGTGTAACTCTATTTCAAGTATAACTTGTCAATTGGATTCCTAATATTTTTGTAGATATAGTCTTAGAATCTAGTCTTCTCTCTTTAAAGTTAAGGATTTTTAGCTATAATGAAATCACGTTGAAGTTCCTCATTGAATTATGTCTCTTTGTGTACAACACTTTATTAAAGTTGCTTCTTTTTTATTTTATTTTTTATTTTTTTATGGGGGTACAAAACCTCAGGTTATATATATTGCCTGTTTCCCGCCCATCCCCCTGAGTCAGAGCCTTAAGCGTGTCCATTCCCCAGACAGTGCGCCTGGCACTCACCATGTAGTCATACCTCCATCTCCCCCCACCCCCACCTCCCCGAGTCAGCACCTTCAAACATGACCATTCCCCAGACGGTGCACAAAGCACTCATCATGTAGGCGTACACCCATCACCTCCCCCCACCCCCCGCCTCAGTCTGATATCCAGTTGGTATCATTCCCCAATGTGCATTTAGGTGATGATCAGGGAAACCAATTTTCTGGTGAGTACATGTGATGCTTGTTTTTCCATTCTTGGGATACATCACTTAATATAATGGGTTCCAACTCTCTCCAGGAGAACCAAAGAGGTGTCGTATCATTGTTATTTTTTATAGCTGAGTAATACTCCATGGTATACATATACCACAGTTTACTAATCCATTCGTGAATTGATGGGCATTTGGGTTGTTTCCACATCTTTGCAATTGTGAATTGTGCTGCTATAAAAATTCGGGTGCAGGTGTCTTTTTTATAGAATGACTTTTGTTCTTCTGGGTAGATGCCCAATAATGGGATTGCTGGATCAAATGGTAGGTCTACTTGAATCTATTTAAGGTATCTCCATATTGTTTTCCATAGGGGTTGCACTAGTTTGCAGTCCCACCAGCAGTGTATGAGTGTTCCTGTCTCTCCGCATCCATGCCAACATGTATTGTTTTGGGACTTTTTGATAAAGGCCATTCTCACTAGAGTTAAGTGGTATCTCACTGTGGTTTTGATTTGCATTTCCCTGATGATTAGAGATGTTGAACATTTTTTCATATGTTTGTTAGCCATTTTTATATCTTCTTTTGAAAAATTTCTATTCATGTCCTTTGCCCACTTTTTGATAGGGTTGTTCGATTTTTTCTTACTGATTTTCCTGAGTTCTAAATAGATTCTTGTTATCAGTCCTTTATCTGATGTGTAGTATGCAAAAATTTTTTCCCATTCAGTAGGTTGTCTGTTTACTTTCATGACTGTTTCTTTGGCTGTTCAGAAGCTTTTTAATTTAATCAGGTCCCATTTATTTATTTTTGTTGTTGCTGTGATTGTCTTAGGGGTCTTCTTCATAAATTCTTTGCCTAGGCCAATGTCTGGAAGAGTCTTTCCTACATTTTCTTCTAGGATTCTAATAGTTTCCCACCTAATGTTTAAGTCTGTTATCCACTGTGATTTGATTTTTGTGAGAGGTGAAAGCTGTGGGTCCTGTTTTAGTCTTCTACATGTGGCTATCCAGTTTTCCCAGGACCATTTATTAAATAAGGAATCTTTTCCCCAGGGTATGTTTTCGTCTGCTTTGTCAAAAATTAGATGGCTATATGAGGATGGTTCTATATTTGGATTTTCTGTTCTGTTCCACTGGTCTGTGTCCCTGCACTTGTGCCAATACCAAGCAGTTTTAATAATCACAGCCTTGTAGTATAGTTTGAAGTCTGGCAAATTAATACCTCCCATTTTGTTTTTGTTGTTTAAAATTGCTTTTGCTAAATGGGGTCTTCTCTGGTTCCATACAAAGCGTAAAATTATTCTTTCTATATCTGTGAAAAATGATGTTGGTAATTTAATAGGGATTGCATTGAATCTGTAGATAACTTTGGGCAGTATGGACATTTTAACAATGTTGATTCTTCCGATCCAGGAGCATGGTATGGTTTTCCACCTATTTACATGCTCTGCTATTTCCTTCCTCAGTGTTTCATAGTTCTCCCTATAAAGGTCCTTTACCTCCTTAGTTAAATATATTCCTAGGTATTTTATTTTCTTTGTTGCTATTTTGAAGGGTACTGAGTCCTTAATTTGGTTCTCTGAGTGACTGTTATTGGCATATATGAATGCCTCTGATTTGTGTGTATTGATTTTGTATCCTGAGACTTTATTGAATTCATTGATCAATTCCAAGAGTCTCTTGGTTGAATCCTTGGGGTTTTCTAGATATGACATCATATCATCAGCAAAGAGTGAGAGTTTGATCTCTTCTTTCCCTATTTGGACTCCCTTGATTCTGCTCTCTTGCCTGATAGCTCTCGCAAGGACTTCCAATACTATGTTGAAAAGTAATGGGGACAGTGGGCAGCCTTGTCTGGTTCCAGTTTGAAGTGGGAATGCTTTCAATTTTTCCCCATTCAGTATGATGGTGGCTGTGGTTTTGTCATATAGGCTTGTATCATTTTTAGATAGGCCCCATCTATGCCTATTTTGTTAAGTGTTCTTATCATAAAAGGGTGTTGAATTTTGTCAAATGCTTTTTCTGCATCTATTGAGAGGATCGTATGATCTTTATTTTTGCTTCTATTTATGTGGTGAATTACATTTATAGATTTGCGTATGTTAAACCATCCCTGCATCTCTGGGATGAAGCCCACTTGGTCGTGATGGATTATTTTTTTGATAAGCACTTGGATTCAATTTGCTAGGATTTTATTGAGAATTTTTGCATCTATATTCATAAGGGATATTGGTCTGTAGTTTTCTTTTTTTGTTGCATCCTTTCCTGGTTTTGGTATTAAAATTATGTTGGCTTGGTAAAATGTGTTGGGGAGAATTCCATCGTTCTCGATATTGGAGAATGGTTTATGTAGGATGGGCACCAGATCTTCTTTGTAGGTATGGTAAAATTCAGGTGTGAACCCATCTGGTCCAGGGCTTTTCTTGTTGGGAAGGTTTTTCATTGCTGTTTCGATTTCAGATCTAGATATTGGTCTATTCAGGAATTCTATTTCTTCCTGGTTGAGCCTGGGAAGGCTGTGTGTTTCTAAAAATTTGTCCATTTCCTCCTCATTTTCCAATTCGTGTGCATAAAGATTTTTGTAGAATTCATAGATGATATCATGTATCTCTGTGGCATCGGTCGTGATTTCTCCTTTCATGTTCCTGATGGAGGTTATTAGAGTTTTTTCTTTTCTGCTCTTGGTTAGTCTAGCCAGAGGTGTGTCAATCTTGTTTATTCTTTCAAAGAACCAACTTTTTGTTTTATTAATCTCCCTTATGGTTTGTTTGTTGTCCTTTTCATTTAGTTCTGATTTTATCTTAATAATTTCTCTCCTTCTGCTGGGCTTGGGGTCGGTCTGTTCTTCCTTCTCCAGCTCTTTGAGTCTATTCATTAGATTGTCTATTTGTAAGTGTCTTTTTGATATAGGCATTTATGGAAATAAATTTTCCTCTCAGGACTGCTTTAGCTGTGTCCCACAGATTTTGATAAATTGTGTCTCCTTTGTCATTTAATTCAAAGAATCTTTTGATTTCCGTCTTCATTTCTTCATTTATAAAATAATTGTTCAGGAAAAGATTGTTTAGCTTCCATGACTTTGAGTAGGGATGAGAATTTCTGTTAGGGTTCATTATTACTTTTATTCTGCTGTGATCTGAGAAGATACATGGTATAGTTTCTATTTTTTTTAATTTTTTAAGACATGCTTTATATCCTAGGATATGGTCAATCTTGGAGAATGTCTCATGAGCTGATGAGAATAAAGTATATTCAGTGGATTTTGGGTAGAATATCCTGTAGATGTCAGTCAGGCCCATTTGTTCTAGCATTCTATTTAAGTCCATTATTTCTTTGTTTATTTTTTGTTTGGAGGATCTGTCCTGTACTGTCAGCGGCGTGTTAAAGTCTCTGACTATTAAAGTGTTGTTATGTATCATTTTGTTCAAATCAAGTAGGGTTTGCTTTATGAATCTGGGTGCACCTAAGTTGGGTGCATATATATTAAGTATAGTTATGTCCTCTTGTTGAATTGTACCCTTCACCAGTATACAGTAACCATCTTTGTCTTTCATTACTTTTGTTGATTTACAAACTAAGTTATCGGAGATTAAAACTGCCACGCCAGCTTTCTTTTGGCTTCCATTTGCTTGAAATATCGATTTCCACCCTTTTGTTTTCAGTCTCAATGCATCCTTGCAGGTTAGATGAGTTTCCTGAAGACAGCAGATACTTGGCTTGTATTTTTTTTGAGGACACCATTGACTTCCTTTTCTCAGTTAAACTGATAAACTGTGACATATATGTATAAATCATATATCATTTAAAATATCTTATCTAAATATTCAATATACTCAATAGCCATATAAATTAATATATACCATAAATAATTGATCAATAAAAATTCAAACACTGTTACCTCAGAAATAAGATTGTGATGATTCTAAAGAATAGAAAATATAATCTATTTAGGTTAGGGAGAATATTATCTGTCTTCCAGATATAGATTACATTATAGATGTAATAAGTATAGTTTTTATCAGATATAAAAACAAAAAGTCAGTATTATATTAGAATTTTGTATAGTAAGAGCATTTGATGCTCATTGGTTAACATAAGAGCAATTCTATACTCTGTAACACAACTCTTACTTTTATTATTGAACATCTTAAATCCTTCCAAAACACCTCTCTTCTGGGGAATTCTAAATAATACTTAGACTTTTGGATAAAGATACATGTGAATGATCTATGACATTAATGCAGTAAAAATGATTTGAGAGCAAAATAGAAAAATTTTATTGGAATAGTTGGTTAGAGAAATCTGATGGTATAAAATTTCTTTCAATTATTGTATTATAGTTATACTAATTGATTAAATGGAAAAATTATAAGTTAAAAATAAATAAACAATACCTAGAATGGAATGTTGAGATAGAGAATTTTCGTGGCTTTATAATCCCACTCTAAAATTTTAGAAATATATTACTACTATTTCGTTTGAAATTGTTCTACGTACTTCTCAGTGATAACATACTTCTCAAAAAATGTTACCCATATCATTAAGTCCTTGTCTCCTCATGTGTTTGAAATTTCTTACTGAAATAAGATTGACATAAGCAAGCAATTGTCTATTTGTATGGTAATTTTAAATCTGTAAAGCATATAAAAGTAAAGTTGATTTAAGAAAATTTCTGGAAGGAATTATGAGAATAGAATTTTTCTATGTTAAATGTAGCAGTGAATTATCTAATTATTTCCATTAACAATCAACTTATTAGTACCTTATCGCTACAATGACAGCACTCAGTACTTACTCCTGTCAACAGCACATTTTAAAATTTATTTTTATTTCAAAATATTAAGGGGTAAAAATATTTTTGGTTATATGAGTCACTTTTGTAATGCTTGAGTCATGGCCTTAAGGGTGCCCATTATCCAAATGGTGTTCACTGTACCCAACAGGTAGGTTTTCACTCATCCCCCCTTTCCCTCCCCACTCCTTGACTCCCACTGAGGTTTACTTTTCTCTGTGCACATTTGCTCATCTTTTAGTTCCAATGCAATAGCAAGTACATGTGGTGTTTGTTTCTCCATTCTTTAGATACTTCACTTAGGATAATGGTCTCCAGTTCCATTCAAATTGTTGCAAAAGGCATTAATGCAACCTTTTTTATGGCTGAGTAGTACTCCATGGGATACATATACCACATTTTGTTAATCCATTCATGCATGGATGGGCACTTGGTTGATTCCACATCTTTGCAATTGTGAATTGTGCTGCAATAATCATTCAAGTGGAGGTGTCTTTTTTGATAAAATGACTTCTTTTCCTTTGGGTAACTACCCAGTGGTGGGATTGCTAGATAGAATGGTAGGTCTAATTTTAGTTCTTTGAGGAATCTCTGTATTGTTTTCCTTAGAGATTATATTAATTTTCAGTCCCACCCTTTCTCATTGCATCCATGCCAGCATCTACTGTTTTTGGACTTTTTAATAAAAGCCATTCTAACTGGGGTAAAGTGATATCTTATTGTAGTTTTAATATGCATTTCACTGATGATTAGTGATATTGAGCATTTTTTCATATGTTTGTTAGCCATTTGTATATCTTCTTTTGAAAAGCTTCTGTTCATGTCTTTTGCCCAATTTTTAATAGGGTTGTTTGATTTTTTTCTTGCTGATTTGCTTGAGTTCTTTGTAGATTCTGGTTATTAGCCCTTTTTCAGATGTACAGCTTGAGAATACTTTCTTCCATCTATGTGTCATGTATTTACTCTCTTGATTATTTCCTTATCTGCACATTTAGTGTCAGTATTGGTCAAGTTGGGGAACAAAGAGGAAACACACAACTACTATGATCTTTTCAGGAACAACAGGCATTTGACAGACTTTAAATCATTTTAGTGATAGCAGCTATCTATTAATTGAATGGATCTCTATAAAAAATCTTTAATTTAGGTAAATTTTGGAATGTTTCAAATAGTTGATAGATCTTTTATTATATCCTGTTTACAACAGGAGGGCTGATATATTATTTAAAAAATAAAATATACATTATAAAAGAAAATACAAAACAACTTGGAAAAACATTTAAGTGAAAGAGTATTTAATTGAATAAAAGGAAACAATAAACAAAGAAAAGTCCAGAGACTCCTGTCTCTTTTTGTGATGTTCAGGATTTTAATTTTCAATTTTTTATTCATTATTATCATCTTATTGATGGAATATCAATGTGCTTTTTATCTTTTAAAAGTATGTCTCTTTTCAAAAAGAATTCTGTTTGCATTCTATGAATACAAATTAAATTTTATAGGAAAAGGCCAAGAAAAATTTTGTATCAACCTAAAATGGTACATAATCAACTAGAGGAAAGCAGCTTATTTTATAAAACCAGAAAAACCAGTGAAGCAACTGTAAGCTCTATTGTTTAATCCTGTTTGGAACACTGATAATTAGTAAATGATTTGGCTCAGAGATTCAAATTATAAAGCTTGGTACTGGGCAATCAGGCATGATTTACTGTGGAAGGCAACAGGGAATGAGGTTTTCAACAATGTGGCAGATGGAAATTGGAAAACCATTACAATTGAGAAATGCAAAAACGTGGCTTCTTATGGTAATTATAACTCACCTACAGCTCCAGTCTGTGATAGTGATGGAAATGCCATGATTATTGCCTTTAAGCTTTTCAAACAAATATTTTCTTCCTATAGAACTTTTTACCCACATCAATGCATGCGAATCTATACATATATCCAAAGTATTTCTATGCCTATACATACTCATGTATATAATGTAGAAAATTTATATTTTTTTCATTTTAATGAACAATCCTTTATGTTTAATATAATAAAAAATCAGTTATTTTGGCAATTCAAAATATGAAGTTGATAATGTATGTATACACAGTATCTCTCCCAAGAGAATACCATGGCTATTACCATTATTATCACTATTACTACTGCTAATAAAAGCCATGAAAAAAACATATCCATCTTGAAAGATGTGGTTTTAAGGTTATATTTCCTGCTATCCATGAAAATAAAATTTAAAAAGACTGTGAAAGATGATTTTGTACCTAAATATAGTGATGCCTATTATAGCACTAATTTTCTATTTTTATATGTAGTTTTTACTATTTAATATATGATAAAATAGAGGAATTATGTGGTAAACTAAAAGCACTATAAACAATGTAATGCTTATACAATAAAACAACTATTTCAGAAATATACTGTACGATTGAGCTAAAAATAAATTATATACTTGTTACATTGGGGCTGGAAAATGTGGTGACTGATGATTTCTGAGTCATATTATATGGAGAGTTAATTATTTACTGTTCTTTTCATGAACGTTTATTATTTTATCTCTACTTATTTGAGTGTTCATTTTGAGAAAATGTATCATAAGACATAATCATAGCTACACCAACAGTCATTTCCTTTTTTTTACTTTTTGGTGCATAAATGTGATTCAAGAATTTTTTTTTTTAGGTTTCATTATTTTTTTATTTCAGCATATTATGGGGGTACAAATGTTTCGGTTACATGTATTGTCTTTGCCCCATCCGAGTCAGAGTTTCAAGCATGTCCATCCCCCAGAGAGTGGGCACCGAACCCATTAGGTGTCAATAAACCCATCCCCTCCTCCCTCCTCCCACCTACCTGACACCCAGTGAATGTTACTATGATATGTCCACTTAAGTGTTGGTCAGATAATATCACTTTGATGATGAATACCTTTGGTGCTTGTTTTTCCATTCTTGTGATACTTCACTTAGGAGAATGGGCACCAGTACTATCCAGGATAATAAAAGAGATGCTAGATGTTTTTTGTGGTTAAGTAGAACTCCATGGTGTACATATACTACATTTTGTTAATCCACTCATGTATTGGTGGGCACTTGGGTTGTTTCCACATCTTTGCAATTATGAACTGTGCGGCTATAAATGTTCGAGTGCAGATGTCTTTTATATACAATGTCTTTTTTTCCCTCGAGTAGATGCCCACTAATGGGATTTCTGGATCAAGTGGTAGTTCTACTTGTAGCTCTTTGAGGTATCTCCATATTACTTTCCACAAAGATTGTACTAGTTTGCAGTCTCACCAGCAGTGTATGAGTGTTCCTATCTCTCCACATCCACACCAACATTTATTGTTTTGGGACTTTTTGATAAAAGCCATTCTCATTGGAGTTAAGTGATATCTCACTGTGGTTTTGATTTGCATTTCTGTGATGATTACAGGTGTTGAGAATTTTTTCATGTTTGTTGGCCATTAGTCTGTCTTCTTTTGAAAAGCTTCTGTTCATGTCCTTTGCCCACTTTTTAATGGGGTTGTTTGATTTTTTTCTTGCTGATTTTCCTGAGTTCTGTATAGATTCTTGTTATCAGCCCTTTATTAGATAGTTAGCATGTGAATATTTTCTCCCATTCTGTAGGTTGTCTGTTTGCTCTCATGTCAGTTTCCTTGGCTGTGAAGAAGCTTTTTAATTTGATCAGGTCCCATTTATTTATTTTTATTGTTGCTGTGATTATCTTTGGGGTCTTCTTCATAAATTCTTTGCCTAAGCCAATGAAGAGTTTTTCCAGCATTTTCTTCCACAATTCTTACAGTTCTGTGCCTTAGGTTTAAATCTGTTATCCATCGTGAGTTGATTTTTGTGAGAGGTGAGAGGTGCAGATCCAGTTTCAGTCTTCTATATGTGGCTATCCAATTTTCCCAGCACCATTTATTGTTATGGTTCCCCAGTCTATGTTTTTGTCTGCTTTGTCATAGATTAAATGGCTATATGAGGATCCTTTTATATCTGAGTTCTCAGTTCTGTTCCATTGGTCCATGTCTCTCTCTGTTCTTGTGCCAGTGCCAGGCTGTTTTAGTTACTATAGTCTTGTAGTATAGCTTGAAGTCTGGTAAACTGATGCCTCTCTATTTATTCTTTTTGATTAGGATTACTTTTGCTATACAGGATCTTTTCTGGTTCCATACAAAGTATAGAATTGTTTTTTCTAGATCTGTGAAAAATGATGTTGGTGTTTTAATAGGAATTGCATGAATCTGTAGATCATGATTTACAAATGTTGTTCCTAGAAGTTCTAATGACCACTTTCTATTAAATCTTTATTTCTAAGAAATTGACATATATGGAGATATAAAGTCCTAAAGGTGTTCTAAGAAGCAACTTCATATATATTTTTGTAATCTGTATCAGCTTGATTATTTCTTTTCTGTGAAAAACAATTCCAATTTTTTTTAATTTATAAAATCAGAAATCCATAAATCTTCAAGATGTTACTTTTGACTCACTCTATCTTTAATAGAGCCATCACTGAATCAGCACATATCCAACATTACTTATCATTTGGATGTTGGTGATTTCTTTGTCATCATAGGTAAATGCACCCCTTCTATACCAAATTTCAATCATTGTAAAATCAGCAATTCATTTTAGTGTATTATACCCATTGTGTTTTCTTTCAAGTTAGGGTGATAGAATAGTCTGATAAACACTCTATTGGTATTAGAAAGAGTAAAATATGTGCAGATATTCTGAGATGGAATCCCTCCTTTATTATCATGAGCAAGGTTTAAAGTTTTAGGTACATTTTATTCCTTGCATGTGAATCATGACTCCTCTGAATGAAAGCATTTTGAGGCAATGCAGATGAAATTGAATGCATTTAAAATACATCTAAAGTTCTTTTTCTGTACGTTTTCCTATTCACATTTACTCTGAATGATGGTAAGTGTATACTTGAAGCAATTTTTAAATACATGAAAAGTGAGGCTTTCTCGGTGGCAAGATTCCCAAGAAGGTCACAAAGAGTAGAGTGTAAGTTATCCATAAACCTGAACAAGAATTCCATGATGAGAAACGTAGAATCTAGGAGATGCTTGAAAGTTAGCAGTGCTGTATAGTAGGTAAGCCAGGTACAGTAGTCCCAGAAATACACAGGGAAAACCTGCTATTTGTTACCTTGCATTTTATTTACTGCTATTTATCTTGTATTTAAAAAGAAAACTATGACAACAAAGAAACACATTCATTCTTACCTTGCGTTCCAACATTTATGATTATCAACCCAGAATCTCGCATTTCTGTAGTTCTTTGCAAGAAACCATGAGGTTTTCATTCAACTCCTATTATAACACATGTTATATCAGTACAGAGCAGCTTGTTTGTTCCTGATCGTATCTCCTGGAAGAAGCACCTGCATGTGTAGCCGGTACTCACCAGTGATTTGTGCTTTAGGCTTCTGAGGAAAAGATGCAAGCCTATGTGGGACCTGGGAGGGTAGCCCTCCCTTTCAATCTGGTAAGCAATATCAGGATTGAAGGATTTGTGCCACAACAACTATGAATGGAAGAGGTAATAATCATTGCTTTTTAAAAATTAAATGAAGATTTTGGAAAAAATGCTAGAAAATGTATAATTTCTTGGTTGTGAGAGAAAGAAAATTAATAAATGTTATGACTATCCAATATGGCTATTAAATAACAAAAGAGATTCCATGATACAGACAGAAAAATCAGCTTCATTTAATTTTGGATCTCAGCACAATCACAAAATATGTCTTCTATTTGAATCTTTTAAGTTAAAAGAAAGGGTTTGTTTTTGCTTTCTAAAGAGATTAAAGAAAACTCAGAGTATTCCTTTATCTATTTTTTAAGTTTAAACAGAAGAATTGGGTGTCTGATTCTAAGTGAGAAAGGGTGATAATAGGGTATGTGACTGCTGAAAAGAAAGTTTCTGGAACCCAGCTTTTCAATTATGAGTAGTATTTGCATCATCAGACCATAGAATTAAAATGACAGAATATTATATACTTCATTTAATACCTATCATGACACACAAAATTACCTAATATGCATTGTTTTCTCCTAATTTCTCTTAATCTCTCCTCTTGTTCAAACAACCCAAATGTTTGTACAACCACATTAAGGAAAATGATTATTTGCATATAACCAGAAGAACATCGACATATAACTTAAAAACAGTAAAGTTAAGGCAACTGTTCCTCTTTAAATGTATTATCTATTCTCCAATCCCTTTCAATCTTTTTTCTGATTACTCACAAACAAAAAACTCAGCCGAGAATTTCATTAAATCACTTGTATCTTAATAAAATTTTTTATTACACAGCAGAGACCTTCAAGCAGTTATTGTAACTTTATTTAATTGATCCACCCTGAAAGCCAAAAGTAAGTTTAGGAACACATTCACTAAGATGTAGCTTTCAGATAATACAAAAGGACTTCAAAAAAGGTCATGGAAAATGGAATTAAAAGACTAAAATATAAAGCTTATATTTTGACATAAACTCCATCATGGTCAAGACAATTTTCAAGCTATGATATCAGTCCTTTAGTCCATCTAAGGGCCCTAGGAATTTAATCATATCAACACAGGGTTTTTTTTACATTAGTAACTAAAGAAAAATGGGTGCTCTTTAAACATTTTTTAAGATTAGGAAACACAAAAGTCAGAAGACACCAAAGCAGGATTGTAAGGCGAATGTCTAATGATTTTTCACTGAAGCTCCTGCAAAATTGCTCTTGTTTTTTTGTTTTTGTTTTTATTTTTGTTTTTTTCCTTTTTAAAAAACATTTCAGAATATTATGGGGATAAAAATGCTTTGGTCACATAAATTGCCTTTGTACCACCCGAGTCAGAGCTATAAGCGTGCCCTTCTCCCAGACAATGCACACTGTACCCGTTAGGAGTGAATTTACCCATCCCCTCTTACCCCCCCACCTGCCTGATCTGTGATGAATGTTGCTTATATATATGCACATAGGTGTTGATCAATTAGTATCAATTTAATGGTGAGTACATATGGTGTTTGTTTTTCTATCCTTGTGATACTTCACTTAGAATGGCCTCCAGTTCCCTTTAAGTTAATACAGAAGGTATTAGCTCATTATTTTTAATGGCTGAGTAGTACTCCATGGTACACAAATACCACATTTTATTAATCCACTCATGTATTTATGGGCACTTGGGTTGTTTCCACATCCTTGCAATTGTGAATTGTGCTGCTATAAACATTCCAGTGCAGATATCTTTTTTATTGAATGTCTTTTTTCCTTTGAGTAAATACCCATCAGTGGGATTGCTGGATCAAATGGTAGTTCTACTTTTCGTTCTTTCTTTGAGGTATCTCCACAGTACTTTCCATAGAGGTTGTACTAGTTTGCAGTCCTACCTTGCCCTTGTCTGATGAAGGGAATGGGGAGGATCGTTGTTGTGGTAGAGAAGGACTCTCTGTTAAAGCTTTCCCAGGAGTTTTTTTGCTAAAGCTTTGGCTAACTTTCTCAAAAATGCTCTCATAATAAATATCATTCTTTGGTCCTCCAAAAATTTGACAAGCAATATGCCTTGAGCATCCCAAAAAACTGTTGCCATGAACTTTGCTGTTGACCATTCTCCTTTTCTTTCATTGGACCACTTCCAGCATCACTTTGCTTTGTATCCATCTCTTTGATTGCTCTTTGTTTTCAGGATCATACTGGTGAAGCCATATTTCATCTCCTGTTACAATTCTTCCAAGAAATGCTTCAGAATCTTGATCCCACCTGTTTAAAATTTCCATTGAAAGCTCTGTTCTTATCTTCCCCTGATCTGGGTGCAACAGTTTTGGCACACATTGAGTGAAAATTTTGCTCAACTTTAATTTTTCATTCAAAATTGTGTAGGCAGAACCAATTGGAATGTCTCTGGTGTTGGCTATTATTTGTGCTGTTAAAGATTGGTCCTCCTCAGTGAGGACAGGAGCAAGATTACTTTTTTGCTTGAAAATTGATATAGATCATATGCCACTGTGGGCTTCATCTTCAATATCATCTCATCCCTTCTTAAAATGAGTTATTAATTTATAAACTGCTGGTTCATTTGGAGAATAGTCCGCAAAAACATTGTGCAAATTAATGATTTCACCATTCTTCTACCCAAGCTTCACCATAAATATGATGTTTGTTCTTGCTTCAATTTTAGCAGAATTCATGTGGGGTTGTTTTCAAACTGATGTCTTCTCCTTCTCAGTGCCTCAAACTAGCTCCTGTCTAGATGTTATAACAAGTTAGAACAAGTTTATTTTGGTGCAAAATTTTTTGAAAGCCATGCATAGGTTTTTCATAATATGCATTTTCCATGAAATTTCTAAAGTCCTCTCATATAACTTAGAACCTAAACACTGACATAATTTTTGGCAGCATATTTATCTTCATAAAATTTGTCTTTTATTTAAAAATAATTTTTGCTCCTGGAGAGAGCTGGAACCCATTATATTAAGTGAAGTATCCAAAGAATGGAAAAACAAGCATCACATGTACTCACCAGAAAACTGGTTTCCCTGATCATCACCTAAATGTACATCAGGGAAGGATACCAATTGGATATCAGACTGGGATGGGGGGTGGGGGAAGGGGATGGGTGTATGCCTACATGATGAGTGCGTTGCACACCCTCTGGGGAATGGTCATGCTTGAAGGTGCAGACCCGGGGAGGTGGGGGGGGAGGGGATGGAGGTATGACTACATGATGAGTGCCAGGCGCACTGTCTGGAGAATGAGAATGGACGCGCTTGGGACTCTGACTCGGGAGGGATGGGCGGGATATGGACAATGTATATGACCTGAACTTATGTACCCCCATGATGAGCTGAAATAAAAATAAATAAATAAATAAATAATTTTTGCTTTATTATACATGAGAAAATATTTATTAAGATATCAGAGCCAATAAGCATAGAGACAATAAGTATAGATAAAGATGCATAGAATTAGAGTTAGGAAGAAGGATTTCAAGCAATAGATTTTGCTAACCTGTAGTATAAGCACACAGCAAAACCATTGGTTGAAACTCACACATCATTCCCTTAATTGGATGTGATTTGGATTTGTACATAATACTTTGCATTCAAGGGACACATTTTTTTCCTCTCGATACTGACAGTAATTCTAAACAAGGGAGGAAGTAACATATCCATTAAACAATTATTCTGGAGTTATGATTCTCAGTGGGAGATACCATTCTAGGTATTAATTTTTAGAAATAAACTGTATACGATTTCAAATGTATCTAGATATTATACCCATAAAATAGCTATAAAGAGAATTGAAGTTTAAAAATAGCACCTCAAAATTAGATAATATATGTAGCTGTGGCCACATGAAGAAAATGGATTTATTTAATTTGAGGCATTTGAGAAGTGGAAAGATCTCAAGATACAGTGTAAATAGAGAATTTTCTTTTCTCAATGATAGATAAGAAGAAATTTACTTAAACCCCATATAGAGGATTTTTGGCATGATATAAATGACAGAGAATATCTAGGATGAATATCCATTAAGGACTATGAGGTAATGACCAAGATAATTTGTTACATTTACCTTAAATAACTTTTAAAAATCTCCTCTATTAAATGTATATCCTTATTAGGTAAAACTATTGAAGAAAGTGAGTTAAATAACTCTTTATATGCCTGAATGGATCAAATTCTTTTACCTATTTTATAATGCTCATCCCCTCTCATCACAGATATGAAAACTGTGCAACAATTTCAATAGTTTAGGTATACATTGATACAGATTTAATTCATGGAAAAATAAGCAGATAAACAATAGAGCTATGAGTTAGTAGAGTTAGGGTTGAAAGTCCTCATCAAATATGACTATACATAAAGCACATATATATATATTTTTTCAATATTATCTCAGCCCCTAAACTCTACAAAACCAGGTCTCCCTGTTTTTAGAGACCTTCTAATATTTTGTTGTTGTTGTTGTTAATGCAAATACACATAGTTGAACTTTGGAAATAAATGCTTGAAAAACTTACAAGAAAGTGCATTTACTATTTAATAATATGTTGTAACAAGTATCTCATTTTTTGTTTTTAGTTTGGTATTTTGAGTCCATCTCAATTTCCATCTCAATTTTATTGTCAGCATAAATAATCTTTGTGTTGTACTTGCTCAATGTACTAACTTAGTTTTTTACTTATTTCATGTTTAGAATTGCATGAATCTGGCCAGGAGTGGTGGCTCACACCTATAATCCTAACACTCTGGGAGGCTGAGGCAGGAGGATCTCTTGAGCTCAGGAGTTCAAGACCAGTTGGAGCAAGAGTGAGACCCTGTCTCTACTAAAATAGAAGAATTAGCCAGGTGTCATGCCACGCGCCTGTAGTTCCAGCTACTCTGGAGGCTGAGGCAGGAGGATCACTTGAGCCCAAAGAGTTTGAGGTTTCTGTGAGCTAGGCTGATGCCACGGCCCTCTACTAGGGGCAACAGAGTGAGATTCAGCCTCAAAAAAAAAAGAAAGAAATGCATGAATCTACTGAATGGAATGCAGGAGCAACTGGGAATCAGACAGAATGTGGCTTACAGGAATAAGGTCCTTGGCCTTTTTCTTTGAGCAGATTTCCCTAAAATCACTTACATTGGTGTGGAACACTATCATGAATATATGCACATATATGTAGTATTATGAATATATATATACATGTATGTGTGTGTGTATTTGGATTTCTTTTAAATCTCAGAATTAATTACAACTCTTTTTAGAAATGAAAGAATCAAATAGATTTCTGGAATCCCTACTAATGTATTGCAAACTGTTTTGTATTATAACGAACACAATTTTACAAGTACTAAGAAAAGAAAGAAAAGATGCAAATATCTTAGAGATTCTTAAGTAAGGAAGCATTGCATAAGGAATGCAACTTAGATCAGTAGATCTGAAAGGATTTCAGGTCAGTAGCTTTCTACTTCAGAATCCTGAATGCAATACAGTAGGACAATATATACTGTATGGCCATGGAGTCATCACTAGTATATAGTGTCTTCAATCGTGATGTGGCAAGACTTTGCTCAATAAGACAAAATTCAATATTGGCCTTTTAACATGGATTAGGAAGTAATTGTTCTTATTTATAGTTCCTAGGTTATAGGTTGTAATTTGAATAGTTGGAAAGGATATTTGTTTATTTTGAAGCAGAGTAATAATATACCCAGGAACGACAGTTCACCAGTTGTCTTTGCTTATGCAGCCTTATGCAGTAATGAGTGAATCAATATGTTACAGGCCACATTGGTCACTGGGGACAGCAGGGTGCATTAGGAAGCATCACATGATTATTTTAGCAAGGCAGTTTCCATTAACGTCAGTGAAAGTTATATTGCTGAAATTTCAGAATATAATTTAAAAGTATACTTTACATGAAGTATATTTTAAGAAGATGTAGCAAGCCACAGGAAAAATAATTCTGTCAGCTTTTTGTTATAATTTTAAATTAAACCATGGTGTGACATCAGTTCCAGTAAAATTTTTTTTAGGTTCTTTTTTTTTTTAGCTCAATATCTTAGTGGACAGTGACAATGGGTAGTAAACAAAATGTAGTAACAATAGGTAGGTAAAAATCTGTAGTGAGAACAAGGCCTGGTCAAAATCATTGTGCAGCAGTGTGCCTTATCTGACTTCTAGTTTGGATCTCAAAATAGAAATTATAGATATGGCTTAAACCAAAAAATTAAGGTACCTCACCTAAACTGTTGCCTGATGTAGTTCTTTAATTTTTAAATATTATGAAGGGAATAATGTGATTTAATTAATCATAAGGTGAACTCTATACTGTTTATAAGATTTGGAAATAAATATCATACTTGTGACAATATGAAGTAATTTACAACTATCATACAACCAATGTGCTGTTAACTTTTAGTCTGTCTTCTCTGTTGTTAGTAACTTTAGGTTATCAGGCTGTTATGTAGTGTCTTATGATCTGTCTCTATTCACCTTGAAGTCCTTATTTTATGTTCATAGATGCATCTAAGCCAGATTATTCATTTTCCTATAGGCACTGAATTCAGAATTCCAGTGTTCATATCCCAATCCTCACACTATATATATATATAAAAATATAAATTTATATATATAAATAAATTTATGTTAATATATATGAATAAAAATAACTATCATGCTGAGCAAATTACTTACTCTCTGCCCAAGTTTTCTAACTTAGAAGGTATAAGTCATAGTAGTTCCTACATTCCACGTAGAGAATTAAATGAGTTAATGCATGTGATTTAAAATAGTGCCTGGATTATTATAAATGCTAAATAAGTGTTGATTATTATTATTATTACTAGTGTTATTATATCACTACTTCTTTTCCCTGTCTGCTCCTCTTCATTCTCTCTCTGTAACTACACAAACAAGATGTGTGAGAGTGAAAGTTTAGTTCTTAAAAGTAATCCACCAAATGTCTATTGTATTTGATATTTTTGATCTTTCTTGTCATTGTTCAACTCCAAGTTGCTACCAAAATGCTAGATGTAAGACTATAAGCAATACAGATAAGCTTATGCATGTTTTTCCAATGGTGATGCCTCAAAATGCTTCTGAAAAATTTCTGTACTAACCTCTTTCACATATATATATGGGTACATATGTGTGTGTGTGTGTGTGTGTGTGTGTTTCTTGTGACTATGGATGGAAATGGTATATAAACCTCCTTATTTTGTGCACAATAAGATTATCTTTAGTTGGATTTTTACCAGGAATAGACTACTCTATTTCTCTGAAACCACTTAGATTAGCACAACGTCTAGTGTTCTACTATCTAACAGAGGTAAATAGTACTTATTTGCTGCCTTACTAGAATTTTATTGTTTATTTTCCAATAATTTAAATCCAGAGTATGAAGTCTGCTTGTTGTGAAGCTCAGAATAAAAGAATAATATTGGGCTTGAGATGTCCTCTGGAATATCTTAACTGAAGAGTAGATCAAGAGACAAAGGTTACTAGGTCAGCTTCTTTGAGTTGAACTACTCCAAAGTGCAACAATTTAGCTGGCCGTAAGCGTTTTCAAAGATCAAGCTGCTCCAAGCTTTTATTTTTTTTTTTATTTTTTTATTTTATTTCAGCTCATCATGGGGGTACATAAGTTTAGGTCATATACATTGTCCATGTCCCACCCATCCCCCCGAGTCAGAGTCCCAAGTGCGTCCGTTCTCATTCTCCAGACAGTGCGCCTGGCACTCATCATGTAGTCATACCTCCATCCCCTCCCCCCCCCACCTCCCTGGGTCTGCACCTTCAAGCATGACCATTCCCCAGAGGGTGCGCAACGCACTCGTCATGTAGGCATACACCCATCCCCTCCCCCCACTCCCCATCCCAGTCTGATATCCAATTGGTATCCTTCCCTGATGTACATTTAGGTGATGATCAGGGAAACCAGTTTTCTGGTGAGTACATGTGATGCTTGTTTTTCCATTCTTTGGATACTTCACTTAGTATAATGGGTTCCAGCTCTCTCCAGGAGAACCAAAGAGATGTCGTATCATCGTTATTTCTTACAGCTGAGTAGTACTCCATGGTATACATATACCACAGTTTACTAATCCATTCATGGATTGATGGGCACTTGGGTTGTTTCCACATCTTTGCGATTGTGAATTGTGCTGCTATAAACATTCGGGTACAGGTGTCTTTGTTAAAGAATGACTTTTGTTCTTCTGGGTATATGCCCAATAATGGGATTGCTGGATCAAATGGTAGGTCTACTTGAATCTGTTTAAGGTATCTCCATATTGCTTTCCATAGGGGTTGAACTAGTTTGCATTCCCAAAGCTTTTAAAAAGTGGCTGAAGAACAGACATACCATCAGCTCTTTTTTCGACTTCTCTATTTGCCAACAAGGTGAAAGTATCACATGCATAGAAATGGGCTACTTTACTTTTGTGATTCCTTTTCCCCTCACAGTTATCTACTTTGTCATTTTAACCTGACCCTAAGTGTTACAATTGAGAAAATAACACTATGTTACTTGCTAACCCTAAGCATCAGAAAAGTTTGTGCAGAAGATATTTCTACTACTCTGAAAATGATCTCTATCATCATTCCTACTCTTTCTTCTTTGCATTTAATGTTCTGGGCCTTTTGAAGTCATTGACGTTCACTTTCCTTATCTAGGAGATTCTGCTCCATTTGATGCTCTTTAATTCTGTCAAACTCTCCCTAATTACCTCCATGGACAACAGTTATTTGTTAGCATTCTCTTTGGCCTCAATCGTAGTTTTGAGTGAAAGAGAGATATAAAATCACCTTTTTGCTGATTTTATTGGTCTTTCCATTTCACTCCCATGTTCACATGTTGTAGTCATTATAATTCCATTACTTTAGGATTGAACCTTTTATAAAGCACATATGGCTATGAAATGCAAAATGTAATCATTGGGACTAATTTCAGATAAAATTCATTTTCATCCTGTGAATTTTTTACTTCTTTGATTTTTACCTGATTGCTCAATATTGTGTACTTGCAACATAAACATTCTCTCTAAGTAGATGAATTTTAGAAGCATGAGTCCTCAGTTAAGCTTTACTCAATGCTAATTATTGGATAGACTCAATCCCTTCATTAAAAAATGGAATTTCTTGAAATAATGTCTGTGTTTTTGGAAAAAATTCTGGCACATTACCAACTGAATACTAAATATTAGTAAACCAGCATGTATTCTTTTCAAACACATGGCAGAGAAAATAAAACAGAACAGCCTTGTTCCACATTGCAATCTAGAAAATAATGGTACAAAACATTTCACTCTTGGAAGAGACATCGTTCTCCCAACAGTATAGTAAGGAGCCACGTATCATTCAACCAAGGATCTATTGAGCTATTTTCATGCTTCAAAGAATTAGTACAATTGCATTTCTCCCAAGGTGGATCACTTAGTCTTGTACCATATAATATTACTTTGGTTTTCAAATGAAGCCCATAAATGAGATTGATTCCTACCCTTGGTCATTTTTGCTTTCCTTGCCATATGTAGGACTGTGTAACATGAGCTCTTTCCTTGGTGGCTAGTATGATTTATTGGTTGTTGTAGGGCTCCAGAGACCTAGAAAACTAAATTGGTCCTGTAGCAAGCACCCTGCAATTACTCAGGCTGTAACTACATAGACCTAACAAACTGCATTGCTCCCAGGTGGCTTTCTTGTGCCTCACTCTTTCTGCTGTTAGGCCTTTTGCTGCTCCAGGGATCAAGGAGATTGAGCATGAACCTTTCCAGAGTCATCTGATCATTGTAAATATGAATTATATTCAGTGTGTATCCAGCGAAATGGTCCTCAAAACTCACTCTTGAAGTACAAGTACTTCAAGAAACTGAGTAGATCTTATCATTGCCAATTAATGAAAATAAATAAATGAGACCTGATCAAATTAAAAAGCTTCTGCACAGCCAAGGAAACTTTCATAAGAGCAGACAACCTACAGAATGGGAGAAAATATTCTCATGTTATACATCCAATAAAGGGCTGATAACTAGAATCTATATAGAACTCAGGAAAATCAACAAGAAAAAAATCAAACAACCCTATCAAAAAGTGGGCAAAGGCCATAAACAGAAACTTTTCAAAAGAAGATAGACGAATAGCCAACAAACATATGAAAAAATGCTCAACATCTCTAATCATCAGGGAAATGCAAATCAAAACCGCAATGAGATATTACTTAACTCCAGTGAGAATGGCCTTTATCAAAAAGTCCCAAAACAGTAAATGTTGGTGTGGATGTGCAGAGATACGAACACTCATACACTGTTGGTGGGACTACAAACTAGTACAACCTCTGTGGAAAGCAATACAAG
Organism: Lemur catta; assembly: GCF_020740605.2. Lineage (NCBI taxonomy): Eukaryota > Metazoa > Chordata > Mammalia > Primates > Lemuridae > Lemur > Lemur catta. The sequence goes on along the minus strand of NC_059128.1, from coordinate 50,825,580 downwards.
ATTCCTCAAAGAGCTATAAGTAGAACTACCATTTGATCCAACAAACCCATGACTGGGCATCCACCTAAAGGAAAAAAAGACATTATACAAAAAAGACATCTGCACTGGAACATTTATAGCAGCACAATTCACAATTGCAAAGATGTGGAAACAATCCAAGTGTTCATCAATATATGAGTGGATTAATAAAATGTGGTATATGTACACCATGGAATACTACTCAACCGCAAAAAACAATGGAGATCTAGCACCTCTTGTATCATCCTGGATAGAGGTGGAGCCCATTCTACTAAGTGAAGTATCACAAGAATGGAAAAACAAACACCACAGGTACTCAACATCAAATTAGTATTATCTGATCAACACTTATGTGAACATATAGTAGTAACTTTCATAGGGTGTTGGGCAGGTGTCAGCGGGGAGGAGGAGATGGGGTTATTCACACCTAGTCGGGGCAGTGTGCACCGATTGGGGGATGGACACGCTTGAAGCTCTGAGTTGGGTGGGGCAAAGTCAATATATGTAACCCAAACAATTGTACCCCCGTAATATGCTGAAGTAAAAATAAATAAATAAAAATTAAAAATCTGCATAGATAATAGCAAATATAATATCTTTCTCAATGAGAGTGTTTTTATTACCCAAATATACTGTTTGACAATTTCAGTAGGCTACTGTTAGGAAGTATAACTATAAAGAGAATAAAGTCCATATAAATTTGAATCAGTTTATATGCAGGAATGAAGATATTTAGTATGAAAGAGGATGTATCAGAATTTACATTTGTTAATTGCCTATGATTTATAATATAGTTATTTGCTTATCCTGCCATTTTATATTTTTTTCTTTTTAGAGTGCTCTTTCTGCAATATTTTACTCCTTTTGAGAGAATATGAATGTATATGTTCAATAGTAGGAAGCATTAGTGAAAATTACGTTTCTCATGTTAATTATAAATAATAACAAATTTATTTAGCAAAACAGTAAGGACCTCTGGGGGAAAACAGTCTACTGTTAAAAATGCTAATGCCTCAAGAAATTGTAAAGTGATGACTGAAATGCATTAATAAGTAATCAACTGAAATCATTTTAGTCATAGAGTATCAGAGATAGGAGCTCATGTGCATGCTGGAGAAAACACAGCATTTGACAGAAAACAGTGTTTGGCAACTACAATAAATATTTTGAAACATTAACTATTAATTATTTTTATTATCTTTAAAACTTTCAAAGATGTTAGACATAAGATACAGTAAATTTTTTATATCTATGATATTCTCATAAAAATCACATTCTATTTGCATGCTATTGGAGTTTAGACCGCTGCAGTTAATATCAACCTAGGTGTAAGATAGATTGTGAAAACTTACTACCTTTTCCAAGTTCAAGAGCTGTTTCCATTAAATGGTTACCAGAAAAAAAATTGAATTGTTTGGTTGATTGTCTTGGATATTTAAGGCCAACATTGTTGCTAAATATTGTGTGGACCACTCAGTGTTGTAATTTTTGAGAAGACAATAATAAAACCTTTTACTTGATTTAACAAATAGATATTATTTAGGTAAATTTCTGCATAAATTAAAGAGGCTTATTTAGGTTTAAACTTATTTAGGGATGAAATTAATATAATGTAGCTTAAAATCATATATAGCAAAAGCATTCCTTCTTTATGTCTTCGGCATAAATTCAGAACTACTAAATCACTGTATTAGGTCTAACAGAGAAAGACATTCCCTTGAATAGCCCTTTCTCACTTTTTGACTACAGCTTGATGCTGCCCTAGAAATGAGGACTTAATTGGTTGATCATGTTCTCCACACTTAATCTGGTGGATGGGCCACAGACTAGTGTTTCCAACTAAAAGTCTGAACCATTCTTACTATAATTGGAACATGCTCCTTCAAATGAACTAAATGATAAAAGTTTCAACCTTTTAGATTTGTTTGAAAATTTGCACTTATCCAAAAATGAGGCTATTTTTCCCCCCTGCTATAATAAGCCCGTGAGAAAACAATGCTTGAGACAAATGATGATTTTTTTTGCTCATTAAAAAGCTTTGCTCCTTGAATATGTGAAGAATAAGTTGTCCCAAGAATACTGGCTTTATCCTTTAAGTGACTTGGTCTCTCAAATATCTTAATTAAAAGCCATAATCTTTAATAATGGTCATAATGATTTTTATTATATTTTTATGCACATTTTTAAAAGCACAGCATTTCAAACATTATTTTAAAACAGTTTTCTGTATGTATAATTTTTAAAAAGTGAACATGGGTAGATAAATAACAGGACATTTGAAGTTGTTTTGTTCTACTTGTTAAAGCTTGCTCCCATTAAGACTGTCACAACAGAAGCGAAGTGTCCCAGGGACACTTATCTTTAACAGCAAACCAACATGGCATCTCTCTTCTCACACTTCTTGCAGACGTAGTTCTTCATCGCTGAAAAGGGAAGAGCTGGGTCAGCAAGTGAATGCTTCAGCTTACAGGATTGCCCACGGAATGGCATGGAGGTGATGGCGATGCGATAGTCGGAAGAAGGTGCATTTCCTCCTCTTTTAGGAGGGAAGAGACCAATGCACATGTTCTTTCAATTTCTCTTAAATAATTTCTTCTTGGCAAGGAAATATGTTATAAAGGGTAAAAAGAACAAGTCTTTTGTTTTAAGACATTCGCCACTGTTAATAAATGAGATAGAAATGTACTCTATTTTTTTCACATTTGCTATAGATGTTGCATTTGTGTTTTCAGTGCTTTTGTGCCCCATGGAAGTGCAGAGAACAGACAGCGGTACAACAGTAGCTCCTGAAGACAAGAGCAGAGACAGGCAATAGCAGGACATAGTTGACACATTCTGACAACACTGTATAACTCAAAGAACACAGTTTTATAGTTCTATAAAGAGAAACAAAAGAGAATATTTGTCACTTGGGTTCATATGAAGCTGACACCAAGGAAATTAACGTTCAAGGGAACTATTGGGAAGTACTTTCCAGGTAACCTGGAAGAGAAGGAAAGTGAAGGCATCAGGATTGGGCAGAGGAAGAAGTTAAACTCCAATGTAGTCTAAAGAAAGCCTCAGTTGACCAGGAAGATTCAAAGATGGGATGATCCTTCAGACATCTCCCCAGCGGGAGCAAGAAAACTGGATGAAGATCCCCTGGGGGTGGGGCTTGATGTTTGGTAGAGTGGTTGTCTTCAACTGAAGGAATCTCCAAAGGGGTCTAACACCTATGCTGTCTGCTGGCAGCACTCTAGCCCCTGGGGAGGTAAATCCTTCATTTCTGAAGGTGGAGCAAGAATGAAACATACTTTCATATTAGGAAATTTTTTAAATTTTTGTTTTGTTGTTGTTTTTTGAGACAGAGTCTCGCTCTGTTGCCCGGGCTAGAGTGCTGTGCGTCAGGCTCACAGCAACCTCAAACTCCTGGGCTTAAGCAATCCTTCTGCCTCAGCCTCCAGAGTAGCTGGGACTACAGGCATGCGCCATCATGCGTGGCTAATTTTTTTCTATATATATTTTTAGCTGTCCAGCTCATTTCTTTCTATTTTTAGTAGAGACGGGGTCTTGCTCTTGCTCAGGCTGGTCTCGAACTCCTGACTTCGAGCGATCCTCCTGCCTCGGCCTCCCAGAGTGCTAGGATTACAGGCGTGAGCCACCACGCCTTGCCATTTTTTTAAATTTTCTCTGTCCTCTATTTCTCCTCTCTCTGCCTCTTCCAATCCATCTTGCATTTAGCTGCCAAATAAATATTCATTTGCTTATAATGCTACAAGGTTTCCAAACTGCATTTTGAACCAATTTTATGACTTAAACTCCATTGTATCTTTTTTTCTGCCCTTTCCTTTATTATAAGAAATGTTAATCTCATTGTTTGAGATACTTCTTTTGTATCTGTATATCCCAACAGAAGTATCTGTTGGAAAAATACATATATCTATTCAGTAGTTCTGGAACACAGATTCTTATGACAGGCTCTGTCTCTGCTCATGCCTTTCCTCAGCCATTGTCATCCTTGGCTTTCCAAGCTCTTTGGGTTTTATTTCTTCCATGAAGAGTTTCCTTCCAGGTTCCCCTGATCTCTTTTCTCCCAGCCCTAATGCACTTACAATATACATGGAAAAATATTTAAATTTTGCAAATTGCAACAAGTCTTTCCCTAGGTCACTAAAATTGTGGAGGGAAGGCACTGTCTTTTTGTTTTGTTTTGTTTTCTATCAGTTGCTAACAAACTGCTGGAGCTAAAGAGGATGTTTAAAAGCATTTTTTATTTATCTTACTGAATTATGTTTCTTATTTTCCAGTAGCTTTGATGTGCTACAGTATGATTGCTTCCTCCTCTGATGTCCCAGATCACTTTACCTATTCCTGTCTTATAAATAATAGGCACTTAACTTCCAGTTATTTGCATACGTTTTATTTTTCTTAATATTTTGTAAGCAACTTAAGGCAGAGTCCAGCACTCATCTGGCCCCCACCTTTTTTAATCCTAAATATCTAGTTCAGTGTTTTTCATATGGAAGGCACTGAAAGCATGTTCATAAAATGATGTAATGTTAATGGAATTTAAAACTAGACATTGAAGCTAGAAAGAAGTGTATTTTCTGGAGGAAATGTAAGGTGATTCAATATCATACGCTTGTTGCTTTAACTCATTATTGCTATTTTGGAAGAAAAATACACTGCTGTCTCTATCATCATCAGGACTGTATTATATTGTATTTCAGTAGCATAATCTGTGACATGAAGAATATCAAGAAGTATGGCAATATTTTTTTCTTGAAATGATCTTAAATATTTGCAAAGACAAAGACAAAGTCCATGTTGCCCACCTAACCAGTTAGACCACTTAGTATATTTGGTAACTAATGTTCTATATGAATGTAATATATTCCTTGTTCTGTTGGTATTTCTTAACTGAAATTATATTATATAAAGCTTTTCCTATCCATGGATTAAAGAGTAAAAATTATTTTTTTCTTTTTTGGTAAACAGTGAAATTACTGTTACATCCACAGTAAATATAAAATTCTCTACTCCTCCAGGGTTTTCCCCACAGACACTTTCTATTGAAGTCACAATTTAACCACAACATTTGTAATCTAATATACCACCAATATGCTACTTGAATTAATATATCTGAGGACAAAGAAGATAAAATGAAAGCTCATTTATTTTTAAAAATTTACTCAGGGAAATAAAGACTTGGGTTCAGTGTTATAATTAATGTATTTTAATTCGCAAATTATTTTTCATGCTTTTTATATTATAGCTATAATACATACTCATTATATTAATATAAAAAGTAGGAAAAATCATCATATATGTAATAGAAAGGTAAAAAATATAGCAAATATAAAAAGTAGGAAAAATAGTCAAATTGATCCTAGGCCCACCTCTGGACTAAAAGCATTATCCACATCATAAGATTCTTCCTTTTCCTCTCTCCTAAATTATGTACTACTTTATTAAGTACATATTTTAATTATCTTGCATATGGAATTATATAGCTTGGAAATTCCTCATTTTATATAAAGTAATTTTTTTTTCTCCTCAGATTAGAACATTTAGGAAATAGTCACCAAATTCACAGCTGTGAACAATGTACCCAAAGCTAACATCTAGGTAAATTATCATATTTCATTCTTTTGCATAAATAAAAAGGAAAAACAATGTAATCCTATATACATCTGAGATAGATGACAAAATTGGCCCTGATTATAATTTTTCATGCCCTCTTGTAACCATGTCCTTCGCCATGTAATTTTGTAGTGCCCTCCCTCTATTGGCTTGGCCATTTGACTAGCTTTGGCCTATGAAATAAGGTGGAAGTGATATTGTGCTGATTCTTAGCCAAGGCCTTGAACGTTCCTACTTGCTGTCCTGTATTTCTTTCATTTTCATTGCTATAAGGAATGCACTGGCCAGCCACTGGAAGATGAGAAACACACGGAGAAGAGCTGAGTTGCCCTTATTTTCTCCACTGACCCTCAGGTACATAAGTCATTTCAACCAAGACCAAAGGAATTTTCTGTGCATGGCTACCCTTATTTGTTAATCCACAGACTCATAAGTTAGAAAAATGCTTATGAGTATATACTACAGAGATTTTATGAATTTATGCAACATTGTTTTGGCAATGAATACTCTTTCAGTGCTATAGAGAAAGATTTGGATTATTCATTGTATGGTCATGATTTAACTCCCAGCATAACTGATTTACTATGGAATGTTTACAGTAGAGTATTAGCCCATATGTTTCTTTAGAACTTCTAATATTTCACATGTTGTTCAAGCATGCATTCACAGCTCAAAAAGTAGAATTTCACTTCTAAGATTTTACCATATGTTCAGAAGAACCCTAATCTCAAGTTACTTGCTGCACAGAAAGCCAATTACTGAGACAAGGAGGATTGTTAAGGAAGAATGATTTATGGTAGAGGATGCATCAACTGGTAGAAGGAGGTAGGAGGAATGGACTGCCTCAAATCTGCCTCCCTGACCAATGGGGTCAGGGGTTTTTCTGGAGATGAAATGAATAATTCATGAAGGGAGTAAGCATTATTACATGTTTGGGGTGGACTGCAGGGCACACAAGCACAGTGAGAGATCATGCTAGTGCATATATCACAAGATAAAAAAATGGCACATAAATCCCTCCTGGGGTGGGGATTTTGGTAGTATAATGAGATGGGGGTTAATATTGGTCATTCTTTCAGCCTTGTGCGCAGGTGGGATTCAGGGAACAGGTTGCTCAGTGGGTCCTTAGCCATGATCTGTGCTGGGGTGTTGTTTATCTTGTCTTCTCTGGACAAACAAGTGGTGTAAGTCTTTGTAGTTATCTCATGGCTGCAAGGAGGTTCTGCCATTTGGGAAAAAAATTCAAAAGGGAATGCATCAGTGCAACAGAAAGTTACCAAGTTCTGGTTAGCAAATCTTACTGGCCTGGGAATTTGAAACATAAGAGAACTATAGAAAGGTGTTTTTGTTAATGGAGCCAGTTACAATAGTAGACTTCAAATATTTTACCACATACCCCTAAAAGAATTTGGGAAAGCTATGTACTTTTCTACCCATGTTAGGGTGACAACTAAAGTTTTTTTATCCTAAGATCAGATAAATTTATTTCTAGCTCCTAAGAGATAGAAAATGTTAGACATTTCATTTTAAAATGTGAAATATCTTGAGTAAAATAGGAATAAATCTTTCATATATTTATAAAATCAGGTTTAACCATCTACTTAAATAAAATAAATCTGAAAAAATCAATGTATTTTATCTAATAAAACTTGCAGAATTTAGTACTGCTGCAAAATATTTAAAATATTAACATTTTAAAGAAGGTGCATCAGTAACTTGTGCTTTTGCTATTCTGAGTTCAATCTTTAGACATAGGTCAATATACACATTTTTGGTATAAAAACCCTGTGTGTGTTTTTGCATTGATATTGTGTGTGTGTGTATGTGTGTGTGTGCATGTGGAGGGAAGAAAAGATTTTAAGGTTTAAAACATGTTTCATTCAATATTAAAGGAGAATTTTTGTAGTCAATATTTGTGTATCTCTTTATTTGACATCCAAAATTATCTAAACTTTGGGTTAATGAACATTGTTAAAATGAAGAGTCAGAGAGGCGTGTGTTTGCAATTGTGTGAAATAGGAGCAGACTATGTGAATTTAGGTTTGTTCTCAGATTAATTTTAAGAAAGGCATATATGAATATGATAATCTATAAATCAATTACATTGAAACTACTTGTGCATGCCAACCTGGTAGAAAGTCTTTATGTACCCCAGGACCCCAACTTGAAGGTGATTGAGAAAAGTCAAAAATACTTTCATGAAGTTCCTTAAACTGAATAAAGTTGTCTGATCAACTGACTGCACACAATTAATAGGACAAGGAAGTAGGTAATTAGATGCTAAAATAATCTAGGTTTTTTATTGGTAAGGAATTCAAAGAAGAGTAATAACAACACAGAGAGGTGTAATATAGCACATCATATGAAGAGACACTTTTGCATACCAAAAAATCTGTGAATATATTTTTAAGTGTTCAATATTTATGAACAGCTATGAGACTGAACGCTGCTTCAGGGCAGATGCTATGTGTTCTTCATCTTTGCCTTCTTCACAGTTAAGCACTAGTGGCTGATGCAAAAAAAAAAAAAAAAACTGTTTCAAGTTAAAGCCATCAAATTCAATATAAAGGCAGTATTCTTAGTTGTCAAAACTGTGGCCTCTAGACCAATTTGCCTGAGTCTGAATCTCAGCTCTTCTAATTTAGTATGTGTGCAACTTTAGGCAAGTTTAATTTTCCTGTACCTCAGTTTTCTCATCTGTGAAGTGGGCTACATAATGGTATTTACTTCACTCAGTTATTGTTGGTTAATGTAAATCAAATCAAATAGTGGCTGGTACATACTTAATACTTTATAAATGTTAACTATTTTTATATAATTAATCTGCCTTTCCTGAAGTCATCAATATAAGTTTACCTACAAAAGTAGGAAATTCTGTATTTTCCTTCTCTATTGATTGAACATTTCCTAATTAAAGCCCATATTTCAAGTTCCTTTATCCATTCACTGAGTGACAATTGAGCATATGCTGTTGGAATATTTATGCATATTTTAGCCAATCTGGTAAGGAGGTTTAGAATCTTCTTCGAAGTCCTGAATAAATTGATAATAGTTTTCCTTTTATGTCTTTTCAGTGAAGACTGGAGTCCAGGTATCTATCATATATTATTTTAAGATAGTGTTTGGAATAAAATAGTTGGTAGGAAAGAATAAAGAGAAGAAAAGTTTGATTATTCTATAGATTTTTTAAAAGCTTGTCATCATTTTCATTACCATCACCGATAATAAAATATATATTGATCATTCTAATTTTGAGGTGACTGAAATTTATGGAAACATTTTGAACATGTCTAATAAATAGAAAGTTTCTTTCATGGAAAAAGAAAATTCCAAGCAAACTTAATTCAACATAATTTTATAGTAAACTAGAATATTCTCTTAAACACTGTGAAATTTTAATATGTAAACAAAACAATTATTATTTAAATTTCTAACTTTTAGGTCAAATCTTTAGCATACAAATCAAAACAATTTTAATGTGCTGAATATATATTTATACATCTAGTATTTTAGGGGGTGCAAGTGTAATACATATTTGTGTGTTATTGTATAATAACTGGAAACTATTTTTCCATTATATTTATTGCAGACATTTACACGAAACTATCCCTTATTGAGTAATATTAAAATATATACTATTTTCTCCTATATAATACAAGTATACCATTTTTCTTTGGGAAATAAATCTATTTTATTAAGTTCTTATTTATCTGAACACATTTTACAATGTGATTTATAAATGAAAACACCAAAATCTGAAGAGCACCTAACATAATTTATATAATTAATTTGCACTTACCTGGCCTCATTTAAACTACAATGTAAAGAGAAGGTTTCAAGAACCATAATAAATTATAATTCACTTTTTTATAGCATTTATGCTCAAAAGATTTTGGAACTACATCAGTTAAAAGTTAATTCAAATCCTAAATGACTTTTTCCCTCCAGCAGTATTACTGGCAGTGTGTTTTGATGCTACCCTAAGAAGGGAAATTGGCTAGATCACAGCACATCTACCACAGAACACTGAAAAAACAATGTTTTATTTAATCTGGTTGATCTTATATTTGTTTTTGTATAATTTATTTATCAAGGAGAAAAAGATCATTTCATTTGTTCATTCAGTTATTCATTCAGCAAATATTTATTGATTGCCTACCAAGTAACAGACACTGAGTTAAGTTCAATAAAGTACTTACATAGAGCTTATAATGTAGTGGTGAATATAGACAAAATCAGGATCAATATAGTGTTATACATGCTATGCTTTGTAAGCACCTGTTTTATTTTAAAAAAAAGTTTGGTCCCATATCTCTCAGATTTATTGGCATTGTCCTTGCTCTTAATTACCATTAATATCAATATTTCTTCTCCTTTAACTTCTTGATCAATTGTGTTGTCACTGGAGGAATGTGGTATATGTATACCATGGAGTATTACTCAGCTATTAAGAAATAATGGTGATATGGCATCTCTTTTGTTCTCCTGGAGAGAGTTGGAACCCATTCTATTAAGTGAAGTATCCCAAGAATGGAAAAATAAGCACCACATGTATTCACCAGCAAATTGGTTTCCCTGATCATCACCTAAGTGCACATTTGGTAATAAAACCAATTGGGTATCGGACAGAGGTGGGGGGTGGGGGGTGGGGATGGGTGTATACCTACATGATGAGTGCGATGTGCACTGTCTGGGGAATGGACACGCTGAAGCTCAGACTCGGGGGGATGGGGGGGCATGGGCAATATATATAACCTGAACTTCTGTACCCCCATAATAAGCTGAAATAAAAAAAATTAAAAAAATAAAATAAAATAATCATTTGTCCTATCACTTATTAAATAGAAAGAATATTAGAATAAATAAAAAATTTAGAAAGAATATGTTGACTCTGCTGTGATATATCAATAGCTTTTATATATGTTTACGTATATTTCTTAGCTTTCTGTTCTATGTCATTTATTTATTTCTCCATCACCATGTCACTGTCATAACACATATGGTTTTAATGTCTTTATTTTGTAAGATCTTTATTTCTGCTAGATCAAATATACTCATCCTATTTTTTTTTCTTTTTTGGTCATAAATGTCTTCAATATTCTTGGTCCTTTGACTTCCAGGAAAATTTTAGTTTTCACTTGTCAAGTCAATAATAACTTTGTTGGGATGTGGAGTGGAATTATAATGACTCTTCATTAAAATTTGGGTAGAACTGAAATCTTCATAAAGTCAGTACAATATCCACAAAATTATAACTATATTGCACTTATTATTTTTCAATAAAGTCACTTTTGCTTTTCTTCTTTCTTTCTTTTATAAATATATTCCTAGAGAACTAACTCATGTTCTTCCATTCTAATCTTTACATTTTCTTTCCTCCCTTCCTTCCTTCCTTCCTTCCTTTCTTTTCTTTCTTTATTTCATTCTTTCTTTCCTTCTTTTTTTTTTTTTGTCAAAATGTACCATCTAGAACCTCTGGTACAATTTGAATAAAAGAAATGATAATAGTGTGATTTTAATAGAGACATGCTTGCTTTCCTTTGGTTAGTATTGCTTTCTTTTTTTCTTTTTCTTTTCTTTTTTTTTTTTTGAGACAGAGTCTCGCTCTGTTGCCCGGGCTAGAGAGTGCCATGGTGTCAGCCTAGCTCGCAGCAACCTCAAACTCCTGGGCTCAAGCAATCCTCCTGACTCAGCCTCCCAAGTAGCTGGGACTACAGGCATGTGCCACCATGCCCCGCTAATTTTTTCTATATATTTTTAGTTGGCCAGATAATTTCTTTCTATTTTTAGTAGAGACGAGGTCTCGCTCTTGCTCTGGCTGGTCTTGAACTCCTGATTTTGAGCGATCCACCCGCCTCGGCCTCCCAGAATGCTAGAATTACAGGCGTGAGCCACCGTGCCTGGCTGGGTTAGTATTTCTTAAATAAGACTAGAATATAAGCTTTAAAATGAGAAGTTTAGTATATTTACATTTATTTGGGTGGCTGATATACTTGAAATTATTTCTACCATGTGATTTGGGGGTTATTTGCCACTTTTTTGGCTTTTTATTTCTTTTTTTGTAATTTAGGTTTTTATTGTTGCTTTTGGCCCCATTATCTTTTTTATTTTTCAGCTATTTGAAAGATATACATTCTATTTGTATACTACCAGCCATTAACTTATTTGTTTTTACAGTGTTTGCATGGACATACACTTTCCATTCTTTTTTTATTTCAGAATATTATGGGGGTATAAACTTTTTGGTTACATAAATTGCTTTTGTACCATTTGAGTCAGTTATAAGTGTGATGTACATATTTGGACATCTACACTTGAGTAATATTGCATTAATTGGAATACACTATGCTATAATTTTGATCAACCCTGTTATTATTATTCAGGCTTTTAAACTTATGTCTTTTTTTCATTCTATAAATTAAACATTATCATTAATATATACAGTCAAAGTTTGCTTAGATTTAACTATACGTTTAAAATGTTCTTCCTTGCTCCTTTTTCCTTCTCAGAAGTTTATTTTCAAAGTGCATTCTTAGGAAATTTTTTGAGCATTTCTTGATAGTAATCTGTTTCTGTTTTATTTATCTAAAATATTTTTATTTCTCAATCATCATTGTAGAAGAATTTACTTGGCAAAGTTCTATTTTAACAATTATTTTCTCATAGAACATTGAGGAAATTGTCTTTTGGTTTCTACTGTTGAGATGGTTGCAACTGTCAATACAGTTCCTTTGAAATAATCTATCTTGTTTTTTCTATATCTGCTTAAGACACTTCTCTTTGTCTTTGGCATTTTACAGTTTGCTTATGGTGTGGATTTATTTTTAGTTTATGTTTATATTCTTGGATTTAGAGACAATAAGAATCTTTGTCACTAAATCTATTCTGAATAATTATCAGCCATTGTCTCTCTCAGGATATGTTCTTCACCCTCTACTCTCTACTGTATGATCTCATTCAGGAACTCTGAAACATGTTAACTTCTATTTCCAAATTTTCATTTATCTATCTTTGTTATATTACTTGTAAATTTTGTATGACTAAATCTGCCAGTGCTTATATCTTCTGCTATGTCTAGTTAGCTATTTTAAATATTTTGTAGAATTTTAATCTCTGTTGTTATGGTTTTATTTTTAAAAATCTTCCTGATCATTATTTTTGCTTGTGTATTATGTTTTCTCTGCTATTTCCTTAAGCATAGTATTCATATACCTGTATAACATCTCAAGCCCATCTTTTGTACAGCTGGAATGTGATTTTACTTCTCAAAAAATCTATTATTTTAGCTGTTTTGAAATGTTAACTAGGCTGATTTGATCATCCCACAATGTACACACGTTTCAAAAGTTCACACTGTATCCCATATATATATATATATCAATTAAAAATAAAATGAAACTTATAAAAGAAAAAAACTGAAATATTATTTGTGTAGTTAAATTAATTATCATGGATTTTAAAGTTATTAATTATTTTGGATCAACTGATCTAAACTGTCTGAATATTCCTCCCTATTCTCTAACCTCTGGTCATTAATCTATGTCTCTATGCCCTAAACCACCGCAAGCTTTCTCATGTTCACATCTTTACCTGTACTACCTTTTTTAGCCTGCAATAGCAGTCTCACTTGAACTGTAAAAATATATTTCTAGCTAATCACCATAATTTTTGTCCATTGTATTTTTGATCAAATGAAGGATAGATATATCAATGAACATAAACTTAGTAACATGGAAAAATTCATATCTTTGCAAATTGCTTAGTAAGTAGGCATTATCTTAGTTTGTTACTACAAATTTGAAGTTTATTTTATAGCATTTTAATGAAGGATAAAGAAAGAACATTGAGTGAACATTTTGAAATAGATTTATAAGCATAGCAACATTAAAGACTGACTTCAAATACATTTATGTCTTTGCACAATAACAAATATTAAGATGGAACATCATAATAGAATTTTGTATTAAATATAATGTTACTTGGAAAATACAGCTTACTAAGTCATTAAAATATTGATTTGGTAGAAAGGTACATATATGTGAATACATAAAGGAGAATGTAAATGAATTTCAGGAAAAATGTATTTGAAACATAGAAAAATGTTTTGAGAGCATTGCTTTTTAAACAAACAAAATGTTTCCAAGAAAAAATTTGCCTCTGACGAGCCACAAAATAAGATCTTAAAAGAAGCCACACAGATGGATGGTTTAATTCTAATTTTCTTGGTGAACAGAATACCATATTACAACGTTAGGTTTTTTTCACTTCTATGAATCTTTGCTAAGCTTCATTTTATCTGCTGATTTTGGAAACATTAGCAGGGCAGATAACAATTGAAAAGATGTGTGTGTGTATAGTTGGCCCTCTGCGTCTCTGGGTTCCACATCCATGGATTCAACCAACTACAGATCAAAAATACTAACAAATATATTTCTGTACTGAACAACTGCAGCCTTTTTTCTTGTCATTATTCCTCCCAAAATACTGTATAACATCTATTTGCATGATATTTACATTGTATTAGGTATTATGAATAATTTAGAAATGAAAAGGAAAATAATCTAGAGATGATTTAAAGTTTACAGGAGGATGTGCAGTGGGAATATGCAAATACCATGCCATTTTATATCAGGAACTTAAGTATCTGCAGATTTTGGTTTCTGCAGGAGATCCTGGTGCAACAAATCTCCCATAAATACCAATGGACTACTGTGTGTGTGTGCGTGTGTGTGTGTGTGTATGTGTGTATACACACTATTGGTAAGTCCACTTGAACTACTCATATACTCTAAGTAAGCCAAAATATAATATTCTTAGGAAAAAAAAGGAGTCATCCGTGACTCTGAAAAACAATTTGTGTATTCAATTTCACAGTATTTTACTATTATACTCATACACTGCCTCATGTGTAAAGGATACATATTAGATGTAGTTTTCTAATCAACAGTTGAGAATATGCTATCACTTGTATCACTTGCTATCACTTGTATCCCCATCGTAACTTTTCATCCCACATTTTCATTTCCACTCTCTACTTTTGGACAAAAACTCCACAGAAAAGGAGAATGCAGGACCCCAAAACTTATGAAAAGTCAGGGAGGTAACCTGAATTCTCTAACATTCTACTGTACTAAGTTACTTTTGTTTTACAGAAGAAAATATATTTTGACTTCTTTAGAGAAAGTGTGCCATGTCTTGCATTAAAGATCAATTAAGACAAAGAAGGTTTGACTGACAGATTCTTCACAGGTTTAATTGGCCATATAGTACTAACCTTAATTTCATAATATATTGACCCAAACATGACTCATATCTGGAAAGGTTCACAAAAATTTTTTGAGCTCTAATATTTCGCAAACTTTATTGAAATCTCTCCTACATATTCATTTTCATTCCAACTGTACATTAACAATGCATGGCAAATAGAATTCTCAGTTAAGTAAAGAAATGGCAAAATGTTACATCTTTAAGACAAGTGATAGAAAACACTGATTAATTTGTATAATGGCCTCTCCTTTTTATATTTACTTCACATCGTATCAGTCAGAATACCCCATTGAGGAAACACGTCTCTAGCCCCATACTTTAGACTCAGCGCCAGAATCACACTCTAAATGTACCTATGGAGGTGATTATAAAGGATGTATCCCAACTGTATTAGAAATAAAAATGTAGATTCTTTGAGGTCTGTTAGGAGATCCAACATGTCTAATAAAACCTGAATTCTCTGAAATTTTTGGATGATTTCTAAACATTACAAAAATGCCACAGATAACAAGAAAGGGTAAACAGGGAACTGTCCAAACAAAAGGCAATATGGCAATATTTTAAAAAGCTTGAAGCATGCTCTATTTCATGATTTGGAAGATTTTTAAAAATTTTTTAAATGTATAAAATTAAAGAAATTAGTAGGGGAAACTCATATTAGAAAAAAAAGAATTGATTTGCCTAAGGTAGCTTAGATTCAGGAGTTAAAAAAACAAAAATGAAGTCTCCAAACAACCAATCTCATGCTCAAGTCAATCCATCATCCTTGGAATAGGTAAGCTGCTATGTAACTCAGGATCATCAAAACTTTCAGAGTAGATGTTTTATGAAACAATTTTCATGAAACGAGTTTTCCTAGCAAACTCACAGGTGTGTAATAGCATTTTCTTTTGATCTTTAATTCATTTATTTCACTTTCTCATGAGTTGATTTAAAGCAGAACTTTAATAGTTAGTTTCAAGCTCTTTGAGAGGACAGTTCACTACCTAATTTTATATTCTCCGGAGCATATGGGCTTTCCTAAGAAGGAGCATAGGTAAGTAGAGATGTAGATGAAATTTGGTCTGCCATGAGATAATTGCAGAATTGATTGTAACTATAAATATTTTATGATTCACTTCTACTAAAACTAAAAGTGAATCCTAAAAATAAGCATACTGGTCAAATTACAGATATGTCCCAAATGAGCATGAATACTTCATATATAAAAGATAAACCTATAATCTTCTGATTATAGACTGCTGCTGTCATTAAGGCAATAAAACTTCTATAATTTCCATTCCCTTGTTAAATAGGAATAGTCTATGATATAGAAGCATTACAGTGATATATAACAGTAATAAAAAGTATTAATATATATTATATATGTCATATATATAATTCTATATTATATAAATATGTATAAATAATTTTAACAAAACTATGATGTAGGGAAATTTTTATTGTGTATTAGGATATGTACTTAGTCATTGTATTTAATTTAACATTCAAATTACTGTTAATTTTGAAAAATAGTTTTCTCAGTTTATGAGGGCTCTTCTCATGAAGAGATATATTCCATCCAGACTTTGAGTCTAAAAGTTATAAGATTTACAGAATAGAAAAAGAAAATAAAGTCATAGAGAGTCCATAAATATATAGTAGCTATTGGACTATACAGCACTGAAGTAGTATGAATAAAATCTAAAATTATTGGATAAATATATGTTATAACAATTATGAAAAAATTAAGGAGAAAAAAATTCCAAAATGAAAAAAATACTGGAGAATTATGTCCTAAAAACTTAAATGACAAAATATCTGAAAGCGGATATTTCAATAAAGTTTTTGATTAATGTTTCTTCTTTAGCATATTAAGCATGTCACTTTTATTTATATTAAAAATTCTTCTCTTATCCCAATATAACTTTTCAAATGGTAAAAATTGTTAAAAGAATCTGTAATGTTTTTATACATGACTCTATTCTCCAAATTAGGTTTAATAAAAAAGTAAAAATAATATTATTATTAATATACTATAATCTGAGCAATTCAGTTTAAGAAATTACAGTTAGATTTCTCTTTGGCAAAAATGGTATATTGTAATAATAGGCATAATTTTCAATCAAAAATACTTTATTCTAATTTTCCTTTCTGAAATTTAATGTGAATAAAGAAGGTAAGCTTATGGAGTTGAAAAAAGTGTGCATAAGTTTCCCCCGCTCTATTCTACCAAAGAATTTATATTATGTTTCACTTCCCTTATGTAAAAACATGTCTCTAAAATCAAGAAAAACAGTGAATAGTGATATACTTGAAAGAACACTGCTTTGAAAGTTAAAATGTAGAGATTTTTGTTGGATTTATTTTGTTATCTAGGCATTGTATTTATATTTTGCCCCAGGGGTTCATTTACTTTCCTGGGATTTACATATGTTCTTGGTTCTCATTAATCCTTTTTGTAGAGGCTCGTACTTAAAAACTTGGAAGGGAATCTAATGGTTCCCTTGTGATCTGTTCAGCCTCTATAGTTCAAAGTGAGGCGCTTCTACCACACTAGACCAGTGTCTTTTTCCTAGATATCGCCCCCTTCTGGCCACACTTGTGGTTGCAACAACTTTTTTTGTCCAATGCCTCTTTTGTCCACAGTCCAGATGCTCTCACCCTTCCTTCTTTTCTGCTATAATGTTGTCCCACTACATTATTTTCACAGCCAATACATAACCACATTGGAATTAATTTGATATTTCTATCTTCATTATTCTTAAAGTTGACTAAGCGTTTTCTCCAATGATGTTCTTAGAACCCTTGTTACCATCATTTTCAAAGACTCCAAATATCCATGTGCACTTGACTGGGATTCTAACCAACATGGATCCTGAAATCTGCCTTTAGATTTTTATTGCTACTGCCTCAGACTTTGAAGCTGCCATTGCTGCTGGATTGATGCCATCATTGGACCATACTAGAGTCACAAATACATCCAAGTCTCCAGTACTGAGGGGAGAGTCACTGATCCTTAATTCTCTAGACAGCTATTGTTTTTCATGTTGAATCTGCCATGACTTACCTGAGTTTTCAGTCAAGCCTCACTACTATTCATACTGTTGCAGTCATTCTTTGATGGGAACATTGCTAATGAAGGCGAGAGCTTTGTCTACCTTTGTGTAAATAGAGGGCATGTCTTCCAATTGTCTTATTCTGTAGACCAATCTTGAACCATCTGATCTTCTAAGCTTTGATGTGCCCATGAGTTTTTGAGGATAAACTGTATTTTTTGTAGAAATGCCAACCAGAAGTCTAACAGGGATATCTTAAATCACTATTGGCTTTAATGATAACTCTTTCCCTCTTTCGGGACCTTGAGTAGGACAGATTCTATTAATGGAAGTATTACTAGAATAATGAGTTACACATGTTCTATATTTAGGGTAGATTCACACGACCTATGACCTACCCCTATGTATATATCTATATAAATGCTTTTGAGTGTGAGAAACCTTGTGTATTAGTAAGACTTCTCCAGAGAAACAGAACCAATAGGATACAGACACACACCCACGTGCGTGCACACACACACACAGTATACATACCGGAGGAGATATGTATATACAGTATACATATTAGATATTTATGTATTTGTAGATATTATGGAGGTAACCTACTGAACGTCTACCAATTGTAAGTGTTATACAGTAGCATCTAAAAATATTTTTACTGCAACATACAGACCAGTGTTTGACCAAATAATTGGGCAACAAGGCCTAGCCAAGTTGAAATAAAGTTAACCATCATATCTCTGATATTTTTTTAGAAGTTAAATTTAAAAACACTTAAAAAGCAATAAATAGATTCTAGAAGCAGTCGAGATTAGTTGAGGCAGTAAAGAAGATCACTCAGACATCCTTAAGTCATCTCATATTTTTAGATTAACTGTCAAAATTTATATTATTCTGAAGCAAAAAACAAAAAAAAAAATGAAAAGAAACCCAGATTAAATAGAATATAAAGCTTCCGAAACTAACTTCAGGACTTTGAAAACAAAGTTATTTGATTTTAATAAGTTTAGGATAAAATTATGTGCATAAAGCAACCCTGTTACTTCAAGAGTCCATTATAATGTAATAGAAATACCACAAATGTAAATAGCAAGGATTGCCCCTGGGTTACCACTTGAAATAATTTTATCAGGAAGGTTTTATATTGACATTTTCTACTTTTCATTATTATGTCAATAACTTTAGATCTTGTCTCATTTGTACTAGATTTGTTGTCCATTGTTAAAATCCTGCATAACCTAATTTCAATTTATTAAATAATGTAAAAGAAATGCAGACAGATTTGCTTTTTAGCTACTAAATAAGACAGTAACTGAAAACTATCTAGAGGTTTTATAAATCACTCCCTCAAAATGCATTTTCTGAGGATATAGTTTGAATGTTTATAACTTGATATTATTGTAGTTTTATGTTGGGGTATGTATAGTGTCTTCTAATGGATCGTGCACTGACTTAATGGGAAGATAAATCCTTGCTTAGTGTGTTATACTTAGAAGACCAAGGGGGAAACACACAGTATCATGAGTAATTCTGAATGTTCCCAAACTAAATTGTGTAACTATTAATTCAACCTTATAAAACCTACGTGTCTATGTGTGTGTGTGTGTGTGTGTGTGTGTGTGTTAATTGAATATGTATGTCATTGAAGAAGATAATTTGCATAATTTACATCTCTGGGCTCTTTTTTCCCTCATTTACAAAATGAAGTGGTTGAAATCCCATTCATTTTTTCCTTTTTGTAAATTTCTTTCACCTTTTACATACTTGTGAATTGTTCCGTGGTAGGAGTTTACCTAAATTTTTCCCCAACTGATTTTTTCATATAAATGTGTAATACTTGGCTTTAAATGCTAAAGATACAAAATTAGCACTCTTTTTAATAGCATGAGAATTATTCTTACTATATTTGGCTGCACGCCTTCCAAGAACATTAGTTAGGAAAACGCTATCTGAGGTAACTAATAATCCCTAAAATTTCAGTGGCTTAACACAATGCAAGTTTATTTGTTATATACAAAGTTCACTATGATCGTTTGTTCCAGTTTAGCAGGCAGTTTTTCTTCACGTGAGGATTCTGTGGACCCAGCTTTACTATCCATAATGCTTTGTTGACCCCAGTTTTTAGGAAGTGGAATTAAAAGATCATAGAAAAGGAACACCTGCATTTAAAACCAGGCACTAGCACAGATCAATTCCATTCATATTCCACCAGCCAGAACCAGTCACACTGCCAGACCTGGATGTCAAAGGGGATAATAAATATGCTTTTCTGAGAAATCACTTCCTAGTATGAACTGCGTTGTCTTTTTAGTTACCCGAAACACTGTAGATATATCTGGAACAGATATCACAATCAGTTATGCTGATGTTTGTTTTTTAATCTATTGTGCATCAACAACGTAAGTGAAATGAGTGGATCATGAAATAAAAGCTGTTTTAAATGTATATGATTTTGTGCGTGTGTGTGTGTGTATCCAGTAAGTCCTCAACATAGTGAATGAGTTCTTGGAAACTGCAACTGTAAGTAAAACAACATATAACAAAACCAATTTTAGCATAGGCTAATTGATATAAACAAGGGTTTAAGTTCCTATGGCACATTTCTGGTGACAAAACATCACTAACTTCTAAATAAAAGACCAAAATACTTTTAATATTAAACATCAAAATAAATGAGAGTTATACATATGTTTTTAAAAATTAATGAAAACAAATAAGATAATTATTCACCGAATTATTCCAGTTCAGGGTTGCGGTGGCCAGAGCCTATCTTGGCAGCTCATGGCACAAGGCAGGAACCAGCCCTGGATAAGATGCCATCTCCTTTCAGGGCACACTCACTCACACACCCACACTCGCTCAGACTGGGACAATGTAGACAAGCCCATCAACCTCGCATGCACGTCTTTGGTGTGCTTCAGGACACCTGAGCACCTGGAGAAAACCCCTGTACACACAGGGTGAACGTGCAAACTCCAGCTCAGAATCAATTTTTTTCTCATCGTTATAACAAAATGACATACAATGAAATGATGTTAGTTGAGGACCTGCTGTATACTCAACTCATATTTCTCAAGCACTTCTCTTGGAAGAATCCATTGTATTAAGCATGATGGGCTATAGAAAATAGTTTCAAAATGTGTTGGGCTTTATAATATAGAAGAAGAAATTAACACAAAAACCTCCAGCTGAATTACTGAACTCAATTATCAAGTGCTGTGTTAGATATATGCATCCTGTACACCCATGTAAACAAATATATACATAAATATGTCTGTACATATATTCCACAACAAAAGAAGTAAATACTTGTAATTTATGGGGAAGGAAAGTTTTACAGTACAGATGACATGGATAGGTGGGAGGGGGGAGGGGGGAATGGGAATATTCACACATAATGGGTGCAGTGTGCACGGTCTGGGGCATGGACTTGTAGTTCTGACTCGGGTGGGGCAAAGGCAATATATGTAACCTAAACATTTGTACCCGTAATATTCTGAAATAAAAAAATATATATGTAAAATAATAAATAAATAAATAAAAACTTTTTTTAAAAAAGAACTAACTCTTTACAGAAAATATTATTTTTATAGATTGAAAATTTCAAGAAACTAATCCACAAAAAGTGAATATCTTAGGCAAAGATTTTCAAGGGCATGTTGTGTTTAAGGAATTATAAATAAATTATTTATTGATTGTTCCACAGTGCATATGGGTTAGAGTTTAGAGATAAATAAGATTTGGCTTTTAGAGGAATTTGCATGCTATGGAGATTAGTTTGCACTGTAGTTTTCAGGGAGCATCAAATAAAGTACTTTGTAAAAGTAGTATGATATAACTAGAATCTTTAGAAAATTAAGCTGAGAAATGTGACTATTTTACTGCATTCATTATAAATTTGTAGGGCTGGTGTGCAAAACCCACTATAATCTGATAATCTGGACAAAACTTTCATCAATTTGTTACCTGGGATTTTTCTTTTCACCTCCTTTTACATTATACAAACATTTCCCAATATCTATCCCCACCATAAAGCTTTCTCTGGCTATTCTAGTTGTCTTTTGATATTCATCTATTAACTCTCATAGAATTGATTTTTATCTATCTCTCACTCATATTCAGTCTTATTTTTTCAGTTACAATGCAAGCATTTCCCACTTAAGTATTGTGTCCTATATTGTTCTGTAGTTGCTGCAAGAGGTAAAGTAGTACTAAGCACAAAGTACAAAGCACAGTTACTTTGTTGATTGATTGATAAAAAACCCTCTGTTTCACAAATGAAGTTGTTTAACTCAAGAAGTGGGAGCTCATGTCAGCACAATTGCAGGAAGGAGCTGAAGGTATTCTCTGTAAAGATCACAGTGTTTTCCTATGTCAATAAGGGAACCTGATGGAAATACACTTTCATAAATCCATCAAAGGATTTTCTAAACATCTCAGAGGTTATTTTTTATAAAGAATGAACTGCCATATTAATGGCTAAGCTCCTATAGTGTTATCTGCTCGTGTAGTCTCAGACCAATTCTGTAGCAGCTGGAAATCTTCCAATTAATCATTGTAGATTGAAAAGAAATCTTTTTGAAGTAGTAAGTTGATGGGGGAAGCTTCAGGAAATTTTAGTTCTGATAGAAAAGTATCTATTATTCTTATGCCTAGGTTGTAAAATTAAAAAAAAAGAGGCCAGGCGCGGTGGCTCACACCTGTAATCCTAGCACTCTGGGAGGCCGAGACGGGTGGATTGCTCGAGGTCAAGAGTTTGAGACCAGCCTGAGCAAGAGCAAGACCCTGTCTCTACTAAAAATAGAAAGAAATTATCTGGCCAACTAAAAATATATATAGAAAAAATTAGCCGGGCATGGTGGTACATGCCTGTAGTCCTAGCTACTCGGGAGGCTGAGGCAGGAGGATCGTTTAAGCCCAGGAGTTTGAGGTTGCTGTGAGCTAGGCTGGCGCCATGGCACTCACTCTAGCCTGGGCAACAGAGCAAGACTCTGTCTCAAAAAAAAAAAAAAAAAGAAAAGAAAAAAAAAAAGAGAGAGAGATATTCTGCAAGCCTTTTTAAAAAATTTTAGTGAATTTCTGCCATAAAACTGAGTTCAGGATTTCTTTGACCTAAATCTGATAGTAATTTAGTGCCAATTTTTTCCATGCTAACCCTAGGGTAAGCCTGAGTCTGAGCAAAACAAGTTACCTGTCTTGTCATTGTGTTTCAATTTGAAACTCAAATAAAAACTCACACTTTATTTCCATTATTAAAGTGGCATTGTCTCTGCCAAAGGAGTCAAGGATTTGTTATCTCTACTGCTATCAACTGCCTGTTCAATTGTCCCATAATAATGTTATCAACCTTGCATTGGTATATAAGTTTATATTGATTGGAGGGCTTTAAGCATTCTTATTCAAATGCTTTCACTGGGTGACTGCAATAACATGTATAGTTTCAAATTACAACCACAAGCTCAAAAATACTGGTTTTATCTATCCCCGAGTGTCAGACTCATGTTTTCAACTCTAATAGATGATGCAAGGCACCTCAAACTCCAGTACTGAGCTTGTCTTTTCTCTTTTTTACCTCCAAAATGGTTTTGTGGCCTGTGTTTAGAATTCTGTTAAGTTGCACCACTATCTAGATGTCTTATTTTGTGGTAACATCATCTCCCCAATTACCCAAGCCAGATCCTGCCAACCTCCTTAAATTGCCTCAACTCCCATTCTCTCCATCTTCCTTATGACTATTTAAGCTCAGGCCTGCAAAATAGCTCCTCCTAACTGTTCTTTCTACTACTAGCCTTCCTCCTGTTCCCACCTCTATCTAGCTCATTCTCTGCCACCAGAGATCCACATATCATTCTCCTGTTTGGGACATTGTGTGGACCCTCACTGGCTACAGGA
The DNA here is from genome assembly GCF_020740605.2 of Lemur catta. Lineage (NCBI taxonomy): Eukaryota > Metazoa > Chordata > Mammalia > Primates > Lemuridae > Lemur > Lemur catta. Next base: position 50,801,743 of record NC_059128.1, on the reverse strand, counting down.
CCCAGTGCATGTACCTCTTTACAATCAGCCAAATCTCTTCAATCTCTGCAGGTTCATGCCCCACATCAGTCTCACTCTCATTCTTTACTCCAGTATCAAACTATATAAAGTTTCCATTGCTTACTCAGCCGTATCATTCCTTCGTATTTGTAAGCATGTTTCTTTCTTCCTATTGTGCATGAAATCTCTGTTGGTTGCTAAACCTATAACCATTTTTCAAAATCTTATTTAGCTGACATACAGCTGAAGTTACACTGGACTATTTCCTAGAGTAGTGCCTGACATGCCCTCCCCAAACCACTCTATTTTATTTCTGTACTTTTGCATAATTATGGCGAATATAATACTGATTTACAGTATTTTTTGCAATTTGTCTACCAAGTATGGTCTTTGCATCAGGAGACCTTGTGTTCTTGTTGATAATTCTCTAACATTTAGTGCAATGCCAAACATGTTTTACAGGCTTGTGTATTTACCTTAAGCATAGCTTATCCCATTAGATCTTTGTAAGATGGTGTAGGAGAAATTATACCCATTTTAGGTGAGGGTCAGTCATCATACCATATGGCTAAGTAAGCAAATCTATTAGGAGATAAGCTTAAAGCTGACAATATTTAACAATATTATTGGCACTCACTCCAATAAATTATAGTACTTTAAAATTTATTTATATATATTTCTTTATAATATTTAAGCCTTTTACATGCTAGATTTAAATTATTTATTAATTTGATTACTGTGACAGATAATTGTGAGAGGCAGTATCCTTAGAGGTGAAGAACATGGACTCAGCAGTAAGACTTCCTGATTTAAATCCTATCGGGCACTTTCTATTTGTGTGGCCTGGGGAAGGATGATTCAGTGCCTCTATGCTTCAGTTAATTCCTCTGTGAAACCTGCTTCAGGGAATTGTTTAAAGCATTAAATATGTTAATATAAATGAAATTCCAGTACCTAGGGCATATTAGACAATCTATAAGTATTATGATTTTTATAATCTAAAATTAGGAAACATCAAGGAATCCTAATAAATGCACACACACAAATATGTGTGTATAAGATACGTGCATATCTGTTACACAGACTAGGAAACTTCTCTAATCAAGGTTCTGGAGTCTGTGGACTTAATTTGTCTGTGTTTTCTTGGTCTATGTTCCCAGTTATTAGTGAACTAAAACTAGAGTAGGGCTTGGCTCTGGATACCTACTTTGGTTAAATGGAGCTCTTTGCTCAGCCACGGCAGATTCATAAAATCCTCAAAGAACCAGGGCTTTACAGAGTTGCTTTGAGTAAACTTACCTGAGGAAATGAGCATTTGTAAAGATGATAAATTAGGGGAAAGACACTTTTCGTAGAAGTCATTAAATAGTAAATGCTTTTTTCACCCCGTGATTGAAGATTTCCAGTGTTTTGAAACATGCTGCCTTTTGAGCTGGCTCCTTTCACCTGTGGGCCCACCCGAGAGTTAGAAACATTTTCTATTGCAAGAAAAGGTTAATTGGAATTACCAAAGACTCTAGATACGATAAAGTCTGGGTTTGAAAACTAAATCAAGCACTCATTCTGTGTCATATAAGAAAAGTAGTGTAACTATTAATATTTTGAAATTTAATTTCATACTATCTGGCACATAGTAGGCATTATATAGATATTTACTTGTCGCCTTGTTGATATATGAGAAGTCAAAAATCAGTTTATGTAAAACTTTTTACTCATTAATCCTTTTTAAGGCTGTTCAAATTAGTATTTTATCCACAGAAATCCCTTCATTTAAGATAAAGATCCAGAGTTTCCTCAAATGTTTTTGTAACATTTTTCAAGCCTTATAATCTTATTAACTGATCACAATTGTTTGAATAGGTTTCCTTTTGTCTTAAATACTCTTGAAAATGACAAGTTTTATAACTAAAGACAATGGCTTATGTATGGTTTGATCATAACAGACTATCTGAGAATTATCATGTTATAAATGATCATTTTAATCAATAAAGAAAAAGATGAAATTTGCTTATATGTTCACCTTATAACATTGCTGATTAATGTTGAATGAATATCAATTGAAACTCTTAAGCTGCTTTATGATTTTCTACCATACTTCTTGCTGCTAAACCACATTTCTTTCCAATCATTTTTGTGCAATTAGGTTTTTGGACATAAGATGTCCCTTGGGTAACCTTATAATTATTTTGATTAAATCCGTCTTGTTAAATTTGGCCCATCATTTTAGCCTGTCAAGTTCTTGGAACATTATTCTGTCATCGTGCCTCCCAAAATTCATATAACACACATTTTCTGAGTTTGCCTGGAATATTTTAATGCAAGTCATTAATGAAATAGAAGACAAGGAAGCTCTGTGACTTTCTACCATCATCAAAATGGGCAGTGATTCCACATCAACATGTGGGTACTGTCAGTTAAGCAGTCATCAATTTGCCTTATTTCACAAATATCAATTGCAGTTAGAAATGTGGAGACTTAAAAAAATCCTTTGTGCTTATTTAATATTTGGATTTGGAAAAATGATGAGGTACTTTGCCTAGGATGTTTCTTTCATTTATATAAATTGAGAATAAGGCCATACTAATATTGAGATTAAATGGTAGGTATGTTGTCATTTTGGTGCACTAATATTTCATGCTGGTTTTCATGACACAAGCACTAAAAAGTCCTGCTTTAGGACAGTAAAGGGCACTATGGAAGATCTCATATGGAGCCTTCTGTCTTGTAGTCTTGTGCTTAGAAGAAAATAAGCCAGTTCAGAAAAGCCCTTCTCTCCTGAGCCACCTCCACACTTCCAGGTCCCTCTACTCCAGTCCCTCTTTGTCTCTGTAACACACACACACACACATGTGCACACACATTGCTAAAGTAACTGCTTTGGTAAAGAGGGGCCCGTAGGAAATCAATTCTGATTTGAAGGAAAGAATTTTGGAGAGTCTCTATAAATTTCTGAGATGTGGCTATCTTTATTTTTATTTATTTATTTATTTATTTATTTATTTTAGCATATTACAGGGGTACAAATGCTTAGGATACATATATTGCCCTTGCCCCATCCAAGTCAGAGCTTCAAGTATGTCCATCCCCCAGATGGTGCTCACCGCACCCATTAGGTGTGAATATACCCATACCCTCCTCCCCCCTCCCTTCTGCCCAACACCCGATGCATGTTACTACTATATGTGCACTTAAGTGTTGATCACCAATTTGATGGTGAGTACATGTGGTGCTTGTTTTTCCATTCTTGTGATACTTCACTTAGTAGAATGGGCTCTAGCTCCATCCAGGATAATACAAGAGGTGCTAGATCACCATTGTTTTTTGTGGCTGAGTAGTAATCCATGGTATACACATACCATATTTTATTAATCCTTTCACTTATTGATGGGCACTTGGGTTACACTATAAACAAAATGCATTTCCCCAACTTTTCTTTTAGCATGGCATATAGCATATAGCAAATAGTTGGTGATAACAAATATTTGTTGAATAAATGAAAAACAATTGTGTATAAAACAAATCATATTTATACAAAATTTTAAGTGGCAAATATATTTAGCTATGTATATGTGATAAGTTCTTCTATGTTTTATTCTCAGGAATTGACATGTTTTAGTCATATTTTAGCTTTCCATAAAATGTTTTCTTTTAGAACATAAAATCATTCTTAAGTAATGAGGACTAACTTCCCTTTATTCTCAAGTCACTTAAATTTGTAGGAGTAGTGTTAGCGAAACTGAAGGATATTTTTCCTAAAATAAAATGTTGAATGGGGCCTTGTCTAAGGATCTTCTATTTCAATATGACAGAGGCAAAAAAACAATTTTTAAAATTTTAAGTTATCAAATTAAAGCAAACACAAAAATATATATCTGAACTTTGGTTAACTTTCCTTGACTGAGGTTGTTTTTTAAAATTCAACCATAGTAATGCTCTGTTATTACTATGTTATTACTCTGTTACTGTTGAGAACAATGCAATTCTCTTCTATCCCCTCACTTCTTTCCTCCTTTCCTCATTTCTAACAGTTGTTAAAATTAGGCTTCCTTGTTTCCTTTTTTTTCTATGTATTCTACAGTTTTAAGGTTTATTTCTATATCATCTTTTATGCCAGGAACCAACTTGCACTTTATGACTGCCAAGGTAAAATATCACAAGAAATCAATCTCTCTGCATTTACAGTAGAAAAAAATTTTGCTTGTAGAGAGACTTCTTGAAATTTTCTTTGATAAGAATTAATGAGGGAGGGTTTGCAACCACATTTCTTCTTTCTAAATATGAGACAGAGGGGTGGTAATATTTCTTATGTCAACAACCATGTATATATAACTGCAAATATATTGAAAGGAATTTTTAGTGTACAACTGTAAAGATCAGAAATTTTTGATAAGTTATTACAGCAGAATTATAATAATAGCTCTCACTGAGTATTTACCATGTTCTGTGTCTTACACAAACACAGTCAAAATATCAATTAGAAATTTATCATACACAGGTTATGATTTCAGATGAGAGCTATTAAGCACTATCCTGATCTATCTAGTGTTGCTTTGTGTGTGTGTGTGTGTGTGTGTGTGTGTGTGTGTGAAAGAGAGAGAGAGAGAGAGAGAGAGAGAGATTTTTGAAATATATTTCGCACATCATAAAATGAACTAATTTAATGTGGGTTTTGGTCAATTTATAGCATTGTGAAAAAAATCACCAAAGTCTAACTTTAGAGCATTTTCATCACCCTAAAAAGGAACCTGTGTCCAATTGTAGTCCTTCTCAATCCTCATTAGGCAACATTAGGCAACTATTAATCTATTTCTTTTCTTTATAAATTGGTTAATTCTACATATTTCATATAAATGGAATTATGTAATATATGTTGTTTTGTGACTGACTTCATTCACTTAATGTTTTTAAGGTTCATCCATGTCATATCATCCATCAATATTTTATTCCTTTTTATTGACAAATAACATTATATGGATATATCATATTGTATTTATCCATTCATCAGTTGATGTCCATTTGAATTATTTTCACTTTTCAACAATTATGAATAAAGTTGCTATTAACATTCACATATAAAGTTTCATGTGGACATTTGTTTTTATTTCTCTTATATACGTAGCAATGAAATTGTGAGTTATAAGGTAACTCCGTGTTAACAATATGAGGAAGTGCCAAACTTTCTCAAAGAGATCATACAATTCTACATTAATACCAGCAATTTTTGAGGGATTCAGTTTTTCTACATCCTTGTCAATGTTTGTTATTAGCTGTCTTGTTTATCATAACCATCTGACTGTGTGAAGTAATATCTTATTGTGACTTTGATTTGTACTTCCATGATGACTAATGATGTTGAGCAAGTTTTCATGTGGTTATTGGGCATTTGCATATCTTCTTTAGATAATGTATATAAAAAATCATTGCCTATTTTAATTGGATTATTTTCCCTTTAATTATTGAGTTGTAATTATATATATATATATATATATATATATATATATATATAGTGAATACAAGCCCCCCATCAGATATATGATTTGCAATATATTTTCTATTTTGTGAGTTTCTTTTCACTTTCTGCATGATGTCATTTACAACACAAAGACAGTAATTTTGATGAAGTCCAATTTATCTGATTTTTCTTTTTCTCACTGTGCTTTTGGTGTCATATTTAAGAAACTATGGCCTAGTCAAAGATCATGAGGATTTACATGCATGCATTCTTCTAAGAATTTTTTCTTTATATTTTACATTAAAGTCTTCATAGCATTTTTTGTTAAATTTTATGTGTAGCATGCAAAAAAGGTCTAGTTTTATCCCTTAAAATGTGAATGTCCCAGAATCATTTATTGACTATTCTTTCCTCATTGAATCATCTTAACACTTTTGTGAAAAGTTAATTGACCATAAATGTAAGATTTTATTGCTGGATCCTCAATTCTACTTCATTGATCTCTTTGCTTGACTCTATGCCAGTATACACTGTCTTTTTTACTGTTACTATTTCAGAATATTGTGGGGGTACAAACGTTTTGGTTACATAGATTGCTTTTGTACTGTTTGAGTCAAAGTTGTAGGTGTGCCCACGCCCTACCTAGCTAGTGTGCCACACTGTCTTGATTACTGTGTCTTTGTAGTAAGTTTTAAAGTTGAAAAGTGTAAATATTCCAATTTTGTTCTACTTTTTCAAGACGGTTTTAGTTCTTCTATGTCCCTTACATTTCCATATAAATGTTAGGATCACAACCTGAAATTTTAATAGGAATCACATTGAATGTAAAAGCCAATTTGGGAAATATTGCCATATTAACAATGCTAAGTCTTTCAATCCATTTAATTACATCTTCTTTCTTTTATTTCAATGTTTTATAATTTTCAATGTGCAAGTTTACATTTCTTTTGTCAAATTTATTCCTAGGTATTTTGGCTTTTTTAAATGCTGTTTTAAATGGAATTTACTTCTCAATTTCAGTTTAAGAATGTTCATTGCTATTGTATAGAATACCACCTTATGTATCTATCCATATCTATCTAAAAGTAAATATAGAAAGATAAATGTAGATAACCCAGGTGAACTCATTTATTAGTTCCAATAATATTTTAATTTCTAAATAAATAATAAATAAAAATATTTTTTCTAATAGATTCATTAGGATTTTCTATATGCAAGATCATGGAATCAGCAAAATGTATATATGTTTTATACATATACAGTCATGCATCACTTAAGGACAGGCATAGTTCTGAAAAATGTGTCCTTAGGAGATTTTGTCATTGTGTGAGCATCATAGAGTGTACTTACACAAACCTAGATGGTATAGCCTACTTCGTTATCTAGCTCCATTGCAATCTTATGGGACCACCATCATACATGTGGTCTCTGCTGATGGCAACATTATGCAGTGCATGACTGTGTACATAGATATGCCATATATATGCCGACATACGTCTGAATGCCTTTTTATTTCTTTTTCCCGCTTGGTTGTGTTAGGTTAATGCTCTAGTACGATACTGAATGGAAGTGGTGAAAGCTAGTATCTTTGTCTTGTTCCTGATTTTAGGATGAAAGCACTCAGTTTTCTACCATTATGTATAATTTTATGTGTAAGTTTTTTATAGATGCCTCTATTAAATTACAGAAGTTCCCTTCTATTTCTTGTTTATTGAGTGGTTTGTATAAAAGTGCATTGGATATTTTCAATTTCTTTTGCATCTATTGAGATGATCAGGTGATTTTTGTACATTATTCTATTAATATAGTGTATTGCATTGATTTATTTTTGAATATTAAGCAACATTGTACTTCTGGCATAAATTGCATTTAGCCATGGTGTATAATCTGCTTTATAAATTGCTGGATTCAGATTGTTAATTCTTTTTAAAGGATTTTTGCAGCTACATTCATAAGAGATACTGTCTACACTTTCCTTGGGATGTTTTTGTCTGATTTTGACATGAGATTAATACTGGTCTCATAAAATGAATGGAAAAGTATTCTATTTTCTAGGAGAGTACATGAAAGATTGATGTTAATTATTTAAATGCTTGGTAGAATTCACCAGTGAAGGTGTCTGGGCTTTTCTTTGAGGAAAAGTTTTACTTTTAAATTTAAAGTTTTAAATTAATTCAGTCTCTTTAATTATTAGAGATCTATTAATATATTCTATTTCTTCTTTAGTTAGTTTCATAGATTTGTGTTATTTCTAGGATTTTTTTTCCATTTCATCTAAATCATATAATTTGTTTACATACAATTGTTCTTAGTATTTCCTTATAATAATTTTTATTGCTGTAAAGTCAGTTGCAATACTCCCTCTTTAATTCTTGATTTTAATAATTTTATCCTTTCAATTTTCTTGGCTAGCGTAGCCAAAATTTCATCATATTTGTTGATCTTTTCACAGGACCAACTTTTTGGTTTGTAAATTTTTTATATTGTTTGTCTATTGTCTATTTCATTGATTTCCTCTCTAATTATTATTATTTCCTTTTTCCTGCTTGTTTTGAGTTGTGCTTCCTTTTCTGAGTTTTCATAATAGAGAGTTAGGCTATTGATTTGAGATATTTCTTAATTTTTTAATATAAGGCATTTACAGCCACATATTTCATGCTAAGCATTACTTTAGCTGCATTTTATAAATTTCTGCATACTGTTTTCATTCATCTCAAAGTATTTTCTAATTGTCCTGGTGATTTCTTCTTTGGCTCATTCATTATTTTGGGATGTACATTAGTTTTCAAATATTTGTGAATTTCACAAAAATTCTTGTTTTTGATTTCTGCTTGAATTGTATTGTGAATGTGGAATGTACTTTGTATGATTTCAATTATTTTTAAATTATGGATTTTTGTTTTCTGATCTAGCATATAGTCATTTTCCTATCTACTTATTTTTATCATTTGTTGTTGTTTATTTGTTTTTTTCTTTTCTCCTTTTATTTATAAATCGAAAATCCAAGTAATCAATGTTTGTGTATATTTATATATTTATACACACATATATATATATACATATATATATATAAACTTTAAAGGTTACTTCAATAATCGCTTGCCATTTTATTTCATATTTCTTCAAGTATACCAGGGAGTGGGACAGACAGGAATGCCTCTGCAGTGTCATCCTCCCAGCAGCACTAGATAGAATGAGAAAGAGGTGTCTTTCTCACATTCTCCTGCTTTCCCAGAGAGAACTGTGGAAGACTATTAGATTGATTAGCCTTGTTGACCTTCCCCTGCTGGGACTGAAATCAGATTAGCTTCGACTTTGATGGCTCTTCTATGGTGAGTCTCTAAAACCAGCTCTTTCTGAATAAGGACATAACAGGGCATAACATGCTACTGTGGAGTTTAGTGGGCTGGACATTTTTGTCTGTTTGTTTGTTTTAGCCTGCTCCTGGACAAGCTTTCTCTCCAATGGATAGCTACAAGATAATGAGGGCAAGTAGAGATATATCTTTGCATAGATGCAGGATTTTTGTAGCATTTGACTTTTCCTTTAATCTCTGTTGGAGAGCTCTTCTCCAGAGATGGAGACTGCATAGTTTAACAAGCAAGAGGTCCCTCCTGCACATCAAGAATTTGGTTGGCTATCAGGGTGTCCTTTCTTACAACACAGGACAATGGTGAACCATGGATGTACTTCTCATCACTTCTTCCTTATCTCTCCTGAATCCATAGAACCTTTTCAAATCTGAGGAATGTGTCTGTTAGCACAACTGATTTCTAAGGTAGAATAAAATTTTCCTTTTATATTCCTGGACTCATTTTAGCTACAAGTTAATAGGATAGAAAAGGATGTTATTTTGATTATGTCCTTGAATTAAAACTTAATAGTACACCAACTCCTGAAAATACATAAAATATAACAGTATTTTTACTTAATATATTTTTGTATTGGTCATGAGAGGTCAACAGATTAATATTTTATATAAAGTTACAACTTTATTTTTTTCTTTTAGAGAACAAAAATTTGTCACACACTTAAGTTTGGTAAAGAGCAACAGTAATAAATATTAATAAGAGGAATTATTAATAGTTGTCTATAATACTTAATGTGATGTCACTCCCAATGCTTAATCATATATTACATGGAAAATAATAATATGTGAAAAGTAGACAAAAAAAATTGAAGATAAATCTTAGCAAAAAGGTCACACTTTAGAGTCAGTATCCTCAAAAGATGAACTCATAGTTGGAAAGAAATGAGATGTTTTTTAAGTCTTCTGACAAACCTTGATTAATTCAAGAAATGTTTCCTCTGCTGCTTAGCTTCTCTGCACTCACACCATCTGCCCATCCTTAGCTTTGGTTTCTATGTCACTTATGAAGTAACATAACATGAGATGATTCATTAAAAAATTTTGAGAAACATCCCCTGTATAGGCACATAGAGAGCACTCAGTAGCTGCCAATTTTATAAAGATTCAGATGTAAGTGATTTGTATGGCAGAGTCCCTAAAGTTCAGAAATTTAATCTGAGTATCTATGGTTAGTCATGGAACATACATGCAGAACATATAAAATGCCCTAAAATTGATAATTACTGTTTTGTAGCACAACCTCGTGAAGCCTGCTTTAATTCTTTTTTTTTTTTTTTTTTTTTTTTTGAGACAGAGTCTCACTCTGTTGCCTGGGCTAGATGTGCCGTGGCATCAGCCTAGCTCACAGCAACCTCAAACTCCTGGGCTTAAGCGATCCTACTGCCTCAGCCTCCCGAGTAGCTGGGACTACAGGCATGAGCCACCATGCCCGGCTAATTTTTTTTATATATATTTTTAGTTGGCCAGATAATTTCTTTCTATTTTTAGTAGAGATGGGGTCTCACTCTTGCTCAGGCTGGTCTCGAACTCCTGACCTCAAGCAATCCACCTGCCTCAGCCTCCCAGAGTGCTAGGATTACAGGCGTGAGCCACCGTGTCCGGCCAAGCCTGCTTTAATTATTCCAACTCAAACTGAAGGTTTTTTCCTCTGAGTTTTTATAACATTTGTAGTTTTTAAATACTATGGATTGGCTATTAATTTTCATTAATTTTCCAAGCATGAGAATTTTCTGGGCCTCATTAATCGAAGGCAGTGTTCACACCTTTCAAAACTATGGCAAACACTGTAATAAAGACTACTACTTGTTGACTGCCTCCTTACTGCCCATCCACTGTTGCCCCTGTAAATGTTTCCTTCCCTTTTTGCTTTTGAATTTCATAGCACGGAACAACATGTTTAAACTCAATGAATTTTTTATCACCTATTTTATGCTAGGCTTTCTGATGGATGTTTTCATCATGTACATTTAATTTTATCCTCAATAAGACTGTGTATAACTTAGTATGTATTCCCATTTATCAGAGATTAAGTAAGATTAAATGATGTGCTTGAAGTCACACAGTTAATAAGTAGTAGAATTCATTCCCAATATGGCATGGCTGCAGCAGCACTGTATTAGAAACGAGTATCATCATAATATGATGTAGTGAAGTGTTAAAGAAGAGAGATCCATTAGATCAACAGTCCCTAACCTTTTTGGTACCAGGGGCCAGTTTCATGGAAGACAATTTTTCCACAGACCAGGGCACGGGATGGTTCAGGATGATCCAAGCATGTTACATTTATTGTGCAGTCAACCTCTCTGCTAGTGATGATCTGTATTTGCAGCCACTCCCCAGCACTAGCCTCACCGCCTGAGCTCCACCGCAGATCATCAGGCATTAGATTCTCATAAGGAGTGTGCAACCTAGATTCCCTGGCATGTGCAGTTTACAGTAGAGTTCGTGTTCCTTTGAGAATCTAATGCTTCTGCTGATCTGACAGGAGGTGGTGGAGCTCAGTCGCATGATACACATGAAGCTTCACTAACCTCCCCCCACTCCAACCGCTCACCTCCTGCTGATTGGCCTGGTTCCTAACAGGCCACAGACTGGTACCAGTCTGCAAACCAGGGGACCACAGCGTTAGAGCTCTCCTAATTTATTGTATCAAGACTCTTGTGGCCCCAGAAGATACCAAGTTGTATGTGGCTTTTCAAAAACTCAATGCTCCTTCCTATTGGGTGGAATGGTTTTTAATGTTAGCTTATTAACTGAAGTTAGGAGATCTATATTAATACATTTAAAAAAAAACTTTTAAAATATATTTGTTTCATGGATTTTCAACGTTTACATCTTTCAGAGGAGTTTAGAGTCATGTGTATGCATATTTGTATGTGTGTATGTATAATTTGTTCTATTTCAATATATTTTTAATTTGTATTTTCCTTGGTAGTGACTATACCAGTTTAAACTTAAATCACTATATGTGCTTTTAATATGTGATATGTGTTTATTTTGCATGTGTGTAGTGGGGAGCTTTTTATTTTGGCATGTTATATCCTCAATTATCTTCCCAAATATGCTTAAGTTCAGAAGCAAATCAATTTTATAGTAATTTTTAAAAATCACTGATACAATATCATGCATAAAATTATTAATTTTTACATCTATAATTTTAATCTGTTTCTAAGATAAGCAAAATGGTAAAAGTGATATTTTCTTATTATACTTGCCTTATGAATGTATACTCGCCATATGAATGAATGTTCACATAAACATGCTGTTCATATCAACATTAAGCAATGCTGCTAGATGGTGATAAATATGAACAACTCATTTCAAGACACTGTACTGTTGATGTCTGCAGATGTACAGTCTATGCTACTTTGCATACAATGAGCCCTTGTCATATTTGTGAGACCCTTCCATAACCATGACCTTCTGACTTGCCTCTACCATTCTTGGCAATGCACAAGACAGATAAGACTAGACACAACTTGCTACTCCTCATGCTAGCATTGTCTCGGCACCTCTAGGAGTTTTAATTGGCCTTTAAGTCATCCAAGCATGAATCAGTTTGCCAGTAATTTATTTTCTTACCCATGGCTAACTTTGAGGATTTAGTCATTAGAAGATGATGGGGCAAAGACAAGAAGTTCTTCTGTCTTCCAAATTTTTCCTTGACAAAAGCTTTTGAAATAAAATACCATAAATGAAAGATTGTTCTAAAAAATAACCACAGAAAACAGTTATTTCAGTCTTAAAGAATGGGGTAATTAAACCATAGAACAATGACCACCAGTCAGAAAATAGAAAAACACCATAAATGGTGATTTTTCTCATCACATGTATAGGAGAAAAATGTCTGGAACATAGTCTTTGAGTTATGCCCATACCTGGAAAAATCCAGACCTCAAAACCCATGACATATGACTGACCTTTACATCAACATATACTACTAGCATATAAAAGGAAAAACATAGAAGAAGGCAGTGTCTTCTCCACTCGCAGGGACAGACCCATTTCCCCTTAGGAAACGTACTTCGCTTTGCACCCTTAAACTTTCCTTACAATGAATTCTTCACGCATACTTGCTCAGTGTCTGTCATCTCTCTCCATAGCATGAGCTAAGGTTTGTGATTCTCCAAGTCAGGAACCCAAGAACTGGGGCAACACTTCAAAGTCCAGCCTGGACGGGACCATGACATTATGAAAACAGAAAGTAAGTTCTATCACAAGGACTTTAAACTCATATTTAATTATTTTGATGATTCTGGGTGACTAGTGAGTAGAGCCTTTGAAAACTAAGAAGAATTTAAGTTAGGTAAATTTTAAAACAAAAGAGGTTGAATTCATTTTTGAATTTTAAGTAGAGTCGGGCTGTTTTTCCCCCTTCAATACTGCAGATGGAATTTTAAATATTTTTTAATAAATGAAATGTATTCCGCTTTCAAAACACATCTAGGCATTTGTGAAGAAAAAAATATAAATTTCCCTGACGTTGTAGTGACAAGGCTTTACATTAAATCTCCATTGTCTTCTTTCTTGAACCTACTGCAGGAATACACAATCCTGAGGGGAATTTCATTTGCATGTTGCTGAACAGCTTGATGTCCTCAACTGGAGCACAGCAAGATGCACGACAGGCCACCTGACTTTTCATTGCAGAGCCAAAAGTGGGAAGTCACAAAGAAGGAAGAATTCCATTCACTTCAGTTATTTGGTTAACGTTCATTTTGAGAAACTCGAAATGTCTCATTCAGTTTAATGTATGCAAATGAAGCCTATAGAAGATGACAGAAATCAAATGGCAAAAACTTCCCCAGATGTTGCAACTGAGAATGAGACAGTTCTGTGCTAGGTTTGAGGGGGATGCCAAAAAAATACTGTTTAGGAAGTGGCTGGAGATTGTATCAAAGCCCTTGGCAGATGTGAAGGAGGTTAACAATTTGGGATTCAAATTAAGAGGAAGGAGAATAACTTACCAAAACATCAAAGAACTTTTTCTTTTTTTTTTCTTTTCTTTTCTTTTTTCTTTTCTTTCTTTTCTTTTCTTTTCTTTTCTTTTCTTTTCTTTTCTTTTCTTTTCTTTTCTTTTCTTTTCTTTTCTTTTCTTTTCTTTCCTTCCTTCCTGCCTTCTTTTCTTTCTTTCTTTCTTTTCTTTTCTTTCTTTCTTTCTCTCTTTCTCTCTTTCTTTCTTTCTTTCTTTCTTTCTTTCTTTCTTTCTTTCTTTCTTTCTTTCTTTCTTTTTCTTTCTTTCTTTTCTTGGCAGAGTCTTACTCTGTTGCTCAGGCTACAGTGTAGTGTAGAGTGCTGTGGCATCAGCCTAGCTCACAGCAACCTCAAACTCCTGGTCACAAGCGATCCTCTTCCTCAGCCTCCCAAGTATCTGGGACTACAGGTGCACACCACGACACCTGGCTGCTGTAAATGCTATATCATACAATAGCTTACCAATCCTTTTCATTAGAGATTCATTGATTTTAGCTTCTTTTATTGACCTCTCTGTTTCAAAATGTGCATATACTGATATATCTCAGTTTATTAGTTTTAGACACTATTAACTTCATGTTACAGTAGATTGAACATTTAGAGTTGACTAGTATAACACTTTCCTATTTATTTCCTTTCCCAGTCTTACAGTGTTTGATTAAATCAATAGTCAATGTTTAAGTTAGTAAAATTTGATAGATACCATTCACTACTGAACCAAATGGCATATATACACACACACATTTTTTTCTTTCATGGTATTTTATTTCACACAGAATTTTCTTTTCCTACTGTTAATGATTAGGCAGTTCTACATTTGCTTAATTTTTATGGATATTCTGCTGTATGTGTCCAAATAGTCCAACATATTCTAAAACCATTAGCAGTATGATTTGAACATGCTCAAATGCTTCAAATACTTTATCAGTTCCTTTTTCTTTTCCTTGCTGGTATGTTTCACACCCCTTGGGTTTCTTCCAACCCAAAGGAATGCTTGCTCTCTAGGCCAGAACTCTCATATTGTGTGTTCCTTTTGTTCCTCTTCGGTGTTGGAGGGCACTTGAAAATCTACTAAGGACAGGACCAGACTCATGGGTATGCAACTTATGCAGGATCCTGTTTCTTCCTGTTTCAAAAATAACTTCATTTTGTTTATTCATATTCCCCTAATGCTTTCTATTAAATGGCCTATAGAAAATTTTAAAAATTAAATTCTTTCACCTTAAAACATCTTTATTCCTTATTGCAATTTGTTCATAAAACTTCAGGTGGAAAATTCCTTGTTCTCAGAATTGTGAAGGCATTTCTGCACTGTCTTCTTTTCTTCAGTGTTATTGCTAAGTGTGGTGTCAGTTTCATTCTCAGACAATATTGACGAACTTTTTTTCCCCTGAGAGCTTTTAGAATTTTCTCTTTATATTGGATGTTGCACATATTTGCTTTTCTTTTTCCATTCTAGCTAGACTCAATAAGCCTTTGTGTTTATAGACATGTGAGTTCTAGTTATAAGAAACTTTTCTTTTATTATACCTTGGAAGTTATCTTTTCTTTCTTTTTTCCTTTCTCTATTAGTTTTCCTATGTGTTGGCTGCCAAATTTTCCAAAATAATTCTCTAATTTTTTCCTTTCTTACTATTTCCCATTGTTTTATCAATCTATTTTAACTTCTTACTGATTACCTCAAGTTTATTTTCAATGACTTTCCTGAATTTACAATTCCAGTTATAATATTTTATTTTGTAAAGGTTCTTTGCATTTGCTGAACATTCATTTTTATAGTATAAGGTTTTTGTTTTATATATGCAGTATATAATAATAGCTTTAAGTTATTAATTACAGTTTCTTTGCATGAAATGTCTTCTTCCTTTTTGCAATATTATTTATTCTTTAAGTTCCTTTTTATGTTTCTCTTTGTTTTTCCCCTTTCTTCCATGTAATAAGCTTTCTCAGATGGCTGCTGATTTTTAGATGTCTATTCATATTTAGGAGTAAGGCATGAAATAGCTAATTAGATAGTCAGTGTTCATAGTCAAGCTTGCCAACATCTGAGGGGCTTTTTCTTTCTCTGAGGGCCTTTTTCTCTAGAAAATACACATCTCGTCAGGGATGCATAATTTGTAAGGTCTAATGCAAATTGGAAATGCAGGGCTCCTTGTTTAAAAATTTAAGAATCTGAAAATGGCAACAGCAGAACATTATACTAAAAGTCTGGCCCTTCAAAGCCCGTGGCCCTGTGAGACTGCATAAATTGCATGTCCATGAAGCTGGACCTGCCTCCAGTAGATATTCACCTCTTCTCCAGTGTTCTGGGAACTGCAGTCCTCTGTAGTGAACAGATCTTGGCTGTTTAGACTTTCAATGAATTCCTCAATTTTCAGCCCTGTGCCTCATTCCTACTCTCTTTTCTGTCCTTTGTCTTCCATTTTAAAGTGCCTTTTCAATTTCTCCTGAGATTAAAGACTATATATGCTGAGGGTGGAGTGATATGTTTTCTAACAGAGTAGCAAGAGGCTGGCACCTGGGTGCTCATGTTCCCTGCATACAGAGCTTTAGCACACCACTCCCCCCTCAGCCTTGCACCTTACATTTTCATTCCTGGAACCTTTTAAGTCCAGGGTCCTGTGAACGTTTTATCTTTTTTATTTCTCCCTTCAGAAGGTTTCCAGCTAACTAACCTGACTCCTTAATTTTCATTAGTCACTAAAGATTTACTGGCATTGTGGCTAATGAGAAAATGAGGTGCGATCAAAATCTTAACCAAATCTAAGCATGGAAGAAGATAAGAATCAGGAGAAATGGCGCTGTTTAAAATGGACACTATCCGTTTTTGGTGGTTTGCTTCTCTAAAGTCACATTAAGCTCAACTTTACTTTTTTATTTTATATGGCAGAAATAGCATTACATCCTGATATTTTAAAATATACTCCTGTGAAGAGATGGAAATTATTCTTTTTTAAGTACCCACCTTGGAATCTTTATGATGTTCCCATTAGATCGCTGTAATATATTCCAATCAAGGGATCTCTTGAAAAACACTTGGAAAATTATCATTTGGAACTTTTTACTTATCATCCTGGCATACAAAAGGGCACTGAGTGTATGTAATTACACCATCCTGTTATATGGGGAGAGGAGGTGGTGAACATAGAATAAAATACTCTGCAGTGCCCTTTTTTTTTTTCTTTTCTTTTTTACAAATAGTCATGAAACTTTAGACCAACAATAGGCATGCATTCAATGAACAGCCTATACTCTTCCATTCTTGATGTTTTGATGTTAGCATAAGGACATAGCAAGCGATTAAGAGGACCAGCTGTGATATCAGAAAACTCTGAGTTCTGAGTCCAGGATTAACACTTACTAGCATAGAAATGTTGGGTAAATTATAAACTCTGTCAAAGCCAAAGGTTTTCAAATTTTCTGCATGCCAGAATTACCTAGCAGTTAAAATATCTATTCAAGGCTTTCCTCTCTCCAGATCTAATAAATCAATCTCTGGGGATGGGGCCCCAGCCTCCCAGAGCTCTCTTGGTGATCCTAACAGGCAGCAAGCACTAAGAACTGCTGCCTCTAAACCTCATTTGTCTCATCTTTAAAATGGCACCAGCTTTAAGTAACCGGTATTGCAGTGTTATTTTAAGGATTAAATGAAGAAAATGCATGTGAAAAAACATAGCACGATGCCTGGAACACTATAAATAATTCATATCTCTCACTCCCTGACTGAACTATAAATACAAGTAAAGGAGAGATTATATCCTTCTTGTTCACTGTTTCCTGTGTGGCACATAGAAAGTGCTTAAATGTATTTGGTGGTTCAATGAATCACTTGCACTGTCTTTTAGAGCGGGAGACATTCAGGTGTTGAGTTTTACTCAGCCTCAGAGCCCCTTATTAAAACAAATATTGACAGTTTCTGCTGCAGAATCTACATTTCTCTAAAATATTAGTTCTAGTTATTATTTCTTCCAGGCTGATAGAGCACCTTATCCTAACATATGCCTGTGTCTATCACCTACTCTCCCTATGGAACTTTTTCTTTATTCCTCCATCTCTTTCTTCCCTCCCGCCTTACTTCTCTCCCTCCTTCTTTTGTTTCTCTCATTTTCCTTCCTCCTTTTTCTTTCTTTCCCCTTTCCTCCTTCTTTCTTCTCCTTATCTCTCTATCCTTATCCCTTTATTTGTCCAATGCCCTCATCTTTCTGTTTCTGTCTCCAAAATGGACAATCTCTCTTAAAACTTTTGGTTCCAAGAGAAATTGCTCTTCTCTTAACCTTGCCTGACAGCATCCTGTCTACTCTGCTCACTTACCCGAGGGCAGTAATTTTGGATTTCTCTTCTGAGGTGCAACACCTTCCTCCCTTGTACTTCAGTGCTTCATATCAATAATTGACTGCCCATCTTTTCAAATGACAAGAAAATACAGGTCGTAACTCCAGCATTAATATTTTTCTCCTATATAGCCCATTAAAGTGTTATTTATTAAATAATTTTTGCATTCATTCCACAATGAGTCATTATCGTGTATGAGGCCTTTTACAGGCACTAAGAAGGACAGACATATATTTAAAAATATATATTTTACAGTATTTTGGGAGTACAAATGCTTTGGTTGCATTAATTGCCTTTGCACTGCCCAACAAGTGTGCCCATGCCCCAGAAAGCACTCACCGCATCTGTTAGGTGTGAATTTACCCATCTTCATCTTCCCGCTCCCTCCTGCCTGACATCTGATGAACGTTACTTCCCATATGTGCACATTAGTGTTGATCAGTTAGTGCCAATTTAATGGTGAGTACATGTGGTGTTTGGTTTTCCATTCTTATGATACTTCATTTAGAAGAATGGGCTCCAGCTCCATTCAGGATAATACAATAGGTAGTTCATCTTTTTTATGGCTGAGTAGTACTCCATGGTATACATATACCACATTTTATTAATCCACTCATGTATTGATGGGCACTTGGGTTGTTTCCACTTGCCTGGGTCAATAAGACAGACATATACTTGACCTAAGAGAATGGCAAAATCCTGAGAAAGTCACAAGCAAATAAGCAGACTATTAGAATATGGTGTGATATATGCTGCAGGGCAGACATGAAGTGCCCTCCCCATACCCTGCAGAATGCAAATAGCAAAGATCTCTCACTCAGTTCTGGCTACATTGGAGGCAGGTCCAGAGGTCAGCCCATCTGAGCTGTGGTAAAGAAGGAGGGTAGGAGTCAATTTTATGAGCAGTAAGGGGTAAGGGAGGTGACATGTGGCTCCATCGTGCTGGAAGGTAAGGGATTATTGAGAAGTGAGCCTGGAGAAGTAAGAGGAAGCCATGTGTTAAGGAGCTTGGGCTTTTATCCTTGGGATACAGGGAAACCATTAGAAGTTAATTAAATAACTTGGACAGTGATGTGATGGAATTTCCTTGCGTAACCAGATTGCTATGTCTGTGAAAAGGAGTATAAAGGATAGTTAAAAATCATGCAAGGAAAATGTGGAGAAATAGGTTTAATCATGATATTTTTTTAAATCAATGCCCCCAAATGTCACCTTTGATAATTATTATAGTTAAAATTTATTTCGCACCTACTATACACAAGGCATTTTAATTAGAATCATGTACATGATAATCACCACATAGGGTGGATTATATTATTGTACAATTATTACCATTATAATTATTATGAAAGTATGAGTTAGTAACTTAGTAACTAGTGGCAGTTAGCAGTGCAGATGTGAAAGCTGTGTCAACTGAGGTTAAAGCTTCACTATGTCATCTACTTTCTGTGTGACCTTGGATAAATTACATGGTCCATGCAAATATATGTACATATATTGGACACATTTTTGTGGAAGTTTAGGGTTTCTATAACCTACATCTGCCTCATTTTCGAGCATTGAATTTTAGCAAAACAGTGTAAAGAGGTTATAAATAATAGCAAGAGAAATTGACGTTCAAGGTTGAGTGAAGCAAAATCCTATAGCTCCATCAAAAGTACAAGCAAACAAAAATCAAACAAAAAAATAGAAGAAATGAATTACCTACAAGCAGGGATTCTGGAATTTGGGGCAGGTTAAGCACAGGAGGAAGGGGACATGAGTAGGCAGATCCCTCCCTGCCCTTTTGTGGGGAAAGGAGCTTCATTCAAATTATAAAGCAACTCCATGGAAATGTATGTGTCTTCTTGGAAGCCTGTCTTTGCTGCTTCCCAGTTGTGTGACCTTGGGAAGATGTCTCAGCCTCTCTTTTCCTTAGCTTCCTACTCCAAACCTGTATAATGGTACCAATACCTGATAGTATTGAACTCATAAGACATTGTGAAGATTAAATGAGTTAATAAATATAAACTATTTAAGCAGTGCTAGCACACAATGCCACCATATGTGTTAGTGCTGGCACACATTAACACCATATGTGTTATCTACCATTATTATTATTATTAATAATAAAATATTCTCCGGATTTCATGTTTTGACATTTTTATTTACTACTGAGATTCATATAATCCTAATCTCAAATTCCTAAAGATTTAGGGCCTAGGCAAAGGTTTACTATCTTCGGTTGCTGAACTGTTTATGTTGTCTGCTTGCTAAAATCAATGCCATTCAAGAAAACCTTCTAAACTGCTAACAAATAGTGCTCAGGAGTGGGTGCCAGCCAGAACAAGTAGAGACTGCAGTGGAGATCCCTTCTCTGTGGAGTATAATATTCATCTTCAGTGGACTTATTTGAAGAGTATAAAGTCAAAAATGGATGCTCTGAGGACAGTGCAAAAATTTAGTGTTCATAATGTGAGAAATGAGCTTTTCATGTAGGGATTTTAAAGGAATAATGCTCATGGAAGGTGGTTCATGCACCCCTGTTATCTAACATGAAAAGTAAAGTGAATGGTTCTTTTTTTTCCCCAGACAAGAGATGATCTCTGAGTGATGATTATGATATGACAAAAAGCTCAGACATTTTTCAGGTGGTTGAGATGTGTTCTTGGGAAGGAAAAATTTGGCTCCACACTGAATATCCTCAGGGAAAGATGAAAGAATAAAATGCCTTAGAGATTGAGATGCACAGCTGGAAAATGCAGAGATAGATCATTTAAGTTGGAACATGAGGTGAAAGCTGGGAAGGCTTTTGCACCTGTGCTTGTCTGGTTGCTGAATTTAGAAACAAATTTTCTGCAGGGCAGAGATTTCTGTGGAAGCATAAGTTTTTCACTAGCCAGCACAGAAAGGATAAAAGAACTTGCAGTTTTATGAAATTAGATATTTTTCCCTAGTATTGTGGACTGTACTGGAAATAAATGACACAAAGTCAAAGATTGAACTCATGCTTCCATGAACAGCTTAGGGCCAGGAAAATGGTAGCCAACTTCAGTGCACAAAAGACCTGATCTCATTCAAATTTAAGAAAGGGAGGCACAA
This sequence comes from Lemur catta, assembly GCF_020740605.2. NCBI lineage: Eukaryota > Metazoa > Chordata > Mammalia > Primates > Lemuridae > Lemur > Lemur catta. The sequence goes on along the minus strand of NC_059128.1, from coordinate 50,780,534 downwards.
GTTGAGGTAAAACAACATTAAACAAAATAACACAAAACATATGATCAGGTGGCTGGGGTCAGCCACATTCACATCTTCATACGTAGCAGAGAGCCACTGAGAGCTGATTTGACTCAATAGATTTGACACAATTATGGTTCTAGTAAAGACAATGGGAGCGTTTTGAACTCCCAATTGGGTCAGAGTTGGGTGAAGCTCTATAGGACTCATGAAGAACCACTGGTATCGGCCATTCTCTGAACAAGTGCTCTGGACTCCATCCAACTGATACATTTCTTCATTTTCTTGTAAAAATGTGAGCATCCACAGAATAATGGTGCTGGGAAATTGGCAAAGGCTCTAGATGAACACTAGTAGAATCCCTGGGAATGAAGCTTCACATTGAATTTTAACTGTGTCCCAGAAGTTTCAGACACTATAACAAGGCTGGTGAAGGCTCAGTAAAGATGTGAGTTGGGACTTGTGGGAAATTAATGCCAAGTGGCACTGGACAGTGACTAGCAAGTTACTAGCACTTTTAAGTATCGAAGTAGCACTTGATCTATATTCCTGTACAAGAACTTAAAAATTTTAGTAGTTTATACTGGCTACAAATTCCAAAAATCTGGGGAATTATTTACTGAAATTGGATTTTTGCAGAAGAGACTGTGCAGGCTACATAATAATGGCACTTCTGCAATGGTGTGTCCAGAGTCAAAAGGCCTGATTGCATAGATGTTCTATTTGGGATCAACTAAAATTTGTTTTTCATGCTGCCTCCTACTTTTGCCTATAGGATGGGAATAATGTTTTGCCACACGCCCAGAGCCCTGTGAATAATGCCAGGAAGCTCTGTGCACAGTTGTCTGAGACATTTAAGGCATATTTGATTTTGATAATTTCTGAGCCTCTGTGTTTTAAAAGAGTAGCTAGAAAATAGGAGTATGTTTTTGTCTTTATAAATGAAATATGATATTCTTAAAAAGGAAATAGTGCTTCATAGGGTAAAAATAACCCAGAACTTTTTGAGGAGTGCTGTAAAATGATTGCTTCCTCTGAGATCAATTTTTCTAAAGAGAGCATAATAAGGAACTTTTAATTAGTGTCATTAGCTTATAGTCTGGTAGGTATTAGGGGTTATTGAATATAGGAATACATAATAAATCTTGCAAAATTTGAATGCATGTGGTTAAAAAGAACACTGAAAAAACAGACTAAGAGTGATCACTGCATTATCGCAAGTCCAAGATGCACTGGAGCGTTTTGTGAAGCATGAATGATTTAAGGTTTAGATCTAAAGAGTAGATATAACAGAAAGACATTGTAGCAGAAGTGGGCTGCCTTCAGAAACCTAGACACGTGTAGAGCTGAATGTGGCATATGCATTTTAAGATTTAACATGCATAAAGCTGAATTTTTGATATTACTCCCAAAATGGCTCCTCTTCTATCATCTTCATATATGTAAATGGCAACCCTGTTCTATTTGTTCAAGTCAAAACTTTAATATTATTATTATTGTTGTTGTTATTTTGAGACAGGGTCTTGTTCTGTTGCCCAGGCTAGAGTGCAGTGGTATCATTTTAGGTCACTGAAACCTCAAACTCCTGGGCTCAAGTGATTCTCCTGCCTCAGGCTCTTGAGTAGCTGTGACTACAGGTGTGTGCCACCACACATGGCTAATTTTTCTGTTTTTCTGCTCAGGCTGGTCTTGAACTCCTGACCTCAAGCAACCCTCCTACCTTGACCTCCAAAAGTACTAGGACTATATACAAATGAGCTACCATGCCCAGCCCAGGTCAGAACTTTAGAATGATTCTTGACTCCTTAGTTTCCTTTCTTACTTCCAATTTCATTGAAAAAAAATATTAGATCCTTTTACAAAATATATTCAGACTTGTATGACTTCATACAACCTCTACAACTTCCCCTTGATTTATGCCACAGCCCTTTCATACCTAGGTATTTCAGTACATTTATAAATGATCTCCCTTGTTCCAACATTTTATATCATGAGGTGCATTAGGATCTTTCACTGATGTCACTTCTCTTGTATTGGCCAAAGAGGAGAAATCTAATTATCTATCCACTTAAACTCAAATGTGGCCATGTTATTTGTTTGACCAGTGAAATATGTAAGAATTTAAATGCTTCATTTCTGGGTGTGACAGATGGTGCTGCCATAAGTCATTCACTAAGGTTTTGATTGGTAGCCTTGCTCCCTTGAGAACACTGGGCTGGATTTGTAGGATAAGAAAGAAATAAATTTTGTTGGTTTCTATTGCTGATATTTTCAGGTTGGCAACCAGACTAATTTAGCCTCTGTTAACAGACAAAGAAATTATTTCAGGAGATATTAAAGAACAAGAACAAAATACAAAAATATCTGGCATTGGTTATGGTGATGGGTGGTAGGTATCAAGGAAGTATTATTGGGAGCTGGATGGATGATAGTTCATGTTCTGTAGTGTTAAACTTCTCACATATAGTAACGTGGAAAGTAAATGTTGCATCCACTGGGCTTGTAGCTTCAGACAAAAAGAATAAGAGAACAAAATTAGTAGCTCAAGTCTCACTTTTTGACTACATTTTGACGTGGTACTAAAACAGATAAAATAATTAATGGATAGGCAAGAAGAAATGAAAGAGACTAAAAGAAAGTTCAGAAATGTGGGGACTTGTGGGTTCTTACATCCAGCTAATTTCCATCTCCATCCAGTGAAAGTAAATCTGTGATGGCCTTTAAAAAAGACTAATTAAAATTCAGCCTAGTAGCATCAAAGGTCGATACAAAAGTGTGGTCATCGCATCCATTTAATAATCTCTGAATGGATTAATTCCTCACCCAGTAAATCTTTTCAGTTGAACAAGGCCTAGAGAAAAAGACTGGGGATGTGTCTCTCCCAAAACATATGTTAAGTTTATACCTACAATTAAGTCCAGAGAGAGGGGCTTGTCTCCACAAAAAGTTTGGAAGTGAGATTATTGGCACATGGAAGTGACTGAAAACAAATAGGAAACAGGTGACTATAGCTTTGAGAGAATTGTACTGTCAAAATAACCACCAACCTGTGAAACTGCGACCATCAGAGACTTAAAAGAATTCTTGAACCCTGAACCTTCTAGAGGTAAAGAAGGCTTGGCTTAGAAAGCTTCCCAGGTCTGAATGAGGATACCTTTTCTTATGTCCTTTTTAGAAATATCAATGAAGGGAAAAAGAGAGACCAGAACCAAGGATCTCTGAGAACTGCAGGTTGGAGAGCTCTCCTCAGGAAGAAACTCTCACAGCGTCTGATAAATGAGAGTGCAGAATTTCTATGGATAAATGACCTCTGGGTACCTCTCCCCCAATTCTTCCCTTCTTGAATAAGACAATTTATTCTAGTTCTTCTGTTTCTCTTCCTTCAGTCCAATGAGAGTGGGGAAGTAGAGGTGGAGGGGAATGATATGTAATTTTTTTTCTCTGAAACAAGAAGTGCCACATCTAAGCTTATAGAGACATAGTCATTAGATTTTGTACTGTTAAATCTAATAATAGTATTGGCTAAGACTTTTGAGTTTTTCTTCTTGGAGAGGGAATTTTGCATGTGGAAAAAGGAGTAAATTCAACATTTGTTACAATCAGGAAAGAATGTTGGTCATTTGGGGTGTTCGAAAAGATCTGTTCTTTTTTGTTGGGAAAATTTTAGTATTGAAATTCTCTAACAATTTGAATTCAAGCAGCGTCATGTGGGTTTGCCAGGCCAGTGATATGAGAGCAAAAGTGACGGTGTCATTGAAAGGGTCAGAAGCTCTAGGAGCCAATACATTGTTGGCCTTACTATTTCCTTTGTACTCTGGTTATGGAAGCAAGTCCCTTCATGTAGATACCTGAGTTACCACAATGAACAGAATCCCTTTTCTGATTGACAGTGTAGGTGTAGAACAAATGAGAAATAGATTTATGGTTGTAATCCACTGAAGTATCTAGGATGTTTTTTATTGCAGCATAACTTAACCTACTTTAATTACTACAAACTCAAATCTACCCTCAGGGCAGAATATAGAATGATCATTTTAAAATATGTCATATTATTCACTCTTCTTCATAAACTCCTCTAACGGCTCAGAGTAAAAGATAAAGTCCTATATAAACTGTCTTCCTGCCAACATTCTAACTTACTTTCTTTGACTCTCCACTTCATTCTTTCTAGCATAGCCACATATTTGTGCCCTTATTCTTCTTAGCACATGGTAATAACAGTCTAATTTTGCCTTCACTATCCCTTCTGCCTAGAAAACTCTTACTCCAATTATAAGAATTGATTTATCTCTCACCTCCTTAATGTGTGTTGAAGTATCACTTTATCTATGTAAATTTCCTGACCACTCTTTATAAAATAGCAATAACTCCTGTTCTTACCTATCCATCTTAATTTCCTCCATAAAAGAATGTAGTCCTGATCCACATCCTGCCTCCTTCTCTTCCCACACCAAGTTCCATCTTGCACAGTGAGGGCCTTTTGTGTTTTTAAATGAATACTTCAGCTTGAATGCTCAATGTCTTCAGGCAATGCCTGTAAACCGTTGATCCCTTGGCCGTCCCTAGGGATACATGTACTCTTTGGGAGGAAAGATTCAGGGGAGAGACCAGAACAGGTACTAGAGAAAAGGTTGGATCATTTGGGCAAAGAATTCATTGACTCTGAGTATGCATTGTCTAGAAGTGGGGAATATGTTCTTTGGGTAGTTACAAAACCTGATACTGCAACACTTTTTCCGATGGTGGGGAAAAGGTTGAGAGTTGGCCAGAGAAAGTCCAAAGTAGGACTTTCTATATCGCAGGGCACAGGAAAATAACTTCTCTTCTAAGTGTAAGAGTAGTGTGTTGCTAGTAAAGTTGATTTCCAGAGACTCTTCCATAAGATTCATCAACAAAAGATTTGTGTTTTATAACCCTAAATTCATGCTAAGCATGGAGCTCAATAGAAGTATTTGAAGTTGTAGATGGTAGTGGAAAGCACAAATTGAGCCTTTCAGAAGGTCGTGCAATCTTTAACTAAAGACAAATAATTACTCATTAGAAAAAGTAGAACATTTAATTCATTTATGAAGTATTTTATGAAGTACTTTGGAACCTCATCAATTTTCAGTAAAGGTGATTGGTACTGATTCAGAGAAGGCATAATAACTTTGGATCCTTGGGGAGGAAATGGAAGCCATCAGTAAATATGGTGTTTTTTTTTTTTTTTCCCCCGCCCATAGTGGTAGCAGGTGGTCAGAAAATTGTGTTAATTGTGCAGGAACTACTCTGTGCAAAATATTGTATACTATGACACTGTTTATAGATGATGCAGAACTTCCTGTAAACTTCTGGAGTTGATATGTATTAACTTTTGTTCATTAAAACAAGACATTCTGAAGATGGGTGACTTGTTGATGTTACAAAACCATTGCATTCTCCGTGTGCCTGAAATCCTCCAAAGTAACATGGGTGTTAATATTATTATTATGTTATTATGAAAAATAGTCTTGACCTGTAACTCCCTTAAAGTTTACCAGAGAACATCAGGAGACTCCAGATGACATTTAGGGAATGACTGTTATAGCTTTTATTTAGTGACTCAAGGACTATACTGCCCAGTAAAGTATTTAAGAGTCATATGTGTCTATTTTAATATAAGTTGATTAAAATTAAATAAATATTTAAAGTTTAGTTCCTTATTTTCACTAGACACCTTTTAAGTGTTCCATAGCGACTTGTGGTTACTGGCTACTATGTTGGGTAGCACAGAGATTAAACATCAACATTATTACAGAAGTTAAATTGGACAACACTGCTCTACTCTCTAGTTTTCCTTTCTTTTATCTTTTCTTTTTTTCCTATTTAGGAGAGAGTCATAGCTCTTGATCATTGGCTTAGTGCATTCAGGCTGCTATTGCAGAATATCATAAACAGGGAGGCTTATAAACAACAGAAAAATTATTTGTCACAGTTGTGGAAGCTGGGAAGTCCAAGGTCAAGGTACCAGGAGATAAGCTGTCTGACGAGGGACTTTTCATAATTCATAGATAGCTGATTTCTACATGTAACCTCAAACAATAGAAGAGAAAAGGAGGTTCTTGGAGGTCTTATTTAAAGGGGCACTAATCCTATTCATGAGAGCTCCACCCTCATGACCTAATCACTTCCCAAAGTCCTCACTCCCAGATGCCATCATGCTGAGGATAAGGCTTCAACATATGAATTCTGGGGAACACAAACATACAATTTATAGCATTCCAGGGATAATCCTCTTTGACCCAGCTGTCTGCCTTCCAGGGCCAATGAGTAGGGGTTTCAACTTCTGAACCCACTGAAGCAGCAGTCCTGCTCTCTCAGCTTTGCTGGTTAGGGGTTGGGCCCCCAAAGTTCTGGTCCTGGATTCTTCCCCAAGATAGATTCCTTCCTAGGCTCCGATGCTGTTTCCAGGGATGGGTTACTGAGCCTATGGCTCTGCCAGGAGGTCCCATCCTTTAAAACCTGGGTGAAGATAGCTGTGCCTCCATGTTTTTCTGGGTGCAGCCCACTTCACATTGGGGCCCACGTGAGACACATCTGAGGCAGCTGAGCAGTATGGTCACTGGGGTGTGGGGAACAGAGCTCATGATTTGAGGTGGTGTGGAGCAGGGTGCACCAAGGTTCTGCAGGCACTGGTGGCCCCTCCTTTGAAACTACTCTTCCCTAGGTCCTTGTACTCTGGGCCTGTGATCGTAGTGGCAGCTCTGATGATCTCTGAATTGCCTTTGGGGTCATTCATCCATTGTCTTGAACAACAGCTCCTGCCTTTTGTCAACAGGGCTGATCATCTCCTTTTAAAAGTTCTCTTGTCTGCATTCTTAGTATTCTCTCCAGAAGTAGACTTTCTCATTCCTTTCAACACAGATAGGCTGAGAATTTCCCAAATCTTTAAGGTGTTCTTCTTTTTTGCTAAACAATTCCATCTTTAAATTATTTCCCTCTTTCCATATTTCACTGTTAAGCTATCAGGGGAAACCAGGCCACTGCTTTAACAATTTGCTTAGAAATTTTCTTAGGAAAAGATTCAATTTTATCCCTCACAAATCCTACTTTCTACAAAACACTAGGGCATGAACACAATTCAGTCAAGTTCTTTCCCAATTTACTAATATAATAAGGATCACCTTTCCTCCAGTTTTCAATAATATATTTTTCATTTCCATCTGAGGCCTCATAAGAATGGCTTGTCCCGTCTATATTTCTACAAACATTCTGTTCAGAATTACTTAGGTATTCTCTAAGAAGATTGAAGATTTCCCTATAGCTCTCTTCTTTTCTTTCTGGGTCCTTATCACAATCGTTCTTAATGGCCTGTTCATGGCAATTGTAGGCTCTTTCTAGCATAAACCTCAAAACTCTCCCAGCTTCTACCCATTACCTGGTTCTAAAGCCACATCCACATTTTTAGGTATTTGTTGAAGATGTGCTCCACTTCTCAGTACCAATTTCTATCTTCTTTTGGGGGGGCGCTGCAAAACAGAATATCATAGATTTAGTATCTTACAAACGATAAAAATTCATTTCTCACAATTCTGGAGTCTGGGAGGTCCAGAATCAAAGTGCTGGCAGATTTGGCATCTGAAAAGGGCCTACTTCTTGATTCATTGACAGCATCTTCTCACTGTAACCTTGCAGGTTAGGAGGGGTAAGGGAGTTCTCACAAGACACTCTTTTATAAAAACATTAATCCTATAAATGAGGGCTCTTCCCACCTGACCTAATCACTTCTCAAAGGCCCCACCTATAAATACCATCACATTGGGGACTTGATTTTAACACATGAATTTTTGGGGAACACAGACATTCATTCTATAGCAATTGCCCTCACTTTGGAATAAACAAACAGCATGTAGATGTGAAATTATCATTGTGCCCTACCCTGGGCAACTACTCTGAGAAACAACCTCAAAACAGATTATTAGCAGGCAGCAGCCATTGTATGGTAAGAAATACAACTGTGTGGAATGGTGCTAAGGGATAGGGAGTGTTTGTTCAACACACCCTGACAGACCTAAATTATAGGCACTCATGTTTAGTAGTGATCAAGTCAGTGAGGTTCCTTGCCAGCTATACCAGACAGTTACTATAGATTATATATTTTAATATGTGAAGAGTCTAGAAAAATGATTATAAGATTTCTACTTTTCTTAAACTGAAGGAGAAAATAGGCACTAATTATTTTACTGGGTAGGGTTAGAAACATGACAGAATTCTTCCTGTTATATTTGATAGTATTTTACCTTCTTTGGATGTCTTGATTTTGATGTTTGACAATTTAGTTTGTAGAAACACAAATCACTTTTCCTTCTTTTTAAAAAGGTGTTAAAAACAATTTATGTTAGAAATACTTTCTTTCATTTTTCTAGTAATATTGTTTCTTTCATTATGTTGTGATGTCAGAGAGTACTGTGGTTGATTGTATTGCTGGATTCTCTGTATCTCTGTCAGACTGTAAGCTCTGAAAGGACAGGCTCTGGCTCAGAGCATGACTCCCAGTGTACCAGCATTGTGTTTCTTGACTGATGTATCTAGGTCTTTTCAGGTGGTAGCCTAAGGTTAGCCTCAGTTTCTGACTCATTGGCTCATCATTCACTTGTATTTCTCTTTCCTATCCTTCCTGTCTACCTGTCTAAATATTCAGTTCAGGATCTCTTGCTCACCCTTTCTCAACATGAAATATTAGATATCTTTGATGAGGAATGATTTGTGAAGTTTCAAGCCTTAATGTTACCAACATTCAGCTATGAACACTTGAACAAGTCACTTACATTATCCGGGTCTAATTCCCTCACATAAAATGAATTCTAAGCACAGACATGAAATCATGCCATCTTTCAATCTCTTTTGCATTATTATATTTATTACATCTCACAATAATTTCTAACTTTATTATGTTTGCTATTTTTATAGAGAAAAAAACACGACCAGGCCTACATAACAGTTTTTGATTGATTAATTAGTAGTGACAATAGAGTTGCTATTTATAATCATAATTTATATGGTACTATTGCATCTATTTGTAAAAAAGTTACATCACTTAATAGCACTGTAGTTTGTTGTCAATGCCTCCTTACCAGTAGAAGTAATGAATAAAGTAAAAAAAAACATGTATCAGCACATTACAAAAAGGTAGAATAATATTAAATCACATTATCATTAAAAAATAATTTTTGGCCCCAGAGAAGAAGGCAAAGTGCTCACCTGATCAGACAAAACAGAAGGACATAAAAGTCATGAGAGGATTTCCATGAAGAGTATTTTCCAGACACATGTGTGTAAGGTAGACAGGATAGGGAATACCCCAGCATTTTAAAAGTTTAGAACTTAGGCCCTTCAGCTGCTGTAGCTACCAGGATGGTCTTCCTGAAGCCAGAGCTTAGCTATTTCCTAGTGTTTGCTTTTTGATTTGAAAATGCTTTGGAATGACCCTTTTTATTACCTTCCCTGGCTGCAGGAATGTTTAAAAGGATTCTATCAGACTTACCACTCAGAGATGAAACATTTGAAGCACACTGTCTGGTTTAGATAATGCTTTGGCAGCAACTATTTTATTTCAAAGGAAAATCCATCAATTAACAAGTGAACATGACAGATAGAGTGGCAGTATTTCTCTGTACTCAAAAGAGGTAGCTAAAGAAAAGGGGAAACTGGATTTCTGAAGAGAAAAATCACCCCTGGGGAAGAAAAAAGAGCCCCCTGAGAATGCAAAAGGCCCACAAAATAGATCTGTCAGATCCTTTCAGACTTTGATGAAAGACACAGTGCTTGATATTAGGAAGACTTGGAGCCCAAACAATTCTTCACGTTAGATGAATTCTAAACCTAGCTAAAGAGACAGATTAATGCGAAAGAAAAAAAAAGAACCAAGATTTGGAGATCAAAGTAATGAAGAATACTTTGCCAACTCTATAATTTGCTCAGGATACAACTTACCTACCTCCAAATCAGAGCAGAACAAACAAAAGCCAGGCATTGAGATATTTCTGTATTGTGTATCTGTGTATGCACACTATTAAATTCCCATATATCTTAGCAAGGCCAGCACAAATGTTAATGTATTTATTCTCAGAAGAACTGTCCCAACATTCTAATAACATAATTTAGCAAACGTTTACTGTGTGCCTTTTGCGTACGGCAATGTGTATGTACTCCTGGCAATGCAGTGGTAAATGAAAAAGAACTTCTCTTCATAGAAGTACCAGCTGAGTAGGCCAGCAGCTATGATATAGAGGCAATGTACATGTATTTAAGGGGACAACATTATTATTTGTATAGCTGCATGTGGTTATAATTAGCAGACCACTAAACATACAATTAATTGAAATAGGAACCTCGGAAATGTTTTTTTTTTCTTTTAGAATCTCTTACCATCTTATTGTTTCAGAAGACATATAGGTTGATATTCCTTAACAGAAATGCTTGGGATCAGAAGTGTTTCCAATTTTGGATTTTTTAAATTTGGGGATATTTGCATATACATGAGATATCTTATGGATGTGACCCAAGTGTAAACTCAAAGTTCATTTATGTTTCATATACATCTTATACACATAATCTGAAGGTAATTTTTATAGAATTTTTAATAATTTTGCACAGGAAATAAAGTTTCTTAACATTGAACGATCAGAAATCAAGTGTCACTATCACAGTCCATGTGGACAGTCTGTGGTTTTGTGGCATCACCATCATTCCTGACTCTGAATTCATATGCTTCTAATAAGTAATCATTTTCTTATACTTATTTACACATAAGTACTTAACAGTAAAAAAAATACAATGTGCCATGAATACAGTGAAAAAGTATCATGTTCAGGGTAACTAAGCAGCACAGTAGCATCACCAGAATACCTGTGTCAGCTGTTAAAAAACAGCAACAACTAACAGTGTCAGGCTTCAGTCTCCACCTATGATGTGGTGCTTTGAAGAAAAGATTACCATACACTGTATTTCCTTTAGATAAGAAGAAACACCAGAAGCAGTTGATTGACCAGGAAGTGGGTTCTCCTGAGTTGAGGAGGCATTCTGCTACGTGGGTTTTTCAAATGTTTCCTCCAGAGTCATCTGCCTCATTAAGAATGTCTTTTGTCTTAGAAGTCTCTTTTATTTTACAAATTGATGTGATTTCTTGTTGTGTCATAAATGCATACTGCTCTACTCCTTCCATAAACCCATCACTTATTTTCACCATGATGGCTTTAAGCTCTTTTTCTTCACTGTTAACAGCATCGTCTTCATCTTCACTATTATCACCATCACCTTGGTGCAGAACCAGCAGAAATACTTTGGCTGTTTTACCATCAGTCAATGAATGAGCAACTCGAGGATTCTTATGGTTCTTAAAAGGATCTTCAATATCAACTTCTTCTTGCCTGCTGATGGACTCTGAAGGTATATTTTTTTGCATATGTAAGGAGGTCAGACATTATTTTTTTTCTCACTTGACATAGGGTATCCTTCAAAGTCGTCACCACGTTGTTCAACACTGAACAGTCACAGGCCAGAGGCTGTGCCAGACATGCACAATTGTGCCTTTATTCACTGTGTTCCAAGTGTTGGCAACAGCATTTACAATATCCTTCAGCTAAACTCGTTTTGAAAATCTTCTACACCCTCACTTCTGTTCTCTGTAGCTAGCATGCTGCTGTTCAAGAAAGTGGTTTTTTTGTTTGTTTTGTTTTGTTTTTTTGAGACAGAGACTCACTTGGTTGCCTAAGCTAGAGTGTAGAGTGCCATGGCATCAGCCTAGTTCACAGCAACCTCAAATTCCTGGACTCAAGGGATCCTCCTGCCTCAGCCTCCTGAGTGGCTAGGACTACAGGCGCTCATCACCATGCCTGGATAATTTTTCTATTTTTAGTAGAAATGGAGGTCTCACTCTTTTTCAGTTTGGTCTCAAACTCCTGAGCCCAAGTGATCCTACTGCCTCAGACTCCCAAAGTGGTAGGATAACAGGCATGAGCCACCACACCTTGCCAAGAAAGTGTTTTTATATTTACTCTTCCTTGATCTTAGGATACCCTGACCACATGGGTGAATTAATGAAGTCACATTTGATGAAAAGTATATGACATAAATGTTATTTTTTATGAGGATTTCACCTGGAGAATGAGGAGAACAGTTGTAGGCAAATAATCTTGCCATTGTCATTGAGCCCAGTTTCTCTGCAGTTAACATGAGCTGTGGGTACAAAATACCTGAGAAACCAATCAGAAAAGATATTCCTAGTGATCCATGACATTTTATTAACATAATAATGGACTGGTAAGAAATTCTCTCCTTGAAAACAGCAAGCACCAGAATGCAAGCTTTTGCCCATCACTGTAAGCTTATACTTATGCATGCTTGTTGCATTAGCACATCCCAGCACTGTAATTCTGTCCATGGCATTCTTAATTCCTGTCAGGGCTGTCCATCAGCTGAATTCACTGTCTTTCTGGGGCAACAATGCCAAAGCAGTGATGTTTTATCGGCATTATAGATTTGTTCTGGAGTCAGATTTTCATCAGTGGTGACATGGGGAAACTGTCGACGAACTTTTCAGCTGCTTCATGATCAGTAGATACCTTATCATCACAAATCTTTAAAAATTTAATGATGTGTCTTTTATAAAATATCTGCAGCCAGCCTGTTGAATAGTCACGGTTCCCTTTATTTTCCCAGTTCAACATGATAGATCTTTGCTTGTTTCATGATCAGCATATCATGAAATGGCAAGTGTTCACTGTAATGCGGATGGATGCACTCTTTCAAAACACAATTGAAATCTTCAGTTTTAGCTTTGTGCAGTATTTTTAAAATTTTTTCTTAACTTCTGGTCACCACTTTCAGCATGAAACTCCAATAGTTTATCCTCTGTTTCTTTATGTCGCATATGGTGGTCATTCTAACACTATACTATTTATAATACATTTCACACTCACACCACTATCCAGTTTCTCCAATAGCTTGGCTTTCTGTGCTATAGGTAAACACAAATGCTTCCTCTTTTTCTTATCACTGTTACCCATAGAAGTATCTACAGGCCTTTTTGAACATTTTTGACAACATCTTTACATCACAAAGCAGAGAATAAGCAAAATAAAATAAAATAAATAAAATCAAATCACATTGAGTAATGCACATGGGTCTTGACCTCATGTGAGGCATTGTGGGAAACCTGCTATTGAATATTTACCTGTACACATGCCATTTTATCACCCTTTGTGTGGACAGTTATGCCGGAGAATTTGGGCATTTGCGGAAAAGATGTATCACAGCTGAAGTGGGCTGGAAGAGTGTTTTATCCCTTGGGGATGCTGAATAAACTGTGTAGTTTTTGCCTGTGTTTTGACTGCAACCTGTCTCATGAAGTCAGGTAGAGGATTTTAGACTTGTGTTATCATGTTGGAGCTCAAGAAGTTGCAGATTTTGGAGCATTTAAGATTTCAAATTTTCAGATTAGGGATGCTCAACGTATACCATATTATTAAGCCTTTATTCAGTGATTATCTACTTTTAATTAAAAATAATGACAAACGATTAATTATTGTTTGGGGCTTTTTAAACATTTTTTAATAGGGAATACAGAAATTTTAAACAATATCAATTTCCTAAAAATGCAACCTGTGGTAGGCAACTTCAAAAATACCCCATTGATTCTTTTCTCCTAGTATTGACACTATTGTGTAGTTCCCACCCACATTGGTGGTCTGTGTAACTAGTGGATTACTGAAAAAATGAAGGAGTGTTTTCTGAGGCAAAGCCAAAATAGCTATTGTGACTTCTGTCCCTACTCTCTTACGGATCACTCGTTCTAAAGGAAGACAGTTGAAATATTGTGAAAACATTTAAACAGCTGGCAGGCAAGTCCACATGGCAGTAACTAATGTGCCCTGACAACAGCCAGCATCAGCTCACCAGCCATGGTAGTGAGCCATCTTGGAAGTGAATCCCCATTCAAGCCTTCACATGACTCTAGTCTGGACTGGTAAATTCACTACAACCTCAGGAGAGAATCTGTGCAAGAACCACCTAGCTAAACTGTGTGGAATTCTTGTTCCAGAGAAACTGTGATTAGAATTGTATACTGTTTTAACCACTTCATTTTGGGGGTAATTTTTTATGTAGCACTAGATAACAAATACATAGGCTTAAACTATTCTTTTTTTACATCTCAAAACCAATGCACATATTGATATCTACTTCAAATGAAGTAGATAATCGGGTTAAATCAGATTATCAGCTTGTTTCTCTGTGCATTCAACTCCGTTAACTCTGATCAGGCAGAATTGTGATGCTGTAAATATTCAGTTTTACCTTTTGGTTCAACAGTGGTAATTGGGACCTTCTTGACAACTATTTCAACCTCTCTAACAGCCGGCAAAAGTACCACTTTCAGCTATGATTTTTTTTTCTAAATATTACATTCAATGACTGTCAGTTAAGCCCACATTAGTTTATTATAAGAAAAACACTGATTTCTTACATAGGTAAGCTTCTCAGACCCAGTGAAATATATTTTCCTTTTATCTATTCTTTGCTCTAAACATAATACATGATAAAATAATACACATCTTTGATTACTATAAAATGAAAGTGATGGAAGAGCATATCTAACCATAATAAAAACATCAAGAACAATTTAGCCACACACAAATGTAATTTTAGCAAAGTAGAATATATTATATTTGAAGAAAACATGTGAGTATATTTTACTTTCAAAGGGTCAGAGATGCCTTCTTAGAGGAATGATTACTATATTCCTAAAGTAATAATACAATTGAGATGAATAATACCATTTTTACATTCTTATAAATCTGTCCCAATTTTGACCTTATAAAGCCTGACTGCCTCCAATATATACCAATCTCTACATTTATATGACATATTTATAAGCCAAAACATAAATTCCTATTTAATTTATAAACGTATTAATTCCATCGAAGTCATACATTGGTCACTTAGTGTGTCTCATATATAAAGTATTTAATTACTTATTACTTTATGATAATTAAAAATTATTTTGTGTGTAGCTTTTATCTCACCCATCTTAGTCACATGTTCCCAAACCTGAGGAAATTTTGCAATTTTACTTGCTAACCTGAGCTGATAAAAGTGCTTGAAAATGACAGAGTATTTTTAATTTATATTGTGCATAAGTCCTTTTTTTTTTTTTTTTGGAAACAGAGTCTCACTCTGTTGCCCCAGCTAGAGAGAGTGCCGTGGCGTCAGCCTAGCTCACAGCAACCTCAAACTCCTGGGCTTAAGCGATCCTACTGCCTCAGCCTCCTGAGTAGCTGGGACTACAGGCATGCGCCACCATGCCCAGCTAATTTTTTCTATATATATTTTTTTTAGTTAGCCAGATAATTTCTTTCTATTTTTAGTAGAGACGGGGTCTCGCTCTTGCTCAGGCTGGTCTCCAACTCCTGACCTCGAGCGATCCACCCGCCTCGGCCTCCCAGAGTGCTAGGATTACAGGCGTGAGCCACCGTGCCCGGCCTGCATAAGTCCTTCTGAATATTTTCTTTCCCTAAATATATTTTAGTAAATTCAGTTTCTTTTGATTAGTATAAACACAAGCAACAATCCCAACAATAATAAAAATAAAATATATAAAGCAGCATTAAAGATTTAACATATAGAATTTACCAACTGCACAACATATTCTACTAATTTATGGTTGCAAGTGCTAAATTTAATAGAAAATGAAGGCAGTTACCTGTAGATTTTTCCAAGAAGGTCTCTCAGAATACTCATTTGCTTAAGGCAAAATTCCTTTTTATTTGAATTATCCAGATGTTTGCTTAATTCCTTCACTTAAGTTTGCATGTAAAGATATGGCTTTAATTCCTAATTTGGATGGCAAAAACAATTTAATCCCACTGAAGCTAATGAAGTGAGAGTGTTATGCTCTATTATTCTCTAAAAGGTCCATTTATGTGCATTGTGCTCCACTACAGAAAATAAATCTTGCAGTTCAAATTGCCATATGTTCAGAATTTTAGCACAGGTGAACACAGTAAGACCAGCTGCTGTTGCTCTAAATAATGATATCATGTACAGAAGAGAAAATACTGATTGAAAATGAACAAACATACACCATGTTTTCAGATTACAAACAGTGAAGCATTTGAAAAAAAATGACTGTCATTTTTTTTTAGAGATGGGGTCTTGCTCTGTCACTCAGGTTGGAGTGCAGTGGCATGATAGCTCACTGCAGCCTTAAACTATGGAGCTGAAGGGATTCCCCTGCCTTTTGCCACCTGATTAGATGGGACTACTGGCATGTGTCATCATGCCCATTTATTTAAAAAAAAAAAATTAGAGAGGGGTTCTCTCTGTTTTTCCCAGGCTGGCCTCAAACTCCTGGGTCAAGAGATCTTCCTGCCTCAGCCTCCCAAATATGTAGGATTGCAGACGCTAGCCCCTGCCCCAGCTCAAAAGCACATTCATAACATATTCTTAACATTGTTTAATATAAGGCTAAGTTTAGGAAAGTGGTTGCCATTGCCCTCTGGCTTTTGTTAAATGATTGGTTGGTTTGACTTTCAAAAACCACTTTTATTTTTAATAAAGTATATATTACATGTATGTATGTATACATATATGATAAAGTTAGCAACTCAAATCCCTGACACAAATATGTGCTTTGTGGTAATGGTCCTGGGGCAACTAGATAGCTATTTGGGAAAAAAAGATAAGATTAGATCTGTGCCTTTTACCATACATAAGAATAAATTCAAAATGTATTAGATATCTATATGTTAAAAAATAGATATCTAACAAACTAGTACTAGAAAAATTATATAACAATCTTCATATATGTAGAAAAATACTTAATAAAGTCAATATTCTTCTATGATTAAAATCTTTCTGCTAATTGATAAAGACATCTTCAAAAGCCTATAGCTAACCAGTTTAAGGTGAAAAACTGAGTGGTTTCTCCATTAAGATAAGGAAAAATGCAAAGATGAGCTTTCCATTTCTATTCAGCCTTGTAATTTAAATGCTAGCCATTTCAATAAGGCAATAAAATTTAAAAATTTTCATACATATTAAAAAAAGAAATAAAACTCTTTGAGGATATGATCATGAGCATAGAAAATCCTAATGAATCTATAAGAAGTTACTAGAAATAATAAGTCAATGTTGCAGGTTTCAGGAGACCATGTCAATATACAAAACTCAATTGTATGTCTGTACACCAATACCCTATATTTTGTATATTTCTATTGACACATGCCATCGTCATACTAGCAATGAGCAATTTAATGATGAAACTTAAAAATATCATTTACAATAGCATCAAAACGTATGAAATACTGAGGAATAAATTTAGCACAATATGGACAAAACATATTTGCAAAAAATACAAAACATAGGCTAGAGGAAATATAGAATATACTGATATATTGAGATATATAATGTTCATGAATTGGAAGACTAAAGGCTGCTAAGATGTCAATTCTCTTCAAATTGATCCATAGATCAATTTTTTATGGAAATTGACAATGTGATTCTAAAACTAAGTGAGAACAATTTGAGAAAAAACAAAGAGGCTTAAGCGCCATGATTTCAAGACTTCCTGTATGGCTATAAAAATCAATACAATTTGGTCATGCTACAAACATAAATGTATATTACAAATGTATATTTGTATATTTGTAAATGTACAAATACAAATATACAAAAACCCAAAAATGTATATTACAGAAAACAAAAGACTTAAGAAGTAGGTGCACACATACATTCTCAATTAATTTTTGACGAAGGAAACAAAGAAATTCAATGATTCAATGTGGAATGTGTAGACTTTTTATAAATGGTGCTGAAATATCTGAATAACTACATAGGACAAATAAGCTTCAACTCATATTTCACACCATAGAAAAAATTAACTTAAAGTTCAGTATGGACTGAAACATAATGACAACAATATACATCTCTTAAGATAAATATATATAACTTTATGTTAAGCAAAGATTTCACTGACAGGACCTCAAAAACACTAATCATAGGAGAAAAAAATTGCCAAGTTAACTTAATCAAATTAGAATATAATTTCTATTTGAAAGATACTAATGTAAAAAATGAATATATAATCAGCATAAGTATTTATTATCGCTTATGTTCATATATATTATATATTTCTTATTCATCATATATATTTCATACTCATTATTTTTTTCATTGTATATTTCATATGCATTATATATATCACTAAATTTCATATACTGATATGTATATGTAATCATTTCCATGCAAATATATAAGGAATTCTTATAACTCATTAAGAAAAAGACAGATGACCCAATTAAAAATGGACAAAAGATATGACATACACTTCCTAAAAGAGGATATAAGAATAGCTCTTAAACACATAAAAGGTGATTAACTTCATTAGTATTTAGGCAAATGCAAATTAAAACTATAATTAGATTTCTCTACACACTCACTAGATTCCCTAACATTAAAAAGGACTGATGAAAATAAGTAGGTAAGGATTTGGAGTGACTTTGGCTCATACATTTAAAAAAAAAACATTTTGGTAATTACATATATAATTAAACATGTATTTGCCATATGACTTAACAATTCCACTCCTAGGAGAAGTGACAATTAAGACAAATTAGAATAATTTTGCAGAAAATGTCTTGTAAAATCATTTTTATAACAAGCTTATTAATTTACAAGAGCTCAAGCTGGAAACAACTCAAATACCCATCAATGGATGAATGGATGAATAAGTCATGGTATATTCATTCAATGAAATATATAACATTTTTTTTTAAATTGAACTACTGATATAGGGTACTCCATTGAGGTATTTCAAAAACATCATACTGAGTGAAAGAATTCAGACACAAAAGAGTATATAGTGTGTGACCTGTTTATGTGGAATTCTAGAACAGACAAACTAAACATTGGAGACAAACAGCAGATCAGTGATTTCCTGAGATCAGAGATGGGGGTTGGGCTGATTGAGAAGTGGCATGAGGAAATCTGCTGGTGAGAAGAAAACATATATTATCTTTGGGTTGGAAGGTAAGCAGGTGTTTACATTCACTTATAACACTATAATAGGCACATTTTGTTATAAGTACATGGCACTTAAATAAATTGAAAATATAAAATTCTATAATTTCACTATTCATAGGCTATCCTATTGCTCCTTTTTGTATTCTTAAAAAATATTTTATCTACATAAATGGTTATTAAATTAGGCACATACTCTGTTTTCTCAATATTTTTGGAGCTCAGAAATTTCATGTGGATATTTCCAAATGGGAATTATTCATTAATATTTCTATTTGATATTTAATGACTTTTTTTGGTCTTTTTGCAGCACATCGTTTTTAATTTATTAAATTACTTTTTTATTTTCTATTCTTTACCTTTTCTTTCTTTTAAGAACTTTTACTAGAATGCGTGTTGGGATTTTAGGCTCTGTGTTCCATATTTATAAATATTTATTTCATATTTACATCTCTTTGTTCTTTTATTCTGCATCCTCAGAGAATTCCTTAGTTTGACTTTTAATTTCCCTACTCATTTTATTCTTAAGTGTTCAGCTGTATTAATTTATTATTGTCAGGACATTTTTACTATCTTAATCTCAAACATCATGTTTTTGGTTTTCAAAACCTTCTATATTTCTTCTTCTAGGACTTATCTATTTCATGGATATGCTAGCTTCTCAAAAGTTTCTAAGACTATTAATTACTAATTATAATTAAAGTTTTTTTTCTTGTTTTCTGGTTTATTATTTTACCTTTAGAGTTAAGTAGTCAAAATATTTATTGAGTTTGTGTCCTTTCTTTCTGTTTGCTTTCTATCCTATGCTTTGCAATCTTTGACTAATCATATTCATAATCTGAACAATATAGGAAAATGGAGAACATAGTATAATACTTCCTTAGCTCACCTGAATATCTGGAAATGCAAGTTTTAATTACAGAGCCCCTGGCTCCACAGTTTTGGAGTTTTGGTAAGGAAATGAAGAGCCGGGACCTATAGCCTGACATTTTTCTTTAAGACGTTTAAACAGTTTATTTTGTGGATAATATTCTCTTTCTTTATTATGACATTGGTTGTGCTTCCCAGTATTGTTATTAATTTGTTTTTATTTTTACATTTTTTCAGTATATTCAAATATATTTTTGGAAGGAGCATTCAATGTCTTCAATTACTCATCTTCAACCATAAATACCACATAGTAACCATACTTACATTAACAATACAAATTCAATGTTTTTACTCAGTAAATATTTTTCTGTGTATCATTTTAGCAATTTATTTATCATAGTAACCTCACTAATACCTTCCTATATTTTCCAAAACCCAGTCCCTCAAGTGGAATGAATGCAAATTATAGAATTTTAACATGAAAACTTGCAATTCTAAGGAATTCTGATAAACTGTTTTTAAACGCACATATATATTTGTTTTATACTGTCTTTATTCAGACTTCCAAAATTTAGACAACTTGATTACAGATTGTATACACAATTTCCTTTCTGTTGGCAAAATACTTGATGTAATGTACTTGAAAAAGGCATTAATCTGAGTTATAATCAAAATTATCAAATCAAACATGGGCAATAAAGAAAAATATTGAACTCAATACCTTAATGCATCTGATTTGAGATTTCACTTCCCATGAGGCTGGCTAATTTTCACCAAAAACTATTTTTCTCTAAACTGATAAAGATAGCAACAGATTTCCAGAGACATTAG
The DNA here is from genome assembly GCF_020740605.2 of Lemur catta. Taxonomy (NCBI): domain Eukaryota; kingdom Metazoa; phylum Chordata; class Mammalia; order Primates; family Lemuridae; genus Lemur; species Lemur catta. The sequence goes on along the minus strand of NC_059128.1, from coordinate 50,759,798 downwards.
AATAATGCTCGCTTGAGAAAACATATTTAAAGGAAAAATTCTAAAAAAAAAATCACTTTTAAAATAACAATGAACAAAAATTGTAATGTGAGTATTAAATAAAGTTTTCTTGATTAATGAAGCAGAGTTGAAATCTCAAAATTCTCAAAATCTTATCAGCCTACGTAAATATTGTCGATTGATCTTTGACAAAGGAGTGAAGACAATGTAATGGAGTAAAGATAGTATTTTCCACAAACAGTGTTAGAGTAATTGGACATCTGCATGCAAAAAAAAAAAAAAAATAGATAAATAGACACAGACTTTACACCCTTCACAAAAACTAACTCAAAATGGATTAGAGACCTAAATGTGAAATACAAATCTATAAAATCCTTAAAGATAACATAGGAGGAAATCCTATGACCTTGGGTTTGGCAATGACTTTTTAGATATGACACCAAAGGCATGACACATAAAGAATTGATAAGCTGAAGTTTATTAAAAGACACTGTCAAGGGAATGCAAAAACAAGTCACAGATCAGGAGCAAATATGTTCAAAGGTCTTATCTGATAAAGGACTGCTATTCAAAATGTACAAAGAACTCTTAAAACTGAATAAGAAAGCAACTCAATTAAAAAAAAGAATTAGACAAAGACCTCAACAGATACCTCACCAAAGAAAATGCATAGGTGACAAACATATGAAAAGATGCTCCACATCACATGTCATCAGGGAAAAGCAAATTAAAACAATGAGTTGCCATTAAAAACCTATTAGAATGACCAATGTACAGAACGCTGACAAAACCAAATGCTATTTAGGATGTGGAGTTATCCTCAGGCCTTGTCTTTTTTTTTTTTTTTTTTTTTTTCATTATTCTACTCATGTGTGATTTTATCTAGTCTCATGACTTTACCTGTCACACCTTTACTGATGACTTTCATCTCAAAGTCCCTAGGTAGAAGTCTTGGGCCTATGTTTCCAATTGCACTATTTGGCAGCAACATACTTTGTTCAAATAGTACTTCAGATCCAACAAACTTGTCCTTTCCCAAGTGCCCCTACATCAATCATCTGTATTACCATTCTTCTAATCATCCAGATTATAAAACACATTTTACAGTATCTGTAACTTCTCCAACTTCTTCAAATTCAGTTTATCAGAAAAACCTGTTTTCCTGCAGAATATATCCTATACTTACACTTTTTCATACCTGCAGTCATTGCCCTGATCTAGACCTTCATCACATTACAACTGGAATATATTACAATATCATCTTAATTTACTTCCTCCCTTTCTTCCTCCCATCCTTCCTTCCTTCCTGCCTGCCAACCTTCCTTGTCTTTGCCTCTAGTCAATGTATCACAATTAATCAGAGATGTTAATGTTAAAATGTAATTATTTTGATATTTATATATCCTTAAAAAGCTTTATTGTGTTCCCCATTAATGGCCATGGACATTTTCCATAAAGATCTGTATGTTGTCTCCTACCACACGTTTTTCTGCTATATGAACTAAGCTTTCTTCCACCAAGGATATATCTTTCTTTATTCACTTAAAGCTAGCACTTAAATGTATAACAGCTTTGACCCACTGAATAAGATAGACTTGATGCTACATAACTTCCTGGTGAAGGCTCTTAACTAGCCTGGAATTTCATACATTTTCACTCTTGAAATCCATTTGTTAGGTAAGAAGTATAAGAAGGCATACTTTGAGAAGCCTAACCCAGAAGGACCGGGAGGAGGGATGCTCTGAGAAAGAGAGAGATCATCAAGTCTCTACACACATGAGTGAAGAGGCCACCTTGGAAGTACTTCCCCCAGTCTAGAGTTTTCTTCTGGAAGATAAAAAGAAGCAAATTCTGACTACAAATACACAAAGTCGAGGCAGGAGAATGTGTAGTTTTTTTTTTTTTTTATGCAACTGAAGTTAAGTTGTTATCAACAGTATAAATGGTTATAAATACAAGATATTTTATGAAAGTTTTAAGGTAACCACAGAGAAAAATCTATAATAGAGGCACAAAAGATAAAGAGAAAACAATCAAGCAAATCAGAACAAAAGTCATCAAATAACAAATGAAGACAGCAAGAGAGGAAAATAGTAACCAAACAACTGCAAAACAGAAACGGTTAACAAGATGACAATTAACTTCTCATGTGGCTGAAAGGATAAAACAGGATCCAGTGTGTGCTGTCTATAAGAGATCCACTTCAGAATTAAGGGTACTCATAGGCTGAAAGTAAATGGATGGAAAATGACATTCCATGCCAATGGCAACCAAAAGAAAACAGGGGTAGCTATACTTAATTCAGAAAAAATAAACATTAAGTGAAATTGTTTCTAGAGCCAAGGAAGGTCATTATATAATGACAAAAAGGTTTAATAAACAGGCAGATATAACAATTATAAATATTAGGTCATTAAATATGAGATTTCTGATTTCAAATCAAAAGTTTAGTTTATTATATCTCAGACAAGAAGCACAAGTAATCAAAATATGTGCCTACACTATCCACACAGTTTTATCATCTTAACGATAGCTAGTTTATGCCAGCAGCCAAGAAGCCTGATGAGCAAGTGGTGATGAAATTGAGAAAGGTGCTTTCCATAACTTGTTGAGTATTGAATATTTTTCTTTGCAAGAAGTGGTTCAAAGTCTGAAAGAAGAGGTAGTCAGTTGTTGCAAGGTCTGCCGAATATGGCGGATGACAGAGAGTTTCCCAGTCCAGCCTCTGTAGTTTGAACAGGGTTGTTTGGGAGACTGTGGTCAAGCATTGTCCTGCAAGAAGATTGGCCTATTTCTATTGACCAATCTGGGCCGCTTAATCACAGGCATCCTCATCATTTCGTCCAATTGCTTGCAGTAGATGCCATCTGTAATTGAATGATCAGGTTTCATGAAGCTATAGTGGATAATACCAGCACTGGACCACCAAACAGTCACCATTAGCTTTTTTTGATGAATATTTGGTTTGGGACTGTGCTTCAGCACTTCATCTTTATCCAGCTATTGTGCTGAATGCTTCCAATTGTCAAAAATAACCCATTTTTCATCACATGTAACAATACGGTGTAGAAATGGTTGCCTTTATGTCATGACAGCAAAGAAAGGCAAGTTTCAAGATGATTTATCTTCTGATGCTTGTTTAATTCATGCTGAACCCATCTATCCAGCTTCTTTAGCTTGCCAATTTGTTTCAAATGGTCCAATATTGTTGGAATAGTAACGTCAAACCTTGCTGCTAATTCACGTGGAGGTTAAGATGGATTCACTTCTACTATACCTTTCAGCTCATCATTATCCACCTTGGTCTCAGGTTGCCCACGTGGCTCATTTTCAAGATTAAAATCACCAGAATGGAACTTCTCAAACCATCCACATACTGTGTGTTCATTAGCCACATCCTTCCCAAACACTTTGTTGATAGTTTGAGCTGTCTGCAAGCATTGGTTCCATGATGGAACTCATATTCAAAAATAACACAAATTTTGGACTTATCTATGGTTTCGTAAAAATTACTCTAAAAAATATTTTGAAAGATAATCACAAGCCAAACCATACACTTGAAAGAATGAGGATGTACCTTCACAATAAAATAAAACAAGTGTCAAGGTGGAATGTCAAAGATCACTCTTCTAAGTGAAGTATCACAAGAATGGAAAAATAAATACATGTACTCATCATTAAATTGGAACTAACTGATCAACACTTATGTGCACATATGGAAATAACACTTATTGGAAATCAGGCAGGTGGGAGGGGGAGGAGATTTATCCTTTTTATAGGTGAAAATGAGTGATTTCAATAGGAGATTTTTTTTTACTTTTAGTGAATAGTCTCCTTTATTATAAGTTGAACTAACTTAAGACAAAGAATTTTTTAAAATTGTTTAATACTACTACTGTTAAGGATGAAGGCTAATGCTGGTCCTGGAATCATGGGAGTGTGTGTGATCTCTGTAAGTGAAGACCATAAAATGTGCTCGCTATATATGGATACAGGCTGATTTTCACATGTATTTTATATTTTATGCTAGTATAGCATATTACTTTAGATATTTGTGGTTTCAGGTTGTTAAAAACTCCATTCTGTTTCAGACTAGCTTAAACAAATAAAAATGTATTTACACAACTGAAAGTAAATGATAGTACAATCAATTATGTCATCAAGGTCCTAAGTTCCTTCCATTTGTCCATTTTGGCAACTGCAATAGAAGTTCTACCAAACGATGTAGCTCCCTGTGTTTGCAATATTACTAAAAATATCTAGGCATTTTCTACTGAATCAAAACTTCTCAGAGGCAATCATTTGCAGTGTTCCCTTTTCAAGAGTGAGTAAATTTTTCCTAGAATTACACTAACATCTCATTGACCAGGATTTTATACCCTCACTCCTAGCTATGCCAGTCACTGGCAGGGGAAGCAGTACTCCATGAACATATCAGATCAGTCAGAAATATCTCATGAGGTTAGGGATGGAATGAGTCTTCTTGGGAGAAAATGGTCAAAGGTAGGGAGGGGTATGGATACCCTAATAAAGCCAGGTTTTTGTCAGGGAGAATGGAAGAATAGATTGATGTTGCTACATTCCATTAAATGTTCAATAAATAACCACTGTTTTGTGTCACATATTGTTCTAAATACTTTTCCATATGTTTTTAAAACTTTTTTTTTACAACAGCCCTATCATTTACAACTACCCTATCATTTTATAGATTAGAAAATAGGTAAGGTATGTAAAGTATATTTTATAGGTAACTTGCTATTTCGTCAAACATGCTTAAGAAGCTAATCCGTGGCTAATCCTGGCTTACTGCTTCTTGTTTAAACTTATTTTTAAGGCCTATCCTAAATTCAGACATAAAATTCTGTACTATATTTGTGATGTATAAGGTCCATTATAGCATTGACTTAAGAGAAAAATAATTGCATAATATCATATATCATTTAGTAAAGGCATTGATTCAGAGAAGCACTGAACTTCAAGGGTTCTGTGTGTCAGAGCTGAAGCATTGCATCATTTTCCTTAACATTTATAAAATTAACTTCATTCTACATTCTTCCCGAGGATGGAGTCTATCAGCTGATCCTATGGTCTTGTAATTGACCGTCTTGATTAATTTGAAATTCAGCTAATTTCATTATAATGGGAATCTGCTGCTTCATGAGAGAACCACATAAATCATTTAAATCTCTGTTGAATCTGGATATTTAGTTAATTTCACTCTTTATCAGAATTCAAGCTTCCAGAATGCCTATGCAGGTGTTCCTTTCCATTTCTTCAATTTTCTTACTGAAGGTGGCCTTTCAAATGCCAGGCTATGGGAAGGACTCAGAGCAGGGCTTGGGGTAGTGGTTTTTTTTTTTCCCCACACACTCTGCTGCAGCCCACAATTTTTCATATTTCCTTAAGAAAAAATGATTAAGTAAAAATTAAAAGTTTACCTGCCTTTGTCTGTTCCAGTTGGGATTAATCACCTGTAAGGGTAAAAAGTTTTTTTTTTCTCAGAATTCTCGGTGATTAAACAGAGAGGAATAGATAAGCAAAACAAGCTGTGGTTACATCATTCATCTCAATTAATTAGGGACAAATTATTTTATTTGCTTTATTTTATTTAACTGTTATTTTCATATTACATTCTCATTCATATCATGTTATATACATTTTAAATTTTTGTCTGTTACTTAAATTGATTCATATATTTTTATTATCCATCATGTATTTATTAAATGCCTCCATTCTAAGCCTGTGTTTTTCAAATTTCGAAGTGCATCAGAATCACCTGCGGGGCTTGGTATACTACAAATTGATAGCTAAGTTACTTCACTAGAGGGTCTAATTTAGGAAGCCTGGGTAGTACCCAAGAATTTGCATCTTTAAAAAGTTCCAGGTGGTTCTAAAGCTTCTGATCAAGAGATTGTACTGAGAAGCACTGGTCTGGGCTCTGGAAATATACCAGTGATCAAGAAAAAGTCCTTGTCCTCATGGATATTATGTGCCATTGGGAGAAACAGACAAGTAACTAAACAAATCAGCAAAATATTGATGGTGATAAATACTGTGAAAAAACCCATGGTCATAAAATGCAGATTAATTGGGGTGGGGGTTAAGGATTACATTAGCCAGTGTAGCCAGAGAAGGTCTCTGTGAGTAGGCATTCTCATCCTGAGTTCTAAAAGATAAGCCTGTCATGGTATACACTAGACATATTAAGAACCATACAAATGAGGTTTGACATGATTTCAACAAGGGATCTCATCCTGGCTCTGCCACTCATTAGTTGTGTGACAGGGATAATTCCTGTTTTTCACATGTGTAAAATGGGTAAAATTATTCATACACAGAATTTTTTGAGGATCAAATAATAAAAAAGAATCAGGCTGGGTGCGGTGGCTCAGGCCTGTAATCCTAGCACTCTGGGAGGCCAAGGCAGGTGGATCATTTGAGCTTAGGGGTTTGAGATCAGCCTGAGCAAGAACAAGACCCCCTCTCTACTAAAAAAAAAAAAAAAAGAAAGAAAGAAAGAAAGAAAGAAAGAAATTAGCTGGCCAACTAAAAATATATATAGAAAAAATTACCCAGGCATTGTGGCACATGTCTGTAGTCCCAGCTACTCAGGAGGCTGAGCCAGGAGGATTGCTTGAGCCCAGGAGTTTGAGGTTCTGTGAGCTAGGCTGATGCCACGGCACTCACTCTAGCCCAGGCAACAGAGTGAGACTCTGTCTCAAAAAAAAAAAAAAGAAAAGAAAAAAGAAAGAATCAAGACTAACTTCTGGCATGATAATCTTTATATCTCTTTTCCCGATGCCTACCATATGTAACATGTCATATATATCTTCATACCAATTATTGAAATTTTAAGTCTGTGTAATTTGGTAATGGTTCTAAATTTGTTTAAATTCCCCATCATCTGTCGCCTTGGTCACTTTAGGAAGAAATACATTCTGAGTCCATTTTGGCTGGCCTATATTACTCCTTATTTTACCTTAAACACAGTTACAACTTTGAATTTGGTTACAATTTTTGAACTGAATTTGCAGAAAATTATCTATGTGGGAACCTTTTTACAAACTAAGCAGACTACATTTCTAATACAATTTTCACCACTTTATAGGTGTCAATATAAATTATTTTTCTCCACAATAAAATGTTATACAAAATTTAGTGACAGGAAAAATTCTTTAGTTAATGATAATTTTTCACACTAAGAAAGTCAGAACCCCAACTAACTGTCCATTTGTCTTTTCATGCCCATGTATTGATTGACATCCTAGAATACATGTTTCTGTTAGTCTTGATAAACATTTATTATTGACTTTTTAATAGATGAAAAGCAGCAAAGTAGGCCTTATGAAACATATAAACATGGGTAAAACATGATAACTTTGTTGAATGAGCTTACAGTCTAATAGGCGTACAATTACACTAATGCAATTGCATTCTTTTATGTTATAAAGAACGTAATACAAAACATGTTTTAAGGCAGAAAAAGAGAAATTTCTTTGGGAATAAGAAGGAGAGGTTATTAACAGGTGGTAATGGGGCAAAAGGCAAAAAATATAACTCCCTCAAAGAAATTCTATTTTAGATCCAGCTGCAAGGATACTTAGGATTAGGTACAGAGAGACGAGGTAATCATCCCATTAAGTAATTCCATATACAAAGATTAAAAAGCTGAAATGAATAGGGTATGTTTAATGACTACTAAATATGTGAAATTTTATAGTGGAAGTAAGAGTGTAAAGCCAAATTGTAGCTGTGTATAACAGTGAATGGTTGTGCTGTTCATTCAAATGAACACACAAATAATAGACAATGAAGTTTCATCAAGAGGCAGACAAAATTATTAAATGTCAACAAATTTTCAGCAGACCTAAATTGTAATGTATGAGAAGTATGGAACAAGAAAGAGAAGGATTAAGATTCTCTTCAACTTCAAATTACTTGCTTGTGAGGATTTAAATATGACCCTTAATATCCTGAGCCTTTTAAAGCTAATTAATCATTAGCATGACAGGCAAAAGTGGATTAGCCAGGTATGCTCATGAGTATTATGGAGAATTTTATTTCAGCATGTAACTTTCTATTGTTATGTATGTGTTTTGCAATGAATCAACTACCTAAACAATGAGACTTATGATGCTGTACTGTAATGATTTAATGCTAGTACTACATCTTGTTAATTATTTCAGTATCAGGTTCATTAAACAATAATATGTTGAAGTGATGCTCAGAATGCAAACATCTTATATCTTATTGGGTTCTAAAAATAATGTGATTGCCATTTTACTATATGTGAATTTTTTATTAATTCAAGTTCATTAAAAAATATTTCTCCAAAATAATAAATCATTTTTAAAATGAAAGAGGGTCCAATTTGTTTGGAAACCTACCTTTGAGTAGAGATACAAATAAAGCATTTTTTAATGATGAGAAATATATAAGGATTTACGCATATAATTTTAAAAATCTAAGCATGGCAAGAGGGAACTGTCTACAAGAGTTATTTGATATATATGATCAGACTACCCTTCTTAACAAAGTTTTAAGTTGTTTTATTTTTTTAATTCAGAATTTTGAATATTAAGACCCAACTCATCTCATTGAAATAAAAATTAATTGATGAGCTATCAAATATAGCAGACTAGAAGCAGCCTGTATACATCGTTCCCACAAAGAGCATCAAAAGAGGCAAGTAAATATTCAACTTCACATGAATTGTTTGGGACAGAGCACCGGAATTCAACAGAAAGTGACAGGAGGCACTGAAAGCAAGGGAGAGGGAAATAGGGGGACTGCTCAGCAGGTCTGGCCTAGCTGGTAGCCAGGAGAGAAGAGCTGTCAATGCCCACGTGTGAGGAGGGGGCAAGTGAGAGACCCTGGGTGCCCCACACTCCACCTGTGGACTTTGCAATCTGAGCTATACCCTTCCACCCCTGCAGGCCACTGGACTGACACAAGTGGCCTGGAAGCTGCACAATGGTGTTGCTTCCTGGAGGGAGCACAGCAGGGTCCCATGGGATTCTTAACCCTGTGTGTTGCAGCCTGCACCATTCTGAGAGCTCCTCTAGGGAGCCACCTGCACCACTGCCACTTCCTCATCACCAGGGAGGGAGAGGGGAAACCAGACACTCTCCTATGACCAGGGTCAAGGACCACTCACTGTGCTACCACTGCTGCCTCTGGCAGGGGACCTGGGCAGGAAAAAATGTACATGGCTGCCCACCCCTGCTGACTCTGCCAAGTAGGCTCCATGGCCCCCCAATATGATTATCTCAATAGATGCAGAGACAGCATTTGTTAAAATCCAGCACCCTTTCATGATAAAAGCCCTTAATGAACTAGGCATAGAAGGAACATACCTCAAAATAATAAAGGCCATATATGACAAACCCACAGCCGGTATCACACTGAATGGTATAAAATTGAAAGCATTATCCCTACGAACTGAAACAAGATAAATATGTCCACGTTCACCACTTCTATTCAGCAAAGTATTGGAAGTTCTAGCCAGAGTGATCAGGCAAGGATAAGAAATAAAAGTCATCCAAATTGGAAGAGAGGTGTTCAAACTATCCTGTTTGCTGATGACATATCTTGTATCCAGAAAACTCTCAAGATTCCTCCAACAGACTGCTAGAATTGATAAAAGAATTCAGTAAAGTCTCAGGTTAAAAATTAATGTATAGTACATAATCAGTAGCATTTCTATACACTAATAACATCCAAGCTGAGAATTAAATCAGGAACTTAAAACCATTTATAATAATTGAAAAAATATACCTAAGAATCTACTTAACCAAGGAGGTGAAAGATCTCTACATAGAGAATACAAAACAGTGATGAAAAAAATCTTTGATGAGACAAACAAATGGAAAAACATCCCATGCTCATGGATTGGAAGAATCAATATTGTTAAACAGTATACACTGCCCCAAGTGATTTACAGATTCAATGCAATTCCTCTCAAAACACCAATATTACTTTTCACAGAATTAGGAAAAAAAATCCTATAATTCATGTGGAATCAAAAAAGAGCCCTAATAGCCAAAGCATTCTAAAGAAAAAAGGACAAATCTGGAGGCATCAAATCACTTGACTTCAAATTATACCACAAGGCTAAAATAACCAAAACAGTGTGGTACTATTATAAAAGTAGACACATAGATCAATAGAACAGGGTAGAGAACCCATAAATAAAACCATACACCTACAACCAACTAATTCAACAAAGCCGACAACAACATACCTTGGGGAAAGGATTCCCACCGCCCTCCCCCACCCCCCCCACCCCCCGTTCAATAACTGGTGCTGGGAAAATTGGAGAGCAGCATGCAGAAAAATGAAACTAAATCCCGATCTCTCACCATATAAGAAAGTGAACTTAGAATGGATAAAGGACTTAAATGTAAGACCTGACACCACAAAAATTCTAGAAGTAAACCTAAGAAAATCTCTTCTGAACAATGGCCTAGGCAAAGAATTTATGACTAAGATTCCAAAAGCAAATACAACAAAAATAAATAAGTAGGACCTAAGTAAACTAAAAATTTCTGCACAATAAAAGAAATAATTAACAGAGTTCATAAACAACCTACAGAATGGGAGAAAATATTCACAAACTATATAGTTGGCAAAGGACTAATACCCAGAGATCTGTAAGCAACTCAAAAAAATCAACAAGAAAATGATCAAATAACCCCCTTAAAAAGTGGGTAAAATAAATAAACAGACATTTTTCAAGAGAAGTTATACAAATGGCCAAAAAAATATGAAAAATGCTCAATATCACTAATCATCAGAGAAACTAAAGTTAGAACCACCATGAGATACCATCTTACTCCAATCAGAATGGCCATTATTGAAAAGGCAAAACACAACAGATATTGACATGGGTGCGGTGAAAACGGAGAACTTATACACTGCCGGTAGTAAGGCATGTTGGTACAAACGTTATGAAAATATCTCAAAGAAATAAAAGTAGATCTCTCATTTGATCCAGGAATCCCACTACAAGGTATCTAACCAAAGGAAAAGAAGTCATTATATCAAAAAGACATCTGCACCTGAATGTTTACTGCAGCACAATTCACAATTGCACAGATGTGGAATCAACCCAAGTGTCAATCAATTCATGAGTGGGTTACAAAATTGTGGGGCATATAAATAAATAAATAAATAAATAAATATACCCCCCATGGATACTACTCAGCCATGAAGAAGGATGACTTAATGCCTTGGCAATAATTTGGATGGAAGTGGAGACCATTATTATAAGTGAAGTATCTAAAGAGTGGTAAAACAAATACCACATGTATTCACTATTAAATTGGAACAAATCCATGAGCACACATGGGCAAAGAGGGAAGTAGAAATGTAAAACCAGGCATAGAAAGACAAATATTTCATTTTCACACTCATATATGGGACCTAAAAAAAAAAATTGATCTCAAGGAAGTAGTGAATAGAATGGTGGCTACTAGAGATTGGTAAGGGTGGTGGGAAGGGGTAATGAAGATGGGTTGGTGAAGGGGTAATTCTGTTAAATAGAAGGAAGAAGTTCTGATGTTCAGTGGTACAATGGGGCAACTATAGTTGACAATAGTTTATTATATTTCAGAATAGCTAGAAGTTTTCAAATGCTCCTAACATAAAGTAATGATGAATGTATCAGGTGACTCATGTCACAGTTACCCTGATTTGATCATTGTATGTTGTGTGCTCGTATCAAAATATAACATGTACTCCATGAATATGTACAATTATTATGTATCAATAAAAAAATTAAAAAAATAATAAATAAATAAATAAATAAATAAATAAATCAAGTAAGGGAATTGGGAGGAGGGGATGGGCAGAAATCTACTATCTGGGTGATGAGCACACTTATAACCATGACTGAAGCATTATAAAAGTGATACATGTAACCAAAAATATTTGTACACCCATAATACTTTGAAATAAAAAAAATGAAGAAAAGGAGCAAGAGAACAAAAGGATTATTTAAGCCAAATTTTTAAGATATTGAGATTTAAAACAAAGTCATATTTGATTTTATAGGAAATTATGATATTTAAGAAGTGTGTGAGTGTGTGTGTGTGTGAGAGAGAGAGAGAGAGAGAGAGAGAGAGAGAGAGAGAGAGAGAGATTATATCTATATTATCTACAGCTCTGTCTGAAAAACTCATTAAAAATGAAGCAAAGAGCCCAGGGAGCGAGATTCACCTCCAAGTGATGTTCAGAGTCAAGGTTGTTTTTCTCAAATTAGAAATCAGTTTACTTCATGCTGTGTTGAGAAGGTGTCTTTTCAAACACTCAGTGATACAGTTCTGAGCAGCAACAGCAGGAGGTAGAATTGGTTTTCTATCTTCAGTTTGGCAGAAAAGGCTACTGAAACTACATGAATCTATAGGGTCAAAAATCATATGATCCAAGGGACCACGTGTTGTTTTTATTTTTTCAAGATATGAAAAATGAGAGTTTTTCAGGTTGGTATTTGGATCCAAAAGTTGAAAAGGAGACTCTTTTTCATGGAAAAAATAAATAAATAAAACAATATATTTTCCTTGATATAAACTGTGTAGAAATGATGCAATGGTAAGTTTTACTATTAAATAAAAAGTAAAAAAAAAAACCCAGATTATATTATAGCAAAGTGTAGGGAGAGTGCCATTAATGAAATATAGAAAGGTAGAGTTAGAGAAAATTTTAATTGCCAGATAAGTATAAAGTGATGTGTGTATATTTGATTTAAGATTAAAACAATGTTCTATATTTAGTTGTTTGAAATAAAATTTAGTTCAGTCAGAAAGAACATTTCAATAGAATTCTTTATATTTTATTAAAACATTCACTATCTCAGAAATGATATTAATATGGCCCTACCACATTGCAATCTCTCACCTTTTAAAATTCCTTCATTCATCAAATGCTGATACAGTACCTAGTTGTGCCAGGCAGTATTCAGATACTTGGGCTATATCAAGGAATCAAACAAGAATTCTTTCCCTTATGAAGCTTATACTCTAATTGAGGATACATACAGTAAACATAATAAAGAAGTAAATTTACGCATTTTACAGTATGATACAAAATGGTAAGCACTATTTAAAAATGTAAGGGGCTGGGTGCAGTAGCTCGTACCTGTAATCCTAGCACTCTTTCTGGGAGGCAAAGGTGGGGGGATATCTTGAGCTCAGGAGTTTCAGATCATCCTGAGCAAAACCAAGACCCCATCTCTACTAAAAATAGAAAAATTAGCTGGGTGTAGTGGTGCATGACTATAGTTTCAGCTACTCAAGAGGCTGAGGCAGGAGGATCGCTTGAGACCAAGAGTTTGAGGTTGCTGTGAGGTGAGCTAGGTTGATGCCACTGCACTCTAATTTGGGTGACAGAGTGAGACTCCGTCTCAAGAAAAAAAAAAAAAAGGAAAATGGGATGAGGGAATAGACGTAATGTTAGGGTAACTGAAATGGTGATGTTTGATCAAGACTTGAAGGAGATGAGAGAATTAGCATTTGAATGTCAGGGAGGGGAGGGTACAAGCAGAGATAAGTGCCAGGCCCTAAGGTGGGAGCATACTTGGCGGGTCCCACGAAATGTAAGAAAACCACTGTGGCTGGAAGACAGTCAACCATTGAAAGAGTATGTCTACTTGCCAGAATCCAACATTTCTTTTTCACCCTAACCTAAAGGATTTCCTTTGATATGTTTTCTCTCTTACCTCATTGTTAGAATTAACTGATTGTTTTTATCAAGACACTCATTGTAACTCTTTTATAGTGTATTAATCAGATTCTCTTTGTTCCTGTCTCTCTGCATCCACGCCAACATGTGTTGTTTTGGGATTTTTTGATAAAGGCCATTCTCACCGGAGTTAAGTGGTATCTCATTAGACAGGAACACTCATACACTGCTGGTGGGACTGCAAACTAGTGCAACCCCTATGGAAAGCAATATGGAGATACCTTAAACAGATTCAAGTAGACCTACCATTTGATCCAGCAATCCCATTATTGGGCATATACCCAGAAGAACAAAAGTCATTCTTTAACAAAGACACCTGTACCTGAATGTTTATAGCAGCACAATTCACAATCGCAAAGATGTGGAAACAACCCAAGTGCCCATCAATCCACGAATGGATTAGTAAACTGTGGTATATGTATACCATGGAGTACTACTCAGCTATAAGAAATAACAATGATACGACATCTCTTTGGTTCTCCTGGAGAAAGCTGGAACCCATTATACTAAGTGAAGTATCCAAAGAATGGAAAAACAAGCATCACATGTACTCACCAGAAAACTGGTTTCCCTGATCATCACCTAAATGTACATCAGGGAAGGATACCAATTGGATATCAAACTGGGATGGGGTGTGGGGGGAGGGGATGGGTGTATGCCTACATGACGAGTGCGTTGCACACCCTCTGGGGAATGGTCATGCTTGAAGGTGCAGACCCGGGGAGGTGGGGGGGGAGGGGATGGAGGTATGACTACATGATGAGTGCCAGGCGCACTGTCTGGAGTATGAGAACGGACGCGCTTGGGACTCTGACTCGGGGGGATGGGCGGGACATGGACAATGTATATGACCTAAATTTATGTACCCCCATGATGAGCTGAAATAAAAAAAAAAAAAGATTCTCTTTGTTTAATCGCATTTGTGTATATCTCTGGCTTCCATCCTTCTGACAGACAAGGCTATGTACTTTCTTCTTCTTCTATATATCATATTCATGCTGGTTAAATTAAATTTAAGACCAAACTATAAATCTGCAAAATATATTAATACTTGAGATAAATGAATTAGTTGGGAATGTATTTCCTTGTTATTTCATTTGAATGGGCAAACAATATTTCCTATTATCTGACTTTTTTCACAGCACATATTTCATTTATACAACAAAAGCATTGTGTCAGAAGAACAAGATGAAGACCCTGTTCTTAAGGGATGAAGTATCATCAGTGAGATAAATATGGAAAAGTGATGCCAACTAAGTAATCTAATATGAACTGTAACAGAAATTTGGATGCACATAAAAAAGAAAAATAATTCACCCTAAAGATGTCTTCACAGGAAATACAATATTAAGTTGATTTTAGAAAAATGAAATGAGTACCAGCAAATTAGGCAAGAAAGGACATTACAGCTAGAGGGATCACATATATTAATAGATGAAAGAGGCTACTTTGTTAAAGCATTAGTTAAACAACTTTGATTAATGTTTTAGAGACCTACAATAATTATAAAAAAATTTTGGAAAAACTCTGGTCTCTGTGTTGCATTTTCTTGCAGTGATTTAATATCTCTGCTGTTCATTGATTAAAGATTTATTCTGTTTTCTTTCCCCCTGGCCTGGTTTCTTTCTCTTCATTGCAAGTCTAATATCCCATTCAAGCTCACCTGGATGAGTGCACTAATAACAAAAATAACTGTGAATTTATAAACATCTGACAAATCTCTTTGCAAAAGTTCATTCCTATAATTCAGTGGACAGGTGGTTATTTGAGTGAAGAAAGAAAATGAAGAGAATATTTCTAAAATAAGTTTTTTTTTTAATTAAAGCCTCTGAGAGAAAAGAGAAAAAAGTAATGTACCCTTTAGAACATACTGCTTTCAGAAAAAGAGGTGATCTTACTGGCCTGAAAATGTCAGTAAAATGTCTTAGCTCATATAATTGAGGAATGACTTGTCTCCAACAGTGTTTTCCGTGTAACCTAACATTATTGTTAACACAGTATAATAATTATTTTACTAACATTTATTATATAATTATTCATTGGATTTTTTTTACTATTATTTACTCAAGTTATTTTTGCCTGGATTTGTTTTTTTTTTTCATTGTCAATTCTTTCCTTTTAACTGTATCATTTTTATGGTCAGACAACTTGCTGTATTATTTCCTATATCAAAGTAACCCACACAAACAACTGCCCTTGACCTGCTCATCAGTCCCCAACATCAGGTCTCTTCCCCTGTCCCTTTCACATATGGATGAAAATCTTTCATTGTTATTTTCCCAATATTATTAACTCATATGACTCCATATTAATTTTAAAGTGAAGCACAGGAAAAGATGTTCTTACTCTCAAATCTGCTGACACTCTAATCACATAAAGGGTCAGTAATAGGCTACTGAGATAGAGTATTTCCAAGGGTGAAATACAGACAGATGTAAAAGTAGCAAGAACAGAAGGCCACACACTGAAACACTGGCTGTCTGGACTAATCTGCATACAGGTAAATAATTACCTATAATAGCTCCCATAAATGACTAATCCAAATTAAGCATATCATCTTTTACTATATATTATGAAAATAATAAGCCTTAGCTGTCCAAGATAGTTATTGCTTCAACTATTGTGGTACATGTTCTTAATTAGTTTGCTAACACTTATCAGATCATGTATTTTTATTTTTTGCCTTAAAAATTTTGGTAATTATATATGCAAAGGAGGCAAATTAATGGCAGAAATGCAATATTTTCTTGCTTAGAAAAATATTTAAATGTACATCTCATTAACAGAATGAAGGACAAAAATCATATGATTATCTCAATAGATGCATGAAAAGTATTTGATAATATTCTTTCATAATAAAAAACTTTCAACAAATTAATTATAGAAGGAATGTACTTCAATACAACAAAGGCAATATATAAAAAGGCCACAGCTAATCTCAATGGTAAAAAGTTAAGAGCTTTTCCTCAAGATCAGAGTCAAGGATGACTGAGCCCTGCTTCTGGTATGAGAAAGTTAAACTTGTATTCAAAATAAATGCCAAGATAATACGAAAACATAAGAATAAACTGTCCTGGAAATGACACAGTTTGTTATTATATCTCATATGGCTGAGCATTTTCCCCTTTTGTATTTGTATGGAACTCAGGTGCAGAAGATTGAGCTAATCGTCCTCAATTCAGGGCACATTATTCTTATGGTGGCAGTTTATCCTCACGGTACTGGGTAAGTCCACACTGATTTTTTTTTTTTTTTTATTGTATGCTACCACTATTTGTTTCTGTTATTACTTGTTCCTGTCCTCACAGTTATGTATTTTCTATTTAATAGAGATTAAAGAGCAATTATAAAGTAATACCTTAGTTGTATGTCTATTCAAACTGAGTAATTAAAAGATCTGATTTCCAAAGGTCCACAATTTCTTTTGAAATCTGTGGTGAATTAAAAATCAGTTCAATAGTTGAATGAAAGGGAAATGAAACAGAATACAAATTTATTATGCCCTCTAACAAAATAAAAAGTTAAATAAACAAAATGATTAGGCAAATTCCATTTGGTAGCATGTCAGGCAGGTATTTCAATTACACTTTTACAGACAAAATGGTACTGAAATTTGAGTAATTGCCAGTGGATTTCACTGATGTGTGAGTATGAAAGTATCCAGTTACTATCCATTCTCTTCATGTCAATGCTCTAGTATCTTATCTCCTTTGGATTATCCAGATGACTGGTTAAACAATTGCTTTTATCATTAAATTTGATTTAATTTATTTAGACCTTCGGCTCTCTCAAAATAAATAAATAAATAAGAAGAACTGAGTCAGAATTTTGCCAGTTTATGCATGGTTATAATGTGCAATATTCAAGTTATGTATTCTCCTATTAAAAATCAGCATATACTCTCAGAAATTAGTTTTGATATACACAATGAAGCAAATTGCATGCTTAAGTATCAGTGATCATCTGTGAGAGCTATTCCTTTATATAGTATGAAGAAAAGCATAAACTATAATGTCATCCGGTTGCTTAAAATTTAGTGAATTGAATTAAAATTTTATGCATTTATAGTTTATATTTGTCAAAGAGCATTTACCCTCTTTGACTCTCATAAAGACCCCCAAACACACTATTAATGTTTTTCTTAAATGTAACCGTAGTACATAGTTGTTTCATAGATACGAAAGAACAGTATGATCAGGAATAGTGGGCTATTTACAAATGAAATCTTAGGCCTACTTTTGTTTTTAGAGCAGGAAGGAAATTTAGATATCAACTGGCTCAGCCTTTTTCCTTTATAATTGTAGGAATGGGTTCAGGGCTTTGCTCAGTGCAGTCATTTATAAGGATGAATCCAGTCAGATTTAAGACATCACTATGGAACCCTTGACCTTGGTCAGTGGTCTCTTCATAGCTGATTGATGGTTCTTAAATTGATAACAGCATTATTAGAATCCCTTATGGAAATTTGCATAACAGGTATACATGTTTGGAGAAGTATGAAGAGATTAAAACATAGGTTGTGGTAGATGAGGAACTGACAGTGAAAGAATAGAAATAAGAGAGAGGTGTGCTGAACCCCAGGACTTGCTTTGCATATTGGAATTAACGGAATAGAAAGTCAAAGATGACAACATGTACAGGAGGAAAAAATTAAGGAGATAGATGTGACAATTACTGTCAAAACTGCTGCATGTATAACAGGCTCCATTTGGTGACAGAGAACTATATGATTATAGGCTTTGCTTATAAAAAAAGAATGCTAAAACTGAATTAAAAGCAATACTTCCCAGTAATTTCAAAGACTTCTCACTGCCTTTAGGAAATGTCTAAATTTCAATAACTTTTAAGATATAACTGTATTTTGTGATTGCTTTTGAACAAAAGAGTAAGATTACCTAAGGCCTTTGGAGCGTAGCCATACGTAAGGATCAGATATTCTGACATTAAAAATAAAAGTATTTTTATTTTGTAAGTAACAATTGAATGGTAAAGGGTTTAATAGTGTTAATACACTATTTTAAAAGTGTTAAAAGTGTTAATAGTTTAAAAGTGTTAATACACTTGTCATATTTTTTAAAAAAATTGCTCTGCTGTTCATGCTTAAACAAACTAATTTTAATAGATTATTTTGAGTTTTTTAAAGATTGTTATCTTTTATGGAGAAATTTATATGTCTTCTTTTGAGAAAAAAAGAATTGAAAATCTAAGGAAATGAAGAGGTCAATAGTAATATTAATTCTAAAACTGTTGTGAATGTAAGCCTGTCTGTTAAAAATAAATGATTTAAGTTTAAGTTGGTCTCAGTGGCAGAGGGAGTAATACAAGCTTTTGCACTTCTTGAGCATCAGAGAAGACTGTTTATGTCTATTATGATGTTAACATTTTTTAAGCATTTGGATATGATAATTTGGTTAGAGAGACTTGGAAATTGCAAAAGAAAAATCATGTTCACGTTTAAATAGCCATACTTAATCTAAAAGGAAAAATAGTCTGACCACTGCCTGTTGCTGGAAATAATCGAATACTTACTTGGCTATGTGTCATGTAGGAATATTACTAGTCATTGATGAGGATTTATAGGATTAGCAGAATACCTCCAAAATTAATTATATTAATTTTTATGATTATATTATTTTATAAACAATATACACAAAATTTTAAGACTTTATATAGTTTTAGAAAGCTGAACAGGGATCATTCCTTGATAGGGTAAACAATAATTTTTTTCTTACATTTAGAATTATACTCACATATATGTTTTGGAATTAACATTTCATTTTGGAATATATTTTAATCTATAGAAAAATTTCAAAGGTAATACAGGGAATTTCAATATACACCACATCCAATTTCTTCATTTTGATATATTAGATTCCATGGTGCAAATGCCAAAATTGGGAAACTGTTTTGGTATGTTACAATTAAATAACTTCAGACTTTATTTGACATTTAGCAATGTTTTCATTAATATCCTTTTTTGTTCCAAAATCCAATGGAGAGCAATAGTTTCTCTACCTGTCTTTATTTTGAACGGTCATGACAGTCTTAAGGAGTAATAGCCAGGTATTCTATAGAATGTTCTCTAATGTGGCCTTTTGTGATGTTCTCTCATAATTAGAATGGCTTTATGGGTTTTGGGAAAGAATATCCAAGAGCAGAGCTATTAACATTATAGAACTCAAATAGTGATTTTTAAAAGTTATTGTACAAGTCTTAATTTTACTATTGGGTAAACACTAGAATATATTCATTCAATAATATGTTGACTGATTCATTCAATAAATATGTAATGAATGCCTAAAAAGAAAAAAAAGAAGTGCCCTTCTCCTCACTTTATATTAGTGATTACATGATATCCACATGATGTGACTGGTGATGTTGTCCTTTATCACTTGGATAACATAGTGTTTGCCAGGTTTCTCCATTGAAAAGTAATAATATTTCCTATTCCTACACTATTCTTTGAAATAGAGTGTAGCCCATCTCAAGGAAGGAAAGGAGATTATTAAGGTCCACTCCTGGAGGGGGGGAGTACTATGTACAGTATTTAAAATATATCTGTAAGAAAGATTTCACAAGTATTTTTTCACAATAATAGAAAAATCAAAGAATTACAAGAACCAATCTATTACAAATAATGAATATCAACATCTTTCATATTTATCTTATATCATATTTATCTTTTCAAAGTATAAAACAATAGAGATGTTGTTAAATTCTCCTGTATTTGCCTTTTCAAACTTTCCTACTACCTTCCTTTTTCCTACTACCTTCTAGTCAAACATCATCAGGAATTTGCAGTATATGCATTAGTCGATAAGTTTATTATTTTAATTCCTATATGTGGCCATAAAAGATATCATATTTTTTTATTTAATGTTACACACATAAAATAATTTTATAGCTATATTTCTTTAATCTTCAAAGTTATTTTGATATTAATCCATGTTTATACCAATGGATTAGTTAATTAATTTTGCCTGCTTCAAGGTGTTTTATAGTTTGAATATAATGATGCATTTATATGTTGAATTATAGATGGACTTTGGGATATTTTGGGGACTATTACAAACATTGCTTGGTGAATTATCTTAAAGATCTCCTTGGGTACACAGGAAAATCTTTACACTGAAGTTATTTTTCAACTGTAGCTATATATCAGAATCATCTATGAAGTTTAATGAATATGCCGTTGCCTGGGCTGGAACCCAAATTAATCTCTAAGCAGCAGATCCTGTGTGTATGTATATATATACACATATCTCTATATAACTCCCTAGGTGTCCAAAAAACAGTAAGCTTTGGAAACAAAACTCTTAGAAATATGGCTGGAAGTGAAATTACGTGTCTTTCCTTTTAAATGCTTAGGTATTTCTTGTTAAAGTGGTTTGCCATCAATATGTAAGAGTTCTGTCACCTCCCAGCTCCTTATCAATACCTGAAAGTAACTGATTTATTCTTTCTTTAAAAGTGTACTCCATTGTTGTGTTAACACGTTCTTCTCTGACTGCTAGCCATGTGCTACATGGTCATTGAACAAACATAATTTTGTTTTAGGTTTGTAAGTAATGTGAATACTCTCAGTGTGATCCCAACATCAGTTTTATTAGTTTTAAGGGACACAAAATGGCAATACAACACCTAGCTAGACCATGGCTGCAGAAGGAGATCTGGCAACATCTCCGGTGCATTTCCACCAATCAGGGTTGACTCAGTTGCATAAAATGAAGTTGAAGTGGAAAATCCCCTTCTATTCTTAATATATCTTTTCTATTTTGCTTGGCACTTAGCCTTTCTGAGGTGACAGTTTTCACCAATGTCTATACAGAGGCAACTTGTCTGGAGGAATTTCACAATAAACCATTCTGTTAACCAGGTACCAACTGAACAGTTATTATAACATTGCACATTTACTTAAATGTCTACATTCTGAAGAGCAGTGTTTGGGGAAGATCAATCCAGTGTTATATCCCAGACTTCATGAGTCTGGGGTAAGAGTTTGTAATAGCTATTAATATTTTTACTGAAACTAGTGAAATTATACATCTTTTTCTATGTTTTTTGTCATTGACATTAACTCTTCTGTAAACTACTTATTCATAAGCTTTGTCCATTTTACTATGTCACCTGTCTTGTCTTATTGGTTTCTAGAAATTCAGAAAATTCTGATGCTAACATTTTTGTTATAGAAGTTGAATTTTCCCCCATTCTATATCAAATATTTTAATTTTGTTTATATTGCTTATTATACTTTAAAGCTAGAAGCAACTCTACAATATACATAGAGACACATGTTTATGAAATATATATAGATTATGTATTCACAGAAACATATATGCAGACATATACATGTGTAAATTTGTAATGATACATGTGGGTAAACTAAGAAGTAGGCTTTTTCTAGGGATCCATGACAGTTAAGGGCTGAAGGAGCCTAGAAACCAGATATTAATAGCATCAGTACTAAAATACCAGTCTCATTAAAGACCAGTTTAGGGAATGAATTTGAAATGACAGTTTCTGAGGACAAACACTCAGTATGTGTATACTGAAAGGTTTCAAAACTTAAATTCTTTGATCTTTTATGTTTCCAATATTTATTTATTTAAAGTGATAGCTTTACCTCATATTCACCCCATCATAAAATACAGAAGGCAAAACAGACCACAATGGAATGGCAAGCATGATTTTTATGCATCTAGGGAAGAATATGACTCACTTTTTGTGTCTAAATAGTATAACCATATGGCTTTAAGTCTTTATCAAATCCTCCGACTTGAAAATGAACCACATTTTTCTCTTTTGAAGACTTGCATGATTTTACTGAGGCATAATTGGGGTAGAATTTGAGACAACCAACTAGATAGACCCACTCACCAAACAATAGAAATTAATAGTATCTTAAAAACTCCCCAGTACACTTGCTCTTTCTCAGTCATTTAAAAATAAGGAAAATGAGACACAGCTATGCACGTTGCTAAACATCTCACATAAATTTTAAAATCTTACTAGTGACAACACTTCTAAATATAAAATGCTTCACTTTAAAGTGAGATATGTTACGTCTGTGTTCACACACACTGTGGTACCCCAAAAAGCCGACTTTCTTTGGCGAGTTTCATTGCAAGTATATGAGGTTTGAAGTTAATTTGTTACTCACTTTGAAATCTCTGACAAATTTAAAACAGATTTTCAAGGCATTTACCACCTGGCTTGATTTACTACATTATTCAAAGACCTGAGAACAAATTACCCCTCCTCATTTGTCTAATTTCCTAAATATATCTCTCAATTTACTCATGCTGATAAGTATAAGCTGCTCAAACCATTGGGAAGTCTGTTCTTGACTAAAATTAGAAAAATTTGATGTTTTAAAACCAGTAAATGAAGCATCTTTTGATGCAGAAAATATAATAAACAACCTAAAGTTTCACTAATATAATGATGGATAAATAGCATGTTATGTATTCCTGTGATGAAATATTGTAAAATGAAAAAATAATGAATCTATATAGACCTACACAGATAGAACACAAAAGTACAATCTTGAGTAAAATGTTAAGTTGAAAAACCATGTGTAGAGTATATCATTTATGCAAATATATGAATCAATCTTTTATGGTATATATCTGCAGTCCCCAACCCCCAGGCTGCAGCCCGGCACTGGGACATGCATCACTGTGTGAGTTCTGCCTCTCTGTCGCCAGTCCAACACATCCTTGGAGAAATTGTCTTCCATGAAACAAACTTAGGAATTGCACCACACAGAAGGAGGTGAGCGGCAGCAAGCGAACACAGCTTCAAAGTTTCATCTGTATTTACAGCTGCTCCTCATTGCTCACGTCATTGCCTGAACTCCACCTCCCTTCTCAAACATCCCTCTCTATCCACCAAAAAATTGTCTTCCATGAAATTGGTCCCTGGTACCAAAAACATCAGGGACTGCTGGTATATATAAGACTCATACACACATATATACTAATACATACATATATAGACACACACACACACACACACACATACCAATAATAATATACATAATATACTGAAAGAATTTGCTCCAAACTTATAATGATGAATGCCTCTGTATTTGTTGGAATATGGAGTTCAGGTCAGGAGCAGGCTTAGAAGTCCAAGGGCATTCTGCATTTAAAAGTAATGCTCCTTATTTTGCAGAAATAAAAGAAAATCTTGAACTAATTGTGAGTAGTTTACGTATGCATTTAAAATCACTTAAAGCAAACATGTCAAATGTTAACAATGCTTGTTTATGATTTGTGTTGTGTATGAATTGCAATTTATTTCTCTGAAATTTGTTTGTATTTTAAAATTCTAAAATATCTGTAAATATGTAATACTTTAAAAGCTGTAGTAAAGATGATTTTCAAGTAATATCAATTCTTGTGGTCACTATTTTAGGCAAGGTTATAGATTAGTGTCTCAAGCTTACAGAAGTATAGTAAAGCAATATTTAAAATTTATCAGAAACAAAAGTCTTCAATTGTTATTGTTTAATTTATGAGTAAGAAGTTTCCAGTGCTTTATTTATAACTTTACACTGAAATTCTGTGTAAACTGATAAATATATAGACCAAATACAAATGAAACTACTCTCTGAATGTTTGCCTTTAGAGCATAGAATTTATTGCATATCTATTCCCATGAATATAAATATAACATAAGGAAATAGTGCACTATATAATATTTTAGGAATACTCCTTATGTCTATTTGCTATTATGTCACAGAAGTACAATTCTTATTTATACTTATATACAATAAATTATCTTTTAAAGATATTATGATAATTCACTATTTAGTGAAGTCTTTTGATAAAATTTTGAGTTAGTTTAAAATGTGGAAATATAGATATGTAATTTTTAAAAGTATTTAGCTATTATATTAAATTTTCTTATACTGACAATATCTTTCAATGTATAGGGCTACCTTTATTATTTGGCTTTATTTTTTGAAAAATAATTTGAAATCTAGAATGTATTTTTCCTTATCAAGTCTCATTTAATTACTTTGAATAACATAAAATAAGGTAACTTATTGATGTTATGTTGAAAACCCTTGTGATTAAGATTTTTGAGATAGTATGTTGCCAGCAGTTTATATATGTGCATTTTTTTCAAACTAACAAATACATTTGACAAAGCTATAAGCTCAAAATTTGTAATTCCAAATAACTGAAAGCAGGGTCTCAAAGAGAGATTTGCACACCCATGCTTACTGCAGCATTATTTACAAGAAGTGGAAGCAAGTCAAATGTCCATTGATGTATTAATACATGAAAAATGTGATATATACATGAAATGTATACTATTTTTCAGCCTAGAAGAAAATCCTGTCACATGAGACAAATGGATGAACCATAAGGACATTATGCTAAGTAAAATAAGCCAGTCAGAAAGATACAAATACTGTATGATTCCACTTACATGAGGTACCTATAGCAGTTAAATTTGTAGAAATGATACATAGAATGGTGGCTATTAGGGAAATGAAGGGAGGGGAGGATGCGGGTGGTGGTGTTTAGTGGGTATAGAGTTTCAGTTTTGCAAGATGAAAAAGTTCTGGAGATGTGTTGCACAGCAATGTGAATATACTTAACAAGGATGCCCACTTTCACCATTCTATTCAGCATAGCACTGGAAGTCCTAGCCAGAGCAACTAGGCAAGAAAAAGAAATAAAGGGAATCCAAATTGGAAAAGAGGAAGTCCAATGATCTCTGATGATGATATAATCTTATACCTAGAAAATACTAAGGATTCCTACAAAAGACTCCTAGGTTTGATAAATAAATTCAGCAAAGTCTCAGGTTATAAAATCAACATATAACAATTAATAGCATTTCTATGCACCAACATTGACCAAGCTGAGAACCAAATCAAAAGCTCAATCCCATTTGCAATATCTAAAAAAGAAATAAAATACCTTGGAATAAATTTAACAAAAGAGGTAAAATATCTCTACAAGGAGAACTATAAATCACTGATGAAAGAAATTGTAAGCAACATAAACAAATGGAAAAATAACCAATGCTCACAGATTGGAATAATCTATATTGTTAAAATGATCATACTGCCCAAAGTAATCTACAGATTTAATATAATTTCTATCAAAATACCAACACCATTTATCACCAAATTAGAAAAACACAATTCTAAAATTCATAGAGAACCAAGCAACCTAAATAGTCAAAGCAACCCTGAGTAAAAAGAACAAAGCTGGAAGCTTCACATTGCCTGACTTCAAATTATACTACAATGCTGTAGTAACCAAAGCAGTGTGGTACTATAATAGTATAAAAATAGACACATAGATCAGTGGAATAGATTAGGGAACCCAGAAATAAAGCCACATATTTACAGCCAACTGATCTTTGACAAAGTCTACAAAAATACACTTTAGGTAAAGGACACCCTTTTTAATAAACGGTTCTGGGAAAATTGGATAGCCACATTCAGAAGAATGAAACTGCATTCCTACCTCTCACCATATACAAAAACTAACATGAGACAGATTAATTACTTAAATGTATTACCTAAAATAGTAAAAATCTTAGCAAAAGAAAAAAAAATCCTAGTTGTCTGAGGATGCAGCTTCTGAAGGCTTGTCTGTTGCTGGAAAAATCTGTGTCCAAGCTCACTCCCATGGCTATTGGAAGATTACAATTCTTCACCAAGTGGGTGGAGGCTAAGTAATATCTGATGAGATTGGTGTCCCATGTTAAGGAGTTTAGTCCATATCCTATATGAAAATGGAGATTTTTTTAAGCAAAAGGATTTGAGGAGGGATTTTTGATTTGAGGAAGATGGTAGTGTGGAGGACTGACTCTATTTAGAGAGAAAAAAGAGAAAAAAAGCTTGTGAAAAACAGAGGCAACAAATAAAGTCAGTTTTGATTAATGTAGTAAAGTGGAGGCCAAAAACAGAAACAAAAATTTGCAAGACTTTTCATGATGAAGCAATTAGAATTTTCTGGCCTTTTGAATGCAATGGGAAGAGAGATGTCCAGGTTGGAATACTTACTCTCAGAGAAAGCTGTGTGGAAATGTCAGGGAGACCTCAATTCTGCTGATCTTGATGATAAATACTTTTGATTAGTAATAATTAATACTTAAACATTTTATATTTATTACTCATTTGGCACTATGGCCTGTAAGTCTCCAAAAATAGTCACATCAATTCCATCCCATCATAAATAATAACTAAAGAATTTTATATTTATTTATTTGTTGTTTGTTTATATTCTCAATCTTGTTAATACTCTTCAGAAGGAAAAGCCAATCTAAGCTAATTTCCACACTATTTATTTCTTCCTATCTTTTGTATGTTTGTCTGTTTTTGTTACGGTGAGGAGACAAAACAGAACAGTATCTCAGATCTGTGACACCCTGCCTTAGGTACTAGACAGAATAACTTAACAAACCCTACTGGGTTGTATTCAATCCAATTACCTCCAGGTAAATTTGTGTCATCCTAATAATTTTATTGCTATGCCTCAGAAATTCTTTGGTGTAGTATGAAGAACCCTCAGAGTATCCAAGTTTACTGTAACCCAATGCAGTAGATTGAGTCACTTGTGCTTTGTTTTGCTTTATCTGCTCCCTCCAGTATAGCTATAAAATTTTAAATTCAGTAACATGAAGGTTAGTTACATTGGCCCCATTCCTACTAGAAAATACCAAGAATTTCTTAGACTGTTTTTGGCAGTCAGAAAAATGAAACTCAGATTTAGAAGTAGTTGTACGTTGCAATAAAAGAAGCTGAGCAATGGGAATGTTATTGGATGGGTCATACATGACCGTTAGTTCAAGCCTGCAATGATGTAATGTAGTGCACCTGGAGAAGAAAGAGAAATGCAAAATAATTTGGAAAGAAAATTTTTCTTTTCTGTAGGTGGGAATTGTTTTTTCAAGCTGCATATCATTAATTTCTCATTATATGATAATTGTGAATATGGAATTTATTCAACCTCTCTTAAGATGCTTCACAAAGAATGAAATATTGCTGAGTCTATCAAATTGTTCTCAAATATTTAAGGCAGTACAGTTCTACTACTTCCTTCTATTTCTTAAGATAAATAAAAGTAGCAGATTTGTATACTGGAAAAACATGGCAGAGAAAAAAGAGTCAGATTAGCAAAGTATGTGTTATGGCCACATCTAAAAAGCTGATGTATTACTACTTACATTAGAAATTCTAAAATCATTCCCCTTGGACTTTAGTTACTGACTCAAACAACATTAATGTACTATCTGAAATCATGTATACAGTTGGTATTTAAAAAGTATTTGTAAAGACACAATAAATGATAATTCCAATCAATTTTTCTCTTAAGAGAACAAATTTTGAATGCAAATAGCTTCCTCCTATATTAGATATAAGAGAAGAAATAGAGTTGAAGGCCAGAAAGGACATGAAAGACTACTATTATTTTATCACATATTTCATAATATTCACTAGTTCAATGGTTTAAATTCAGCAATAGAATACTAAGATTCAAAGAGGATAATTACTCATTTATTCACGATAATGCAATTATTATTTCCTACAAGGTGGAGATTTTTAAAGTGCAAAAAAATTTGGGGTTTATATCTTTCTTTTCATTTATTTATCAGATAAGCAATTGTAACTAATATTAGTAATAAGAAAAATACTATTTTAAAATTGTATGGTCCATGAGCAGATTATTTCAAAATTTAAGAAAAGATTGAAAAATTAAGTCAAATTAGGCTAGTGAATCATCTTAATAAACAAACTAATTGATTGACTAAATACTTTTTGCAACTAATGCCAATCAAATTAAGACCTGCATTTCACTGTAACCAGTTCTCAGTCCCTAAAGGTACTTGATTCGATTCAGAAGAAATAACTCTTACACGGCTTGGATAAATCCCATCTGATTAATTAATGACTCCCTCTGATTGACATTTATTCCAAGGTTACAGATTATCATTTTATTTAAAGCAGATTTGTCTATTATTTGTATATTTTATTTCATTTATTTAGGTTTGTTCTTCTAACACCCTCTTACTTTTTTTGGACACTATGGACATAGATATTACCAAAACCAAAAACAGATATATAGACAAACAAACAAACCTACTGTAGTATATCTTTTTCTGAAAACAGATAATTAATGGTTTTGTAATATACATAATATAAAGATTACTCCAATAAATCTTATGCAAATTGTAGATAAAATCTTAGGGAGAAGTAATATTCTCTGAATAACTTTTCTGAATATGTAAATCATGAGTAAGGTGTCAAGAGAAAGAATTCCTCAACTCTTCTCTGAGAGGGAAGTACTGTTGATGTCCTTGATTTCTGATTATTTCATGAAGGAAATAATTCTTAGATTATTTGTATTGTGTGTTTAGTGAGATAACCATAAGAGGAAAGACTGAAATTATAAGTTTTGACCAGGCCAGAAATGTCAGATTCCTATTGGGATGTGAGTAATTTACCACGAGGCAGCAGGGTGACAGGTGACTGATGTCTCAATAAACCATGTTCCCATTCTATCATTAACAGTAATGAAAATCTTCATACATAAAGAAGACTTGTACATAAATCTTTATGATCAACCATTTATTTATACATAAATCTTTATGTTAAAAACAATATCCTTACTGATCAACCAGTAAGGACATATACCACGTCCAGTTGATATCCAAACCAGTATTCAAAGGATATGAAACAGTATCTCCCTGGTTGATAGATGAATGGATACAAGCAAAGTGGTAGATTTCTAGATTTACTAACCTTAACATCTTATAAATGCAACTTTGTATCCTTTGGTGCACATCCCTCTAAATTCCCCCAACTTCTTACCCCTAATAACCACCATTCTAATCTCTGCTTCTATAACTTAGACTGTTTTAGATTCCATGTATAAGAAAGATCATATGCTTTTGTCTTTCCTTCTGTGTCTGATTTATTTCACTTAGCATAATGCCCTCCATTTACATCCATGTTGTCGCAAATGGCAGGATTTCTTTTTACAGCTGAATAATATTCCTCTGTGTGTGTGTGTGTGTGTGTGTGTGTGTGTGTGTGTGTGTGTGTGCATGTGTGTGTGTATCACATTTTCTTTATCCATTCATCCTTGGATGGACACTTAAGTTGTTGTCACATCCTGGCTATTGTGAATAATGCTGCAATGAACATGGGGTGCAGATATGTCTTTGAGATACTGATTTACTGATTTATTTCCTTAGGTATACTTAAAAGTGGGATAATCTTGAGGTTTAATCTTGAAGGTAAATACATCTCTAGGTACAAAGATTTTCATTACTGTTAATGATAGAATAGGAACATGGTTTATTGAACCATGACATATTGAAATATCAGGCATGATTAGAAAGACTTATTGTGCTAAAGATTAGAAAATAAGTAAGCAAACAAGATACAAGATCCAATATGACTAACTATATTAAAAAGTTGTATACTTTTAAATTAGATTAAATATATTAACACTATGCTATGCTAACCATTGTGACAATTTCTTGGTAGTCAGGGTATGATTCTCATTTTCTTTCTTTTCCTCTTTTATATTGCATAAATTAAACATTGAACTTTTTTTATAATCTAAATAGTCTATCTAAAAGTGATTTCATAATCTTGTTCTCACTCTTCTTTAGATTAGCACACTTTTATATTTTCACACTTCTGTTAATAGGACTAAATGGGAAACCTCAGATACCTTTTAATCTTCCCCCTTACTAAACCTCAACATTCAGTTACCAAGACACTTTGTTCAACCTCTAAAATATCTCATATCTGTGCTCTCTGCTTTCTATTCCTATCGCTATTGCTTTTGTTCAGTACATCCTCAGTTTTCTGTAGCAATGTTAAAATAGCCTTCCAACTGGTTTCCTTGGTTCTAGTCCAGCTCCACCTCCTGCTTTTGCCTCAATTTCTTTTCCAAGCTGCTGCCAAAAAGCTATTTCTAAAACACAATCTTGGTCATGCTATTGCCCTGATTATAAAACCTGTGATAACTCTTTATTTCTTACTAGATTAGAAACTTTATCACATCATTCAAAACTTTCAATAGTCTAGCTTCAATTTCTCTTTACTGATTTATCTTTTGCCCCTAACCCCAGCACGCATGTACACACACACACACACACACACCCCTCATATATACTTTACAGAGGGTCCAGTTATATATACTACTTGCTGTTTTTCAAAGACTGCACGCATTTTCATTTGTGTGCATTTGTGAATGTTATTTTTCCTACTTGACATGTTCTTCCATGCTTTCTGAGGCTGGCAAACTCTTACATATTCTTCAAAGCACAGTTCAAAAATTGCCTTTTCTATGGCACAAACCAATATTAAACCATACTTGTCAATGCTCCAACAGTGCTCTACAGATATTTCACACTGTATCATAAACTGCTCTTTGTTCATCTTTGCCATTATAGCTAGCTATGCAATGATTTCCTAGGAAGCAAGGACTATAACTTATTCATCTTTTCCTCTTTCAAGTCCTAAACTGTATACAGCACATTGGAGATGCACTTTCAACAATTTTTGATTTAAATATGAATAAGTTCTATTAGGCAATGACTCATTTATAAACATTTTATAGTAAGTTTTCTTTATTATTTATCTATTCTGATGAACTAAATATTGCTATATGTGTCTGCTATGTGGATTGATATCTTATGCTCTTTTTGTCTCATTCATTACTTGACATGCTGAAATCTGCTTTTCAGGCCCACAACTTGATTGAAAAGATTCTTCGTAGGGTCTTCAGTGACAAGACATATTGTCAAATGTAATGATCCTGTTTGCCTTTTTTTTGACAATTAATTTCTATTAGTTTTATAGGCATTTTTCTTACTTACACACACTTCAATTTTTGAGTCTGATAAGCACTCTCTGCTTTGAAATTTACCTCCCCTTGGTGATTCCGTACCCCTCCCATCCTGGTGTTTTTCTACCACCCTGGCTGTTACATATCAGTCTGTTTTGGGGATTCCATTTTTGTTTCACCCCTAAAATGTGGGTTATCCCTTGAACCTCTCTTTAATATACTCTATTGGTTATTCTGAGTCTTTCATATAGGCACCTCCAATCAGTCTTTAGCAATGCAGACCAAGTATTTTCTAAATCTTATTGCTTCAGTTCCTTATTTGAAAATCCTAATGAAAAATTGAAAATCTGTTTTATGTAAACATTTTTCTTATGAAATGTGTGTCACATCAAAAGAAGATATGTAAGTTACAATCTGTATTAATACAATGAACATCTATGTAATCACCTCACAGGTTAATAGATAAAACCTCAAAATAATTATTGAGTTCCTTATAATCCCTCCCCTGAATACACTCTCTATTCTCTCTCTGCCCAAAGATAATCACTATTATTAATGTTTTGTTTGTATATTATAGATCCCCTATTTCTTTTTAAAATACACTTTTTATTTTAGAACAATTTTAGAGTCACAGAATTATTGTGAAGATGGTAGAGTTTCTGTATACCCTATATCCAGTTTCCCCTACTATTAACCCTCTTACATTAGCAGCATATAATTGTCACAATTAAGAAGCAAAGATTTATACATAATTATTACAAAATAATTAATTAATTTAATTATTAATTAAGATCCATATATTATTCAGATTTACTCAGTTTTTTTTTTTCCTATTATAGTTGAAGGATTCTATTCAGATTACAACAGTACTTTTGGTTATTGTGTCTCCTTAGCTCCATTGGTAGAGTCAGTTTCTCAGGCTTTCCTTGTTTTTAATGACTTTAACAGTTATGCAAAATTATGGTCAGGCATATTTTTTAGAATGCTCCTCAATTAGGATTTATCTGATTTTTTCACTCAACTTGAGTTATTGGATTTTAAGAAGAATTTAACAGAGGTACAGTGCCATTCTTATAATATCATATCAAATGTGCATACTGTCAACATAACATATCAATGTAGAACTTTATCTTGATAACCTGGCTAATGTGTTTGTCAAGATTCTTCTTTTAAAAGTTACTTTTTTGCCCCTTTACTCTTTGGAAGAATGTCATTATGTATAGCCCACACTTGGGATGTGGGCAGCTATTCTCCCTCCCTTGAGGGTAGAGTATCTACATAAATTATTTGAAATTCCTTTGAATAAGATATTTCTCTTCAATGTGTTTATTTATCCAATCATTTATTTGTACCATCATGGATTCATGAATATTTATTTTACATTTTGGATTATAATCTCATGCTGCTTTTCATATTCTGTTGCTCAAATTACTCTAGCTTTGGCCATTGGGAGTTTTAGGTTGGTTCCTATGTACCTCTGACATATCATCACAATTGTGTTAACTTATTTGGAATGCATATACTCTTCCACTTACAATGGGGTTATATCTTGTTAAATCCATCATAAATTGAAAATATCTTAAGTGAAATATGCATTTAATGTACCTAACCTACTGAACATCATAGTTTATGCTAGCCTACCTTAAAAATGCTGAAAACCCTTAACATTAGCCTACAGTTAGACAAAATCATCTAATACAAAGCCCATTTTATGATAAAGTGTTGAATGTCTCATATAATGTTTTGAACATTGTACTGAAAGTGAAAACCAGAATGGTTGTGTAGGTACTCAAAGTACAATTTCTACTGAATGCTTATCACTTTCCCACCACTGTAAAATCAAAAAATCATAAGCCCAAGACCAACCATCGTAAGTCAGAGACCACCTGCACTTTTTTTACTTTCTACACTATAAAATACTCTAGGCTCATCTTGCTTGTTTTGTGCCTCAGTCCTAAAATCAGCCAGTTCTCTAAGAAGCCCTAGCTCCTTTTATTGAAGAATGGTATTAGAAACCAAAATCTATGTGCTGGTGTCCTTCTTGCTACTGGGTGATGTTGCTTCTAGGTTGTCTCAACTGAAAGAAAGGAGATATATGTGGCATAATCTCCCATTCATATACTTATATACAATGATATACAATATAGAAATATTAACTATTTTTATATGTAATCATGTGTATCCACATTAAGCAAGACATGAGCTCATAACGATGTCTCCAACTGTAATCCATGTGAGTTGCTTCATTCTAGTCTCCTTCCTTTGTTTATCTGTAAAATTTTCATTTTGCATTTGAATATGAAATTTGTATTATTTTGATGTAGGGATGGTTATAAAGTTTCAGCTTCGTTTCTATGGTCCATCAGCATATAATACACATGTCAAATATAACACATCTAACTTTAATTTGCTTAGATCAAATACCTTCAAGTATTGCATTTAGAAAATCCTGTTTGTTTTCATAGTATTCACTGTTATAATTGTGCTCTAAGCCACCAACATCTCTCATTTGTTTCCATGCTAGGAGCTTTCTCTCACTTATAGTAAAAGCCAAAGTCTTTCTACTGCCCTTTAACACCCTCTGTTATCTGCCTTCCCATTATCCTCTCTGGCTTAATGTTTTATGTGACTCTGCACAACTCCACTCCCCTCCACCCTAGCCACAGTGGTCTTATTTTCATTTCCACAATATGCCAATTTTCTGCATAATATGTCAATAAATTTCAATGAAGTTCAACTAGTTTCAGAGGGGAAGTTTATACCTTTCATGGATAAAGGCTTACTGAACTCTGTACTCACTGAAATTGAATTATAATCAGAGTATATTAAAAATAATTCAATAGGGAAAAACTAAATAAATGAAAAAAAGCTGTGCAGCAATATAGCAAAGAGATAATTCCAGCATAGATCATAGTAGCTTAGTAGCAAACCCCAGTATCCCCAACACTCTTGATCAGCCTCCTCTTCTTCTTTAATTTTCTCCTTTTTATCCAACAAGATCTAATATGCTGTGAATTTTACTTTTTAAATCTTGTCCATTGTTTGTCTCCTGTCACTAGAATGTAATTTCCATGAAGGCAGAAATCTTTATCTTCACCAAGTTTATTCACTGCTGCAGCTAAGATCCTAGAACAGTTCTGGACACATAGTAGGTATTCAATTCACCTCTTTTAAATGAGTGAATGTGTGAATGTTGCACCTTATACCTCGGTTCTTCAGACTATAAAATTTTATTCATTCCCCCAAGCCTTAATCTCTTTCTTGAGAATATTTTATAAAATAGAATTAACCCAAAGAAGCTTTACATTGCTTTTGATAAATTTCTCTAGAGACTGGATTCTTTAAGGCTGACGCTCTGCTCTCTGATCCCACAGTTTTCTAATTTCAACCATCAGCCTCAATACTCTAGATTTGCTGATCCTGATTCTTGACTCACCTGTCCCCCACTATCTGCTGCTCCTTGTTTTCTTGCCTCTGCTTTCCTTTCTTCCACTGCCCTGGATTTGCAAGCCCACATGCACTCCATGCCTGTCTCCCCTGTGTCTGGGCTCGGTGGTAAAGAAACCCCCAGGGACCTTGTTCTGACAGTGTTGCCAGTATTCATGAGTGTAAAATGGTAAGTAGTGTTTGTTTGTTTGTTTGTTTGTTTTGGGGGGGGCCCGCTATGATTTTTTTTATTTGCTCCTAAAAGCACAGGGAACACAAGCAAATATAGACAAATGGGTTTACACTACTAAAAAGTTTCTGCTTAGCAAAGGAAGCAATTAACAGAGGAAAGAAACAATTTAAATATTGGAAAAAATATTTATAAGCCATATATCTGATAAGAAGTTTATATCAAAAATATATGAAGAATTTAAACAACCCAATAGCAAGAAAACAAATCAATTGATAGCAATTTATTATGGTGCAAGACTGAATGATCAAGACATAGAGAATCTGAGCATATCAATAATGATTTAAGGAGATAAGTCAATAATAAAAAAATCTCCCAACAGTGAGAACTCAGGACCAAATAGCTTCCTTGGTGATTTGCACCAAAAAAAAAAAAAAAAAAAAAAAAAAAAATCAATGCCAAATCTTAAACTTCTGAAAATTGAATAGGAGGGACCAAACTCATTTTATGAGGCCAGTGTTACCCTAATAACAAAGTAAAATATACTACAGAAAGAAAACTATAGGAAATTATCCCTGTTGAACATACATGCAAAAATCCTGAATAAAATACAAACAAAATTTAACAGCACATTAAAAGATTCACACACCATACAAACTGGGATCTATCCCTGGGATGCAAAGATGATTCCACATAGACAAAGTGTTTTCTTTGATAATTATAAGGGCAACTTGTGAGGGAAGTTCAAGGAGATAGCATAAACAACCAAGAAAAGGACATTAAATTATTGGATGATTAACTGGCAAAAGGTGACAGGAATAAACTTATTATTATTGGATGATTAACTGGCAAAAGGTGACAGGAATAAACTTATTCACCTTCTTCTTTATGTGAATCAAGAAGAATGGTTAAAATAACACTTTAGCAATTTATAATTTAAAGCTTTATAGTTTAGGAAAGAAAAATGAATTAATAAAACATACAAATACATTTAAAAGAGATCATATGATCTGATATTTGTAGCATTGCCTTAGGTAAGAAAGAACAGTAAAAATAAAAGTGTTCTCAATGACAACAGCAAATGAGACATAGAAACATGGAGATCATTACTCCAACATTTCTTAGGAAGTATTAAAAAGATAAACACAAAACATCAAAATGGACATAAAAATCAACCACCATTAATGACTAGAACTTTTGCGAAAGGAATAGAGATTAAGGAAATAATTTGATACATTACACGACTGCATGACGAGCTGTTTTAAATGCTTAATCATGATAATAAAATTCAAATACCACCTGAGGTACCA
The DNA here is from genome assembly GCF_020740605.2 of Lemur catta. Lineage (NCBI taxonomy): Eukaryota > Metazoa > Chordata > Mammalia > Primates > Lemuridae > Lemur > Lemur catta. Next base: position 50,723,295 of record NC_059128.1, on the reverse strand, counting down.
CCTTTCCTCTGAGTGCCAAATTAAATAAGCTTAAATCATGTTGTATGTTAATAGGTGTCTGCAGATTTTTCAATCATGCTGGAGATTGGGGTGGGAAAGGTAGTGAAGGGTGGAAGGTGTTTGAGGCACTTCTATATTTCTGCTTCCATCAAATTGAGTCAATAAATGCATCACCTCCTCATCTCACACTGTGTACACATTCTGCTGCTGATGGTTCCGGATAAGACACAGAAATCTTCCTTTTGATTTCCCTTGGAAAGCATCAGTCATCTAAGATGTGTGTGTGTGTGGCAGAATTTTCGTGAGGTTTAGGGCACCTGCAGACTTATCCATCATCAGATTGCTTGACTTCCTTTGTTCTTGTAAATACTCCCTTCACATATTTCCTTCCTGTACAATTTTCGAGGTCCTTGTCTCTTTCAAGATCTCTGAAATTCAATTCTATGGTCCTCATTTCATATAGAATTTAATTTTCCACTCCTACACCGTATGGCTGCTCACTTTTGTGTATACCTCAACTCATCAATGTGCTACACTATTAACGAATCATCGACCACAGAACACAAAATAACTATCAGAGATTTTGCAATGTTCACCTTTCTTTTTCCATTATTTACCAATCTGCTTTAGGGAAACTGAATAAATACAGAGATTAATATCATCAAGACTAAAGAAGTCAGAATCCCTTTAGATGGCAGAAGTACTTATATTTATTTATGTTTAGCTCTTAACTCTTTTTCTCTCTCTCTTATAGCAGTCCTGGTACTTGACAGAGATTCATTCCTAGTAGTAATAATGGCTAGATTAATTAAGGAGCTCTTCCTCTGGACCAGACACTGCTAAGTACACCATATTCATATGTACACTATTAACGGACATTTTACAGATGACAAGACCAAGACTTAGTGATGTTAACGTACCTCACTTCACCTAGGTTTTAACTATTCCACCTATGAGCCAAACCCATGGAATCAGATCCTCAAACACACATTCTTAACCATTACAATATACTACATTTGCCGATTGGAAAGAAATTTGGATATGCTTACTTGTTTGAGATCACTGATCACAAAGTATTTTCAAACAAAACTTAAGATAAATCAAGAAAGACAAATCAATATTTTATATTTTGACTCATTTGAACCAAAATTTTCTAAAAAACTAAATTTTTATAATTCTACTCATTTTACATTTGTCCTTTCTTGGTGCTTTTTAATTGTTTCTTGGATTTTAATTATTATGTTTTTGCTCCTATTATAAAGGCAAATAACTTGTGATTTTCCACCATAGCTTCTCAATTTGAAATTTATATCTGCCTGGTAATTTTGATTTTGAGACAATCTTTTACTGAGAGGGAAGCAAAGTTAGTATAATGTGTATCTCCTTTCATTGAATTGGAAGGCTTCAGTATCTTCCAGAAAAGCAGCAATAGCGAAAAAAATTTTAAATGTCTACCCCATCTCATGTTATTATACTGAAGCCCTGTCAGTGTGGTGATAAGGTGCAGAGGAGATGGAGTGTTCAATAATCTTCCAGCTACATCTCAATGTTTCAGTGAGATTGTGTCTAGAGGCTGTGATATTTACAAGTATTGTTCCAGTGAGATAGTTTTTTCCTCCAGATAGTTTTTTCATTCTCTTCCCTGTCTGCAATTTTCCCAATCTATTTATTGGAAGCCCTGACCTCTGTTAACTATTTTTTCACCGCTAGCTGAGACTGAAAGACTGAAGAACACTGGACTCAGAGGAATCACCTTCCCCAGTGGAAAATGTGTTTTCCTTTGTAAAGTAGGCATTTGTTATGGAGAACTCTCTGGGTGTATTTTACAATGGTTACTCTTCACATGGCCTTAACAAAGAACCAGAGAATCAAAGAAGAAGACTGATTTCACTCATACTGGATAGAAGAATGAAGGATGACTTCTCTGCTGAGAAGCCTGTGCATAGCTGCAAGTTGAGGGATGGTGAGATCATTTGCTGAGAATAGGAGGAGTGATGTCAGACGCAGTGGAAACAGGGTAAGACAGAGAGAGAAACTATTAAAATGTCATGGACTGGAGTGGAGAAGGGTGGGAGAAGTAGGTGAGTTGGATACACAGGTTTGCCCCAGGATTGTCTCAAATTTTTATAATGAGAATCTGTTGGGTTTCCTAGATTTAAAGAGCAAGAAAATGTGGAAGCTCCCTAGACTCCAATCCCAGTGAGTCTCTCACTCTGTCTCAGTTTGTAGCTATGTGTCAAAATTGCCATTTCAATATTCATTCCAGTTTATGGCTTCAGCAACTTCTCCAGGTAGGCAGATATCAGCTGTGATTTTCTGTCTGTGTGTCTCTCTCTGAAATTCCTTTTTATGTCTAGGTGTCCATGGCTTATATTGGGTCAGCTGACCACCCCTTCTATGGATTTCTTAGATATGTTGATATCTTCACAATAGAGTGATTAGGCTCCAGGAAAAACAAAACAAAAACAAAAACAAAAAAGAAAACAAAAAGTTATATGCACATTAGAGAATCCAGTGAACTGTGCTATGTATAAGAGAAGGCAGAAAGAAAATGAGAAAGAAATGGAAAGGAAACTGCTTTATCTATAAAATATGAAATAAAAATTTTTGTTATCTTTATAAACCTGAGTAAAATATATTCCTTTAGGACTTTTTAGGTGACATATTGAAATCTCTGGCTTCAAAAATTCAATTGAATCCCCAGTTACAGTAAACTGGATTTCACTTTGTCTTAAGTTCCTCACATCCCCCAGGGTGAGAATATTAATAGTTCCATAACAGCTTCTTAGACGACAATTTTGAAGAGGAGACTTCTGAAGCCAGTTGGAAGAAATTACATATTTTTTCTGTCTGACAAATTGTTGAGTTGTCTTTTTCATTATTATTTTTTCTTTATTTCCACCTGGGATACATTTTAGTGTTCCTTTTTTCAAAATTTATTTTTACTTTTTTGCAACGATTTTGCCACCAGAACACAGGTGCTGTGAAAACCACCCATAAAAGCTGAAATGGGGAAGGAAAAGACTCACATCAACATAGTTGTTATTGGATACATAGATTCTGGCAAATCTACCACTACAAATGTGGTGGGATCAACAAAAGAACCAGTGAAAAATTTGAGAAGGAGGCTGCTGAAGTGGGAAAGGTCTCCTTAAAGTATGCCCGGGTCTTGGATAAGCTGAAAGCTGAGTGTGAATGTGGTAAAAAGGACACACCTGAAGGCACACATTACCAGACTTCAAACTATACTATAAGGCTATAATAACCAAAATAGCATAGTATTGGCACAAAATTGAGACAAAGATCAATGGAACAAAGCAGAGAACCCATGTATGAAACCATCCACATACAGCCAAGAAATCTTTGCAAAGCAGACAACAATATACATTGAGGAAAAGAAGCCCTATTCAGTAAGTGGTGCTGGGAGAATTGGATAGCCATATGCGGAAGAATGAAACAGGATCTATGTCTCTCACCACTCAACAAAAATTAATTCAAGATGGATAAGTGACTTAACTGTAAGGTATGAAACTGTAAGAATGCTAGAAGAAAATGTTGGAAAAACTCTTCTAAATATTAGCCTAGGTAAAGAATTTATGATGAAGACCCAAATGGCAATCACAGAAACAACAAAAATAAATAATGGAACTTGATCAAATTAAAAAGCTTCTGCACAGCTAAGGAAATAACCAACAGAGCAAATAGACAACCTACAGAATGGGAGAAAATATTTACAAGCTATACATCTGATAAAGGGCTAATAACCAAAATCTATAAATAACTCAAGCAAATCGGACAGAAAAAAACCAAACAACCCCATTAAAAAGTAGGGAAAAGACATGAACAGAAGCTTTTCAAAAGAAGACAGACAAATGGCCAAAAGACATATGAAAAAATGCTCAGCATCACTAATCATCTGTTTTGCCAAGTATTAACAAGCACAGTGAAGTCTTTAGAAATAATGTAGTTAGTATATTTGTGTTTTACTCATTCATAGCACCCTGGCCATGGTTGCATACTTTTTGAAGTTTTGAGTGATCGGTGGATATTTTAACCAAATTGTTTAAACACCATACTAATGAACTAATTTGCTATAAGCCAAGTAAATGTGTTCTGTTGTATAACAACAAACTTTGTGTGCTGCCCTAGATAAAACCCTTACCCTAAATGTGCTACTTATAATAATGGGAATCAAAGGATATAGAAAATTGGGTGAGTACAAATCTTTTATCATTACAAAATATAATGTTAATGTTAAATTTTTTGATGAATGCAAGTCACATGTATCTAACCACTAACATAAACTGTAATGCTATGAGTCAAGACTGTGGTAAGAAAATATATCTTGCTCTTACCATTTATTTTACTTAACATTGGAGAGGCAATATCTAACTACCTACTTAAAAAATAGAACATATCTAATCACTTCTTAGCCCTGGAACCTTCTGATTTTTCTTCTTAGCACTGATCCCTGCCCAACATATTACATACATATTTCCCTTCTCTCCACTCTAAAATGAATGCTCCTTTGGAGCAGAACTTTCCTCTTTAGTCACTTCTGTTTCTCTGCTCTTTAGCTTAGTGTTTTACACAGAATTGATGCCCAATAAGAATTCTTTGAAGTAATAAATGAATTATTCATCCTGTTACTTATAAAGATAAAAGAATTTTAAAATGATTATTGTTGCAAAATTCAAGGAAGTATGCACATTTCAAGAAATATATAAATAAATACATTTACAGTTTGGCAAGGCTTAACTAAAATTTGACAAGCTATTGAAAATTGTACAAGATTAATAGTATCACAAGACTAGCATGTCATGCAGAACATTTTGATCGTGTAAAAATTTTAAAACAAATTAATATTTTATCATCATGTACTTTCACTAGTATCACATACTCATTGTAATGGGATAGAGAAATTAAGCATAAGATTATTCTAATAAGGATTCTTATTTTTTTCCTTCACGCATTAGTATTCTGGGAATATATTTGTTAACTTGGCAATGTACAGATGATTTAAACACACATTGCTTTTGTTCTCCTTATTTCATAATGTAAATGGAATCAATACATCTAGGTGTGAAGGTTTATTCACCAAGAAATCTTGAAATAAGTCTTGTAATTGCAGTTACCATTACCACTGTAAACAGAAAGCAGAGTTCCATCCTGAGACTCAGTGCACAGGAGGTTGGGCTTTCTAAAACCTTTTCATTTCTCATCAACACTTTCAAATTCAAACTGTGCATGCCTGTTTGCCTTCTCCAGAATATTATTTCATATTAGCAAAAAATTTTAAGGAGAGACTTCATCTGACTTCCCTTTGCCCCTCAGAACTTATTGCTGGTATGAATCTCCTAAATTATCACATGTTTTTAGAGGTATCTCTGTAGGCATTTTTCAGAATTTAGCAATATTAGTAAGCATGTTTCATGAGGCAGGAGAGAACAAGCAAGGTGATTTTAACAAAATAATTTCTCTACTTTCATTTCTTGGGTGAAATCTAATATTTCTAGTTTAAACTAAGAGCTCTTTTGATTGTAAACAAAATAATTTACCAGGCAACTCATTGTTGTTTTAGTTCAGAAACAATCATTTAAATTTTTTTATTCACATTTACGACTTTAAAGCATACAGCCTTTTCCCCTCCTTAATACATTCAAAAAATTGTTCTATATCCACATTTTCAAATGGGGTTGGGCAATCTTTTATCACTTCATTGTCTTCTATGACTCCTAAACTGCTTCAGGTTGAAAGGGGAAAGTCTTTCTGGAAAGAGATATGGCCAAAACTATCAAAACTGCACTATTTCCATCTCCAGAGATATGGCAAAAGAAAGAGAGAAAAAAAAAACTGTTCCAGATGTCCTACAAAACAGCAAATTTTTAAAAACTAAAATATATTTCAGAGCTAGGTAAAAGCTAAGGTAATACTGAGAGGCCAGAAATGATGAGAATTCACAACTCTAGATGTTATTCTGTTGCTTTTTCCAGAGGCATCTGCTACTACAGAGTAGTTTAGCATATGGATTTGGAAAAGTCTAGAGCTGAGAGGAAGGGAAAAAAGCCAGGGTCCATGGAAACACAGAAAGTTGGCACAAACAGCCCACATTTAAAAACTGATTTGCAAAGGCAATAGGCAACAATACCAGTGAGTGAACTAGGAATAGACATGGTTGAGGGAGATCATGATAATATTTGCCTATCTCTCTTTAGGTTCTATGTAAGGGAGAAATTTGCAAAAATTCTATTTTGATAATTACAAATCAAACAAATGACAAACAAAAAACACGTACTAAAAGCAACCATCATGACTGAGAGTCCAGAGAAGCAATCAACTGCATATTCATGGACAAAAGAGTAGATATGTTGGAATTATTGTGTATGTACTATAGAATTTACTATAAATATATTGAATAAAATACAAAGGATTTAAAATATGATAAAATAAATAGGGACTCATAAATAGCCAATCATTTGTAAAGAAACAGTTTCTAAAAATAAAAATATATAATAATTGAAATCAGAAAATAATCTCTACATTACTATATGTAATTAAACTACAGAACATGAAAGGTAAAGAGACAATTTTAAAAGCAGCCAGATAAATAATAAACAAATAAGTATAAAAAATAAGTAGAAGAAAATGCCTGCAAGAGTAAAAATAAGACCAACAGATTATTTCTCAATAGCAACAATAGGATGTCAAATATGCACAATGCACTTACAGAAAAAATTTGTAAGTATAGAACTATGTGCCTAGAAAAGAATTTTAATACTGTGATCAAAATAAAGCTACTTATAGATAAACCAAAGAAATTTTCAATACAGAATCTTCTAAATAATATAAGTTAGGAAGAAGAAATGCTGTTGCATCTGGAAGATTTAAGATGCAAGAAAAAATAGTGAGCACAATTTTAGAAATCACATGGCTAATACACATTAAATATTGACTTTATCAAATCATAATGACAATAGTAATAATAATGTCAAATGTGTGGTTTTGTAAAAAAAATCATAAAGCTAGAATATTAAATGACATTAGATTATACTTTATAAATGCCTAGAGCAATAACTGACATTGTTGAAAGAATGAAAGCGGTCATTTACAAAACCAAATAAAAAAAATGGTGAACTAATACCTTTTGTAACAACCTAGATGGAGCTGGAGACCATTCTTAAAAGTGAAATATTGCAAGAATGGAAAAACAAATACCACATGTACCTACTATTAAATTGAACTAATTGTTCAACACTCATGGGCACATATGGAAGTAAAACTCAGTGGAAACCAAGCAGGTGGGAGGGGGAAAAAGGGGTGGTAAATTCACACCCAATGGGTACAATGCATGCTATCTGGGTGATAGGCACAAGTATAACTTTAACTCAAATTGTACCAAAGCAGTTCATGTAACCAAAATGTTTGTACCCCTGTAATATTCTGAAATTAAAAAACCCCAAATAATGAGAGTGTCTTTTAAATGTTTAGAAGAATTATAAACATATTGATTAATGTTAGAATTTTCTAGGGTAACTGCTAAAAGAATACTCTTTCTAGAAAAGATATATTCCCCTGGTTCAAGTTGGCAAAACAGGGATGTAGTTCTTTAGACTGCTCTAGCAGTGAAAATGTGAAGCACTAGAATGTGTCTTCTTCTTTTTTAAAATTTTAATTCCTTTCTACTCTTTATTGTAGTTCTGTAGATACTTTTTGGGTTAATCAGAAACATATTCTATAATTGTGTTCCTAGTTTAGAGTGAAAATATAGAATATAAAGGATTTGAATGAGGGAAGAATGCCCTGGCCAACTAACCCTACACTGGGTATATCAGTTAGGATTCAACAAGAAAATATGAACCAATAGAAAATATATATTAAGAAATTTATTTCAAGAAATTGGCTTATGCAATTGTAGGGGCTGGCAGTTTGCAGAGAAGAGCAGGTTTGAGCTCTTGGGAATGAGCTGAAGTTTCTGTCTACACATAAGATTTCCTCTTCAGAGAAGCTGCAGCTATTCTCTTAAGATCTGAAACAGGTCCACCATAATTATCTAGGATAATCTTCCTTATTTGAATGAGGCTGATTATAAACTTAACCACACTTACAAAATACCTTCAGAACAACATCTAGATTGGATTTTTTTTAATAATTGGAGATTGTAATTTATACAAGTTAACACATGAAACTATCCATCACAGTCTACCCTTTGTCAACTTAGCATCCATGTGCATTTTCTTAAACCATACATATTAGTCAAATAAATACAGTTACCAAGTCCTACTTCCATCTTCCTCTACATAGCTGAAAATACACAAACGCTTTCCCCAGAATAGAATGCAAAGTCCTTGAGTTATATCCCCTCTTCTTCTTTGATATAGTATAACACTGTGACACAAAGTTGGCTGTTATTAATATATCTTCCATTAGACAATGAGAGGGTGAGAGAAGAAGAAAAGGAAAAGGAATATTTGTTTAATAAATACTAACATGTTTGTAACAAAATAAGGAAGAGTCTTGGCATTCCTGAGCATATGGCCACATTTGTCTAACATCTCTCTCTGTAGTCACACTGCCTTCTCTTCTTTTTTTGTCTGTTTCAAAACTCCCTCTGCTTCTCTCTTAGGAGGATATATGTGATTGTATTTGGAGCCCAGCGAGATAATCCAGGATAAGCTCCTCATTTGAAGATTCTTAATTTAATTACATATTTTTCCATAAAACATAATTTCACAAGTTATGAGAATAAGAATTTGCTCATATCTTTTTAGGGTGTACAAAATTCAGCCCACTACATAGGGTAACCCAAACCTTCATTCCTAAAGGATCTAGGGGTAGGGAATCTGCAGACTTAAGACAAAATGTGGACTTTTAGGTCCTTAATTGTGGCCTCTTGACTCAATCCAAACTTTACAGAACAAATCCTTTTATTAAAAGGGGTGCAGCAGAGAAAGATGAAGTTTTTCTGGCCATCCTTTGGTGTTTAAAATGAATAATCTTGAAATCGGAAGGCTGCAGGTGCCCCACTCCTGCTGGGGCATCCTGCCTGAACTGAACTGTTGTGATTTTCCATTGACTTTATTCACAGGACAGGGTAGTACTAAGAGATGCCTTAAAGGATTACCTGTACTCCAGTAATACTTTTTCTTCCCCTCATTGTGTAGTAGCAGTCCAATTTTCCATTAGTAATCAGGATCAATCATACAGCTAGTAGAGTAACTCCCTTCTTGGTCTGTTGATTCAGAGGCACAAGGGACCAAAATAGACTTGTGTTAATCTCAACATTTAAGTTCAATGGAATCAGCATTGTGTCTCCTGGTGGAAGTATTTCTTCCTCAGAAACAAAGATCTCTAGACCATAACAGTGTAAGGTTACAGGGAAGGAAGCAAATATTTTACTATTAGGTCACTAGGGGTAATAGAAAATGTTGCTATGCCTTGATTTCCTGGATCTGTGAATTCTGGCTATGGAAGAAACAGCACCATATATTGGACACTAATTTAAAACATAATACATGATTATGGAGGACATTGCTCCAACTCTGCCTCATTGCCTTACAGTGCCTAGTTGAGACTGTAATTGAGTCTTCAATAGGTAATTTTATCATTTTCTCAAATCAGCCAGTTTAGAATGATGGGAGAACATGGTAACACCAGTGAATTCCATCAACAGGGTTCCATTGTTGCACCTCTTTCACTGTGAATGAGTTCTTTGATCATAAGCCATGCTATGTAGAATGCTATGAGAGTGGATAAGGCATTCTGGAAGTCCACAGATGGTAGTTTTGGCAGAAACATTCATTCAGGGAATGCAAATCCATATCCAGAGTAAGTGCCTGTTTCAGAAAGAGCAATGCACTGCCCCTTTCATTATGGAAAATGGCCTAATGTAATCAATCTGCCACCAGGTAACCGGCTTTTCTCCCTGGGGAATGGTGCCATGTTAGGGATTCAGTCTGAGTCTCAGCTGCTGGCAGACTGGGCACTCAGTAGCTGTTGTCACCAAGTTGCCTTTGGTGAGTGGACATTCATGTTGCTGAGTCAAATGTGTAGCCTCCATCCTTGCTACTATGGCCATTTTGTTCATGAGTCCATTAGGTAATGACAGGGATGGTTAAGTAAAAAGGCTGACTGGTACCCACAGAATGGTTCAGTCATTTTATCTATTTGATTATTAAAATCTTTTTCTGCTGAGGTCATCATTTGGGTGAGGATTTGCATAAAATATAAATATCTTCAAATGCTTTGCCCAAGGAATTTTATTCATATATCTATTCTTTGACCTTCCTGTTGCCCATTACCCATTTATGTTTCTTCTAGGTACCTAATCATCAAGCCAAATTATTGGCCACAGCCAATCAGTATAATACACTTTTACTTCTGCCATTTCTCCTTCCAGGAAAAAGGAACATCCAGGTTCACTGCTCAAAATTCTTCCCACTAAGAATATTTCATCACTGTTCTTTAATCATGTCCTAAAAGTGGGCTGCCCTCCTTTCACAGGGTGCCTGCACATTATTCAAAATTATTATCATTTTAATTGATGCATAAAAGATGTACATAGATACAGATAACATGATAATTTAATACAATCATATAATTTGTAAATATCAAATCAGTCTACTTGGGATATCCGTCACTTTAAACACGTGTCTTTTTTATGTTAGAAACATTCAAATTACATTCTTCTGGTTATTTTGACATGTATAATAGATTATTGTAAACTATAGTCATGCTACTGCTATATCTAAATCTTATTTATGGTTTGGTAGAAGACAGCAACAAGATCATTTTTAAATCTGGCCTGAATTTTCTCTTTGGTAGTTGACTGGTCAGAAGGAACTCCCCATGAGTTCATAGGAATTATCCAAAAGAGAAAAGGTAATATAGCAGAAGTAGGGGCCAAGGTTACCTGTGAAGGTATATCTCCAAATGCCCCATACCACTGGATCCTAAGAAATTTTACTGAGGTAGCACAAATCTAAATTTTTGTGTTGTTTATTTCTTGCTCTCCAACACACAAATATTTTACCAACATGTATAGATAAAATTCTGCTTTCTGCTGACAGAGTCCAATTGTGTAATATCATCAACGTAATGGACCAATATAGTATGTTGTGCAAGGGAGAGTCAAGTCAAGCAAGGTCCCTATGGAGTATATCATGACATGGGGCTGGAGAGTTGATATATCCCTGAAATAAGACAATGAAGATATGTTACTGAAAACAAACTACTGATGATCTTTTTTAATAGATACTGAGAAAAAGTATTTGCCAGATTAGCTGTATACCAGCTATGAAGGGATGTGCTAATTTTCTCAAGCAACAAAACCGCAACTGGAACAGCAGCTATAATTACACTCACTACATGATTAAGTTTATGATAATCCACTGTCATTCGCCAAGGTCCATTTGTTTTCTGTTCAGGCAAAATAGGCAAGTCTATCCACAATTTTACAGAAATTGCCACACCTGCATCTTTCAGGTCTTTAATGGTAGTGGCACTGATTTAAGCAATCTCTCTAGGAATTAGGAATGCAGTATCGCTTTTGGTTTACTTTTTCTTTTCTTTTCTTTTTTTTTTTTTTCTAGTTGAAGGTGGTTCTAGTAACTGCCACTTGGCTTGTTAGCTTTTATTTCACAGGTCAGGGAACCAATATGGGGACCCTTATTACTGTCTATTCCAGTTATGCATTTCAGAACTAAAAAAATAAGTATTGAGAGGATTCAGGGACCCAGCAAGCCAACTGTAAGACTGACGTGAACTAAAATCCCATTGATCACCTGAGCTTCATAATCCCCTATACTGACTAGTGGACCCTACTGATTTTTTGAGAGTCCCAGCATTAGTGTCAGTTCAAGGACTGGAGTGTCCAGTAATCTCTGAAAAGTCTGATTATTTTGCTTTTGTAATGCATAATCACTGTGGCAAATGAACATAGATTACATGGGGGAAGGCAGGAAAAATGATTAACAGTATAAATTTCTCATAGTATAGCAGAGTCCTTTCTCAAGGGAGCCCAATTTCCCTTTCATTCAGCCTATAAACTGGCTCAATTCTGGGAGTCAAGGAGTCATAAATCTCTGTTTTGGTGATTTAAGTTGGACTTCTGTTCACTGTGCCTAGAAATCTTCTGCTTATACTTATCCAATAAGAATTTAGTACAGTTCTCATCTATTTCTTTCCTAGCCAATAGCCAATGGCATAGGGCTTGGTTAGCGCATTCTGGTTACTTCTTTGAACCCATTGCCTATTAGAGTAACTATTGTCAAGTTGTCTTTGGCAGTTAAATGCTGCCACTTGGCCACTACCACCCTGGGATCCCATTATCCCCCTTGCACTTCGGAATGCCAGTTTGGTAGTAGATATTCCCACTATGATTTCTGTTCTACAGAGAAGAGTGACCATAGAACTCTTCAAAAATGCTAGTGCACCCTTCACAAATGTGTTTCTCAGAGTTAAATATGTGTCCTCTTGGGTAGCACAGGTCTTACGTAAAAAATCTACTCTAATATTCCAATCTCCATGAGTTTTTATCTTACTCTATGCTATACCAAGGCAGTTCTGATATTTCAATTTGATTTAGTGTAGGCCACCTTTGGGTCCATGTTTCAGCCAACCAAATAAACAGTTAGAGCCTTCTATAAATCTTTGAGCTAAGATATTGAATCAATAATTTATGCTTCATGAACCCGTATCAATTAATTCGGCTGACTGAAATTTAATAGCCACTTCTACACATATTCTCCTGATTTTTCCTCATTTATAGGTACAGAAGCAAAAGAGGGGTAGAGAGGTTGGTAGATCCTGAGGACAATAAGCAGTTCCATGCAAGGTAGCTTTCCCAGGGGAGATCATTACATGTTCTTCAGGCAATGGAGGGCTAACCTCCCCAGGCAGAGGTGTAAGGACCTTTACTGGCAATGAAGACTCAGCAGAATTGATTTAGCAGTTAGATAGTCCCAACTTCCTTGGACTCTTTACATATGTCCTCATTCCACTTTTCAGTATCCTCTTTGTTCCCAGTTAATGCCCTCAGTTTAACAGAAGACACCCTGTGAGGTTGGGAACTTAATTTACATTGAAATTAAACCATTCACAGGATGAGACTCAGGGTTTGGTTTTCAGCAATGTTGTCCTGGTGGCTACAGGAGATAAGAATTTCATTGAGGACAGTTATAGAAGTTTTCAGTTAATTTATGTGGAGCAAGAACTGGGAATTTGAATCCCTGAGTTCATCTTCCCTGTGCCCTACCTCCCCCAACTTTCTCTAGTGCAGATAGGAGCAACCAGCTAATCTCATTTAGATTTTACTTTCATTAAATGTTCTAGATAGCAAGCTGGGCACAGTGGCTCTTACCTGCAATCCCAGCTACTTGGGAGGCTGAAGTGGGACGATTGCTTGAAACCAGGAATTTGAGACTAGCCTGGGCAATATAGAAAGACCCTGTCTCTAAAAAAAAAAAAAAATAATATTCTAGATGGTCTATACATGGTCACCCATAAACTCATCTTTTGTAGATATTTGAATAGGAGTCTCCAGTGGTGATATTTTGTGTATCTCTTTCATGTGATGGACTATTAGTACCCTCTTTTTTACTAGAGACACAGTCATCAGTGATTTTAAATCTAATTAAATTATAGAACTAATTTCAGAAAACCCAGAACCAATTCAAAAAACTCATCTTTAAGTTCTGTTCCTGTATTACCACTTCTGGTACAAACAGGAAATAATAGAGAAAAAGAGAGAATAGATATGTATATCTTTGACATATATTTAGATATACAGTATGTTAGTATATCATTAGAATAATTATATTTGTATATATATTTAAATATATATTAAGATATTTGGTGCAAAGAATTGACAATTATGAGGGCTGGCTAGGCAAATCTGAAATCTTTAGGAAAGGCTCTCAGAGAGAGCAGACTGAAACTCTCAGCTACATGATGAAATTATTGCCAAAAGTTGGAATTTATTCTTTTGCAGTGAAGTCTCAGTTGTAGTTTTACTTCCATTCAAATGATTGGATCAGACTCACTCAGATTATGTAGGATAATCTCTCTTACTTGAAGTCAATTGATTATGATCTTAAGTTACATCTACAAAATTCTCTCACAGACACCACCTACATCATTGTTTGAATGAGGACTATAATCTAACAAAGTGGACACATAAATCTGGCCATTATACTGGGATAAACAGATATAAATTAAGATACATTCATATGTATTTTTCTTAATTTCTATTCTAAATGCCTATTTTAAATAAAAGTAGATCCTTAAAGGTATAGTTATGGCGATGTTTACAATTCAGGAGATGACCAACATTTGTGAAAGGTAAAAGGGATACTTTGGTAACTAATATATACTAAAAAGTATAATTGCTATGTGTAGAAACACTAAATTGGTTTACTTAATTAATACATGTTAATATTTTCCAATTTTGTAAAGTAAATAAAAGAAACCTACCTGTCCTAGCATTTCTTTTGTGAATCCTGAAGGCCATGACACTAATCTGTGAAACATAGACCAAGTTATGTGAGACAAGTAAATAGCAATAAAGATTATTATAAATATATAAATATTTTCTTATTGATTATTAAAGACAAAATTCTCAGTCTAAAAATAAATATAGTAATATTACATCTATAATGATAAATAGAAAATTAATATGTTAGTATTTTGTAAATGATTGACGAATTTCTAATGATAGTCTGGCTTGAATTGGGGAAACGTCTCTGCCAGCCTCACGGTGAGTAGAGCACTGAAGAGCTGAATCCAACAGTGCTCCTGATAAATTTATTGAACAATAACATGATGACTATGTACGTGGAAGAGGCACAACCTGGCCAAACATACCAATAAAAAAGGCCTTTATTGCAAAAATCTGAACAGCCCCAAAGTTAACTTCTTTGGAGAAGGTATACTGTGGGCCTGGTACGTGGACTTTCTAGCCTCTCCATTGGCTCATGAGGTTTTCTTCCTTTTCTGATATGCTTCAGCTGCTCCCTCTTTTGCCTCGCTCATCTTTCCTTTGATGTTACTCTAGGGTATCCCTTTGTAATATTGCCTATCCCTTTGGAATACTATTTGAACAGCTGTTTGTGCCAAGAACAGCACTTATTGCAGTTGTAATTGAGTGCATCGCTTAAGATTTTTTTTACAAGCACTGAAGTGTTTTTAACAGTAGAGTTTGTGTAGGAGGGAAAGTTAAAGTAGTTTTCCCACCATTATATGTATGTATTTGTGTCATGCATCACATAACATCACAAGGAAAAATGTAATATAAAGGAAAAAACACACTACCAGAAGAATTTTTTTCTAGTCTTGACTCTGCGCTAATTTGCTCTGTGGTATTCTCAATTCACCTAACCTCTCTGGATAATAATACTTGTCCTTCCTACTTTGAGGATGAAAAAGAGATAATAGCTATTAAATTGTTCTGACATGGTCCAAAATGCTACTATTATTTTTTTAAAAGCCACTTATCAAAGAAAAGAAAGAACATAGCTAAATCCTGCAGCCACTTCACTTATTTGTGTGTGTGTGTGTGTGTGTGTGTGTGTGTGTGTGTGTGTGTGTGCCCAAGGGAATTACTCGATCAAATGTTGAGCTATCCACTTTAGAATTCTTCTAGGACTAAAGTGATCAATACTTTATCTATTCACTTCTCTTTCTATTTGTCTCATGTAACTTTGATATGTGTACAAAGTTGGGAGAAAAAAATAAATCAGAGTTGGGATGTGTTTTCCACATGACAATGAGGTCTGAACTAGCTACAGTGCATAGGTTTAAGGTTCAATATAAAGTACTCTAATTACTCATAAATATTTTCTGACTCAGAAAGGATTATTCAAGTATAATAAAGAACTTCCTTTCTTGGGAGTGTTAACAAATTATCCTAGACTACATGTGTAAACTCTTAGGAAGGCTACTGACCTGTATTCTTATGATTTGGGCACTTTGCTTTATATATGTTAACTGTAGTGAAAAAGTACATCATAATATAAGATATAAAATATTTTATGCTTTTCCTGAATGCTCATTAATGTATGAACACATAATTCAGCAACTAATGAAATTAAAATTACATGACTGTGACTGTCTACTACTTGTTTTCCATGTGTGTATTATCTTTAAAAAATAAAATAAATAGCATTGTATGTTAAAACATCTTCTGTCCTTCAAGTTTTCCTTTTAATTCATTTCTCTCTTTCTTGGTGCCATACCTACTTATATGTATTCCAGAGTAAAAATTCTGGCTCCCTATATATAAATATTATTTATTCTTTCATTTGTTTAACAGATGTTTATAATTTACATTTCTAGAAAAATTAAGCAACATTAATTATGAAGAGTAATGAAAATGCATTATTTGTTTACTCATCCTTCTATAAGACGAAATCAACCCAACAATGCTTGCTTTAGGATGTGTGTGTGTGTGTGTGTGTGTGCACAGATAATACTTTTTTGTTATATTTGAAATACAAATTGATATGCACAACTCCAGTTCAAATTTCCAATGAAATCTAACATCCTCAGCATAGGTTTATGTAGAGATTTGTCTCTTAAGTCTATACACAATGATTTTCCTCCCAGAAGGTAGCAAACCTATCTCTGTTAGTTGTTCACTTTGTTCCATATGGTTTTGCTTCTAAAGATTTATGAACACTTGAAGGTGGGATTTTTGAGGAAGTTGGGGAATAGTGGATGGGAAGAGTATAGTTAGTAGCCTCACAATAAACTAAATGCATATTACAAGTATAACTGCTAATTTTAATGTTGATTTTTCATCACAAAGCTTAGCAGTATTTGGTGATTGGGGAATGGAATAGAAATGAGAAGACCATACAAATTTTCACCTTCTTATAGAGAAATGAAGCATTAATATAAAATCACTTATTTTTATAAACTCTGCTTCAGTTCAAACATTGGTTGTAAGCAAAAGGTTTTGGTTTTTAGTGTCACTTTTTAAAAATTATTTTATATCTTCACATATATTTTGTAGAAATTTGGAAAGGGTTCTGTCCAGAGCTGCTCTTCGTGCTGTTTGAATTACAAATAGACTCTTAGCTCCTTCTTTAGTCATTTTGAATTTGGTTCTTTCCCTCCACCATTAAGTTATACCACTTTACAATATGACCTGCTTTCTGTTTATTTTAAGGTCTGTTCTCTAAAAATCCAATAACCCAGCTGGCTATGGTGATACATGCCTGTAGCCCCAGCCAGCTACTTGAGAAGCTGAGGCAGGAGGATTGGTTGAGCCCAGGAGTTTGAGCCCAGCATGGACAAAACAGCAAGATTCTATGTCAGAAAAAAACAAAAAAAACCCAAAAAAAACCCATCCAATAACTAGGGAACAATAGTTGCAATCTCAATGCTGGGAATTTAGTGTTCAGTTTATATTCCCTGTTTAGGAATCATCTATTAATACATCTTCCATTATCACTGTCAGAATTCCCCCATAGGTTCTGCAGGGGAATAAACCCCTCATGCAGATGTAGACCCACTATCTATTACAGGTAGATGTATAACTATGTACTTCTTTCAGCTCACTAAAAATTGAGAACCAAGAAGTCTCCTTAATGTTTTTCTGTTCCCAAGTACTTGATCTTTCATTTTCTGGATATGACCAAAGAAAAGGAAGAACATGAGAAAAGAAATATGTTAATCTCTGGGAACCAAAGAAAAGAAAATAGCAAACCAGACCGGAACTGAGAAGTGGGGCCCAGGAATTAAATGGTCTGAGATGTATGTGGATTTTTGATAAAAAATCCTCAACTGGCCTTCCAATAAAAGAAAATTTTGTTCTTAAAACACCATGTTTAAACTGATAGCCAGACACGAACACATAATGAAACAATTCTTTTGTTATACAGTAAATCACAAGTACAAAATTTGTGAATCCTGAAATTAAAATACATAGATTTATAACAACTTAACAGTGGTCTCAACCTGGAATTCCTCAATCCATTTACTGATTTCTATTCCTTAGCTCTCTGTCCATGCATCTGAAGTAAAATTTACCTTTAGAGAATCTAGGTCATGTCAGATAAACCTCATTTCCTAAGATTTAATTGATTGTGAATGTCACATTTTGTGTAATTTTTTTATAATTCTTTCATGATGAATCTGTAATTAGCATGATGCATGTAAAAGTTGATCAGCTAATTTGTAGTCTATTTCTTTTATCACAAAAGGGCCAAAATATAGAGCCTACTTAGAACTTATTTTGTCATCTACTATTCTTTTCTTGTCCTTCCCATATTAAATTTCTAAATGTGGTTATTTCCTTATTCCTAATTTCCTTATGCCCTTCCCAATGCAACCCATGGAGGACCAAGTAGAAAGTGAAATTTTAAGTTTTGTCCATCATAAATTCTTGCTTTTGATGTAGTGTGCTTTTGTACATCATGAGTTGGGAAGATGTTTCCTGAACCTCAGCTCTAGGAAGCAACTACTCACATTCTAACCCTTCACATTGTATCTGTCTTCTTTACTTTTATAACATTAAAACTACTCCATAATTCACTTGTCTAGTGCACACATTTGAGGAACGGGAAAAATGTGGCAGGCTTTGTAATTTCTTAGACAGATAGAAACCTATGAGCTAAGATTTTACAATTACTTTCTTGTTTCTGCTATACACCTGTTGTACTCTTGATCACCCGAGGTTCTGTGAGCTGATCTTGCTACATTGGGCCAGAGGTAGACTTGAGTAGCATACAGATTTGGCAGTTTATTTTTAAATATGATTTAACAGATACATGAAAAACTACCTCTAATCAGAGAGGTCTACCTCTTCCTTTCAATAAAACAAACAACTAAGATTGCGACCTATATTCAAACAAAAACCAGTCATAACTATGTTACATATTTTGCTTAGAATAAATGTACCAGGTCCTTTCCAAATAGGAGAATAGTAAGAGTGAAAGGAAACCACCTACCAATTATAGAGAAAATTACTGAAAAGAAAGTTTTCAAAGACACATGCAATTGCAATTTTATCATTTTTGTTTAAAGTCAGCAACGCTTTAGGATATTAGTAAATTCATATGATGTAATACGGCTTCATTCACAAAAGGCATTAGAGAGATGTGTTAGAGAGGAAGGCTTTCCATACCTGCATGTTTCCTCAGAGTTTAGTCATTTTCAATTTGTACATACTATGGGAAATTCATTTCTTGTCTTTACAAGAAAATTTCTGTGACTAAAATACTGTGTAGTTTTTTTCCCGGTATGACTTCTTTGTATGCTGTGTTAATTTTCCATGGTTGCTATATCAAATTAGCAAACTTAGTGGTTTAGAAAAACACACATTTAATATCTTACATTTCTGGAGCCAGAAGTCTGAAATGAGTCTTATGTTGCTAAAAGCAAACTGTTGGCAGGGCTGGTTTCCTCCCTCTAGAGAGTTAGGGGAAACTCCATTTCCTTGCCTAAACCTTCTAGAAGTGCCTGTAGATCTTTGCTCATATTTTCTTGCATCACTCACCTCTTTCTCTTCTGTAGTCAAATCTCCCTTTGCCTCCCTCTTGTAAGAACATTTGTATTTATGCTTAGGGTCCATTTAGATAATCCAAGGTAAGTTCACCATCTCTCGTATCTTAAATTTAATCAGATCTGCAAAGTCCCTTTTAGCCATACAAAGTAACACTGACATATCCCAGGATTTAGGATGTTGATATCTTTGGGGGCCATTATACAGCCTACTACATATGCTGTTAGGAATTTTGTATTAAAAATGTATTTCAATATTAACTACATTTGGCAAATGTTTTTTAGGTATTAACACAGAGATATTACCTCCCAAGTATATCTATCTGGATAAATATTAGCTGAATTAGAAAAATTATCATGCATTGACATGCAAACTCTGCAAATCTAAATCACATAGATCTTATTATACTTTAAATATTTCAGTATATAAGAATAGCTTTTCAGGAGTAAAGATGAAAACTCTTCTAACCCAGAATGTCATTTGAGTTGCTATACACAAAAGATATTTTTTATAATCTCTAATAAAACAAAACACGAGATTTTAAAAATCTTTGTGTGTGCATATGTGGATATATGCCCAAAATGTAAATACAGAAAAATAGTTTATACATGAATTCAATGACTAATTGAAAGAATAATATCTTTTTTTTAGAATAATTACCTATGAAACCAGTTGCAAAAACTTCATGAAAAATAAACATTTAATTTTTGAGCTCTCCAAAGGTCACCTCTATGTACTTGAAGGTTATTAATGTTTGCTTTGAGGTTTCAGAAGGTTGTGATAATATTTAAAAAGGAAGAATTTTTGACAACCAATGAATATGTTCTTCAGTGCATTTGAAAAAGGGCTAGAATCAGTAGGCACCATGGTGAATGGTACCACAGGGAGTCCTTTTCTATTATATTACATTTTTAACTAAACTCAAAAAAAAGTGGTAAAAATGTAGGTTTCCTAAGAAACGGCTATTTATGCTATGCTTTGGTCTCAGTAACCAAATAGGTCCAGGCCAGTGTAAACTCTGTAATCATAAACCTCTTGGGAAAGTGGAAATGAGAAGGAAAATGTTCAAGGTAAGATGATTGCAATTGTAGTTGAAGAAAGCAAAGAAACCTGGTAAAGGAAAACTCAGAAGTCAATTAAACCTGGGACTCCCCAGGTAAGCACAGGAGATTTGGGATTCCCATTTCGTTAGGTATGCATAAAGTGAGATAGATTCAACACTTCTACACTAATATAGCTACCCCGATAATTCAATACAGAAATGAGCTGGGAGTGATGGTCTCTGATTCTAGATAGACTCAGGGCATGCTTGTGTGAAATTCGGAATATCAAAATAATTAAAGCCAGAAAAATATATCTTTTTGCATAAGCATAGGAGATTATAGATCAGTAATTTTTCACCAATGCATTGTCTATGGGCTGGAGGGTAAAAATCCTCAAGGGAAGTGTTTACCTGATAAGTTTTAAGAAGCAATATTATTGGCTGTAGTAGATCTGGGCAGTACCCTCTCCTCATATCTAACCATTTTTTTGCACATTGACTTAATTTTTAACTTCCAATGCAAACTTTCGTTTGTGTTAGTGTTTTTTCCGGACTCGAGAGCCATCTCTGCCCAAGTTTAGTTAGCCTGAAGTGTTAGAGAATTAATGATACCTGAAGCAAACATCAAGCAGTTATCCCTCAGTGGGATCATTGGATATGTGTTCTGCATAAGGTCCCAGAGTTTCTCAGTTGGATTAAGCTCCATGACCACAGAGGTAATTTATTACTGCATTCTTTTAAAAACATTTTAAATGGAAAATAATAATTATGTATTTATTTATGGGGCACAATATGCTGTTTTGAAATATGTTTACATTGTGGAATGATTAAATCAAGCTATTTAACAAACTTAGCACCTCGTGTACTTATCTTTTTTTATGTCTGTATAGTGAGAACATTTTAAATATTTTAGTATTTTTGAAATATACAGTGCATTATTAATTGTAGTTAGCATTCTGTGCTATAGACCACTAAAGCTTATTCCTTCTAACTAAAACTTTGTACCATTTGATCAACATCTCCCATTTCCTTATCCACTCATCCCCTACCCTCTGGTAACTACCTGTCTATTCTCTACTTCTAGGAGTTTAACATTTTCAGATTCAGATTCCATAGATGAGTTAAATCATGTGCTATTTGCCTTCCTGTGCCTGGCTTATTTCGCTTGACATAATGTCTTCCAGGTTCATCGTGTTGTCCCAAATGACAGAATTTCCTTCTTTTTAGGGGTTCATAGTATTCCATTTTGTATATATACCACATTTTCTTTATTCATTCATTCAATGATGAAGACATAAGTTGCTTCTATATATTAGTTCTTTAGAATAATGCTACAATGAACACAAGGGTGCAGATACCTCTCTGGCATACTGATTTCAATTTCTTTGGATATATACTAAGAAGTGGAATTGCTGGATCCTATGGTAATTCTATTTTTAGAACTGTACCCAGACCACAGCTGAGAGGGGCTGAAATCCAGACTCAGGGCTGATTCAGAATTTGCTATAGGGTGGATGTTGCCAAGCCCAACCCATTGACACTGGTGCACAAGACTCTCAGCACTTCCCTATGTAGGCAGAATTGCTCCCAGACCACAGCAGAGAGGGGCTGGAGCTGAGATTTCATTCCGGGCCTCTTCAGGATCTGCTGTGGGACAGAGGTCTGCAAACCTGTCACAGTGGGCATAGATGGGCAAGTCTCCCTCTGGGTCCTTGTGCAAGCAGT
Organism: Lemur catta; assembly: GCF_020740605.2. Classification (NCBI taxonomy): domain Eukaryota; kingdom Metazoa; phylum Chordata; class Mammalia; order Primates; family Lemuridae; genus Lemur; species Lemur catta. The sequence goes on along the minus strand of NC_059128.1, from coordinate 50,701,027 downwards.
GCTAAACTGGGACAGCTGAAGGGAGCTGGAGCAGAGTTACAGGATAACTTGGACCCTCTGCCAAAACTGTTGTAGGAGTGCCTATCTGTGATTCCTCCAGGATCCCTTGGTAGATGATTTTGGTAGCAGGATCAAATCAAATGGGGATGTAACCAATTCCTTTGGGGAACGGGGCCCTTACTGGGTCTGAAGCCAGGACTATGATTGGTAGATCTGCCATGTGGGTGTGAGTCTGAACTCTCAAAGCACTCTCCCATGTCTTCCGTTCCACCAGGGTTCACAACCTCCTAACTGAATCCCAAGGCTTTTGTTTATGAATACGTACAAAATTCTTATTGTGGGGGACTATGAGCAGGTGACCTACTATTGCCTATTGCACCCGGATTCTGTGTCAATGCATTCTTTACTGCTGCCTTCTTTCTTTTCTCTGTATCACTTCCTGACTCCTGTACTGGATGCTCCCAGGGATGACTTCTCAAATAAACTACTTGCATTTGGATATTTGTCACAGGGTCAGCTTCTGGAGGACCTGAAACTAAGAAAATTACTATTGGAACTAGACATAGGAAGCAGATTTTCAGGATAGACTTCTGAAATTGTATCATATCACTCCTAAGCTAGAAGGATAAGAAGATCATTGTGTGGTAAGTCATGACAAGCTGTTATACCTGTTAAAATGACTCATACTTGTGGGTACTAGTGAAGGGAAGAGCACTGGCTCATGCAATATCTCTAACATTTGAGAAATATGAGGGAAATGGTGATTATAAGGATTGAATAATTTGCTGAATTGCACAGAAGCATACACAGAAGCAAATGACAACTTAGGGCATGATGTAAAAGCCAGAAGACCAACATGGCCATGTTTTATAAAACTTTTTTTTCCTTTGCAGCAGAGAACAGACTACATTGAAAATCATAACCAGTCACCCACTTGAAAAGGTTGTGCTTCCATCCCTTTGTAATTGAGTTCTGTTGAACTACAGATCTGGTTGCTGGAGTAGAAGAAGGATGGCCCCTATCATGGGGCACAAAAGGACTTCACTAATCCTGATATGGCTGATTCCTGATCATTTTGGAAAGCTTAAGTCAGTAGATTAGCAGAAAAAAGAGCTATTATACTGGTTGGGATAAATCACCTTGATTTTCAAGAGGAGATAAAATTTATGACATATAATGGGATCAGGAATGAGTTTTTCTGTAACTCAGGGGATTCACCAAGGTGCTATGAATACATCCATGCCTAATAATAACTGTATATGGGAAATTGAAGCAGCCAGGGTCCAACCAGAGTAGAGTAACCAGCAGCTCAAACTCCTCAGGGATGTAGGTTTGGGTTACTCTACTAGACAAGCAACCTAAAGTAACAGAAATCCTGGTCAAGTGTGAGGGAAATCTAGAATGCATAATAGAGGAGAAAAGATAATTTGTGCAGCACTGGGAATGAAGCTTGTTACATGAAACATGAACCCTCCAGTTAGAGTCCATTTAAAAAGAACTGTGGTTAGCCACTACCTTGAATAATCAATGACAGGATGGAGTAAAGTTAATGTGGAGCATGAATGATTCTGAATGCTACAGGAGCTGTCATCACTTTCCTACATGTTGGCTCATCACTCAGATGCCAGCTTCTGCCTTTATTTGCCTCAGAGCTTTTTCTGACCTTGAAAATCTAATCTGTTAACCACAGGTCAGACTATAAGAGAGTATTTACCATACTACCTTACTTAGTCCAGGAGCAAGGCTTAATCAAATATTTGTGGATGTTGGTAGATAAATACCCTAGTACCTTCACTCTTCCTTGGGTGGGAAAAGCTAAAATACATGTTCTATGCTGATTTCTAGAATTTTCCAGTGGAATTGAAAACCAGTTGCCTCTAGTAGCAACTAACTGGGTAATTGTGGTAGTCAAAATATTAATCCCCCCACATACCAAATATGTCCACATTCTAAAATTTTAATATACCCAGTGTAGGATACATTACTGTATCAGTTTTCTATTTCTGCTGTAACAAATCACCACCAATCTAGTAACTTAAAACAACAAATTTATTATCTTAAAATTTTGGAGTACTAAAGTCTGAAATGTATCTTACATGGGTCTAAAATCAAGATTCAGCAGGGCAGGACTGCATTCCCAAGGATGTTCTAGTGGAAAATGTATTTTCTTTCTTTTTCTAGTTACTAGAGATTGCCTGTTTTCCTTGGTTCATGGCCATCTTTAACAATCACATACCTCCAACCTCTTTTATTTTTTATCTTATTTTGATAGCTATTTGCTCCATGTCTACATGGATAAATGAAATCCAACTAGTTTAAAAAGATAAAAGAACATTTCTGTCACTGCCCAATTGGGTCCCTTGGCCACCACACAGTAAAGGCCAATATACTGAGACAAGAGGAGTTGCAGCAGAGAAAGAGTTTAATTCCACAAGGTGACAGAGGAGATGGGAACAATTTCTCAAATCCATCTCCTTGAGAATTCAGAGGCCAAGATTTTTAAAGGTGGTTTGGCAAATAAAGAGCTAAAGAATTGGGTCTGCTGATTGGCTTGGGATGAAGTCATAGGGTTGGGAAGCTGAAAGTGTTTTGGTGGCTGAGATATTTCCTGGGTATGGGGGTGCAGGACTTATTGAATCTGTCCCCATGCATGTCCACTAGTCCAGTTGATGTCCCTGTAAATGCAGATTCTGGAAGATTCTCAAAGACGAGTCTTAGGTTTTACAATAGCAATGTTACCTACAGAAGTGGTTGGGGAAGTCACAAATCTTGCACCTGTCAAGGAGATGCAACCTGCAGTGAACAGTTACAGCAGTAGGGAAGTTAGGGAACAATGGCTGGTCAACTTTTGGCTGTATCTATACTGTTATAGAAATCATACTTTTATCACTATTCCTGCTCTATGGCCTTACATTATTTTAACATAGGTGGTTTCCATTCTATGCTTATGAGGATCAGTATTGTTTTTATTTACCTACTAGGTTTGTTATCCAGTATGCTTTGGCTCTCATTTTTATAGCTATTTGGCAATAGTGTAGTTTTTTTCAGTGTAAATAAAATCAGTGAATTCATACTACCCTTGTCTCAGTGATCACTCTTTTGGCAGATGGCTTAAAGGACTTGACATAAACTTGAGAAATTAAGGTAAATTTATTTCAGATTGGTGGTTTTGTTGGCATTGTAGGGAGCTGTAAAATTCTCTGGAACCCCTTACATTAAAAAAAGAAAAAAAATCTCACTTTTTTTATATTTAGCCAGTTAAGTAAGGCTTTCAAAATTCAGATGTAATCATCTAAATATATGATTTCTACCTCTTATTTACCAATTGATAATGACATGTAAGGATTTTTGTTGTTGTTGTTGTTCATGTAGCCTACACTTATTTCTAAAACTCTAGCATGGCTAGAATTTCTCTCTCGGAATAACAACTCAAAATTGTTGGTATTGCCAATGTTAAATAATGAGATTCAGAAAATATGATTAAGTATAGAGTTTATCTGAGACTACAGCTTGAGGATGGCCACCTGGGAGCATAGATTCAAGTTGCCCTTAATATAAAGTCCAATTAGCAGCGGTTACAAGTGGTTTTTTAAAGAACAAAAGAACAGGCAGTTTCTAAGTTGTTACCAAGCATTTACATTAAAATAACATAAACTATTGATTGACTATACATTGTTCTTTGTGTTACAGATTTCAGGAACATGAAGATAATGAGTGAGGTAGCAAGTCAGTAATAAAATACCTTTATACAATTGCCCAGGGCAAGGTGGTGGGGGGGCAGAACTGAAGACTCTATTCATGTCTTTTTCAGGCCTGAAAAATTTGCATATCACATAGCTCAGATTACTCTGACCTATTTTTCTTTTCTTGGTATGGGAATGTTATAATAGAAAACAGAAATTTTTTTTTGTACCTTGTGTAGGACAAAGTTGAATAACTTGTGCTAAATTATTTTGTGAGAGTAAATATGAGGAAGTTTGTATATGTTAGGAAACCTTGTATGACACTCCATTTTTATCACTTTCCCACATGATAAAGGTCACCTGTAAAATTACCACTCTGTAGAATTTTACTGCCACACACCATAGAAGAGCAGACTTGGCCTAAGTCTGTCTATCCCTTGGTTACCGTGACCATGAGCACTAGATGTGAGCATTGAAGACTGGATATCTCACGTGTGATGCAGAGGCATGAAGTAGGAAGAAATGTGGTGAAATAGGACAGAATGGTTCACTCTAGGTGTGCCATTTCTTCTTGTGGTTGAGGAACCTGTTTCAAGAGGCAATTATAGTAAATGGAAATCATGCTGGAGTGGGAATCAGGGTGTATCCTCCCAGAGAAAATTATTTTTCTACTCTGATTATTAGTTTCTTCATTCATAAGGGATGAGTTTGTATTATATAATAAGTCATTTATCTCTCAGGATTAAGAATGTACTTGCCCTTGCAAGGGCAAATACAAATTAAAATCAGAAGTTTAATGCTCCCTGTTGAAAATAAGGGAAGGGACTACTCTCCTTTTTCTTAGAGCTTTGACTTTAGAGAACTTGTAAGGAAGGAGCCTTTGTCTCTTTGAAGTGTATGCAAATCTTTTTTTAAAAGATAAAAGTGTCTCAATAGCTTTAAGACCAGGAATATCTTCCCTAAGTGCCTGAAGCTATCTCTTTGAAAGTAGTCATCAGGGAACTTAGTGCCCCTATGTCCTAGTCTTTATGCGGTGGTAGAAATGTAACTTTGGTGGTCCCCTTGCTCCAAGTTGCAAAACTACCTTTTGTTATAAAGATATGAGAAATTTGTCTTTCCTTTGCTTAAAGCCAATAGGCTAGAACAGATGGTCACTCCACCTGCCAAGTGAATTTACGCTGAACTGTGTGACAAATAGTGTTGTCACGTCCTCTTACTTGAGGATTAGTTATTGTTCATCTTGAGAACATGTATGTAATGGGTTTTACCTACTTGGCTATGAAAGGGTAAGATTTCTTTCTGTGCTTGCAATCTCTTAGCAGATTGCCTGTTACGTGTGTCACATTCTGCCTTTAATGATTATTTAATAAAAAAAAACTATCTTCCTCTACTTTTATGGGAGAAATTTTCTGAATTGTGAAGAGATTGTGTTTTTAATTAGATTTCCCCCAAACCTTGAATATATCCTCTAATCATTTAGAAAACAATCATGATAATCAAAGTATACTGCCTTCTGCAGAGAATTTTGAAAGTTGTCAGATAAAATCTATAAGTAATCAAATATTTATTCTTTAAATGTTGAACTCAGAACAGAAGGGAGTCAGAAAAGAGCCACAAGCCTTACCAGAATCTTCTTTTCTTCCATGCTGTCCTCCACCTTCCCTAAAAAAATGGTATGTCCTCATTTCTGCTCTCATTCCCATTCTTTCTCACAGCCCAAGAAAGTCATTTTACAAAGCAAAAATACATGTAAATTATTCTTTGAAAAATTGCTCATTGGTTACCAAATTCTTTCTTTTCAGTCCATATAATTTAGATCTTCAGGATGCAATGTCACTTTTAGAGGAGGAAAAGATTTATTAATAAAATAAGCATACCACAACTATTTGCATTGCAAAATGCTTAAAATTGAAGCCAAGCATAAACTTTGTAACAGCTGAACTTTGTAACAGCTTTTCTCATACAAATTATGAAGGGAACAAAGATTAGAATGTCAAAGAATAGTCTAAGATACCCAAAACAAGGCTTAGAATGTAGAACTCTTAAGCACAGTACAGTTTCTAGTCATGAAAATTACATTTTAAAAATAACGCTATAGCACAAGAGGTAATTATAAATATGCCAGTCAAGTAATTATCTCAACTTGCCAAATGTAAGGAATGTAGGAAAGGAAGCAATACTATCAAATTTTAAGTTTGTTGAGAGCAATTCCTAAGTGTGAGGTGTTATTTTTAAAATTCTTTAAAGTAATTTGGGTCTTTGATATTTTATAGGATATGAAGACTAAGTCATTTTTATAATCATTTGTGAAATGATAATTTATTAATTATACCTGAGATAACATAGCCCCCTACTACAACTGGTGACCTTGAGGGATACATTGGTTTTGGCGGAAAAAACTTATGAGAACCACAGATGTTACAGTTACATTAGCTGTGTTTCTTCAATTCAATTTGCTTTTTAAATCCACAAAATGCTTTCAGCTGTTGGTGGCAACCATACTGTCTCTATAATTAGAATGTTATTAGCCTTAAAAGACATATCTGAGGAGAGGAAGAGAGCTTTTCTTTTTTTTCTTTTTTGCCCTGCAACTTTAGGCATACCAGCCCTGACAAATTTCCTCTTAGCTTTTTCTCTAGAGACTTAGAATCTGTGGCTTTTAAAAGATTTAAATTAGTACAGGGCACTAGCAGCAGTAGCATTGCAAGATTTTGCTTATTCTCAGTCTTTAACTGATTGTCCCATTTAAATGGCAGCCAACTTAAAAAAAATAATCAATACTGCTTTGCTCAGATGTTGGTTGAATTGTAAAAACTCCACTTTGTATATCACTTTGCCATTTGACAACAGATAATACTATTCTTTTAACCACATTTTTTCAAACTCTAATTGTACAGCCTGCCAAGTCCTGTGATATTTGGTCTCAAACAAATATTACATTTAATCTTCCATAATAAGTTTAACGGTTGGAAGAAACAAGACAGCTGCCTTGTGGGACTCCTAAATGCCGAGCATGCATGTCTCACCATCAATAACACATTATTTCTTTGAATGGAAGTGAAATTCAAGACAATTGATGCCTCAGCTGCTGAGGAAGCAGAGGAAGCCTCAGGTGACAGAAAGTTGCTTGCTCAGTAAAATTACTCCATGCTGAGGAGTTCAACCATGAGGAACTCACTCTAAAAGTCCTGTCTCAGTGGACTAAACAATGCTGTTTAGTGACTCATTTCAGATAAAACCGAATTCCTAAAAGACTTTGAATTGCAGATCTTCAGAAATTCACATTTTCATTGTCCTATATGTCTAATTCTGTAATGCTGATTTATATCTCAGTGGTAGTTGAAAAATATGTCTGCAAATTCTTTGGCACTGCTTTCCTCAAAAGGTAGAAACAATGTCCCCTCCCCTTGAAACTGGGTGAGCCTTTTTGACAGCCTCAGCAAAAAGAATATAGAGGAAGTGATGCTGTGTGAGTTCTGGGAGTGGATTAGAAAAGGCCACAGATGAAAATTTTGCTGGTCTTTCTGTAAACTCTTGCTCTGGGAGCCTTTGGGCTCCACATGGGATGTCCAGCTACCCAGAGGCTGCATGGAGAGACCACAGGATGACACCACGTAGAGATAGAGAGACAGGTATTAGAGGAGCCCCAGTACTACTTGCCCCCAGCTATTTGATCTTCCCAGGCCAGGTACCAGAAATATAAGTGGAAAAGATTCAGAATGACCCCAACCCCAGCCACCTTCAGACTACAATTGTGTGACCCACCCAGAGTGAGAGCTGCTCACCTAAGCCCAGTCAGCTAAGCAGAATTGTGACAAAAAATAAATGATTGCTATTAAGCCACTGGTTTGGGGTACATTTCTACATGTCAATAAATAACTGGGAATGTTTTATTATACACTTATTAGTAGGTTTATAGGCAAGAAATATTTGGTAGCCTAAAACTATCTAATTTATTCTTATTTATAAGGGGTTCTCACACATTATACAAAAATATTTCTTTACATGGTTTTTCTGACACTACATCTCTTTTACATCGCTTCAGATATTATTGTATTAAGCCTAAATTGAAGAATGGAATTCAAAATGCCTGAAAAGAAAAATAAATTATGATATAATATACTTTCAAACTAATAAAAATAAAACAGATGAAATGCAATTTGGCAGGTGTTTTGCTAATCATTTTCTCCCTTGTTGAATGTGAGATATACTAAAACATTCAGTCATTTCCTCAGAACAAGTATGAGTTTTTATGTGTCTCAATAGCTGTGTGCATTTTTAAGGTAGCTAAAACTGTCAGTGATGTTTAAAGAATAGGTCCTTGTTTATTTTGATATTTGCTCTTTCTACAGGTTGAATGTATTATATTATTCTGAAGTTCCCAAGATTTGAAAGATAATTTACAAACATTAAGGGAACAGATAGGAAGATTCTAAAATATTAGTTTTAAAAAACTCTTTGAGAAAGGAAGTTACTGAAGATCTTTACAACAATTTTGATGTCATTCTTAATGTCATCCCCCTAACACATCCATTTGTATTAATATTTTCATCGATTGTCTTCTCATACACATACATCTACGTGTGTCTTCTCATACACATACATCTACGTGTGAATTTTTAATTGGGATTAAAATCATATCTACCACACAATTTATATCTTAGAAAGTGCATAACTATATTTGTTAATGTATAATTATATTTTATCTGGACTACTATTCAAAGTTACATTCTAAGAAAGACTAACAAGACTATTTGTTCCTCAGAGTGAAGTAAACACGGTTTTCATGGAGCAGGAATTTAAGTCCTTGGGGTCTGTATTTGTAGTCTCTTTCCTAAATCCATGTTTGTCCCCCACCTTATTTTTTTCTTCTTTTGAACAATGTTAAGGTAAGCCATCTTTGCAATGTTTTTATTTTTAATTCTTACATGATAGAACATTGTGTCAATTAGAAAAGAATAGGTTAAATTCAAGCCAGGGGAAAAAAGTCTAAAAATCTCAGTAGCTTTATACAAAAATATTTCTTTCCTTTTCATAGCAGGTGGTCACACACGGTGTCACCAGGTGAGCTCTATTTATTTCAGATCCTCAATGCCCAAGGCTGACAGAGCAGGACCATAAACCACATTGTTGATTGCCCTGAAGCAAGAACTCTGGAAGATCTTGTACTGACAATTAAATATTCAGCCTAGACATATATCATGTTTTCTTATTGGCTAACTCTAATTAAAAGGTTCAACTCTATCACCAGAAAGGCAGCAAATACCAACTTGTCATATGCTTTAAAGTCTTTGGCTAATGGCATTGATGATGACCATAAGAATAAAGCAGTAAAATGACACTGCTGTACATTTTCAATTTTTTAATGTCATAAGCATAAGTCATAGAGTTTATTCCACAAACACGTATTCAGTATATGTAATGTTCAAGGTAGGAAGTTAAATATGGTCTAATATCAATGAATAAGACATCATTCCTCAGATTACTCACAATATGACACAATAAACATACGAACAATAGTACTTACAAAATGGTGACGGAGTGGTAAAGCTGCGCAGGACATAGGAAGGGAGAAAAATGGAAGGAACACTAATTCTGGCTGGGAGAGGTGCAGAGTGCTTCGAAAGATATTCTAGAAATATTTCAGTTTAAAGCTCAAATATATTATTAATCTTGAAGAAAATGTCGTATTTTAAAAAGTAATCCTCATAATTTACAAAATGCTAATCTTGTAAAATTTGTTTTGTTTTTTCAATGTCAATGAAGTATTAAGAACCTTTTATCCAATTTATTATTTAAAAAAATGCAGTGTACCAAATTTTGTAGGCTAAAGTTTAAAAACACAAAATTGAAAGACATCATTGAATGCAAAACTTGCACACCTTAAAAAGAGGTTAAAAATAGCAACTGATGGTAGCTAACAATCATGTTTGCCGGGCACTGTGATAAAACACTCCCCTCCACCACACACACACACACACACACACACACACACACACTTCCCCTAATCACTTGCAGCTTACTTAAAACGACCCTTGGAAGTAATCACTTTCTCCTTACACTCCTTTTTGCAGATAAGGCAACTGAAATTCAGAAATTTTAAGTGACATGTCTGAGATTTCCCCATTATTAAATTGTAGAGTGTCCATTTGAAACAACCTCTGACATCAGAACATGGATTCTGAACTCCTCAGTCATATGTTACAAAATTTAAGCAAGCATCATACAACTGAGTGAGACAGAATAAATGTATTTAATAGATGGTATGTATTTTTTAATGGATACCTGTTAAAAATAATCTCACCTTACCTAAATTGATTTTTTAACACTATTGAGTCATATTAAATGAGAAAATCAGTCGACTCTACTCATTATCTAAATGCCAATAGATTAAAACCCAAGATTTAACAATGTTGTAATATGTATGCGCTAGTTCAAATGCATTCTATTACAATTAAAGGATCTTATGAAAGTATAACAAGATTTGTAGGTAATTAAATTATGAAACTAAGCTATTGGATTGAAATTGGAGCAATTGTAACCATTGATTGTTTTAAAAAGACGTGATATTAAGTATCATATAAAGGACATGGAAAACATATTTTCTACATGGTGATGGGGGATATAAATTTCTATTTTTTATGTTTATTTTATATGAAAATAAAATACTCTTAACAAAGCAACAAGACAAAAGACAACTGACTATAATCCTTGGGATAAATACCGTTCTATTTTATGCTCACTTTTCTGATTGAGAATATGTAATTTATCTATCACAAGAAGTCTAGGCTGAATTTAAAATGTCTCCTGGTCTGTTCATTCTGCTCTTCAGCTATCCCAGGTAAGAAAAATATAAATGTGATCAGTTCACATATCAATAACTCTATGCTCTTTACCTTTTCACTCATCTAAGTAGGATGTAATGATGGCTAAAGATGGTTTATTTCCAACAAGTTAATTTTAAACTCAAAGCATGATGTTGTTTTCTCTGCCAAGATGATAAATACTGAATGCCTCATGAAAGATTAAAGAAGATCCAGTAATGTTTAGAAAGATTGAATAGCAAAAACCTCTGTTTCCTTTTACTCTTATTCATAAGCAGCATGAAGCATTAATTTGAAAAAAAAACTTAGTCCTTGAACTTCAGAATGTGGTAGGTAGTGAAAAAATACATAATTGAGTTTATACAGAAACAATTTTGCCTTAAATAATTTTATATCAATTCTGTTTTTTTTTTTTTTTTTTTGTGTGTGTGTGAAGGTTATTCATACTGGATAATATACTCCAAGGTTTTGAAATTCCTTAGATATCAAAATTGACCCCATGACCCTTACTATCAACTCAATTGGCAAGAATCATGGAGAGATGACATTAGCACTGCTTTACCACACTATAGTAAATATATTGTGTTCTCCAAAATGTCATGTTTAAATGATCCCTTTTTATCCACTGTAGACTGTAAATGTATTCTTTGTTAGCAATCTATTAATTGTAAAAGTCACTGGAGCCAAAAAGAACTATAGAAGACCTGCTTTGAAGACGACAGCCCAAGTTTCTGGAATAAGCAATTTAAATATCCAGGGCAATGAATAGATTGGTTTTCTATTTACAGTAATAGGCAGTATTCATTTCCTGATCTTCCTTGAGAACAGTAACATTGCATGTGATTCCACAACATCAACTGTGTCTTTCCAGGTAAGTTTCTGGTAAGTAAGAGGAATTCCAACTCCTGCTCAAATTATAGGCCTTGGTATAAAAAGATTGTATGTTTTCTTATATACATTAGTGTGGCCCAGTTTCTGTAAACAAGAGCAAAATATATGCAATATGTAAAGATAGACATGCAAAAGTACTATGACATGCAAAAATACTGAATTGTGATAGAGCAAAAAATCTCTAGGAGTAAATAGAAAAATAGAAGGATGATTTAACTCCAGACTAAAGAAGCAGGGGGATGTGAAAGAAGGTGAAGGAGAGAGCAAGAAATAAGGAAGAAGAAGACTAAAAATTTAAAAAGTTTTGATTCTATTGGATTCATTTTTCCTGGCCATTGGTTCAAAGTAAATGAGAACAATCATCTTGTCATACCTAAAAACTGACAACTGAGCATTTCTGACATCAATTTAGGAGTTCTTTCCATACAAAACAGAAGAAAGCATTTGCTGCTTCAGAAGAAAAGAAACTTACACACAGTTCTATTTTAGTTAGGAGAAAGATCTCACAATTTTTAAATTAAATTTGTCTGTTAATTTTGGCAGAGAAGACCTCAGTTTACAATGCTACTGTCTGTAATATGCCAACCTCTGGGCAGTCTGTATCCCCAGATTTTCTACACTTTGCAAAGAAAAAGATATTTGATTAGTTTAAATAGCTGATGGGGTGAATAATGTGCTAAAATTATGATTATAAAAGAATAAGTGCATACAAATTATTTGGACAGCTTGGTAATTTTCAGATTCCTAGTTTTTATCCTCAGAGTTCTGATCAGTAGGCCTGGAGTAGTGTATCAGGTAACTGTTATGAACCAATTCATATATTCTCTTAATTCTATGTCAAGAAATGTGAAGGGTCTGATATTTTACCTTAGTGGCAAGGCAATAAATTTGCCTGCTGCAGCTTTATAGATACTGGCAGAAGATTAAAGATTCCTGAGTCAGAGACCCAGGATTTTATTACTCATGGTACAGAAAGCAGTATGATCATTAGCCTACATGTGGCAGGTCCCCTTCCCCCCAGATCCCACAGGGCCATGCAGATAGGCCCAGATGGATGCCTGCACATGCATTGGACTATGTTGTAGAAGAGGACTCTGAGCTTAGAGAACCCAGACATCTTTCCAAAACCAAACTCTGGCAACAGTTTGTTTTTTCTAAACAGTTCTATGACACTTGTCACTTACTTAGACCAGAATCTTTAGAAAACATAAGGATACATAGTCATTTTAAATTACAAGTAATAAATTCATTTTGAGTACTAGTCACTTTACCCTAATGTCATTTACCATCAAAGCAATAAGAAGTACATCTTTTTTGCTAATAGGTATGTTATTTTTGTAACTGTTCTGCCACAAAAATATCCCCTTAACATTTTTTTGGTTTTCTACGCTCATGTGACATTTTTACTCACCATGGCTACTCTATCTGAGTAGTGGAAACAAAAGCAAGGAAAAGTGCATGGTTAGAGAAAATATTTTTATTAATTAGCAAAGTATATGAAAAATTTCATTTTTGTTTTTGTCACTGTTTATTTTGACCAAAGAATTTCCAACAAGCTATAATTGACTCTGGTTCAATATTGGCCATTTCTAAAAAATAAAATCTATACTTAACAGTATAGAATTGCTACTATTGATGATATTCTATGTTTTATTTTCCCTTATCCATATTTCTATTCATCTGACATCTTTCACCTCAAATTCCCTTAATGATTATATCCATATATTCTCCAGCAGTAAACCACACTAATACCATATTCTCCATCAAAGTGCTCCATTACTCAAGGTGGAAACCATTTCACCCTGTCTATCCACTCTGAAGCCTTTGTTTTTCCCTCTCTGGCACTTACCATACCTGTCTTGGACAACTAGACATGTATCGGTCTTTTCTCTGAAATGGTGAGGACTTTAGTGTCATGGATCAGGTATCATTCATTGGTTTGTTCTTCCTAGTGCCAACTATGGTTTACGCCCTCATGTCATTCAGTTCTTTTCTGAAAGGTCACACAAACAGCCAATATAGCACTTCAATACTTTCTATTCAATTACCAAAGTTATTTTTCTTTCATTATTTGTTTGGTTTGTCTAAGACAGGGTCTTGCTCTGTCATCCAGGCTAGAGTGCAGTGGTATCATCATAACTCACCACAACCTCAAACTCCTGGACTAAAGGAATCCTCCTGCCTCAGCCTCCCAAATACCTGGGATTACAGATATGTGTCACCATGCCCACCTAATTCATTTTGTTTTATTTTATTTTTGTAAAGACAGGATCTCACTATGTTACTCAGTCTGGTCTCAAACCCCTGGCCTCAAGTGATCCTCCTGCTTTAGCCTCCCAAAGTGCTGGGATTAGAGGCAAGAGCTACCACATCTGGCCAAAATGAATTTTCTTAAATAATCTCCAACTACTTGTCTATATATTTTCCATATATACTTTCTGCCTCACCCATTCATGTCCATGAGGGCAAGGACTTTTTAAATTTTGTTTACTGTCATATTTCAGCACCTAAAGCAATGCGTGATGAGTGTGTGTGTGTGTGTGTATGTGTGTATATATATATATATATATATATATATATATATATATATATATATATAAAAAGATAAAATATATAATAAATATATATAAGTATAGATATATTTCAAAAATACCCACCTAACATAGCATATATCTCTATATACAATAATGCATTAATTGTAAATTATTTATATTAATATACTACACAATTCTTAGAAGGACTTCTACTTAAAGAATGATTAATAGGAATTACCTGTTCCATTTTCTGACGTTAGTTAGATAATATGTCATTTTCTGCTCTTTATAGATAACTAATACTCACATTCCTAGTGATTAAAAATTAGTAGGATTAAATGGGAAGATATCTAGTATCTAAATTGCTTAACTCCAGGGGTCAATGAATAATAACATTCTTTCTATTTTAAGATAATAAACTGCACATGCTAGAAATGATAAAAATTCATTTCTAGCATATTACTCTCTTCAATACCTCATACTCTTTTATTTAAGAACTAATTTCATTAGATTACTTGAAAAATTGTGTCCATCAGAAAAATTATTTATCTGTATTGAACTTATATTAATAATAATTCCTATATCAGAGGAACATAAATTGGATTTAGTAACAGCTTAAGCTTCTTACATTTGACTTTTCTAGTAAGTATTACAGAATTTTTCTGTGTTCTATCAAAATTTTCCCCACAGTAAATATATACCTATATACCAAACATATTTTCTGTGTTTTTTATATTTTTTGTACTTTTGTATATTTTGTAGTTTGTATTTTTATAGCGGCAAGAAAATTACAGGCCAAAATAAGGTGTTTTTTATTTTTATTTTTTTGAAAAGCAATCATTTTCTTGGAAATCACTTATGGGACTGTAATTTTAGTTTAATTTTTTTTAAATCTTATGTGTATAAACAAAGGCAAACATTTCCAGAGCTCATGAAGATCTGAGGAAACTTGTTCTGACATGTTAAATTTGAATCTAAAATTTATCACAGAAATTAGAATCTCTTTGGTAAAAGCAGTGGTGCAAAAATAAATACACGGCAAAACCAAGAAATAAGCCCATGATTATTTATTTCCCAACTTGGGCAATCCTTTTTCTTAATAAAGGGCTTTAGGTGAATTCTGCCTGACCTGGAAAGTGAATATTTAGATGACAGAGGAACTGGCAAATAACTGTTATTTTATTTGGTCAAAAGTTATAATTACGGCATGTCAATGATTACTGATATGGACAAACACTGATTCGAATATATGGAGAAAACTAAAATAAGACCACACTACATCAGGAGAAAAATGGGAAGAGTGTAGCTATTCCTTACATTTGGAGCTTTGTCCTATAAATCTGCATTATTTCTAGAGTTGATTGATTATCAGGTAAATTCAGAGAGCAAACTCAAATATGATTCAATGTGTAGTATATTATGATCTATACATTTTACATTCAAAGACAGATATTAGGAAAATTTTATATATTTTTTTTATTTAAGCATATTTTGGGGGTACAAATGTTTAGGTTACGTATATTGCCCTTGCCCCACCCGAGTCAGAGCTTCAAGTGTGTCCATCCCCCAGATGGTGTGCACCGCACCATTAGTGTGAATGTGCCCATCCCCTCCTCCGCCTCCCACCTGCCCCACACCCGATGAATGTTACTACTGTATGTGCACTTATGTGTTGGTCAGTTAAGTCAGTTAATATCAACTTGATGGAGAGTACATGTGGTGCTTGTTTTTCCATTCTTGTGATACTTCACTTAGCAGAATGGGCTCCAGCTCGATCCAGAATTAAGACATTAGGAAATTTATGTAACTGATTTTCAGTTACTAATGTCTTTTGGGTTCATGTCAGCTGCCTACTTTCCTAAGTGTGAATGAAATACTTTCTCTAGAATAACTCAATGTGCATCAAATGTCATCAATTAAAATAAGTATTGAGAAGAATTCAACTTCTCAATGTTCATGAACAGAGTCAGAAAAGTACACTATGGAAGCTCAAAGCACATGGCTATGTATTGGGACATCTTTTACAAAGTAATTGTAGGTTAAATTACTATGCAAACAAATTTCGATTTCATTAACAATGATTTCAAAAATAAAATGTATCTTCCAAAAATGATGTTGAACTCCCCATCATCAAATACCTATAGTGTAAAATATTTTAAATATTTAAATAAATATTTTAAAATTAACAATGATTATTCTATTGTTTGCATAGTAATCACTTCCTCTTCCTATCTCTTTTTTTAGTTATAGATTTCATTTCTTCTACAAAGAAGATTCCATTTCTTTTTCTACAAAAAGAAAAAGTTCATGTAATATTGAAATCTATGCCTTTTGGTACTTTTCTCTGTTTGCCACATTGACCTTCCGTGTATTGAAAATCTAATCTCACTTAACAGCATTCTAACACTTTCCTGCTTATAAAACTAATGCTTTTTTTCCTCTCTCATCATTTTCCAATACTATTAATTGCACTTCTATGTTATTTTTATATTCCTCTGAAATGAAATTTCAAATGAAAAACTTCTCAGAATTGCAGTATTGTGCTAACTAAGCAGATACTCTCTGTCATGAGTATTATTATTGTGGTATTTTTGCATGATGTAGGTGATTAAAAGCTGTTAGTAAATTTTATGCTCATTTTCTCTACAATATAGCATTGATTTCTAATCACTTTTTGAAGCTTCTTTTCATTTTTTTATTCCTATTACTGTTGAAGAATATACACTCTGCAGTGT
Source organism: Lemur catta (assembly GCF_020740605.2). Taxonomy (NCBI): domain Eukaryota; kingdom Metazoa; phylum Chordata; class Mammalia; order Primates; family Lemuridae; genus Lemur; species Lemur catta. Next base: position 50,684,360 of record NC_059128.1, on the reverse strand, counting down.
TTAAAAACAGCCATAATTTCTTAACACTGGATATGGTGCATATTTTTCAGAGGTAAAAGTTTAATTTAGCAATAGTGATATTTTACAGTATATATAAACTGAATTATGAACATTTCTTACTCAAATACATAACTGCTCACTTAGGTGAAAACCCTGCTCCTACTGGGGCATCCAGGTAAGCTTCTCTTCCTTCTTCCTTACCAGGGCTATCAAGGGGGCTCCTTCTAAACAAGGGCTGACATCAGGGACGATTCTCTTTATCCTCAGATTTTTGCTCTTCCTTCTCTTCTGATTCGGCAATTGCTGCTGCTACTTGATGAAGCCAGCAATAAGCCAGGACGTCTGCTGCTGCTGGAAAAAGACCTGGAGTTGCTACTATACCTCTCTAGAATATCAAAATTTAATCTGTGCTCTCAATATACAGGTATGTGTCAAATACAGGGTCATGAGGTTTAGTAATATTTAAATAACAAAGGTTTATAACATTTTACTTTTGAAATATGTGTAAATGTGAGGGTCTCAAGCTCATCCCTAATTCAGTATCTCACTCCCTTGTTTTCCAATATGCTTTGTGAGCAGATGGAATTACACTTAGTATACTGAAAATAGAATATAACTCTCAGGTAATTTAAGCTTTGTGCACTGAATATGAATATTTATAACGGTAATAAATGTGTTGTTTTGTCTTGAAGTGCGCTTTCTTCTGAAGAAAATCTACCTCCCCTCCCCACCCCTATTCCATAATAGTCTCTGACATTGTGGTTTTGTTAGAGCCCATTCCATATCCCTAATTTTTGACACACCCACTTCTGGTCCTATGAGTAAGCCTATGGCACAGGACTCAAGCCTTAGTTACCAGGATGCCCTACTCCTCACCACGGTGATAATTTCAGGGGCAAGTGGGGAAACCTAGTTGAATTTATTAATCTTCTCGAAAACTTTTCACAGAGCTATAAAGATCTTTAAAAAAGGGTCAGTCTGAAAATGTGCTTTCCAGAGAAGGTGGTGGAGAGATGGAAAGAGAGGTCATGTGGATTCCGTCATCTTTCTGTTCTTCTTGCCTGGGCAAAGTGGTAGTGACTTACTGTCGTTGTTATTTTCTGGATTGTTTCCCTGAAACCTGTTGGGTTTCTCAGACTCTCCCTGAGACAGAAGTACACAAAGTTTTGCCTTTTGTTCTTGATTTTCTGTTTGGACACTGAAGGATAATTTTTTAGATATTATTCTGTTTGTTTGTTTTGTTCTGGCAACAGTGTCTGTTTCTTCAAAGGCTCACCAAGAAGCCTAATAAATAAAACTGTTAAGAGTAGAGCTACAAGTAGAGCCGCTTGGTGTCATAATGTTATATGACCTAACTGGCTTAATTTGTTTCCAGGTTGCTGCCTTTCCCAATCCTGAGATCACTACTTAATATAATTTAAAATACACTGATATATTATTTTCATTTGAGAATATCCATATACACTATTAATATATGTGTCTTACAATTAAAAATAAAAAAACTTAGGAATATAATATTCTTGATATACTTCACCTATAGGGAATGGTGAGGTCCTTGTTTCATTATGATAAACTTTGTTTAGCACACTTCTATTCTGATATCTGCTAATCACTCCAGAAGTTTAGTTCACCTTAACTTTATAATTTGAATATATATCTTTTCCTGATATTACCCTTTACTAGAGACTTTACCTTTGTTGTGTCCTTCCACCATTATAAGGCTTCTCAATTTCTAAGGCTATTTCTGGGAAGGTCTATCACATGCACATAGCTCTATATGTGCTAAAATTACCTTCTAGAATCTGTTACTGCTTTGCTGCTGCTGTACACATCTCTCTTTCTCTCTCACACACACACATACACACACACACAGAGTTCAACACTGTATATGAATAAACCATGAAACCTTTAGACAATTCTACTTCATTCTATTTTCTGCTGAACTCTTATCAACTAATTCTGACCATCATAGACACTAACCTCAAAGAATCAAATCCTCATCTCTATAATTTGCACCAAATTATAAATGTGGTAGTTTAAAGGAGAGTTATATCAAAGGAAGTAAATTGTGGGATGTCTAGATTGGATGAAGTAATGTATGCATAAGACAGTATTGATTGAGTGGGAAATGCTGAAACAATTACACAGTGTTAAGAGGCCACCTCAAGAAACTATTTGCAATGTCAGCCATCCTTTCTTGACTAGAATCGCCAGGGTGCAGCCCACATCCCTTCATGAGAAATCTTCCCTGACGAGATACAGTAATTCCTTCACCAATTATTTATTTAATGCCTATTCATTCCTGATCCATGTAATAAGAACTGGGGGCACAAAGGTGAAAAGCATGGTTCATATCTTCAAGTACCTTGTATTTTAGCATAAAAACAGGAATATAAATGATTATAGTGCAAAGTTGTAACTATAATGAAAGCATAACTATAATGAAGGTATTTCTAAGGCACTACAGAAGTTTAGAAAATTTGGATGTAAGCTATGTGGGGAGGATCTGCAGAGTAGCATACAAGCTCAGACTCTCTTCACTCTGTAACGGATGCATGGAGGGAGGCGTGTGGTGGGAGGTAATGCCCTGACATGGTATCCACCCAGCTTCCCAAGGCTAGATGATTTATTTTTATAAGAAAGGGGCAGGCACATTGCATTTATAAATACTATCTGCTGTTTGTATAAATAGTGTAGCTCAACCTTTTTGGCACCAGGGACCAGTTTCATGGAAGACAATTTTTCCATGGATGGGGGATTCAAGCACATTACATTTATTGGTGTGATTTATTTCTATATTACATTGTAATATATAATGAAGCAATTATACAGCTCACCATAATGCAGACTCAGCTTGTTTTCCTGCAACTAACACCGCCACTGATCTGACAGTAGGCGGAGCTCAGGTGGTGATGCTAGCGATGGGGAGTGGCTGTAAATACAGACAGCCCAGTTCTTCACAGGCCAGGGACTGTCCCACCCATATGTAAATGATGTATATCTCCTAGTGACTAAGATAAAGGTAAATAATGCCCTCTACCTAAGATATACAGACCTATCATTTTAAAACAACAATACAGTAGCTGAACTATTTGGGCATAGAGTTCTGGCTTCAGTGAAATAAGACTACCCTTGAGACCAAGAAATGGCTTACTAAAGATTTCAGTTGGATGTGGTGGCTCACACTTGTTATCCCAGCACTTTGGGAGGTTGAGGTGGGAGGATGACTTGAGCCCAAGAGTTTGAGACAAGCCTTGGCAATGTAGTGAGGCCCCATCTCTCCAAAAAGTAAGAATTCATTACTCTGTGGGTGTGATGGCATGTGCCTTGTATTCCTAGCTAAGTGGGAGGCTGTGGCAGAAGGATCACTTGAGCCAAGCAGTTGGGGGCTGCAGTGAGCTGTGATTGCACCATGATAGCACCACTGCACTCCAGCCTGGGTGACAGAGGGAGACCCTGTCTTACAAAAAAAAAAAAGATTTAGGCATTGCCTCTTAAAGGATGAAACAGTTTTCTCAAAAATCTCCTCAGTAATTTTTAAAGTTAAAAAAAACCAAAACACACAAACCACCACCACCAACAACAACAAAAACATGCTAACACTAAGGCTTTGCTACAGCAAGAAACCAATTCTGCTCTGGCCCTTCCTGAAGTATGTGTTCATTAGCAGACAGAGACTCTTGAGAAACATCTATCCGTTCACACAAAAACAAATTTGCAGTGTCGGTCTACCTTAGAATTGTCCTTATATTAAGAGCTAACGGAAGTGCCTAAAAATCATAGCCAATATATTATCACACTTTAATAGAGAAATGTCATTTAAAAATTTTATCAGTAAATTATTAGAAGTATTTTTAATTGCTGTGCGTAGGTATTGTTATAGAACTTAATTTTACTTTAAAGAAACTCACCATGGAGTAGTACTTTGATATTTGAAGTATCAATTTTGACAGCTGAAGTATTTTTATTTTTCCATAAGAGACATTGAAACTATGTATTTTTAAAGCTTTTATGTGGATATATGTGATCTGTAAAAATAAACTTATTTTAATCATAGTCTGTCATTTTTAAAAGTTTCTATTATTGAATCTAACCTTAGGTTTGAGTACTTAGGGCTGTTTATAAGTGTTAATTTTTGAAAAAATTAATTGTAGTCTAAAATAAGTGTAGCACATGCTTGTATTTTTTAGGAAATGATAAATTTAGTATGAACTAATTGTCTTAAGCTTAATCATACAAAATTTAAATGTACACACACACACACACACACACACACACACATACACTTGGACTTTTATGAGGATTATCACTGCTATAAAAAGAAGAGTAATTGGGGCCATTGTAATGTTTATTTATAAACTCAAATTTCTTTGTGGTTGTAAGGCAACCTGGCAATAAAACAAAGAATTTATTGGAAAGGAACATTTTCATTTGTTGTTTCTCATTTCTGGGTTTTCAGATAATTGCCCCACATCATCCAATATTAAACAATAACAAGGATATCAATATTTAATGATTTAAAGCTTTTATCACATAATGTATTTCATTTCTGATGACTGCTTAGAATAATTCTACAGTTTAGTGCTCCAAAAAGATTTTCATGAGAAATTACCTGTTTTGTTGATTACACAACACATTTCTCATGGTGTCTTTCACAGTTTGAGGAAGCAATTGTGGTGGGAAAGGGAAGGATGCTCTCAGATCTTGGCTATAAAATAGTGTTTTGGTTCAGAGAACTGATTTTCCATTCAGACACACCCAATTTAGTTTTAGACAAACCCCCCAAAGTATTGCTATACATAGGAGTGCTTGAGCAGAAAAAGGCTGTGACTTCTGAGAGGAAAGTAAAAGCTGCACTTAGATAATCCTGGATCTTCTCTCAGAAAATTCTACAGAGGAAACCTGATGCAGCTGGCCCACTTACGACTGACTTTTCAGGTGTTCTTCTTCAGTGAAGAGGTTGCAGATGTCAGTATAATCACAACAGATGGCCATGCATGCTGGCTCTTGGAGAGCAGTGCTCCGAGACTCTCTGTCTGCCACTTGGGCTGACTCAGTACTTTTGTGACTCCAATTACTTGAGCATTGCAGCGTCAAACCACATGCCTGACTCTTGGGAGAGGAGTGTTCTCTTTCCTGACCTACTTGAATGACAAATGACAAACTAGAAACATAATCATCACACGTGGCTCCAGCTAAGAGAGATTCTAAAAATCATTTCTAACCCTCTCTGCCCAGCAGATTAGGATAAATTGTAGTACTTAGGGGGATCTCTTTGGAGAGATGATAAAGGAGATTATTCTATTATCAGAATACATACTTTTTTTCAGGACATCAATAATTTTGGTAACTGAAATTTGCTGGGTGCTCATCATATATCTTGCAGAAATGTCTTTACTATTAGTATAGTTATCAATATACATAACATATATAATATTAATATTGATATATATACTATACTATTAGTATAGTTTGATTTAGTATAGTTTGATTTCCAGATAATAGAAGAGAGATGTCTGCAGATTTACAGTATTAAAACTAAAGAACTCAAAGAAACAAAGTATTTTACTTAAATCTTAAAAAACACCTATGGGTATCACTAATTTGGTAAATGCTTAATGTATGCTAAGCACTGTGTTCCATTGTCTTTTAATCCTCACAATTCTCTGAAATATGTTGACTAAATCACGTGTACTTCATAGATGGTGACTTTAAGATATATGCATTAGTAATGTGAGGATGGACACGAGTCCAGATTTGTCTAACTCCAAAGCCTGTGCTTGTAGCAATTCAATAATTCTGCCTTTAAGAACCCCTTCTGGGGACAGTATGATTACCCCACAAAATACAGGACAAAACTTTCAAATATGAACAAAAAAGGCACACAGACTCGTACACCTATGTGTCTAATCCTGAGAGTCTTGTATTTCAGATTTTCTCTGTGACCTTATCTGTTACATCTCTGGATATTGAACTTGACTGTGCACAGCTGCTTTACAAAATATTAAAAACCCACAGGAAGCACAGAGAAGCTTGTGCCACAGAGGGCCCAACAACGCCTTTATCACAGGGCCATAGCACTAAATCAATGTCACTGAAATGTACTTTCATCCCAAAGTGCTCCAATGATAGAAGTTACCTGAAAAATGCCACACATTTATATTCTAGACAACAGATTCCCAGTGGATTACTCCTCAATTCTCCTAATCTGTGCGATTTTACTCCACCAGGGGGTGCCAGAGCAACAGGGACAGCAGCACTGCGCTTCCCAAAGAAGGGGACCCAATTTTCTTCTAAATAAATCCATGGAGATAGGGCAGTGGCACCTATTGGCACAATTCCTGATAAACCGATGCTTTACACAAATTCACGGAGTTAATTTGTTTCGAGAAAGGATAGATTATTTACGGATACAAAGAATTCTGAAACTTTATTTTGTCTATGTGTTAGAATATTTTTTCTGCCAAATTTGCCAGAGCTGTTATCAAAAGGTAAATTATTTCATTTTCTGCCTACTATTTTCGTTTTTCTAATGGAAATGGCTCCTAGCAGAAAGGCAAAAAAAAAAAAAAAAAAAAGGCTGTTAAAAAGATGAGAAAAAAATGATAAAATTAGCCACTGGACAATAGAGATAGAGGTGTCTGGGTAAAAAAAAAAAAAGTTGTTTTTGTTATTTCAAAACTTCTTAGAACTCCACAAAGTAGATATTACCTGTAATATCACTGCTAAGAAATTTTATGACACAAAAGTTTTTATTCTATGTATCTCATTGCACCCCTGAGACTAATCACTGAATTTTTGTATGTTTTCTATTTTTCATGCTAGTTTATGTATGTCTGTGTATGCATACATATAGGTACCATATATGTGTCATATATATTACATGATTTATGTGGTATATGTACTTTATAACAATGAACTTATATTATGTGTATATTTATAATTTTCACAATCTTTTTTATTCACTTCATATATCATGAATACCCTTCTACATTAAAACATAAATATCAAGTTCATTTTTTCCACAGCTGTATCAAGGTATAATTGACAAAAGTATGTATATTTATAGTGTATAATGTGATGTTTTCATATACTACATGTGCACATTGTGAAAAGATTAAATCAAACTAATTAACATACCAATCACCTCATAGAGTCACAATATTTTTGTGGTGAGAACGTTCAAAATCTACTCTCTTAGCAATTTCAAATATATAAATCATTACTATTAATTATAGTCATTATGCTGTGCAATAGAGGTCCAGAACTTTCTAGTTCATTTTTAATGGCTATATTGTATTCCATTTGCAATTGCACTTTAATTAATTGTTACCATTATCAAAATAAACACTCATTTATATATACATATACACACACATATCATTCATGTTCATACCATTTGCCCTTCAATACCATATCTAGAAGTATACATTATTGAAATAATAACAGAAATACAGAAAGCTATACACAATATATTTTTTAAATCACTGTGAAAGCGGTTTTGAAGTAAATTTATTATTAACTTAGGGCTAGTATGTAGTTGGCATGCAATAATTCATTTGAGTGAGTGACTGGATATTTCTGAATTCTTTAGGGAGAAGAAAACAGTGAACAGTATATACACCTCTGAGAGAATGAGAGCTCACGTGAACATCTTATAGACTATCTGGCAGTAGAGACAGCTGCTTATTATCATTTTGTCTAGCGTTTCATACACTTATTTAAACACATTTTTAAAATAAATACCAATAGCAACATATGTCTTTGAAAATACAGATTGTACTACCCCATTGTAGGTTAATTATTTTATCTTATCTTGACCCTAGAGCAGTGGTCCCCCAACTTTAATTTGCATATTGATCACCTGGGAATCTTACTGAGTTGCAGGATCTGATTCAGTAGTTCTGAGGTGGACCCTGAGCGTTGGCATTTCTAATTATGTCTCAGATTATGGCAGCCTGTTTGTGAATACACTGAACTAGGAAGAACTTAGATTAGAGGGCAGGATGTAAGTCACAAAAACCAGAGTTGTTTCAATCATAGGACATGGCAGGAAGCAGGAATTAGAGAGAAGGACATTTTAAATTCAAAAAAGGAAAAATTTCCCCTTTCTTTTTTAATACGATTCATTTTCCGCTGCTTTACATTTGAGTGAACTTTTAATATTACATTTGAACACAACTTAGAAGAGATCTCTAAAGGAAGTAAGAATGGTTAATATTTTACATGGGATATTATTTTAACAGCAGTATATTAGCCATAGTTTGAAGTAATAAGAGAAATGAACTAAGAAACAAGAGTTGTTGTTTCATCCTCCATGCCAGGTACTGCCAGCCCTGCTTGATACGTGCGGAGGTGCATGGCAGCCTTTCCCTTTTACAGTGGGCAAGTGGTTCAACATACATAACAGATGGGGTCATAACTTCCCAATTTCATAAACATGGTCTCCACTCCTGGAGGCAATAATGTACTAAGACGCTTTTTCAATGTGTTTATAGTAGGTGCATTGCTGGCATTTTACAAGTTATTGAAGCTCAGGGCAGCAATAACTTGTAATGTAGTTTTCAACATAGCTTCAATGTGTTTTTAGGGGTGAGGTACAATAGATAAGAAATACCTCAGTAAACTATTATTTTATCCTGTCAGCTAGTCTAAGAGTGTTATGCCCTGGCATTTTACAGTGAATTTTCAATTGTTTTGGCATCATTATTCACATATTTTGTCCTTTGTAGGACCATCCTGTCAGTGAGGTTTTCAGTTAGTTCTGGTAAATAGCATCCCTCTGTAACACACTCATCATACTGCTCCCAAGATTGATAGCAGCGTGCTGCTCTCTAAAATCCAGTTAGCCTCACTGGAGACACAGTATCCTCAGAAGACAAGAAAAATATGCCTCCAGTCCAACATACCAAAAATATTTCAGAAGGGAAAGTTATATTTCAGGGTCTTTCTACGAGCACTGCCTTCATCCACTGAACAAGCCTGTATGGGAAATAACTGGCAAGTGCATTAAGCGGTTGATACATGCTAATTTTGGTGTCTTCTAGAACTTGCTGTTAGAAAACAAGGATGATAAATTGATAAAATGAGATCAAATTACTGCTATCCAGGAGCTCAAAATCTAGTGTGAAAGCAGAAAAGTAAAGAATTGGAACCTATTAATAAATACATTATAGCAAAAACATATATAAGGTGACAGCAAGAGACAAAAAACAATTCTGTCTGCAATGGGTCTGTTAGGTGAATGGCAGGGCAGAAAAGAGATTATTGTTATTATCTGAAGATTTAGTTCTGAAAATTCTCCACGCTACTCCCACTCCCTCCTTTCTCCCACATAAATACTATTCCAGATTCCATAGACACACAGAGCATATTTTTGTTTGTTTTCTGTAACCATATGTAATGTATTTTTGCCATTTATTATTGTTAGGCGTGATTGATCTCATGTAGATTTAAGCCCACTGATGAGAAAAACTAGAGTTGTTTACTCACCTTTACATATTTGTCTCCACTGTTTACCTTCCACTTTCAACTCTGAGTAGATATTAATGGGCATAATAAATGTTCACTTTAAGTATGGTCTTATTTTTGGTTTTATATATTGAGGTAAAACACATAAAGAAATGGCCATAGAAAACAGACCTTTGATTTCATACATGAGTTAGTTTCATGTTTACAAGCTTCAACCATATTTTAACAGAGGTAGCATTTCTATTACACATTATGGGAATTTATAAGATTAGTGAATAGAGATTAAATGCACTTATACTAAGTGAAGTATCCAAAGAATGGAAAAACAAGCATCACATGTACTCACCAGAAAACTGGTTTCCCTGATCATCACCTAAATGCACATCAGGGAAGGATACCAATTGGATATCAGACTGGGATGGGGGGTGGGGGGAGAAAAAAAAATGCACTTTTAATTGGCTCACAGGGCTTTTGAAGATTTCATCAATCCCCTAGGTAAAAATTCTGATTACAATGACCTGAGCCTAGAATTTGAACATGAAATATCAAATAGTTTCGAATGGTTCAAATATATACTGATTATTCTAGAGATACATCTATTGTGTAAATCACAAATTATTCTTTGGCTTGCTTATTATGTTACCAAGAGATAGTTTATTAATTTAATATTTAACTGCATTTTAAAAGTCTTTGAAATTTGACACCATGGAGCAAATACTGCTTTAAATACTTGAGATACAAGTGTGATCTGAGCATACAAAAATCTCTATGGCATACAATAAACAAAAAACATAATAAATAACAAAATAAAATCTTATTATTTGATATAAAATCTTATGATAAATAAGATATAAATTTAAAATCTTAAATCAACATAAATAAAATCTTATGATATTATAAAACCATGTAAAGATGATAATTCTATAGAAAAATAATGTAAAGCGGAGGATTAGGGAGCACCAGAGGGCCGTATTACCAATTTAGCTAAAATAGCCAGGGCATAACTTATTCAGAAGATGACATTTGAGTGAAGATTCCACAAAGTTGAAGGACTTAGCCCTGCAGAATATCTTGGAGTAGAACATTCTAGCCTGAGAGACAGTGTCCAGTGGAGGGACCAGATGTCAGTTTCGTGTTCTTGGTTCCGGGGACCAAAGAATGGTTACTGGTACTGAGTCTGAGGAGCACATGAGCAGACTAAGCAGATACAAGCAAGCAAAGTGCCCAAGTTTATGAAAGCATTGTACGTTCCTGAGAAGGAATGGGTCAATGCCCGAGCGTGGAGGAGATCCTGAGTTTAACAAGATATTCTCTTTTATGCTGATTTCCTAATTTTATGCTAATTAGGGGGTCAAATAGTCATAGTTTTCCTTGGAAAGGAGTGCAGAATTCCCGGAACTGGGAACCTTTCCCATTTTTAACCTTGTAAGGCCATTTCCGGGGATTGCCATGATATTTGTAAACTATCTTGGCACTGGTAGGTGTGGTTTTTACTACGTTAATGAGAGTAGTTTATTTAAGGACACTGTTATCTCAACTGTGCACATGCTCCAAAGACCCTCTTTTGTGGCCTTGTTCATAACTCAACTTTGTGGCCTTTCTACCTTTTTCTGATTGGTTAGTCCTTGGAGACCCCCTATCGTAGGCTAAACATCTGTTCAGTCCTTGGAAACCCCTTTGACATATCATCTGTTCTTTCTTGGAAGCACCCCTTCTGGTCAATTTGTTCCTTCGCTTGTAGACAAAGCATCTCCTAGTGCCATCTATTTCTCAGTGGAAACCCCATAGACAAAGCATCTGTTCCCCTTCCCCCTTGTCCCAACCTAACAACAGTAGTGCAAAGTACCTAGCTGAGAGCTTGCCTAACGTGCTCAAGGAAAGCAAGGGGGCCGGCTGTGACTGGGGCAGAGTGAGTAAAGGCAAAACTAGTAGGAGAAGATGTCAGAGAAGTAACAGCTGGCCAGTTTATGTAAGGTTCTGTAAGCTATTAAAAGGATTTTGCCTCTTCCTCTGTGTAAAATGCAAAGCCTTGATAGGGGTTCAAGCAGAAAAGTAAAAATATTTCACTTAACATGTACATAAGAATGCTGTGAGTGTTGTTTTGAGAAAAAAATTCAATGAAGGAGCAGGAGTAGAAGCAAGAAGTCTTTGAAAACTATTACAATAGTCCAAGCAAGAAATAGTGTTGGTTTCAGCCAGTGTAATAGCAGTCAATGCGTGAATAGATAGTTATTAGAGGTTTTGTGTACCTCCTGAATTTGAAATTGCTGTCAGCAAACAGTCTTTAGTTTTAGGAGCTAAACTTAGCCTGAAGACTCAGAGTTATAATTCACATGTTCTTGTTTATGGTAAGCCAGTGAAGAATTCCCTCATAAGTGATCTGTGAGGGCCGTCTTTCCTAGGTGCATGAGGCTTTTTACCTTCCCGTGGGGATCTGGCTGATGCATAATGTTAGAAATAGCTATTATTCAGAAGAGGGTGTTACGTGGCTCACCCTCTAAGCTAAACCATCCGGTTTTGCATATGAAGTTGGGGGGATGGTCCTAAGAATTTCATTTTCCTTTACAAGAGGAAGAATTAGACAAGATCATCAAAAATATATTATCCGGTGCAACAGGAGAAATACAAGAGATTGTAAAGTGTGAAAGCTAGGTGAAAAGATTTATCAAGGAAGTGGTAGTGATTATCTGTATCAAATAGTGATCATTGTTCAAATGAGAGAAATAAACATTGAATTTCACAATATTTATTGATGGCATTAATAAGAATATTTTCAGTCTTATAATGAAGAGAGAAATCTATTAGTTTGGTGCAAAAGGAATTGCAGTTTCAGACCTTGGATTTTAAATCATTATAACTAGGCTTAAACACATCCTTATTAATCAAAATAGGAACCATGACAATCAATACATTTTTGCCAATGAGAAATAAGTTTGTTTATTCCTGTAGCATAAAAATCTGTGCTTCAAGATTCCATGATCTCTTGGAAAGCATTTTCTGCATCCTGCTGGTTGTGGAGGCATTTTCCCTGAAAATAGTTGAGCTGCTTGAAGAAGTGGTAGTTGGTTGGCGAGAGGTCAGGTGAATATGGCAAATGAGACAAAACTTCGCAGCCCAAGTCATTCAAATTTTGAAGCATTGGTTGTGCAACGTGCAGGGTGTTATGGAGAAGAACTGGACCCTTTCTGTTGACCAATGCCGGCTGTAGGCGTTGTAGTTTTTGGTGCATCTCATTGATTTGCTAAGCATACTTCACAGATGGAATAGTTTTGCTGGGATTCAGAAAGCTATAGTGGATCAGACCGGCAGCAGACCACCAAGCAGTGAACATGACCTTTTGTGCTGCAAGTTTGGTTTTGGGAAGTGCTTTGGAGCTTCTCCTTGGTCCAAACACTGGTTGTCCTATAAAATCCACTTTTCATGGCATGTCACAATCCGATTGAGAAATGGTTCGTTGTTGTTGTGTACAATAAGATGAGATGACACTTAAAAATGACAATTTTTTAGATTTTTGGTCAGCATGTGAGGCACCCGCTTATCGAGCTTTTTCACCTTTTCGATTTGCCTCAAATGGTGAACAACCGTAGAATGGTCGACGTTGAGTTCTTCAGTAATTTCTCATGTAGTTGTAAGAGGATCAGCTTCTATGATTGCTCTCAGTTGGTCCTTGTCAACTTCCTCTGGCTGGCCACTGTATTCCTCATCGTCAAGGCTCTTGTCTCCTTTGCAAAACTTCTTGAACCACCACTGCACTGTATGTTCATAGCAGTTCCTGGGCCAAATGCGTTGCTGATGTTGTGAGTTGTCTCTGCTGCTTTATGACCCATTTTGAACTTGAATAAGAAAATATCTCAAATTTGCTTTTGCTTTTTGTCTAACATCATTTCCATAGTCTCAAATACATATAAAATAAATAGCAAGTAATAAGTCATTAGCAAAAATATATAAAGTGAGAAATGTGCATTAAAATAACGTATAACATAACCAAATTTATTTAAGAATGCATTCCAATATCAAAGGGCAAATGTCAACAATGCTGAAACGGCAATTACTTTTGCACCAACCCAATAAAGTCTGTCTTAAAGATAAAGGACATAGAGAAAAAGGAGATAGAGAGAAAACTATATTAGTTTGCTTGGGCTGTCATAATAAAGTGCCGTAAACTGGATGGCTTAAACAGCAGAAATGTATTTCTTCCAGTTCCGAAGGCTAGAAGTCCAAGATCAAGGTGTCAACAGGGTTGGTTTTATCCTGAGGCCTCTCCCTGTCTTGTAGAAGGACATTTTCTCTCTTTGTCTTCACATTATCTTCCCTCTGTGTGTCTGTCAGTGTCCTTTCTCTTTTTAAAAGGACACCAGTCATATTGGAATAGGGCCCACTCTAATGACCTCATTTTAACTTAATTAACACTTTAAAGATCCTATCTCCACATGGAGTCACATTCTGAGGTAGTGGGGACTAGGATTTCAAAATATGAATTTGGAGGGGGAAGATGTTCATCCTGTAACACTCCACCCCTGCCCCCAACACTTCATGTCCTTCTTGAATTCAAAATACATTCACCCAACCTAACAGCTCCAAAAACCTCAACCCATTCCAGCATTAACTCTGTGTCAAAATTCTCACTTAATATGTGGTATTTAATAAGCTATGGTTAACACTAGAAGTATGATTCATCCAGAGACATATAAAATAAGATGAGTTATAATATCTATTTCTAAAGTACAATGGTAGGGAAGGCATAGGATAGACATTTTCATTCCAAAAAGAAGAAATTTGAAAGAAGAAAGGGTCATGTCTCCCAAGCAAGTGTGAAACTAGCAGGGAAAATTCAATTAGATCTTAAGGGTCAAGAATAATCCTTTCTGTCTCAATTCTTTTTCCATCTGGGCCCACCAGGGTAGTGTGTCTGTTCTTTCCAGGCCACTGTGTAGTGGCCCCATCACCTCATTCTAACTAAACTACCTATTTAAAGACTCGATCTTCAAATATAGTCACTTTGGGAGACACTGGGGGTTAGGATTTCAACATATACATTTGAGGGGGAGCACAACTCAGCCCATAATAGAGGCTATAGACAACTATTATAAAGAATATTTATTTTGAAATGTTAGCAAGACTATGAAAGAGTAGCTGATGGAGAAAGATGGGTGAAAGAATGTGCTGTTCTATAATATAGTGAATGACCCAATAGAGAGATATTATAGTGTTGTAGAAGTGAGGAGGAAAATTGCTAAAATAATGCCCATACATATTCTATAGGGGATGGGAACAAGTATAAAAATGTTGGGCTTTTCTTTAGAAGTGAGCATAAATAAATTTGAGAAGCAAGGACATGTAGGTATTAGCAGGTACATTAATGTGGGAATGATATGGACATCCTTTTATGATCCCTTCTTTGCTTTTTTTTTTAGCAAAGTAGAAAGGAAGGTCATCAGCTCTAAGTGAGCTTGGTGAAGTAGGAGGTAGAGAGTGTTAGGGGAGTTTCATCATAAATGTACACTGGGAAGAGTCATTCTTGTTTTAAATTTTTTTCTAGCCATTTTTGACCAATAAGATCAAATACAGGGAAGGATGAGAGATATTTTTCCCAACTTTTGGCTTTTTCTCATATAGTACGGCAAAGCAAGAAAAAATCAAGTGAGACAAGGGTATTTGAAAAGGAGTAATTTTTAATAACTGAACATATATTTTAAGCTGTGTAAGAGTGGAAAAAAGGCATCAAGATGGTGAAATGTGAAAAGAAATAGAGGTCCCAGAAGTGTCAAGAAATTGTTGGAGTGTAAGTCCTAATGAAAATCACGTGAGTAGAGAGGAAATGATGACCAGTGAGAGTTGCCATTTAGATAATTATTTGGCCATGAGTAATGTTACTTGTGGCATTTCAGTTGATGATGTATCTCCTTTATTTGTAGCCGAAGCATTCACGGGGTTGAACTGAATAGTTAAAAGATTTTGAATAGTTCATTGTATTCTTAGTACATTTGTATTAGTTTCTTATGCTGCCTTACAAATTACCACACACTTAGTGGCTTAAAACAGCAATAATTTATCATGGAACAGTTTCTGTAGGTCAGAAGTCTGGGGACAGTGCATTTAAGTTCTGTGTTCAGGGTCTCACAAGGCTGAAATCAGCCAGTTGCATTCTCATCTGAAGGCTCAACTAGGTAAAGGTCTACTTTCAACATCCCTCAGGTTGTTGACTGAATTCACTTCACTGTGGCTGAAGATTTTCTTGTAGCTGTTTGGTTTATTTTTCAAGTCTAGCAATGGAGTCTCTCCTCCAAATATCTGATTCTAGATTATCTTTTAAATTATGTACCCAATTTGATCAGGGCCATCAGAATAATATCCTTTTTGATTAATTGAAATTCAATTCATTAAGATATTTAATTGCTTCTGCCAAAATCCTTCACTTCTGTCATATTTTATTGATTAGAATCAAATGACAGATTCTGTTGGCACTAAAGGTAAGGAAATTATAAAAGTGTATTATTCATAACCAGGGTGGTGGTGGTTACCTTAGGACATATCTACCATAATAATGATTATTTTTAACTATGTATTATTTAATTAAAAATAGCTTTTCCAAGAGTTTTTCTTTCTGGATGATTAACTGCAATGAGAATCAACCTGCTACTGTAAACTACTAGAAAACCAGGGGAAAAATGAAATAACTGTTTTCAAACAGGCAAAAAGCAACATAGGTCTGTAGTCCATGAGAAAAAGAAAATAACAATGTAATCAATGTAATCTGACTTCCATCTTACTACTTAAAGGAATTTTCCAACAATGCCACTTAAAAAGGCAGGGAAAACCAAATATAACCCAGCTGATTTGAGAAGATGGATTATCATTTGCAGAGACCAAAATGAGTATAATTTCAGGGAAGAGTGCAGAATTGGATGAGATAGATAGATAGATAGATGTAGATAGATAGGTAGGAGAGGGCAAAGGAAGGGAGGTAAAAACTTAGAGCAGAGGAGAGGGAGAAAGAAGAGAGGTGGGAGAAGAGTGAGTGTACTGTGGAGACCTGCAGAAGCATTTGAGCATTGATACGCCTTCCAAGGAGGTCAGGGACAGAACAACTGGAAGGCAATAGACAAAACAATGTGTTGAGATCGTATAGAGCTAAAAATAATTTGCATTGTCATTAGCCAGAATAAAAATACTTCATAATACATAGGGTGTCATGTAGATAATACATAGGGTGTCATGTAGAGTGGCCAAAATGGTCACATCTTAATCCTTAGACTCAACTAATCCCAGAGTAAAATCTGCTCTGAATTTTTTTCAAACAAATTTTGTAAAATACAGTATGAAAAGAAACAAAAAGAACTAATGTAATTTACTTGTGTGCCAAACAAAACTCAATAACCTTTAAAGAAATACAGGAAAATCCAGCACTCAACAATATATAAGTCACAATAACTGGCATATAATCAAGATTACCAGGTATACAGATAAGTAGAAAAATATGAAATAATAACAAGGGATAAAAGCATTGTTAGAAACAGAAAAATCAAGATGGAACTCATAGACAATGATTGAAGAAGAACCATTATATCTTATTAATAATACGTACAAAGATGTAAAGTAAAATGGAAATACGATGAACAGCATAATGAGGGTACAAAAGACACAGATGAAAGAGCTAGACATAAAAAATTCAATATCTGAAATGAAAAAATACAATGAAACAATGAATAGGAGACAGACCCATGAACTTGATATAGAAATAAAAACAATCCAAAGGAAAGCCATGAGAGAAAAAGACTAAAAGTAAACAAACTGATCATCATGTCCAGTGGCAAAATATTAAATAGGCTAACATGTAATTAGAGAGCAGACTGAGAGGCTAAATACTGTTTGAAGAAATTAGGGCCAATTTGATTTTTAATTTGTAATGGAATGATAAACAGAGAGAAAAAGAAAGTTTTCAAAAAAGCCAAGCTGAATAAACATAAAGCAAGCCATGCCAGAGTACATTACAATGAAATCACTGCAAATCAATAATAGAGTAAAAAATGTTAGTGGGGAAAAATTACACAAATATATAGAGGAACAAAGATAAAAATGATAATAGGCTTCTTGTCAAAAACTGTGCAAGCCAGAAGACAACAGAACAGCATCAATAAACTGCTGAAAAGAAAAAAAATCAGTCTAAAATTGAATATCAAGCAAAAATATCCTCCAAAAATTAGGTTGAGATAATGATTTTTTTCAAGCAAACAAAAGCTGACAAATTTCATTACTAGCATACGTTCTCAATAAGAAATATGAAGGGAAGCACTTCGGCAGAATAAAAATGACACCTGATGGAATTTTGGATGTAAACAAGGGTTTGAGTAAATTGTGCTTGAAGCCAAGGTGGCCCAGGACCTCTAATATTTTTATACTGTTAAAATGACAGAAAAAGTGTGACAACCCACAATCTAAGCAAATAATGAGCCAAAGGTGGCTTTCACTTTTCTCAGACATGATGGAATAACAGGAAACAGATTAACCAATTTTTTTTTCTGTAAACAACTAGAAAATACATAGGAAATAACTAAAAATATGACCCAATATAGGAAATAACAGTTTTCACACACTGAAATATAACAAGGTAAGACAAGAATTAAATTAGATGAGGTAAGCCCTTGGATTGCCCCACTTTTCTGACCAGAGAGAATTTTCAAGCTGCAGCACAGGGAGCAGGTATGCTATAATTTGTCAGGCAGAACGCCAGAGAGAAAGGAGACACAAGAGAGATACCCACAGAGGAAGAGCCTCAGAGACTCACAAAGGGGGGCAAATTATTATTTGCTTCGAATATGTGGAGAATAAAACATCAGGAAAGCAGGGAAAGAAATACTGAGAAGTGGTAAGCCAAACACATTTTGGAGATTACACAGTGCTTGGAATAGTTCACATTTTTATCAGCCATATTGAACAGACTTATTAATATGTTGAATAGAATCATAAAGACTCAGTATTAACGACACATTAACTCTAATAAAGGTGATCAAGGACCTGCATTAACATTTAACCAGAGATTAAAATTGTCTCAATATGATCAAACTAATTCCAAGTAACTTAAACTCCTGAAAAAGTTTTAAATCTATTTGTATATATGCACACATACACATATACACACGTGTGTGTACACACACATACATATATATATACTAAAAATAAAAAATTGAACAGTATGAAATCAATGAGTCTGTTATCCAATAAAATTTATTTGTGGATGAAAAGAAAAAAACAGGAAGAATAAACCCATAACCAGAAAAAAAAAGTCAATCAAGAGAAATAGACATAGAAATGACAGAGGTGAGAGAATTAATGGAAAAGATTAAAGTATCTATTATAAATATAATACATATGTTAAAAAAGGTGGTAGGTAGCATGAGTATGGCAAGAAGAGTTATGGAAGATATCAAAATCATCAAGTAGGATGTCTAGAGATGAAAAAGTAAATATCTTAAAGGAAAAATAAATGGGAAGGGATTAACAGTCAATTAAACAAAATAGAAAATAAATGAACATCATTCTATAACTACAAAGACTGTTCAAAATAAAGCCAAGAATAAAAAGAATAAAACAAATGAATAAGTCATTACCCAGGTATGGGACAATATAAAGCAACTTCACATAGTATAAATTGGAAAGAGAGAAGGAAAGGAGAGAAAGCTGGCAATAAAAAAAAAAACTGAAAAAAGAATGAACAAATTTTTTCAAAATTGGGGTAAACTATAAATCCTAAGATCCAATACACTCCCAAGCAAAGCAAACATAAAGAATTCTACACTAAGGAACATCACAATTGAATTTAAAAAAAAGGAACAAACAGAATTTTAAAAAGTGATTTGAAGAAAACAGACACATTATGTTCAAACATGAAAAGACAATAACTGCAGACCTCTTCAGAAATAATGCAAACCAGAAGACAGAAGAGCAACATCTTTAATGTGCTAAAATATGAAAACTGTCAACTTAAAATTCTATAATCAGAAAAATTACTTTTCAGAAACAAATGCAAAATAAGACTTTTTCAAACATACAAAAGATGAGAAATTTTATTTTAAGCATGTGAATGCAACAAAAAATATTAAAAGCTGTTCTTCAAACAAAAGGAAAATGATCCCCAGACAGATAAATAAGCAAAACAAACAAAAAAACAAAAAACAATATATAGTTAATAAACCAAAAAGGAGACAAAAGTAAGTCTTAAAATAGTTAATCTAAAAGATGACAGACAAAAAACAGAAGAAACAAATGATAGAATTAGAAACTAAATCACCCAACCACATTAGTAATTACATTTAATATAAATTATCTACACACTCCAATTAAATAACAGAAACTGAGAAAAGAAAAAACCCACAAAACAGTACAAAACTCAATTATTGTTATATTAAGAGAAACTCATTTTTAACTATAAAGAACCAGAGAGGTTAACAATATATCATGGAAAAAGATATACTATGAACACTAACGAAAAGAAAGCTGGAGTGTCTTTATTAATACTACCCAAAGTACAGTTCAGAAAAAGGAATATTTCCAGGAAGAAGGAATGATAATACAAGGGTTAATGTCACCGAAAACTAACAATGCTAAATTTGTATGCACCTAACAACAAAGCCTGAAAATACATGAAGCTAAAATGGTAGAACAAAAAGGAGAAATAGAAAAATCCATATTTGCACTTGGAGACTTCAAGGGTATTGTGTTAGTAATCTATGAAACAAGTAGACAGAAAATAAACAAAGATATAGAAGATATATGATGCTATCTACATGTAATTCTAGGGAACAAAAACACTATAGTAACAGCGAGCAGATTGGTCAGTGATTAGGAGGGTCTTTTTCTGGGAAGGGGGTTAGGACTGACTAAAAAGGAGCAAGAGGGAATTTAGGGGTGAAGAATACATTATGTATCTTGAATGTGGTATTGGTTTTATGACTATATCCATTTGTCAAAGTCATCAAACTCTATACTTTAAATGAAATTTGTGCATTAATTTTACCACAAAATTGCTTCTTAAAATGAAATTATCTTTAGTTCTCATTTATGTTATAATTAGAGCTATGGTCATTTCTTTGAAATAATATATCCAAGTACAATGCATTATCTATTGCTTCCATTTTAAAATATTACCATAAGTTTTTATAAAATATTTCACCATAGTGTTACTAACATAGTGTTTCTCAGTTGCTCAGTATAACTCTTCAACTCACATATTTTCTTACCAGTTGGTTTCCACTTGACTGGCATTACCAACAGGGATGCACGAGGGAACCTGGAAAGTGAGAGGAGAAAGAAGGGAATGTTTTTCTCCTGCTCACTTCCTTTTCCTGACAGCATCCTCCTACCTATTCTTCTTCACCTCTGTAGGCCTAATTTGTTTCAGTAGCAACAAAAGAACTTCATGACCCACCTCTTCAGTAACAGTATCAGCCAACCAAATCAACCAAATTATGAATCAAGTTGGTGCTATAACCACAGAGATAAGTTTTTTTTTCCCTCACATTCTACAAGACATTATTCCCTCCAACAAATTAAAATGGCATGGAAAATGAAAATTGAAAACTATAGAATAAGAGAAACTTGACAATTTACAGGATTCATAATCTTACTATAAAAAGAAAGTTTTGTGACAATTAGGGAGAGGTGAATATGGAATGAGTATTTGATGGTATTAAGGAATTTTAATTATTAAACAATGTTTTAGATGTGAAAATGGTATGGTTTATGTAAAAAAAAAAAAAGACTTGTTAACATAAAACATGTTCCAAGTACTAATGAATAAAATAGCATGGTATCTTAAAATTGCTGAGGAGATACAGCCATAAAGGGGTAAGGAATAAATGATACAATATTGGAAAATTGTTAGTAATTGTTAAAGCTGGATAATAGGTACCAGGGCTCATTATGTCTCTTTGTAATTTGGATATATTTATAATTTTACAAAAAAAAATTATAAGAGGAGGGGCATTAGGATAAGATGTACTTTTTTTCTAAAATTTTAATTTTATATTGTTTCTAACTTTTGTCAAAACAGTAATTCAAAAGGACCTCTAATTTAAACCCTTTTGTTATCATCCTATTATCAAAAAATATCAAATTTTCCTTACAAATATTATATTTTATGGTCTTAGAGAAAACTTTGCAAATTGCTGATAACTGTTTTAGCCATGGAAGACTAATTGCTGTAAAAAGCCACACCAAAATTTCAGTAGCTAAGCACAAAGTTTTATTCTTCACTTGATCACCATCCAATGCAAGTTGGTGTTGGTGATGGAGGACTCTACATAGCTATGAATATGCCTAGACTGTTTCCTTCTGTCTGACAAGGAGGGGTGGGGAACCTGTGGCCTCACGGCCACATGTGGCCCTCCAGATCCCCAAGTGCGGCCCCTCTACTGAATCCAAACTTCACAGGAGAAATCTCTTTATTAAAAGGATTTTTTTCTGTAAAATTTGGATTCAGTCAAAAGGCCACACTCAAGGATCCAGAAGGCAACATGTGACCCAAAGACTACAAGTTTAGAGTAATCTCTAGGGCAAAGTACTTTCTAACTATGGTCCATTGTCATTCCTCTTAACAAAAGTTCACAAAGTCTAGTATTTAGCTTGTGAAAAGGTTGCATCTCCATAAATGGTACGGATGTCCATGCACCAACAGTACATATTGGTGCTCAATGCTCAATGCTTTTTGACCTTCAATACTTTTAACCTTGAGATCACAGGTTGGCTGGGCTGTTTACAAATGCAATGTTTAAATATAATAAAAGGAACCCTTCTACCCTATAATCACATTATTCCCCAACCCAACACCTGAAATAGAGGCATTTTGTGGGCCTTCTGATTTTTAAGCACCAAAGAGTAGTTTATTAATTTAATATTTAATTACATTATAGCAAGAAGGCACTTGATGCCAGCACCTTGACATTAGACTTCCTAGTCTCCAGAACTATGAGGCAATAAATTTCTGTTCATAATAAATTACTCAGTCTCAGGTATTCTGTTATAGCAGCAAAAAATGGATTAATACATTAATACAATGTGGAATATTTTAGTTTATATAACATTGCCTTGGCACATGTGGTAAAAGTCGGCTCGGTCTAATTCTAAGGCACATAGGTAAAATGAAGTCCTCCAAACACTTTCTGTGATTTTCACATGATAATGAATGAATAAATAATAAAATAAAGAAAACCTTAAATTCCTGGTAGTGGAATTTACTTATTCACATTGTGGATTGGCTTTTTTCCTTCTACATAAATATTTCTTATCCTCATGAGAGTATGTTTGTTCCTTTTACTGATTCCATTCCATTCTCTATTACAATTAGGGTTCTGTGTGATAAAGTAAGGAGAGTATCATTTTAAACCCCCTTAAGGGGAAGAATCATATTTGGTTTGAAAATTGAGTTGAAAACAAATTCCTATTTAGTTGTTTCATCTCGTTTCTTAGCGTTCAATTCTTCTTCAATAATTACAGCTCAAGGGTGTAAGTTTTAACCTCTCCCTGTCTAAATTAATGAAAAGTACAGTTATTATAATCCCCATTTTGCACATGAATAAACTAATCTTTATAGCAAAATAACTTTTTTAAGGCAAAATAACTTTTTTAAGGCAAAACAACAAGCAAATGATAGATTTTAACCCCAGATTCCTATTCTAAGCCCAATACTTTTTCTGCTACAAAAAATATGACCCTATCTAACTACCATTTTCCATTATTGAACACTGGGGACAAAACAGATCCTCCTTTTTAAAGACTTAATGTCAACTGAATTTCTGGGATGAATGTTTCTCCTATTCAGAGGAAATTAAGGAGGTGCTTGGTTGCAGGCTCAGTGATTTCTTCTGATTTGCTTTCAAATATGATCCCCACCTTAGTAGTCAGACTAAAGACTTATATCTTGGGACCAAACCTCTGAGCCTTACCTTTAGTTCTAGTAATGAAACTAGAGCACTTGTATTTATTAATCACCTTTTACGTTCAATACAGTGTGGTAGCATAAATATTGTGCAACTAATTATAATGCATAACAAGATATAAAGCAAAGTAGAGCTATAAAAGTGTTATTAATTTCAGATGTATAAACTGTCTCAATATTCACTCTCTACCTAAATTCCCTAATTGTTTTAAACTGCTTTGTTACTCTGCTCTTAACCATTCATACGTTCATCAAAGGAGCTTTAATAGGGTACTTAGAATTCTGGCATTGAAAACCAGATCCTACTACATAGGGATGGAAGAGATCTCACCATTCATACCCTTCAAACACCCATGTTCTATCTACCCATCAAAAATGCTGGCCCTCCAAGTAGGGATTTCCCATTTTTACCTTCCTGATATCTGCCGCAACATAAGTGTTTGTCTACTTTCGCTTCTCTGGAATAAAATATCCTACAACTCTGAAACTTTATCTCACTGCTAAGTGACCCTTTTATTTATTTTTTTTAAGACAAGTCAGATTAAACTACATAGATCTAACCCATGCCAATTTGGGTTTTTGGCATGTGTTCAATTGCATGACTAACACCAATTTACTAGTACCTTCCAACCCAGTTAAGAAATAGCAGAGATCAAACAATTATCACTGTTTTAATATTAAGCAATTATCTTCCTTTTCAATTAAAGGAAAATGTCCACCATTATGCTAAAGTGTGTATAGATTTCCCCAAATTCTCGTGGTAATTAAAATCATCAACCTTTAGAGCTATATTTTTAAAAATATTTGGGACTGATAAAATCATAAAGAGAATAAGCCTTTAAAATTAGGGCATAGCACAAGTCTATTATCTGCATAGTCACATATATTTCATGAAATTAATTAAAAGGGGTCTTCGGAATTTCTGTATCAATGATACTCTTATGTATAAGGAAAAAAAGAGAAAAATCCATATTCACAATATATTCAGTGACTTCATTTCTATTTCTGGGTTTTCTGCTTGTTCTCTGTGTCAAGTCTGTTAACCTCTTGTGCCTCTTCCTCCAACCATAAAATGAGGATAATAACCACCTTCTACATCACAGAAAAAGAGGATTAATGAGATGCCTAAAAAATTTTATTATTTTAGAAAATGATGTCAGGGAGAGGTAATTTTTGTAAAAGCTTCTTTTAAAAAGATGCATCTCCTGTGGAATCATGGAAAGGCTTCTTTAATGAAAATGTAGAGTATTTGAGAAAATGCTTAAAGTAAAGCTACTTTTAAAAAGGTATCTTAACGTGTTTCAATTTTATATGAAATGTCGATACTGATAAGCTAAAAGTAACACAGGTTTCAGAAATAAGGAACTGAGTATCTTTTGGAACCATTATTTAGCCTACATAGAGTCTATGTTCAATTATACAGGACCCCCTCCACATATCCCACTACAAATCCTCCGCCCCATATACACACACATCAAAATACATGCAAAAACAAATAAACCAAAAAATGACCAGGACAAATGCCTTCACTAAGTGAATAGCAATGGTGGATTTGGAGAGCAATTGGTTTTCCAGAGTATGGAAAATATAAAATTACAGATGAAACCTACATTCATGGCTTGCATAATAAAATGCATGGTAGTGCAATTAACCAAAATGAGGAATTTTGCTCATAAATGGAATCAGATGTGTTTGTAAACAAATCTATGCTATAGCTAGGCATTTAGTCAAATTTTCTGTATGCTGATCTGTGGACATTTCTTTTAAAAATCACTTCCCCAACAAATGTGTATGTTGAATGATCACCCCACTGTGAAAGCTCCATTCTATACTAGTGATGATGAAGAAAATATTCCTTCCTGCTCTGTCACCATGAAATACAATTTCATGTTCTAAAGAGAGTAGAGATAAAATTCAGATCAATGTATTTCAATTATGTGAATACATTCAATGTTAGTACACATTTTGAATCATAAAATCCTTAGGTTGCAGTTATGTAGATTTTTAATAACTATAATATTGAAATTATGATTGCTGTTTAAAATTTAAATATGCTTCTTCATATTTAATAAAAAGCCAAGGCCCCAAAATGAATTACTGTCATTTCAAATAAAATCTAATCATTCCACTGCAGGAAATGAATGATATCAAATTTAACATAAATTTTCCTGAACTCGGTGTTCCATAAACATCATTTTATTTCATATTTTAGTGTGTTGAAAATAGCAAAGAGTTATATTTTAATTCTATAAATAACTGGATACTAGAATATTACATCTTTGAAAAATGATCACTTTAAGGCAGAAACATTGGAAAAACAATTAGTTGTTTTCCTTCTGAAAATAGAAACAAAATATTTCTTTTTCTTATGTATGGTTTAATATGTCATTTATAGAAACTCATTTTTTCTTTTTCTGCTATTTTAATCTACAGAGCGATTCATTTTCTTATAATCTTCTCTTAGAAGTTTGATAGACATGTATTGTTTAAGAAATAAAATAATCTTTATAATTTCAAATACACTAGAAAATTCAAATGGGGAATGTAGAAATAAAAAATTCCATTTTTTCTTTGCCCCTCAAAATCCTCCTATTTATTTCCTTTTAGCTTAGTACTAAACTAAATGTATGTTGTGCTATAAGGGTGCAAGAATTCTACATAGCTAACTTTAACCATATTTTCTTACACTCTAAGATACATGGTTTAGTCCACTCTTGACAATACAGGACATTTGAAACCAGTGGCTATTGAGCATGAAATGGCAAACATACAAAAAACACAGAAATATTTTCAGCTGTAATTTGGTATCCTCAATAGTTTTATCTTTCTAGTGATCATATGTTGTTAATTATCCTCATGATTTCTAATTATTATTATTACTTATGACATATTCAAACTACACAAAATATAAATAATCCATGTACACATATCTGTGAGTTAACAAATGTCAACATTTGTTAGAAAAAGGAAGGAAAGAAAAATCATGCAAACATAGAGGTAAATGCTCTCCTGAAATTGTATTGTTATGTCTACACATTATTTCTTACTAAAGTATATAAAGCATATATCCATAAGTATGCATTTGTATAAATTGCTTTTCTCCCTCAACATTATGTTTAACCTTGCTTATTTTTCTTGGAAAATTAGGAAATTAATATTTAATTTATTATTTTTCCCTTAATTTTGGCAAAAGTGCACCTCTTACTAACTAATAAGATATTTGATTTCTATATACAACCCTGAGTACCTGACTCTTGATCTGAAATGATTCCACAATAGTTCTGCAGAGAGGTAAGTTACCCGTTAACAGTTGCTGTACTTACTATTTATCTAATTAATAACGAAATTCGCAACTGATGCAGACACACAGTCACAGCTTCACTTTTGTCAGAGTGCAATGTTACCTCTCTCTCTCTCTCTCTCTCTCTCTCGTCTCAGTTATAACTATACTAGACTTTTCAAATAAATTGATTATTCTCACAAGCAAAAAAGAAGATATTTAGCAGGATCCTTGGCATCAGGTGAACTTAGATGCAAGAGCTGGCTTTGCCACTTGTCATCTGTTTGAGCTTGAGTGCATTGCATAACCTCTCCAGGTCTTAGTTTTATCATCAGTAAATACCTCCTTCTGTATTCATTCAATATGTGTGTGCTGAGCAGCTCACACATTCCAAGCCTAGGGATACAGTAAGGAACAAGACTTACAACCTTTCAAAGGAATAGACATTAGACACATAATGATACAAATGAGGATTTAGCTGAAATTGGAACAAATGTCATGAAACACTAAGTAAAGAACAAGAATTGAGGGTGGAAGTCATGACAATTCATCTAGTTGAATAGAGGACTGGGGGAGAGGACAGAATTTTTCCTTAGGGAAAGTGAGTTGCAGAGTGAAAATTGAAGGCCAAGAAGTCAGTCAGATAGGAATGGAAAAATAAAAGATTTTTAGCATAGTTAAAGACCTTGGCGTGGAAAGGAATTTAGTAGTAAAATGCCACGCAATGCAGCCAAGGCCAATATTTTTGCTCCTCATTTTATAGATAAAAAAAATATAAAGAGCTCATAGAGTTTTTAAAAACTTGCCGTGTACCACAAAACTAGTAAGTGGCATCTCTGAGTCTAGAACACAAGAAAAGTAAAGAGGTTCTGGAATTGGGAGAGGATAAGGAAAGTAAAACTATATTCCTAACAATATTGAGCACATATCCTTGAAATATATTATTATATTTAATCTTTCTAATAATTTAGAAAAGTAGATATAAGTATATCCATTTTCTATATGAGACAATTGAGTGATGTGATTAAATTTTATGCCCATGCTAACATTTGAACCCAAATCTTCTGGCTTCTTTTTTAATGAACTTATCATTCCACTCTTCTGCTTCTTCCAAGGTGATAAAAAGGGCCTGTGTTCAATAGTCAAACTCCAAAAGCTGCTTTCTTTATCCTGGATTTCAGCAGGAGGGGAGATAGGTCACAAAAGCATACTTTAAACCAGGATGAAATTCTCTTATCTAAGGGTTTTCTGGGAGAAGGCAAGATAAATTATAAGGGAAAAGGAAGGCCATTGTCAATTTCTTGTATGACTTCACAACTCAGCTGATTTGACTGGGGAATCTTCTCCCTCAAGTCAGACCAAAAAGTCAGTCAATGGATCACTAGATAGTTTTAGAAAATGGCTGAAAACCTTACCCTGTAATTCCTTTTAAAATTATTTACCACAATTCACAATTGCAAAGATGTGGAAACAACCCAAATGCCCATCAATCCACGAATGGATTAGTAAACTGTGGTATATGTATACCATGGAGTATTACTCAGCTATAAGAAATAACAACGATGATACGACATCTCTTTGGTTCTCCTGGAGAGAGTTGGAACCCATTATATTAAGTGAAGTATCCAAAGAATGGAAAAACAAGCATCACATGTACTCACCAGAAAAGTGGTTTCCCTGATCATCACCTAAATGCACATCAGGGAAGGGTACCAATGGGATATCAGACTGAGATGGGGGGTGGGGGGAGGTGATAGGTGTACGCCTACATGATGAGTGCGTTGTGCACCGTCTGGGGAATGGTCATGCTTGAAGGTGCAGACTCGGGGAGGTGGGGGGTGGGGGAGGGGATGGAGGTATGACTACATGGTAAGTGCCAGGCGCACTGTCTGGAGAATGGACACGCTTGAGGCTCTGACTCAGGGGGATGGGCAGGACATGAGCAATGTATATAACCTGAACTTATGTACCCCCATGATGAGCTGAAATTAAAAAAAAAAAATTATTTACCTTTTTTACTTTCTTGGATATTTAGGCTACAATAAAGACCTAACTCAGTTGCAGTGTGTGTAGCAGTGTGTGAAATTGTTTATAGCACAGTCTCAGGAATAAGGCTGCCTGGGTTCACATTACACCTTCACCGACTTGGACACTGTGCCTCACTGTCTTTGTCTGTAAAACAGAATCTCTATTTCACAGGGTGATTGAAAGAACTAAATAAAATAATATGTTCTTAGCATAGAGTAAGCATAGTTATTACAATGTTACTAATACTGAATTTTTAACCTATTTTTTGAGATATTACAAGCAAAAATTTATACATATTTAATGTATACATCTCCCTGATTTGGGGGATAAATATATAATCATAAAACTATCACCACCATGAAGGCCATATACATACGTCTCACCTCTCGAAGTTTTCTCTCATCCCCTTTGTTATTTTTTCTTTTTGTTTTTTGTTGAGTTTTTTTTTTTTGTAAAAACACTTAACATAAGGTCTATCCTCTTAGCAATTTTAAGTATGCAATGTAGTTATGTTAGCTGTAGGCACTGTGCTGTATGATAGATCTTCAAAACTTATTCATGTTGCATTAGTGAAACTTTGGACCATTTAACAATCAACTCTCCATATCTGCTTCCCTTCAGTCCCTGGCAACCAGCATCCTGCAATCTGTACCCATGAGTCTGAGTATTTTAGCTTCAACCTAAAAGTGAGATAATAAAGTATTCGTCTTTCTGTGTCTGGCTTATTTCACTTAACATAATGCCCATTAGCTTTATCCATGTTGTAACAAATGTTCGGTTTTGTTCTTTTTTTAAGGCTAATATTCCCTTGCATACATATATCTTAATTTGTTTATCCTTCATCCACTAATACCATTTAAGTTCTTCCCATATCTTGACTATTGGGAATAATGCTGAATTGTACATGGAAGTGCAGATACTTTTGGGGGATCCTATCCAAGAAATTGAAATTCCTTTGGATATATATTCAGAAGTGGGAATCCTGGATCAAATGGCAGTTCTATTTTTATTTTTTTTAAGGAAACTGCATACTGTTTTCCATAACAGTACCAATTCACATTCCCATCAACAGTACACAAGGATCTCCTTTTCTCCATATGTTTGACAACCCATGTTATTTTTTCTTTCTTCAATAATACCAACCTAACAGGTGTGAGGCACTATTTCATTGTAGATTTGATTTGTGTTTCCCTGATGATTAGAGGCAGTGAACATATTTTTTTTCACATACCTGTTGACCATAGCTCATAGAATATGACCTAGCTCATATTCTAATCAGGTTATTTGAATATATTTGATATTGTGTTGTAGGAGTTTCTTACATATTTTGGATATTAAACCCTTATTAGACATATGTTTTGAAAACATTCGCTCCCTTTGGGGAGGTTGCCTCTTGAATTTGTTAATTGTTTCTTTTGCTATGCAGAGCTTTTAAGTTTCTTGGAGTCCCAGTTGTCAAATTTTGCTTTTATTTGCCTGTGCTTTTTGTGTAATATTCAAAAACTCATTGCCAAGACAAATATCAAGGAGATTTCCCCCTAAATTTCTTTCTAGAAATTTTATGCTTTCAAATCTTACATTTAACTATTTAATCCATTTGAGTTGATTTTTATAGGTGGTATAAAGTAAAGATCTAATTTCCCTTCCTTTTCATATGAATATACGATTTTCCTAAGACCACTTATAGAAAAGACTCTCCTTTCCCTGTTGCACAGTCACGGTGCTAGGGGTTTCCTCTCAATTGTATAGCACTGTGTCAGGGGTAGGAATTATGGCAAGATGATGTCTTTAAGTTTCCTATAAGCTTTGACAGAGCTAGTCTTATACTCACCCACGCTGTAGGATCTTCCAGCTAGTTTCTGGATTTTTTGAAAAAAAAAATTTGTCCCTCTATTTTTCTGAAATCAGTACATCCATAGAAAAAAGGAGGGTCCAGAGTTTCCCATTCTGAGTTCTTGCTGACACCTCTCCCCCAGTACTACTACTGCAACTTTTGAGTAGATATGCAATATTAAAAGTCCTAATAACTTGTGTAGATTTGGGAGCAGTTCTTAGATTTATGTGATCTCCCACAAATAAGACTTTAATAGCAACAAAATCACATTTTTATGTCTTTACTTATAGACGATCAGATGAAGAATACATAGAGATAGGCTATTACTTGTAGGTTTGGAAGGACAGATACACATGTTAGGCTGATGGATTTTGGAAGCTCAGAGATCTTTCTATGTTATTTCCAGACTGTCATTAGAAGTAAAAGTCAGCTAAATAAAATTAACTAATGATTAGCATTAATAAGTAATGATTATTAATAAGATCATTATTGATAAATATGGAAGAAAGAAAAGAAATGGTATTAAAATATTTTAGATGCTTTCTTCAGTTAGATGTTTTAGATTATAAGCTCAATAAAGACATGATTTCTCTTTATATCCATTATTTTCAGACCTGCAACTACCTTTATACCTGATGGGTGCTCAGTAGTTGTTTTAGTAAACAAATAAATGAACACAGTTACATATAAACTCAATTGACAATGTCCTCTCCATGCATATAAGTTAAGTAACCAGAGATAACTATGATGACATTTCAGCCATTGCATATGAGTTCCCCTTACACTTTCAATTTTAGCTAAATATATATTAGTCTCCATTCACATTTTTCAATAATAGTTTGTGAGTAAAAAATAGTATTAGATAATCAAATGATATCTGAAGCTGGTATTCTAAATATGTATTCTTAGGTCTTTTGAATAACAATTGAAAAGCAATCAAACATACTGAATAACAAGAAAAAAATCATTTCATCATTTAAAAAAACAGTTTCTGCATGTATCCTATTCAAGATAAACTGAATTAGACTTGAAAATGAAGTTAAATGGGAAAAACAGTTTCTCATTGAATTAAATTTAAATTGACCATTATAATAGTATAATACTTTGTGTTATGGGTACAGAGATTTCTGTAATAAAATCCTATTATGCACATAATGTTTAAGAATGCAGTGCACAAAACTCCTGCTTGTTATATAGCAGTATGGAGAGCTACAGCCAGTAAATACATACATCAGTATTCTTTATAAGATATTCAATCCATATTGCTCTGAGGGGAAAATGTAAATTATTATCTGTTGTACCATTTTTCTTGTACAGAAGGAGAAAAGGAAGACAAACAATCTGCACTGCTATACAACACTCTTGACACATTTTCACTTTTTATAAATATTAAGATAATAACTTGCCAACATTTCTAAACTCTTAACAGTATACAAGAAATCAGAATTTGGCTTTTTGTAGATTAGTGGACTTTATTATACTTATTTTTTTATATTTAATATTATGGTATATTCTGAGTTGACAAATATACATGGGTGCAGATATGTTTTAAAATGAGTGAGAACACCTACCGTATGGTAAGCTTGGAAGTCAGTTTGTATGGCATACTTTGGTTATGTGAAAGGGACAAGCCAGCTCTTGGAAATAGAAGCCAAAGAATGATAAACAAACTTTGCAACTACTCTTAAACACTCAAATGTGGCATAACCGAATTTCCTAAAACAATGATATAAGCAATATTTTCCAAACCATTAATTGGATATGAGAATAAATGATTACTTAGTATGTTTCAAATTAAAGGTACAATTTCCTTATGACAACTTTGAGACAAGTATAAATTAATAATAAATTTATAAAACCAACGGGTAATACCAGCTGTGCCTTTGATAGAATATCTTGCACCAGACCAGTGCTCCTACTGAGAACTAGAAAAACTGGATGAAAGACCAAAGATATCTGCTGAAAGCACCAAAGACCTGCCAAGTTAGGCAGGACTTCACAGGCAGAGATCCTGGAAAGAAGCAAACTTCTGAGTGGTAAGCTAATTTTCTGAGCTGTTACTTTCATTTTTGTGGCATTTCTTGAGGCAAGAATCTGCTAATTCTTGGAGCTGGGCAAGAGAGCTGCTGCTAAGGGAAAGAGAGCTTTCAACGATCTCATGTGATTAGTGAGACAAAAAAATTGGCGTTTGTGGCTGACGGTGCTGCCAGGACTTGAGCATCCACGATCCCAAAGAGAAGGGAGATGCTGATAAATGAGCATGAAACTCAATTTTTCCTTAAAGCATTTACTGAATTAATAAGCCACATAAGAAATGAGTGTAAGAAGCTAAGCAAACAGGCACTGAAAAGCAGAATTTTCTATAGTATTATGTTACTGTGAGGAAAACGAGTTTGACTTTAGGGACTCAGAAAATTGATGTGGCTCTATGATACATTACAAGCTCTAGGTTTGCTCCTCTGGAGGAGTGAGAGCAAACCAAAGACACATGGAGCCCAAAGAATAAAAGTCATCATTAGGCAGCTCATTACTGATTGGATTAAGGTGGTCTGCTTCCACTTTTATAGCCTACTAGTGGATTGGCACTCTGAAAGAAAGTTATGTCATCCAGAGGTTTTACAGTTTCTTTTACACAATTTCCAGAATTCAAGTAAAAATCTACAGTAATGCTAGATTACAAACCACATCTAAACTCAGTAGCATTTCACAATAATAATTCACTTTTTGCTTTGTTACTTGTGGCTTAGCTGAGGAAAAAAGGCAATTCAGTCTGAGGGTCGGATAGAACAATTCTATATCATGTTTTCATTCTGGAGCCCAGAATAATGGAGCATTGTTCACCCAGGGGAAGGTTTTCTCATGGTAGAGGAAGAAAGTTACTAGATGATCAAGCAGAGATCCAGGATGCTTATTAAAGCCTAGGCTAAAATATTGCAAACAGTCACTTTCACTCAGATTATGCACTCAGATCAAGGCCATGGATTTAGGGAAGACAAAGAACTGGAAAAGAAATGCCATCTACCACAATCCACCATCTTGGTTATAATTGCCCCCATCCCCACCACACTCAAAATACACACAAACCCATTCCAAAACCACCAAAGATCTCATCAATTCATTGTATAATGCTTCAAGTTCAGAATGCTGTGACCTACATCAGTTGTTTTTTTTAAATTTTTTTAATTTCAGCATATTACAGGGGTACAAATGTTTAGGTTACATATATTGCCCTTGCTCCCCTGGAGTTAGAGCTTCAAGTATGTCCATCCCCCAGATGGTGCATACCACTCTCATTAGGTGTGTTTATACCCATCCCCTTCTCCCCCCCCCATCTGCCTGACACGCGATGAATGTTACTACTATATGTGCATGTAACTGTTGCTCAGTTAATACCAATTTGATGACGAGTACATGTGGTGCTTGTTCTTCCCCTCTTGGGATACTTCACTTAGTAGAATGGGCTCCAGCTCTATCCAGGATAATACAAGAAGTGCTAGATCACCCTTGTTTTTTGTGACTGAGTAGACCTCCATGGTATACATGTACCACATTTTATTAATCCACTCATGTATTTATGGACACTTGGGTTGTTTCCACATCTTTGCAATTATGAATTGTGCTGCTATAAACATTCTAGTGTAGATGTCTTTTTTATAGAATGTTGATGAGGTTTCTCAAGACAGAGACTTAGAAACCAAAAAGGCAACTTTTATGTCCCCTACACACCTAAAAGACAATTTAATAACAGGACAAGGAAAACTGTAATAAACATTCTAATTTAAGGAGGACAGAAAGGAGACATGTAGCAGTCATTGGTCAGCAGCAATTCTCATTAATAATTCTTGCAGGGAAAATATTTCCTGGTCCCCTAATCTGTAGGTAAGGAATAGGCCCGGTTTTGCTCTCTGTGAGTGGCTTCCCAATTCACCATTATTCCATAGATCTTTTCTTTCAACTACTCTTCCTTTTCCACCATCCTCCTTGGCTCCCAGGAGAAAATGCCTTGTTTAATAGCTGAGCAAATTTCTGTCTGCCTGCTGCCTTCCTGTAAAAAGATGCAGTGCTAGAGATCTCTTTACATCTCAAACAGTCATATTATTAATATTTTTGTAATTCATGTAGTAAAAATATTAGTTTGTATTTACTTTTTTAGAATATATGAGATTCCAATTAATTCCATGAATCAAAACCATATGCACAATTTTTGCCAAGATGCCCTTCTCTCTAGATTTATTTGTGGGTATTTGAGACACATAATGATTGTGTGTGACCATGTCTTTATTTTTCTAGAAATTGTTTATTTTGCTAAAATGTTTTTCTACACACCACCTGAATTTTCTGAGAGTTATTAACAAAGAGGTTTATAGCCACACTTGATTAACTATTTACCCATTTACCCTGAGAGCATCTCTTCACGACAGAGTCCTAGATTCCCCCCACCTCAAGGCTGTCGGAGCATTGATCTGGTGAGAAAACAGATTAAGTTTCCAATGAAATTTCTTAGTACACTGTATTTCTTCAAAATTTGATTTGCAAACTGGCTAATTTCTTTTCCCTACCTCATCTGTTTCTTGTAGTTCTTTGTTAAATCAGCTAGCAACAGTCAAATCGTATATTTAACATTCTGCCACAAAATGCCTCACCCCACTTGACAAGTTAATTAGCTGTATTTTCTGCCTTCCAGGTCATCACAAGTTACAGTTTTACCAATATTTGACACTACATAATAGAGAGCATAATATATTCCAGCCACCTATAACAATTTCCATATAAGATACATTTTTCGAAATGCTATGACCAATTTTCTCACTGTTCCTTCCTTGTTCTAAAGTAACTATTATATATTTTAATTTCCTTTTTTTTATTTGTCCAGCTACACTTCAATTCTAGGTATTAATTTTGTCTCTGTCAACTAGTACCACAGTAACACTGCTTAACTCACAACCTTAAAACTTCCATGGCCTATGACAGCAGATATTTGTTTCCCTAATTCATTGGTTTTTCAACTCTGGTTAAGATACCTTGACTAGATTGGGATCTCCTTGGCTTTAAGCTGGGGAATAGGATCCATATAGGTTTCACGTGCTCTCACTTTCTTAGAATGCGGACATGTTCTTTCCATGATAGAGATCAGAAGGTCCCCAAGGGGCAAGTGGATATGCATAATATCTCAAGGCCTAGATTTGGAATCCACACAGTCACTTCTGTTGACCTTCTAGTGCCCAAAGTAAAACACATGTCCAATCCCAGAATCAATAGAGTGAGAAAGTAAACTTGATCTCTGGTAGCAGTAATTTCTGAGTTATATAGAAAAGGGTCTTCATGCTGACAGAGGAAAAGAGTTTAGAAAACTAAGGCAATTTTATAAACCAAAAAGTAAATACATAAAGTTTAGGAATAAGTAGAAAAGACATTAAATAAAAACAGACCAACATATTATATTTTATCAGATAATATTATTATACCTAAGAAGAAAATAAAGTAAGAATAATTTTATCATAACTGGAACACATACATACAATGGATATTTTATAACTAGTAAAACTGGAAGTATATGCTCAATATATGTATTTGACAGTATTTTTTAAAACAATGTTATTGAGGTATGATTGATATAGAGAATACTGTACATATTAATTTTATGCAACTTGATGAGTTTGGACATAAGTATACACCCATAAACCATCACCACCATCTATATCAGAAACATATTTATCACCTCCAAAAAATTTTCCCAATCCTCTTTATATTATTATTTTTACTATTTATATATTTTGTGATAAGAATACTTAAAAAGATTACACTTTTAACATATTTAAAATATAAAATACAGTATTGTTAACTATATGTACTACGCTTACTGTGCAGTAGATCCCTAGGATTTGTTATTATTGCATAACTGAAACTGTACACTTTGACAAAAAACTCCATGTTTTGTCTTCCCTCTACCCCCTTGTGACCACCAGTTTACTCTCTTCTATGAGTTTCACTATTTTAGATTCCTCATGTAAATGGTATCATATAGTATTTGATCCAGCAATCCCATTACTGGGCATTTACCCAAAGGAAAAAAAGATATTCTATAAAAAAGATATCTGCACTAGACTGTTTATGGCAGCACAATTCACAATTTCAAAGACATGGAAACAACCCAAGTGTCCATAAATACATGAGTGGATTAATAGAATGTGGTATATGTATACCATGGAATTCTACTTAGCCACAAAAAACAATGGTGCTCTAGCATCTCTTGCATTATCCTGGATAGAGCCAGAGCCCATTCTACTAAGTGAATTATCACAAAAATGGAAAAACAAGCACCACATGTACTCGTCATCAAATTGGTATTAACTGATCAACACTTATGTGTACATATAAGTAGTAGCATTCATCGGGTGTTGGCCAGGTAGGACATGCTGTCATGACATAAAGGCGAATCATTTCTACACTGTATTGTTACATGTGATGAAGCTGGATTCTTTTTGACAATTGCAAGCATTTGGCACAATGGTTGGATAAAGATGAAGTGCTGAAACACAGTCCAAAACCAAACAGTCATCAAAAAAAAGCTAATGGTGTCTGTCTGGTGATCCAGCACTGGTATTATCCACTACAGCTTTATGAAACCTGGTCAATCAACAGTGGATGTCTACTGAAATCAATTGGATGAAATGAAGAGGATACTTGTGATTAAGTAGCTGAGATTGGTCAACATAGACAGGCTAATCCTCTTGTAAGACCAAATGTCACAGAAAACAATGCTGCTACAGAAGCTGGACATGGAAACACTCTGTCATCCACCATATTCACCAGACCTTGTACCTGACTGACTACCACTTCTTCCAGGCTTTGGACCACTTCTTACAAGGAAAAATATTCAATTCTCAACAAATTCTGGAAATTGCCTTTCACGATTTCATTGCCATTTGTTCTCCAGGTTTCTTTGCTGCTGTCATAAGCAAGCTATCGTTAAGGTGGCAAAACTATGTTGATAGTTTAGGCACATAGTTTGATTAATTATACTGCTTCTTGTTTGGGATATAATAAACTACATTTTTGATTTGAAATTGGACATTTCATGTTTAATTACCTCATACTCCCCCATGATTTTTTACTCCAGGTGGCAAAGTGATAAAGGCACATGTCATCTGAATTGAAACACAGCTCCACAGTAGTAGAAATATCAATTCTGAAGTTATATAGAGCAGTGTGCTTTGCTATTTCTACTCTCCTTAGGATGAAGGGAAAGAAATAGTTGCTGTCTAGTGTAAACAGATTCTCTGGAGGAAAAAAGGGGAATTTTTTTTTTTTTTATAACTCATTACAATGTAAGGAAATACCTTTAGGAAGGAAAAAGAAAGGCCTCTCAATATCTTTTATGAGGTTTCTATTTTAGGGTTACTCTTCAGACATATTTTAATCTAGGTATCAACATTTTGCTCAGAAAGTCCTGAAGAAAAATAAAATATTCACATTGGTTTCCAAAAATGTATATGGTAATCGTAAATTAGATGATGTACTAAGTGTATTTATACATATATATGTAGTAACACACGTACATATTTACTTGTGGTTAAGATGATAAGAAGGATGTTATTTAACTACTGACATATAGTAAAATGGTCAGTTTTGGAGATTTAATAAAATTAATCTCTGCTTTATTTTTTTTAGTTTAGAGAGGTATCATATAAAAATATACACCAGAAAATTCACACTAAAGGACAAATGAGAACCAACAAGAAAAGGGCTTGTACTTGAGTTTAAGTACTTGAGTTTAAATACTTAGCTTTCTAAAGCAGTGAAGGAACTTGCAATTTACAGAAAGAAATACACATTAAAAGACTTGGATTGCTTTTGAATATAAGTTTGTAAGCATTGAGTTTTTCAAAAAATTCCTGAAATTTATGCCTTAGGTACTATTAATTTTTGTTATTAACAGAAAAATATTAATTGGCTTAAATTTCTTAGATAAAATTTATAACATAGAGTCTTTTCCACTGTTCATATGGTGATAAAAATAATCTGTTATATTGAGGTATATTTGCCTGGCATTGTTTTAAGACTTTTTGTAAAAGCCAAGACTTTGAAATAAAGGCTTTTATTATATTTCAGATATGCCTCAACAAAAACTTAGTAACTAAAAAGGTCAGCTGTAGGAAATCAGCCTTCAAACATCCCAGTGTTATGAATTATAACTTCTGCCTGCTTTAGATGCAGGGGATGACTCCTTCAATATGTGAAAACATGTACCTTGAAGTTTTCAATTACTCTCAGGAAACTAAACATTTCTTCTAAAAAAATTTGACAAACCTGGTTGAAAAATGTGACTCTGCAGAAGGAAATGCCATTGGATCACTGGAGTGTGATTGAAAGAAAAGTAAAAAGCAAGGTCCTGGCTCCTCACAGCTAAATATGTAACTATACGTGGTACCAAGTCCCCAGGAGCAAAACTTCTGAAGTCCTTATCCCAGCCTCAAATGACATTTAGTGTCAGAAGAAGACAGAAAGTTTTAGTATTACAAATTCAAAATAAAGACTTTTTATAATGTTACACACTTTGATTCAAAATTATAAAAATTTATTTATAAATTATTTTATATAAAATTACAAAGTGACAGCTTTTAAAAGGCAGAAACAGGAGCCACATAGACACATAGCCAAAGACACATAATCAGATAGAGGATAAAAAAGAAGAGATTAACTAAAATTATAAATAAGTTATATTTGAAGTCCCTCAAATATCATTTCAAGAAAATCACTTCTATGTTTCCTCAAAAGCCACACCTTCATGGTACCAGATTTTTCCCCCATACAAAAACTCAGCAGCTTTATGCAACTTAATGATTTAAATATTGTACACTCCTAATCAAGGACAGTTAGTGGAAGCTTGAATAATCTAATGCAGGGGAATCTGGAGTTGTTCTAAAGCTAGGATACCATCTCTTCTTTCAGTATAAATATATTCTACAGATTCTGAAAATATAAGTCGAAATACAAATTCATCCTTCATTGCACTAAAGAAAGAATAGAATATCTTCTATTTCAGCCTTCTCTTGCTCTGGTTTTATTTCTTTTCACCAAGAATTTACAGTACTGATGTATTTCTTTTCTAGTGAGCAGAAATCTTTCCCTCTCTTTTGTTTAATACCTTTATTTAGAGTGTTTTTGAATGCATACCTACTAAAATCTTTGACTCTTCTGAAAAGTAAAAATGAATATGTGCTAATAACTCTTTATATACTAAGATGACATGCTAATATACTGCTTAAAAGAAAAAAAATAATCTAAAATAAAATAAGCAATTTAGAATGTCTCTCTTTTCATCCTGGGGGTACACCATGAATCTTACAGCATTTCTAAAAGTTTTGTGTGCAATAGGGAATTTTAATACCACTGAGAAACTAGGTCTCAATTGGCACATATATGCACAGAAAATATTCTGAAATATTTTGCAGCATGCAAAATGCAGCATAAACTATGGAACTAGGAGCAATATTTCAGTCATCCTCTTTTGTTCAAGAGATCAGGAAACACCTTGTGTTACCATGTATATCTCAATATAGGTGCATAAAAATCATTTTTTCAAATACAGGACATTTTAAAAAATTGTATCTCAATTAAGAAAATGCTTTAATTTATGTGGATAATAATTTTCTTTAAAAATTTGGGAGAAATGTAGGTTGAATGAACAATTCTGAAAAAATGAAACCAAATAAATATTTTAATAAAATGTTCAAAGCAAAAATATTCATAGGGTCAGAGTGTGAGGGAAAAGAACTTATACAGAATAAAGTTTGATATTATTTCTATCTTATGTGAAATCTTTACATAAAATGTTTATTTATTCAGGTTAATACTATTAGTAATTGTATATACTGTTTAATCTCACAAAAATATGCTGTTCAATAGCCCAGCTTTTAAGAATTCTCCGTTTATAAATAGTAAACATAATCCCATTGCTTTATTGGATATTTTATGCTAGGTTATGCCCTATTTATAGTTTAACTACACTGTTCAAGTGTTTGAAACATTGTTCCTTTATATAACTGCATAAAAATTGAATACAAATAATAGACCACTAGATACTCTAAACTATTGAAAAGCTATTTAGGAAATGACTGCTGAACTGGAAAAATAGACATTCTTCTCTGCACTTAATGGTAGTAGCTGGAATTAACATAAATAACATTGATTTGGTGAAATAGTATCTCTTTACAAATGTACATTTTATTGCATTAAAGAAGAAATAAAAAGCCTTCTTTTTCACTTTAAGTGGGCTAAGCCAAATATAGTTTTGTCTTTCTGACTTAAAAGCATTTATTATTTTCAACTAGAAGAAATAAAAGAAAAACACTTCAAATCTACCATTTTGCTTTATTTCTCTGAGTTCTATTTTTATAACTGATAATTCAAAAAAGTGACCTATTTTCCTGGAGATTGTAAAATAAATGTCATGCCTCTGCACATATTAATGTGATTGTTTTGCATTAAAAAAATCAAGTTACATTTTATACTCATGCTTTAGATTGACTTCCTACCAAAGGAAATAAACTATAATTACTACCCTTGATGAAATGAAGCAAATAGTAATGATAAGGTGCTAACATATGTAGACGGAGTGTAGTAAAAACTCCAGTAATGTAAATTTGATAAATCATGACCAATATATATGAAATTCCTTTCCACTCATTCAAAACAAGTGAAATAATCCCCACTGTAGACTATATAGATGAGATGATAATACTGAGAGAGGAATCTATTTTGATAATGACTTTATTAATTGCACTTA
Source organism: Lemur catta (assembly GCF_020740605.2). Classification (NCBI taxonomy): domain Eukaryota; kingdom Metazoa; phylum Chordata; class Mammalia; order Primates; family Lemuridae; genus Lemur; species Lemur catta. Next base: position 50,643,025 of record NC_059128.1, on the reverse strand, counting down.
CATTGCATTTAATCATATCAGATTATCCAACTAAATCCTCCTTGGTCCTGAAGAGGTTTGAAACATACAAATCATCTTTATGTCCATCTTGTAAAACTATCACTAAATTATGACTATTCTATTGAAATTTATTTTAATAGAATGATACAATATGTGTTTTTGTGACTAGATTCTTTCAACCAGTGTTATATTTGTGAAAATCATTCATGTTCTCGTATGTAGTTCTAGTTGGTTCATTTTCATTCCGGAGGAATTTTCTGTTGGATTTATATATTGTGACTTATTTATTCATTCTACTGTTGATGAGCATTTGGATTTTTGCCAGTTTGGTAAGATTATGAAAAAAATTCTATAATTAACTTGCTTGTACTATTTCTTGGTCACACGTGCCTGCCTTTATGTTGGAAACATATCTAGAGGTGGAATTTCTGTGTCATAGATTTTTCATACATTAAATTTTAGAAGTTAACAGCAAACAGTTTCCCAATGTGGTTATACCGATTTATACCCCAGACTGCATTGAATATATGAGGATTTCTATTGCCCTACATCTTCACTAGTATTTGGTGCTCTCAGGCAGAATTTCTAACTGTACACATTATGGACCAAATTTTTGTATAATGTATCTTATTGTGGTTTTAATTTTTACTTTCTCACGTTAAAGTGTTTTAACCAGCTTTTTATGCATTCTTGACTATAGGGATATCTTCTGTTAAAATGTGGCTCTTCAAATCTGTTATTTATTTTTTTCTGGGCTTTCTATTTTACTTTATTGGTTTGTAGTTGTTAATCTGGTATAAATATGAGTATTTCACTATTTAAGGCATTACAAACTTCCACTTTGCCACTTTCTTTTCTCTCTCTACTGAAGTTAGTTGATGAATAAAAGTTTTAGATTTTGATGTAGTCCAATTTATCAGCCTTTATGGTACAATATTTTGTGTCCCTAAGTATATTTGCTTAAGTTAATAATTGTATTCTCCTACATTATTTCTTATAATATTTGTTGTTTTTCCTTTCACAATTAGATCAATAGACCTGGAACTATTTTTATATGTGTATGTTTTTGTATTTATGTATTTTTGTATATTTTAATAAATATTAACTTTTCATAATAAATTTGTGTAAATAGGGGCTCATATAATTTTCCTATCTGGACATAAAATGGTCCCAACACTGATTTTGAAAAGATCAGTCTTTCCCCACTTCTTTACAGAGCTGAAGTCTTCATAACTCAAATGCTTTCAATTAGTCAGCTTTTATCCTCTCTATTCCATTGTTTATCTCTTTGCCTATTTTTGGCCCAATAGCACAGCCTTAATTGCTATAATTTATAATAAATCTCCTAGCATCTTGTTCTCATTTTTAAAACCTTCAACAGTGTCTTCGCTATTCTTGGTCCTTTGCATTCCATATAAAACTTAGAACCGAGTGACAGATTCTGGAAAAATAAAACAACATAGCATCAAATCTATATCAATCTGAATTTGAAGAGAATTAACATTAACAAATCTAATACAGGAACAAGGTACAGTAATGCATGAGTAGTGGCACTTTGTATGGGTCCAAGGCTTACAGTATTGCACTAAACACGATGAAAAATACAGGAGAACCATAAGAGATCACTTTTTACTGTGATACACAATTTACTGGAGAGAGGAACTACTCACATGGTAATGATTAGCTTCATATAGCGTTGTAAGGAGATACTTGCAACGCTTGAGTTCACCGCAATAGCAACAGTAGGTGGCTATGAAATTATCAGAGTAGTAATGTACTACAGGTAATTTTTTGCAGTTATGACTTGATACTGCATTTTTACATTTGTTTATATTTCTCTTAACTATGAAGGGTGATGTGTATGGTCTGCAAGTGTATGTGTAAGTTTTGATAAATATTAACTTTTCATAATAAATTTGTGTATACTTTATGATAGCAAATGACTATAAACTAGTATCTACATATATTTTATGCATTCATGATATACCTTTTTCTTAATTTTTTTGTTATTTCTAAGATAAGTGGTTACTCTGTGAGATTTTTCAAATTCTCACAAATTTCTAAGAAATTTTCTAATATATTTTTTTAAAAATTCCAAGCATAAGTGGACCCATGCAGTCCAAACCTGTATTGTATAAGTGTTAACTATATAATTTTTAAATCTTCTTTAATTTCTCACAGTAATTTGTTACAGTGTTTAAAAACATGGCACAGAGCAATGTTTTATGCGATTTTTTTCACATAAAAACTATGTTTTATGTGATGAATGCCATTTAAATGTTATCTTTTCAAAAGCATTACTAAGTTGTTTGTTGCTTATGTGTAAAAACACAATTGACTTTTCAATAATACTTATACTATCTTATCACCTGCCATGGTATTTCTTTACAATCTTTCACTTTATTTTTCTTGCTTATTACATTGGATAGGACCGTCAGTACAATGTGTACTAAAAGTAGTTTTTGTGGACATTCCTTCCTTGGTCCTTTACTCAGAGAGAAAGCTTCTGCATTTCATCATTATGTACCTTTACTGTAGGTTATTTTATTTTATTTTATGTGAACTTCATCAGAACAGGTAATTTGCCTTGTCTTCCTATTTTATTAAGTATATCTAATAAATAAAATTGACTAAATAAAGTTTACTAATGCTTTTTTTAAAATTCATAAGTGGATGTTGAATTTCATTAAATCTTTTCTTTATGTATTAAGATAATCATACACTTTTTCTTCTTAATTATCTTTAAGCATTGATTTATACTTTACAATCAGTTGATTTGGGGATATTAAAATAGTTGATTTTTGGCCATTAAATCATCTTTGTATTTCTGATGTCAATGCCCTTGAACCAAAACCACTATGGAGACACTTGTATTTGAAGAATCTGAGCTTACTGTTTCTTGCAGGAGGCGGGAGCACACAGCATGGTGAATAGGATGTCTCAGTAAGAAGCTGACAGAGCTTATATAATTTAGGTGCATTAGGCGATTTTTTAGGAGCATGCCAGGAAGCAGAACTTTTTGTATTGGACGTTGTCAAGACATGGAGATAATTTTATGACAGGATATTTTATTAAATCTTATCTATGAAGTAAGAGGCATGAAATAAACATAAAGCTGAGATTGGTAAAGAAGCAGCAATAACCCATATTAACCAATATAATAGGATTTTTAGCCGTTTTGTGGTAAGCACAACTTTCATATGCATTTTTTTCCTGTGTCAGACATGACAATGGAGTGATTTTTTTGTTGTTGATTTATCATGGTCACAGAGTAGCCTTGCCTAATGTTGCTGTGCTGTGAAATTATTTATGTTTAATAGGAGATAAAACCTCTCTGTGATTACCAGGGTAGCTCTTAGCAACAACAGTCGTAGATAATAGTGCCAGGCCAGCTTCTAGATGGCTGAGGGTGCTTTTCTCTCTCTCACCAGAGTTAATAGTGTGGTCCGTTTCATATAGTACCAGATTGTTTTGCTAATTTCATTTAAGATTTTTGTATAGATGTTCATGTATGACATTGACCTTTAATTTTCAAAATGTTCTTGTCAGATTTTGGTATCATGTTTATGTTGGTCTTTTCAAATGAGTTTTGGACTGATTTTTTTTAAATTCAATTTTCCAAAAGAATTCAATATAAGTATTGCATACCTTCTAGGTACTTTTACTATATCAAAATATGTAATTCCCTAATAAATAGTAAGGACAACATATCGCATAATTAAGATGGCAGGTTAAAAACTATAAGTAAATATGAATTGATTCAAAGCAGTCAATTTGAAAATACCTTCCACATCAATTTTTAGCAAGTAAAACCCATATTTTTTATCTTATTGTCATATACCTATTACCTATTTGAACAGACTTTCCATATATTTTAATCTCAATTATAGTTGCTATATTATGACCAACAAAACCTGAAAATATGCTATTATGTACAAAATAGCTAGTTGCATGTTAATCATTTTACTCAATCTGGCAAAAAAAAAATCCCATTACTCTCAAAAGTTATGAATAGAAAAATGTATGGTAGTCATTTGCCAAACCTGTCTTCTAATTATTTAAAGTAAAATAGCTCTCCTAATCAGCTGATGGAATAACTAGAAGAACATAAATGGAGCTCTGCTAACTCCCAGGTAATTGATTTTGGGTGAGGATAATTCTCAGTAGATCAGGAATAACAATCCCACTGTAACCTCAACTCGATACTTTAGGTTAGTTACAGACGTAAGACTAATATATTACATATCTGAGCTATTTAAGTATCACTGTAAAAGTGTTTGATTTGAAATAAAAAATGGGGATGTGTGTGCTGCTAAAATGTTGCCTGTAAAGAAACAATGTTATTTAACACACCAATTGTGATAGGCCAAAATAAGATCTCTCTCTCTCTCTCTCTCTCTCACACACACACACACACACAGACATACACACACACACAGACATACACACACGAGTGGCTGTTAAACCGGTGAAATCTTAACAGCTTAATAAGGTTGACAGATTACAGTAATGCCAATTTTCTGGTTATGATTTTGTGTTATTCTGAATAGAATGTTGCCATTAGAGGAAACCGAGAGAAGGGTTCACAGGATCTCTCTGCCATTTCAGGATCTCTTGGTATTATTTCTTACAACACCATATGAAGCTACAATTATCTCTAAACAAAAATTTCAACCCAAATAATATTTAAAAAGTGAAATTTGGTCTAGTTAAATCAGGCAAATAAAATATAAAATATAAAAGTATAAAATATTGTAGGCTGTGACGGTTTTGTTTAAAATGACCTGTGAAACAAAGATTTTTGACTCTATTTTCTAGCTAATTTGAATGAATGGTTATAATTAAAATGGCCCGCTATTCTTAAATTGAAAGAATGGAATTAGAAAACCCTTAAAATTCCAGATAATAGTACATTATCTTATGTTATAAATGATCAAGTTAATTTCAGAAACAAAAATAAAGCTTTTTTTCCTCATAATATGTGAGAAAAAAATTTTTTTGAAAGTAACTATTGCTATGAATATATGACTCTTCAATATTCTGTTACTCTTTCTTTTCAACTGATCAATTACAATGTTTATTTTAATTTTGATAGTATATTAACTATCCATATGTTAATTAATATTAGTTATCTATAAAACAGGTAGGAAACACAAGAGCAGAAATGGTCTTGAAATCCCAAAATAGATGACACAAAGCATGCATATATTACAGTCTCTGTATTTGTGCCCAAGGAGTGGAGGGCTTAGTACAGTTAGTTGAAACCGCTTTCTCTTTTCTGTACATTTTAAACACGTGTGGTTACTTTTTTTTTTCTTTAAATTCACAGTATATAGAAGGACAAGAAATGCCACAGAAATCAGGTTGACAGCAGTAAAATGTGATAGCCAAGAGTGTAACAGAAAGAGAAATGGAGGAAAAATTTGAAAGTAAAACTAAGCAACTTTTACCATAAAGGCAAGCAATCATCAAAGGATTATTGAAAACATCAAAATTTTACAGTATTGTAAAGTGGTGCTCACAATGTTGACCTTGAGTCATTAAAAGTTTAAATTATTATTGCTAACTATTCAAAATAACAGATAACATAGCAATGTGTTTTTGTGTAATACTTTTAATAATTACAGTATTGTACACAATAATTCAGTTACTTCTTAAAGCTTTTTCATTTTGAGCATATAATGCACAGGAAGGTTCATTTTTTTCCATAACATGTTTTGAGGTAGAATATTCAGATATCTTCACTAATATTAAAGGAAAAGACATTGAAGGAAGTTTTGATTTCCATGAGATAAACTACTCAAAATCAAGAAACTGGAAATAAAATTATTCATAGAGATAAATGTATGTTAAATTAAAATACTTAGTTTTATTTTTTCAAAAGTAGAGTCCTTCTTCATTGCTTGAGGTCTCCCATTTGCTTGGTTTTATGTTAGTGTTGGTGCCCAATGCCTAAAAATTCAACTAAGTAGAAAATGTTATCCCAATTTTCTCCTGTGTTTATGGTCTTTGCTTTTAGTAAATTTAGTTGGACACTATGTCTCAATTCATCTTTTTGTGTGTGGTAGAAGTCTGGTGCTGTACTCGTTGGTATCTTAGAAAGAGACCACCATATATGTTAAATTAGCACTAGATTGAAGAACAGGGAAACCGAAGAAATTCAGGTGTGAGGCCAAGAGAGTACATACTCAAAATTACTGGCATGCCACCATCTCCAGTTGGTTTTACTTGTCTGGGGCATGTAAAATTAACGATAGAAACATAGACCAATGAGCTGAGCTTTGCCTCAAAACAGCTACGTTGTGTCATTGAAAGCTGTCTTTTGGAAAGAGAAATATCATCTCCGGTGTGAGGTGAAAAAGGGATTCCTCTTTCAAAAGCAAAGAAAAAAAGAGCAAAGCTTTCATTCAGCCTTGAATGAATGTACCAAAAAAGAATTATAAAAACTGAAACATTTCCAGACAGATAATGGCATTCCTGCTGAGAGTGTAAGTTCCTGGAGTGTGTAAAGGAACTCGGAAGAGTGGTCTCTCAGACAAGAAGATTGATTCTGTAATTCTCCATCAGCACTACAGGCTGTCAGCATGATTGCACTTGTTTCCCTAAAAGCATTAGTAAGACAATTACCGATTATTTCAACATGGCATTTACATGTTTGTATCCATCTATGCCTGGAGCTCAGGAAATTGATAATCCAGAGCCTGACACTTTTGTTATTCTATGTAAGGTATCAGGCAGCTAAAGTAAAATCTGATGGCACTCAGGAAAATCAAGCGAATGCCAGCTTGTGAATTGTGTACACAAAAAAGGAGAAATGTGTGAAGTATGCTTGCTAACGTTTAACAAATTGGAGTGTGCATTTTTATTGCTTTGGAAGAAAATATTGTTTTGGACAAGAGAGTGCAGTTTTAGATTTCATTCATGTTAATGGATTATGCCACATGTGCCTGTAAATTGAATTATTAGTATAAAGCATATAGTAAAAAAAAAAAGAAGAAATTAAAAAGTTGGATTTTTTATATGTACTATTATTTACTTCACCATTTCCTTAATATTGCCTTTTTATCTTAGGTCTTGACATCATTCATATAAAACTGCAATTGAGATGTTTGTAAATAATTTGATTGCTTACATCTTTGATTATTTACATAAAACAAATAGAACAAGCTTTTGAGTGAAATTTATAGTATTTCATATGTATTGTAAGACTATTTTTAGAAATGTACCAGTATAACTTATTAATAGGATATAAAAATTCAATTCTTATTTAAATATACTGTAAATTTAAATATACTGTAAATTTAAATATACTTGCTTTCCTAGAATCTTTCGGAATTTAATGTTAATTTAAGGTTTTTCTACTACAACTAAGGAGAATATAAATTTCACAGATTTACTCATGAAGTTCATTGTCCCATCAGCTAAAAATCACATTTTGAAATGATATCTCATTGTGGTTTTGATTTGCACTTCCCTGATGATTAGTAATGTTGAGAACTTTTTCATTTATTTGTTGGCCATTAGTATATCTTCTTTTGAAATGTCTGTTCAATTATTTGTCCATTTAAAAAAATTTTATTTTTGGCTGTTGTGTTTGAGTTACTTGAATATTCTTGTTATTAATTTCCTGCTGGGTGAAGAGTTTGCAAATATTTTCTTGGATTCTTATGTTATCTTTTCATTCTGTTACTTGTTTTGTTTGTTATGCAGAATCTTTTTAGTTTGATATAATCCCATTTGTTTATTTTTGCTTTTGTTGCCTGTGCTTTTGAGATCTTATTCATAATACATTTCCCAGACCAATATCCTGAAGCATTTTCTCTACATTTTCTTCTAAGAGTTTTATAGTTTCAGGTCTTACATCTAAATCTTTTGAGTTAACATCTAAATCTAATATCTTTTGAGTTCATAGAGCAAAATGTGAGGGTCTAGTTTTATTCTCCTTCTATAGATATCAAGTTTTTCTAGCACCATTTATTGAAGAGACTATCTTTCCCCCAATAAATGTTCTTTACAAGTTTGTCAAATTAAGTTGGTTGTACATATAGAGATTAATTTGTGGGTTGTCTATTTTATTCCAGTGGTCTATGTGTCTACTTTTATGCCAGTTCTATGCTATTTTGGTTAGTACAGCATTGTAGTATATTTCGAAGTCTGGTAGTATGATGGATGCATCCAGTTTTGTTCTTTGTGTTTAGGGTGGCTTTCACTCTTTGAGGATTTTTGCAGTTCCATACAAATTTTAGGATATCATCTCACCCTAGTTAGGATGACTATTACCAAAAAGACCAAAATTAAGATATGCTGGCAAATATGCAGAAAAAAGGAACGTTTATGCTATTGGTGAGAATGTAAACTAGTACAATCACTGTGTAGAACAGTATAGAAGTTTCTCAAAAAACTATAAACTATAAATAGAACTATCAGATGATCCAGCAATTTCACTACTGGGCATTTATCCAAAGGAAAGGAAGACAATATATAGAAGAGATATCTGTACCTCCATGTTTATTGCAGCACTATTCACAATAGCCAAGATGTGGAATCAACCCAAGTGTCCTGCAGATGAATGGATGAGGACAATGTAGTATATATACACAATGGAATATAATTCAGAGATTAAAAGAGAATGAAATCCTGCCATTTATGGCAACATGGATGGAACTGGAGGGCCTTATGTTAAGTGAAATAAGCCAAGATCAGAAAAGTAAACACTGCATGTTCTTACTCATGCAGAAGCTAAAAAATGTTTATCTCATAAAAGTAAAGGGTAGAACAGAGGTTGCTAGAAGCTTGGAAGGGCAGTGGGGAGAGGGATAAAGAAAGATTTAATAAAGGACACAAAATTAAAGCTAAATAGGAAGAATAAGTTCCAATGTTTTATAGCATTATAGGATGACTATAGGTAACAATAATATTTTCAAACAGCTAGAAGAGAGGATATTAAATGTTCCCAGCAAAATAAATAATAAAATTTGAGAGGATGGATATGCTAACTACCCTGATCTGATCACTATACATTTTATGTATCAAAACATCACTGTGTACCCTATAAATATTTGCAACTATCATTTGTCAATTTTAAAAAGATTTATTAGTAATGAAGCTAATAGTTTGACCTCTAGAAACAAGGATTACCCTAGTGTAGCTAATTAACCACAAGACTTGTCTGTAAAATGCACATTTAATAATTTTATAGTATATATCCTGTACTTTAATGATCATTCTTAAAATGATTTTATATTATAAAAAAATTTATTTGTCAAAGACGTAAATCTGGATCCAGTCTTTCATCTTTTCTTTTTCCAACTATAAAAAGAATTAGCTGGAGATACAGAAAATTTGTAAAATAGAGGAAAATACAAATAAGTAAATAAAATTATCTTTAACCAAATTTCTCAGAAATTTTCATTTCTATCTAACATTTTAGTATATACATCTATTTATAATCATATCTACTTGTTCTCCTTTTTATAGTTCATCACATCATTTTCCTGATTTTAAATATTTCTCAAAATCATAATTTTCAGCAATTGTTTATAAATTGTTTGTTTTAGTTTCTTTATCTAAATTTGTAAATATTAAATTTATATATTCTAAAATAAATATTAATATTCTAAATAATAAATGTTTTAGAGTTTTTAAAAGCCCTTAACATTGATAATTTCTTTCGTTATATTGGTCTGATCTTTCTATCATAGTGTGCCACTTGTCCCCACCTCCACAACTGAGAATAGATTTTTTTTTCAATTTGATATGGAATTTAAATACTTGTTTTATAATTTATGTGACACAAATGGATTTTGCTGCTAACATCTATGACCAGCTACATATGTTTCTCATATTCATGTTTTTTCTGTGTGACTTTTCTATTCCTTATTTTTCTTTAAATTACTAATTGGTTGCTCAACTAGTCCAGACTGATTTGTTGGAAATGTGTATATATTTAGTATATAAACCTTTTAGCTATTTTTTAAATTAAATTTGACTGTGTATTTTCTTCTGTATACATTTTTTAAAAGCTTAATGTGTATTTATGTCATCAAATCTATCAATGTTTTACTTATAGTTTCTTTTAGTTTGTGCTTAGAAAAACATACCTCTTGATATGCATCAATATGATAAATATTCACCTGTATATTCTCACTGTTTTATAGTTTTTATTTTCAAGTTTTTAATCTATTTGGAGTTTTAAAATTTACCTTATGTTATGAACAATAATCTCTTTATGTGTATTATTTAGCAACATTCCCCAGTACCATTCACTAGACAGCACATTATTTTGCTAATATATAAATCTTCCTTATCCACCTACATTCTCATATTACTATTGCACTTCCTTTATGGTCAGATAGTCAATCCAAAGAGTAAAGAAGCCCCGGGCCTGCTTCCAGGTTATTAATCAGAGCTCAGGGCTGAGGACTCACTCAGCAGCTTGACCAGAAAGTGACCTGTAAAGAGTCCTTCCAGGCAGTGAGTCAGGCTTAGCCTTCAAAAGAAAAAAACAAAATAAGTAAAAAATATATTTTAAAAATTAAATTGCTTGTTTTACCTGGAGATGGACCATAAACATTCAGTTCTGCCAGATAAAATGGATTTATTTAGTTAGTTCCCACTGACCAATAGAAGGCTGAACACTGAAAGTGACTGAGTGGTGGCCATATACAGAAAAACAATCATCCTGTAACCCATGTTAGCCCCTCGAGCACTATATGAACAACCACTTATCTGGAGGTGAGTGTCCAGTTTTACAGTGCCACATGCCATATACTGTAATATCATTTTTGTTTAGGGATTTCCTAGATTGTATCCATGATTACATTGACCCGCATATAGATCTACATTTAGATATAGCTGTAACTAGTATTCCATCTCATTTCCTTATACCTGTTATTAGTAGTATAACTGTAACTAGGTCAATTTTTTAATCTCTAAGAGATATTCAAGTTTATAAAATTACCATTTCGCATCTGTTAGGATAGTATTTCTCTGATAAATTACTTATAGTAAATATTACTTAAATTATTCTTAGTATTGAATCTCACTTTTTTTATTAACCAATTTGATCATTATTTATTATTCATTGATTTTTATAACAATATTCTTAGTTAAAATTCGTTTTTTTAATTTCCATTTTGGCATTCAACATATGTCTTCCCCTCCTTTCTCCCTCTTTGACACTCTTTCTCTCCCTTTTCTTTATTCAGAAACTATGTCATTTATTGTAAAATTCTCAATTACATCAACTTGGTGACTTATATATTGTATATTCAGCTTTAAGTATTGGATTAATTACTTTTAAGTAAAGTAAGTAAAGATTTATTACTTTCTGTTTGAAGGTGATCAAAAGATGACTTGGAAACTGAAACAGAAGATAGAGATAAATTTAAAACCATTATCTGATCATGATTTTCTCTATTTTCCTCTTACTTACCATAATATCACACTTACTCTACCTTCTAAGCAATCATTTAACCCATCTATGCCCCTCACATCACTTTCTTGAGCATACACCCTCTACTGACTGACCTTTTTCTCACTCTATCTTACTCATCTAGAAAATACTCAATTCTGCTTAAAATCAAGTATTCTCTTTTTCTGCATCCCATGTACCAAATAAAAATTGTCTTACTCTAAATTTCTGACCAAAAATATTAAACAGGCTCTCAATTACCAGGAAATGCACTTATATTTCTATAGTCAATTTAAAAGAAAAACTCTCCCATTATTTAACAATTATTTTACGTCTCTGTCTCTCTCCAACACCCAGCTCCAATACTTATTTTACTATTTGCACTCCTTTTAATGACCATATTTTCTGACGGAGAGAAATTACCATCACCTGAAGAAAACTTAATATTTCCCCCCAAACTCTATATGAATTTGACCTCATAAAATTTCACTTTCCTCCTCCAACAAACATGAATTTTCACAGCTCCTAAAACCAATCCAACTTGTACACTGAATCTTTCTCCCTTCTGTTCTGTATACACAAAACTTTTCCCCTCCCAATGTTTCTTTTTCTCCCTCCTTATCACTTAATTTTCTCTTTTAATAACATGTGTGGAAGCTTTAACAGACTAATATACTATGATTTTTTTATCTTATCAAAATCAAGGTGTAACATTTTCTGTCTTAAAAAAACAAAACGTGAAAAAATCTTTTAACACTATGTCCCTCCAGCTTCATATTGTCTATTTTTTTCATAATTAAGCTTCTACAAAAAAGTGTCTCTAATCATTGCTTTTGTTTCTGCATTTTTCATTCTCATACTTTTTATGTTAAAAATCAAAGTAATTATAAACAAAAGTTAAGTAATTAAATTTTACTAAACTTTGCTTTTTTTTTTTATTTCAACATATTACAGGAGTACAAATGTTTAGGTTACATATATTGCCTTTGCCCCACCAAAGTCAGAGCTTCAAGCATGTCCATTCCCCAGACAGTGTGCACCATACCCATTAGGTGTGAATATACCCACCCCCCTCCCCCCCACCTGCCTGACACCTGATGAATGTTACTACCATATGTGCACATAAGTATAGATCAAGTAATACCAATTTGATGGTGAGTACATGTGGTGCTTATTTTTCCATTCTTTTGATACTTAGTAGAATGAGCTCCAGTTCTATCTGGGATAATACAAGATGTGCTAGCTCACCGTTGCTTTTTTGTGGCTGAGTAGAACTCCATGGTATACATGTACCACATTTTATTAAGCCACTCTGCATTGTTGAACACTTGGGTTGTTTCCACATCTTTGAAACTGTGAATTCTATTGCTATAAACATTCTAGTGTAGCTGTCTTTCTTATAGAATGTCTTTTTTTTTCCTTTGGCTAGATGCCCAGTAATGGGATTGCTGGATCAAATGGTAATTTTACTTTTAGCTCTTTGAGGTATCCCCATATTACTTTCCATAGAGGCTGTACTAGTTTGCATTTCCACCAGCAGTGTATGAGTGTTCCTATCTCTCTGCATCCATGCCAATATTTATTATTTGGGGACTTTTTGATAAAAGCCATTCTCACTGAAGTTAAGTGATATCTCACTGTGGTTTTGATTTGCATTTCCCTGATGATTAGAGATGTTGAGCATTTTTTCATATGTTTGTTGGCCATTAGTCTGTCTTCTTTTGAAAAGTTTCTGTTCATGTCCTTTGCACACTTTTTAATGGGGTTGTTTGATTTTTTTCTTGCTGATTTTCCTGAATTCTATATAGATTCTAGTTACCAGACCTTTATTCGATGTGTAGCATGCAAATATTTCTCTCATTTCGGAGGCTGTCTGTTTGCTCTTGTGACAGTTTCTTTGGCTGTGCAGAAGCTTTCTGGCACAAGTACATAGACAAATGGAACAGAACTGAGAACCTAGATATAAAACAATCCTCACAAAGCCATCTGATCCTTGACAAACAGACCAAAACATACACCAGGGAAAAGAATCCTTTTCAATAAATGGTGATGGGAAAATTGGATAGCCACATGTAGAAGACTGAAACAGTATCCGCACCTCTCACCTCTCACAAAAATCAACTCACGGTGGATAAGACTTAAACCTAAGGCATGAAACTATAAGAATTCTAGAAGAAAATGTTGGAAAAATTCTTATAGACATCAGCCTCAGAAAGAATTTATGAAGAAAGCCCCAAAGGCAATCAAAGCAACGACAAAAATAAATAAATGAGATCTGATCAAATTAAAATTTACTAAATCTTAAACTGAAAATAGCTATTTCTTTGCCCATTACTGTCTACCTTTCAAGCCTCATTTTCAGTGGCTACAAATTATTATGTTATTTATTTCTGTTACTATTTATCTCCACACTTACAATTACTTTTAAATAAGTAGTTTGTTATATTTTATATTCATATCTAAGCTCAAGATATTGTTAAAACTGTATGGAAAGAGTTGTAAAAGCAAAAAAGAACCTCAGCTATGCCTATGTTAATTAGGACAAGTAAAAATTAATATAAATTTATTGTAGGATGGGCTAGGAGTCTCTGAACAGACATCAATGCTCTTGCTGTCTTTTAAAAAATATTTATTTATAATTGACATATAATAATTGTATATATTTATGGGTTCAGTGCAATGCTTCAGTGCATGTGCACATAATGATCAAATTGAGGCAATTACCACATCCATCACTTTAAACATTTATCATGTCTTTGTGGCGACAATAATCTTCTCTTCCCTCTATCTTGATATATACATTACGTTGTTATTTGCTATAGTCACTCTACTATGTAATAGAACACAAAAACTTATTCTTCCTGTCTAACTGTCACTTTGTACCCATTGACCAACTCGATGTGCCCCCTCCTCCTTCTTCTCCCCAGCCTCTGATAACCACTCTTCTACTCTTTACTTCTATGAAATCAGGTTTTTTAGATTCCACATATGAGTGAGATTATGCAGTGTTTGTCTTCCTCTGCCTGGCTTGTTTCACTTACCATAATGTTTTCCAGGTTCATACATGTTGTTGCAAATGACAAAATTTCATATTGTTTTATGGCTGAATAGTATTTGATTGAGCATATATACCATATTTCTTTATTCATTTATCATTAGATTAGCATTCAGGTCAATTCCATATCTTAGCTATTGTGAATAGTGCTGCAATAAACATGGGTGCAAAGATACCTCTTTGACATACTGATATCATTTCCTTTAGATATACACCAAGTAATGGGATTGCTGGATCATATGATAGTACTATTTTTAATTGGGGGGAACCTCCATAGTGCTTTCCTTAATGGTTATACTAATTTATAATACATTTCTACCAACAGTGTGTAAGAGTTTCCTTTTCTCTACATCCTTACTAGCATGTGTTATTTTTTGCCTTTTTGATAATACACATTCTAACTTGGGTGTGGTAATAGGGGAATCTACATAGGGGAAACACTGCATGAAATTGGACTGGGCAAGAATTTTTTGAATAAGACCTCAAAGGCACAGGGAAAAGAAGCAAATATAGACAAGTAGGATTACATCAAACTAAAAAGCTCTGTACAGCAAAGAAAACAATAAAGTGAAGAAATAATCTACAGAATGAGAAAAAGTATTTACAGACTATGCATCTAACAAGAAGTTAATATCCAGAATATACAAGTAACTCAAGCAATTCAATATCAAAAACTTAATCCAATTAAAAAACAGTCAAAATACCTGAATAGACATTTCTCAAAAGAAGACATAAAAATGGCCAACAGATATATGAAAAAGTGCTCAACATTACTAATTATCAGGAAATGCAAATTATTCAGGTGATGGTTACACTAAAAGCCCAGACTTCACCACTTTACAACATATCCATGTAACAAAACTATACTCGTATCCCTAAAATTCATACAAATGAAAAAAAATAAAAACACAATGACGTATCATCTTGCTGTCTTAACATGCTCTTGCCCTCACAATAAATATTGATTAAATGCTCATGAAATATATCCCAAAAGATTATTTTACATTTCTTCATTTGATGTTACTGATTACTATAAGGAATTAATCAGAATTATTGCCTTATCATTGGCAGTTGGTTTCTGACTTTTTTTATGCTAGCCTGAAAGCTCTGCTATAAGCTGTCAGCTAAAAATTACATCTTCAACAAAGACAGACAGTTTCAGAGGGACTGTACTAGGTATTTTTAACTATTGATGCTTCAAGAAATTGACTCTTGGGTATAAGCTTTTGAGTGAGAGCACCACTACTTAGACAACTCTCAGACTATATTAGAGTAGACTCAATATTTCCAGGATTCTTACTCAATTAGAAATTTATAATTTCATGAAATTGGATTCTAAACAGGATTAATTACATAGGACTAAATAAACTGATAATGTAATACTAATTGTGATTATTTGCTTTGGAAGATTTTTGTTTTATATTTTTTTAATATTTTTAACTATTCTAGTTTATGTGTGTGGTAAGCCTCTTCTCAGTCTTCTTGACCTATCTTTATATGTCAATTTAATAGACTATACTTATTCAAAGTGCCATGGAATATCATTTACATGGTAAATTATTCTCAGTGACTCCTTAAAATTCTGGAACAAATACTTTGAGTTCTCTTTACTTTATATAACAATGTAAATTTTGGATTAGGATCATTAAGAATCTGTCCTCTTTAATTGGATAAGTAGTTTGTGAAAAATATATATACACGCACACATATATGTGTGTAGTGTGTGTAGCATGTATACGTGCATATATACACATATTTGTATATGAGAGAATGATATATATAAACACTTCGAACTAGTTTTATTTTGCTGCATTAAAGCATTTTATAACCACTCCTAAAATTTTTATACGAGATTCATTTAAGAATTTTTAGAAAAGTATACATGAGAGATATCTAGCCTACATTCTTCCCAAATTTATCATCACCAACACAACTGAAATCTTTTTTTCTTTCTCTCTCTGTATATGTATATGTATATATGTGTGTGTTTATATACACATGTATATAGTATTTTTTCTATCACATGAGGAGATCTATTTTATTTTCCCCATGGAGCCATCTTTCTAATAATAGTCCCTCCTCCAGTTTTAACTGGTTGCTCTATGGGCCTGTTACACAGCTGTCATCATGTTGAGAATTTTCTTCTTTTGCTGGAGCTAGAGCCCTTGTTTCCTAAGTCTTCTATCTCCATCTTTTATTTTAATAAAGCAAATCTTCCAGAGCTGCTTGAGAATAAATGAATAAGAAATATTGTTTTTTAAAGAAATTAACACAGAACATGCATCTAAATACTATATTTATAGTTTGGCTTAATATAGATCACATTCAATCATCCAGAGATATGTTTGTTCTGTGCTGAGTGAATGTAGGCAGTGTGCCTGCGGCTACGATCCCCTAGAATATTATCCACAGTTTGACATATGTAAGTCAGCATACTGTTGTTCTGTGTGTGTTATCTTAATGGCTTTCAGCTGGGGTAATAGATCATAAGAAAGATCTGACTGATGCTTTAGTTTAAGTGGGTTTAAGCTGAACATCAGCAGGACTCATACAGTAAGTCTTTCTCCTCCACAAATAGGGAATGTTAGATCACTCTTTTGAACAAAATCTTTTTAGCTAAACGTGTGCCAATTTTTCTGAATTCATGACATTGGAATATATGTGCTGTGAAGTTATTTCTTAGTAGTTTATTATGTGTATTCATTATACTTCAGACAGCTTTATACTTATAAACTGCTACACCTTTTAAACTACATCATTCTTCCAAGTCTTTATTGTTGTATATTTTTAAGTGCAACATATTCTCGATAATAAT
Source organism: Lemur catta (assembly GCF_020740605.2). NCBI lineage: Eukaryota > Metazoa > Chordata > Mammalia > Primates > Lemuridae > Lemur > Lemur catta. The sequence continues at coordinate 50,625,742 of NC_059128.1, read as the reverse complement.
TGTTTTCAGAAAGCAGATGGTAAGTTCATTACAGCACTATTAATGTTAACATTTATTTGAAAGATCAAATGTATGTGCATGTATTATTTTTTTTTGGTTTAGACACCCCCACAGCTTCTACTAGGTATCACTCAAAGATATGTTCCTTTAGCATTTTATGTCATTCACTACACTGCTTTGAATACAAAGTGACAGAAAAAGAACATTCTATAGAAACTCTGGCTCTAAGGCATCTTCAGAATTCTGCTCAGGGATCCCACTTATTTTTCCAAATTAGTGCCATGAGATGCCAGAGGGCACCTTATATGTGCTCCAAAATCTCATTTAAGGTCTTCTACATAGCATCTCTGTGCTTCTCCTCTGCAGCATTCTGGTTATGTCTCTTTTTATTGACAATCAAAAAGTGTCAGTTATTACATTAAAATCCAATAAAAGTTCCAGAACTGTTGATCATGCTTGTGTATTGTTTTGTGGCACTGCTGATTGCCTATGTCATGGGCTCTGATGTTTATAGTGTCTCCTGTTGCTAATACAATTTATTGAAATTTTAAAGTTATGCTGTCCAATATGATAGCCACTAGTCATCCAGGGACCAGAGGGCTAGTCTGGCACTGCAGCCCGCACCAGGCCCTGGACTAGGACCAAACTCCTGGACCTTTCCAGCCTGTATCAGGCCGTGGCCACATAAGCTAGAAGGCAGTGTGAGCCCAGGGGAGAGTTGATGACAACGTACACCTTTCCCTCAGAATTCAAGGAAGAGACTGCTGCCTGCCTTCCTCCACCCCAGCCTGAGAACCTGTGTCCCTTCCCGCCACGTCCACCCTAGCCCAATCTTTGAACTCAAACACAGGGAACTCACTGCACCCCCTCTCCCCAGGTGACCCCTCGCCCCTTGCCTGCCTCCACTGTAAGGGATATCGACACTGCCCAGCACAGGGGCCCTGACTTTATGTGGGTTTTATATATTTTTTAATAAGATGCACTTTACTTTTTTTTTAATAAAATCTGAAGAATTATTGTTTAACCATGAAAAAAAAAAAGTAGATATTGAGCGCTTGGAATGTGACTATTGTAACTGATGCACTGATTTTTAAAATTTAAAATATGAATATTGATTATTGGAAAACTTTTAAGTATGTTTGGAACTACTTGGTTATATGACTCTCCTTTTCCATTGTATATTTAAAGAAATCCAAATACAGATCAAGTATTTTCCAAAGAAAATTTAACATTTGATTTGATAAATACTCTAAGTTTAAAATACAGATGAGATTTCAAAATCTTTTTCTTTATACTTCTTAATATGGCTACTAGAAAATTAAAAATCACAAATGTGACTAGCATTACAATTCTATTGGACAGCGCTCTTTTACATTCTTAAAACCTCCCACATCCTTTTTAGCTTTCTTTCTTAATAATGTTCTCTTGGAGAAATATAATTAAAAACAAAAACTTCTACCAAATACAGAAAACTTCTCCACAAATAAGAGTTTTAGTATTGACCAGGCATTAAATCAGCATGTAATGTATACCACAGGGAATTGCTAAAGAGATTGCAAAGATAGAAAGAGTTCTCATTTTTTATACAGTCAAAAAGCAACTCATATAATCACACATGTTCTGAAAATAAAAGGTAATTGAATAAATTGACAGTAACGTTTGTTCATCCTAAATTCACCTAGTAATTGAGATAGCCACCTGTGTTTGCTAGTTGCCTTTATCTAAAGGAAAGATAAATTTTGTATACCTTTATGATGATAGGTAGGTTAGCAACTTAGTGCCAGGCAGCAGATGAAGTTAGAATCCTACCTCCCAAGCAAATTTGAAGACAGTAGCATTATCTTCCTTGATGACTGCATTTCAAAGAATTGGTTCTCAGGTCCTTGGCAAAAAGACTCCAGGGTTGTAAAGATGGCAAGAAGCCTATTCAATTTTTTAAAAGGTTTACATATATCTCAAAGAGGCAAAGAAAGCATTCACAATTACGTTTTCAAAATAAATGTCAGAAGGAAAGGGGTGAGGGAGGGAAATATCTTTCCTGTCTTGCACCAGGGAAATTCAATATTGTTTTAGATTTGCATTAATATCTAACCTTACTGTTATTATATTCATATATATATATTACAACAGTAGTATATTGATATACATATATTGTAAAACAATTTTAAGAATAGAAATATTTAATAATAAACTGGAATATTCTTTTTCTTCATTCCCAATGCTTCACTTTCTGCTGTATCTAATTACTTCCTTTCCCAAATTCTAAGAATATATTGTGTATTTGTTTTTCTCCTTTTTTTAAATTTCAAAATATTAAGGGGGTGTAAATATTTTTGGTTATGTGGATTGCTTTCGTAATGCTTGAGTCATGGCTGTAAGCATGCCCATCACCCAGAGAGTCTTCACTGTACCAATTAAGTAGGTTTTTGCCCCTCCGCTCTACCTCCTTCCCCTTGCTTGATTTTTTTTTTTGCTTCCTTCTATGCACATATGTGCTCATCAGTTGATTCCATTTTAATAACAAGTATATGTGGTATTTGTTTTTCCATTCTTGAGATACATTACTTAGGATAATGGTCTCTTGTTCCATGCAAATTGTTGCAAAATACATTAATTCATCCCTTTTTATGGCTGAATAGTACTCCATGGTACACGTATAGCACATTTTATTAATCTACTCACAAACTGATGGGCACTTGGGTTGATTCCACATCTTTGCAATTGTGAAATATGCTGCAACAAACATTCAAGGGTAGGTATAGTTTTATAAAGTGACTTATTTTCCTTTGGGTATATACCCAATAGTGAGACTGCTGGATGAAATTGTAGGTCTACTTTGAGTTCTTTGAGTTATCTCCATACTGTTTTTCATAGAGATTATACTAATTTGCAGTCTCACCAACAGTGTACAAGCATTCCTTTCTCTCTGCATCCATGCCAACATCTATTGTTTCTAGACTTTTTAATGAAAGCCATTCTAAATGGGATAAGATGATATCTCATGTAGTTTTAATTTACATTTACCTGATGATTAGTGATGTTGAGCATTTTTTTCACTTTTATTGGCCATTTATCTATCTCCTTAAAAAATCTGTTCATGTCTTTTGCACAGTTATTAATGAGGTTGTTTGCTTTTTCTTATTTGTTGGAGTTCTTTGTAGATTCTGAATATTAGGTCTTTATGGGATGTATAGTTTGCAAATATTTTCTTCCATTCTGTAGGTTGTCTATTTTCTTTCTTGATTATTTCCTTAGTGGTGCAGAAGCTTTTTAGTTTAAACAAATCCTATTTATTTATTTTTGTTGTTGCTGTAATTGCCATTAGGGTCTTAACCATAAATTATTTGCTTAGGTCAGTATCTAGAAAAGTTTTTCCTACATTGTCTTCTAGAATTCTTATGATTTTATGCCTTAGTTTTAAGACTGTTATCCATTTTGAATTAATTTTTCTGAGTGGTGAGAGAGAGTAGTCCTATTCATTCTTCTACATGTGGTTTTTCAACTATCCCAGCACAATTTACTGAATAGGGCTTCTTTCTCCAGGTGCATTGTGGCCTCCTTTGTTGAAGATCAGTTGCTGTGGGTAGATAGTTTTATATATGGGTTCTATATGCTGTTTCATTTGTCTATATCTCAATTTTTGTACTAATACTATGTTGTCTTGGTTACTATAGCCTTATAGTATAGTTTGTAGTCTGATAACATGATGCCTCCCAATTTGTGTTTTGTGTTTAAGATTTCTTTGGCTATTGGGGCTCTTTTCTGGTTCCAAACAAAGCATAGAATCATTTTTTCTAGATAGGTGAAACATGATTTTGGTATTTCAGTGGGAATTGCATTAATCTGTAAATTACTTTGGGTAGTATGAACATTTTAACAATGTTGATTCTACCAACCATGAGCATGATATATCATTTGTTTGTGTCCTCTGTGATTTCTTTCTTTGGTGTTTTGTAGTTTTCTGGTAGAGATCTTTCACCTCCTTGGTTAAATATATTCCTAGGTATTATATTTTCTTTTTTTTAATAAACAATATACATTTTTAAGGAACTATATTAAGCATTGTATATTTTCTTTTTAGCTATTGTGAGTGATACTGAGTCTTTGACTCTCAGCTTGACTGTTATTGGTATATAAAAATCCTAACTGATTTATGTACATTGATACTGTAACCTGATGCTTTGCTGAATTTATTTATCTCCAGGAGTCTCTTGGTGGAGTCTTTGGGGTTTTCTAGATACAACATAATATTGTCAGTGAAAAGCTGTAGTTTGACCTACTCTTTCCCTATTTGGATACCCTTTATTTCTTTGTCTTCACTGATTTCTCTGGCTAGGAGTTCCAGTACTATTTTGAATAGAAGTTCTGACAGTGGGCACCCTTGTCTTATTCCAATTCTTAGGGGGAATGTTTTAAACTTTTCCCCATTCAGCATAATTTTGGCTATGGGTTTGTCACGTGTGACTTTTATAATATTAAAATATGTTCTTTCTATGCCTAGTTTGTTGAGGGTTTTTTTTTTTTTTTATCATGACAAGGTGCTGGATCTTGTCAAATGCTTTTTCTACATCTATTGACATGATCATATGATCTTTGTTTTTGCTTCTGATTATGTGGTGAATCACATTTATTGATTTATGTATGTTGATTCAGAATTTTGCCATCATTTAAGTCTACAGTCAATGTCATTAAGTATACAGGAATAAATTTTTAAAATAAATATGTTTATCAAACTTATTTTTATAAATGTGCTTTGATTTACTCATTAGCAAACCATTGCGTTTTCCATATATTTAAATATAAGATTACAAAGAAGTAGTATTAATATACATGGCTAGGAAAAATATATATCAACTTCAAAAGTTTAGAGTCTTTGGGTATAGGATGAAGAAGGATAGAAGAAAGATATATATAATTTATAAGTAAATTACAAGAAAAACATCATGACTGCATATAATACTGAGTGTGAGCATGGTTTTCAAGATGGAAATAGAAAGTATATATAGTTCAAAATTAGTTCAATGTAAGTTCTAAATTAGAAATAAATTCATGAGAAAGTAAGGCACAAAATAACTATACTCTTTATGAGAAAGCGTTGCAATTAAGAAAGGTATTTGATCACATATTTCTAATTGATTATGCTGCTTTTAGAAGCAATAGATAAATATATAGCTCTTTTTTGTCATATTTAGATATACTATGTGTGAATAATCAGGGCATTAAGGAATGTCCTTCTCATGTTTTTTGTATAGAATACTCCATACTACTGAGGGAGGGAATCATCTTTATATAATATCATCCTAAGCTAATATACCTTTGCAAAAATGAATGTAGTAGATTTATACCTTTATGGTATTAAGTTTTCTCTCTCTAGGTTATTTTTAAATCACATTTTAGTTTCCACTTATAACTAGCATTTAAATATATTTGGAAACATATTTAATATTGCTTCCTAAATCATTGTAGACATCCAGGGATTGATTCAGTGCTTATAAACAAATGCTATATTTAGTTGAATATTCCAATTGCATAGTAGTAAAAACAAATTCAATTATCATCAAGCTAGTCTTTCCTCATTTGATCCTGATATTTTTATATCGTCTGGTAAGCTTACCCCTTGAAATTAAATTATTATACATGAAACATTCTAGAAATTTAATCACGGAAAGTATTCTTTACCTTTCTGAGTAACTAGAAAGCTGTCTGAAGTATTGAATTCTCCTTGATTTCAGCTTTGTGCCCAGATGTATGGAGAAAGCTAAAACATCTCAAAACTGATATTATAATAAGCCATGATTTTATAACAGAAGCAAATTATCTAATAATAATACTAAGCTCTTCATGTACCTAAGATTTTTACATGATTTCGCTATATTCCATCTTCTCTAATATCACAATTTTAATGCAGAGTTTAATTCTTCCAACATATTATAATTGAATTAAAATATAGTTTGGATGTCAAGTTCATTCAAAACAATAATAAGCAATGAATGATGAGTAGAGAAGGATATATTGAAAGATGAAGACAATTTATTTGGCCTGAAAGACTTTCTAAATTAAGAACAAAGAAAAATAACTATAAAAGTAATATAAATATATGTGAACATAATATTGATGGAGAATTGCCATCAGTGCATTAAGTGCTTTGGGAGTAGTGAGGATTGGAAGAAGTTTTTCTGGCTCAAGAATAAGATTTTATTGAGAAGATTCCATTTGAATTGGACCTACCAAGTGGCATTTCTAGAGGCATTAAATAAACGAAGGACTTGTTCAACAGAAGGCATATTTTGAATCAATAGAAGGAAATAGAAAAGCTTAAAGGATATTTAGAATTAAGTTTCTCATTTTTGCTAAAGAGGAGTTTCTGTCGACATTTTGGACCAATTTTTTGTTATATGTTGTTCCATTTATTGCAGAATGTTTAGCAGCATCCATGATTTGTATCTACTAGATGCCAGTAGGACTCATCCTCTGTTTTTGACATCCATAAATGTTTGTTGACATTAGCATATGTCCCCTGGGGAGCAAATTTTTCCTCTCTTAAGAACCACTACAATAAAGTGCAAAGTGCATGAGGGATTGTGCTAAATTGCAGTAGTGAGTGCTTTCTCTACTAAGACATTGGGCTAAGAATTTTGCATGCATTACCTTGTGTAATCTTCACTTGAATTTATGAGATTATTATGAAAACTAAGAAGTAAATGTTTAATGACTCCCATAAAGCCTCACATTCTGAATTGATTCTGAATTGTTATTTGTCTTTCTAATTTGTGCATTTGAGCCAGTTCTATTCTCCCTCCATAGCATAAACATTGACATTTCCCCCATCAAGATATGTTTTCTATTTTCCCCTCTTTGAATCAGAGAGGGCTTTATAGCTGCCTTAACTGACAGAATATAAAGTAAATGAAGTTGTGGCAGTTTCTGGCCCTATGCCTTAATGGAGTGTATATTAGTCACAGTACTTCAGAAAGATAGAACCAAGAGAATATAGATATACACAGATATAGATTTAAATATAGATAGATATAGATATAGATAATGTAGATATAGATTTCTCTTCTGAAACACCCTTGCAGAAATACCCAGAAATAATATTTTACCAGCTACCTGGGTATCCCTTAATTTAGTCAAGCTGACATCTAAAAATAACCATCATAAAGTGGTTTTTTTTAATTTTGATTCCACCTGGGATCTGAACCTTGGATTCTTCTAAAGAGTGGCATTACATAATTATCACTTTATTTATGTAAGATTTTATGGGGGATAGCTATGTCTTAGAATAGGAACAGGATTGAATACAAGAAAATAAAAAGATTTTGCAGTTGCTCTGAACAAAGTTAATTATGATTGAAATAAATAGGGTACAGGAAATTTGGAAACCCTTTATAGATAAAACCATCATAAATTGAACAGATATAGTGTGGGATTACAGAAGGAACAGACTGGTTTAAAGCCCCCATTAGATTTGAGTCCATGGAACTTGATTTATTTTCTATATTTTTCTATTTCACTGGTGACACATCTCTGCTTATAACCCACAGCCATTCTCCTTCCTAGGAGTATAGGCATTCAAGGGGCAGCATAGTAGATTCTGGGAAAGGGGAGAATATGCGTATGGCAGGTCAGGTAGAAAGAAACTGTACTAGCATTAATGTTGTCTTTGACCTACCTGGCTTTTCTCCTCAGCCCAGCCTGTACTTCCAAGAGTTTTCTGTGTCATGATGGTATTGTGTCAGGGCTCTCCTTTTGAGCTTGACTTCACAAGCAGTTGAGACATGCCAGTGCATAGTTGATTTCTTCTTATAGATAATTTCTAAGTTCTTTTTCACAGAGCTCCTTGAATCTATGCAAAACTGAGGATGTATGTAAACATCTGCTTTAGCTGTTCTTAAATTTTTGATGATGATAAAATATTTTCCAAAATATTAAATCATAGTTAAGAATATTATATGCTCAAAATTGAGAAAAACTTCTAGATAGAATTGCTGAATTTCACACATAAATTACCTTAACTCTGGCCCAGTGTTTATTATTTCATTGGAAGTAATGATATTGCAACCTAAGGGAAATAAAATTGTGTTGGTGTAAATTAGCAATTCACATGAATAAAAATGATAGGAAAAGTCACAATTTCCAGTGATAAGCTACATATGCATGCACTATACAGGGTAACTAGAAGTTTTTTGTTTTCCCCGAACAATGTCAGTTTATGCCTATTTCTTGATATAATTAATAGCACCCATTTGTATTCTCAGGAGGGGTCCTGTTTGGATGATAAATGACATGGTAATTTAAATTATATAAACATTCAGAGGAAGGAGGGGTGTTATATTGCTCCAGAGTTGTCATAGACTCAATTATTAAAAAAAAATTAAAAACAATATATCTGTATTTCCTTACTAAATCTAGCCACCTCAGTACCTTTAAAAATAGTTAAATATGGTTGGTATATCAACTAGAGGAAAATTGTTAGGGATCTGTGAATTCCTCAAAATTATATGCAAACTTTTTGTGTTTTTCATATATGTATTTTCCCTAGGAAAACAGCTTTTATAGGATTCTTTACAAAAACACTCAGATTAAAATATTTGGATGTTTCAGTTAGAATCAGTAAGAGTAAGTCTTAGGTTCTATGTGCATGAAGAGTGAAGAAAAGAAATTAGATAATAACAATAAAACAACTCGTATTTATTTAGTCCTTACTTTGTGCTAGACATTGTACTATGGGCTTTAAAATTCCTATGCTATTGAACTCTCAAAATATTACAGATAAAGAAAATAATTTGCAGAAGCTGTAGCCAAATTGTTAAAGATTACTCAGCCAGTAAGGGGTGGATCCAGGATTGGAACCCCAGCTGACTCCTCAAGTCTTCCCTCTTAACTACTCTTGCCTTCATTAGATGAGACCAAGGAGGACATATAAGTTTGAACAAATTGTGTTTTTGTTGTTACTTGCTTCCTTATTTTTAATGCCAAATTTTTGAGCATATTTATACAATAAGGAAGCACTCCATATAGAAAAAAAAGGTAAGCATGGAGAAAAGGAAAAAATGACAGAGCTGCTGAGTAAAAGGGCATAGGGTGAATAATGGTAGACGTGGAGGTGTTTATATTGAAATATAATTTTAATGCTCATTTTATAAACATATGTATATCTTAAAGCACACATTAGGAACTCAAGTGTCATGCAAATGAAACCACAAAATTTATTAAAAATACTAAAATCTACTTTTATTGCAAGTTTATCAAGTGCAAGTCACTATTATTAGCATTTTACATATACTTTATACATGATTATTTCATTCATTCCACCTGTCAACTAATGTGGGAAGTATATGGTAAAACTCTGATCCACAGAGTTTAATTATTTGTCTGTAATCATGCAGTCGGGATTTGAATCCAGACACCTAATTCCACCACCTGTGCCCCAATCTGCTCCCATTATTGCCTCTCACAAAGGCAAGAGCTCAAGTGTGGAAAGGATAGAAAGAGAAACCTAAAGTGGACCTGACCAATCACTTAATGTGGAGGGGTCATGATAAAAGAAGTGGAAAACTTTCTAGAGGTGAGATGGCATTCCAGGAGAATAATTGCTAAAGAAATAAGGAAATGGTGTTTATTAATCCACAATTGTGGGTTCCATATAACAGAGTCCATATCCAGGGCATTACTTTTCATATTCATATGTCATGAGATGGTTATTATAACTCTTATTTTAAGAAGAGACTAATAAAGATAAAAGCAAATTTTCCAGGGTTAAAAATTTATATACTGGAGATGAAATTTGAATCAGGCATATCCAATTTCAGAGTTTCCACTTTTTCCTTTCTTTTATACCTAATTATATGATTCTGCCATGTATTAATATTTCGATATATGTATATGTCAAAATGGAATGAACAAAGGCTATGTGCCAGCACTAACTATTAAAATATAAATTTTCCTTTATTCTATCAATGGCCCAGAAAGTTTGTTATAATTCTTTATTTAGTTCTACAATATCTAAGAGTTTCAAAAGTATGTGTAAAATATTTATTTTGTTCCTCATATATCGCATATCTTAACTGTCTAAAATTACAAGCCTGACTTTGTTGATTTCATTTCATGGATTGACCTTTAGATAGTCTGTTTCCTGGAGTTATATAGTCACCTTAACTCTATGAGTAAGTGCCTCCAAAGGTGTGTGATAGCTAAATTCTCAAGGATTATGTACAGCTATGAAAAAAGCAATTCTTTCTTCCAAGAAGTCTTTGCTCAATTTCATTCAAAGATAAAATGGAGAATATAAATTATTCTGTGTTGTTACTGTTGTCATTTAACACTCATTTTTTGATTGACCCTGTGAATATAAGTTTCTCAGAATATTTTATTGTTTACTCCAATTTTCTAATCTACAGTGAAAATAGCCCAGCAAATGCTGAATTGGCTAAACTTCTACATTCTGAAAGGCATCGGAATTGATATATTTTTCTTTTGCATGACACTTGGATATAAGACTATCTTTCAAATATATTAAAAGCAACAGTTACAAAACAGTGTGTCAACATGTTTTCAAAAATACGTGAAATCCTTGATAAGTGGGTTGCCTGGCTGAAGTTTAGAAACCATATTAAGAAATATGAAAAAAGCAGAGTCTTACTATATTAGAATTTTAATTTTTAAAACATTTGGGAAGACTTTAGCATAATTATTTACAATTTTAAATTATTAAGTGCTAATAGTGTTTCAGAATTTACACTACTGTATTAGAATTCCACCTTGAAAGGCTTGGTAACAGAAAATATTAACTACTGAACTACTAAAAAATTGTAATAACCCAATACCAAGATTAAAATAGATGGGTAAAAATAATCACATTTCATAATTTGTAAACTAGAGTACATGTCTCCATAAAAAATATACAAACTGTCTCTCTTATATGTTAATACAAATTATACCTCTCATTTTATTAAAATGGAGCTTTTACTGTTGGTTCTCTTTAAAAATATTATGTATCCTTCTTACTGTACAGACATTGGTGTAAAAGCTGATTTCTAGTTATAGCATTCAGAAAACTTAAGTTTACATTACCGTAAACTTGAAATCCAAATGTTTTTCTCTAAGAGAACACTATAACACTATTTTAGAATAGTACTAATACCACAAATTAATACAAGTATGGGTTCTGTTTTTTGAGGAATCTTACCTCCATTTCTATATTTGATAAAATGAGCATTGCCAAGACAAGGAAAGTTTAACACACTTTCTTACAGAGTTATCTAAGTAAGTAGAATATCATTTAAAATCATTGAAGTATAACCTAGTGCCTTGGAAAATAGTATGACATATTGAAATGTCTAGTTCCAGTTTTATTTAGAAAGCATTCATCTAACTTCAACTAAAAAAAAAAAACGTAGACGATTAAGTCATCTTAATTAGTGAAATATAGGTGCTACTATTTTGGGCTTTCCTTCAGCCAAAAATACCTTAAATAAGAAAGAAATATGAATAGTGGGATACTATGGAAAAGATTTCCAAAATAATGTATCAAGGATGATCAACTATAAATAGGAATTAACATATACTGGTATAGAACAGAAAGTGGTTAAAATGAGCTGTGGAAATTAAGGTCATAGAGAAAAGGTCAGATTGTTAACCAAATTTTTGAAAGAGGTTATGAATTTGGATCAATGGCTTATATGGAGAAGCCTTTTCAAATAACATACACTATGTCAATATGTTATGAGTTGTCAAACATTAGGACAAGGTGGATTGGTTTGGCAAGTGTGTGAGAACTAGAGTGAAAGCTAAGAAGAACGATAAATGGAAGAGGGTTTTGGTTAATGAATCACTTGCTTGAATGCAAAGCTGTCATTATGGAGTAATCATAATGATAATGGTAATAATTCTTGAAGAACAGTGCCTTAGCATAAAGTATTAATATTTTTGAATACTTTAGAATTAAACAAGGAATGTCTTTTAATTTTTATATTTTATAGTAAAATACTTCTTGCGGAAGAGTCTACTCCCTTGATCAAAATTACTTGTTACCCTTAAATATAGGATAATAAAATCTCTTGTAGATTAGTTGTACCATTGGATAATAACTTCTTGAGCTTTAATATATGGCCAACTTAGTTGTAGTCTTGGCAGATAGATCTATAAGTTTCCTGTTGCCTGGTCTACTATGTGCAGAACAATAGATTGCTCAAAATTTTAAAATACATTTTGATTATCCATAAAATGTACAGCAATACATGTTGATTACAGAGAGTATTTATGTTATTAACAGCAAAATATATTAATCAGGAGTATAAAATACAGTTTGTTTTTTTTATGCTATTTTTCTCTTAAGTCATGGGAGAAGGGAAATTTCATGCATAGTAAAATATATTAGGTATTAAGAAAAAAATTATTTTTGCTTTCAAAATATCCCTTTACAAATATTTAAACATATATAACAATCCACCCTTTTGGGATTAACAAAGGGCACATTATAGTCTTCCCTTTAAACATGATGGCATTTTCCAATTATGTTAAAAACACAGTGCTTAAAACTGGAAGATTTAATAGTCATATGTCAGATTGCAGGTTTGACCAAATATCAAAAGAATTACTATTAAATTATATGCATTTCCAAATGCTCAACATCTCTAATCATCAAGGAAATGCAAATCAAAACCACAATGAGATATCACTTATCTCCAGTGAGAATGGCATTTATCAAAAAGTCCCAAAACAATAAATGCTGGCGTGGATGTGGAGAGATAGAAACACTCATACACTGCTGGTGATACTGAAAACTAGTACAATCTCTGTGGAAAGCAATATGGAGAGATACCTCAAAGAGACAGAAGTAGATCTACCATTTGATCCAGCAATCCCATTACTAGGCATCTACCCAAAAGAACAAAAGACATTCTGTAAAAAAGACATCTGCTCCCGAATGTTTATAGCAGCACAATTCACAATCGCAAAGATGTGGAAACAACCCAGGTGCCCATCAATACATGAGTGGATTAATAAAATGTGGTATATGTATATCATGGAGTTCTACTCAGCTATAAGAAACAATGGTGATCTAGCACTTCTTGTATTACCCTGGATAAAGCTGGAACCCATTCTATTAAGTGAAGTATCCCAAGAATGGAAAAACCAGCACCACATGTACTCACCATCAAATTGGTTTTAACTGATCAACACTTAAGTACACATATAGCAATAACATTTATCAGGTGTCAGGCATATGGAAGGGGGTAGGGGAGGATGGGTATATATACACCTAATGAGTGTGATGTGCACCGTCTGGGGGATGGACACACTTGAAGCTCAGACTCGGGTGGGGCAAGGGCAATATATGTAAACTAAACATTTGTACGCCCATAATATGCTGAAATAAAAAAGAAAAAAGAAATAAAATAAATTACAAAAAATAAAAAAATAAAAAAATAAACTATATGCTTTTCAAACTTGATTGTTGGAAGAAATATGAAAGAGAATATATTCCACATATATAGTAAAAATGCCTACAAATATTTATTTGGGAAGGACACACATGTCGTAATAAAATTAATGTATTTTAAAATAAAGACTCAATTTGATTGTATCTACTTACTTGCTGTTTAGTTGTCATTTTGGATTCAAAGAGATATATTCTTAGGGAAAGCACTCCAGGCCAACGATTATTCTCCTTTCGACACACAGTGAAGACAAGCTTCGTAATTTGTATTCCACTTGTGTAAACTTTTTCAATTCTCTATTTGTTAGTTAAACTTGAGGTTAATTGTCCATGTAGATTTCTATCTTGGCTTGTCAGTTGTGACCATTTCTTGCTTACTAAAGTAGATAACTCTTATCTTTCCCAAGCCCATTTATTTTATCTTTATTACTATATAGCCAAGCTCTCAGGCTTTCTTAGATTTATTTTATTACAGTTTTCTTATTACTGGATTTTTCTCACACTAGTGATGGATTGCCACTGGCCTTTTGTTTTTCAATTCTCTGTTATAATAAAAAGAAAATACTTCTAAAAAAGTCACATTGGAGAGTGTTCAGTAAGAGGATTAAGTCACAGTATATGATCCTGTACCTTTATTTCTCTCGGTGAAATAAAATCATAAACTATCATATTTATTAAGTAAATTGTTACAAATGAACTTGATAAATCTCTATATAAATTATAAAGACAGAAGACAATTATATAACAGAAATAAAAAGTTGTTTTGAAATAAATAGGCATTAATTTATATGCTGATATATTTTCATGTGATATTTATGGCCAATTCAAAACATTTATTTTGCCTCCTACCATCATCTTTGATATTTCTTTCATATTCATATTTATCTATAGGAAGCAAAAAATGTGAAATGATTAATTAACAGAAAATAAGAAGCTTAGATACTTCAGCAATACTTCCTTTGAGGTAAGCAGGACATAAATTAGGAGAAGATGAGGCCAAGTGTTGGGGAATTAATGATATCTTATTTGTGACCGTAAATGTGACTAATGCTCTGTATCTGAGGAGAGTGCTTCTTAAAATGATTCTAATAAAAGGTGTCTACCACATCAATAGTCATCAGGGAAATGCAAATCTAAACCACAATGAGATATCAATTTATACTTGTTTGGATGGCTATTATCAAAAAGACAAGAAGTAACAAATGTTGGCAAGGGTGTGGAGTTAAGGGAGCTCTTGACACTCTCGGTGGGAATGTCAATTGATATAGCCATTATGGAAAACAGTATGAAATGTCATTAAAAAATTAAAAATAAAACTACCATATTATCAGAAATTAAATCAGCACTTCATAGACATATATGCTCCCATGTTCTTTGCAATCTGATTCACAATAGCCATGATGGGAACACAACCTAAGAGTCCATCAACAAATGAATGGATAAAGAAATTGTAGGAGATACTTGGAATGTTATGCTAAGTAAAATAAGCCAGATACAGAAAGAAAAATACTGTGTGATTTCACTTATATGAGAAATCAAAAAAAGTCAAACATATTAAAACAGAGAATAGGATAGTGATTACCAACAGCAGGGAGGGAAAAAAACAAAACAAAACAGGAATAATCAGGTCAAAGAATACAAATTTGGAGTTCTATAGGGTCAATAAGTCCAGAGATCTACTGTCCATTATGAGGGCTATAGTTAATAATATTATGTTATATACTGGAAATTTGCTAAGAAAGATTTTAGGTGCTCTAACTGCACGCGTGCGCGCACACACACACACACACACACTCACATGGCACACACACACATAGGAAACTGTGTGACAGGATGGATGTGTAAATTTGCTTTAGGATAATAATTTTACTATGAATATGTATATCAAAATATAATGTTATACAACTTACATATGTATAACAAAAATAAATAAATAAAAGGTGCATGCCACTTTTACAGGGTACTGCCCTTAGGGTCTACAGGTACTGCCCTATAGCAAGGTATAGTGAAAATTCTATTTATCATGTACAGCTAATGACAAGTGTACTAAAAATGTGCTGAAAACTACATTTACTAAATAGCTTCATCTATAAGAACATACGATGATGTACGAGGAGTCTTCAAAAAGTTTGTAGAAGATGTGTATTATGAAAAAACCATGCATGTATTTCAAAAAAAATTTTGCACCAAAATAAACACATAACTTGTTATAACATGTCTGAATAGGAGCACTAAAAAAGACAAGACATCAATTTGAAAAGAGCCCTTTCAGAGCAACATGAATTTTGCTAAAAATTAAGCAAGAACAAACATTGAATTCATGGTGAATCTTAGGTGGAAGAACGGTGAAATCATTGGTGCATTACAAAAAGTTTGTGGGGACAGTGCCCCAAAGACATCAGTGGTTTAGATTGGATGAGAACATGAAGATAAAGTCTATAGTGGAAGACCATCCACATCATTTTTCAAAGAAAAAAATCATCTTGTTTTTGCCATAGTTGAAGGGAACCAATGATTAACAGCACAAGCAATAGCCAACACCACAGACATCTCAGTTGGTTCAGCTTATACAACTCTGATGGAAAAAGTGAAGTTGAACAAACTGTCTACTTGATAGGAGCCAAAATCATCGTGTCCAGGTCAGCTGCAGACAAGAGCAGAGCTTTCAATGGAAATTTACAAAGAAGTTGGATCAGAATCCTGAAGCATTTCTTCAAAGAATTATAACATTGTTTTACTAATATTATCCTTAAGACAAAGCACAATCAAAGCAATGGCTGTCAAGAAGTGGAAGTGGACCAATCAAAGCAAAAGCAGACTAGGCAAGAGCAAAAGTCATGGCCACAGTTTTTTTTGGATGCTCAAGGACAATAACTTCTGGTTATTATGAGGGTGTATTGAGAAAGCTAGCCAAGGCTTCAGCAGAAAAAGGCTCAGGAAACCTTCACCAGAGAGTCCTTCTCCACCACAATAATGTTCAGCCCTCTCATCAAACTAGAGCAGTCAAAGCCAGGTATGGGGATCAGCTAGGTTGTATCTAGCTGACCCATGGGGATGGTCCCCAGGAGTTGGTTTTATAAGGCATGTATCGGGGTTGATTGTGCTGAGGAACTGTGAGGAGGTGAAGAAATGGAAACTGTGTCAAAGGTGACTATGTCCTGATTTTGGTATGAGAAAACAATCTATTTTTAAAATCATGCCAATGCAACATAATAGTAGTAAATATAATATATATATAAGTAAACATATATATATGGTATGTGTATATAGACAGAGAAAGAACGAGAGTTTCAAATATACACACATAGGCATGCGTGTATGTATAATTTTAAAAAGTAAATAACACATTGGTTATATATTCATACATGGCTGAAATACATTAACATTTACTGCTGGCACGGTAAGCAGACTGCAGTGTATAATTACAACTAAGTGGAAGAATATTTGGGAAGATAAACAAAAAGCTTTCAACTAAATATATATTAACTTTCAAGAAATCCCATAATTTAGTACTTTGTTTAGCAAAATTGCGAAGTGGTATGATTTCAGGGAATAGTGATGTTAAAGGGGGAAAGCAGCAAGGCAAACTTAGACATTGTGCAGCACCATCATGAGGAAGGACCCCCCAAGGAAAGCGTCTTTGCTACTCAGAAAATAATGACATTATCGTCTAAATGAACAAGGAGAAGGTTGGAGGAAAATCATATACAGTAGCAATATCAGCCATGATGTTACAACAGTGACTTTTCAACACATATGAAAGATACTAAAGTAAATTTATTGATTAAAATGTGACAAAATGCTTTTTAGTATTTTCAATTACAAATTAAAATTTTATATAGAGCAAAATACATATCCCTTTGAAGAAAAAAAATAAATATAATGATATTTATCATAGCTTGAGATTTAGAAACAATAAAAAATAAAGGATACAATGAGAATGAGGGATAATGGCTCATTCTCTTCTGGTGTTTGTGATAAGGATTATTATTCATTCTCATTTTTAAAATATGTTTTCATTTTATCTTTTGTTTTTCAGTGCATACATTCTGTTCTTTCTCTCACAACTGCTATTGGTTGCACAATTTTAACTCAACATTAAATGAAAAAATGTTAGTAAAATCTGTCTTTCAATTCATATTTATTGATACAACTTTTACTTAAGTGAATTAAAGTAGAAATATATTTATCAGAGAGATACTTCTGGCATTACAGATTAGGAAAGGCCAGAGTGAATGTTATTTATTTTACATTTTAATCTTATTTTGCACTTAATTAGGATGGCTTCATTCAGGAGCAGTAATTTGACATTAATCTTGTTTTCTGAATATAGATGAAATATGAGCTTAATAAAACTTTTGTAACCTATCATCTTTAATTCAAATAAGATTTCTTATCCCTTACAGCTTTAGCTTTTCCCAGCAGCACAATAATGTCAGTTATCATTTGTCTCTATAAAGAAATTTGAGAACATAAGGAAGTTTTTTTTTACATAAAACTATATTTGAAAATTTTCATCTATTTTGTGGCTTAGCCAGAAAGCTTCACATAAAGTGTTACATGTGAGAGTTTTAAATGTGTTATGTATGCATATAAAGACAGACATTGAGAAATTATTTTAATTTTTGTTGGCAAAGTGGGTATACAATATAAATAGGAATGTGATTTTGTACTGAAATTTTAAAAATTATTTTTATTAAATTGATTTTCTAAATTATTTACATACTTCTTTTTATGTACAGCTACTCAGAATCATCTGTATATAGGTAGATAATGGTTATAGAACTTTTCTTCAATTTTCCTGAAGTCTATTTCTCAGGATAAACATGACTAACTGGGTTCAGGAAGAGAGAAGAATGATTATTTTTCATTTATTCACACCAAAATATTTATTTATTCAATGTGTATTTTATTGAACTTTTTACTATAAATTAAATCATGTTTCTGTTTCAAATTAAATCATGTTTCTGTTTCAAATTAAAGAACTGAAATCAGAATCACTTTTCTATGACATCTCCATAACTGTTCTCTGTTATCCACAATGTAAAATGACCCTTCGTTATCTTTTTAATAAAGATCTGGCTTATAGGTGTGTCCTTAGATTGCTTTTGGTGTGTTTATTACTAATAAAATCACTTTCCTTTAGACTTTAACCAAAAAAAAATTGCTATCATTTTTTCCTCGTAAGAAACATAGAATTTTACTTGATATACTATTCTCCAGGTTCATTCATATTGTTTCAAATGATAGAATTTCATTCTGTTTTATGGCTGAATAGTATATACTTCATTGTATACATACCACATTTTCTTTATCCATTCATCACCACATAGGCATTTAGGTTGATTCCATATCTTGACTACTATGAATAGCACTGCGATAAACAGATGTTTCTTTGGCATACTGATTTCATTTCCTTTGGATATGTACCTAGTAATGGGATTTCTGTATCATATGGCAGTTGTATTTTTAGTGTTTTGAGGAACCTCCATGTTGCTTTCCTTAATGGCTGTACTAATTTACATTTCCACTAACAGTATATAAGAATTCCCTTTATATCCTCATCAGCATTTGTTAATTTTTTCCAAATTTCAGAATATTATCGGGGTGCAAACATTTTGGTTATATATATATTGCTTTTGCACTGCCTAGGCCAGAGCTACAAGCGTGCCCATCCTCCAGTGTGCTCCACACCCATTAGTTGTGAATTTCTATGATCTTTCCAGTTCTGTCAGTGGGGTGTTGAAGTCTCTGGCAATTATGATGCTACTGTTTATTTCTTTGCTTAGATCTAATAGAAAGAAAATAGAAAATTCATTTTTGTATGAATTTGGGAGCTCCTCTGTTAGGTGCATACATATTTAGGATTGTTAAATCTTCCTGCTTAATTGCTCCCTTTAACATTATATATTGACTGTCTATTTTTATCATTGTTGATTTAAAGTCTATTTTATCAGATATGACAATAAGTATACCTGATTTTTTTTTTTGGTTTCTATTTGCATGGAGTATTTTTTCCATCTCTTAACCTTGAGTTTATGAGAGTCCTTGAAGGTTAGATGGGGTTTTTGTAGAAAGCATATGCTTGGGTTGTGTTTCTTCATCTATTTAGCCACTCTATATATTTTAACAGGAGCATTAAGAACATTTACATTCAGTGTTAGTATTAATATGTGGGGGATACTGTTCTGTTCATCATGTTGACTGACACCTTTTTTGTTTGTTTGTTTGTTTTTTGTTTACCCCCTGTGCTACTGTTCTATATGAGCTGTGAGCTTTAGCTTTCAGGTGTTTTTACAGTGGTGGGTATCTATTGTTCTGTTACATATATAGTGCACTATTGCGCATTCCCTATAGGGTCAGCCTAGTAGTGACAAATTCCCTTAGTGTGTGCTTGTCTGGGAAAGACTTTATTTCTCCTTCATTTATGAAATTTAGTTTTGAAGAATACAAATTTCTATTTAAGAAAACTAAAAATGGGGCCCCAATCACTTCTGGCTTTGGAGATCTCTGCTGAGAAGTCTGTTGTTACTCTGATGGGTTTTCCTTTGTAAGTTTGTTGCGTTCATCATGTAGCTTGTAGGATTTTTAACCTTCACTTGAATCTGGCTAGCTGATGACTATTGTCTTGGTGATGTCTTATGTACTATGAATCTCCCCAGTGTCTGATAACCATCTTTTATCTGGATATCTGAATCTCTGGTGATATTAGGAAAGTTTTCCTCAGTTATTGCTTCATATAAGTTTTCTGTGTTTTTGCTTTATCTTCTTCTCCCTCAGGGATAATATGATTCTTATATTGGCTCACTTCACATAGTCGTATATTTCTCTAAGTGATTACTCATTCTTCTTTATTCATTTTTCTACATTTTTGTATCAACTGGGTTAATTTGAAAGCCTTGCCTTCAATGTATGAAATACTTTGTTCTTGTTGGTCTAGCTTCTTGATAAAGCTTTCTACTGTATTTTATTTATTTATTTATTTATTCATTTATTTTTGTTCTTATTTCAGCATATTGTGGGGGTAAAAAATTTTAGGTTATGTATATTGCCCTTGTCCCCCCCCCCCGAGTCAGAGCTTCAAACGTGTCCATCCCTTAGACAGTGAGCATCGCACTCATTATGTATGTATACACCCATTCCCTCCCCCACCCACATCTGCCTGACACCTGATCAATGTTATTTCTAAATGTGCTCTTAGGTGATGATCAGTGAAACTAATTTGATGGTGAGTACATGTGGTGCTAATTTTTCCATTCTTGGGATACTTCACTTAGTAGAATGGGTTCCAACTCTTTCCAGGAAAATACAAGAGGTGCTATATCACCATTGTTTCTTATAGCTGAGTAGTACTCCATGGTATACATATACCACATTTTATTAATCCACTCATGTATTGATGGGCAACTGGGTTGCTTCCACATCTTTGCAATTGTGAATTGTGCTGCTATAAACATTAGGATGCAGATATTTTGTTATAGAATGTCTTTTGTTCTTTTGGGTAGATGCCCAGTAATGGGATTGCTGGATCAAATGGTAGTTCTACTTGTATCTGTTTAAGGTATCTCCATATTGCTTTCCACAGAGGTTGCACTAGTTTGCAGTCCCACCAGCAGTGTATGAGTGTTCCTATCTCTCCGTATCCATGCCAACATTTGTTGTTATGGGACTTTTTGATAAATGCCGTTCTCACTGGAGTTAAGTGATATCTCATTGTGGTTTTGATTTGCATTTCCCTGATGATTAGAGATGTTGAGCATTTTTTCATGTTTGTTGGCCATTCTTCTGTCTTCTTTTGAAAAATTTCTGTTCATGTCCTTTGTCCACTTTTTGATAAGGTTGTTTGATTTTTTCTTGCTGATACTATATTTTAAAATTCCCTAAATGTCTCTTTCATTTCTTTAAGTTCTGTTAAATCTTTTCTTCTGCTGTCTATCTCTTTAGAGAATTTTTCATTCATGTCCTAAAATATTTTGTTTATTTTATTTAATTTTTTTTATTTTGGCATATTATGGTGGTACAAATGTTTAGGTTACATATATTGCCCTTGCCCCACCTGAGTCAGAGCTTCAAGTGTGTCCATCCCCCAGATGGTGCGCACCGCACCCATTACACGTGTATATATCCATCCCCTTCTCCCCTCTCCCATCTCCCTGACATTTGATGAATGCTATTACTATATATGTACTTAAGTGCTGACCAGATAGTACCAATTTGATGGTGAGTACATGTGGTGCTGGTTTTTCCATTCTTGGGATTCTTCACTTAGTAGAATGGGTTCCAGCTGTTTCCAGGATAATACAAGAGGTGCTAGATCACCATTGTTTCTTATAGCTGAGTAGAACTCCATGATATACATATATCACATTTTATTAATCCACTCATATATTGATGGGCACCTGGGTTGTTTCCACATCTTTGCGATTGTGAATTGTGCTGGTATAAACATTCAAATGCGGATGTCTTTTTTATAGAATGTCTTTTGTTCTTTTAGGTAGATGCCCAGTAATGGGATTGCTGGATCAAATGGTAGTTCTACTTGTTCTCTTTTAGGTATTTCCATATTGCTTTCCACAGAGGTTGTACTAATTTGCAGTCTCACCAGCAGTGTATGAGTGTTCCTGTCTCTCCGCATCCACGCCAACATTTATTGTTTTGGGACTTTTTGATAAATGCCATTCTCACCGGGGATAAGTGATATCTCATTGTGGTTTTGATTTCCATTTCTCTGATGATTAGAATATTTGGCTTCTTTGTGTTGATTTTCAACATTCTCATCAATCTTATGCATCTTATTTGCAATCCATAATCTGAATTCCATACCTGATCTTTTGAGAATTTCTTTTCAGTTGGAGTCCATTGTTGGAGTCCTATTGTCATCCCTTGGGGTGTTGAACTAGTCTGTGTTTTCATGATGCCATAGTTCTTTTGCTGGATCCTTCTCATCTGAAATCTCCTCTGTTGGCTCAGGACAGCTAAGTTGGTGGTGCATCTGCTCTCCTTTGCTGAGAACCCTCCTACTTAGTGAAAAAGAGGAGTTGTCTCTGGATGGTACATTGTGCCCCACTCTGGAAGATTTACCTGCAGTAGAGGAGCAGATGCACTGAGAGCCTCTAATGCAACTATTCTCCTGTGTCATCGTGATCCCCTGTGGTTTCCTAAGTTCAATCCAGTGCTGGGGGCTATCTAGGTGGACTGTTGAATTAGTCTCCCAGGCCACTGTGGAAAGCTTGGGTGGGGGCTGGGCAAGTCTTTCTCCATGGAAGATAGTGGTGTGGGAGATTGTTCTGTTTGAGTTTCCCCATTTCAATTGCAGTGGTGGCTGGGTGAGATTATCTAGACTGTGACAACAGGTGTCAGGGCTGTGGATATTCATTCTGACCAGGTAGAGGGGGCAGTATCAGCATGTGGTGCAGGTGGCTCACAGGTAGCAGGTTCCCCAATCCTCCAGTGGCAGGAGAGAGGGCACATGACTCTCAGTCACAGGACATGCAATGTTATCTGCCCTTGTTGCTCCTTCCTCAGCCCAGCAGAGATGATGTGGAAGCGACTGCTGAGAATACAATCCCCGTGTAGACCTGGAGCTTTGGGCCTGAGAGCTTCCAATGGTGTCAGTTCAGTGACCTGGGAATGGAAACCAGTGGGTCCCTGCTGTGTCTGCTCTCTAGTGCAATGTTACT
Organism: Lemur catta; assembly: GCF_020740605.2. NCBI lineage: Eukaryota > Metazoa > Chordata > Mammalia > Primates > Lemuridae > Lemur > Lemur catta. Next base: position 50,602,621 of record NC_059128.1, on the reverse strand, counting down.
GCACAGTATCCAAGCAGCTCCCTGATCAATTTGGAGGTCTCCCATAGTTTGGGGGTCCACTTGTAGCTTGGGTTGCATTGTCCATGGTGGGAAGCCAGAGGGTTCTCTTCCCTGATTTTCCCCATTTGTGGATGCTTCCCCCAGGTACCTCTCAATCTTGCCAAGGAGATCACCCTGCCTCCCTCTCCTTCATACTGGGTGTCTCCAGTCACTTAACTGAAGATTCACAATGCTCTCTCCAGGATGGTTTATTTGTAGGTGAACATCTACTTGCAACTTTTGATTCTCTCCTTGAGAGCAGCATTTGTGGGGTGCTTATAGTCCTCATCTTCTGTTGTTTCATTTTTAAATGATTATTATGAAGAATACACTATGCATATTTAAGTTATCCTAATATATCTTCAGCTATACCACTTCATGAACAATAAAAAAATCTTACAACTATGTAATTCCTTTACCCATCTCCCACACTTTGTGACTTTGTTGTTCTAAATTTTACCTATATTTTAAATGCACAATATATCATTATGGTTTTTGAAATACAAAATATATTTTAAAGAAATGGAAATACATATAACCTTTAAATGGTCTTATATAGAACCCTTTGGATTTTCTTTATTCTATATTCAGGCATGGGTACAAACTGGTAATATTTTGCTTCAACTTGGAAAATTATTTAAGTGTGTTTTACATTGCTGCATGTATACTGACCCATGTTTTATCAAATGGCTGAATCATTTTAAGTCAGACCTATTTGTGTAGCTTTTTTAAAAAGAGAAAATAATAGTCATTGACTTGAAGCAAAAGAAATATAGTAGATTGTTAATCAGTCCTTTGAAAATTAAATTTTTGATCCCTGAATTATTGAGGATGATGTCTGAGATGAATATCCTACAATGCCAGTCAATAAAAAGGTAAACAACACAAAGGTCTGAGTGAGTGGACAGTGTCCCAGTTTACTTAAAGAACCAAAGAAAAAATGCTGAATATACTACACTATTATTAACTATAGTCTTCATGTTTTACATTAGATATCTAGACTAGTTCATATTTGCTACTTTTGCTAAATAACTAGATTATAGTAGCTGTTACCACAAAAATAAATAACTATGTGAGATGATGGAAATGTTAATTTGATTCACTATAGTAACTATTTTACTATCTATATGTATCTCATCACATCCTGTTCTGTATACTTTAAACACACACAATAAAATTTATTAAAAAATTAAAAAGTAAAAATGAAACTCAGTCTGCAAGAGTGATGAAGATATTGAATCATTAATTATAAAATGTAACTGGGTGATATTTTTTCTCCCCTTCACTCCTGCCATTCCTCAGGCTAAAACAGAATTCCAGAAATAACAACCCAGAACACAGTAAGATCAACAGGTCTTCTCTGATGATAACTGTCACATTGTAAATACATAAGACTAATGGTTAAGGACATGAATCCCCCTCAGAATAATAGGTGATTTTGTGTGGTATGATAGAGGATACTGAACTGAGAATAAAAATCTGCATATGAAAAAAAAAAGAACCAGAGGAAATTACTTATCCTTTTTCTCTCTGTTCTTTGGATTATATATAATGGGTAAAGACCTAGTCATTCTCTTTAAAGATTTTGTAAGAAAAGACTATAAAATATAAAATCCATTAAAAATTCAAATATTAAATCATATTAATAAATCTTGGACTAGGGTTTATGTGGATGTTTGTGTATGTTTTATAGTTACAAACGATTATAATTTCTGTTCAATATAGAGTGGCAGTGGAATTATGTCAAAACAGAAATTGTGCCTCTGTGTAAAATGGTTGCTTAAAAAGAATTTGAGATGAAGGGGAATGGTTTATGCTTATGAACACTTCTATGCTTAACAAGCTTTTAACCGTATTTTAAAAAATTGAATAGTTAACCCTTTAAATGGATTCTTATATACTGTGGTATACTTGCCTACTAGTGACCTTACAAAAGTTAAATTCACTTTTATTACTGTATTATAAATGTTTCCTGTAAATATAGCTCATAATTAGCATATTGTATTCAGGTCTAGCTATGATTTGCATAACAGTTTCAAAGATAATTTAATATATACCATCATATCCTCAGCATATCTTGTTGAGATTTAATTGGATTGTACAATAATTTTATCTAGTATTCATGTTATTAGGTGCTCCTGCTGTGTATTTGTTTTTAATTGAAGGAATTAATTTTATCATTATTAGTGTTCACTTCTCTTTGGAATACATTACCTGGATCATTTCTGTCCTGTAACACTGCTGTGTGAATGGATTTGTTAGAAATTTGCTTTATTTTACCCAGTGGACTGTGCCTAGGAATTCATTGGAGGTTGGCGCCTGAAGTAGGGGAAAGAGGTTTGGGGAAAAAATTGATGTCTATTTTGAATATTCAAGATTTTTGCTTCAAAAAAAGAAAATGACATTGAGGCAGATTTCTTATTGCATTATTCATTTACAAATGACCTGATTTCTTGGTCTCATTACAGATCGCCCTTAAATAGAGATTCTTAAGGAATGAGGTTGCCCCACTTAAGAGTTATTACTACATGGTCCTTAGATCCCTTAAGGAAACTATTTATCATGCTGAGATGTAGGGTGTGAGAGTGAGTGTCACCAGGACAAAAAGTGATGACGAATGGGGTAGGAACTGACAGAAAGTATATTAAGAATAAAGGCATAAATATAATTCCCATGCCTTCCTGAAATGAAAAATACTTTAAGACATAAACAATTTATGCATGAAACAAAGCCATTGTTTAAAGGAATCTGATATATTGAATTAATTCACTGGCTCTGTAAGAAGAAGTTTATTTCTATTGTTGTAAGTACTTTGTATATAATACATTCCTTAAATTTTTATTACAGTAGATGTGAAATATCCATCTTGTTGAATACACATTGGATTATGATTTTTATGTAAAGCAATGTGTTCAATATCCTTCAGCAAAACACTTTTTCTATGATAAATGAGATGACCAGTAAAAACAGAATTTTATGATATAAATATAATTAAAAATGCTGGGGCATGAGAAATTTTCAAAAAGTCCCTTTCTGAAGAATTTATCATAACCTTTATTATGAGTTATATTAATTACTCAAAATGCATAAACATTATTAATATAAAATATTCTCTTTACATATTTAATCATTGATATCTTTAAAAAATAAAATATGTAATGAAGTCTGAATGAAGCTGTCATTTATGAAAAACATGATAAATATGTTTTCATATATGTTTATAATAATATGCTGGAAACAAAATTATTTGCTATGCTTTTTCTTTATCAGTAGTCCCATTTGTTTTAAAATATCAACTAGCCAGCCTATTTTGGTGATATCTAGTTGAGTAAAAAAGGCTTTCCATTTGAAAAGCAAAGGATTAAAATTAATATAATGTCATTTTTAGTTATAGTTTACCTAGTCTTGGTATTTGGAATGTTATAAAGTGAGGTTACGACGTGTGACTTTCGCACACACAACTTTCTGAAGAGGTTTTAGGATAAACGTTTTTAAGCACTTATTCTACGTAAAACTCTTTTCTGGGGATGTAAATAAACAAGAATATTATGAAGGCACTAATCTTAAAAGATTAGTTTCTAGTAGAGAGACTTGAATACAAAAATATTAAGTGAAGATACACAAAAAAATGAAAGATGAATACAGAAAACATTAAGTGTTGGCTGGGTAAAGAAGTCAGCATGAAATTTTCTTTTTTTTTTAAATTTTTTATTCTATCCACCACGCTAATCTTCTCTGTATCCTTCCAATTTTAGTATATGTGCTGCCGAAGTGAGCACCAGCATGAACTTTTTTAATAAAAGATTCACATATACTAGAATCTTCAAATAAGAAAATGTATTAAAAAATAAACCATAAATTAGAGACAGAAGGAAAAGGACCAAAGAAAATATCTTTAAAAATTCAACGTTTAATATCAGTGTGGGGGAGACCAGAGTCAACAAAGGCTTTGAAAGATATAATAATAAACCAAAAAAAAAAAAAAAGAGGTAGAGAGAGAGAGGATGCTCCAGATAAAAGACTTTTTAGAAAAGGAGCTATTCAACAGAAAATTCTACAGGGATTTAAGTAAGATAAAGCCTGTGGAAAGGCCAATGCATTTTTGGGTTAAATGAATGGTGATCCTTTACGGAAAACTCTTAGTAAGTAGATAGAGTAAAGGGATCAGGGAGATTTTAATTTGTGGAGCAATAACGAAAAATGGAATGACAAGTCAACGTATGACATTAGTATGAAAAATATTTTTAAAAATTAAAAAAAAATAGTACTAGAGAAATTTGCAAACTATTGTGAATTATTTTGGAAATTTTTGTTAGTTTTTGGGCTGCTGTTAACACCTAAAATAAAAAGAACAATGAAATTAGAAAATAGAACATTTTTACTTTGTATCTCTGAAATGGCATTTGGAAAGAACAAAAACTTAACTGTTATTAGATTGTCTTAATGTGTTACTTCTCAATCTACAGTAATATTAGGACAAAAAATGTGTTGGGGTTTAGAAACATTTCACTTTAAGTACTTGAAAATTATGGATCCATAGATGGGAGGAAATGTAAATGTAGTTAAAGAATAATTATCTACCTTAAACTATGGAATATTATTCTATATGGTTTAGGTAAGGAATTAAGAACCTAATTTTTTGTCATGGGAAAATATTTTAATATATTAATTTAAAATAATTAAAAAAATTAAGAAACCTGTGTGTGTGTGTGTGTGTGTATATATATACTATAAATAGCATTCCCAGTAAACTGAGAGATGAAGTAAGCTGAGTGAGGAAGATGGGATTTCCTAAAGAGTTTGGTATGCCTGTATATTGAGAGGAAAACTGGTAGTAGTCTGAAAGCTGTATTTAATGTAAACAAAGATTTGTTTTAAAAGACAGAGATTATTGAAAATATATTGATTGTTCCCTCCCTGAAAATACTTAGACATTATAAAATTCTAATGTATTATGTATTTATAATACCCCAAACAAAATTCCAACTCTTTTATTGGGCTTCAGGGGGAAAAAGAAACTTTTGGAATTTTCAATACTATCAACATTAATTTTGTGTTATTACAGATTATTAAAATAGTCATATCCTGATTTGTAAAGTTTTTGTTCCTTTTTATGTAAGTTCTTGCTAGTAAAAGTGGTATACCAATCAAAAAATGTAGCAGGAGATTATCTTTTTATCTCTTCTAAAAATTATTAGAAACTGTGGAAATTGAATTACCAACAGAAAACACCTAGCTACTTTTACAAACAGTTTTATTGATGTATTATTTATATATAAAGAATTGTACATATGTATTGAATTTGGGCATATGCAAACACCCATGATATCATTACTATAGTCAAGATAATACATATGTATCTATCACCTCCTGAAGTTTTTTTGTGTCCCTTTTTTAGTTTTAAACGTTTAGTTTTGTTTGTTTTTGTAGTAAGAATGCTTGACATTAGATTTTCTCTTATAACAAACTTTGAAGTGCACAATACCATGTTATTAACTATAGACATTATTTTATACAGCAGATACACAAAACATTCATCTAGCATAACTGAAACTTTAGAGCCACTGACAAACATATTTTTATTTCCCTACTCCCAGCTCTGGCAACCACTATTATATTCTCTGCTTCTATGAATTTGACTATTTCTGGTACCTCATATTAATATAAATGGAACCATGCATTATTTGTCTTTCTGTGCCTGGCTTATTTCACTTAGCATAATGTCCTTCAAGCTTATCCATGTTACAAATGGCAGGAGTTACTTATTTTTTAAGACTGAATAATACATCGTTGTATGTATATACCACATTTTATCTATTCATATGTTGATGTATATTTGGGTTGTTCTCATACTATCTCATGATAGCATTTATAATTTTGAATTATAATTCTACTTTACACATTTGTCTCCTCTATGAAAGTGACAATAACATTAATCTTTACCTCACGAATGCTTGCATAGTGCCTGAAAATGAGTATATTAATAGATATCTCTTGGATAGATAAATAAATTGCACAATTTTATATTTCCCATAATTCACAATTTCTTATGCAACTTTTGGGTTTCATCTCCTAAATCAGAGGTTTTGGAAACCTCAAAAGCCATTGTGTGCCTTTGACTCTACACGTTAGCCTTTTTTTCAATGAGTTCAGCACAAAGTCCAATTATATTGATGTCTGGAGACTCATCATTATTATTAAAATGTCATCTTGATGGTACTTGTTAATCATACCGTCTTTTTCTTATTCATTTTAGTTCTAAAAGTTAAGTGATAATTGTATATCCCTTTTCTACTTTGCTCTACTCTTTTACATGAAGTAATTGCTCATGCTTGCAAGGTTTAGGTGATTACATAGCAAGATTAATTATGTGTAAGAACTCTTACTTCCAGTTGTATAATAACTATATCTCTCTTTGTACAGTACTTGACTTTTCTTTATGAAGCTAAGGCAATGATATGGGTCATTCATTTTGATTCAAAACTATTAAGAAATCATTTTTTTCTTTATAAAGAAGAGGGATTTAATAGCTATGAACATGAACAGAATATGTGGAAAGAAATTTCACTTAAAATTAAGAATATAAATATTCCTTTCTCAAAGAGATGAAAGCAATTACTTTCCCTTAAATCTATGAGGACAATTTTAGTAAAGTAACATTTTAGCTATTTCTTTCTTTTATTTGTTCTCCTTTACCTTTTTTAAAAAGTAACTATGGAGCACATGTTCCTGTCAATCACTGTGGTAATCATTTATGCTAAACAGATGAGTAGGTAAAAAAATAAAATAAAATAAAATAAAGGAAGATTTGGTTTTGCAATGATTGAAAAAAAAAGCCATGTGCTGAATGAATTGGTAATATTCAGATTACATGTTGACAAATATAATTTTCAAATATAACCATTTTTTTGATAAGAAAGGAAAATACCTTCCTCTGTAAATTAGTAAATAGGCATTCTGGTCATATATTTCAGTTTCTTTTGCATTTGATGAATTAGCTCCACACATTAAGTCAATTTTGGATCTCAATGTTATATAAGAAAGTTCTTCTATAATAGGATTCTGGCAAGATACAGATACAGTCTAGGAGTAATTAAAGAGAACATTAAGTGATGAGGTATCGGCAGGGTCAAGAGAACCAACAGGGTATGATGATGCACCCAGGGTTTAGTAAGAGTAGAAAACTATCACCATCCTTTCCTGAAAAGGAGAAGGCATGTTACAGGAACTTCAGAGGGTTCTGAAATCATGGGGCCTCCCCAGTAGAGCTGGGGTATTTGATACAGGTGAGCTAACCACTACGAAATGATTGTTGGTTGCAGGGGTAGCTTCTGAGGAAATAAATAACAAAACTCCTCTCTCTCTCTCTCTCTCTCCCCCTCAAATATTTTTCTGAAGTCTCTTATTATCCAGACTCGACTAGCAAATATTAACAGATTATACAGGTCACCCTCCTGAGACACAGAACAGGGAGGGAAAGGATGAAAAGCTGATTTAGAGGACCACACAGAGGATATTCAGCATACATGCTTACTTCACAACCAAGAACACTTTTCTAATGTTGAAAACATTGATTTTCAGATTCAATTTCTACCTACTTGGCCAGTGCTTTGGTGGATACTTTCCTACGCAGTAGATCACTGATGAAAGGTTAATAAGGACTACTTTACCATAAATCTTACATCCAAACCTTGAATGCATCTCTCTTCACAAATTGAAATGTAGGCACTGGAGTTTGGCAAAGGTAGCAATAAATCTCTATTGGATAAAAATCAAAACAAATTTTGAATAACTTTTTTCAGAGATATATTGGAGTAGGGCATTAATAGAACTCCTTAAGCTATATAAGATAAAGACAGGTCCCACATAAGAGACACGAGAGCACTGATTTTACCTATTCATATATACTCACTACCTAGAAAAGTGCCTGGGCCACATTAAGCTTTCAATATCCATTACATGGAACATAATAAAAAATGTTAACTTTCAATATTGTCACTAACTTTGTAGGCTTAGGCAAATCATCTTCTACCAGTGTCATTTTCATTGTCTGTCAAGTGGAATCAGTACTATCAAGTAAGGTTTTTTTCAAGGATTACTTAAGATTAAAGGTTGGATCGATTATTACTGCCATAGTTTTAGGTCACACAAATCAAATATCAGTGATTTCATATGGTTCAATCTAATTCATTGTTAATCTTTTTTGTGGATTCTAATGTGAAAAAATTAAGAAATAAAAACATTAGCAGGAACTTTTATTTCATGTTCAAACTTTTCAAATAAACTTAAATATTGAGATTTTAGAGGTTAAAAAGTAGATCTCTTTTTTACTCAATTATTAATAAAAACTGTCAATCATTAAAATTAATTGAATGCTTTGTTCTAAGCCCAATGTTAGGGACATTAGTTGTTTTTTCTCATGAAGTAAGAAATTAATGTCATAGGCAGATGTTTTCCTTACAAATCAATAGAAGACTTTACAGCTGAGTAGGGAAAAAAATAACAGCATCTAAAAATTTTTTCCCCTAATTTCTCACAGGAAAATATTGCTCAATATGCTCACTAACCATCCCCTTTCTGTTAACATTTAGGCCTCCAAACAGGGTACATTTCCAATTGATTAGATTTTTATTCACTAAAATATAATTGCATTCTAGTCATGCTTCCCTGAGATTACAATTTAATTGGCATTTAGGTGTTTTTGAACTATTCAGCCACAAACATACAAACTATCTTAATTCACTCTCATAGAAAGATATTCGCGTTAACTATGACTAGATCAATGAGTTTAGCTTTGAGAAGGAATCCTTATTTTCTAATTATTTTCAATCACCTTTGTGGTCTCATTGACCTGCTGCAGATGTAGGGGGAAAGTGCTATGAGAGTAGTATAGGTAGCAAGTAATTTTTCTTTCTAAGTAAGGCAGTGATGTGGAAATATTTCCAAGAGTTTACTCTCTAGAGGAAGGAAAATTATCTCATTCTTGTTATTAAGAGAATTTTTCTGTTGGGCTATTTTTAATAATATTCTTTCTAGTTATGCATCTAAACATAGAAAAGGTACAGTAAAAATACAACATAAAAGATTAAAAATGGCACGCTTTTGCAGGGCACTTACCATTAATGGAGCTTGCAGGATAGGGAGTTGCTCTGGGTGAGGCAGTGAAAGAGTGATGTGTGAATGTGAAGGCCTAGGATATTACTGCACACTACTGTAGACTTTAGAAACAGCGTACACTTGTGAGTACTAATCAGCCGCGCCCTGTTAACTTGAGTTAGAAGGCCCTGTGATGAGCTATAGGGTTGTTCCCCGTCATTGCTTGATGTTTGTGTGAAGGAGCCAACTGTCGAGATGTTCTTTTGTGCCCCTGGTAAGCTCTGGTCCCCCAGGTGGGGTAGTTGAGTGCCCCAAGCTTTACGGGGGACCCTGTAGCTCCCAGGGGGTTGCTTGATCTCTACTCCCACTGAGGTGGGGGGGAGGCAAGGTTGGTCATGGCTGCATTGCGAGAGCCTGAAAGGCTTCCTGAAGCCTAAGTGGGGCTCAGAAGTTGCTTTTCTAGCCACTAGGGGAGCCGCTGGTAGGAGGATCAGGGCAAGCTAGAAAGTGGGAAGTCTGTTCACCTGGGAAGGGGCCTAGACTTTTGAGTACTTTCTGCCCTTGTCCAGTAGTGCAATTTTTCTGCGGGGAGGGGTGAGCACTCTCCCAATTCACTGCCACTTAGACACCCCCAGCAACTCCCATCAGTTGAGACCATGTATGTTCCCTCACCACCTGAGTCCAGCTCTCCAACCTCCTCCCAGTCTGTGTCTGACCCAACAGTGTGTGTCTCTGTGGAACATCGGCAGGCAGGAAATTCCTTCTTTGTGCACCCTTATTCCACTACAAGTCCTCCACGGAAGAGGAGTTGGCTCCTCTGTCTGTGGGGACCTCAGCTAGGAGCACACTCCTGCCTGAGAGAAGCAGCCGCTCACGGTGGAGGATCTGGGATGGAGTCTTGGGGCCCGGGTGCAGTGCTGGGATCTCCTGGTGGTGTCCCGGGCCTGGCAGCGGCTTTGCACACACAGAGGTGGAGCCTCAGGCTCTGGCGTGTGAGCCTTAGAGCAGAGACTGGGGAGGAGCCTTCTGAAGGGGTTTCAGAGCCAGGAGCAGGGCCGCAGGGGCACTGGGGCTGATCTGACCTGGACCTAGAGGGGGGCGTCAGGGCTGAGTAGACAGCAGCAGTTGCTGCTAGATATTTACACAAACAAAAAAAAAGCCATTTTGCCAAAAAGACACTTGCCCTTGAATGTCTATTGTAGCACAATTCACAATCACAAAGATGCAAAATTAACCCAAGTGCCCATCAATTCATGAGTGGATTAACAAAATGTGGTATATGTATACCACAGAGTACTATTCAGCCATAAAAAATGATGAATTAACACCTTTTGTAACAACCTGGATGGAACTGGAGATCATTCTCCTAAGTGAAGTATCACAAGAATGGAAAAACAAACACCACATGTACTCACTACTAAATTGGAACTAACCCATCAGCACTAATGTGCACAGATGGAAGTAAAAGTCAAGGGAAATGAAGCAGGTGGGAGGGGGGAAGAGGGGATGGGTAAAATCATACCTAACAATGTACACTATCTAGGTGATGAGCACACTTATACTTTGACTCAAGCTGCACAAAAGCAATCTATGTAACCAAAACATTTGTACCCCTGTAATATTCTGAAATTTAAAAAAAATAAAAAAATAATAATAAATGTATGGGAAAAAACCTAGTGTATTTTTAGGCTACACTAAACTTATTTTTAAAATTGTCTTTATTTTGTTAGGTAGTTAGTAAGGGATTCTGGGTCTCCTAGGGAGGAAAGTTTGTGCTTTGGTGCGATTGCCCTACCTGGCAAAAAGGACAAGGATGGGCCCCAGGTCCCTATCTTTGTCCTGCCTCACCTTAATCCTGCCCTAAGCTACTGCCATACCTGAGGGAGGAGGACATACTCTACAAATCTGCCAATCATAACTTAGCTCACCAGCTGCAAAAGAATTCAGTGGACTCTGGCTCACGGGCCAAGCAGCATCGGTACAATAGAGTCTGGAAATTGACCTAGAACAACCCACACTCGTAGTAATGTAACTCCCAACTGTCCAATCAAAGTGGTTCCATGGTGACATCCACAGGGAGGCCCCAAAGCAGGCACTATAAAACAAGACTGAGACCATAAACAACCCCTTTTTGCCGTTCCTTTTGCTCTCCCTTTGCTGCAACAATGGGGTATGTATCACACTCTGTAAACCTACACCTTGCTATTGCTCTATAATCCTATCTTTCTCTCCTCAATAAACCTCATTTTTGTACTTGCCTTACTTTGGTGTGTCTGGTCATTCTTCGGCCATGAGCGCATCAAGAACTGACATTTCAGACTGAAATCTGACAGTTCCATAATAAATTAGCCTTAGCTTACTGTAACTCTTTTACTTTATAAACTTTTTAAATCTTTTTAACTTTTTGACTTTTTTGTAATAACACTTAGTTTAAACCATAAACATATTGTATAACCTTAAAAATGTTTTTTTCTTTGTATCCTTATTCTATAGGCTTTTTTCTGCTTTTAAATGTTTTCATTTTTACTTAGTTCTTTTTTTTTCTTTTTAAACTTTTTTGTTAAAAACTAAGACAAAAACACAGTAGCCTAGGCCTACACACAATCAGGATCATCAGCATCATTGTCTTTCATCACATCTTGTCCCACTGGAAGGTCTTCAGGAGTAAAAACACGCATGGAGCTGTTATCTCCTATGACAGCGATGACTTCTTCTGTAGTACCTCCTGAATGCCCTGCCTGAAGCTGTTTTATAGTTAAGTTTTTTTTTTAATAAGGTGAAGGAGTGCCTTCTAAAATGATGATAAAAAGTATAGTATAATAAATACATAAACCAGTACATAGTCATTATCAAGTATTATGTGCTATACATAATTTTATGTGCTACACTTTTAAATGACTGGCATGCCATAGGTTTGTTTATACCAGTGTCACCACAAACACACTAGTAATGCATTGTGCTGTGACTTTCTGATGGCCACATCACTAGGCAATAGGAATTTTTTAGCTCCATTATAATCTTATGGGACCACCATTCTATATGTGGTTCTTCATTGACTAAAATGTTATGCAACACGTGACTGTATATGTGTGTTTGTGTGCATTTATATATCCCATAGTTTCTGTTTTTGTGGAGAACCCTGACTGACATAGGCAGTTAAAATTTCCTTATTTCATTTTTTAATATGCTAGATCTGACTAGTAATGTATGTCATAAATCACTGTAAATGTGCAGATGGAAAATTAAGACTAAAGTTAGTGTAAAGCTGTCCCTTTATAAAAGAAATCTGAATTAATAACATGCAGATAGTAATGTGTTCCACATGACCAATGTAAAATGCAAATAAAGAAATAATGACCTGATTGTCACTGACCCCCTCCAACAGTATTATAGAATTTGTGAAGGAGTTAAGTTTATTCCTTAAGGATATTTAGGCAAAAATAATTTAGTTAACTTAAAAAAAATCCACCTCACTTAGATCCACATCAGCCATGTCCACATGATACAATATTCTGAGTTTGCTAATAACGTATTTTATAACTGAGCATATTCATGGAAAAACAGGTGAGATAATGGTAAAAGTTAAATTCATCATGGTGATAAATTTACAATTCTCATAAAAATTCATATCCTATACTACCTAGATAATTATGGTGTATGTTTAATTAGATGTTTACAAATTAAATATTCCATAAATTTCCTTAGTTATTTTTGAACATTTAAAAATAGACATAATAAAAATATAGAAATCTAGTATTTATAGCATAATTTTACATCCGGGAGTTCTTGGCTTCATATGATCTCACATAGCTGATATCTCTTGGCTTGTATTCTAAATACCAATATTTTTGGTACCCAGTTTAACAATATAAGTGGCAGATGGGTGACGTGTTATTTTGTTCTCTGTTTTGCTTAATCGGTTTATAACAATGAATAGCTTAATATCTTTAAATTCATCAAATTCACTTTCTTAGTATTTTAGAACTAACACTCAACTGGAAAAACTTGGTTTCCTCTCCTGTCTTGCTCTTTTCTAATTTCATGACATTGTGTAAGTTGTCTAAAAATCCCTGGGCTCAACTTTCTCATCTGTAAGATAAGTAACACGGACTAGATGATCTCTAGAGCCTTGTCCAATTCCAAAATTCTGCTGTTTTAATTTAGAGTATTTATGCTTAATTTGTCCAGTACTGCCCTGCATTAATCTAATTTGTCAGATAATGATGAAATGTTGACATCCTTTTGAACTTAAGCCAGATAAGTGCATTTTTATGTATATACATCAATAATTCAGTATGGCATTGTCTCAATTATCTGAAAATTTCTTTGTAAATGATACCTTCCCATACAGCATTAAAGTAATAGGTACTCCATTTATCAATTTTGCTTTAAGTAGCCAGAGCTTAAAATTTGTGTTCTATTGGTCTCTTATGTGTAGATTAACACCTAAGAGGAAATAATTGCTATAGATAATTTATTGGCTATGGTGACATATAAGTAGTCATTCTTTCCTCTTGTAAGGGTACCATAATTACTGTGGTCCCTGTAGTTATTCACCTTGCTGAATTACTACATATTCCATTCCTCCTCAGTTATTTTTGTCTTCTTGCTTCTCAGTTATTTCTAACTTTCTTGTTCAAAAAAAAAAAAAAAACCCATGCGGTTTTATACCTTTGAAATTCTGCCAGAGTAAGAAGCAAGAGAACTAGAATAAATGAAATAAATTATTGAGAAAATAAAATTTGACAACAGCATAAACTAAGAACCAGTTACAAGTGCAATACACACAATAGAGTCACTTTTATAGTTTTCATGAATTCTAATTTCTCAACACTGTACGAAAGTTATTTCATTGCTAAATTCTAATTTACCCCAAATATTCTCTACTGTGCATAGACAAAGAGAACTAAAGTGTAAAGTATCTTGATTAACAAAATGATACCCGCAATAATACTTTCCCCCCAACACACACACATGCACATTCATGCACTTCCTAAACCCTTTTATTCAGACTGAGTGATTTTATTTTAATATCATGTAAAGATAGAGACTATTTAAAGAAAACATGTCAAATATGCAATATTTCTTTTCAATACTTGCAAGAGTTTCACTTTTTAAGGAAATCCTCATAACATTCACTCTCATAGAATCATGTACTTTGAAAGTACATATTTATGCTATGATACTGCATCTTCATTTTGGCAATCATATTTAATTGTCTGCCTCACCTCTAGCCTCTAAGCTCCATTTGAGCATGGACTATTTCTGGTTTTGGTAACCATTGTATCCCCTTCATGTAACAGGTTTCCTTGCAAATGAGCTCAATAATTATTTGTTGAACAAATAATGTAATATGTGCTCCAATGACACAGTTCAGTAAAAATGGATGGAATTAAAATGGCATTAGATATGCTGTAAATACAAAAAATCTTTATAGCTTTTATGCATATTCAATAAAATGTAATTCATGATTTTATTATCTTTCTGTCAATTTTTTTTTTTGGAAAATGAGTTTATTCAATGGGTGGAAGTTTGGTCAAGATTATCTTCTAAAATTGCTTGCAGATTAAGAGTCTGCCTTGCAAAAATGCATGTTTAATAAGAATGATTGGGTCAAAATGATATGAATGAGTTCCATTCTAAAATAGTCTATTGGCCGGGTGCAGTGGCTCATGCCTGTAATCCTAGCACTCTGGGAGGCCGAGGCAGGTGGTTCGTTTGAGCTCAGGAGTTCAAGACCAGCCTGAGCAAGAGCGAGACCCCGTCTCTACTAAAAAATAGAAAGAAATTATATGGACAACTAAAATATATATAGAGAAAAAAATTAGCTGGACATGGTGGTGCATGCCTGTAGTCCCAGCTACTTGGGAGGCTGAGGCAGGAGGATCGCTTGAGCCCAGGAGTTTGAGGTTGCTGTGTGCTAGGCTGACACCACATGAAGTACTAATAAGGATATTTTTCATGTTTTCTCATAAATCAACTACTTTTTAAATACTTTGGAAATAATGCAGAACCAATAAGTGCATTTGTTTACCTTTGACTTTATGCAAACACCTGAGTCCAATTCTCCCTGGTATATAAAAAATATATACAGGGGAACTAAACATGATAGGAGTTTTTGTGAAACAAGAAATGTTTTTGCAAGATAAAAATATAACTCATTACAGAATATTACTAACTTAATATGTAGGCATATTCATTAAGTTTGACCAAAGTTTAATTTGTCATTGTTGTCTTTTTGATAAATGAATATAGATATGAATTCAGAGAAATGGTGATTAAGACCATAAAACTTGACAAATAAATATTCAGTTTCTGAACCTGCTGCTCATTCAGGATGCTGCAAAAAGTTCAGGTTCTGTATCTATAAGACAAAGGTAATAATAATAGAATCAATTTACTAGGTTAGTGCAAAAATTAAATAAGAATATAAGGAAATATACATAAATTTTAATAAAAATTATTCAGTAAATTTTAGTTTTAACGAGAAAACTATTTTTGGTTTTTTTGTTTGTTTTTTGGTTTTTTTTTTTTTTTTAGTTAAAAAGCACCATCCACTGATATATCAAAACTCAAATCTCTTAGCCAATTAAGGGCCTTTCTCTTTTCCTGAGTCAGGATTTCCACACACATACAAGTTTTCTCAGGAGAGAAGGGAAGTAGTTGGCTTCTTCATTATTTCCTAGTTTCACATCCCTCACCTATTAACTGAATTTCTGGTCTCTCCAAGTGAAAGAGGAAGTAGTAAGGAAATTTTACTTGCTTAGTACACTGATGATCTTACATTGGTTCCCTGTGGTTACAGCAGACACAGAATCGCTGGTCATTCTCTCCTGAGACACATCTATGGCTTTCTCAGGGACTCTCTGTTCTCTCCATGAGGACTTCATACTGCAATTCTTTTTAAAAAGGATCACAGTGCTGGTTGCTTTTCACTTCTCACGTCAGCCCTTAAGACCTGGCAGGTTTCTATTTGGCTACATTGTCTCATTGTGGGCTATTTAAAAGGAGATTTGTTTTAAATCTCCTTTTAAATAGCCCACAACCAGCACTCTGACCCTGTTGTAGGAAATAGTTCAACTCGTTCACAACACAGCCTTTCTCTCTTCTCTCAGTAGGTTGCAGGCAGTTTCAGTGAGCTTTTGGCATCAGGCTTCTGGATTGTTAAACACCAATTCCTTTCTTCTCTACTCCTCAGAAGGAGGATTCATAGCAAGTTTTTCAAGTAAACTTTTGAGGACCCCTTCCATTCCCATACTTTGCACGAAGAGAAAATATCCTTTTGTTTTCTTCCATGGTTCTAAAGAAGTGTTCATCAATAAGGTTTATAAATCATGTTCTATAATATGATTTAAAAAGTATATCTTAGGGTATGGACTCCAAGGATCATGCAGAACGGGAAGGGAGAAGAGGAAGTAGGTTTAAAGGACGTTAGAAGCCTTTTATTGTTAGCTGGAGTAAAACTTAAGTAAAATTTGTACATTTTTTAAGACTACAAAATTAAATCTACAACTGTCTTATAATACCATTCACTTGGATGCAGGTACGTAACAAAGGCAACAACATTTTATTTTCGAATCTTTTCTAAGTAATTGCTTATAATCTAACAATGTTTGAGAGGTAAATTAAATTATTGCCTGAAGCCTTATGCATCAATTTGGTTGAGAGTGACCATATAATTTTGCATACACTCTTGGACACGTTTCATGGTGAATAAGAGCACTAACTGTATGTGATACTTAACAAGGGTAAAGTAGACTGTCACAGGAAAAGCAGACATATGATCACTCAAGTCAGGAAACTTTTGGATGCAAGAAAACTTTAACTCAAAATGGCTTAAAGTTTAAAAAATGTATTATAATAATTAATATAAAAAATGTGTTCTCATTTTCAGTTTTGGTTGCCCTAGTAGTTTCAAGGACCTAGGTTCTTTTCATTTCTTCTCTCAGTCATCTTTAATTTGCCAGCCTGCTTCTCTCCTCACGTGTGAAAGTTGGCTACAGCAGTTCACAGCATAAATCTCTGATGAAATAGTATCAGAGGTAGAAAGGTCTCTGTCTTGGGAGCAAGATAATTTCTAGAAAGTTTCTCAGTAACCTCCCATCACTTCTTACTGACTATCAATATGTCATTGCTACATCCATCAATGCAAAGGGAAATGAGATTTACCCTTGGAACTGGGGTTATGGGAAAATAACTTTGAATCTTATGGGAAAACAAAATTGGGTCTCTCTCAGAAAAGAAGAAATATGATGGTTGCTGGAGAGGTAACCAATACTGTCTGTTAAATCTCTATCCACTACCCAAACCCTTAGTTCTTTTCTAAAAAGTCTTATGGTTAAAATGTCTTTACAAATAGTTATTTTTATTTTTATATCTCCCATCCTCAAATTTTTCTACATTTTCTTTTAATTCCCTGAGAAATTCTTGATGTAAATTGTGATAGGAAGTTTCACTATAATTCAAACTTATCTATTGAAACTGACTTTTATTAGGATAAAACTTAAGAATAGATGTTTTCTGTATAATTTTAAAATAAAAATAATATTAGTGTTTAAATGTTCATCAACTAGTAATCAAAATAAGAATAGGTATAATTTTCAAAAATTAAGACTTCTTCAAATTAATAACTTATAGACATCATTTATTAAAGTGTAATTTTTAAGACAATATGACAATATATTTACCTGAACTTTAATAAAGGTTATCCTATACATTAAATAAGGGTTTTCACTTTAAAAAATTACTCTTCTTAGGCCAGGATGAATATTAAAACATGAGTCTGTGTATATTTATTACATCAAATATTGTTCTGGAAAAAAAATCAGCCATAAGATATGAAATGCTTTTCTATATAAAATTTAGAAAAAATATGGCTGTCTCTTTAAGTTTTTAGAGAGAAATAAAATACTCAAATATTACAGTTACATGTTATGGATATTTTTTCTTTTCTTTCATTTACTGAGTTAATTAGAAGGGAAAGAGAAGGATCCGAAGAATTGTACTACTCAGAATTAAAACCAATTAGAAATCTTACACTTACTATGCAAAAAGCCAAGTCATGCTCTTCCCTTAGAAATATACTCCTCCCATAGTTTTCTTGTCATTGAGTGACAACTTCATCTGCCAGTCGCTCAGGCCCAAAACCTTAGGGTCATCCTGTGTTCCTTTCTTCTTACCTAATCTATCCATGAACAAATCTCATTTACTCTAATTGACAATTGTTAAGTTCTTGTCTCTCATCTCCAAAACAAATTTATGTTCCACTTTTTTTAAAAACTATAAACATACTAGTTTTATTGTATTTTATTTCTTTTTTTATTTCAGAATATTATGGGGGCACAAACGTTTTGATTAGATAAATTGCTTTTGTACCATTTGAGTAAAAGTTGTAAGTATGTCCATCCCCCAGATAGTGTGCATTGTACCCATTAGGTGTGAATTTACCCATCTCCTCCTCGCCTGCCCCACCTGCTTGATTTAGGATAAATGTTATTTCCATATGTGCACATAAATTTTGATGGATTAGTTCTAATTTAATGGTGAGTACATGTGGTGTTTGTTTTTCCATTCTACTTTTTTATGTTCTACTTTTTCATGCTGGTCTAGAACACTGCAAATCAACTGCTGATTTACCACCTTATTCTCTGTCAGTTCCTGCCCATAGGCAGAGTAAGGAAAGCTAGAGCAAAACTAGAAAGTGAGAAGAGGAAGAAGGGAATATTCTTTCCTATTTTTTGCCTCCTGAATAAATTTATTTCAGTTTTATTGATATATAATTAATATACAAATACCTGTATATACTAAATATACCCAGTTTGATGAGTTTGGGCATATGCATATACCCACACCCATCAAGGGAATAAATATATCCATCACCTCCAAAAGTTTTCTTATGTCCCTTTGTTTTGTTGTTATTATTGTTCCTTCCTATTCTGAAGCAGAGACTTGCTCCTTTCCTGTTTCTGTCAGTAACACTGTTTCACTACAAGAGTGGTGGCAGGTCATTCTACTAACAGCAGTTAGAACAAGTTTGCAGTTTTTCTAACACTTGCAGAACCATATTCATCATATTTCTCTATAGTCATCAGCACAAATTGAATAACATGCCCTCCTCTGAAGTCTGGATCTCAGTCCAGAGGGGCTCCTCCTTCACACTTATTGGCACAAGCAACCACTGTGTAGCCCCATTTTCTTAGATGTGTGGGTTCCAGCTCTGTGGAACTCTTATGAACTGAATGTTGATGTCCCTCCCCACCCCAGATCAAAATGTTGAAACCATAACCCTCAGTATAGCTGTATTTGGAGATGGGGCCTTTAAGGAAGTAGGTAAGGTCAAATGAGGTCATAAGGGTACCATGATCAAATAGGATTAGGTACTTATAAGAGGAAACAACCCTTACTCTCTTTCTCTTTCTCTCTCTCTCTTTCTCTCTCCCCCTTCCTTCCATCTAGCCACAAGCATGAGCCCTGTACCAAGGAAAGGCCATGTGAACACACTGTGTGATTAAGTGTCTATTGCAGGCCAAAGGGCAACCCTCACCAGAAATTGACCATGCTGGCACCACAATCTTCGACTTCCAGCCTCCAGAACTGTGAGAAAACAAATTTCTGTTGTTTAAGCCACCTAGTCTGAGGTATTTTGTTATGGCAGTCAGAGAAGACAAATACAGGGCTCCTCCCCCAGAATTCTAGGATTTAATAATTTTATTTTTTTTATTTTTATTTTTTATTTTTGAGACAGAGTCTCTCTCTGTTGCCCGGGCTAGAGTGAGTGCCGTGGCATCAGCCTGGCTCACAGCAACCTCAGACTCCTGGGCTTAAGCGATCCTACTGCCTCAGCCTCCCGAGTAGCTGGGGCTACAGGCATGAGCCACCATGCCCGGCTAATTTTTTGTATATATATTTTTAGTTGGCCAGATAATTTCTTTCTATTTTTAGTAGAGACGGGGTCTCACTCTTGCTCAGGCTGGTCTCGAACTCCTGACCTCGAGCAATCCACCCGCCTCGGCCTCCCAGAGCTAGGATTACAGGCGTGAGCCACCGCGCCCGGCCGGATTTAATAATTTTAGCCCATTTCCTTTTCTAGCTCCAGCTCTAGGCATGGTAGCTGCTTCATATTGCTGTAATATCTAAGAAATCCTTTTACTGTTTGTTTCTTTCTTTCTTTTCAGTTCTTCAATTTCTTGTTAGGTGTTCTTCATATTAAATTCTTTCTGCTTAAGGATTTCAGGTGTGATTTTGCATGCTGCACTTAAAAATACATTCAAAATTTTATTGTTTGGGTCTTGATTTAAATAAACCGTTATATAATATAAAAGTATGTTTATGAGACTATTAAAAATCTTTGAATGCTGACTTAATATTTGGTGATATGGAACAATATTAACTTTTAAGAGTGATAATGATACATTTAAAAATAGAGGTACCTCTTGAAGTATTGATGGATGGATGATATAATGTATTTTGCTTTAAAATTATCTCCTGGAAGCAAGACTCCATCTCTACTACAAATAGAAAAATTAGCCAACTGTGGTGGCTCACACCTGTAGTTCCAGCTACTCGGGAGACTGAGGCAGGAGAATCATTTGACTTGAGCCCAGGAGTTTGAGGTTGCAGTGAGCTATTATGATGCCACAGCACTCTACCTGGGGTGACAGAGTGAGACTCTATCTCAAACAAACAAAAAAAAAATTATCCCATGGAAGGCAGAGATGTGGACTTTGAGAGGAAGAAATAAAACCATATGTTGTTAATTACTGAACCTGAGGGATGGGCACGTGGGGGTTCATTATTCTATTTTGCATACTCTTGTATGTTTGAAAATTTACATAATAAAATGTTTATGCTTTTGTGTATATATGTATAGATGTATATGTGTCCACAATTAAAATATGAAATGCATGTATTGATCCAAACTCTATTGACTTTTTGCTTTCTCCACTGCCACTCCCTTTTATCTCCTGATTGCTACAGTACCTGCCAACCAATCTCCCACCCAGCTTCTTCCCTTGTCCCCATAGGGTTTCTTTTTGTCATAGCAGTTAGAATAGTCATTTTAAAATGGAAAGCCAAATCTTTCTCTTCTGCTAAACACTCTTTGCTTTGTATTCAGAGTAAAAGTAAAATATACTATAATGTCTTTAATATTCTTTTAGATCGTCTGATCTCAACTCCTCCCTGTCCTTAACTCCCTAACATCACATCTGCCCACTCCCCACCCCAGCCCCATTCCCTGTACTGCAGCCACATCAACCTCCTTTCTGTTTCTCGAACACACCTATGCTATTACTTGTTGGAACACACTTCCAAGATATCTGGCTGGACCATTCACTTCCTGCAGTTCTTCTGAGCCTACAGCATTTAAAATTAGACCATTTGAGTCTGTATTCCCTTCATTGATTTCTTTTTTTCCCACTTTTTCAGTTGTATTTAATATACTATAATACATTGCAGTAATATGAATTCAAAAAGAGTAACTATGAGTTTGACAACTGATTTCGGTCTGGCCTCTGTGCTTAAACTGGGGGATAGAATGACTATACCCATTACAGAAATGACAGGCTACCTTTACTCAAGACATCAGTGGTCCCCAAACCCCTAAATATCCTTTGGACTAATCTCCCAGGGTAGAGCTTCCCAAATGGGTGCCCCCTTATCAAGAGATCCAGAGATTCTTGGAATTTTGCCAGGTGTCCTTTGAATACTGGCCAATCTCAGGATGGAATGAGATTGTGCATGTCCATAGAATCCTGGTATATGCTAGTTGTCATGGTATAAAATATTAATAGTACCACCTTTCATCCTTTCGTAATAAAAACTGTTTCTCTTTGATAATAATAATAAGGGAACACCATCAGAGTCCTTAAATTGTATTTAACCTGGAGTGTACAACGACCACCTAGTGATATAAAATGGCAGCCAGGATCCTGTGATATTTGAAGGATGCTAAAATCCCTTAACACTTCGGTTTTTCAGGACTGCAAGATATCTAGGCTCAAGCATTTCATTTCGTTACAATGACATAACCTCAAATGCTATCTGATTAAATATTATGTACCCTGTTTATTATATAAAGAAAGGGCTTATTATACTTAATATGTTCTGGGAACCATATGTTTTGGCTAATTTTTGTTTATTGTCTCTCTTTCCTCCTTTATAACATAATCTCTATAAAAACAAAGGTTTTTCTGTTTTGTTCACTGTTGTGTCCCCAAAATCTGATATAGTGCCTGGCACATTGAAGCTGCTGAATAAATATTTGTTGAAAGTAATGGATATTCTAGAATTCATTCTGTACTTGCCAACTCTAAAATTGATCTCGTCATTCTTATGCTACTGCTTTCTAATATGCTTTTTGTCTCCCTCAAGACAAAAAAAGTCATTTTCAAAATGAAAATGGAATTCTAGCAGAGGCCACTTTTTGTGAAATTTCATTCATTACCTTGTGCTTGTGAAGCATTTAAGTTTCCCAAAGTCTCAATGGTGTGATGGTTTATGTCTTTATTCTATGATTCATTCACTTTTATAAGCTAAATAAGAAGTGCAAACTTGCAAAGAGGATCATATTAAAAGGGCACAGTCTATCAATTCATGAGCTTTGGGAATTTCCTTAAAGCGCATTTGGATGTTATACAAAAGCTAGAAATATATGAATTAAAATTAAAGTGTGTTTTCTAGAAATGAAATATTATCAACTGAAACACTTGAGAAATGAAATAAATATGAATATCTTATATAAGATAGTTATTGTTATGTAAGACATTCAAATATTTCCTTGTGTTATATAATCCATGTTTGCACACATAAGTCATATTGTACTTAGAAAATTAAGTAAGTAGAATCAATTATAAGAGTTTTTCTGTGTAATATGTAGAAAAGTGGAGCAGCAAATATTAGCAACCACACCTTTTGATTCCAGTTGAAGATTAAATACAAATGCCTTAACTTCATGCATTTCCTCTTTTTCCATTTGACAACTAAATATTGTAGATGGAGAATGAACATGAGTGTGAGACTCCAAAAGCCTGAGATCTTGTCTTACTTTTATTCACCATGTGAGCTTAAGTTTTTTTTCATCTATTTAATGAGAAGGCAGAACTAAATTTCCCTGTCTGTTATGGTACAAAAACCTGATGATTAAAACTCTTAGAAATAAATCATATTTTTCATGAAAACATTAGGATTTAAACTTATAAATAATTTAATGTTTAAAACTCATGTTACTTTTTAAAAAAATGTTAATGAGTATTTGAAAAAAAATTATTCAATCTATTAAAGGAAGCACATTAAAGCTAGTTATAGGTATTAAATTTTCCCCTTTTCTTCAATTTTTAAAATTTATATAGATTTGTTACATGGATATATTATTGTGCAGTGGTAAAGTCCATTTTATCTCTATCTTTAAGAAGATATTATATGTCCATGCAAAGGTAGTGAATAGACACAATTGAACAGATGTCACTGGATAATAATGTTACCTTTTTTGAGGGCAGATAGAAAAAAGGTATACTTGTCCTGAAAGTGTCCTTAAATTATTATTATGATCTGAATTTATGTAAAAATATGTTTTTAATTTTTTTCAATAGTTTATACCATAATTTACAGAGGCCATAAGCCATCTGCCTTCAGTTCACATTAAGACAAGTTTTAGGTGAAATGCATTGAATAAAACTTATGATTACATTGAGGTTTGGAATAGAAAGTCTTTTCCATTACATGGCCTACTTGCAGCCCTGATATGAATATCACCCGTTACTTAATTTCTTTCTTCTGGCAAATTTGCAGCTTATGTTACAATTACAGCCTATATTCTGAGATATGTTAGACAGGGGTAGGTGGAAGCAAAGTAAACCAAAATTCTGTGTGCTGTGTTACTTCATCCCCTTTTCTCACTCTCAGACTGAAAAAATCATTGAGGAAATAAAGCAACTGGATGGAAAATTCATCTTCACACCATGAATTCTATCTTAAACCCATCCTTTCTTACATTCTGCTTCTTTACTATAGTAACAGAAGTTTCTCTTCTACTGTCAAAGGCCAATTATTCTGCTGGTTCTCTCCCTCTTTCCTCTTCTTCAACAACTTCATTCTTTGTTTAATTTCTAAGGTGTCAGCAATCTCTCCCTCATGTTCTGAATCTCCCATTTTTCAGCTTCAAGTAATTGCAAACTTAGTGTCTACTGGCTCAAAACAAGAGTTTGAATTTTTCATTTACCAGTCTTCACTGCTGGTCTGTTGTTCCCAGCTGAAAGAATGAGACACAAAAGGAAGCTACACTTATGCCATTCATGTTAGGATTATTTGTAAACTGAAACCACATAGGGACATTGCTTTGATAGCTTTTGCAACTCCAGTGTAGTAAGTATTACACACACGTTAGTGTGCCCTGTGTCTGGAGCTGCTATAAAATGATTAAATGCCTAACCTGAGTCTTTAATGCCTTTTCTTTAGGGTCGAAGAGAATATATACCAGGTGGTAGAGGTAGCCAGTGCTAACTAGGCTTGAATTTATTGCTTTAACCCTTGACAAAATAAGATTTTTTTCCCCCTCCTTTATCATGGCTACAGTATTGTCTGAACTGAAGACTACCAGAATGCTGACTGGCATAACAAACTTCTCCAGTATGTCTGACAGGTTAACATATTCTGTTTCCCTGTCTCTATACAAGTATCAAGGCATGTCCAGAAAACAGACTCAGAATTAAGTAAGAAGCACAATCATGAGAATAAAAAGAATACCTCAAGCGTGAAGTTTTTATTTGGTATATTCTGTTTAGGAAACTTCAGTTATTAGGAATAAATTTCAGTTAAAAATGTTTTAACTATTAGTTGTTTTCGCTTACTTTTTAATTTTGTTTACAGTTTATTATAGTAAATTTTAAACACATAGTTATTATTATTTTTGGAATTACCCTGATTATCTAATAAATGTTTAATAGTTAATTATTTCAAATTATGACCCAAGGCCCACACATTGTATTTACTTAACATGTCTAATTATTTATTCCATTCTCTTGATAACGTATTTTAAAATCTGTATAAATTAGAA
This sequence comes from Lemur catta, assembly GCF_020740605.2. Classification (NCBI taxonomy): domain Eukaryota; kingdom Metazoa; phylum Chordata; class Mammalia; order Primates; family Lemuridae; genus Lemur; species Lemur catta. The sequence continues at coordinate 50,577,435 of NC_059128.1, read as the reverse complement.
GTATAAAAGTAAACAACTATCCTCAACAGAGTATCAATTGTATACCAGAATCAACCTTTTTACCCCTACCCTAAAAGATAACAATGTTTCTTCCATGATAGATGAGTTTTGCACGTGTAGAACAATTTCTGTATGGTATATATATTTCAGGGAGAGAAATGCAGGTTAATGGAATGTGTATTAATATATATTAAATTTAATATATATTGCTACACAATTTTTCCAAAATGATTGTGATAAATTGTACTCAATAGTGGCAGTATATGAGAAACTCAGTTTTCCATAGGCTTTATAATACTTGTAGTTTTACCACTCCAAAAAATTTTGCCATTCTACTGGGTGTGTAGTGGTCTCTCATGGTGGCTTAACTCTACATTTCTCTGATCACTAATGAAATTGCCATTTGGTTGTCCTTTTTGCCTATTCAAGTCTTTTACACATTTGGTGAGGTTTTTGTTGGCCATGTGTATTGCAAAAGTCTTCTCCCACCCTGTGGCTCACCTTTTCACACTAGTGAGGATATTTTTTTAATTAACAGAAGTTTATAATTTTTCTCTTTTTTTAATTGAGTAAAATTAAGATGCACAACATTTATATATGTGTGTGTATGTGTTTCTATCTATCTATGTATCTATGTATCTATCTATCTATCTATCTATCTAAATGATTAGGTAGGAAGCAAGGCTCTTGCCCCCTAAGGTTCTCTGAAAAAAAATCATTGATGTGAGGCAGATTGATTAATAAGGGGAAAAAGATACAAATTTGTTTTAGGGCATATACCTGAGAGCCTTTAGAATGAAAACTCAAAGATACAGGAGAAGTTGTCCATTTTTATGCTTAGGGTCAACAAAGTATGGACAAAAGGGACAGCCATATAGAAATATGATTAGACAAAGAGGGTATGTGCTAATGCTAATAGGCTGAGTGGGGGAACCCAGAAAGGACTGTGATTCTTCTTGGCCTCTCTGAGCCTGCATTTTTTCCTTCTGGATGTGGGGTATGGCCCTTCCTGGAAGGGGGGGTGTCTTATGACCTACAGTCAAACAAGTTAGGTCGGATAATTTCTGTATGGCCAGTTTTTATATACAGTAATTTTAGGTTTTATAGCTGGCTTTAGGGAAAAAAGGGTTCTGGCTTTTATGAACTGCCTTGGGGAAGATGGATTCTAATTTTTATGGGTAGTCTTAGGGAAGAATGGGACAGAGAGGCAGGAGGATAAAGGAGGAAGGTCAGAGAACAACTTTTGCTTCTGAGGCCTTCATATTCTGGTACTGTTTTCTGAGCCCCATCAATTGCTACAAGTAAGCAATTAACATGTCCATTATCTCACATAGTTATGTTTTGTTTCTGTGTGTGGCATGGGGGTGAGGGGAAACTTCCCCTTTTCCCCAAAAGTTTGTTGAAAGATCTACCCACAATTAAGGGAGATTAATAAGTGGAGGTTTATTTACAGTGCACAGGGGGAGAATCACAGAGTGATTACCCAATATCCCAGTGAGGTCCAAAAATTTCTACACTCTCATTTTTTTGGTGGGGAAAGATGAGGAATATAGGTAATTCTCTTTATGGACAATAAATCGTTGCTAGGAAGGATGAATAGATACTTGGGAGAATGAATGGTTGGGGGGAAGCAGATTGATGTGTAAATTAACCTGAGAGACAGGTATTCTGTTTAAAATTATTTCGGCCATTGGTCTATTCCAGACTCTTGATCTATTTCTCCCCAAGGTTATTTTATAATCTTGTGCCGTTAAGCTGTGTAAACAGCAGCAAGTTAATTCTAAACTTTTAAGACAGAACAAGCTGAAAGAATACTGGAAGCAAAATGGCTTCCCTTTAGCTAGTCCAGCAATATAGTCTGAACAGCCCTTGGGGTGCACTTATGATGAAGACAGGGAGTAGAATGATGGGTACCAGAGGATGGGAAAGGTGGGGGGTGGGTAAAGTAAGGATGGCTAATGGGTACAAAAATATAGTTAGATTGTTAGATAGAATGAACAATAATTGATAGCACGACAAGTTGACTATATGTAACAGGGGGAATGGTCTGAAAAAGGGTAAAAATGTTTTCTGTCTTGCTAAAACCTCCACTGCTCTTTTTGGAAATTAAAATCTGCATTCCTGCTTCAGCCTAGTGGTCAGGAGAGGCAGGGAGTGTCCTTTGTTCTTTGTACCACAGGAGATAGCTCAAGGGAATTGTCCCCTCTACCCCCGACCCGGTAGAGGTTATGAAATTGTCTTAGCCAAAGATGGGATGAATCAGAGCCATCAATTAGAATTCAACAGCAACAGTCTGAAGCTGAAAACTTCCCCTTTGAAAGCTCTGTATTTCTGCTCAGAGGCAAGAAATTGGTACTTTAAGATGGGAGTTTACCAACCTCTTCATTTGCTGGCAAATTAATAAACTTCTTTTTTCTTATCCTCAAACCTCTTGCCCTCATTCTTCTGATGTGGCCTCAGGGACAAGTGCCGAACTTTCGGTAACATACAGTCCACAATAAGTTATGGAATACTTTAAAATAACTGAAAAAGTAGAATTGGAATGTTCCTAGCATAAAGAAATGATAAATGCTTGAGGTGATGGAAACCTCAGTTACTCTGATTTGATTATTCACATTGTATGCTATCAAAATAGCATATGTACCCCATAAATATGTACAACTGCTATGTATCCATAATAATTAAAATAATTATTTTAAAAAGTGAAAAAATTTTTAAATGTATCCCCCCAAATACAGTAAATTATTAATTTGGACATAGAAATACATTGATATTGTTAAAATTTATATATAATTTATTCACCTTTTTATACACAAATCTGAGACCTAAATTGGGTAGGTCCATGTGTACTAAAGACGATGTCAACACATGTGAATCTCCATATGTGCTAGGATCCTGCATATCATGTTTATATATCCTTCAAATTATGTGAGATGTACAAATATGTTAATATCACATCATCAATTAAACTAAATTTATCAAATATAAAAAGTACCTAGTGATTTGTTTTAATGAGTCATAAAAATTATTTTCATACTTTTTTCCACAGCCAATAATTATGTATAACCTTCTTAATGTGCTTAAACCTGGAACTCATCTTTACATACCAAAGTTTTTAAGTTTGATAGAAAAAGGTGTTTATATGTGTATTTCACTGAGTATTTAGACTTGGCACTGAGAACAGAATTTTGAAGATGTCAGTAAAACTGATAGTTTTTAATTGGACACACAACATCTCTGCCTTAGACATTCACAGAAAACATACTTTAAGCAGTTAATCAGAAGTGAGAAACGGATCATCACGTTTGCTTCTCCTTCATTTATGAAGTATATAAGACAAGATATATTTCAACATACACACATTTACTTCTGCAAATATTCATTTACTAAGGAATTGAGCAAATGGTTACAAGTATTTCTACCTAGAGCAAAATGTCTTAGAGATCATCATGATGAATTCTTTCAAAATATTATATTTCATTAGAAATCATAAAACATCACTGAAATATGACTGCTTTTATATAGAATATGTTAGGTAGAGGGACATCTGGCTCTCTTAGGGACAAAAGTGGGCACCCCACCATGGTGCTGCCTGGAGCAATTGCCACACCTCAGGAAGAAGGACAAGGGTGGGTGTCCCATCTTGGTGCTATCTCACCTTGATCCTCCCCCAAGCAATTGCAACACTTGGGAGAAAGAGGAACACCTTGCCAACCTGTAAAAGAATGCAGGGAATTCCCCAGCCTATGTGCCAAACAGCCTAGGCAAAACAGGGTCTGGAGAATGACCTAGAGTAACCTAAGGCTAATTATCATGTCATTAACTGTCCATCAACATGATTCAATGGCGACATTTGAATCACAAGGAGGGCCCAATGCAGACAATATAAAACAGGACCCCAGACCATAACTGGGGCCTCTTTATACAACAGCGGGCCCATTCGTTGTTTGTGGTGAATGTATCTTGCTCTTGCTCTATGAACCTATCTTTTTCTTCCTCAATAAACTTTGATTCATGCTTACCTTGCTATCAGTGTGTCTGGTCATTCTTTGGCCAAGAGCAAACCAAAAACCAAGAAAAGACTACCAACCTGACAAATGTATGTATTATAATTGTAAAACTTCTCGTTATATACCACTCTAGAAAATTATTTCCCTAAGCAAAAAAAAAAAAAAAAAAAAAAAAAAGAAAAAGAAAAAAATTCATAGAACCTTTTAAGTCAAATCAACTTACCTATCACAGACTTCAAAATACACTAAGGGTGATGTTTCAGTTATCACATTTGGAATTAGTTTATTTTCAATACTAGTAATAAAAACATGAAGGCAAAGCTAATTGTGATGATATTAGGAAAAGTACTAAAATACCTTTAGGCAACTTGACAACTGTTTGAAATGTTAATGACAACCCCTTCTGTTACCTTGGAATTCTTTCTTAGTAAATTCCACATCCAGGTATATAAAGCAGCCATCTGTGAACACAGAAATATGAAAGTAAAATGATGCAAACTGTGAAAATTGCTTTATTCTCTATTCTTTGCTTTAATTTTTTTTCTAGGTAGTGGGGAAAAAAGTAGAATCTTACCTATTTCTATAAAAATAGCATTTTTAACATGTTAATAGACTCCACATAACACTGAAGATATAATACATTCTATTTCTATACTATCTCTCTGTAAAAATCTCAAAGAAATAGCGATGTATCAGGGATCACTGATATTTTTGTGAGCTGAATATGTGATGTTCTTCACCTGAAACTTTAAAGTAGATTCATAAGAAGGAGTTTTAAGTCTCTAAAGACCTGGAGTGACTCTGACAAGTTTATGAATAGAGAAGTGAAAAATATGGCCTGTTTTTATTAGGTTGTAGGAAAATTCTTATCTAACATTATTAATTTTATTAGTATAAAAATCCTGTTTACTAGAAATAAGATAATTGTGAAACCTTATTAAAATTTATTTGTAAAGTTCTATTTTTACTCATACTTTAGTTTTAGGCATTTAGCAATAACTTCAATACCATTTTGAAAGGTAGGGGAGATGATATCACAACTTTGGAGTTGGGCCAATTTGGTCTTAAATCTCATTTCAAAAATGCTAGGTCTTTATATGTTTGTCATCTTTTTCTAAAAATAACTTTTGGACCTCATAGTTTTGGCTTGTAAGGGACAAGGTGCCCAGATATGGATTTAGAGGTGTTTTATTACTTTTACTTACAGCACAGCAGGCACCATGAGCTTTTTGTTTGTATTGGTTCTCCCAGCCCCCAAGTCCCACTGGGGCAATGCAGAGATAGACTTGGGTGTACAATGGGTTTTTGTCACAGCTAAGGACCACTGAGTTTAGGAAACCCCAAATCTTGTAAGAGGACTGCTGGAAAATAAATCTTATCCTCATTTCTGGATACTACCCTGGATTATAAGCAAACCTTCATAGGGAATAGGAGAGAACTTTATCCTTATATCCTTGAATATCTCCAGGAATGGAGTTGTTATCTATCTGGAATTTAAATAAACCCGAACAAACTGGCTATTAATTCATAGACATGAGGAGATGTGAGAGATTTCTGGAGAATTCTATCTCAAAATGGGACAATCCTGGAGGGCCTTCACAGAAAAAACAAATGCTCAAACTTGTAGCTTGAGTGAAAATTGTTCAAGAAGATGAAGAGTACATACATTCCATCAAAAACGCAATGGAAGCAATAGTTTCCATATGACTGGAATCTAGATGCAACGTGTTGGTTGGTATACTATGTTGAAAAGTTATCCCTTCAAAGATAGCATTTTATTTAGGCCACACTTCAGAGACAAAGCGTTTAGATTTAAATCTGCGACCTAATATTAGAAAGTCTTTGAATGCTTTTAAATAAGGGCATAGGTAAATTTACTTTACTGAATATAACTCTTTGGAATTATGGTGAAGGAAGGCAATATTTCAAGATAGTTATTCAGAGGGGCTGCAATCACAGGAATAGCTCTGAAAAGCTGATCTTTGTGGGGAAGATTGGCATCTGTACTGAAAATCTACATTAGGGAAGTAAACAGCAACAGAAACTGGCTTTTTCTGAGCCCGCCACTCTTTATCTACCTTATCTGGGTCTAGGAAGATTAACTTATAAGAAAACGAGACTAAAAGTCTGACATTTTAAAAGTGTGACAGAGAAACTTTCACCATAAACTACCGTTTATTCTTACTGAGAGCTGCTATAGGAGAGATTTCATCTGTTAACAAGACAGTCTTGGCCGGGCGCGGTGGCTCACGCCTGTAATCCTAGCTCTGGGAGGCCGAGGCGGGTGGATCGCTCGAGGTCAGGAGTTCGAGACCAGCCTGAGCAAGAGTGAGACCCCATCTCTACTAAAAATAGAAAGAAATTATCTGGCCAACTAAAAATATATATACAAAAAAAAAAAAATTAGCCGGGCATGGTGGCTCATGCCTGTAGTCCCAGCTACTCGGGAGGCTGAGGCAGTAGGATCGCTTAAGCCCAGGAGTCTGAGGTTGCTGTGAGCTAGGCTGATGCCATGGCACTCACTCTAGCCCGGGCAAGAAAGTGAGACTCTGTCTCAATAAAAAAAAAAAAAAAAAAAAAAACAAGACAGTCTTTGCTCACCATGACTTCTCTTCCCTCTTCCTCTCATAACCTGTCACCCTGTTCCAAGCCTTTATTCTTTTCTGTATGATATAAAAACTTCAGTCATCTGGCTCTTCTTTGAGTCTCAAATATATGGAACTTCCATGTTCATGTGGACATTGATAAATTTGTATGCCTTTTTTGCTATTAATCTGTCCATTATCAGTTTGTTTTGTAGATTCAGATTATTGAAATTTTGGAAGGAGGAGGAAAGAAAATTCCCTTTGCCCTTACAATGGCTAGAAGAAGCAGACTCAAAGTCAATTACTTCACAAACCTTAAATACTATTCAAAGTGTAAGCCCTTTAGGCTATATATTCTCTACTCTCAGCTTAATTTTTTCCTATAATTACTCTTCTCTCATCCACATTACACTTTTCTTTTTCCTAAATTTTTATACTATACCCTATGAACACTTTGTTTGAGAGGAAACCATAAATTCCACACTATAATCACTCCAAAGTGGTTTTTCCTTCACCTGAATCTTGTTCTCTCTCTGTCTTCTCAAGGACGAATCTCTTATTTCTCACAAGAGTTTACATTCATTTAAATTTCCAGAGGTGCCTTCAGGCCATTTATATCTCATGTTCTTGTAAAACTCCTTCCTCATTCATGGTTATCCATTTTAACTGTTGCATGTGAAAAATTTTCACATATTTATGGAAAATTTTGATACATGAAGTGACTATGCTTGTCTATCTCAAGTCACAACATTGAACATTGTCCCTGTTGATTTGCATGCCCTTACAGAGACTTCTATAAGCATGGTCAATTCCACTCTTTTTCTTCTTTAAATCCAAAACATTTCAGTGATGCTTTGTTTCAGCTTTTCAAACACACAGCCATATTATTCTGTAAATAGCATCACCAGCAGTTGCTTCATCTCTAAAGTTAAACTGTGTCTACAACATTGTTAACAACTTCCAATTGCACTTGACCCTCCATAAACCACCACTTTCCTCATGCCTTTATTTTCTCCCAATGCAAAGTGTACTTTTTGGCTTTAATTTCTTCTCTACGTAGACTAAACCCAAAGTACATAAATTCAATACTGGTGATATAAATGCCTCAACTCATATTATTTCCTTGCCCTTTCTCACACTTGTTGAGAAAAACATAATCATAAATTAATCTTTTACATTTTTTATATCTGAGTCCTCTGAGTACTAAAGAAAATCATCTAAGCAAGTATATTAGTGACATTAATATACTTTGAATTCATGGTGATAAACTTCATTTAGGCCATAATCAATAATTTATAGAATCAGTGATGTTTAATTTAAAAGCTCCATGGGATGCTATCTCTAAGGTCTTTGAAATAAGTCTAGTAAAATACTATGAGATTTAGCAAATATCTTTTAACTCATTGAGTATTTACAAATTTGAATAAGAGGGATTATCCCTTATGAAAACCACATCTCAATACTACAATAGATCTTGAATGTTTTACATGTTTATAGAGATAGTAAAAGCTAGTATTAATAGCAGTGATAAAACAATTTGGAAGGTAGATGTTTAAAGCCCAAAACAGATATTTCATAAATGACTAACAATACAACTTTTATGATTTCAGATAGATTTATCTTATCTCTTAGTGTTCCTGGATATGAAAATTTCAGTAATAAGTATTCTTTGATCTAAAATTTACTCATTTTTGATATATTTTCTTTGAAGTATAATTTCCTTTTTGTGTTTCTTTTTAGACTCAGTTTTATATTCATATCCTATGATTTACAGCATGAATTTATTTAGTATACCAATAATTAGGACCTTTAAAATTATCAACATACCATAAATGACTGCATTTTTCTTTTGTTGAATATATCAGATGGCAGAATACATGTTTGAAATATTCTTTGATGGCCTTGCATTGAAATAAGTGTATTTAATAACTTTAAAAACATTGTGATAATTTATATATATCCAAAAAATCCTGCAGATCTTGCTCCCATCACCTTCTTTCATCTGGCTCATACATAATCACACAACCAAGCAATCTGTCTAAAGACAGCAAACATTTCTCATCATGCCAGCATTATACAAATCATGTTTACTTAAGTTTGTTTAATATGACAAGAAATCAAGACAAATTCTTTCAAAAGAATATACTTTTGGGGATATTAATACAAGTCATACAAAGCTTTATTTTTAAAAGGCTAAAAACATATTTGCATACAGTGTATAGTGATACTTAAAACATTTACCCTTTCTTTAGGTGAGTATTAAATTTTCAGTATAAATCACTAAGCTTGAAATTTTATTTTATGCCGTTTATTTATAAACATTAGCACAGCTTGATAAAGCTCGATTTTGTGAAGGCAGAATATCGTGTGGAAGAAATAAGCTTTATTTCAGTTTGATCGGAGATAATTTAATTATTACTATTTTTTCTAAGTCCCATCAGATTTTGGAAACATGCCCATTAAACTATCTTATTAATAAATTTACATTATATATATATTTTTTTGAAAGAAAAAATGAGAAGCGGGAAGAAGAAAAAAGATGGGAATTTTTTATTTTATAAAATAAGGGAAGAAAATTATCATATGTTTAATAAATCAATATTATGGCCCGTACTTAAACATGCTTGATGACTCATAGCACATTTTTCCGTGTGAAAGACTAAAGATTACATCATCAGTGCTTAAAACAAAATTTTTTTATAAAGTAACAACTATTTAACTCTTTACACTGACAGAAACTCAGTAAAAGAAAGTCTACATATTATTTTATTTTTAAGACTAAAGCATGTTTATAATATCTATTTCTTTGTGTGTCTGTTCTGTTCTTCCTTCTGTCTGCTTATAGTAATGATACCAAAATAGACCCTTATATTATGTAGGGGCAAAGGAAAAACCTCCCCTTTGTTCATTGAAGATTCACTGAAAATCAACTAACAAAAAGCAGAGTAATAGGAGAAAAGGCATGCAAATTTATTAATGTAAATGGGGGGAATCACAACATAATTACCCCACCATGGTGCAGATACTTATATAAACTTCTTTTTAGGGGAAAAGGAGATGGGACATGCAGATGATTTTAGGTGGTTAGTAAATGGTTTTTAAGGGAATTCAATGGGCTTGAAGAACACACAGTGGCCTAGGACAAAGTGTTCAGGCTGCAGAAGAGACAATGGTTTGTGAAAAGTCTGTCCAGGTTTTTTGACAGGCTTGAGTCTTTCTTCTTATAATATGAGTTCATTGAATGAAGACTCAGGGAAAGAACCAGAATTAATTGTTTTCTTTTTCAGCAGTTTCAGACTTTAGGCAGATAAGGGAACTTTAGAGAACAACTTCATTCTGTGCTATAGGAGAGACAGAGGGTTGAGAGACACAAGAGAAGAAAAGTCACAGAGACCTTGAGCATCCTTCTTCAGTTCAGCATGTCAAATTGCCATATTTTGGAACATTAGTTTCTGAGCCCCAACATTCCTCTCTCTGAAACTTCCCCAGAAGTTTCACACACTAAAAGCTAAATTGGTTGTGGAAAGGAAAACTGAGTTAATAGCTGAATAGCAGAGGATCCTGTTGCCATCCACCCAGGTTCATTTGTCCACTGCCCAAGAGGAAGCCAATACATTGTGACAGCAGGTCTTACAGCAGAGAAACAGTTTAATAATTCTGCATAGCACTAAGAGGGGAGACAGAAGACATTTCTCAAATTCACCTCCCTGAGAATTTGGGAAACAAGGTTTTTAAAGACAATTTGACATAGGCAATTAAATCTGTTAATTGACTGGGTTTGGGGCAGAACTGTAGGATTGTAGAAATTGTCTTGTTTGCTCACCAGGTTCTTGAGTGGGGGGTCACAAGACCAGCTGAGTCAGTTCCTCAGTATGGGCCACTGGTCTGGGTGAGTCAGCCATTCCACTGGAATGTGGGACCTGGAAGACATCTTGGAAACTACCCCTAGGTTCCAAAAAGGTGATATCATCTATGGAGAAAGCTAAGAATCTTTATAACCACCAGCTGTTTGGCTCCAGAGTAGCAATTATAGAGAAGTAAACACAGGGACAGTGGCTAATTATTATCACTATTTTTAGCTAGGCCCTTACCACAGCTCTTGCCTTGTAGTCCTTTTTATTAATTTGTAAGGGTGGTTTCAATCCTGTTAGACTACTTTGCTGTTTCTGGGAACAGGCCAATACATTTAAACAGTTGTGGTTCATTTTAGGAAATGGTGTTTAAAATGGGCTGTCAAAGATAGGCCTCTATATAGTTCACTAGCAAACAGATTTTAACAAGAGTCATTTCTATGGAAACAGAAGAAAAACAAAGGTCAATGTCGTGATCAGTCTACAAGCTTGTCCTTCTGGAATCTGAAGGGCAGTTGGCCGAGAAGACTGTGGCAATCTGATAGATTTTCCTAGATTGTAGTTTGTGTGTAAAGTTTGCCCAAATATAAACTGTTGCTGTGCAGTGACTTTTTTCAAAGCCCAATTGACCAGCTTCAGTTTGTAGGTCCTCAGGAAAAACGCAGTTTTAATTTCAGTGAGTTGAGTCAGAAAAATAGAAAGAAAATTCGGAACATTACTTTAGAGACTTGTATCCAGGAAAGTCTGTTCAAATTGTAGGCAAATAATAGAAACTCAGAAAAAATTATAGGACTAGAAGCTAATAACAAATGTATTACAGTTTTCTTCTGAAATATAATTTTTCTCTCTCTAGTTCCCTACTTTTACCAAAGGTAAATCACAGAAGGATGAATTTATTTGGCCAAATAATTTTTAGTCTTATTATATTTGGCCTGATTAATTGCCTAAACTGCAGCAAGAATAGTGCTTGCTATATAGAGTCTTTTTATATTGGTTTTGCTGGAACTTTTTCATAAGGAATCTCAGATTAGACTTTTAAAGTCTTTTGAATCTAGGAAGCCAAACCAAAAATTTGCCAACAGACTGTGCCTAACATACCTGAAGAAATCAGATGAAATTCTTCTCCTTCTGATGTCCCCAAAATATCTTGAGGTTCCTAGCCCTGTCAAAAAGCAAGACTTTTTACTTACTACAGAATCATAAATCTTATAAGGAAACCATGAAAACAAGGTACCAGACCAGTATGTTTTGCAGTGTATTGGCTTTATAAAGTCAACCTTGTAACAGAAGAAATGGCTTGAAAAAATGGCAAAAATGTTTTATGTCTCTCTAAAACATCCCCCACTCTTTTTGGAGAGCTAGGACCTACATCCCTGCCTCAGGCCAGTGGTTGGGAGGGGCAGGGCAGTGTCCTTTGTTCTTTATGATACAAGAGATGGGATTAATCTGGGTGGAGGTCATGAGATCATTTTAGCCAAAGATGGGACTATGAGATTAATCAGAACCTTTAAAACTCTGTGCTTCTGCTTAGAGGCAGGATGCTGAGATAGGAATCTGCCAGCCTCCTCATTTGCAGGCAAATCAGTAAACTTCTTTTTCCTTCTCCTCAAACCATTTGTCCTCATTCTTCTAATGTGGCATTGGGGATAAGTGCCGAACTCTCGGTAACAACCTCAATCCCTCAAAGCAGGCTGGTCACACTGGAAATTATGATATTCCAGTGGAAATCTTGGTAAAATAAACAACATCTCCACTTGTATACTTTTATCAAAAAAAAAAAAAAGGATTCTTTTTGAACTTATACTAACAAATGTATTGCCAAAAATTAAAACTACTCCTGAATAGTTTCTAAATTCTGGAAAAATCATGTAGAAAGATAGTTAGAAGATAATAAAAAGGCAATAAAAATATATTAAAATTAAATTTAATTAAAAAATTAAAAGAGTAAAATACTAATATGATTAACAAGTACAAGTGCTGCATCCTTGACAATGCTATTACCCTGGTCAATGCCAAATAAAGAAAGACAAACATCAAATATTAGGAATGAGAGATGACATTTAAACACCTATCATTTTGTAGATGACAAAACTTAACAAAATTTTGTAAATGTTCTTTTCTTATCTTTGGATAAGTTTTCAGAAACAATTTTACTGAGATGTAATAGGCATACAATAAACTGCACATACTTTAAGTGTGCATTTTGATAAGTTACAATATATGTATACATCCAGGAAACCATCACCATGATCAAGATAATGAATGCATCAATCATCCCAGAAACTTTTCTCTGGTGTATTTGTAGTCTCTTTCCCTTATCTCTGCCTTTGTCTAGCGCCATATCAGATTATCTCCAGAACACTTTCTGTCACTCTACCTTAATTTGCTTTTTTTAGAATCTTGTATAAAAGGAATCATAAGGTATGCATTCATTTTTTTGTAGCATCTTTCACTCAACATAATTAGCGTGGGATTTATTAATATTTTGCATATTTCAAGAGTTCATTATTACATATTCCTGGGTAGTATTTCATTGCATAGATACCACATCTGACAAGGGACTAATATCCATAATATATAAGGAATTCAGCTTAAAAGTAACAAAAACCAAAACAAAATAAAAAAATAGACAAAATGAATTGGCATTTCTCAAAAGAAGAGATACACAAAAAGCATATGAAAAAAAATGCTCAACATCATCAGGGAAATCATCAGGGAAATGCAAATCAGAACCACAATGAGATATCATCTCACCTCATTATTTTTAGTTTTAGCCATCCTAATAGGTGTGCAATTTCTCCTGGTTTTAATTTGCATTTCCCAATGCAATGACTAATTATGTTCAACATTTGTTCATGTGCTTATTTGCCATCCATGTATCTTTGTAGCAGATGTAAAGTTCTGAAAAAGGGCAATGAAATGTTTTACAAGTTGTCTCTTTAAATGACCGCTACCCTTTTTGAGAATTAAAACCTGCATTGCTGACCAAGGCCAGTAATCAAAGGGGCAGAAAAATGTTCTTTGCTTTTTTTTTTAGTATCTTAAACCACAGGAGGTGGCTCAACAGAATTGCCTGGACAAGGGTCACAAGATCATAGTCAAACCACCAATTATAGTTAAACAACAATAGCCTGAAGCCACAACATGTGACACTAGTCTCATAGACCGGAGCCCAACTATCAAACATGCTTTTTTTTAAAAGCCCTGTTTTTCTGCTTAAAGTGAGGATGGCAGTCTTTGAGACTCTAGTCCACTGCTCTCCTTACTTGCCAGAAAATTAATAAACTTCTCTTTCCTTTTCCTTAAACCACTTGTCCTCATTCTTTGTTCTCACTGATTTGGCCTTGGGAACAAGTTCTGAACTTTTGGTAACATCTTTAATGAAATGTCTGTCAAATCTTTGTACATTTATTATATTGGGTTGTTTTTTTTTTCTTATTGAGTTTGGACAGTTAATTCTTTATAAATTCTAAATATGTATGTTCTTTATCAGACATATAATTTGTATGTGTTATCTTCCAGTTTGTGGCTTGTCTTTCATTCTCTTAATAGTGTCTCTTAAAGAGAAGACATTTTTAGTTTTGATGAGGTCCAATTCAACAATTTGTTCTTTTAGAGATTATACTTTTGGTGTTACATCTTTAGATATTGCCCAAGGTCATAAAGTTTTTCTCTGTTTTCTCCAGGAAGTGGTATAGTTTTAAATTTTATAATTAGTTTCACAATCTATTTTAATTTTTATATATTACATGAGTTATATATGAAAGTTATATCTTTCTGTTTTTATTTTTTGCATATGGATATCCACTTGATACAGAATCAATTATTGAAAAGTCTGAACAGTTATATCTTTCTGTTTTTATTTTTTGCATATGGATATCCACTTGTTATAGAATCAATTATTGAAAAGTCTAAACTTTTCCATTACATTTCCTTGCATTTTAACCGAAAATCAGTTGTTTATATATGTATGGCTCTATTTCTGTACTCTCTTTTGTTCTTTGATCTATTTCACTATGTTCATGACAAATCACCTTTTTTAAATGTAAAATCAAAATCAGAAAGTATTAGTCCTCCTACTTCTCTCTTCTTTTTCAAAGTGCTTTTGTTCTTCCAGGTTCTTTGAATTTATCTGTGGATTTTTAGAATCAGTTTGCCCATTTCCATAAAAAAGCCTGCAGGAATTATCTTGTTGAAGTTTTTCCCTTTACCCTCAGAAGGTTCACTGAAAAACAAACTCACAATAAAGCAGATTAATAAGAAAAATTACCAAATTTATTTTAGCATGTATACATGGGAATCCTTGGAAAAAGAAGATTCAATTTCCCAGGAGGGTTCAGAAGCTCATATTCCTTTCTGATCAAATGGGTTATGGGAGGGGGGAAAAGAGGAATTCTGTTGAGGGGCAATGAGGGATTACTTAGAGGATGAATGGATGGGGAATGAAGATTAAGTGGTAAACATTTCTCTTGGGAATTTAAATAAGTCTGAGAGAGGGCACATTATCTTCTTAAAGAGTGTGTTCAGGTTTGTTTACATTCCTGCTTTTACAGGAAAAGGAAGAAAAAAGCAATTATTCTCCTAGGTGGGTCTGAATCTTGGTCAGATAAATAAATTTCAATGTTTTTGTGACAGGTAATGGTGGTGAGGTGAAGTTTAGAGAGAACTTAAGGCTTCTTCAGTCACTCCAGCATGCCAAAATGTCATATTTGGGGGTAAAACATTTTTGATTTCCTTCACATTGAAGTTACAGATCAATTTTAGAAGAACTTACATATTAGCATTGTTTTCTGACCATGAACATGGTATATCTATCCATTTATTTATTTCTAATTTAATATCTTTCAGTGGTATTCAATCAGTGGTGTTTTGAAGTCTTCATTGTCCACTTCAACCTCTCATCCTCTGAGACCAATTTTCTGAATTAAATTCTCAATGTTTTAAAATACTCTGAGTGGTTTCTATTGTATTTTTTTGATCACGATTGGAACACTCATCAGATTCTCAGCTCCTTTAATTCTTAATTAATTAGAAGCAGCATTCTGAATAAGACAACCTGAACTGTCCCGTAAAGTAGAAATAAATTGATGGTTATGAGAGTAGTGACCATAACAGTAACTTAGACTTTCTTCCAGTGGGGAAGACTGATTCTGGTTTATAAAAGGGAATAGGAGATGGACAATTATATTCTTCAACTATAGAACAAAATATGTAAGAAATTACTTAAACTGGTTAAGATATTTCTTCCTGTGTGACAATGATTCATTTTAAGCACTGAAAAGTAGTTGTAATTTTAGACACTTATGACAGTCATTAGGGAAAAAAAAAAAAAAAAAAACAAACCTAGTTCTAATGCAAACTGGATCTGAAAGGATTGGTACTATTTGGGAAAAATACTTTTTAAGTTGATGGCACGGCTTTAAAAATGCATTCAGACTCTGCTAAAGAATGAAAATTTCCAGGGGCCGGGCGCGGTGGCTCACGCCTGT
This sequence comes from Lemur catta, assembly GCF_020740605.2. Taxonomy (NCBI): domain Eukaryota; kingdom Metazoa; phylum Chordata; class Mammalia; order Primates; family Lemuridae; genus Lemur; species Lemur catta. The sequence continues at coordinate 50,561,500 of NC_059128.1, read as the reverse complement.
AATCCTAGCTCTGGGAGGCCGAGGCGAGTGGATCGCTCGAGGTCAGGAGTTCGAGACCAGCCTGAGCAAGAGTGAGACCTCGTCTCTACTAAAAATAGAAAGAAATTATCTGGCCAACTAAAAATATATATACAAAAAAATTAGCCGGGCATGGTGGCTCATGCCTGTAGTCCCAGCTACTCGGGAGCCTGAGGCAGTAGGATCGCTTAAGCCCAGGAGTTTGAGGTTGCTGTGAGCTAGGCTGATGCCACGGCACTCACTCTAGCCCGGGTAACAAAGTGAGACTCTGTCTCAAAAAAAAAAAAAAAAAAAAAAAGAATGAAAATTTCCATTATTCCTATTACTTATTAATAAAGAAAATGTATGATAGTAAAAGAAAGTATGAGACTATAAAATTTGCAGCTACTTTTTATTGTTTTGTTTTGTTAGGATATAATATGGTGTAAGAGGAGTTGAGGAAGAAATTGTATGAGATCAAATTATGATAGACCTATTATATTCTGCTTCAAAGTTCCATTTTATTTGACATATGACAATCATTCATTAAATGTTTTTATTTGTGAAGGACTACATCAATCATAAATTTTAGGGCCATAATCTGTGACTGATTTGTAAGATAAGAGGAGCAAGCACAGAGAGGTACTAGAATTATTTCTTTTTATAATTGACACATAATAATTCTTATGAGATTATTTAGGTCAGTGAGAATAGGAAAAAGAGCTTATTTGTGATTCATTTTTATAGGAAAAGGAACACAACACATGTACCTTTGACAGCAACTTGCTTTGCTATCTGGATTCTGTTTCTCTGAAACCCGGTAGAATATTATAATTTATAATACACACAAAAATCAGGCCAACATTAATCTGCTTCATTATATTTGAATTGTATGTATATGTAACATTAAAAATAATATATTCATTGATGTATGCACTATTTAAACTCCATTAACTTAACAATTGTGTTAATATGTACTTGGTAATATTAACTTGTTTAATTTCTTAAGTACTTAGCAGCTATTTAGTTATGAACCTATATTTTTATTGAAAATACTTAAAGCAGGTCACAGGACTTATATTGAAATAAAACATGTTACAGTTTAAATAGCTGTAAATTTTAAATAACTGTAAATTATAAATAACTGAACATCATTTCTTTTTAATATTATATATTTTTGAACATTTCAAAAATCTTTACTTTTTTATTTCTAATTAGTATGAATTAATGAGGTTCTTGCTATAAAATTTATTCCAATTTTCTCATTAATCAACACTTATTCTTGCCTTCTATGATGGTGTGGTTTGATTGATTGAATATTATGTTCTCTGTGGTTTGTCCACTCACAGGTCAATTAACTCCTTTGCTTCAACTCCTCTGTTTGGAAAATGGCTCTCTTATTGCTTGTAATTCAGCTTTCTCACAGGAGTGCTGTGAAATATAATGAAGAAGGAAGTAGCACTGACAAATTGAAATTCAATGAAACTGAGGATTCAAGGATTTATGATTTGCACCTGGTCCTGCTAGTTAAGAAACATTATAAATTAAATAACTTTTCCTAGACTTAAATTGACCTAGTATAAAATAATGGAATAAACTTTACTGTTATTTCTTGGGAAGAATTAGTTTCAAAACTACCAGTGGTGAGAGAGGGGGAATTAAAAAGAGAAATAATAGTAAAAAAAAATATTTAAATTGAGATACTTAATGAAGACAATTTTGGAGAGAAAGGTAAAAAGAAATAAGGAGAAGTTGAGAAGGACAAGCAGCAAATACTGTCCTCCAGGGCCTGGGACTCATTGTCCCTAAGTCAGTTGTAGGCACTGCAGTAAAACTTGAAACTATGAAGTAAGATGTGAAAAGGACTGGAAGTATGAATACGTAGGTGTTTGAAGAGGTAGAAAAGGTAGAATAAGCAGAAAGTTTATGGTCCGAGTAATACCCTGGCTACTTTTTTACTCTCTTCCTATGAAAGAGATAAAAAAGATAATGCATTGAGGAAAAAGCACCCATACAGGGAAAGCAGACAACTCACTAGAGCAACTACGGGCAATCCTTTGTCTGAAGACACTCAGAGGAAATGGCCTTAATAGATTTTTGAGTGTCTCGAAAGGCATTTAGAATGCCTTTCAATATCTCTAATCATCAGGGAAATGCAAATTAAAACCAAATGAGTTATCACCTCATATCTGTTAAAATAGCTATTGTCAAAAAGAATGAATGACGACAAATGTTAGTGAGAATGTAGAGAAAAGGGAACCCTTGTACACTGTTAGTGGGAATGTAAATTGGTACGGCCATTATAGAAAATAGTGTGGAGATTCCTTGAAAAACTAAAAATAGAATTTCCATAGGATCTAGCAATCTCACTTCTGGGTATATATCCAAAGAAATTGAAATCGAAATGTGGAAGAGATATCTGTACTCCCATATGTATTTCAGTATTATTCACAATGGTCAAGATTTGGAAACAACCTAAATGCCTATCAATAGATGACTAGATAAAGAAAATGTGGTATATATATATACATAAAGCAATACTATGAGCCTTAAAAAATAAGGAAATTCTGTCATTTGAGACAACATGGACAAAACTGGAGGACATTTTGCTCAGTGAAATAAGCCATGCACAGAAGGACAAATACTGTCTGATCTCACTTATATGTGGAATCTAATACAGAAAGCAGTAAAGTGGTTACCAGAGGCTGGAGGACGGGGAGAGATATGAAAAAGGGAGATGTTGATCAAAGAGTACAAATTGTTCAATTAGATTGGAGGAATGTTTTAGTGATCTATTGCATTTCATGGTGACCACAGTTAATAATAATGTATTATATATTTAAACATTGCTAAAAGAATAGATTTTTAATATCTTCACCACAAAAAAAATCAGCTGGTGAATTGATATGTTAATTAGCTTGACTGAATCTTTATACAATGTATTTATAGATCAAAAAATCACATTGTACCCCATAAATAAACTCAATTATTTATCAACTGAAAATAAATTAATAAAAAAGAATGTCTTTAACAAGTGCTAGCTATCAGACAAAATTCTATAAATTGTGGAAATGTATAAACATGTTTAAAAGAAGAATTAGAAGTAATACAATACAATTCAGCAAATATAAATTTTTTTTACTCCAAAGACTATCTGCATTGGCATTAATATTATTAGGCAGGGGAGGGCTAAAGTGTCTTAATCTATTTAGAATTTTGTCATTACTACAGATGGCAGCTTCTTATTTAGAAGGATCAACTTCATTGCTATTCATGAGATTTCTAGTATGATTATAGGAATATGAAATAAGGCTGAATATAATAAGGAAGTTTATAATAACTTATTATTAATCGCTCTTTAGAGTCAAGAAAAGCTATCACAAACATATTGAATGACATGGAAACAGCCATAACTATACAGAGTGAAAAGTCAAGTGAATGTGCCTCATTCTTAAGCACCAACCTTTGGTGGAAGAACTTGCCAAAGACTTTTCTATATCAGCATACATTTGCAGCATTGATAATGGAGAAGACTGATGTATGACCACTAACGCTTCCTCAGATCAGTTTCAAAAATCATAGATTTGTATAAGAATTGATCAAAAAGCACTTCTCAAATAAAAGTCAATATGAATATTGCTTTAGTTTTAAAAAAATCCATGTTCTATTCCTTAAAAAGCCCTAATATTTGTTTCTGCTAAGTAGAGGGAAAATTAAATTCAATTTAATGTCATTGTACCATAGTATCATAAGTATAGGGATTTTAAACCAATATGGTTATTAGAATCCCATCTGACAACACTTCAGTGAAATGTAATCATTGTCATTATCTTACACTATTACCTTTCACTCTTCCAAGTGTTCTCTCTTTCTGATTCCTCCTGTCTGATTCTCAATTCCTAAGTGGGTTCTTGCAGTGAGGGTAATAAAGACAATTCTCAAATAGGTGATGGCTTATTAATAGAAGAAACGACCTTGCGTAACTTGTCAGGGCTATTTATTTGCCTCTCCAACTACGCAGGTCATTGCCGACTCTGTCTCCATGCTGATGATGCTGGCTACCCAGTACCAGCAGAATTCTACCCAGTAGAATGAAGATGCCTTTGCTCTTGGTCAGGTTCAATAGGTGAACTCTGTACCTGAGAGCATCTTTGTGGCATAAATATGTTTTCAGCATTTACTTTTACTCACTTCCTGTGTTGGAGGATCTCCTGAGGGCATCTGTGTTTTTCTTAAAGAAACAGGCAGAGGTACATACCTTGTCACCTTCTGGATATACTTAGCATTGTTTTTCCAGGCAAATGCCTGGCATGTACCCAAAGTTCTCCTTAGCTAATGTTTTGTTCCTTTACACAGAAACATCAAGGATTATTTTATTTTCTTTCCTTCTGTGAGCCTTGAGGGACTAAGGTGGTGGTGTCCCTTCAAGCTTAGCAAACCAATCATGTCTAAAATCTCCAGATGAAAAGTGCGTGAGCCCCTGTCCTTATGTTCAGGTATTGCTCCTGAATTCCAGGAGAATTTCTGCTACTCACTATTCTTCCAACCAGACATACAAACACATTCAAAGAGGAAAAAGTTAAAAAACAAAAAGCAAAACAAACAAAAATGCTCTAATACCAAGAAATTCTGCTATATCCATTGTGGTGGCTACTCTCAAAGGTAACTGCTATGATCCCTACCTCCTGGCATCCAGGCCCTTGTGAGATCTGTCCTCTTGAGTGTTGGTGGGACCCTTGAATTCCTTCTAACCTATAGGACATGGCAAAGTTGAGGGGATGTAGTGGTGATGTGTATGTGATTGTACACAAGATTACAATCCATCTTACAAGAGAATACTTTCTCCCTCACTAGCTTTGAAGAAGCAAACTGGGGTGTTGTCAGCATCCATATGGATAGCTTCACATGAGAAGGAACTGAGGTAATTCTCTGACCAACAGCCGGGAAGAAAGAAAGATCTTTCCCCAGAAAGAAGCAGCTTTTTTGCAAAGTCAAGCCTCAGGTGAGACTACAGCTCCGATTGCAGCTTTCTGAGATTCTGAAGCAAAGGGCCCAACTAAGCCTGACCCGGAATCCCGACCCACAGAAATTGTGAGAGAATAAATGTGAATGATTTTAAGAACCTAAAGTTGTGATAATATTATTAGGAAACAATAAATCATTAAAACATTGACAAATGACTAATCTCTCTTTTCTAGCAAATTTTAGCTTTTTACTGATGATTGAGAGATAAAGTTGGAGAAAAACTAGTTTTCAGTTGCATTGACCTAGTTTATCTCAAAGTGACGAGTTCTGCTTGAGCCTTGCCAAGAGTGGTGGAGACAGGTGGGGAAAGGAAGTGAAAATGGAAATGGTTTTGAAGGATGATAGGATATAAAAGGTGACTAGGTCACACTTGGATGGAAAAAAAAAGGAAAATTTCCATTTGAACCAATAATATAGGAGGAAAAGGAAGAGAAAATCAAATGAGAAAATGCTTACTAACAGTGAAATTATCAGTAAAGAAAAAAATCATAAAAATAATTGTAGGACATTCTACCCGAAATCCACTGAATATACATTCTTCTCATCGGCTCATGGGACATTCTCTAAGATTGACCATATCCTAGGACATAAAGCATGTCTTAAAAAATTTTAAAAAAAATAGAAATCATACCATGCATCTTCTCAGGTCACAGTGGAATAAAAGTAATAATGAACCCTAACAGAAACTCTCATTCCTACTCAAAGTCATGGAAGCTAAACAACCTTCTCCTGAACGATTATTTTGTAAAGGAAGAAATCAAGTCAGAAATCAAAAGATTCTTTGAATTAAATGACAAAGGAGATACAACTTATCAAAATCTATGGGACACAGCTAAAGCAGTCCTGAGAGGAAAATTCATTTCCATAAATGCCTATATCAAAAAGACAGACAACTTACAAATAGACAACCTAATGAATAGACTCAAAGAGCTGGAGAAAGAAGAACAGACTGACCCCAAACCCAGCAGAAGGCGAGAAATTATTAAATTCAAATCAGAATTAAATGAAAAGGATAACAAAAATACCATAAGGGAAATTAATAAAACAAAAAGTTGGTTCTTTGAAAAGATAAATAAAATAGACACACCACTGGCTAGACTAACCAAGAGCAGAAAAGAAAAATCTCTAATAACTTCCATCAGGAACATGAAAGGAGAAATCACAACTGATGCCACAGAGATACATGATATCATCTATGAATTCCACAAAAATCTTTATGCACACAAACTGGAAAATGTGGAGGAAATGGACAATTTCTTAGAAACACATAGCCTTCCCAAGCTAAATCAGGAAGAAATAGAATTCCTGAATAGACCAATATCAAGAACTGAAATTGAAACAGCAATAAAAAACCTTCCCAAAAAGAAAAGCCCTGGTCCAGATGGGTTCACACCCGAATTTTACCACACATACAAAGATGAACTGGTGCCCATCCTACATAAACTATTCTCCAATATCGAGAAGGATGGAATTCTCCCCAACACATTTTACCAAGCCAATATAACATTGATACCAAAACCAGGAAAGGATGCAACAAAAAAAGAAAACTACAGACCAGTTTCTCTCATGAACATAGATGCAAAAATTCTCAATAAAATCCTAGCAAATCCTAGCCAAGTGCTTATCAAAAAAATAATTCATCACAACCAAGTGGGCTTTATCCCAGAGATGCAGGGGTGGTTCAACGTATGTAAATCTATAAATGTAATTCGCCACATAAATAGAAGCAAAAATAAAGACTATATGATCCTCTCAATAGACGCAGAAAAAGCATTTGACAAAATTCAACACCCTTTTATGATAAGAACGCTTAACAAAATAGGCATAAATGGGACCTACCTAAAAATGATACAAGCCATATATGACAAAACCACAGCCAACATAATACTGAATGGGGAAAAATTGAAAGCATTCCCACTCAAAACTGGAACCAGACAAGGCTGCCCACTGTCCCCATTACTTTTCAACATAGTATTGGAAGTCCTTGCGAGAGCTATCAGGCAAGAGAGCAGAATCAAGGGAGTCTAAATAGGGAAAGAAGAGATCAAACTCTCACTCTTTGCTGATGATATAATGTTATATCTAGAAAACCCCAAGGATTGAACCAAGAGACTCCTGGAATTAATTAATGAATTCAGTAAAATCTCAGGTTACAAAATCAATACACACAAATCAGAGGCATTCATATATGCCAATAACATTCAATCGGAGAACCAAATTAAAGACTCAATACCCTTCAAAATTGCAACAAAGAAAATAAAATATCTAGGAATATATTTAACTAAAGAGGTAAAGCACCTCTATAGGGAGAACTATGAAACACTGAGGAAGGAAATTGCAGAGCATGTAAATAGGTGGAAAACCATACCATGCTCCTAGATCGGAAGAACCAACATTGTTAAAATGTCTCTACTACCCAAAGTAATCTACAGATTCAATGCAATCCCTATTAAATTACCAACATCATTTTTCACAGATTTAGAAAAAATAATTATATACTTTGTATGGAATCAGAGAAGACCCCGTATAGCAAAAGCAATTTTAAGCAATAAAACCAAAATGGGAGGCATTAATTTGCCAGACTTCAAACTATACTACAAGGCTGTGGTTCTTAAAACTGCCTGGTATTGGCACAAGTGCAGGGACACAGACCAGTGGAACAGAACAGAAAATCCAAATATAAAACCATCCTCATATAGCCATCTAATCTATGACAAAATAGACAAAAACTTACTCTGGGGACTAGAATCCCTATTCAATAAATGGTGCTGGGAAAACTGGATAGCCACATGTAGAAGACTGAAACAGGACCCACAGATTTCACCTCTCACAAAAAATCAAATCACAGTGGATAACAGATTTAAACCTTAAATGGGAAACGATTAGAATTCTAGAAGAAAATATAGGAAAGAGTCTTACAGACATTGGTCTAGGCAAAGAATTTATGAAGAAGACCCCAAAGGCAATCACAGCAACAACAAAAATAAATAAATGGGGACTGATTAAAGAGCTTCTGCACAGCCAAAGAAACAATCACGAAAATAAACAGACCGCCTACAGAATGGGAAAAAATTTTCGCATACTACACATCAGATAAAGGACTGATAACAAGAATCTATTTAGAACTCAGGAAAATCAGCAAGAAAAAATCAAACAACCCTATCAAAAAGTGGGCAAACGACATGAATAGAAATTTTTCAAAAGAAGATATAAGAATGGCTAACAAACATGAAAAAATATTCCACATCCCTAATCATCAGGGAAATGCAAATCAAAACCACAATGAGATATCACTTAACTCCAGTGAGAATGGCCTTTATCAAAAAGTCCCAAAACAACACATGTTGGCGTGGATGCGGAGAGACAGGAACACTCATACACTGCTGGGGGGACTGCAAACTAGTGTAATCCCTGTGGAAAGCATTATGGAGATACCTTAAACAGATTCAAGTAGACCTACCATTCGATCCAGCAATCCCATTATTGGGCATCTACCCAAAGAAACAAAAGTCATTCTATAAAAAAGACACCTGTACCCGAATGTTTATAGCAGCACAATTCACAATTGCAAAGATGTGGAAGCAACCCAAATGCCCATCAATCCATGAATGGATTAGTAAACTGTGGTATATGTATACCATGGAGTATTACTCAGCTATAAGAAATAACGGTGATATGACATCTCTTTGGTTCTCCTGGAGAGAGTTGGAACCCATTATATTAAGTGAAGTATCCAAAGAATGGAAAAACAAGCATCACATGTACTCACCAGAAAATTGGTTTCCCTGATCATCACCTAAATGCACATCGGGGAAGGATACCAATTGGATATCAGACTGAGGCGGGGGGTGGGGGGAGGGGATGGGCGTATGCCTACATGATGAGTGCGTTGTGCACCGTCTGGGGAATGGTCATGCTTGAAGGTGCTGACTCAGGGAGGTGGGGGGTGGGGGGAGGGGATGGAGGTATGACTACATGGTGAGTGCCAAGTGCACTGTCTGGAGAATGGACATGCTTGAGGCTCTGACTCAGGGGGATGGGCGGGATATGGACAATGTATATAACCTGAGCTTTTGTACCCCCATGATGAGCTGAAATAATAAAAAAAAATTGTATGATGTAAAAAATGTTTTCAGTTGGTCCACCAAAATAAATAGTAAAAGAAAGAGCAAGCAAGTGGGAAATCACAGAACTTCAAATAAAAATCTATAATGAAGTTATGAGAAACAGAGGTTAGCTTGATATTACTATAGAAAAATTAAGGTCAGAGATAATCAATTTTAAGTTCCTAATCATAGCTATTCATCAAATGAAGGAATATTTTTTTCAAAAATTTACTCCTACAGGAAAAAAAAAAAACCTGATTCAGGGGACATTGAAGGATAGGCATGCCAAAAGCAGCCCAGAAACCTGCAAATACCCTTCCATGTGTTTTTCTTAATCAATGATATTGGGCATGGCAGAAAACTGACGTATGGGGAGGTTGTTGACATGGTATGGCTCCCTCCTCCTATGTTATGACATTTACATTTTGGAAAACAATATTAATAATAAGTCCCCAGGAGTTACAGTAAATTTTACAAGGTTCCCAAAGGAGAGGGAACTTGTCACTAAATTTAATAAAGGTTTTTCTAGCTGTTTATGTTCACCTTTGGCAAGTATTTTCAATGTGATTAAATTTTAGAAAAAGGGAAAATCACAATATAGGTGGATGTGTTTGACAACTCTAAACCCACACACAAATGCAAGACATTATTTTAAAAGAAAAAAGAGAAGGGATAACATTTGAACCATCTTTTAAAAATTAAATTCAAGCTATCAGATATTTGTATGTATTTACTGAAGTTTTGGCTTCTTATTTCTTACTGAATAATATATTGGACCTAAAATTACACATACTTCTTCATTAACTTATGAGAAATAATGGCACACATAGTCAAAAGAGTGCTTATGTTCGAGTTCAGAGAGAGACTATTGAATAATATATCTAGGTTTCTTTTGGACAAAACATCAGGTTATTGGTTATCATCAAACACTGTGTTAAACTAGATGTCAACAAATAGGACATGAAAGAGAATGTATATTAATAAATATAAAAGTGTGTGTTGCATAAAGATTGTGATGCAGATTTAACCCTGAACATAAACAATTGATAAAAGAAAGGAAAGTAGTATGTTGAAGTCAGTTCTAGCCTACAAGAATATTCTTTCTTAAGGTGGAAATGGTGAAGAAAATAAACTATGACTGCCAAATTTTCAATATGTGCATGGTAAGAGAAAGGAGATGCCAAGGAAAAATAAATCATGGAGGAAGTGAATATGCGGCCAGCCTCTATTGCTGCAGTTTTGAAATGTATGGGGAAGGCCCAGAGATAAGAGGGAAAAATAAGTGATTAGTTTTCTTTGTAAGTGGAGTGCAGAGGAAATGACGTTTGAACTAGACCTGGAAGATAAATAAAATTCAACAGGTAAAAAGCAAAGAAGGGCATTTTAGAAAGACAAACAATATCTGTAAAGCCATGATGATGGAAATCTAAGTAGTTTCTTGTTGCTGATTCTCTCTGCTAATGAGAGGCAGGAAGCAAAATGATATAGTTTGGAGACTGAAACAGAAAACAAATTTTAAAATGATCTGGGAGATAGTTCAGTGTCAAGAGAACTTAGTGCCTGATTAAATATGGGGATGAGAGAGAGAGAATGGAATAGAGGATGCCTAAGTTTTCAGATGAGGACAAATGGGCTGATGATGGCGTCACCAACAGAAACAGTAAATACAGGAAAGATCAGATTTACTGTGATGAGTGATGGAACAAAAAGAACAGGATAACAGAAGCAATTTCTTTTTTCTTTTTTTTAAGGGTTTAATAACACACTTTAATATAATTTCTTAAGTACTCTTTTTAATAAAGTATAGATACATAATTATCAATATATGTATGTCATTTAACAAAAGCAATTTCTGATGATTTGAGTTTGGAGTATAGAAGTGAAGATGCCAATTAAGCGACTTGATATAGAAATCTAAAATTAATTATAACATGAGTGATTTATAAAATTAAAAATATATGTTTTAAATTATTTTTATACAGAAAAGTACATGAATCATAAACTATTTAGCTCGATGAATTATAAAATGAACACACTTCACTGTAACCTTCAGCCAGGTGAGGAAATAAAGACACCAGTTTAGAAGACGCTTTCATGACAATCTGAAAAACCATTCACTCCACCTCCTCGAAGGTAACCACTTATATGTGTTTTTAATATTATAGATTCATTTTGCCTAATTTTGAGTTTTATATAATGAAATCATGAAGCACCCTCTTTTACGTCTGACTTACGCTCCTCATTGCTACAGTTTCCAAGTATGTCTACCTGTACCTGCTGTCATCTTTTACTGCCTTTTTCATCTATGGAGAATTTTTTCAATTTTATTTTCCCAATGTTATTTTTTTCACTTGGTCACTTACATTAATCTTCTCCAATAAAAGTGTTTTTATTTTCATCCTTATAACTCTTTCCTTTGTCAAGATCATTCTCTCTTTCAGCCTTGAAATATGTGGCCACTATTTTCAGAGATTTACATATGTAAATTTATTTATTCTCATGACAACCCATTAAGTAGATATTATTTCTATCACATACATAAATAATATACATTATTATATTATCTTGAGTATATTTCTATCTTGTTCTATAACATATATTTTATAGCATTATGTTATAAATCATAATATTATTATGAGTTTTTCCTACTATTACACTATTATTTCTGTTATAGATAAGAAATATGAAACTCTGAAACTTCACATGCCTTGTTCATCAAACAGCTACTAAGTTGTATAGTCAGAATTTGAACTCATAAATGACTTAAAATTTATATTTTGTTAATACTAATATAACCCATATAGAAACATGTGTTCTTTAATATAACATATACTTTTTCATAAACTCTCTAATTTAAACATTTTTCAAGTTTGAAAATTAAATACTAAATAATGAAAAGCTTTCCTTATAGAGAACTTAAATCTTTTTTTCTCCCTTCTTAAATGATGGGCAGTTTCCTCATAAAAATAAATAGCTGTTTGAGCTTGAAGTTTACTTACAATTGCAAAGGAATTTATAGATGGTAATATTATTGGTTTCTCTTTGAAGTCTACATGACCTGAGAGTCTGGCCTACATGCCTGAGAAGTGGAAAGTGAAGTCTCTATAAAAGGAGAATTAGCAACTGAAAAATTTTTAGAAATTCACATTCTCTGGCTTCACCAGATTCATTGAATCTCAAACTGTGAGGCTGGGACCCAAAATTAGGGTTTTAACTAGCTTAGTCTTGCACACAGTAACAATTTGAGAACTGCTGCTCCAAAATATTCTTTGCTAAAAACTTTGTGGGAAACTGAACTAAAAAGAACTAATTTTACTGATGGCACAAACCTACAATAATTACTTTGTTAATATGTGTTAATGGCTAAGTGATTAAAAATATCTTTAGAAATATTGATGTACTATCATGTAGGAGTAGAATATGTGGAAAGACAGATATAAAACATGCATGATTTCATTTAAATTCCTCTTGATAAGGCAGGTAGACTGAAGACTATATTTCAGGATTCTAAATCAATGGAAAGCATTTACATTGGCACTTTTATGAGTTGCTGAAATTAAATTTGAGTGAAGAAAAATAGGTAAGGGTGGAAATGTGGAACAAGATTCTTATAAAGTTATTTCTTTTAGAGAAAGTTATGTTTGAATAATTTTTAAATGAGGGAAAAAGAGTTCTAGGGAAAACTAGCTAATGAATATTAAAAGAAATCATTTTAAAGAGGATTACGAAGGTCTATTTTTATGTCATGTAAAATGAAGAAAATGCATATAAAATATTTGAGTTCATTGCTTAGGACTCAGCTTTTAAAATCTGCTGTTTTCAATCTTACTGTCTTATGTTTGAACAAAATTGAACTAGACATACTTGCAAATTACTGTGGTTACTAAATATGAGTCTTTAGAATTTTAAATTATTTCAGAAAAGCTTCTATATTCTCAAATATTGGATACAGTAGTTTTGACTTGCATGTCACTGGATAGGTGAATAGCGTGAGTTAATTTAGGGATTTGGACAGAACCACACCCTTCAGACTTAGAGTCTCAGTAGTAGCCTTTTCTGAGCTTTAATGATTTTAATTCTTAAGCAGAATGTTCAGAAATGCATAATGAAAACATTTATCATATTTGAATTTATATTTGTGAAAAAAATCGTAAATGGTCAAATATTTGATTAAATAATTGTGGTATACTCAAATAATGAAATGCTATAAAACTAATGTAAAATCATGCTGAAGTATTATATATAATAATGGAAAAACATCAATATATTGGTCAGATAAAAGAGATACCTATGAAATAGTGTCATACCATTCTATAAAAAAAATGCATTTCAAACTTGAGGAAAATTTCTTCGAAGACTTTTAACATTGCTTATTTCTGGCTTGGTAATATTATAACCACTGGGAAATTATTATACAACTATTTGCTTATCTGTGCTTCCAATTTTTCTACCACACGTGTCAGTTTGAGAACTAGAAAAAAAAGATAATCAAATTTTCCTTCAAAGTATAATATTATAAATTGTTCAGATGGCTCAGAAAATTATTAAAAGTGCTTTTGAGAATTAAGTTGAATTTAATTCATTTTAAATAACAGCTATTTTGATTTGGCTGGGATAAAGTTTAGAGCAAATGGTTGGGAATGATTAAGAAAATGCCATTGGTTTTTGTGTTTTGTCAGAATGTGCTAATTAAAGCAGAAAATATCTGTAGTCGCACAGTGAATGACTGATTTAAAGGCTACTAATTTTCAGTGGGATAAAGAAAAGTTTTGATAAAAGTTTAGATTGCTCGCTTTGTCCTAGCCACTCTGCGTGTGCTTCCGCCAACTCCCACAGGAGTTCAACGTGGTGTGGGTGATGTGCAATATAACCAGTTTACAAAACTAGAATGACTAGATAGGGTACAGGAAGAAAGCCATTGGCTTTTTTCTCTAGTTCCTATCAGCCCATGATCCTTGAAAAATTATTCACAGTGCCTCTCAATTAATTAAAAGTGTAGTCCAATATAACAATCACATAACTATTTTTTATCTGTTTTATAACTTATTTCCTTTCCCAGGTTAGGTTTATTTGAAGCCTGAAAAACCTGCAATGGGAAAGGTGAGTATGGTTCACATTTTCCTCCACTTACCATGGCTCTTTGGAGCTTTTTTTTTTGGAGACAAGAGTCTCACTCCGTTGCCGGGGCTAGAGTGAGTGCCGTGGCGTCAGCCTAGCTCACAGCAACCTCACACTCCTGGGCTTAAGCAATCCTACTGCCTCAGCCTCCCGAGTAGCTGGGACTACAGGCATGCACCACCATGCCCGGCTAATTTTTTCTATACATATTTTTAGTTGGCCAGATAATTTCTTTCTATTTTTAGTAGAGATGGGGTCTCACTCTTGCTCAGGCTGGTCTCGAACTCCTGACCTCAAGTGATCCACCCGCCTAGGCCTCCCAGAGTGCTAAGATTACAGGCCTGAGCCACCTCGCCAGGCAGAGAGTTGGAGCTTTAAAAGAAAGAGAAAATAAGAAGTAAAGCCAGGACATTTTTGACCTTATTGTTAGTATCTTTCTGGATGCTGTGATTACATAATTTTTGGGTCTTTCTTTCTTGGGCTCCTTTACAAACTGTCTTACTCCACTGAGAAATTCTAATTTTAAGTTCACTTCAAATAGTGTTAAATTACATTATCACTTACTTACAACGTCCTCTTTGACCCATGGTTTCCAGTGATTCATACTCTTACTTATAGGTCTCCGCAGGTCAGAGTCTTATGCCAGTCCTTTACATTTGAAAGATATGGCTAATTATGAGATTTTTTGACTGACAAAAATATTGCTTCAGTACTTTCTGGCATTTAATTTTAGATCTTTTTTTGTTTGTCTATGTTTTTTATCTTCCTGTCTTTCTATGCTGCATTACAGGCAGTATATTCCAGGATATTTTCAAGTTTATAAACTTTCTCTTCACCTATGTTTTATGAAATATATCAAAAACATTATTTGCAATCAAAATGAAAAGTGTGGACCTTATTTTTGGTGCATAAACTATAAACCACTTTTATTATCTATTTTTTAGGGCAAATTCTATTATAACAAATATTTCATACTGATGTTCATTGTGAAGAAATATTTCAGCCTTTAGCTTTCTTATGTTCACTCCAGCCATTTTAACTCAAATATTGAATAAAGGGATTGAAAGAGCAAGTGTATTGATTAAAATGAATTTATATTATGTATATTATGTTTCACAGGAAATAACTATACACTAAAAAGGCTTTTGAAATTCAGGAGATTACTAAAAATTAAATCAATGTATCAATGTAGTTAATGCTATGACCTCTAATTCTTTGTCTCAAGAAATATATAACCTAATACATAAGTAAAATATGCAGAGTTACATTTTTTTCTGCAGTGTATTTGAAGAGTATGTGCAATGTTTTAGTCAATAAAAAAAGTGAAATTCTTTACCTAAAAAACTGAAGTTACAGTGATTTTGCAAACATATCCATTGAAAGAGACAAGCATGCAGAAACTAATTTAAATTTCCACAAGAGAGTAAGTTTTAGTAACTTATATGTTCCTCAGAGGGAAAAAGTCAATTTGAAGAGCTTTAAGTTTCTCTCCTGAGGTAAAAGAAGAGTAATTAATTTAATGTGGGGCTTATCAGTCTAAGCATTTACCCCAAATCAATGCTCACTCTTAACAAATACAGTCCTTTGCATTAATATTAAGTATGAAATGTCCAATTTCCTTAAGTACTAAGTTTGACAGTGGATATCTCTGACATTTCACTTTGACACTTGTTTTATTTTTATAGTGAAGATACATCCTCAGTCTTTCAAACATACATTTTGCCTTGTGATTATCTGTCAAATTTTTTTAGAGCAATTTTTGTGAAGCCATGGATAAGTCAAAAATTCGTGTGATTTTCGAATATAAGTTCTTTTGTGGAACCAATGTAGAGCAGACAGCTCAAAATATCAATGAAGTATTTGGAAAGAATGTGGCTAATGAAAGCACAGTACATTGATGGTTTTAGAAGTTCTGTTCTGGTGATTTTAACCTTGAAAATGAGCTATGTGGACAACCTGAGACCACGGTGGAGAATGATGAGCTGAAAGCTGTAGTGGAAGTGAATCCATCTCAACCTCTGCGTGAATTAGCAGCAAGGTTTGATGTTACTATTCCAACAATATTGGACCATTTGAAACAAATTGGCAAGGTAAAGAACCTGGATAGATGGGTACCATGTGAATTAAATGAGCATCAGAAGAGAAATCATCTCGAAGCTTGCCTTCCTTTGCTGTCACGACATAAATGAGAATCATTTCTACAACGTATTGTTACATGTGATGAAAAATGGATTCTTTCTGACAATTGTAAGTGTTTGGCACAATGGTTGAATAAAGATGAAGTGCTGAAACACAGTCCAAAACCGAATATTCATCCAAAAAGCTACTGGTGGCTGTTTGGTGGTCCAGCACTGGTATTATTCACTACAGCTTCGTGAAACCTGCTCAATTACACTGGATGTCTACTGCAACCATTTGGACGAAATGATGAGGACGCTTGTGATTAAGCAGCTGAGACTGATTAATAGAGACAGGCCAAGCCTCTTGCAAGACAACTCTGGACCACATGTCGCATAAATAATGCTGCTCAAAGTACATAGGCCGAAATTGGAAACTCTTCTGTCATCCACTGTATTTACCAATCCTTGCATCAACTGACTATCACTTCTTACCATCTTTGGACCACTTCTTGCAAGGAAAAATATACTATTCTCAATAATCTGTGGAAAATACCTGTTGCTATTTTATCGCCACTCACTCTTCAGGCTGGCATAAACAAGCTACCATTAAGATGGCAAAACTGTGTTGATAGTTTAGGAGCATACTTTGATTAATTGTACTGCTTCTTGTTTGAGATATAATAAACTAAACTTTTGATCCATAATTGGACATTTCATATTTAATGACCTATACCGAAAGTATTGTTTCACTGAAGCATTCATTTCCAGCTGAAAGTTTTCTTAGAAATATAGTTCCAGTTCTTTTGTTAAAAATAAAATAACTTTTCATATGATTCTTTTTATGAGGTGGGACCCTTCCATTGCATTGGGAAGGAGGGAGGTATAAACAATCAAGTTAATATTCTAGTGAGGCTATAAACAGAGGTAACATTAGCTAGAAAACTAGTCTTCTTTACTAAGCCTTGTCCTCTCCCTGTTCTAATTAGACTCTAGTCCCTACCTAACCACCATTGTGACCGAGCCTATACTCTTTGGCCACTTCTGATACATTTTGTCACAGTTCAACCTGCTCTTCATCTTCTACTTACAGCCAAGTAAGTTTTAAATACCCTAAAAATATTTTTAAAGTGATTAAAATTTCAATATCTTTGGGAATTGGTGAATTCTCACTGAAGAGAGAATTATAATTACCATAAAAAGAAATAAGTTTATCTTCATTCTTAAGGTTCTCACCACTATTTGTAACAATCATAAATAAACAAAAGTTTGGTAGTCAGTATATAGACTCTGTATTTCAAAGTAAATGCATATACTTCGTGGCACACTTTACTCCACTGCCTTCTTAACGATTTTCCAAATGAAATTATTTTGAGAATTCAGTTCTTAGGAAACAAGTGGTTCTGTGTGCAACTCCCTGCAAGTGTAAGCTATTTAAAGCTCAAGTCCTGCTGTGAGTGCTGGTACTCTGTCTCATTGCTCCTGGAAACTAACATAAACGGTATTAGCTTTTCTTGTATGAGAGCAATTAATCACCATATTTACTTTCTAGCAAACAGGTAAAAGATTTGCATGTGGAAGTACAGTAGCCCTCTTTATCTGAAGTTTCACTTTCTACACTTTCAATTATCTGTGGTTTTAGTTACCTGTAGTCAACTGTGGTCCAAAAATATTTCAGTATTTTGAGAGAGAGAGAGAGAGGGAGAGAGAGACCACATTCATATAAATTCTATTGCAGCACATTGTTATATTTTTTTCTATTTTATTATTAGTATTGTTTTGAATCTCATTGTTCCTAATTTATAAATGAAATATTATCATAGATATGTATGTACAGGAAAAAAAGCTTCAATGTGGTAACTCTTACTTTCTCTCAAAATAACCTAATTTCAGACAAATAGTCTGAACATTTCCCACCTACCAGTTTTAAATTCCGGTGTTTTTTTTGGTAAATACTACTTACAATGTTTATTTGTTAATTAACAAATTTCTGAAAAACTTGATTTTGAATATTTTTGCTTGTGTTTTTATTACTTTTCTCCAAAGAAATTTTCAGATATTCTTACTCAGTCCATTCTGGAAGCTGGAACTGTCTCTGCTCTCCATTTTGTTCATCATATTTATCCTTTTGCTACAATGCTCCTCCTCCCAACTGTGACTCTTTCTGACATCTGCTAACCATGACTCTACGTCAGACAACAAATTCAAGGATACTTGTTTTTCTTTTTTCTTTTTCTTTACAGGACTTTAAATTCCTCATGAGAGCTGAAACTGGATTGGCAGCGAAAGCTAAGTTGAGCAAACTTTCCTGGAAGCAACATCTGAGTGACCATGGTGAAGTTTGAGGGGCCCTTTGTTCTTAGTCCAGTTGTCCTGTGCGCTAGAAAGCGCTTGTGAATATATATTATTTCAGTTATGACCCTTGATTCTGAGGCCTCCTTGAATTGTTTGATAGAATATGTAGCTGACAGACTGGTCTCAAGTTCGTGACAAGGCTTTCTTTTCCATCATTAATGCAGGTTGCTCACCCCCACCCCCATGAGAGGCATCTTTTTGTCGTCCCCTGTAATTTGTATTCATATTGTAGTTTTGTTATTCTGCAAATCAATTGAAGTATATCTATATTTGTTGTAGAATGTTATGCTTTTCTTTCATTTGAAGTTCTTAAAAGATCATCCTAGTATGAAGTCCTCCGAAATGTGGATAGGTACTCGAAAAAAGTTATCTAAAGTGAAATCATTTTTTGTAATTTAGAAAGAGTTTACACATAGCTATTAATGATAATGAATCATTTTCTGGTATTTGTTTAAAAACTTTCTTTAGAAATGACTACAATTATTCTGGAATAGTTAGTGTTGTTATATCTTGCAAATCTGAATTTTCTTTTTAATAAATTGTATCTTAGGAAATGGAAATAGCGCAACTTTGGAAACAACACGTCTGCTGTATACTAGTAGTATACCATTGCACAATTAATAAACTTTTTAATTTCAACTTTCAAATTGTTGTCTCAATTGCAAAATTTGGCTTATAATTAATGCTTGGAATAGTTGTTGTTAGGAGAGTGAAGATAAAGAAAGATCTTTATACTCAGAAAATGCTTAAACAATGCTTGCCAGAACAATCATCCTCATTTAACTATCAAAGAGTAATTATAATTATAATTTTATTTTTATTCTTATGGTCATTTTCATCAATGTCTGTTCCATATGGCATCTATTACCACGTTTCCTTTTCACTCATGCAGAATATTTTTATTGAATATATAAAATGTGCCAGCTTGTCTTGTAGGAACTGGAGATAGAATGATGAAATAAGAAGTCAATAATCCCAACCCTCATTGTTTGTCTGATGCCAAGAAGAACACCTGGAATATAATATATATTTAATAAACAATAATCGATAAAATAAATAAACGAAAAAACTGGATTCTAATTACTTTTCAAAATATTCTTACCAATTATTTGTTTTGGGGTTCATATGTCTGGATTATCTAGTTTATGCTGCAATAAAAGACAGCCCAGAAATCAAATGGCTTAATACAACAGAGTTTATCTTTTTCTTACATTATCTGCCATCTCCAATCAGCAAAGGTAGTCATTCAGGAACCCAGGCTCATAGAACAGCCATCATCTCGAACATTGACAGTTTCTGTCCCAAACGAGAATAACACATATCACTGACTAGAATACATTCACCCAAAGACAACTGTAATTTTGCCATGTGCCTTGCTTGAAGCAAGAAAAAACAGAAAAATATTAGGTAAAAGGCATGAATGCCTACATTATGGTTATGGTAGGGAAAAGAGATTCGCTTCAGTTGGTCAGACTAAAGATGATAAAATGAATACTGTAATTAGAAAGGAGAGTTGTAATAAGGTTAGACATGCTAAGATAATGGACTTGGGACTTAAATCAAAAGCAGAAGAATGGGGCGTATCATTGGAGATCTCAACATTTAAAACAAGCCCACATATGCCAATTATTTATTCCATCTATTTACATGCATTATGAATTTTGTGAGCATCATTTGCTTTTTTTGGAAATCATTCATTTCATATTTCAACAAATATTTAATATTTACTAGACATCATGCATTATGAGGTTTGTTTACAGTCATTGTCCCTATAAAAGTAAAATGTTCAGTTTCTGAAATCACTGGCAGTTTTCCATACTTCTGAAGGAAACACATGCTGCTGTCACTTAAAGTGTATTCTCATGCACGCTAGGAGAATATAATCTAATCTTTTACTATAACATTTAGGAAGTTAAAGAATGATTATCAATCAGAATATGTGAAATTGTCTTCACCGCCACTAAGAATCACTGATTTATTCTATCTATATTTCTATTTTAAGAAACTTGTTTTTTGTGAAAACCTCAGGCTTATAATAATATCCAGATGCTCTGTATGTCATATAATATTTTGTAATGAAATACTCTGTTTCCATTTTCTGGAACATATCCATGAAATTATACTTAAATTTAATAATGTGACCTAAACAACAATACTTTTCTGTGTTTTACATACACATTTGAAATAGTTTCAAATTTATTCTTAAATTCATTTTGTAAATTGATGTTAAAAATGACCCCTATTTAGTATTTTTATTAAAAAAGCTAGATATTGCTGTAAACCAAAGGAATTGATAAAATAAATTTAACTCTAAATACTTAATAGTGTGATTTTTCATATATGTGCTACTCTTCCCCAAAACTACCTACACACAAACATGATGGTTAGAAATAGTAATTTACCAGGGTATACATATGATTGAGATGTGGTACTAGACAAAATTTAATACTTTAATTTTATTTGCCTATTAATGATTCTAATTTTAACAGTGTAGCTTCTTTTCTATACTTCAGTATGGACACAATGCAAGAAATATTTTATAATGATTTACTAGATTACCATATACAATTTGCTCACCTAATAATTTTATAATTTAATATTACAATGTATATAATTTTACATAGGAGAAATCTATTCTTTAGTTAAACATTCAATATATTCATTCTTCTGAGAATATTCAAAAGCAAATTCTCATATCACTGATAAATTATTTTGTACCCTCTAACAAAATTCTGATTTCCAAATGTATGCAATTAGCCCTGATAGATGACTGGGGAATACTAACACACACAAATAATTCCAAATGTCAAGAATCTTAAACCTGGGTGGATAAGATTTATGTATTTTGGGAAGGTCTAATTTAGAGTTATTATATGTTATAATAATTACTTAAAGAACTATACTGAATGTAGGGGAATTTTCAATAAGCACTAAGATATTTATAAGAGTATATTGGCTTTTTTCACTTAATACATTGTATGCTTGTATCAAAATACCACATGTACCTCACAGATATGTACAACTATTATGTATCCATAAAAATTAAAAATTAAAAATAAGAAAAATTAGTCTTGGATTTAGTAGCATTGTTGGTTCAGGGCAGTTGGTAGCAAATAAAACACAAAAGAAAAAATTAAAAATATGAATGCAGCTTAATGTCAGACTAAACAGCCTGAATGTTATTCCTTTACTCATTATATGGTCTTAATTGATTAATTAGAGAATAAAAACCTATCCTTTAGGAATATTAATTTTTTAGTAATGTGCAGGGAGGATTGGAGGAAAGCTAGAGGCAAGGAAACAATTAAAGGTTTTTGCATTAGTTTAGAAATAAGGCAATAAGAACTTGCATTGGAAAAGTCACCATAAGAATAGAAAACAAAGCATAGCTAATAGATGTATTTCAAATATTTTTCATTACATGGCAAAACATTAGCTTAATAGCTGATGAAACAAGATAGAGTTTGATAATGATTCATAATTTTGAACCTGATTAACTAAAAAAATATAATAATTTCATAAAGAAGATAAGACAAGAGATTCTGGTCATGGGGATTCAAGGTGAATAGATTAAATAATTTAAACATGTTGAGCTTTGTGGGTACAGCAAATCATACAAGAACATATTTTAGTAAGGAGTTGGAAATGTAGAACTAGAAATTGTAGAATAATTTTTAGGTTCCTAAGGAATAGATGAATTGTATACAATTGTATAATTATCTTTGAACTAAGCTAAGTATATGTTTATTGTGTTAGACATTTATTTTAAGTGATAAAAGTTAATTTGGAGGATGTGGGTTATCATATAAAAGCCCTCATTTTCCTCTGTCTCAGTGGATCAGAACTCTTAATATATACAAAAGTGATATAAAATATGGTGACCTACATTTCTTCTGAAAGGTCTTAAAATGAGTTTATTTTTTATGATTTCAATAATTCAACTATCATTTTAAACAGCCTTTATTTTCATCAATAGCATAGGTGATAGGTTCTGCAGAATAAGGCTTATAGGGATTTCACACTTTGGCTTCTTGTCTCCTATAATAGATAAAATTAAAAAGGAAAATAACTATGATGAATCAGGAGTATTAATGAGAGTACATGTCAAACTAATAAAGGAATTTATGGCATAAAAATATCCAGTTAGCATAAATATGTACAAAGATAATTAAAATCAGTAGGGTTTTAGGGCAAAGGATTTATGTCATACAAAGTGTATAGCTTCTACCAACTTATTTTGTTAATGCAAATGAGAAATTCAGTCATTTTGAATTCATGCTATTAATGCTAAGATACAGCAAATCTAATTATTTGTAACAAAAATATCTGACTCACAAAATGTCAAAAGTGATTTTGCAGAAATAAATAATGCTCTATTTCATAACAGACACCAAAAATGCTTGTGCACTTTTCTGTAGCCAATATCAGGTTTTCTCAGCAAAATTAAAGCTTAAAGCTTTTCTTCTTCTAATTTTTTTTTTTTTTTTTTTGAGACAAGGTCTTGCTTTCGCTTTGTCACCTCGGCTAGAGTGCAGTGGCATCATCATAGCTCACTGCAACCTCCAACTCCTGGGCTCAAGCAATCCTCCTGCCTTAGCCACCCAAGTACCTAGGACTACAGGTGTAAACTGCCACACCCAGCCATCTTCTCCTAAACTTGATGTTTTTAGAAAATTTACATGTGCCAATGTTGTATTTAATATTGATTACAGTATGACCAGCATTCTCTCCATTACTTGTGTCATTTGTTTCTGCCAGGGAAGGAAGTTTTTATTCATTTAATCTATATTTTCCGAAAAAGCTATTCTGTGTTGTTCTGAGTATTGCCAATATAGCAGTGAATAAGGTGTGGATATTACCTTACATCTAAGGAGAAGATAGACAATAGAAAAAAATAACTCAATTAACATAAACTATCATATTAAAAAGTCTTAAGTATTAGGGGAGAGAGTGTTAATGGCTAGATAAATATCCTTGTGTTGATCATAGAGAATGGATCCAAAGTTTAAGTGAAGGGGTTAGACATGGTCAGGTGATAGTAATGTCATGAAATGCACACAATCTTTGTACAAATACTTGAGAGTTGGTAACATTTAGGTGGGAAGATGAGGTTTTCTCTTGAGTTTTTTTTTTTTTTTTTTAAGTGAACTGCAAATAATGGTATCAACTGAGAATTAAAGAGTGAGAAAGGTTGGAGGGTTAAAGAAAGAAGAAAAAGTGTGATGTTGTTGAACTGGAGCATGGGAGGATACATTGTCTAAATTTAAATTTAACTTTATCTATGTGGAATTTGTCCCAAGCATTGTAGTTAGATCTTGAAATGATGAAAGGTAGGATATTTTGCAGTGGCTTAAAAAGCTTAATGCACAGGATCTAGTCTGTGTCTTTCAATATGTGAATCAAGTATCCTCTGAAAAGTTACCTCAGTTCAGTGAACCTCAATTTCCTTAATTATTAACATGAGGATAATATGTCCTGAGCACTTACTGTATACCAGGTCATTGAGTTTCATATGTATTATCAAATATTCAAACTATATATTTCAATATTATTGTCTATCTTACACATTACCACTGTATTTTAGAGATGATAAAGGACTGATTCAATGAGACTTAGCTAAAAAGTATCATAGTTTGGAATGTTACCCTGATGATATGGCTCTGGAAGCAGAAATCTTAACCACAAGTGATACTGCCTCCTCACTGCATTTCATTCTCATACGAAAGCTAAAAAATAAAGCACAACTGAAAAAATTACCATTGATTTAAAGGCACAAATATCATTAGTAACTTTGAGAAAGAGTTGGCAAACTTTTTCCATACAGATCCAGATAGTAAATATTTTAGACTGTGTGTATCATATTACCTTAGTTGCAACTATGCAACTCCGCCACTGTAGCACAGGGCAAATAAACAGGCATGGCTGTATTCTAATAAGTCATTATAAAAAAATACCAGAAAGTAATTTCACCTA
This sequence comes from Lemur catta, assembly GCF_020740605.2. Lineage (NCBI taxonomy): Eukaryota > Metazoa > Chordata > Mammalia > Primates > Lemuridae > Lemur > Lemur catta. The sequence continues at coordinate 50,536,809 of NC_059128.1, read as the reverse complement.
TGGACTATGATCTGCTTTCCACTGCACTAAATAATAGTTTTTGGTGAATTAACTGAAATGAGAGCCATTGTGGAATTCCTGAAGATGAAATTTACAAGCTCAGTAAGCACATATTTGCATGTATTATGTGCCAGCCAATAGTCTCAAAGATTTTGTAGTTGAGTAAGACTGACAGAAAAGATTGACTCCAGGAGGGTTTTAATGCATGTATTAAAATGAGAACAGAGAATAATAGGAGATACTGGCTGGGCATGGTGGCTCGCTCACACATGCCTGTAATACTAGCACTCTGGGAGGTGGAGGGAGGAGGATCGCTTGAGGTCAGGAGTTCGAGACCAGACTGAGCAACAGTAAGATCCCGTCTCCGGGAATGGTGGTGCACATCTGTAGTCCCAGCTACTTGGGAGACTGAGGCAGGAGGATCGCTTGAGCCCAGGAGTTAGAAGTTGCTGTGAGCTAGGCTGATGCTATGGCACTCCAGCCCGGGCAACAGAGAGAGACTTTGTCTCAAAAAAAAAAAAAAAGAAAAGAAACAAACAAACAAACAAAAAGGAGATGCTTAGAAGGGGAATATTCAACAAGAAAATAAAAATTAAGGGCTAGAAAAAATTAATTAAAGCGGTAGAGTAAAAGATAAAATCAGAATATAATTGAAAGTACTTGCTGTAATTCACAGATATTTTCATTGTTTAGGCTTTAAATAATGAGTTTAAAGTACAAATATATCATAATATTTTTGAATTTAACACCCATAAAAAGATATCAAATAATATATCAAATGTCTTGCAATCACAGATTCTTAGAATAAGAAATGATTTTATCATTAAGCCAATAATTTTTAAAAAATTATTTGGTACATACTATTATACACAGAATCTTCCCAAGTGATTTCAAGAGTATATAAAATGATACATAATGATAGTAACCTCAATATCTTCCTAGGCACTCCATTCCCTCTTTGGTTGTTTCAAAGAGTTAGAAACTTACATTATAATAAGAAAATTCTAATCTCTCTTCCTTTATTACAGCCTTTCAGATATTTAAATATAGTTATAATATACTCAGCTACACTAAATATAGAAAACTTAGAAACACATAAAACATTGAATTCCATCTCTGTTACATGAGAGAAAAGTCAGGGCACATATCATAATGGAATTAATAAGAAACCATGAAAATAAAAAAAAATTATTGACACAAGTGCTTATGAGAAGGCTGAAGACTACTCATTACCATAAAAAATAGTGAATTAGTCATTACCATAAAAAATCAGGAAAGACTAGTAATATTAAATAAATAAGTTATAAATATTAAAAGAATAATATCATGCAGGATATGGTCAACGAATGTTCAAATTTAGTATATTGATAAATACTGTGTATTTTTTAATTATGAAAATGAATTTAGCAGAAAAAGCAAGATGTTCTATGATATTGTGTTTCTTATAAAAATGTATGTTGTACTAGCCTGTGAGATATAGTTTTTGCCTTCATGCTGTAATCATTACATTCTTGTTTGTGAGTCTATTATAGGAAATTGAATTTGGAGGAAATTTAATCTATTCACTCAAGCTATAATGTAGATACCATCTTTAGGATTACTAACATACTATCTAAAACATCATTAAAGTGTAACTGTAATTCCATTGGTATATAAGTGACATAAATTCACTTGTTTTTACTTCCTCTCAAAATTCTGTTGAGAAAATTAAATTGGCAATTTTCGCTGATTTACTTTAAGCACAAAAGCAATTTTTTCCCTTTGAGACTGTATGTCAGACTATGATTTACCTTCAAGCACCCCTTTAACTTATCCACTGCTTTAAAAATCAATTTTATTGATATAAATTTGTATACATGTTTTTAAATCTTTTCATTTATATCTTAAGCTCTTGTTTCCCATTGGTATTAGTTCTTTTCATTTGGAACTACCTTAAGCATTTCTTAGGGGCTGGTACATTGGTAAGAATTTTTTTGTCTTTCTTTACCTGTTAAAATTGGTATAATTTTGCCTTCATTTGTGATATATGTATTTTTAATGGATAAAGTATTATGGATTTTCTATTTTTTTCCTTATGCTATTTAATGATATTCCATTGTCTTTTGGTCACCATGGTTTGTGATAAGAAGTGCATAGTCATGAATTGTTGTTTCTTTCTATGTAATGTGCTGTTTTCAAGATTTTCCCTTTTATTAATATATTTGGTTTTCTGCAGCTTGACTATGATTTACATAGCTATAACTTTTTAACATTTGTCCTATATTGGGCTCACTGAGCTTTTTGGATCTGTAATTAAAAAAAAAACTTTGGCAAATTTTAGGCCATTGTGGTTTCATCATTCTTCCCTTTCTCTTCTTTCCCTGATAGTCCAAGTACACATATATTATACCTGATATGTCAGAAATATGGCATATACCAGGCTAGCTAGATGGATACTATTATTTAAATAGATTTTTATAACTAAGAAATTATCATTTTCAGTTTAAAAATATTGAAAAATGGGACAAGACAAAAACATGTCCACCTTGTATTTCATCATCCAGGCACCTGAATATGTGGAAATAATCCAAATGTTCATAAATAATATAATATACAAAGCTTGGTTTATTCATAGTATTAAATATGACAATAAAATCAACTAAAATTTAATTACATACAACAACATGCTTGTCCATTCCAATATAATGCTTATCATAAAAAACAAAATACATAAGAATAGGAAAATTTTCCTATATAAAGTTTAAAAAGCAAAACTAAGGTAGATTATTGGGTATAGCTTGGAACTATAGTAGTAAAATGCTAAAGAAAAGTACTACCCCATAATCAGAACTTCAGTTATCTCTGTGAGAAAGAGTGAAGGAGTGTGAATTGGAAAAGACACAGGGATCTCAGGTTTACTGGCAATGTTCTGTTTGTAATACTGGATACTGCCTGTGTGGCGTATTCACTTTATATTACTTACTACAGAATAAACATATTTGCTTTGTAATGTTTTTGTTTTATACTTCACAATATAAAAATTGTTTATAATTATAAAACACAAAAGAGCTTGTGGTAATTATATAGGTTAAGATCTATGCTTTTTATTTCTAGGAAACAAACAGGCCAAATTGGCTTATTAGTTTAGTTAACCTATATCTTCTGGGTTGAGGAAAGGCAAATAGTGCTCATTTTCTTACCAGAAGATATGTTCTTCAAGGTATTTTCTCCTCCATGAATTTTTAAATGTATGAAAGAGCGTGGTGTTGGAGGAGGTAAGGGTGCTTCACATAGTGGCTTCCTGTTACCATTGCCTTGACCCCTCTCCCATTTCCACCCACCACAAGTCTGGTAAGCCTGAGTAAAGGGGGCATTTAGAAATGTGGAGAGAATACTTCTGGAGCATCAATGCACCAAACATAAAACCAATGCATATTCTAAGTAGGAATTGGACTGAATCTTCACAAATTCAAGAATACTAGTGATGCTCAAAACACATTATAGCAAAATAGTACACATGATATTCAACCCCTTTAGTTACTGCCTGTAAGAAAATACATTGTTTGTAACAATAGAAGTGATCATTTATAAAATTTAATAGAATATAGTTGCCTATAAAATATGTATCTTACTTAGAAGTATAGAATATCACTTTCTTAATACTTAGTTTTGATTCATTCTAAACAAAAATTATTTAAAACCCTATACTATTATGTTGTTTGTCAATAATGTTTTCAAAAAATTGATGTCTCTGCCTTCATATTGGATAGACATATAATTTGAATGAGATTTTCAAAACTATTATAGTTAAATAATGTCTAACATTATTAAAGTATTTTAAAATTTAGTTTGTATTGCTATGCATTAGATATATATTTTGGGGGGTACATGTGATAATTTGATATATTCATATAATCAAATCAAGGTAATTGTGATATATATAATGTTAAATATTATTTTTCTTTATCCTAGGAACATTTAAAATATTCTTTTCTAGCTATTTTGAAATGTATAATCCATTAATGTTAACTATAGTCACCCTACTGATCTATCAAACACTAGGTCTTATTTCTTCTATTTAAGTGTATAATTTGTACCCATTAATCAACCACTCTTCATTCCCATCCCCACCATTCCCAGCCTCTTGTAACCACCAATCTACTCTCTATTTTCATGGGATATACTTTTTCAGCTCCTATATGTGAGTCAGAACATACAATATACGTCTTTCTGTGATTGACTTATTTCAATTAACATATCAACCTTCAGCTCCATCTATGTTGTTGCATAAGACAGAATTTCATCCTTTTTATGGCTGCATGTATATATACCATTATGTATATATACCATTTTTTTCTATCCATCCAGTAATGGCCACTACAGTTAATTCCATATTTTGGTTATTGTGAATAGTGTTGCAATTAACATAAAAGTGCAAATATCTCTTTGATATATTTATTTCTCTTTTTTTGGATATATCCTCAGTAGTGGAATTGCTAAATCATATGGTAGTTCTATTTTTGGTTTTTTGAGGAATCTTCATACTCTTCTCCATAGTGGCTGTATTAATTTACAGTCCCACCAACAGTCTGCAAGGGCTCCCCTTTCTCTACACTCTTGCCAACATCGATTATTTCCTGTCTTCTTGATACAAGCCATTGTAACTGGAGTGAGATGATATCTCATTGTGGTTTTGGTTTGCAGTTCCATGATGATTAGTGATGTTGAGCATTTTTTCATATATCCAAAGACTTGTATGTCTTCTTTTGAGAAATGTCTATTCATATCTTTTGCCCATTTTTAAGAGAATAATCTGTTGGGGTATTTTATTTATTTTACTTTATTTATTTTATTTTATTTTATTGCTATTGAGTTATTTGAGCTCCTTATATGAACTGGTTATTACTCTCCTGTCAGGAGGATAGTTGGCAAACATTTTCTCCCATCCTCTGGGTTTCTTCACTTTGTTGATTATTTTCTTTGCTGCGCAAAAGATTTTTAGTTCACCGTAATCTTATTTGTCTACTTTTGCCTTGGTTGTGTGTGCTTTTGAGGTCTTACACACAAAAAAAATTTGCCTAGACCAATGTCCTGGAGCATTTCCTCAATGTTTTCTTCTAATAGTTTCATAGTTGCAAGCCTTAGATTTAAGTCTTTAATCTATTTTCACTTTATTATTGTATTTGGTGAGTGATAGGGGTCTGGTTTCATTCTTCTTCATATGGTTGTTCAGTTTACCCAGCACCATTTATTGAAGAGACTGATCTTTCCCCAGTGTATGTTCTTGGCACCTTTGTTGGAAATGATTTGGTTATAAATGTGTGGATTTATATCTGAGTCTTCTATTTTGTCCTATGGTTCTACATTTCTTTTTTACTGGTATAGTAACCAGTACCATGCTGATCTGGTAACTATTGTTTTTTAGTGTACTTTGAAGTCAGGTAGTGTGATGTCTTTAGCTGTGCAATGTCTTTAGCTTTGTTCTTTTTGCTCAAGATTACTCTGGCTATTTGGGATCTTTTGTAGATCCATATAAATTTTAGTATTGTTTTTTCAATTTCCAGGAAGAATGTCATTGCTATTTTGATAGATATTGCACTGAATCTGTAGATTGCTTTGGGTAGTATGGATATTTTAACAGCATTGATTCTTCTAAAACATGAGCATGGAATAAATATTCATCCATTTTTTTGTGTATCCTTTTCAATTTCTTTAATCATTGTTTTACAGTTGTCTTGATATAGATCTTTCACTTCTTTGGTTAAATTGATTCCTAAGTATTTCATATTCATTATTGATATAGTAAATGGGGTTTCTTTTTAATTTCTCTTTTAGATTGTTCACTGTTGGCATATATAAATGCTATTGCTTTTTGTTTGTTGATTTTGTATCCTGCAACTTTGCTGAATTCATTTAGTAGTTCTAACAGCTTTTGATGGAGTTTTTATGCTTTTCTAAATACAAGATTGTGTTGTCTGCATATAAAGTTAATTTGACTTCTTCCTTTCCAGTTCGGATGTCCTTCATGTCTTTCTCCTGCTCTGGCCAGGATTTCTAGTATTATGTTGAATAAAAGTGGACATCCTTATCTTGTTCCAAATCTTTGAGTAAAGGCTTTCAATTAATTTCACATTCATTATGATGTTGGCTGTCAGTTGTCATATATGGCCTTTATTATTTTGAGGTATGTTCCTTTCATACTCAGTTTGTTAAGTGTATTCATCATAAAGGGATGTTCAATATTATATAATGCTTCTTTAGCATCTATTAAAATGGTTATATTTTGTTCTAGGTTTTTGTTCTAGGTCTGGTAATGTGATGTATCACATTCATTTATTTGAATATTTTGAAACATCTTTGTATCCCTGGGATAATCCCACTTGACCATGGTGAATGATCTTTTTTAATTTGTTGTTGAATTCAGTTTGCTAGTACTTTGTTGAGAATTTTTGCATCCATCTTCATCATGATATTGGGGTGTAGTTTTCTTTTTTGTTTTATCCTTGTCTGATTTTGATATTAGGATAATGCTGGGCTCACAGAATAAGTTTGGATGTATTTCTTCCTCTTCAATTTTTTTGGAGAGTTTGAATAGAATTGGTATTTGTTATTCTTTAAATGTTTGGTAGAATTCAGCAGTGAAGTTTTCATGTCTTGGGCTTTTCTTTGATGGTAAACATTTTATCGTGACTTTGATTTTCTTACTTGTTATAGGTTTGCTGAAGTTTTCTATTTCTTCATGGTTCAATCTTGGTGGATTGTATTTGTTCGGGAATTTATCCATTTATTCTAGGTTTTCCAATTTGTTGGTGCATGGTTGTTTGTCATAGTCTCTAATTATTCTTTGTATGATTTGGTCTAAGTTATGTCCCCTTTTATGTTCTGATTTTATTTATTTGAGTCTTTTCTCTTTTTTCTTTAGTCTGGCTAAAGGTTTGTTGATTTGTTTATCTTCTAAAACCCTCCTTTTTGTTACATTGATCATCTGTATTGTTTTCATAAGTTTTAATTTCTTTTATTTCTGCTCTAATCTTTTTTTTTCTTTTCTTTCTTTTTGAGACAGAGTCTTGTTCTGTTGCCCGGGCTAGAGTGAGTGCCATGGCATCAGCCCAGCTCACAGCAACCTCAAACTCCTGGGCTCAAGCGATCCTACTGCCTCAGCCTCCCGAATAGCTGGGACTACAGGCATGTGCCACCATGCCCGGATAATTTTTTCTATATATATTTTTAGTTGTCCAGATAATTTATTTCTATTTTTTTTTTAGTAGAGACGGGGTCTCACTCAGGCTGGTTGAACTCCTGACCTCAAGCAATCCACCCGCCTAGGCCTCCCAGAGGGCTAGGATTACAGGCGTGAGCCACCGCGCCTGGCTTCTGCTCTAATCTTTACAATTTCTTTCCTTCTACTAATTTTGGGTTTGGATTGTTCTGATATTTTAGTTCCTTGAGATGCATAATTAGGTTGTTTATTTGAAGTCCTTCAACTTTTAATGTAGGTGTTTATTGCTATTAACCTCCCACTTAATACTGCTTCAGCTATATCCCATAGATTTTTGGTATGTTTTAGTTCCATTTTCATTTGTTCCAAGACATTTTTTAATTTCCTTTTTAATTTCTTCATTGACTCATTGGTTGTTTAGGAACATGTTTTTTAATTTCCCTGTGTTTGTGCATTTGTTGAAATTCCTCTTGTAATTGAGTTCTAGTTTTTTCCCACGGTGGTCAGAAATGATACTTGTTATGATTTCTACTTTTTTGAATTTTTTGAGATTTGTTTTGTGGCCTAAAATATAGTCTATTCTGGAGACTGTTTCAGGTACTAATGAAAAGAATAGGTATTGTGAAGCAGTTAGGTGAAATGCTCTATAAATATTGCTTAGGCCTATTTGCCTAGCACATAGTTTAACTCTGATGATTCTTTGTTGATTTTTTGTCTTGATGATCTGTCCATTAATGAGACTAGTCCCATACTATTAATACATTGAAGTCTATCTCTCCCTTTATATCTATTAAGATTTGCTTTATACACTTGGGAGCTCCTGTGTTGGGTGCATAGATGTTTATAATTGTTATATCCTCTTGTGACATTGACCCCTTTATCATTATATAGTAACCTTCTTTGTATCTTTTTACAGCTTTTTTTTTTTTTTTTTTTTTGAGACAGAGTGTCGCTTTGTTGCCCTGGCTAGAGTGAGTGCCATGGCGTCAGCCTAGCTCACAGCAACCTCACACTCCTGGGCTTAAGCAATCCTACTGCCTCAGCCTCCCGAGTAGCTGGGACTACAGGTATGTGCCACCATGCCCAGCTAATTTTTTTTCTACATATATTTTAGTTGGCCAGATAATTTCTTTCTATTTTTAGTAGAGACGGGGTCTCGCTCTTGCTCACGCTGATCTCGAACTCCTGACCATGAGCGATCCACCTGCCTCGGCCTCCCAGAGTGCTAGGATTACAGGCATGAGCCACTGCGCCCAGCCTTTACAGCTTTTTGACTTATAGTCTATTTTATCTGATATAAGTATAGCTACTCCTGTTCTTTTTTGGTTTCCACTTGCATGGAATATCTTTTTTTATACTTTTGTTTTCAGTTTATGTATGTCTTTATAGGTGAAGTAGATTTCTTGGGTCTTGTTTCTTTACCTATTTAGCCACTCTATGTCTCTAAATAAAGTAATGTCACCTTTTTCATACTCTTTTTTTTAATACAAAGTCACTACTAATGATATTCTCTTTGACAGCAAATTTTTCTTTTCTTATAATTTTATCTCAATTTAGTTAGTTTTGTTTTGTTGAATTTTTTAAGAACTAACTTGGTCATATCCATAATAGTATGATGCTTTATTATTTTCTATATAATTAAAAGAATATTGGCTATCTTGGCAGTACCTATTTAAGAAGGCTGAAGTTAATTTACAAATATTTAAGGTTTTACTGTATAAAATTGTGTGACTAGTTTTTTTTTTTATTTCTGATAGTGAACAGAAAACATTTCCATTAAAATTGGGCAATTTAGTATGATACTTTAAGCCTAGTTCACGATGACTTATTGCTTCTTAAATACATTATCTCTTAAAAATTAATTTTTTTTATAATTTTGCATAACTTTAATCAGAGTAAATACAAATTGTATTTGTTGCTTTTCTTCAATGCAATACAACACAATTCCAAACATTTTTCTTATTCTTTTGTCATTTGCATTGTTATGCACTTGATTAATTCAAATTATTCAATCCTGTTATTAATATATCCTATTTAAATGCATATTTCCTGTGGTTTACACAAAATTAGTGTTATAGATGATGCTAAATTAAGCATAGCCACATATTTTAATTTCAAATATTTTTATAATAATTTGACAGAAATGAAATTAATTGAAGTAATTGTACAACCCTTTCTCTCAGGAGCAAGGTCTAGTTGGGCAATCAATTCAATAGTAAAATGCTTCTACGTTACATAATAAAGACAGCTAGATAAATTCAGAGTGGTAAATAGCTTACTATATTCATTCACATTCCAGCAAATAAAAATATACATTTGTATAGAAATAAAAATGAGAATATAAATTATAAAAATAGTACAACAATCAAACTTGTGCTCTTAAAGTCACCTTAGCTATCAGATACTGTTTCAATTATTTTACCTCACTAAATTGACAGTAATAAAAAAGGTAGTGCCATTTTTATTCCCATTTTAGAGTTCTGAAAGGTGGCTGATCCTGATAGGAACATCTGAGTGCCTTCTGAAATACAAATACATTCTCTTTGAACATCTACCTCAAAGTAGTCATTTAACACATATCTGTTGAATGAATGAATAAGTAAATAAAAATAAATAAATACTGCTAAAGACCTGCTGACAGTATTTTTCTTATTCTGGTCAGATGTACATTTTCATTAAGGCTTGTCCATAATCAAACTGTTGTTATTAAAATAATTACTTTTTAGATATATATGTATATATTAGCAATTCTAAATTTATTGGTTGATACCACTGACTCTTAAGCTGAGAGGTTTTTTTTTTCTTTTTTTCTTTTCCTTCTCATTGCAGAGAAAGAAAGGAGAGACTTTAGACTTCTTATCAGACTTTTAAAAGCCCCGTCATCTGAAGCAACATACAAATAATATTTCAATTATTGGAAATAAATTATTAATATTTAAAAACTTCTATGTAGATTTAAAGACCAGTTGCAGTCAAACACAGCTAAGTTTGTGAACTGCCTCATTGTTTTAAGCTTTGTGACTTTGTCTTATCACTTAATGTCTCTGAGACTTAGTTTCCTCATTTGTGATATTAGAGCTAATAAAAGTGCTTAACTGGTGGATTATTGTAAACATCAAATAAGGTTACACATGTAAATTGAATATTAATTTAATCCACTTGATGCTTGTGTTTTGTATTCTTAAGGTAAGTCTAGAGTAGCCTTTACTTTAGGGCTAGTGTAGCCACACTCTTAAGTTATGTACTTTATGGTATATTAATTGAATACCAAGGTTATTCTGCATTGGAACTCCTATGTCTTTGAGGACTGTGTGATCTTCAAAATGATCATTCATTTCACAGCTCCCCAATATCTACAGTGTATCAGAATATCAAAGATCTCAACCTGATTTATATAATTTAATATTTGGCCAAAAACTTAGGGGACATCTTTGCAGATTTCTGGAGCCTCATTCTTCAAACCCTTACTTCATAGCTGCAGGAGACTTTTGTGCTCTGTATGGGCTTCAGCATCTGACACTTCTATCAAGAAAGAGCTTCTTGGCTGACCACCCAAACAATACCAGTGTTCACCTGCTTTGTTTCCCTTCCTTAAAGAACATGCTCTTGCATTCCTTGTCTTCCAATATCTAAAACCAGTTGCTTCACATATATTATCCAGTTTTATAGTTGTTTGTGGCAGGAGGGTTAGTCTTCTCCCAGATATTTTTTTATGGTTAGAAGTGGAAGTCAATGAGAATTCACATTTAAAGTAATGCCTATCTATATAAATTTTTAGACATGCATGAGTGTAATTTGATTTACAGTAAGTGGTAAGTGTTTTTCAACTAATAACCAAAATTTGACCTAATTATTTAAAAGTAAAAATATTTAATTTAATGTAATTTAACTTAATTTTAGGGAATTAGAACACTAGAAATGCCTATTAGGGAGTTTTTTGAATAAAATAAAAATGAAAAGTCAAAGAAGGATCAATGCATATATGAAGAAAGTGAATTCAATGACTGTGAGAGAATTTATTTGCAGTAACTATACATATATATGCACTTATATGTGTATGTAATATATATTATATGTATACATATATATTTATAGTATATACAAACTTTCACATAACACAAACATATTATATATTAAGATAAAGTAGTAGATGTGTAGTTGCAAGCATAAATGTAAAACCAATTATGGAGGGCCTTGAGAATTAGAATCAGAATTTGAACTTGATATAAATTAGAAACTGAGTTTCTCAAAGGATGGAATAATGAAAGAGATAAAATAGAAATATTTGTTTTGAAGGTATAGTTTAGGTGATTTAAAACTTGAAAAAGCTAGAGAATGAAAAATCATCTCAATATTATTAGAAGAAGAAAGATATGAAGTTTTAAGGCAGTGGACAAGGGTAATGATGTTGAAGATGCAAAACATAAAATAAAACAATAACAACAAAAAAATGCATGCTGAAAAACTCTTTACAGGTAAAATGATGGATTTGCAACCTAAGTGGAAAGGACAGCAAACATAAGGGATAGACAGATGATTTTGACATAAATATGATACAAGTGTAAATATATATGTCTGTTTGTTCTTATACACGTTTGCTAAATCATTTTAAAATAAAATGAGTTCTCTTTCTGTGATACTGTACTATAAGTTATTTATAAGCTGGAAACTTTTTGTACATTTGTGTAACAGTGGTATTTTATTTCAAGCAATAGACATGTCATTGGAAATATATCAATTTAACTATGTATTACATTGTTACATATTGGCTATCTATACAAAATACAAAGAACTTGGTATTCAAAAACTTTTATATTTACACCTTCTGTGATCTTGCTAGCGTCTTTCTAATTCATTTTGAGAAATCTGAATTTTCATACTTTTCTTTAAAATAAAGATTGTAAATAATTATTTTTATGATTCTACTTGTAAAACACATAAAATATTGGTATCAACTTCAAATATCTGAAGAACTGACATTTTTAAAGGTAAAATTCTTTATCTATTGTTCCATAAATAAAAAAGAGACATTGTGTGTATTTTGTGGATTTATGAAAAGAGAATTGTATGAAATTGGAGTGGTTTAGGAATATAATAAGCAATGTATAATGAAATATAATTGAGGTGTCATATATCTTTATTATGGTGACTTAAATTTTGTCTGCAATATTATTAGTGGACAGAATGATTTTTTCCCCACATTTATTGAGGTATAATTGACAAATAAGAATTATATATACTTAAGGTGTACGATGTTATATTTTGATTTACGTATACATTGTGAAACTATTACCACAATCAAATTAATTCATATATCCATTGCTTCATAGTGACCTTTTGTGTGTATAGCAAAAATACATAAAATCTACTCTCTTGGTAAATTGTAAGCATGTAACACATCATTAATAATGAATTACATAGTTACTATGCTATACATTTGGTTTTCAGAAGTTATTCAACTTATAAATGAAAATTTATACTATTTGATCAACATCTGCCCATTCCCCAATCCTCTCTCTCCACCCCCAGCCCTGGTAACTTCCCTTCTCTCTCTCTCTCTCTTTTTTTTTTGATTCCAGATGTATGATGATTAATTTTAGATGGCAACTTGACTGGATTAAGGGATAACTAGATAGCTGATAAAGCATTATTTTTGAGTGTGTCTGTGAGGGTGTTTTGGAGGAAAGTGGAATGTAAGTCCATGGACTGAGTGGAGAAGATCCACCCTCAGTGTGGGTGGGCACCATCCAATTGCCTAGGGGCCTGGATGGAACAAAAGGACGGAGGAAGGGTGAATTCTTGCTTTCTCTTCTGGAGCCAAGACACCCTTCTTCTCCTGCCCTTGCAAGTTTGAACTCCAGGTTCTTTATTTTTGAATTCCAGGACCCGTACCAGTGGTCCATTGGGCTCCCAGGCCTTTGGCCTCAGCCTGAGAATTATACAATCAGCTTCCCTGGTTTGAAGGCTTTCAGATGTGGACAGAGCCATGCCACTGGCCTCTGCAGTTCTCCAGCTTGCAGACGGCCTATCACGGGACTTCTCTGCCTCCACATTCCTATGAGCCAATTCCCTTCATAAATCCCCTCTCTTCTGTCTATCTATCTATCCTATGTACATTTGTGTCTGTCTCTCTGGAGCACCCTGATACAATATATAAGTGAGATCTACAGTATTTGTCTTTCTGTGTCCAGCTTATTTCCCTTAGCATAATGCTCTCCAGGTTCATTATGAAAAGATGATGCATAATGATTATGAGGAGATGATTTCTTGATAGAGGTTGAGTCAGTAGGAGTTTCTCATTATTTTTTATCACATTGTTAGCTCTTTGGTTCATGACATTTTTGTTCTTCCAAATTAATGCTTAGCAATGTTAATCAAAGACCCCTCAAGCCAAAGTCCAATGTTTGCATATTTGCGTTTTATACATAAAGGTTGTGTCTACATAATAAAGATAGATAATTAGAATAGTTATTAAGATATAAGGCAAAACCCAAACCCATGTCTTATTATATGAATATTTTACACTAAATTACTTGTTCTCCTTTATAATATCTGTCATTTTTAACAGACATTTATATGCTAATAGCTTCAGGTATATTAACTGAATTAAGCCTGCCTATTAATATATGTAATATTGCCTTATTTTATAGATGAAAAAATACGCTCAAAAAACAATCTTGCCTGAAGTAATAGAATCAGAAATGACAAAGGCATTGAAGACTGGTGTTCTTACTGAAAAGTCCATGCTTTTAAATATTATTGCATACAGTTATGCATCTAACTAGCTTTTCTTGGCATAATAGGTGTTTTTCTAACAGCTCTTAAAAATTATTAATAACATTATTAGTACATTTTTAAAATTCTGACCATATATTCAAGAATGGTATAGACTCTTTCCAGGAGATTTCATCTTGGTTCCCAATGATGCAAACACCATTGCTGATTTTTATCATTTTATTACATTTTATAATGTTTATTAATGTTACGCTTAATGTTTAATCAGCTCTTAGTAAAAAGTTGATATCCAAAACAGAAGCTGTATTAAAACTTTCTGTTGTGAAAGTGTCAATATATTTATCCATGCTAACAGCTTAATTTATTTCTATAACTTGTATAACTGTGCTAACATTTATGATACATCTTCCCTATTGAGATTCCTGCTTATTGATTATATATAACTGGCATTTCTATATGACTATTCTTTCCGGTTTCATTGTTCTGTTTTCTCCATAATTTCTTTGCTTTCTTCAAAGTTCTGAGTTCCTTATCATTCAAGAGGTTTTTTTCAGTCTAGATGGATGTTTTATCTCTTCTTTGTATCTTTATATTTAATTGAAAGACAATAGATTTTAGACAATTTTAAAGCTATGAAAACAGATACTTTCATTAAATATTAAATGAAGATATTTTAATCAAGTAAATATACTGTATGGTATCTTATTAATAATTCCTTAAAATTAATACCTGTTGATCAGTTGCCAAAAAACAGTTTAATAAATAACAGTGTTTATTTTTGGTGGTAAGTGAATATATTTATTGCCTAGGGAGATCTCATAAAAAAATACCATCCTGTTATAACTTGTACAATCATGAAATAATAGTTTATATAAAAATATTGTTCTTATTCTCCAATTCAAGTTGTAAATGTTTGGTAGACACCTGTCTAGTCTCTTTCTATGGAAAATCAAGTCCATATGTTTAACAAGGAGTGAAGAATTAATTGAGTATATGCCATAGTGTCTAAATTCTAATAACACTATTAACTAGTCTAGTGATACAATTTCACTATTTTCCATTTAATGTCAAACACAACTTTTTATTCTAAGCTGTCTGAAATACTCTTTGTTGAATGATATACAGGGAGAAAAGCATTTTAATTAACTTAGTTGAAAAACATAGAATTCATATAATTTCTGGTATAGAGATTTACAAGTTTTTAACATTTTTCTTCAGTTTTAGCTACTGTAAAGGAAACAACTTGTTTCACTTCTTGTCAATAGTATGCCCATTATTGGTATGCCAGAAAAATTTCAGTATGAGAAGCAAAATTTTATTGGGTGAATGGCATGATTTTAAATGCAGATTATAATTCTCATATGCTGCAGATTAATTAATAAAATATAATTTAATAATGAGAGATCTTCTGAATTCCAAAAGAAAATATGGGAGCATTCACACAATCAAACTGTGAAAAGAATGTTTCCACTTGAAATTTATGTAATTGTAGCATGATGCACTCTTTGTTTTGACAAAGTTGATGTAAATCTGACAAGTGTTCTGGAAGTGATATTTTGCCATTTCTTTCTAAACTGAGTTGAATGAATGAAATTAAAAAATCAACATTCTTTAATGCTTCCCCTAGAAAACGCCAATTTAAGTTGTATTTAAAAGCACACAGTGACAGCAAAATCCATAGAAACTAAGAATCCAATACTTGTTAAGGATTTACCAAATTAATGGAGGGCCTTGATGGTGCCTCATTAAGAGGTTGGTATCTTCATGTTAATGTATAAGAGACACAACTGTGTCTCCCCAGTCAGACTTAATTGACTTTTATCATCAGAAATTCAGTTCTTTCTAGTGTATGTCTTTCCTCCAATGTCCCATTAATGATATCTAGCTTGTCTTTTGTGGAATGCAAAAGTTTGTTGATAAAGCTTACAGTTATGCTATTGTGACCCAGTCACTATTTTTTGGAAAACAAAGTTCAAACTTTCTCAATATTATAACATACAATAATAATTGTGTGAGTGTCACCAAACAATTGAAATGAATAATTTAAATTTCTCTCAAGTGAGAATTATACATATTAAAATGGAAAAAATAGATATTTTCTCATTACCAAGATAATAAGGATTATGTGAAAATCAAAGTTGTTTCTAATTTTCATTAATTCAATCATACAAATTAAAAATGACAAGTCTTTTTGAACTTTTTTAATATTGGAGACACTCTTCTAAATGTTTTCTATGTACTGACTTATAGAAACCTTGTAACATCTTAGACAACAGGGACAATTATTATCCTTATTTCTATATGATAAAACTGAGTCACAGAACAGCTCAGGTTGTTCACAATCACACAATGGGCGGAACTGGAATGTGAGTCAGGCATTGTGGTTGCTGAGCAAGGGCACTTAACCATTGTGATAAATTTTCTCTCCTTATTGATGCATTGCAAAGTGTGATTCTGTGTGAACATGTTCTGATATTCATAATGTGCAAACCAAAGAAAGGTTAGGTTTTACATGAAAGAGTAGTTTTATTTCATTCATTCTCATTTTTATTATCCACATAGCAATTGGATACTTTGATTCTTGATCTTCTTTTACGTGTGGAGTTGATCTACTTTTTGATCATAATAAGGGCAGATAGGAAGATTTTAACTAGTTATCATAAGGAATATACAAAATCATTCTTATGTATGGATGGTTGAATGTAACTGTAAAGTCATTTTGCAAATTATATTCCTTGAATTTACATAATTCTCCTTGTCCTTTTTCTTTATCATTCCTCTCAGTAAAGCACAAAGCCAGGCATGGTGACTGAATTTTTCTTTAGATAACATTAAATATTTGAGGCCGGGCGCGGTGGCTCACGCCTGTAATCCTAGCTCTGGGAGGCCGAGGCGGGTGGATCGCTCGAGGTCAGGAGTTCGAGACCAGCCTGAGCAAGAGTGAGACCCCGTCTCTACTAAAAATAGAAAGAAATTATCTGGCCAACTAAAAATATATATACAAAAAATTAGCCGGGCATGGTGGCTCATGCCTGTAGTCCCAGCTACTCGGGAGGCTGAGGCAGTAGGATCGCTTAAGCCCAGGAGTCTGAGGTTGCTGTGAGCCAGGCTGATGCCACGGCACTCACTCTAGCCCGGGCAACAGAGCGAGACTCTGTCTCAAAAAAAAAAAAAAAAAAAAAAAAAAAAACATTAAATATTTGTAGTTGAAAAAATTGATTTCACAGTGTGAAAAGATAAGTGAACTGAGAAGGAAGTTATTTAAGAAAATTTTGCATGTCATTATGGACAACATTTTCGATGATGCTGTTTTTATCTCTGTCAGGATCAGGGACTTACATTTGTTCTACAAATTTCATGATCAAGATTAATACAGAGATATGAACTGTTAATTCTTGGTCTCCTTTAGGATGAGATACTTATAAATTCATCCTGCTTAAAATTTCCTCACTAATTTGTATGGAATTCTTTCTAGTGAGCCTTAATTTATTATCTAGACGTTTAAAAATATCTTGTATTTTCCTAATGAAGAATGAGAGGCATAGATAATTTAAGCCTTCAAGTTAGATGTAATTATTGCTTCTCCTTTTCAGTAATAAATAAAACCAGTTTCATTTTGAGGACAACAAAGAGCAGATTTAACTCCAGTCAAATGTGTCAGCATCTGGAATTCCAGTCAAACGTGCCAGGCTCTAGAATCTACTGATTTGATAGTTATATCTCTGACAGCAGAGACTAGTTATAAATTTAGCAAGCAAAAATAAACTAAAGCTATCCTATGACTCTTGTCTAGGTCCAAACTCAAAGCTTTGGTTTGAATGCCTGTTACATGTAAAAACGCTTAGCTATATTGCTGACAAATAAAAAATTGAGAGACATCACTATTTTTTAGAAATAAATTCAATATTATGCTGATGAAGCTTTTTATTACATGAACTTTAATTAAGTTGATTATATTAAAACTTATAACCTATTTCTTACTTGGTTGAATTATGTTAGCTATGGATTAATTTAACAAGCGTATTTTCATAGGGAAATTAAATTACCAAACTTTAATTTGCTTAACTATTTAACATAGTATCCAAAAACTTTAAAATGGCACAAATGGATTTTACAATTAAACTTAATTAGAGTTATCATTTCAGTGTCACAAAAGATGCATAATAAAGTTAATCAACTCTGTAAAATGTTCATTAAGTTATTTCATTTAAATTCATTTACTTATGTAAAATAATTTTTTAATGATTTAATATTTATCAGGTTTTAAAATAAAGTCATTCAAGTTTTTTAAAATCTAACAATGCAGAATATATATTTTATATTATTTTTACTCTGTATGTGTGTATGTGTGTGCATACCTGTGAATTAATAAAATAAAATTAACATAGGTGTCCCCTACGCTTTAGTGTTAGAAGAGAAATTACAAGGCACATTTGGGTACATATGGCATGGCCTCTGTGAGAGTAGGTATTGATTCTTTCTAAAGAAGTTATGAAAAATTGAGTTATGAATCTAATACAAAAAAATAAATGTTAACTCAGACCTATGAAGGTAATAAATAAAAAAAATTAAATATACATATTATATAAACCTGTGGGTATTAATAATTAACTATTTGTTATTTAAACTAAGAATTGATGATTCCCAAAGTTATGGTATAGAATTAGCTAATGGAATATTTGTCTTATAAAATATGTCTTCTAAGAAATAAAAGAAAATGTATATACTAAAAAGAAGAAACAAGCCAATGATTTAGTGGCTCATTATAAGTCACGTGGAAGATTATCAGTAGAAAGTGGTCTCTTGATTCTAAGAATAATGCTCTTTCATAACAAGACAATCTAAAATCCACAGGATTTAGAACCTGGTTTGTAAATCTTCATTGCAGTGACTAGAGGAATAATTGAATAGAGACGATGTTCAACAAAGATTTGGTTATTTATTTACTTGAAGAAATGAGTATCTCAAAGTTATCCACGTATACTAGATAGCGGAAAATCCTGTATATATATCTGCATGATTGTATATGTATAAATGCTTCATTCTTTACTCAAAAGGTAAGCAGTTTTATACTTTGGGATATTATACAGGTTTTGGGTCAGAGAAACCTGGGATTGGGTTGTCCCTTTGATATTTCCTAATATATATATATTATGGAAAAAAATGTTATGTCCATATGAAAATCATAGTGACCACCCATTAATTTATGTATAGATTTCTTTGTAATGTATCTTGTATGTGGTCACCATTCAGTATATTTATGGTATTCTTAATGATGTCTTTATATCCATTTTATAGTTATGGATATAGCATTAAAAACTTTTCTCTAATTTATCTGTTGTCTTTGACATTGTTAATCACCTTCTCATTTTTAAATCTCTTGGTTTTTGGCATGATTAAACTACTATCTTACTGATTTTAATACATCAGACTCCTTTTTCTTTCCGTATTGTCTTCTCATTTGTTCATCCCATTCAACATCCTTAAAGTTTTGCCCTTCACCTTAATGTTTCTTTCTTCTTCTAGATCTGCCTTCTCTCATTGATCTCAGAACTTCCACTAATAAATATGGTTGCTGATGATTACCAGAGTTTTTTTAATAGCTAATACTGAATTCTCTCCTTAGCTACAGTACTGTTTTCAAACACCTGAGTGTTTTATGTAGCCTCAAACTTTAATATATTCCAAATCAAATATCCATCTTTCTTCCTATATACAGTCTTTAAATTCTATGCTTTATTTCACCATTAAGATTGAAAAAATCTCAAGTTGTGTTTTAACAATTATTTTTCATAAATTTTTATCTGGTCTCATATCCTTCACACCCTAACAACTCCATTATAACATGATGAAACTGCAATTTGTTTATTTTTATTTATTTATTTATTATAGATTATTTATAGTAACATAACTCCATTTTTTTTTGGCCAAATTAAGTCTCTAATATATCACTCAATGTATGTCACCACCTGCTCAAACAGATTTCAATATTTGGAGTCTACATTGTTTAAGATTCCAGGGCTAACTTCTTTTTTTTTTTATTTCAGCTTATTATGTGGGTACAAAAGTTTAGGTTATGTATATTGTCCATGCCCCCACCCTGAGTCAGAGCTTCAAGTGTGTCCATTCCCCAGACAGTGCACATCGCACTCATTATGTAGGTATACACCCATCCCCTCCCCACCCCTACATCTGCCCGACACCCAATTGGTGTTATTCCCAAATGTGCACTTAGGTGATGATCAGGGAAACCAATTTGCTGGTGAGTACATGTGGTGCTTGTTTTTCCATTCTTGGGATACTTCACTTAGTAGAATGGGTTCCAACTCTTTCCAGGAGAACATAAGAGATTCTATATCACCATTATTTCTTATAGCTGAGTAATACTCCATGGTATACATATACCACATTTTACTAATCCACTCATGTATTGATGGGCATTTGGGTTGTTTCCACATCTTTGTGATTGTGAATTGTGCTGCTATAAACATTCAGGTACAGGTGTGTTTGTTATAGAAGATGCAAGAATGGCCAAAAAAACATATGAAAAAATGCTCAACATCTCTAATCATCAGGGAAATGCAAATCAAAACCACAATGAGATATCACTTAACTCCAGTGAGAATGGCCTTTATCAAAAAGTCCCAAAACAATACATGTTGGCGTGGATGTGGAGAGACAGGAACACTCATACACTGCTGGTGGGACTGCAAACTAGTGCAACCCCTGTGGAAAGCAATATGGAGACACCTTAAACAGATAAAAGTAGACCTACCATTTGATCCAGCAATCCCATTATTGGGCATCTACCCAAAAGGGCTAACTTCTTAAACTGAAACCGAAGATGATCTAGCTCTTCTTAATGTATCCCCTATTCCAACTAACATATATTCTATTGGAGCAAAACTTCTATTATGATTTTACACACACTTGCTTTTGTAAACATTCCCCTCAGTCTCTTTCTCAAGTCTCCTTAGGCAAATCTTTCAAGATCTTGACAGACCAACTCTAGAGTCTCCTCGTCACTGAGATCTCTCTGTGAAAACTATTATTTCCTTAAAGAATTCCTACTGATATGATCTTATATCTAGAAAACCCCAAAGACTCTACAGAGATTCCTGAAATTGATAAATAAATTTAGCAAAGTCTCAGGTTACAAAATTAATGTGTACAAATCAGTAGCACTCCTGTATACCTAAAACAGTCAAGCTGAGAGTCAAATCAAAGACTCCATACTATTCACAATAGCTACAAAGAAAATAAAATACCTAGGAATTTACTTAATCAAGGAGGTGAAAGATCTCTACAAAAAGATTTACAAAACACTGAGGAAAGAAATTGCAGATGACAGCAAACAAATGGAAAAACATATCATGCTCATGGATCACTAGCATTAACATTGTTAAAATGTCCATACACCCAAAGTGACTTACAGATTCAATGCAGTCCCTATCAAAATACCTATGTCAGATTTCACAGACCTAGAAAAAATAATTTTATGGTTCATGTGGAACCAGAAAAGAGCCTGAATAGCCAAAGCCATCTTAAGAAAAAAGAACAAATCTGGAGGAATTGCATTACATTACCACACATCAAACTATACTACAAGGCTGTAGTAACCAAAACATCATGGTATTGGCACAAAAATAGAGACATGGACCAATGAAATAGAACAGAGTACCCAGACATAAAAACAACCACCTATAGCCAACTGATCTTTGACAAAGCAGATGACAATATACACTGGGGAAAAGAAGCCCTATTTAATAAATGGTGCTGGGAAAATTGGATAGCCACATGCAGAAGAGTGAAACAATCCATACCTCTCACCATGGACAAAAATTAATTCAAAATAGATAAAAGACTTAAATGTAAGGCATGAAACCATAATAACTCTAGAAGAAAATGTTGGAAAAACTTTTCTAGATATCGGCCTAGGTAAAGAATTTATGAAGAAGATCCCAATGACAATCATAGTAACAATAAAAATAAATAAATGGGACTTAATCAAATAAAAAGCTTCTGCACAACTAAAGAAATAATCAACAGATCAAATAGACAACCTATAGAATGGGAGAATATATTGCAAGCTATCTATCTAATAAAAGGCTAATAGCCAGAATCTATAAAGAACTCAAGCAAATCAGCAAGAAAAAAACAATTAGAAAGCCACAAAACATGAACAAAGGCTTTTAAAAAGAAGATAGTAAAATGGTCAATAAACATATGAAAAAAAATGCTCAACATCAGTAATCATCAGGGAAATGTAAATTAAAATGACAATGAGATATCACCTTACTCCAGTTAGGAGGGCTTTTATTAAAAAGTCCCCAAACAATAGATGCTGGTGTGGATGCAGAGAGAAATGAATGCTTATACACTCTTGGTGGGACTGCAAAATAGTACAACCTCTATGAAAAACAGTATGTAGATTCCTCAAAGAACTAAAAGTAGACCTACCATTTGATCCAGCATCCCACTACTGGGTATTTACCCAAAGAAAAAGAAGTAAGTTTATCACAAAGACACTTGCACTAGAATGTTTATTGCAGCACAATTTATAATTGCAAAGATGTGGAATCAACCCAAGTGCCCATTAATTCATGAGTGGATTAACAATTGTGGGATACGTATATTATGGAATACCACTTGGCCATTAAGAAGGATGAGTTAAGGCCTTTTGCAACAATTTGGATGGAACTAGAGAGTGCTATCCTAAGTGAAGTACCTTAAGAATGAATAAACAAACACCACATGTACTGGCTATTAAATTGGAACTAACTGATGAGCACAGATGTGCACAGAAGGAAGTAAAACTCACTGGAAATCTAGCAGGGGGTAGGGGGTGGAGGGGATGGGTGAAAACCTACCTAATAAGTACAATGAACACTATTTGGGGGATGGGCACACTTATCACCCTGATTCAAGCATTCAAAATGGATACATGTAACCAAAAGCATTTGTACCCCTATAATATTTTGAAGTAAAAAATAATTATAAAAAAGAATTCCTATAAAAATTTCTTCTAAATGTATTGCTTTGTTAATATTATGATAGTCAATTTTATAGTCTTTCTTGAATATCTGGGCAGAAGTGTCATTTCCTCTTTTATTCTGTAAACCTCTATGCAGAAAGGTAGCTTCCATACATGATTATATTTATATTTTCTACAATGTTTAATATTGGACCACATACTTATTACATGCTTAAAAATTGTTTGTTTAATAAACACTCTAGTTTTACTATATATTGTATCAATAGAATTAAGATCATAAGAACAAGAAAAAGTGGTACATTTTAAAAACACATTGAAGAGAGTGATTTAGAAAGAATGGACCGCCCATTTGGGTAAAATTGTGTTTATTATATTTAAAATATGGAAATTTAAACAAATAGTGGTTTTAAAATGATGTGTATAAGAGAAAAGAATCTAGCACTGAAAAAATAAAACAAAATGAATAAATATATTCGCTAATAAAAAGAAAAAAATAATAAATATGCATTCCGACTGTGCATATTGTAAATACTGTATAATTATAATTAAAATACAGTCATTTTGAGGTGCTTACATTTACAGTCACTGATATATTCCATGTTCAGTCCAAGCCATCTTATGTGTAGCATGTCTTCCCAATCAGATGTAACATAAGCCCTTCCTTTTATCTTCTATGAGTAAGGATTTCTTATAGTGCTTTGAGGGACCGTTAACTAGGCTGTCTTGAAAAAAACTATAACTACAAAGATAAACAAAAATAAAAGCAAGTTTGAAGAAACACATTTATTTCTATAAATTAGAATATATTCAAGGTTATTGTACTATCTACTATTGACGTTCCATAAATGGCATTCTATAAATGGAACCACAACTACTATTTAGGGAATTAGACAAAAAGGGGAATAATCTCATGCAAATTTCCTACACATGTAAACAGCAAGAATCGTGTGTTACAGGGAACGGTTTTTCTTTTAAGAATCTAGACTATACTACAGATAACTCACAAGCCTAAGAAATCAAATCTATGACCCTATCTTCTTGATATGTAACCAATTTATTCTACTTTTTTTCTTTTTGACTATGAAGGAAATGTTTTATTAACAGCAGTGGCCTATAAAACAGATATAGAAGGATTGATTTTCCACTTAATCTTCAATACTACCTCCAAATTAAAATGTATAGAATTATAGAACAACATGTTTTATGCCAACAAATAGAGCATAAATAATTTGAAGAACTTTAAGATGTTTTCCTGGAGTAACAAAATGATGACGTGGGGATTCTGATAAGTGGTTTCCCACATATTTAAATATTAATCTGAACAGAGCCCCTGAGAACAGCTTCATTGGGTAACTCAGAATGCCAACATTTGGAGATGGTTCCTAATCTTTCCTAAGTGGAAGTTAAGTTTCTTTTTTTTTTTTCATCTTTAATATTGCTTTATTTCTAGACTTCATTTGGCATTTTCCCATGTTATTTGTGTTTTCTTTTTTATTTCAATATATTATGAGGGTACAAACATTTTGGTTACATTTTATGTCTTTGCCTTACCCAAGTGAGGTTTAGAGGCTTGCCCTTCTCCTCTACAATGCACACCGTGTCCATTAGTTGTGAGTTTACCCCCCAACCCCCATCTTGAGTGGAATATTTTATTCCTACATGCTGCAAAATTTGATCTAGGTAAAGAAGATATAAGGAGAGGACTTTAAAGGAGAAAAAAACAGTATAATTTCCCAAGAATTATAAACTCTTTCTCAATTTCCTCCACAATTCAGTTTAATTTTATGAAAACACATTAATATAAGTTCAAAATTCTAGTCTTTTCTTCAACAATAACCTAACCTTTTTTGAGATTGGCCAGTCTTACTAGGTAATATTGATGTCAGATCAGACTCTGGGACCTTGATAATATCACCAATTTAAGGTGATTCTATGCACTACTCCATTTTCTTTTTATTTAAGCCAGTTTATGTTACAGATGTCTTTACTAGCAGCCAAAATACTCACATAAAAACTAGCCCATGATCTAACGAATGATTATGAGGTGTTAGCACAACATGATTGCCTCAAAAAATTTTTGGGAGGACTGCATATCACTTTATTAAATAAAACAACATGAAAACTGTTCATTAGTGCACAGGCATAAATGCTTTGACTAGATAACTAATTGCTACTATTACTATTATTGTTTTTATTATACTTTCATTTTAGATCATTCAAAGGTAAACATGGTATCACCCTTTTTGAAATTCCCAAAGCTTTTGTTCAGTGGAGTTCAGATTCACATATTCAATAGTACTTTCTCGCATTATGTATCAAACATGTTGATCAATATTGGGAATTCACTGCAGACTTGTCAAAGTCTGTGTACTCAATGGAACATATAGTTATTGGTAAATGTAGAACAATTTATACTTAATTTAATTAATATTATTATATTCATATTAAACTACAACTGGAATCTAGAATCCATTAGATTAAATGATAGGAACTTTACTTCTATATACATTTCTGAGAAAAGGTCAGAGGGAGAGTGCTGTTGGGTGGCATGGGAAACGAATTTGCATCAGAAAGCTTGAACCCCTTTTCTGATATTCTAATATTAAAGTGTATAGGACTGATCTTTCTCTATATAAAAAATATGTAAAGAAAATAGAGACCAGCTTGCTGTTAAGAAAACTCATAGATCATTTTAATTCAGAAATATCCTTCTTTATGCCAAAGAGGATTTTAAATGTGATCAAATTTCAGTAAACATGAACTCAGTGGAATAACATTTGTTCTTAGGTTACATTAACTTCCAAACAGAAAGCTGCAATACAAAAATCATAAATGATGTATTTCTTTTTAAATTTCCATAGTGAGTGCATCTCTTTTTTTGGTAGTTATAACTTAAAGGCTAAACCAGTGATGATTAAAGGTGATTTTGGGTAGTTTTATGATGTATGGCATTCAAAGTTTTGAAAATGTCCAATATCATTCCTTTAAAAATTAAGTGAATTTGTTTTATGTTTTATATAAACATAAATATAAGAATATTTATTCTTACAGTTCCTGTGAAAAACACTTTGGGAAATGTATACTATTAATAATAATTTATATTAGGTTTGTGCAAAAGTAATTGCGGTTTTAGCATTGTTAAATTTGCCTTTGATATTGGAATACATTCTTAAATGTGGTTATGTTACACATCATTTTAATGTGCATTTCTTGCTTTATGTTTTTTTTACTAATAACTTATATTTGCTGTTTATTTTTATTTACTTTAGACTATAGAAATGATGTTAGACAAAAAGCAAATTCGAGTGATTTTCTTATTTGTATTCAAAATGGGTCATAAAACAGCAGAGGCAACTTGCAACATCAACAACGCATTTGGCCCAGGAACTGCTAATGAACGCACAGTGCAGTGGTGGTTCAGGAAGTTTTGCAAAGGAGATGACAGCCTTGAAGTTTAAGAGCTCAGTAGCCAGCCATCAGAAGTTGATAACAACCAATTGAGAGCAATCATAGAAGCTGATCCTTTTACAACTATATGAGAAGTTGCTGAATAACTCAAGGTTCACCATTCTATAGTTGTTAGGCATTTGAAGCAAATTGGAAAGGTAAAAAAGCTTGATAAGTGGAGGCCTCATGAGCTGACTGAAAATCAAAAAAATCATTGTTTTGAAGTATTGTCTTCTCTTCTTGTACACAACAACAACAAACCATTTCTCAATCAGATTGTGATGTGCCAAGAAAAGTGGATTTTATACAACCGGCGATGACCAGCTCAGTGGTTGGACTGAGAAGAAGCTCTAAAGCGCTTCCGAAAGTCAAACTTGCACTAAAAAGAGGTCATGGATCCAGCATTCCCACTGCTGGGCATCTACTCAAAGGAAAAAAAGACATTCTATAATAAAGACATCTACACTCGAATGTTTATAGCAGCACAATTCACAATTGCAAAGATGTGGAAACAACCCAAGACCCCATCAAGACATCGGTGGATTGATAAAATTGTGGTATATGTATATATGCCATGGAGTACTACTCAGCCACAAAAAACAATGGTGATCTAGCACCTCTTGTATTATCCTGGGTGCAGCTGGAGCTCATTCTACTAAATGAAGTATCACAAGAACGGAAAAACAAGCACCATATGTATTCACCATCAAATTGGTACTAATTGATCAACACTTAACGTGCACATATGGAAGTAACATTCATTGCGGACTGGGCAGCTGTGAGGAGGGAAGAGGGGATGGATAAATACACATCTAATGGGTGCCATACTCGTGGTCTGGGAGGGGCATGCTTGTAGTTTTGACTTGGGCGGTGCAAATGCAATAGAAGGAACCTAAACATTTGTACTCCTATAAAAATTTTTAAATAAAAAATTAATTAATTAAAAAAAAAAAGGTCATGGTCACTGTTTAGTGGTCTGCTGCCAGTCTGATCCACTACAGCTTTCTAAATCCTGACGAAACCATTGCATCTGAGAAGCATGCTCAGCAAATCAATAAGATGCACCAAAAACTGCAATGCCTGCATCTGCATTGGTCAACAAAAAGGGCCCAATTTTTCTCCACAACAATGCCCTACCACACATTGCACAATGAACACTTCAAAAGTTGAATGAATTGGGAGATGAAGTTTTGCCTCATCTGCCATATTCACCTAACCTCTCACCAACCAACTACAACTTCTTCAAGCATCTGGACAACTTTTTGCAGAGAAAATGCTTCTACAATCAGCAGGATGCAGAAAATGCTCTTTAAGAGTTCGTCGAATCCCAAAGCACAGATTTTTATGCTACAGGAATAAACAAACGTATTTCTCATTGGCAAAAATGTGTTGATTGTAATGGTTCCTATTTTCATTAATAAAGATGTGTTTAAGCCTAGTTATAATTTAAAATTCATGATCCAAAATGTCAATTACTTTTGCAACAACATATTGTGCAGACATTTCTGGAAATGTTTGTGAAGATCACATTGAACAATGAAGGAACAAAGTAGAATATCTCTTTCTTAAGTGGTGTGTTAAAAATATTTTTTAAACACAAGATAAGGAGATGTCAGATCTTGCTTAGGACAAAGAAATCAGAAGCTTCTTTTTATTGGTTGATGCAATGGCTTTATAAAGTTCTGCAAAGTTCTTAAATGATAAGAACTTACTCTATGTATTTGAACAGTGTGCACTTCTATATTCTCTTCTACAACCCAAAGTATATATAAAAGTAAAAAAAATAAGATAAATATTTACCAGAACCCAATGATAGAGTTTTATCCTCTTTAAGATAAAATATATAACTAAAAATAAATATATATTTTCCTTGTAAGGAAAAGTGTGTGCATTTATGTATGCACGTGCACGTGTGTGTGTTTGGAGAATGCAGAAGTATTAAAATACAAATGTACTTTTCATGTTTAATATAGGATATGTTTATACTCACTATTGGAAAAGTTCATTAGAAATTTGTAGAGAAAAATGTAGGTCTGGTTAAAGAGTGATTTCTTTGTAGATATCAATGGAAACTATAAAGGCTTTCCATATGAATAACTTTTTCTTCTTTAACATGAAAATTACATGTATTGAAGCAATTGCAAATATTTGAAAAATATGTCAAATACATATGGAAACTGCCTGACATTTGTTGAAAGTACACAGGTTAAATTGCACAAATTTTCTGTCATAAATATTTTATGGAATTCTTTTTTTTCTTATTGTTTTTAATACATCTTTATGTTTGATAACTTCTATGGAAAATTCAACATATTTAGCAAATGTCTAGCTTTTTGTCTAAAATAGGCCTTTAGCACTACTCTATATTCGCACGTCATCTGTAGGATAAAAAATATTCAAAAGACTTGGCGTAATGTGGAGAAATTTCATACAATTCTACATTTCCAGTTTTATTTCTATATTAAATAATATTTCTATTATAATTTCTAATATGGATAAGTTCTGAATATGTTTCCTAAAAATATTTTTTCCTCATCAGTAGTTTCTACATTTGAATTCAAATATGAGAGCAGAATTGGCTATTAAAGCTAGAATGTAGTTGAGGTTGAAAATACCTTTTCTACATCTTAGCACATTGAAGATGTTTGGTGTAGGTAGCATCACCTTTCTTATAAGTTATTTATACATTACCCATGAATCAGAAAGCCAGACTCTTAGACTTCATAGACTAAACAGATTTCCACTGTCCTATCTGTCCAGTTCATTTTTTGATACCCTACTTGAGGTCTCTCCAGTTGGAGGTAGAAAAACAAAAAGACAAACAAAAAAACCCCCTTAAAAGTGGCTGTGCAACTGTGCCCTCTCCCCACATCTTTGCCAATCCTGAATTCCACCCCATCTGCCTCTGTTCTGCTGCCTAAGCTGTTGTCATGAACAATAGACAGGGACTCTTGGCAGATGGGTAGCATAAACATTTAATTTCATAGAACAGGAAGAAATTGCATAAACTGTATAATAAAGACCATAGACATAAAATGCATTAATTTGTAAAATATGTATATGTTGTAGAAGTTGAGGATAGAGGGAGAAAAGTAACTTGCTAAACTATTGAACAGCTTCTTGGAAAGCTATTTATTGAAGCTGTACTCTGTATCTAAAGAGGGGTTTTATTCCACATAAAATATTAGGAAAATTAGAAAGCTAAGAATGAAAGCAAAATAAAGATATATTTTGTAAGTCTTAGAAGCATTATTTCCAAGAATCTGAGCTAAATCTTCTTTATATTGATGTATATTTTAACACTCTTTTTCCTGCTAAGTTGAAAGAGGGAACATTCGCATTCAAATAGTTACCATTTCTAACAAAAGAAGTATGGGGATTTCTTTGTAGAGAGATTATACTTTTTACCCCAGAAATAAATCTAATGGATATTTTGATTTGTGATTGCCTTCTTTAGGGACATTTTGAAATGTAATGAACATTGTTTTCTTTACCACAAGGAACTGAATTTTATACTTGATTTAGTAACTACAATATGAGGTGTGATTGAAATGTTAGAACCAGTTATTTCAGCCAATTCAGAACATTCTCTGACCTTTACCCACATGATATTTTGTAATATTTCCTACCTTCTTCCATATCCATGCCTATTTCCTTCTTTCATAATGTCATCCTGGGTTTCTTATGGCTCATTCTTACTTTACCTCACAGCTCTGTTATTTTGGAAAAAAAATCTCTTTATTCTTAACTTACTTCAAGTAGTACCCCCCACCTCATTGCCCCCTGGAGCAACCTTCAAGATGCCCTGCCTTTTTGGGCCAAGCAATGTACACCTTCAACATAATGATTTATTATTTCATGTGCAATTCCTATCTCCATGAATGTATTAAACCAAACTGTAATACAGCTACCTTGGGTGTACTTTCTCAAGACTTCTTGAGGGCATGTTACAAGGCTGCAGTCATATGTACTCAGCTCAGAATAAATCTCTTTAAATTATTTCACAGGCTTTGCCTTTTTTTCCCCCATTAACAGTGCTGATACTATTTCAAAAATTTGATATAGTTGAGAATAAAAGGCTAAAGGAAAACACTAATCACACAAAGTCGCTGACAGAATTTAAAGTCTGAATTAATATACTAATTTATAAATGTGGTTGCAATTCTCTTTGTTTCAATATTGTTATTTATTATATTATGCTATTTTTTTTAATTTTGTTTAATACCATGAGTTACTTTTGTATAATTAAACACATCTTTAAGATTAATCTTGTGTCAGTGTGGAGTGATGTTTACTGAAATATTAATAACTCTTTGCACAAAAGCCTAAAATGAATTTAAGATTATAGATTAAATATGTTTTGTTAGCTACTAATATTTAAATTAAGGGAAGATTTTCATGACAGCACTATCATTCTTTCTCTGGACTCATTTTTTAACCTATATTTCTTTTTCTTCTTGTAGTTTCTTCCATTCATCTATACTGTAACAGAGGTAAAAGTCTGAAAAACGGCAATGAAATATTTCAGCAGTTGCCTCTTTAAAGCTCCTCCCTGTTGGGGAATTAAAACTTTCATTCCTTCCTGAGGCTAGTGACCAAAGGGGCAGAAAAATGTTCTTTGCTGTTTGTTTTCTATTATCTTAAACAACAGGAAATGGCTTGACAGATTTTTCCAGACAAGGGTCACAGATTTTAGTCACCAGAGAGAAGGTCACAATAACTCAAGACCAAAACCACTAATTATAGTTAAGCAATGATAGCCCAAAGCTCAACATGTAACAGAGGTCATGTACACCCAAGTCCAACCACCAAAATATGCCCCTCTTTAAAAAGCTCTGTTTTTCTGCTTGAAGGCAGAAGGGTGGTCTTTAAGAGACTAGTCTGTCATCTTCCTCATTTTCCAGCAAATTAATAAATTTCTCTTTCCTTTTCCTCAAAACCACTTGTCCTCATTCTTCATTCTCATTGATTTGGCCTCAGGGACAAGTATCCCTGCTATTGGGCAGGGAAAGAGGAACAGAAACATAATGTGTACAGATTTATGTAGAACTTCAGAATATCTCATGGCTAGAGTTCTGAGATGAAAGCTATTGAAACTTTGAGTGTGGGTATATGTGTTTATATATGTTTTGTATATTTACATGTATTATATGTCTACATGGTATAAAAATTGGCATGTAAATAAAGAAGCTCTTGAAAAATTAAATAAATAAGCCCAAATGCTTTTCAAGTTCATGTGAATTTAGTAATCTTTGGAAAATAAGCTGATTTTTAAAAATTGATAAAGTAGTAATAAAAATGTCTTTGAAATTGTCAGTATGCATTTTTGCCTGGGTTTACTGCTTGTTTTTATATTTGAAGGTATCAGGGTTTGACACAAAGGTAATAAGACCAAAAACACAGCCAAAACAAAATGATCTATGTTTGTATGATTTTTGATAAGTAAGACTAATTTAACGTTGTAGGTTTATAAAAACAGCTAAATGTTCTTAATTATTGGCCAAAATACCCATGTGTTTAACTTTTGTATTCTTATTCAGGTAAAGATGTAGACATGTCTAAACAAAAATAAGTGTCAATAAATTAGAATAAATAAAACTCTATGTAAATGATACCTCAAAAACATAAACTTATGCTTAAAGGTTTATGAAGATACTTTGCTTTTGGTCTCTTAATTCTAGTTGCAGATACAGTTTCTTCCACTGATTTTACTGTCTGTGGAAAGTGACACACAAAGTCTGTTTCTGTCTCACTCTTTCTGAGTACTGGTTGCAAGCTAGCCTGTTATGCATACATTGTGTTGCTATAAAAAGGATTTTGCCTAGAACAATTTTAAAAAGGATCCTTGAACTGTTAATTTTTGTATAGTGATTTATTTCAAAATGAACAAAATGGTTATTCTTAGAATACAAAGAGAATCTCAAAACAATCTTATTCTTTAGAAGGATTACATGTAATTGAGTCCATGCTTAGGTAGAAAAATGTTTTGAGATCACTTAGATTGTTTCCAAAATAGCTTGATCTTGATCCTTATGTTAAAAAATATTATGACTTTGTGTCATTATTTGAGATGTTAAGGATTGATGTTAGAGGTTTATTTGGTCTACAGTCAGGTGATGTCATGTCAGTAAATTTTATTTTATTTTGGAATGTCGGTATTTTAGAAAGATCTAATTAGTTTACATGTATAAGCAGGATATGTTCCAAAATGTCTATTGTATTTATAGAATTTAAAGATGTTACATTATTCAGAATAGCAAGTCTTAGCAGAATACTTACATTCGTTAGCTTGGTTGGTTTTTTAAGTTTAAAAGTAATAGTTAAAACTATATTTTGTAATTGTTTCCTGGTCTATGTTTTAAAATACTTTTCCTTCTCTTTTCTCCCAATTTTGTTTATGAAAATATGTTTAGATATTAAATTTGTTTAGACATCAAGTGACATTGTTAAGGGCAAAATTAATCACATTCATTGTACATCTAATATTCACAGTCTATCAAAAGGGTTAACAGGAAAATAAAATGATAAGTAGAATCTAAGTAAGCTGCTAAAATAAATTAGGGCATGTAAATAAGATAAATGTTTATGACAGATAATCCAAGATTTTTTGCTTCCTAGGTTTTCACTAAGGTTTGGGTTCCTGGGAGTTAAAATTTCTGGTTAATGTATGTGATGCTATATATAATGTGAGCCAAAAGTAAATGCAGGATAGTTTTTATAGAAAAAAATTAAAAATAGACATAAAATGCTACTTTTTACTAAAGAATAATTTTTTTTAATCCAGTAGTTTTCAAGCTTCTTATAGAACAAGATTTAAAACAGTAAATAGAGAGAGATGTGAAAAAAGTTATAAATAGGAAGATATATTTTGATAAATAAGGTTAAACAGAAAAAAATATAACTTTATATGGAAAAAGGTCTTATATTGTATATATTTGGTCCTAAAGTAAAATAGATGGTTATTTAAGAAAAATTTAGGATAAAACAAAAAGTCCAAGTAAGTCATAGATGGTCTATGTAAATTATAAAAATTTATAAAGGAATTTTATATGTGATCCAGTTAAAAGGAAAAATTTTAAGTTGAAACAATGAGGTTCTCTAAAATATTAGCTTGTCTTAATAAAATTGCAAGAGGTTTTAATACTAATTCTATAATCTACTTCTTTTGAAAATTCTATTTCCCTTGAGAAGGCCTGAGATGGTAACCCTTTCCTTCAACTTTTTCATCGGCTCCTGTGACTTTTTCCTGCCTAGTTCTAAGTCTGCTGTTAAGGTTTGGTGCTGAAATGTTTACCTTAAAGGTCTGAAAAGCAATGGTTTTTCTTAGATTCTTGATATGTCTGAATTATTCAATATGGTCAAAAAATTTTTCCTATGCTTTTACTAAGACTTGTGTATTCTCCTTCTCAAGGTATTAATTTTCTAGTTTCTTGTTTCCTTTACAATATTATGTTGACTCATAACCCTGGACCCACAGTCTTCTTATGTGTGATAAATATGGTACCCCTATCATGAGGTTTGACTTCTAAGTTGTCTAAATGGATTTCCCATAAGAAAAAACAATCACATCAAAGAAAGTTTTTCTTTACCTTTTTTTTTGTCATTGGCCTAAGAAACAAAAATTTTATGCTTTATCATGATAATTTGATAACTCCTATATTGTTCTTATTAGGTTTTTGTTTACTTGGGAAAACTGAGCTTTAAAAAGTCAAGCTTTTTTCCGTATTGCCTTTAATGTCTCTTGATTATCACACTTGGTTAAGCGAATTACTATTATTTTATAATAACCTGTAATTCTGTTTTGATCAAATGTTTTGAGGCTTTTAAGATCTTTGACAAACGTCCACAAGATTTAGATAAAATGAATGTTTAGCTACCGGTAAGCTTCTATTTTCCTCTCATTGTCAGAACTAGGCAGGATTTATAACCTTTTGTTTAGAATGTTTGTTCCTTCTGATACAAGAGTCTCTAAATCCTTAGCTAAAATGCAGGCAAGAGGATTGCTTGAGGCCAGGAGTTTGAGACCAACCTGAGCAAGAGTGAAAACCTGTCTCTACAAAAAGTAGAAAAATTAGCCAGGCACAGTGGTGCCTGTCCGTAGTCCCAGGTACTTGGGAAGCTGAGGCAGGAGGATCACCTGAGCCCAGGAGTTTGAGGTTGCAGTGAGCCATGATGACACCACTGCAATCTAGTCCAGGTGACAGAGTGAGACTGTCTCAGAACAAAACAAAACAAAAAACAAAAAAACAAAACCCCCACAAATGCTTATGTTCTGTACAGCAAATTCCTAGGAGTCTGACAGTGGATTGATACTTTTAGATAAGTTAATTTTATAACCTTGCTTTTGGATTTTGCTTTTTGCTCTTATGTTACTTAAAAGGATTTAAAGGTTGATAAATGCCTGTCCGCCTCCATTCCCATCTGGCCTATAATATGTACTTGGCTATAAGTCTTTTGACTTTAAATCCCTTGGCCACAGGGTCCCACCAAGGTTGAGGATGGAACTAGGTCACGTAGCTACACTACCTCAGCAATGATGGGACAAGATAAAAGTTTGGTCTTCAATGCTGCCTTTGGAAAATGTTGTCTAAAACGAGGGAAATGTAAACTAAAATAAAATCCTATGCACTTTCTTCCCTGCTGACTAAATAGACCGCCTCTTGGCACAGGAGACCCCCAGAAAACTCCTTAAAACTGAGTTTCTGTTCGTGAGGGGAAGGAAGGTTGGACATGCCTCATTATACCACTATTCTACCAATCAAAAAATAATAATAATAAAACCCTCCAGAACCCAGGAATATTGACTTTTTCAAATTCTAAGGGCAATAAACCAAATAGTGCAGGATATTCATCCCATAATACCTAATCTTTACACCCTCTTTAGCATTTTATGAAGAAATGTTGTCTAGTTTTCACAAAGCTAAACCTATTTGGAAGGGATAGACGTAACTTACCTCTGAAAACAAGAAAACTGAATATGGACCACAAATTCTTGACTTACTAAAACCAGTTTTACATCCCATGGAGGCAGCCATCTTGCACTGTAGACATCAGTGAACTATCTATGGTAGATGTGAGGACCAAGAGAGCAGTGCAGCAATTGTCCAACCAATTGGCCTTAATCCCCTTCCTCCAATTGGATAGCCAAGGGACCTCTATCTCTACAATAGTATGTCAGCAAATGCTGTTTCCCCAAGGTCTAGGGAAACTGATAATATGCCAATTCCCAGAGGGACGGGCAAACAAGCGCATGTACTGCTGGTGCAAACCTCTGAGTATATTTTTTGTGGGGAGAGGATAAAATGAAAACAATCCCTTGGGCCTATCATTATCTAAACAGCTGGACAATGGGAGACATTTACTTGTTGGAAATCCTTACCACCCACTTTTTGCTCCCTAAGAGGTCAAAATTTTCCCATGAAACTAGCTCCCTAAAACTGTTTTCATGAGTGGCTAGGGGAATTTTGGATGAAAATCGCATCTGTGGGACACTGGGCCAATATTTCCTGGGAGGAATCATAGAGGGGGATGGGTACTGCTTTTACATACTTTAATACCTTAGTAGGGAGAGAGGAGCAACTCAACAACATGTACTAAAATGTTTTGGTTATGATCCCAACATTTTTGTTTATCCTCATACTCCAACTACACCCCATTTCAGCAGGAAGCAACAAGATAGATTGACATCCTGGTTTCCCAAGATGGAAGAATGGACTAAAAAGAAGCAGGGAATTGTAACCAGCTCTATGAACAAATTTCAATGACCCTTATTTATTTATTTTTTTAATAATCCTCTCTCTTAATCTTTTGAGTTTTTTCCCAGAAATGGTGGATTTAATACAAGGCAAAGGAATTAAGATTCTGAAGGCCTCTGGACAGTTCCTGATGCCAAGACTCATCTGCCCCCAATGGACTTAGCTCCTTATTAATTGCACCACAACTTGTTCCAAGGCATGCAGCCCCTCCTTCAAAAGCTGAGATCTCTGTTAGAGAGACAGGGATTTGAGGCAGCTTCTCCTGTTCTCCTGACAAAACTTCTTTTGTATTAAAAAATTCTGTTCTTCTGTGGCAATCCTTGTTGTCTCAATAATTGGATCTTTTGTGCAACCAACAACTGGACCTAGGCTGAAACCTCCTTGCAGTTTCTACGTAATATACATAAAAATGTCTTGGCATGCTAAGTACTAAGGACATACAATTGCAGTAAATTGTTCTTGGGCAATTCTTAACACAAAATATTTATTTTTCTATCCTTTTAAAGCAATATTTATTCATTGTGGAAAGTTTGATAATTCAAAGAAAATAGAGAGTATAAAAATTATCCATAACCCATCTCAAAGAAATCACTGTCACTATTTTGTCATATTTTATTCAGTTCAGTATAAACATGGTGAATTTTAACAGTATGCTTTTATATTATTCCATTATAATTTAAAATATAACTAAACATATGTATTCTGGTGGGTAATGTGATAAAGGCATGAGCATTTTTTTCAGTATAACAAAAATAACTAACAAAGTTTTCTATAAATTATTTATTATGAAATGACACACTTATGATTTGCTTTCATTGAATCATTTGCCCATGAACATAAAATTTTACTTTTAATAGTAGACAGATGCAATAATTTGAAACAAAATATGTTATATTGCACTTACAATAGCTCTCTACTATAAAATACATAAAATTGTGCAATAATTTAATACACATAAGCCAATTTATAAATTATTCAAATCAGCAAATCAGTTCATGTAGAAAATGCTTCCATTCAGTGAACAAATGTAATGGATTTTTCTAGCTGTGGACTCTGTTTTCCTCATCTAGAAAAATAACCCAATACTTTTTAAAACAAAGCTTGACTGAATTAAAAATTTAGGCTTTCCTATACATGATGTTTAGAGAAAATATAACAAAATTATAAGGCTATGAAATTTGATAGTAAAAAGGTGGTATATATTAATATATATATCCCACATATATATCCTACACACATATATATGTAGAGTAATAAAGATATATAAATATAGATATAAGAAGATATAATGCAAATGCAAATACTAATATAAAGAAAGCTGTTCTGTCTATATTAATATCAGACAAAGAAGACAGTAAGAGAAAAGCACTGCTAGAAAGGGGGCAGCGTGATAATGATTAGTGCTCAAATCTTCAGAAAGACATAACTAAAAAGAGAAATAGAAAAATCTATAATGTAAGATTTTAATGCACCACTCTCAGTAATTGATAGATAAATCATGCTAAATGGCAAACTGATCATGAAAGTTTAAACAACACAGTGAACACACTTGACCTAATAGACACATATAAAACACTGTGCTGGCACTTACAGTGTAATTCTCTTTTAGGATACATGGAAAAATTTTAAAAATTTTTACTTTTGTAGGCTGAGCCACAAAAGTAGTCTCAATAAATTTCAAATAATTGACATCTTATAGTGCGTTTCCTTTGATTAGATACAAAATCCCACAAATCTGGCAACTGAAAAATAGACTCTTAATTATCTCTTTGTTCAAAGAAACAATCACACTCGAAATCTGATATTTTATTTAACTTGAAAAAAATTCTAAACACCAATATTTTTTGGATTCAGCTATAGCAATGTTTAAAAGGAAATGTATGGCTGTAAATCCATATGCTTAAGAAAGGAAGAAAGTCTGAAAAGTCAATGTGATAGAAAAAGAGAAAAAAACTTTTTTCAAAGAAAAAACACATTAAACTTTAAGAAATCAGAAGACTAGAACAATGGAAATAAAAAAGATAAGAGCAGAAATTCATAACATAAAAAATTAATACAATAGAAAAAGCAACCAAAAAAATTCTTCTTTGTAAACACTAATAATATATATATATACCCTTTTTTAGACAAATCAAGAATGATAAGAGAGAAAGCAAAAAATATCCAACATCAGAGTGAAGATGGTAAAGTTCTACAAATGCTATAATTAATTAAAAAGATAAAACTTAATCTTAAAAAATTTTAAACTTTAGGCATTTTACCATATTCTGCAAATTATACAACAGAACAACTGATATATGAAAAAATAGAAATCCTGAATGGGATGCCATCCATGAAAAATTGAATTTATACTTTAAAGTTTCCCTACAAAGAAAACTCAAGGCCAAAATAATATTGCCCATTATTTCAAGCAAATCTTTAAGGAAGAAATAATTGCAAGAGCATACAGGCCCTTCTTGAGAATAAAAACCAAGAGAATATCCAAATACTTAAAGAAGGCCAATGTAACTTTCATTACTAGACTATGTTGAAG
Source organism: Lemur catta (assembly GCF_020740605.2). Classification (NCBI taxonomy): domain Eukaryota; kingdom Metazoa; phylum Chordata; class Mammalia; order Primates; family Lemuridae; genus Lemur; species Lemur catta. Next base: position 50,498,146 of record NC_059128.1, on the reverse strand, counting down.
GTATTAAAAATAATTAAATTTATAGGTTGATCTTGCTCATTGCTGTAATGATTCAACTTGTTCTTCTAAAGACAACATTGAAAAATCACCTTCCTTTTGTCATTATATTAACTTCTTATTGCTGCTATAACAAATTGCCATACACATAATGGCTTCTTGAATACATATTTGTTCTCTTACAGTTCTGAAGGAGAGAAGTTACAAATGGATTGACAAAACTGCATTCTTCCCACAGACTCTAGTGGAGAAACTGTTTCCCTACTTTTTCCTGCTTCTAGAGACCACCTGTATTCTTTATTCCTTGGGTCAGGGCACCCTTCTTCCATCTTCAAAGCCATCAGTGTAGCACTTTTCTCCTCACTGACCTCAGCTTCTCTTCACATATTCTCTCTAAGTCTAATCCTACCTCCCTCTTAAAAGGATCTTTGTTATTGCTTTGGGCCCACACAGACAATCTCAGAATAATCTCTCCATGTCAAGATCCTTAACTTAATCATATCCACAAAGTGCCTTTTTCTTTTTCTTTTTTTTTTTAGACAGAGTCTCGCTCTGTTGCCTGGGCTAAAGTGAGTGCCGTGGCGTCAGCCTAGCTCACAGCAACCTCAAACTCCTGGGCTTAAGTGATCCTACTGCCTCAGCCTCCCAAGTAGCTGGGACTACAGGCATGCGCCACCATGCCCGGCTAATTTTTTCTATATATATATTTTAGTCGGCCAGATAATTTCTTTCTATTTTTTTTTTTTTAGTAGAGACAGGGTCTCGCTCTCGCTCAGGCTGGTACAAAGTGCCTTTTACCTTGTAAGATATATATTCACAGGTTCTGAGGATTAGAATATGAGCAAATTTTGAGGACTGTTATTTAGCATACCATAGTTGCTTTGATTAAATCCACCTTTTAGAGAGAGAATTCATTTCAATTATTTTATCTGCCTAATTTCTCACAAGAAAAGGCAAAGTACCATGATAGAGCAGGTCATCGAATTAATATAATGATACTTCAGGGATAGCTATTATTAAAAAAAGAAAATATTAGATACAATTCAGAGCAGATCCATAACACCTTCCCAAATCACAAATTTTTATAGGGTGTGATTAGGATAATATTATGTGTTACACTGTGGTTATTTCAAAGAGGTATGAATCACACCACACAAACTTTAGAGTAGATTACAAGACTGATGACACCATATATGCACCAAGGGGTAAGAGAAGGTCTGTTATTAACATGATGATGCTTTCTGGGAGAAGCGGGGCTTGCTCCCAAGCAGGTCTGAACATAGTAAGACAGCATAGAAAGGAGGCTGGCTTGGGTTTTATTGTGGGTGGGAGATGGGACTGGGTTGAAGATTCTCATGCATGTGTGGGTTGGCACCAAAGGAGGGAACACTCAGGCTCCTTTATCTGATTGTTCAGATGTGGGTAGAAGGGAAAAGGGAGTATGGGGTTCAAAGCTCTAAGAAGTAAAAAAAAAAAAAAAAAAATGCACTCAGCTCTTTAGTACTTGATTAAATCAAAAGGCTTCTGCATAGCCAAGGAAACAATCAACAGAGCAAATAGACAACCTACAGAATGGGGGAAAATATTCATATGCTATATACATCTGATAAAGGGTTAATAATCAGAATCTACAAAGAACTCAAGCAAATTAGCAAGAAAAAAGTGAAACCACCCCATTAAAAAGTGGGCAAAAGACATGAACAGAAGCTTTTTAAAAGAAGATAGACTAAGGCAAATAAACATGAAAAAATGGTCAATGTCACTAATCATCAGAAAAATGCAAATCAAAACCACAATGTGATATCGTCTAACCCCAGTAAGAATGGATTTTATCAAAAAGTCCCAAAACAATAGATGCTGGCGTGGATGCAGATAGAAAGGAAAACTTACACACTGTTAGTGGGACTGCAAACTAGTACAACCTCTATGGAGAATAATATGGACATTCCTCAAAGAACTAAAAGTAGAACTACCATTTGATCCAGCAATCCCACTACTGGGCATCTACCCAAAGGAAAAAAGACATTATATAATAAAGACATCTGCATTCAAATGTGTATAGCAGCACAATTCACAATTGCAAAGATGTGCAATCAACCCAAATGTCCATCAGTTTCAAAAGCAGATTAATAAAATGTGGTATATGTATACCATAGAATACTACTCAGCTATAAAAAATGAATTAATACCTTTTGTTACAATCTGGATGGAACTAGAGACCATCCTCTTAAATGAGCTATCACAAAAATGGAAAAACAAATGCCACATGTACTCACTATTAAATTGGAACTAACTAGTCAGCACTCATGTGCACAGATAGAAATAAAACTCAAGGGAAATCATGCAGGTGGGATGGGGGAGGAAGGGATGGGTAAAATCATACCTAACAGGTACAATGTACACACTATTGGGATGATGGGCATACTTACAACTTTGACTCAATTGGTACAGAAACAAACCATGTAACCAAAACATTTGTATCCCTCTAACACTGTGAAATTTTATAAAATGTAATTTTTACAAGAATACATATTTATTTTATTTGATCAAACACTCTTTTCTAAGAGGAACCTGAGTAAAATTTCCTCACAAAGAAATAAGATGCAAATTAGAAGAATTCTGTTATCAACAGAAACTTCATCCTGGTGTTAATGTGGTGACTAAATACTTAATTCTAAAATAAAATATTTAATTCTAGCTTCTTACTCCAAAATATTAAAAATCAAAACCAAGATCATATGAACATATGTGCCATTAGGCATTCCTGGTCTTACTCTCTTCCTCTGTTGTCCTCCACTAACTTTTTTTTTTTTTTTACAAACAACAGAAATTTATCTTACTAATCTCCTAAATCATTCGCTGATGACTTTCCCAATTAGTTCATAGACTTGACCTTTTCATCATCAACCACTTCACTTTTGAAATCTTAATTTCAAGTTTTCCACACTCTAACAGATAAATTTACAACTCTAATTCAAGAGAAAATGAGATATTTGAAAGCAAACAAGTTTAGCAATCTACTTAAAAAGTAAGAGATAAGAATATCAGATTAAATTCCAAGGATATAATAATATACTTTCCCACCGATGAAATTTTATAAAAATAATAGTGGTAAAAACATCATGTGTTAGTAAAAATATTGGCCCAAAAAGTGTTCTTTACTGAGGAGAATTTCAGTAGGCAAATAGCTTTTAGCTGAAAAATGTATGATTCATCCTTACCTCATATCAAATATTCTTACTAGATGACAAGGAGATGCAGTGTTATTTGGAAAGATAGGCTATATATGTTTTCCACGGGAAACTTTGCTCTGAAAATTTTACTCATTTTTTTTTATTAGAAATGGCTTCTTGTGACACTTCCCTTGTGGGCAGGGGTGTTTCCTAAATGTTTTGGGGTGTAGCTATTTCTCCCATTTGTAGCCTTAATATTTTGGTCAAAACTATAAAGAAAAATACCACTTCCTCTTACTTTTAAGTGAGAGCTAAATAATGTGCACACATGAATATAGAGTGTGGAATGATCAACAAAGGAGACATGGAAGGGTGAGGAGGAGGGTGAATGATGAGAAATTACTTAATGGGTACAATGTGCATTATTTGGGTGATGGATATACTAAAACCCTGGACTTCACTACTGCTCAATATACCCATGTAACAAAATTACACTTACACCCCATAAATTTATAAAACAAAACCTACAAAGAATCGTATTGACTCCGTAAGTTAAATAAGGGATATATGAAAAGCAATATATTAAGACAAACTCAGGGTGTATAGTATTCATACTTGAAGTAGAGTGGAGGTAAAGAAACCTAGAGATGTGTAGTCAAGAAATTGAAATACTAGATAACGGATGGATGACAGTCAAACTTGGGAAAGACAGAAAGTGAATGAGCTATATACAGCATAGATTAATAAATGATGTGGATTCACAGGAAAGTTCCAGATGACAACAAAAAGAATGTGGTTTTCAAATATAAGGAAAATTGAGATTAAATAAAATTAAAAATTGAGCTACTTACAATTGCCACGTTTGAATCACTTAAAAATCACAAGTGCCTAGTGGCTTCCCTACTGAACAGCACAAAAAAAAAATAGTTTTATTATTCTAGAAGTTTCTATTGGCTAGCACTGTTGTATTATATGACCAATATCAAAGTTATTGATATTGGTCCTATAATTGCCAGAGGGCAGTGAATCTTGATAAAGTGAGAAACTCACTATATTCCTATTCTGATTAAAATCATCACAAGGGATGGAGTATATGCTCGTGTGCGCTGGGTTTAATTCCTTCTGGGTAGTCTGTCCTCAAAAATTTCTTTGGAACTTAAAACATACAAGGCAGAATGCTTTGTGATATGGTTGTTAAAACAAGCAGGCCCTTCCCACAAGCATTTTGATATTTTGGTAGAAGACATAAGAACAAATGGTGATAGGAAAAAATCAGGAAGTAAAAGACAAAGTTCAATAGAGTTGAAAGGAGAGGGAAATCATTTACTTTTGGATATAATGAAAACAGGCTTCTTAAAGAAATGAAAATTCTAGAGATTAGATTCAGCTTTCATGTGTACGCTTCCAAGTCATTCAGGGTTGAGTAAGTAACATGAAAACAAAGGCACAGGGGTATAAAAATATACGGAATGTATGTAGTAATTTGAATTCTATTGAAATCTGTACAAGCCAATGCTGCTATAACATGGTGTATGCATTCCTAAAATACTCTGTGCTATCCAAAGTCACACAATAAAACCAAATAAAACCAAAGGGTTTATGGGAAAATCCCCTTATGGGCCTTTCACTCAAAAACTTTTGTCAGTAACACAGTAAAAAAAAAAGAAACTATTTAAAAAGTTATCTCGGTTTTTTGCATGTTAAATGGCTAAGAAATATAAATACTACAATGAATATGGTAATTTACCTTGAAAAAAGACATGAAGCTTTCTTGTGGAAGTGTCTGTGCTCCTGTTGGCCTGCCCACCTGGTTTCCCAGCAAAATAAAGAGAAAACAAACAAAAAAGAGAAAGGAAAAAGGAGTGAGAGAAAATGAAGGTAAGGAAGGAAAAGCTCAGAGAAGAAAAGGGAAAATGCAACATAGTCTAAGAGGAAGCAGGAGGCTACGTGGCCAAGGTGGTTGTTGAAAACGGTGCAGCTAGTTAATGTGAAGTGGTAGAAGGAGGATTATCTGATATTAGATGGAAATTTTAACACCTGATGTGGATTGATATGGCTCATTGTCAGCATGAGATGAGTGTGCATGCATTATAAAGTATTTCTGCATCACTGCATTTAGTTGGCTATAATTTTCTGCATTTATCTAGAATTTCTTGTAGGTGAAATTACACATGCACAAACATAAAATTAATTTTATACTCAAATTGTTCACTAATAAATCCATCACATTGGAACAAATTTGGTATTTCAACACAAGTGTCATATTAGGATTGACTCTTTTCACTTTGCTGAGTTGCGGTAAAGGGCAATACCAAGAAATGTAAAATGATGCCAAATTGTGGAGCATTTTTTAATGTTTGGTATATTATCTATTGTTTCATAACATTGCTGCACTCTTAGAAGCTTTAAACAATATACATTTATTATTTTTACAGTTTCTCGGGATGTGAAGTCTAAGTACAATTTGACTGGCTCCTTTGTAAAGCTACAATCATGTTAACTAGGGCTGGATTCTCAGGTGAAGGCTGAACTGGAAAAGGATCCAGTTCCAAGAAGATGTAGCTGGCAGCATTCAGTTTCTTGCCAGCTGTCAGACTGTAGACCTCAGTTGCCTGCTGGAATTTTGCAAGAGCTCACCCTCAGTTCCTAGTTCCTAATTGGTAGCAAACTATTCTCAATTCCATGTGTCCGTCCTCAACATGATTACTTGCTTCATCAAAGCCTGCAAAGTATTAATAGATGGTCTCCCGGGAAGACAGCCAGAAAAATCTCAGGTAATATAATCACTTTTGTTGTATTTTATTGGTGAGAATCAAGTCACAGATCAAGAGGAAAAATTGGACTAGGAATGAATACAATAAATTTGGACTAATTGGGAATCACTTTAGAGTCTGGCTGTAGAAGAAGAGATTTATATTTTTTATATGTGAAATACTAATTTTATCATTATCAAATAGAACCATCTTCTATATTTAATACAAGCATCCAATAGGGCAGTGTCATAAGCATCCAATTTAATACAAGCATCCAATAGGGCAGTGTCATTGGGAGCCTTGGGATTATCCACAACCTAGAGAATGTGTTTTGGGGGTGCCGCAGCCTTCAGATTAAGATTCCATTCACAAAACTAAAACATGGTTGAATTTGATGAGTTTTAGATTAATTTTATTGTTTTTAGTTGTATAGTCAAATCCATCATAAATAGACTGAATGTTTCATTTTAATCTGCTATTTCAGCTAAATACATACATATACATTCTGGAATAGTCACATAACTTTTCTTGAGTCTCAATCTCTAGATTTTTAAAACAATGTATAGGTAGTTACATCGTGAATTAGAGAGTGATTTTACTCTCTGATAAGGGTATGAAGGAGTGGCTCAGAGTCTCTCTCTGAAACATGTGTTTATAGGTAACGAAAGGACAGAAATATTCAAATACCTTTTTTATTTTGACACAGCAGATCATTAATTTTATGTACGTCATTTTCTACTCATATACACATGGCTCTATAAACTTAAAATTATCAGTGTGTAGTCTACATCTTAGCCTCTCTTAACATATTTTCCCTCTTTGAATAAGTTAGAAAATATTTTGAGTTTCAAGATAGGAAGGTAGTTACAATGTTCTAATATTTTATTGTTCTTAATTCTATCTAACAATAAAAGTCATTTGATTTGTACATGAAACAAATTCTGAGTATTTAACTTGGAATTACATAGTCGCACCTTATTTCCATAGTTGCAAAGGTAACTTCTGTCCAGATATTCCATCTGTGATAATATTATCAAGTGCCAAACATTTTCCCCAAGGAATTAAATTGTATCGTTTATTTTATGATATTTGAAAGTTTTCAGGAAAGTAGAAAGGCTCTCACTTAAGAGAAAACTTCACATTTCAAAACAATTTTTTTTTTTTAAAGAAACAGTCTGACCATCTTGCCCAGGTTGGAGAGCAGTGGCTATTCACAGGTGTGATCATAGTACACTACAGCCTTAAATCCCTGGGCTCAAGCAATCCTCCTGTTTCAGCATCTGGCTTAAAATTATTTTTTAGACTAAATAATACTTCTATTATTTCATTTTATTCTAACACATGATTATAATTCCATTAGTCCAACAGCTTATCATATATACCAAATTGTTCCTCACAAATGAAACTACAATAAGATATTTTGAATATTATTTTTTGAAATTTATTTTTAAATTTTTGAATAGGATCTTTTTATGTGAGACAACTATGAGGGACATTAAGATATGTATCATGTATATTGATTTTTATAAGATTAACTGTGTTGCAAAAGTCTCCCCTCCCCCTTTAGAATTTCCAAATATGGCTGACTGAGAGAGAATATTTCACATAGAATACCATATATCTTTTAATATTGCTATATGATCATAATCTTGGAATAATATCTTATCACAGCTTAAAAAATTAAAACACACTAATGCCAGTGAACAAGAAGAAACTGATAAAGAACAAGCTCTCCTACCATAAACAAATATAAAACTGAGAAAAATATATGAAATGACTTTTTTTAAGCAACTGCACAGTATAAGACTGAAAATCCTGTGGAAAGAGAAACTTTCTATGTGAATCCACTGATGTCTCATGTCCTCTCACTGTGACTAATTTCTAGATCATGGAACAGAGAGCTGGTAGCCAGAAAAACAATGGTTTTTCTGAGATGAAGACTCAGAGGGCTGTAATCCTAGCACTCTGGGAGGCTGAGGCGGGTGGATTGCTCCAGGTCAGGAGTTCGAGACCAGCCTGAGCAAGAGCGAGACCCTGTCTCTACTAAAAAAAAAAAAAAAAAAAAAAAAAGAAACAAATTAGCTGGCCAACTAAAATATATATAGAAAAAATTAGCTGGGCATGGTGGCACATGCCTGTAGTCCCAGCTACTCAGGAGGCTGAGGCAGTAGGATCGCTTAAGCCCAGGAGTTTGAGGTTGCTGTGAGCTAGGCTGACGCCACGGCACTCACTCTAGCCCGGGCAACAAAGCGACACTCTGTCTCAAAAAAAAAAAAAAAAAAAAAAAAGAGTCAGAGATCGAGGGTGGATGGAGCAGTGCAGAAAGGAACCCTAGAAGTCAAATGGACAGTTCCCCACACGGGCTTGTCCTAGTCATGCACACACACACAGGGTGAAACTGAATGAAGCTTATCAAGGCAATGTCTGCACATGGCTTTAGAGAAGGGAGCCAGCAATGCAGGGAGGCTTTGGACATCTGTGTGGTGAGAGTGGAGAGATCTCATTCACTCAATTATATTGTCATTCAGATGAGATATCAGAGAGACCACATCTCAGGAGTAAGTAACATGTTCTGAAGAGTAACGTCTTGCCTACCCCTCTCTTACAAAGCCTAAAATCAATCTCTGACCAGAGCCACCAGGTAAGGGAGTTTGCAGAATGTGTACCACCAAGTTTAGAGGGGTTTTAGCAGTTTTACTCATACTGGGGACTTAATAATCAAGGAAAGATTTCATTGAACAATAAAATACTATACATGTGAATACTATACAGTGGCACAAATAAGATGTGCAAAGAAGGTACGAGGTAGAACCTTGGAAATCTAACCTATCTTCAGAGTATTAAAAGCATTTGTTTTCAATCATTAGGTATAAAAATTTCCTAATAGAGGAGAGCAATTTACCATATAAATTTGTGTTAATATTTATTGTGTAGGAGTATGCAATTAAAGAGAGGATTATAAAATGAAAGATAATATGAAGTAAGTAAGCAAATTTCAGTATTTTTATCTACAAATATCAAAGTTTTGAAGATTATTAATAAATAGTTCTATTTTAAAGTTCTGTTTATTAATGAATATGTCTCCAAACTAATTCCTTCAGTTTATTCTTAGTTGTTTTATTTTCAATGTAGACCTGGAAATGCATTCCTATAATAATGTAACCAAAATGGTATACATAAATTCCAACTTCTGAAAACAGTTTGACTCATTTATATTTATATATATTTCTGCATTTATTATTTCTGTTGAATTCAATAATAAAAGAGATGAAGAAGAAAAGACCTGATAATTTTACATAGATGCTCTGCACTATGGGCGTAATAATGCTTTTAATAATTGTCTTAGTCATTTCAGGCTATTATAATGAATCACCATAACTTAACAGAACTTAAAATAACTTAAACCACATTTATTTCTCACAGTTCTGGAAGCTGGGAAGTCCAAAATCAAGGTGCTGGCAGATTTGCTGTCTGGTGGGAGGCTGCTTCCTGGTTTGCATATGGCCATATTCTTCTTGTATCCTTCCTTGATGGGCAGCAAAGAGGTTGTGGGGACACTAATTCATGCAGGTCCACCCTTATGACTTAATTACCTCTCAAAGGCCCCATCTCCTAATAGTATCCCACTTAGGCATTAGGGCTTCAACATATGAATTTTGGGGAAACACAAATTTATAAACCATGACAATAATTAATAGTAAAAACAAAATTGTTTAATGATGACAAGTGGCACTCTGCTAGGTACATTCTTAGAAAAAAATAGAAGAAAGGAAATAGAGTAAAATAGTAACCGTGGTTACTCTTGGTGATGGGATTACTGATAAATTTTGTTCTGACTAAAATTTTTAAAATATTTAAAAAATGATAAACAATAAATGTTATCTTAATATAAGCCTCATGACAGTACATGGTATGCATATGGTTTCATTTAGAGTCCCTAAAAGAATTTCCTAGAATTTTTGTGTCTTATTTTCTTCTTTATTTTTCATACACTCCTCATTGTCCCCATTCTGGCATTTTTTGTTCCGTGTAATTTATATAGCTACTCTTTCTACTGTATTGGGAAGTTTTTGCAGGATAGTTCATTATACAAGAAAAAAAAATCACTGTTTTGGAAAAAAATAAATTTATAAATAAATTAGTCATGTTCAGTGGTAGAAACTTGGTATATCTGGGTTCAATCAAACTGAAGCATAGAAATTATTATTTTTATTCAGTTTTTATGGCTTGAGGAGAGAAGCTTATTTGGCTGGGAAAGATGAGGAGTTTGAGGTGTACAGATTAATGTGCAACTGCTGCATTCATTTGCCATTATGGGGCAGTCAGTCCAATGATAAAGCTGACATTACAAAAAAAAAAAAAGGTATGTGACTATGTTTTATTCTTTTAATCATTTAAAAATAATTATTACTAATAAAAATAATCTGATAAATTCATTCTTGCCTCTGAGGTGGCTATATTAACATAAATCCTCAGGAATTTAAGAAACTTTTAATCAAGTATATTTTCTAAATCTGAATTTGCAGTCACATGGATTTTTATGAGTATTTTGTAGGCAAAGGAATAGATAGGAGAGTTCTATTTTCTTATACCTATTAACAATATCCTCCAAAATACTGAATTTGCCTATATTATAGGAAATAGTGAATAATTCAATAAGCACTTAATTTTTTTCTCCACTATTTTTTTTTCATTAATAGACTTTATATATTTTTGCAGTATTAGGTTCACAGAAAAATTGAGTAGAAAATACAGAGAATGTCCATAAACCCTCCCATACTGCTCCCTCAAAGTTTCTGCTGTTATCATCTTGCATTAGTGTTGTCCCTTTTGATTTGCTATATTTTGATTGTTAAACTCTGATTGCTCTTGATGAACTAATATGTATACATTATTTTTAACAAAGTCCATAACCTTAGGATTCACTTTTTGTGTTGTACATTCTCTGAGTTTTGACAAATGTATAATGATATATATCCTCCAATACAGTGCCATACAGAATATTTATGCTGCCCTAAAAGTTCCCTATGCTTCCTCACCTTTTCTCTCCTTATATCCTTGGTAATCACTGATCATTTTACTCTCTCTGTAGATTTGCCTTTTCCAGAATGTCCTATAGTTAGAATCATAATAGCCTTCTTATATTGCTAAGTTACTTTTTCATTTGCATTTAAATATGCATTTAAAATTCCTCCATATCTTTTGTGGCTTGATAGTTCATTTCTTTTTATTGCTGAATAATATGCCATTGTATGGATGTTCCACAGTTTGTTTATTCATTCACCTATTGAAGGACATCTTGGTTGCTTCCAAGTTTTGGCAAACCTGATCCACTAATATATTCATTTTCATCTTTTTAGTAGGGAATAAAACTTTCACTTCAACCCATTTTATTGTTTTAAATGAGCAATTTAAGCTATTAAATAACAGCATAATGCTATATCAAATAATGCTATTTGAATAAGGCATAGTATAATACAACTGAAAAATTATTGCATAGCAAATAATTGTCTTTACTATGTTCCATTAATTTCAAAAGCAAATACTGTGATAATGAATATTATGCAATTATAGGGCATAATTCTTATAGTCTTCACAGGATACCATTTGTTCCATACTTATGAATATTTAACTAATTAAATGAGCCTGAGAATTACATCTTATATACGGGTAGGAAATTTTGGTTTTAATCTCAACTGGAGAATTAGCATGACTATCTACTGTAAAAAAGACCTAACATTCATTTAACTATAAACACCCTATCTTTGAAAATAATATGCATGCATATTTTTAAATGAGAAAATAAATAGAATGTCAAAAGTGAAATAAAATAAGTAAATATTATAATTTATTCACCTCAAAATAGTTTTAGAAAAGAAAAACTAATATTCCTAATGATATCTTTCATTTGACATGCTGTTTGATAATTTACTTTTTATAATTCATAACAATTCTTTAAATTTATTACTTTCTATTAATTTAAAACATGAAAATTCAATAAAATACTTAGAAAATTTCATAGATAATCACTGAAGAGTAAATAAGATGGAGACAGTTGCAGTTGAAATTAACAGACAAATCTCACCAGTTTTTAAGAGCTTGCAATGTTTCTTTGGCAGGTGTAATAGAAATGGTCAAAGTAGCCATGTTTAATTTAATTTGATCTAGAAGTATCCATATTGGAAATCCATTCTGTGAGTTTTTTGAATGTCTAAATACATCCTTATTTCTTTTGAGAGAAAAATTTCTCTATGAATGTCTCCTGTTTCTATACATCTTGCAAACAAAAGCTTGGATGACTGTTTCAAACTGTCTTTCCAAGTATGTTTATATAATGGAGAGTCTAAAAAATGGATAAATTTCTTCACTCCAAACAAAGAGCAGATTTGTTTACTTTTCAGTATAAAAAAAATATTATGTCCCTTTTCTCCAGGGAGGCTAGAGTAGCCTTGTGGGTGGGATGCATTGGATCAATTCAGTGTACTATTGCTGTGACTTCCACGCTGCATGTGTACTTGATAATCACTGAAGAGTAAGAAGACGTTTATCATGTCTGTACTCTGAAAGCTCATAACTGCCAGAGGGGATAATCCAAATAAGAGCAAAACAAAACAAAACAAAAATATAGAGAAGTGTTAGTACTTTTGTGGTCCTGCATTTCTAACGATCCCTTCGAGCTACAAGTCTCTGTAGCTAATGATTTTTGTGATTGGAATGTTTGTCAAAGGGTCCCTTTACCAGGGTACCCATTGCTGTGTTTGGTTTTGCTGCACTGGGAGCCACTCTAAATGAAAAAGAAAATGCAAAGCCTTATCACCTCCCTGACGCAGATATAAGTGACATCAGTTTTAAAAAGATTCCCTTTGTTGGGTGCTTGAACTCCAGACTCAATTATATGAAAAAAGCCCAAGAAGCCTCACTTGTCAAGTACAAATTGTGTATTCAAGAATGCATCTCACTTGTCACCAATATCATTTTGGCTTTATGTGAAAAAGTAGCAGCTGTTCACTTAGGAAAAACTGTCAGGTGCTTCCCTGTTTAAGGAAAACTGTGGGCTCATGGGGCCCCCAGATTCACAGAAGTTCCCCTAAATGCTTGAGACTTACACTGATGGTTTGGCTAAGCTGAAGACCAGTGGTGTTCATGAGCTGCTGGGGCTGCTCTGTTTGGGGGCTGTGCAGACCTAAGGCAGATGTATTTACTCCACTTATTGGGCAGAACTCCAAGCCATTCTCATAGATCTGGCCAATATTCACATAGAAGAACCCTGTTATGTTTTTCTACTGATTAACTAAGTTATTCTCAATTGCTTGGCTGTTTGATCTGCCACTTGGAAAATCAAATACTTGCAAATTAAAGACATCTCTCTTTGAGACCATGAAATGTGGGGAAAAATCATAGCTACTTATAAAAATATCTGGGTCATTCACATGAATGTCTATGGTAAAAGATCATTTTCTAATCAGACTGACTGGAATCAAGCTGCTGATCAAGACTGCACTCCTCAGATTGCTATCATTATGGCCTGCATTGATTATCATGCAGGTCTTCGCAATACATCCACCATTGCATGTCAGACTTGTGTCTTCCACCAAAAGGTTACCAGGTTGTCTCCCAGTGGAGGAGGTCTCACGGCATTGGGTGTTGCCCATGTCTGCTCCAAATCTTCAGACTGACCACATCAGACATTTGACCTTGCCTCAGGGCTATATATAATGTCTTACCACTGTTGATGTTTTTTTTTTTTTTTTTTTTTGGTTATATGTTACTGTTCTGGTCTGACAACTGACTCCATCCACAACATTGTGGCCCTTGAAACTGATCTGTATCATTTTTCTACTTTATTAACAACTTAACTGTTAACAATTTAATCGTTAAAAATTCATGTCTGAAAGTAGTATTCTTTTATCACAAATGAATTCAACAACAGGTTGATAGTTAATGTATTCAGCTGACCTTCCAGCCTCTGTATCTGTGGCCCCCAGCCCCTAAGCTTCAGACTGGTACCAGTCCATGGACTGTTAAGAAATGGGCCACATAGCAGGAGGTGAGCGGAAGGCGACCCAGCGAAGCTTCATCTGTATTTACAGCTGCTCCACATCGTTGGCATCAAGGCCTGAGCTCCACCTCCTGTCCAGTCAGTGCTGGCATAGATTCTCATACGAGCACAAACTCTACTGTAAACTGCGCATGTGAGGGATCTAGGTCGCACACTTCTTATGAGACTCTACTGCCTGATTATCTGAACTAGAGCTGAGGTGGTGATGCTAGCTCCAGAGAGTGGCTGAAAATACAGAGTATTATTAGCAGAGGGGTTTGACTGCACAGAGATCATAATAAATCAACTACTTGCAGATTCATATCAAAATCCTATCAGTGAGTGGCAAGTGACAATTATGCTGCATCTGGTGTCAGGCTTTAAAGTCAGAATCCGACACTTATTTTAGTCCTTGTGTGGCCCACCTATTATTTTACTTACCACTTCTGCCTGTGCCTGTTTCACACACTGTGCACTTGTCTCAGTCAGAGCTGTGGTAAGCCCACAAGCTAACCTTAGAAAAAATCAGTAAAAAGCAAACATCACTGAAGAGCTTCTTTGAAAAGGGGGAAAGGCCCAATGATGAGAGAGCAGAAGACTTTAAGACTGCCAACAAAATGAAAGCTGCATTTAAAAGAAAATAAGAAAAAGTCCTACTTAAATTACAGGTTCATTGCAACAGGTGATTCACATTCTCCAAGCCTGCTTTGTATAATATGTGACAACTGGCTATCCAATGAAGCCACAAAACATAAACCTTCAAAACTGCTTTGCCACATGGAGACCAAGCACCCTGCATCAAAAGACATGCCATTAGGGTTTTTCAAAAGAATAAAACATGAACATGAAGGACAGAAGCAATCATTGAAGGCCACCACTTCATCAAATGTGTCTGCACTGAGAGCATCATTCTTAGTGGCTAACTGCATTGCTAAAGCTAAGAAGCCCTTTACTATTGGTGAAAAGTTGATCCTGCCTGCTGCTAAGGACATCTGTCATGAAAAGGGTAGCATGTGTTCCTTTTTCGGCTGGCACCATAACTAGACGAACTGATGAAATATCAGAGGATATTGAAGCACAATTGTTCAAGAAGATTAATGAGTCATAATGGTACACAATCCAGGTTGATGAGTCTACAGATTTTGACAAGGCAACAATGCTTGTTTTTGTGTGACATATTTTTCAGGAGGATGTGCATGAAGATATGTTATGAGAACTTTTGTTGCCAACCAATACCACAGCTGCAGAACTATTCAAGTTTTTGAGTGACTACATATCAGGAAAACTGAATTGGTCATTTTCTGTCAGTATATGCATGGATGGAGTGGCTGCCATGACTGGATGGTTTCACTACTCAGGTAAAGGAGGTCGCTTCTGAATGTGAGCTCAATCTGGCACTTCAGGGGAGAATGACAACTGGGTTCAAACTGGCAGATAAAGTGGCTGCATTCAAAGCCAAACTGGATTTATGGGGGCAATGAGTGAACACTGGAATTTTTGACATGTTTCAAACATTAGCAGAGATTTTGAAAGAGACTGACCCAGGGCCTTTTTTCCCCCAGCTGGTGCATGATCACCTATCTCAGCTTTCAAAAGAGTTTGAACATTACTTCCCAACCACAAGAGACCCTCGGACTGGGCAGGAATGGATCCACAACCCACTGGTGAATAAGCCAGATGAATCGACTTTATCCATGATAGAAGAGGATCAACTAACTGCTTGAGATCACAAAGACAATGGCCTTAAAAGTATGTTTGAGACAACTTCAAATCTCCATATGTTCTGTATTAAAGTCAAGGTGGAATATCCTGAGACTGCCACAAAACCACTGAAAAGCCTGCTTCCATTTCTAACATCCTATCTTTGTGAAGCAGGATTTTCTGCAGAGACATCAACCAAAATGAGATTAGAGTAGACTGGACATAAGCAAAATACTTGGGGTGTCACTGTCTGCCATCACCCCCATGGGACTAGATGGGGACCATCTAGTTGCAGGAAAACAAGCTCAGAGCTCCCACTGATTCTGCATTATGGTGAGTTGTATAATTATTTCATTATATATTCCAATATAATAATAATAGAAATAAAATGTATGTAAATGTGATGTGCTTCAATCATCCCAAAACCATCCCTCCTCCCTCCCACTGCTCCATAAAAAATTGTCTTCCATGAAACTACTCCCTGGTGCCAAAAACATTGGAGACTGCTGCTCTATATCATTTACAAGCATTTTTTATTGCTGCAGATTGGAATATCCTCCAAAATTGAGTTAAAAAGATTTCTCAATCTACCTCCTTTACTTCCTTCCAGCTCATACACTTAGTACTAAGACAGTTTGGTCACTGAATACAGTAGCCTCCAGGAAAGAATAATTTCTTCTTGGTTGCTCCCTGGTCTATGATCAGGATAAAAAGCTGAGACATTACACAGGCATAATTTAAAAATATAGTATGTTAGGTTCCCTTTTTTCCGAAGGAAATATCACTTTTAATATTCCTTCTATATGTGATCTTTTTTGTAAATATATTTTGTCTATATTGAACAATAAAAATAAATTAAATGATAATGAGGAACTTTGGTGCGCAAATTCCTAAATGAATGGACATCGACAAATTAGAGAAAACATAAATTATTATTTAAAGTTTTTGCTTTAATGGCTTCTGTTGGTCTTTTTGTTTTTCCTTTTGGTTTCAAGTGATATTCTGAAAACTATAGCACACTGAATAGAAGTTGAGGATATTCCTGAGCCTATGAAACAGTGGAGCACACAGGCACTTGATATTTTATCTGGCACATAAAACATAAAGTCAACCACAAAGTATATACATCAATGTATTTAACTTCTACAAACAACAAATTCTGTCTCTTGACCCAAGTATAATTGAAGGAGATGGTCATTTACTAATTTTAACATTATTATGTCCTCCCCCATAAAATCCTGTATTTTAGACCTATTTCTAACTGGACTAGGCTTTTTTTTTCCCTGTAATTATCACCAATTTTTGTTTACAAAAATAACTGATTTTTAAAGGCAGTTTCTTTTTATTTAACTGGCTTTTTTGTTGGTTTATTGCCTTAGTTTGGCGGTCAAGATTCTAGAGCAAATAGCATGAATCCTCAACTAGATATGAACTTGTAACAGCATTTTATTCTCATATTTCTTGGCTTTGATGTCCTGGTCTACACTTGTTTGGACACATCCTGCCATTTCCTACCTTCATGGAAATAAATAAAAGAATGCTCAAAAGATTTCTTCATTTATTAATATATTTTTAGTGAAAAATTCTCCTAGATGTTTGACTCTTCTTCTTCAATTTTCCCCTGCACCTACTACGACTAAGAAGGGAGAGAAAGGAATAAGCTTTATTGTGCAAGGAAATGACTGGGCCTTTAACTGTGAAGGAAGAGAGAAAGTAGATTTCAAGGACATTAGTTTTGTTAATAAAGCTAAACCTGTCAAAATACATTTTTTATGTCTTGGCATTTGTGTATCCCCTGTGCACTTAAGCAAAATTATGTTTTGATGATAGAGAATAAGAGGGCATGTTCAGGGTCATTTTCTATATGTTCTCTAGCACCTTCAAAAAAACAAAGTGGTATTTTAATCTCAGAAAAATGTTCATTTTCAGTATTTTTGTGTGTTTTACTTCAACAATGTATGTATGCCTTGGGTGATTTTAAGTCAATGTATCAAAAGTTAAAGGGATAAGATTTGATGATCTATTCTATTCAAAGATGGCTTTAATAAAGTTTGAAAATTAATTTTCAGAATTTTTGTATCCTTGGAACCCCACTCTACTTAAGCATATAAATCTTTGATGAGAAACAGCCTAATGTAACAAGGTAAAACCCTAACATGAATTACTGTAGAGCAGTTCTCCTCCTTTCCTTTTGTCAAGATTTACCTTAGTATAAACCCGAAGAGTGTCATCATTTTCCAGAGCAGCTATTTTAACAATAAATTAATTCATGAAAATGTGCTAATAATTTTCTTTCTCAGATAATATAATTACTTGGAACAAGGTCCTTCTAGAAATATAGTAACTTACATCACAAGAATGACAGTTAACAGGGAATTTAGTTTCCTGAACATTACATTGGATCATGTAATATTTTTGTCCTTCAGAAATTAAGTTCCACAATGAGCAATTACTCTATACCTACAACTGGCTGTTTTCTAACCACATAGTCAATTTCCTCCTACCATACAATTGTCATTAGTTGAATGACAGTTGTTTTGGTTTTCACTGCCCTTGATTTGTCTCTTAAGACTTTTCTATAAATTCTGAACTTTTTATAAATAGATAATGCCAGAAATAAGGAAACACTAATGACTATTGAACATGTGACAAAATATTTGTCTCTGTAATAATTAAAGAAGTGAAATAAAGCAAATTAGTAGCAGATATATGACATTTAAGATATTCTTAAGAGAAATATAATATGTTCATTGTTACTGATAGGACTGAGACCACTAGATGTCTATTGGAGGCATATTTTTATTCTTTCTTAGTAACATTTCTTTCTGAATTTGTATGATGACAATGCAACCAGTTAAGACACCTATTTCTAATGCTCCTTTGTAAATGGGTTTGGTCATGCGATAGAGTTCTAGTAAATGACGTGTGAAGGCAATTGCAATATGAAAATTTAGGTAAGGCTGTTAAAGGCAGTGGCAAAGTTCCCCAGAAAGTGTGCCCGCTTTGTCCTTTCTTCCTTTTTTCTTCCTGTAAACCTCAAGCACAAGAACAGCCTTCTTGTACTTGAGGATTAAAGTCAATAAATAAGAGCAGAGAGAGAGTTATTTCTGAAAATTATAGAGAGGCCACAGAAGCCTTGGACTACCTACTTCTGGACTTCTTTTATAATAAAAATAAACATTTATCATGTTAATTGCCCTTTTTCAGGCTTTTTGTTTTAAACAGGTACCTAATTCAAACACATGCACTAATTCTGGGGAGACAGGTAAAACAATTTTATTGATGGCAGTGTATGCTTCTGCAATTATGGGAAATTAATTAAATGTATTAAATTAATTAAAATCATGCACCCCCACTAATATCTTTAAAATATAGAGTAATCCTTGATTTCTTTTGTTCCTTTCCTACTCACATCCAAACCATAAGAGAATTCTTTAGGCTTCTCCTTGTAATGCCTTTGGCTACCAGTCCTTCATTAGTATGTCCTCTGCCAACACCCTCATCTAAGCTCAAAGCCACCATCATTTCTCTCCTGGGCCAATGCAATAAAATCCTAAGAGGTATCCCTTCTTTCATCCCTACACTCTTTTGTCTATAGAGCAATCAGAATGTAAGACTAGAGACAATGGAGCTGCTGTTCAAAACAGCTCTTATTCCCGTCCCCCCAAAATGCCTGCTACTTATATACCTACTTTTAGTTTTACTTGATTGTCTTTTCTTCACTTTAAATTTATTTGTCTTTTACCAGCCTCCCTCATTAATTAAAAGCATGCAATTATAGGGGCTTCTTTTTTTTTTTTATTTCAGCTCATCATGGGGGTACATAAGTTCAGGTTATATACATTGTCCATGTCCCGCCCATCCCCCTGAGTCAGAGCCTCAAGAGTGTCCATTCTCCAGACAGTGCGCCTAGCACTCACCATGTAGTCATACCTCCATCCCCTCCCCCCCCCACCTCCCTGAGTCAGCACCTTCAAGCATGACCATTCTACAGGGGCTTATTTCTATCTGTTTCTTTGTAGGATCTTGAATCTTATTACTGCACCTGAAACATAGGAGATACTTAATACATATTTTTCAAATGGATGAATGGATTGCAAAACCTAGAATAAAACTCTGTATTTAATATAAGTAGAATGTTTAAATAAATTATGGGGAATACATTCAATGAACACTTTGATGCTGTTGAAATAATTATGTAGAATATGTTTTGTTTTGTTTTAGTAACCTTTACTGTTTACAAGAGTTATTTTTAGAAAAAGTGTGGAGATAATATATCTTACATTTGTATGGTACATTTGTTACAGGTGGACCAATATCAATACATTGTTATTAACAAATGTCCATACTTTATTCATATTTCCTTAGATTTTACCCTAAGTCATTTTTCTCTTCTAGGATCCCATCCAGAATATCACATTACACTTATTCATCATTTTACCTAGGCTTTTCTTGGATGTGACAGTTTCTCAGACTTTGCTTGTTCTTAATGACAGTGACAGTTTTGAGCTGTACCTGTACTAGTCAGATATTTTGAAGAATTTCCTCCTATTGGGATTTGTGTGATGTTTTTCTCATGATGAGCCTGATGTTATGGGTTTTGGGAGGAAGAACATAGAGGGAAAGTGCCATTTTCACACATGACATCAAAGGTACCTACTATCAACATGACATCATATTATTAATAATAGTAATTACTCATGTTAGAATTATCTTTATATATTTTTGGCATAAATAATTTTTGAAAGTTTCTATATGAATATATGTAGTTATAGCTATAAGGAACCACTGAATAATATTTTAATAAATGTTGGAGAAAAACTTTCTTTTGGACTATGTGAAAACTAGGTTTAATTTGGCTTCTAAAAGACCTATTTGGTCATCAGTAATTCTAAGAAAAATAATCAGCCGGCATATGATGTTTATTTTTTTAATTGTGTAAAAATTAGTAGCATATGTAAATTAAAAAAATTTTTTCAAAGGAAGTTTATGTGACATTCAAGTAAGAGAACAGTCACAAGAAAGATAAAATAAATTTTGAATCCTTTATTGTATTTAGCAATTATTAATACAAAATTCTGCTAAATTGTGTTTCTTCAGGAACTAAGCATAAACTATATAAATTAGAGTGATGTAATATGCTGTCATGACAATTCAAGAGCTTATATTTTGCAGATGAATTTCTAAATTGAAATAATGAGAATCATCAATCATTTTATTTTTACAAAGTGCTTGGTAGATTCCTGGGATTTCATATTTGCTTATAGCATAATACCTCCATTTATGTATATGACAAAAGTTATTATTTCACTTTGATTAAGTAAATGCAACATAATTCACAAGGACAGTTAATTAAAAACTCAGAAGTATTATTGATTATATTTAGAACCATCTTTATGTGAATATATTGGCAATTTATGTTTTTAAACATATAGATGTCTATAGAAATGAAAAAAAAAAAAAAGACTACTATTGATGGTACGCTTACTCTGAGCCAAACATTGTCTTGGTTATTTGAAATATGTCATCACATTTAATTTTATTAGACTATTTTGTGTTAGATGTTATTATCTAATTTGCTTTACATGGTTAAATAAATATGACATTTGGCCAAATTAATACAAATAATAAATTTAGGAGATATGCCTTAAACTAAGTTATGCTTGATTCCAGGCCCAAGTTATCAACATAGTACCAGCTATTACAATAGGTTTCTCGAAGGTTCTATTGTATGTTCATCTAAAACAAGAACTTGAAGAGTTACATAAATGTAGATTTTTGCAAATGTAGATTCATATGAAAGATCTGCTTATGGAAGACCACACCTGCATCCTTCAGCAAAATCTATGCTGCATTCTCAGCTTTACCACTTACCAGCTGGGTGATATGGGACAATTTATTCAAACTTTTAGTTTCTTAGTTTCATCAACAACAAACTAATAAATATAAACATTATATCATAAGTAATATGATATTTAAGTATGTTTTATATTATTTATAATGTATAGTACATTTAAATATAATGTTAAATAATATAATAAATGTATCTTTATTATGGAATTGTTCAGAGAATTAGGTGAATTAATCATGTTGCCACATAAAATATACATACATTGCTTTTCAAAATGTTGCCACAAAGTAAGCAGTAATAGATGTAAGTTGCCTACAAACATGCCATCATGCTATCAAATTTCTTATAATAAGGATATAAACAATTAATCCATGAGTTTTGAGGATTTGCTATTAAAAATATTTGATATATTACTTCACTAATGTGATTTGACATAAGGATTCCCTTTAATTATTTACAAAGACTCACTAGGAAGTATGGGGGATAATTAATATAATGAGTCACACCATCATTCAAGTAACAATTTAGCTGCAAACACAGTAGTAAATGCAACCTAGTGAATAAGAAAGATGAATTTTACTAATGTGATTTTTTTCTTTATATAACAAATTTATTATGTAATACACTGAGTTACCCTACCACTGTACTTGATACTATCAAAATATTGTTTTCAGTAGGAAATATACATATTATTTTATATTAGCTAATCACAGAATTATATATCATATTTATAAGGTCTAACTCCAAGAAAATAGACCAAATATTTTAGTTGTGACGCTACTAGCAGCGTGATCTATTACCTCTTCCATGAAAGAGCAGGAAGGGCTACTCCATAATACATTGGGTAGAGTTTTAGTAGGGGATTTTGATGAACAGATGAAAATAATCAGAAAAAAAAAAGGCCAGAAAATGTTTGGACCAAAGTCTTATTTATCAGAAAAGGAATACATCAGACTGTTTAGCATTAATGAATCAGTCACATAGTATTCTTGTGCTTCAGTTTTTGCATGTACCTCTACTCTGCACATGTAATTTCAAGGTGTCAGCAATAAAGGTAAATGAGAGCTCTATTCTTACAAGCTGAATTATTCTTAAAACTTTGCCAAACAATATCTCCTTTTTATATGGAAAAAGAGAAAGCACATTTTACCTGTTCATCATCCTGGTAAGTTCTTTATTTATTGTGTTGAAAATAACTGGAAATGGGGTGCAGAGGGCAGATTAAACATTAACATAGTGGCCTTCGCTCCCTTTTCAGTAGCTATTTTTATTTTATAATTTGTTTAATAGAAATTGCACAATGGTATAGATATTATTATTCCATTTTTGATTTTATTTAACTTTGTGTGGTTGACATATTGTACCTAAAATCAAAATGTTTTCTATCATCATGTAGACTCTGTATTTCAAGACTAGGTTAATCAGGAGGAAGTAAGACAATAATAGAAATAACCAAGATTTTTTTTTCCTTTAATTGTGCCACTTTACTTCCTTCTTAGATCTGAAGGCATTAAGCTCTATGTTTATTATTCTTTGCCTCTAGTTTCTCAACACTTGTTTTTCAATGTTGTACAGTTGATGTGCTCTCAGACTTCCTTTGCAACCCTTCCCCACCTCCACTGGTTGTCTCCAATTCTTTCTCTTTTCCACTAGGATTATTTATTCCAAAAATTTTTAAATGTATGAAATTTGATTTTTATGAGGCTCCAATCTAAAATATTGACAATTACACACACACCACACACATTTCCATGTATGAAAGCTTATTATTTCCACTTGAAGAAATAATTTAATCCATAGAATCTGAAATTCACCATTAAATATTAACTAATAACTTCAACAAATTATATGTAATTTACTGTTCCCTAAGCTCTTATACACTTATACACTAAGAGTATTATGTTAGAAAATTAAGAGGAGAGTCTAAAGTAAAAGAAAAAATTAAAAGCCACATAGATTTTGGAGTAAGATAAACCTGGCTTAGAATATCAAGTTTGAAAATATACTTGGAATTTGGACACTTTTAAACACCTCCCCTGTTACCACTATGGTACAAAACCCAATTATCTCCTGAGTTCTATATAGATGCTAGTTATCAGCCCTTTATCAGGTGTGTAGCATGTGAATATTTGCTACCATTCTGTAGGTTGTCTGCTCTTGTGATAGTTTCCTTGGCTGTGCAGAAGCTTTTTAATTTGATCAGATCCTATTTATTTATTTTTCTTGTTGCTGCGATTGCCTTTGGGGTCTTCTTCTTAAATTCTTTCCCCAGAACAATGTCTGTAAGAGTTTTTCCAACATTTTCTTCTAGAATTCTTATAGTTTCCTTCCTTAGGTTTAAGTCTGTTATCCACCATGAGTTGATTTTTGTGAGAGATAAAAGGTGCAGATCCTGTTTCAGTCTTCTACAAGTGGCTATTCAATTTTCCCAGCACCATTTATTGAATAAGGATTCTTTTCCCCAGTGTATGTTTTTGTCTGCTTTGTCAAAGATTAGATAGCTATATGAGGATGGTTTTATATCTGGTTTCTCAGTTCTGTTCCCTTGGTCTATGTCTCTGTTCTTGTGTGAATACTATGCTATTTTAGTTATTATACCCTTGCAGTATAGCTTGAATTCTGGTAAATTGATGCTTCCCAATTTGTTCTTTTTGCTTAAGACTGCTTTTTCTATACAGGGTATTATCTGGTTGCACACAAAGCCTAGAGTTATTTTTTCTAGATCTGTGAAAAATGATGTTGGTATTATAATAGGGATTGCATTGAATCTGTAGATCACTTTGGGTACTATAGACACTTTAGCAATGTTGATTCTGCCACCCGATGACCGTGGTATGGTTTTCCATCTGTTCGTGTCCTCTGCTATTGCCTTCCTCAGTGTTTCATAGTTCTCAATGTAGAGTTCTTTCACCTCCTTAGTTAAATATATTCCTAGGTATTTTATTTTCTTTGTTGCTATTGTGAAGGGTATTGAGTTTTTGATTTGCTTCTCAGTTTGACTCTTGCTGGTGTATAGGAATGCTACTGGTTTCTGTATATTGATTTTGTAACCTGAGATTTTGCTAAATTTGTTTATCAATTCCAGTAGTCTCAAGGCAGAATCTTTGTGGTTTTCTAGATATAAGATCATATTATCAGCAAAGAGCGATAGTTTGACCTCTTCTGCCCCCATTTGGATGCCCTTGAGGTGCTTCTCTTCTCTGATTGCTCTGGCTAGGACTTCCGTGACTATGTTGAATAGAAGCAGTGGTAGAGGGCAACCTTGTCTGGTTCCAGTTCTAAGCGGGAATGCTTTCATTTTTTCCATGTTCAGTGTGATGTTGGTTGTGGATTTGTCATATATGGCTTTTATCATTTTTAGGTGAGTCCTGTCTATGTCTACTTTGTTAAGCATTCTTATCATAAAAGGGTGCTGAATTTTGTCAAATGCTTTTTCTGCACCTACTGAGAGGATCATGTGGTCTTGTTTTTGCTTCTATTTATGTGGTGAATTACATTTGTAGATTTGCTCAACATCTTTAGTTATCAGGGAAATGGAAATTGAAACCACAATGAGATATCTTTAACTCCAGTGAGAATGGCCTTTATCAAAAAGTCTCAAAACAATAAATATGGGTGTAGATGGAGAGAGATAGGAACACTCATACACTGCTGGTGGGACTGCAAACTAGTGCAACCTCTGTAGAAAGTAATATGGAGATACCTCAAAGAGCTACAGGTATAACTACCATTTGATCCAACAATCACATTACCAGGCATCTACCCAAAGGAAACAAAAGGAATTCTATAAAAAGACATTGGTACTAGAATGTTCACAGCAACACAATTCACAATTTCAAAGATGTGGAAACAACCAAGTGCCCATTAATACATGAGTAGATTAATAAAATGTGGTATATGTTTAACATGGAGTTCTACTCAGCCACAAAAAACAAGCACCTCATGTACTCACTATCAAATTTGCATTGAATGATCAACACTTATGTGACTATATAGTGGTAACATTCATCGGGTGTCAGATAGTTTGGTGGGGGGAAGAGAGCATGGGTACATTCACACCTAATGGGTGTGGTGGGCACCATCTGAGGGATGGACAAGCTTGAAGCTCTGACTCTGGTGGGGCAAAGGCAATGTATGTAACCTAAACATTTGTACCTCCATAATATGCTGAAATAAAAAAAATAAAAAAACAATTATCTCAATTCAGATTGTTACAACTGCATCTTTTAGTACTTCTCACATCTGCTTCTGTCCATTTAGGTCAGTGCTATGGTTTGAATGTGCAAATAAAAATGCAAAGTGCTGCATTTGGAAGTATTGCACTTCTAAAATGCAAGTGTTGACACTTAATGGCCAGTGTGATGGCATTAAGAGGTTCAGCCTTTAAGAGTTTATGAGAACTCTTCCCTTCATGAATGGCATTAAGGTCCTTATCAAAGAGGCTTCACACAACTTGGGCTTGCTTACCTTTCTGCTTTCTGTCATGCAAGGACATGATGTTCCTCCCCTCCAGAGAATGTAGCTATGAAGAGCCATTTTGGAAGCAGAGAACAGTCCTCATCAGACAACTGAATGTGCTGGCACCTTGATGGTGGACTTCGTAGCCTCCAGAACTGTGAGAAGATAATATTTGGTTCTTTATAAATTACTCAGTCTACAATATTTTGTTATAATAGCAAAAAAAAAAATTTCAGACAGTTCCAACACTGCATCTACAATGATCCTTCAAAACAAAGTCAGACCTTTCTCCTTGCCTGCTAAAAACACTCCAGTGGGGATTACTCTCACTCCCAGTGAATGCCAAAATCCTTAGAATGGTTTTTAAGGTTCTACAGGTTGTGCTTCCTTCACCCTACCCATAACTCTTCTTTGATTTTACCCCTTACTACTTTCTTCCTCAGACTTCCTCAGGCTCCTTCACCTCCTTCAGTCTCTCCTCAAATGATACCATTTCACAGAGCATCCCTAGCTACATTATGTTAATTATAATCACTCCCCAATACTTCCTATGCTGTTTTTCTGCTTTATTTTCTTTTAGAGTCTATCAGCATCTATAATATTATACATTTTACATAGTTATATTGTTTTTAATTTTTTTTGTATGTGACTACTGGAACATAAGTCACTTAAGTTTTTATTTTGTTTTGTTTTGTTTCATTTTTATTGTTGTATTACAAATCCCTAGGACATTGGATGACCCTATCAGGCATTCAAGAACAATTGTTGAATAAAATAATAAATAAATTGCAATGCTATTAATTCTTAGATATGTTACACCAAAATCTTCTTAGTAATCTGAGCACCAGTATCTTTATCCTTGGAAAGGCTACAATATTAAGAAAAATCAGAATATTTTTAAGGTAAGTATAATTTGCCAAGGGTTTAGTGTAAATGATGGTTGTATTCATAGCAGTTATTACTATTACTGGTTATTATTATATCACTACCACTAATTATTATTATATTATTACTACTAATTTTTATAATAATCCAGGTAAATATAGCTGTCCTATTGCTCTAAATCATTTCAGTTAGGTAATGCCTTTGAAAGAAACACAAAATCTTGTTTTTAAAGTATGAATAAAAATAATGCCTTCCTTCCTGTTATAAAATCTTGGAAATTGTACAACTGAAAATAACATTGGACAACAGTCAGCAAAAGATTGTGATCTACCACTGAGAGAAAAAAAACAAATGAGATGAGACCAAGGAAATGCCCTGCTTTCTGGCTAGAGACTATTTCCAGGCTGCAAAGCAAGGAGGTGAGACCAGACAGAGCTAAGCAGTCTTACTGAGTTGAAGAGACAAAGAACAGATTTCAAAGAGGCAGACTGA
Organism: Lemur catta; assembly: GCF_020740605.2. NCBI lineage: Eukaryota > Metazoa > Chordata > Mammalia > Primates > Lemuridae > Lemur > Lemur catta. Next base: position 50,470,798 of record NC_059128.1, on the reverse strand, counting down.
ACCAGAATTTTTAGGGTAAAGTGCTGCAAAAGAGATGTATGCAGGCACAGAGCTTCAGAACTCAATGAAACATCCTCTTGAGCCTCTGACTGATTATCATTCTGTATATCCATAGGATGAAACGCAATGAAGTCAGGCATAGAACAAATGTCAGGAAAGAAAACTGGAGTAACTTGAGCTGAACAATTAGTAGAACTCATACAGCCTTGTGAATCTTTCAAGTCCATACCAGCCAGTGTGGACCAGCTTCATGAACATTTAGGCCATTCATTACACATCAGAAAGGTTTACCCATTAGCAGCAGAGTAAACTAGCTCCAGACTATAGAGTTTACTACAGATTGCACTAAAAAATATGAAAACATATGACTACATAATGACTTATACATCAAAGATCATTACAATAAATTCATAATGCCCCAAAACTAGGGAGAAAATCCACCAATCTCTAGCAGAGAAATGGGTAAACAATCTGTGGTATAAACCATAAAATGGAGCAACTGTCTGCAATTAAAAATTAAAGGACTATTAATGTACATGACAACTTACATGAATCTCAGTACCATTAAGATAAATAAAAGAAGCCAGGCAAATGTAGTACGAAAGGAATGATTTAATCCAAATGAAATTTTATGAAAGGCAAAGCTAACATAAAAAGTAATAGAAAGCAGACCACTGTTTTGCTATGGCCACTGTGTGTATTGAGGGGCAGGGTTAGAGGAGACTGTGTATGGAATTTGTTGTAAAGTAACTTCACAAACTTTTTGAGTGATTGATGGAAATATCCTGTATCTTGATTTTGGTTGTAGTCACATGGGTGTATATATTTGTCAAAACTTATTGAACTATACTTCTAAACACTGCATAAATTTTGCATGTAGACTTTACCTGAAATAATTGATAACTATTGTGAGAATTTTCTGAAGGTCTCCTGTGAATTCTGACAAATTTACAGAGTAATTAACAGTAAATATTACCAGAACATCTATCTGTTCTGAAGTTTCCACTCTTTCTGACATTTTCCCAACTCACCTTTTTCCTAAAGTTCTTTCAAAAGCCAATTATCTATAGATCAGTGTCTCTTTATTTGCCACCTCACTCCATTCCCACCCTCATCTTGTTCATGAATCTAAATTTGTAGTTGTCTAAAGTAAACTATTGCTTCTTAGATTTCTTCCAGTAGTCAAGAGGAACACAAAAATATTAAGATTAAAAAGAGAGAGAGAGAAGGAGGGGGAAGGAAGAGAGGGAAGAGAGAGACAAGAAGAGAAAGGAGCTTATGGTTTAATATTTTATTTTCAAAAAATTATCATTTTGTTATCTTTTATCATTATTCTTATGGAAAATGTAGCATATATTCATTCTCTAGTAACACAAGTTATAAATGTGTAAGATAAGAAACATGGCAAGGCAATATATCATTGTCACAACTTTGGAGTATTATTTCTTTTTCCTTTTTTTCTAAACTTAGAATTTTCTTAAGGAAGAGGTGTTGTTCCACTTATCTTTCTTTTACCAAGCCTTATTAACAATAAGTAAATAATAAATGTTTGTTGCTCTAGCAATTGTTTCAAAAAGTCTTCACCGTCCTCTTCTTCTCCTCTTGCTGGCTTTTAACACAGCTGGAAATAATTCCACTGAATGTATCATTTGCAACTCTATTATAGCACTAATTAAAGTCTGCCTGATTAATTGGCCTGGGTGACTATTTGGTAAATGGGTAAGTTGGAGCAGTTGAAAACAATGTATTTATGGTTCATATTTGGGTTGAAGCTGAGGCTTGTATATTCCAATGATACAAATCTGGTCACACATTCTGATTTTTATGGGCAAAAGGAAAGAATCTGACCCTACTCTTGTCTATTATTCAATACTACCTAAATAAATACAAATAAGACTGATGAGTCCAATAAACTGTGAAGTCCTCAATGGAGAGAAAGTTGCAAAGAAATACCACAGGATTCATACAAGAAAAAAAAATCACGTAGATTGTGAGCTCTCTTATGGCTCAGAAGACTTAGCAAAAGTGCATAAGAAAGAAGATTTCTATCTGAGTGTGGGCACCTACCTGCTGAGGGGAGATCTCTCTGTAACAAAACCAAGAAGTCTTTACTAGTGACTGAATAAACTGTTGAGAAACACTGCCTTCAGTTTCAATAAGGAGAAGTGGTAGACTTACTGGCAGAGCAAACAACATAAGCATTGACTATATGTGGCAATGCATTATCCTCAAGAGGGAACTCTTAATTGGAGTGTGGAACAGTTCAGATAGTATTAAATTAAGAGAGACTCTGAGGCAGGTTCTGAGAGACCTTAGTCAGCAACAACAGAGGGAAAAGCTGCTCCAAGGATTGATGATACGCATCAGAGATGGATGAGATGGAAGCTCCCAAGAGAGCACTGCAGTGAAACATGCAACACTACTTTAGGCAAGCTAGGCACCAAGTTTCGGAGACAAAACTATCAGTTCAGGCAAGAGCTGACAAGGATGGTAAGAATGCAAAAAAGTAAAGGAATGAGCTGTTTATAAAATTATGAACGAGACTCAGCTCTTCACTTTGGAAACTGTATTTTCCCAAAAAAATGCCAAAAAGAGGACATGTTAAGATCTTATTATTTAGGTTGTCATCACATTTATATACATGAGATTTGTGTAATATTTCTTAGGATATGCATTCTGGTAGAGCTTCAGGGACATTAAAATAAATGGATATTTATGAGATTTTATTTATATTACAATATCTGCCCCAATATACTTTGATTTTATCATTAACTTATAACCATAGTCACTAATTTCTTACATAAGTAAGGTTACCAAAAAAAGTAGAACAGTTGAAAGTGTCAAGAAATGAACTTTTAATTTATTTTTCCAGATCTCAGTCTGCTTTTTCTTGAATTCAGGACTTTGGTAAAGGTATGACTACATGGTGAGTGCCAGGCGCACTGTCTGGAGAATGGACACGCTTGAGGCTCTGACTCAGGGGGATGGGCGGGACATGTACAATGTATATAACCTGAGCTTTTGTACCCCCAGGATGAGCTGAAATAAAAAAAAAATAAAATAAAAGAATATAGCCTTTATTAAAAGAAAAACAAAAACGTTCGTTTTATAAAACCCTTTCTTCCTGTTTCACAGTAGAAATCCTTAGGTCATCATATTGGCTTAATTTTAAGCTTTAGATAACATAATGGCATATCTGGCAAAAACTTTAAAATAAGATATAATGTAAAATACATTAAAATTATATATCTATTCAGACTGTTTATTTTATATATATTAGATATTTCCCATTTGTCAGAGATTATACCTATATTTGTTATTTTGAATATATTAAAAATACTATTTGAAAATACTTTGAATTTGTCTTTTTTTCTAACAATCATATTGTCTGAATTTAAGCAACACATATGTAACAATAATTTCATTAACAATATATGTGCAAATTTATTACACTATTAATTTACACTAATAAATAGGAATGCTAAAACAGAAATAAATTAATCTTTTAAAATATGTAATATAAAAATTCAACTCTCATTGAAATACTGAATGTGAGTCAATAGTATGCCCTCACGCTATACAGAAGCAGAGTTTTGAGTTTTACACAAACCACTGAGAGAGTGCAAAAGTGAAGTCAATAGACTTCTTGAACAAGGGAATTCTGCTCATCAGTATTCCACTTCGCAGTTACTTTACTTGAACATAGATTAGAGAGGATTCTGATGTGACTGTTAATCATTAATATTTTTTGTTTTAGCATAAGGTCAGGTGATTTTTCATAGTGTGAATTTTATGAACCGAATGCCCACCTACATAATTGGTCTCATATCATACTAAAAGGACTAGCCATAAAAATAATGTTTCAGTATTTTCTATGAAAATATATGAGCATAACACTATTTGCCTAACTCTGTAGTGAACCATCAGAACTGTTTTGGTTGGATGCTACAGTAGGTAATTTAAACTCATATGGGTCACTCCACTCAATCCTTATAAATGTTTTGCAACTGAATCAGTTGCTCAGTGGTCCATCTAGATCACCAAGATAGCTAAAATGAGTAGTTTAGCTTTGCCACAGCTCATTTATATTAATATATGTTTAGACAAGAACAGCTAATAGAAATGTCAGAGAACAGGCCAGGCGAGGTGGCTCACGCCTGTAATCCTAGCACTCTGGGAGGCCAAGGCGGGTGGATCGCTCCAGGTCAGGAGTTCGAGACCAGCCTGAGCAAGAGCGAGACCCCGTCTCTACTAAAAAAAATAGAAAGAAATTATCTGGTCTACTAAAATATATATATAGAAAAAAATTAGCCGGGCGTGGTGGCGCATGTCTGTAGTCCCAGCTGCTCCGGAGGCGGAGGCAGTAGGATTGCTTGAGCCCAGGAGTTTGAGGTTGCTGTGAGCTAGGCTAATGCCACGGCACTCACTCTAGCCTGGGTAACAGAGCGAGACTCTGTCTCAAAAAAAAAAAAAAAAAAAGTCAGAGAAAAAAATGCTCACTGTAAGTATATGTGCTCTATAGAAAACATGAACTGGGTCTGGTCACTAGATATGTTGGATTAGATTTGAAAGTGATTTGGAATGTTCAAAGGCTTCAATCTACCTATTAATTTATTTGATAACATTAAGATGTAAGGATTTCAATAAGTTTTAAGGTTTGTTGCTATATTTTGATATTCTGTTCTGGTAGAAAACCATGCAATGGATGTGGTCAGGGGAAGCCTAGGTGATGGAAAAGTGGTTCTCCTCTGTATACTCCACATTAAAAGTTAGAGACACACAACGTAAAATCTTCATGTAAACTGTCTTATCTAAATTATTATAAATACCTCTTTAATTCAGAAAATCTTTTCAAATGCTGTCTATATTTCTAAAATATACAGGCATTTGGATTAATGTATTTAATAAAATCACCTCCCTAATTCCCTATACTTTATTTTTATTTTTTCCCAAAACTCAGTAATCTTTTTACTTAAAAAAAAAGTTTTACTGAGATAATATAATTCACATTACCATATAATTTATCCATTTAAATTATATAATCCAATGGTTCTTAATATGTTCACAGAATTGTGCAACTATCACTAAAATCAATTTTAGCACACTTTCATCACACAAAGAATAAACTGCAAAACCACTATGTAGTCCTTCCCCATTTCTCTTTCTTCTTGCCACCTAGCTTCTTTCCCCCACCCCCATCCCCAGGCAATCGCTTACCTAGTTTCTATCTCTGTATATTTGCCTATTATGGACACATTTTTTTAATATTCCTTCAACCTAACTATAATTATATTAATGTATCTTTTGACCAACATCTCCTTCTCCCTCTTCTCCCTCTCTCTCTCCCATGTAACCATCCGTGTCTCTGGTAATCACTGTTCTCTTTACTGCTGTCACATCAACTTTTGAGGTTCCACATATAAATGAGATTGTGTAGTATTTGTCCTCTTGTGCCTGTCTTATTTTACTTAATGTCCTCCAGGCTCATCCATGTTGTCTCAAATGACAGGCTTTCCTTGTTTTTACGGCTGAATAGTATTCAATTGTGTGTATATACCACATTTTCTTTATCCACTCATCTGTTGATGGACACTTAGTTTGCTTCCATATCTTGCTTATTGTGAATAGTGCTGTGATACACATGGGAATACTGATATCTCTTCAACATACTTACTTCATTCCCTTTGGATATATGCCCAGTAGTGGAATGGCTAGATCATATGTTAGTTATATATGTAATATTTTGTGGAACCTCCTTACTGTTTTTATTAATGGCTGTATTAATTTACATTCCTACTAACAGTGTGTAAGCATTCCTTTACTTTTAAAATAAAGTCATAATCCACTGAGGCCTGCACATATAAGCCTTCAAGATCTGACTTTAGCTAACTATCCCATCATTATCTCTACTCAACTTTGACTCTAGCCTTATTAAGTCATTCTGTTCTTAAAAATACAATCTTTTCCACACTATATTTCTTAGTATCCTAGGGTTTCTTAGAAATGGCAAAGTCTCCATTGAATGGTAGGGTAGGAACTAGGGTATAGGTGATCCTTGGATGAGAATTGCCCTCCCCTCACACTAACTAAAACAGATAGCTTTTTTTTTCTTACTCCCTTTTTCCTTTTTCCTCCTTTAATTTTTATTCTGAGTTTCCTTAGTGTAAAAAGATTCTATTTCCGAGATTTAAATTGAATATATACATTAGGTAATTTTCTCCATTTTTATTTATTCACATCAGCTTGTATGTTTTCTATACTTTTTCCCCTATCTTTTAGTTTAAAAGTGCATAGATTTATTATTTTGAAGATGTATACTCTGTTTTCAGATTATCTAAAAGTGTAATATATGTCAACATGGCTTCTACAAATGTTTACTTAATGAAGGCTAAGTGCAGGCATTGGTCTAGGTGCCGTGCATTTAAATAAAGACTTAAACATTTAAATAAAGACTCCTGGCCAAGGAGAGATTGCAGTCTAGCAGAGAGAAAACAGATATTTTCACATTAAACACAATAAATAAGTAAATAATACAGTGTGTTAAAGGAAGAAAAGTCCCATGATAAAAGAAAAGGTAGAGTAGGATAAAAGGGAATAGGGAATACTGGTGTGGAGAGATATGGGGCAAGTTACAATTGCATGTAAGATATCAGGAGTGGACCTAGTTTATATGGTGATATATAAACAAAGACTTGACTGCTGTGAGAAAGCTAGCCAAAGGGGATTATATCCTGGAAGAACCTTTCAGGCAGAAAGAATATCCAGTGCAAAACCTGCAGATTGTCTGCAGTTAATCCATAGAGAAGCAGAAGTTTGCTAAAGGAATTCATTTATTTATCCAACAAAATGAACATTTAGGCCTATTTTTTTCGTCTTATTTCTAGACACATAATCACAAATATTAGTGGGGAAAGGAACCATAGAGATCAAATTTAAGTGTGTAATTTGTTCCAAGAGGCTAAGTGACACCTAGTGGTAGAACCAGGATTGATTCCAATTGCTCACTCCATTATCGCATAGCAATAAATTGCTCTAAGGCTTCTCTTAATGCAGCTGAAATATTGAAATACTTTTTTTTTCTTTATTTATTTTTCTTTTTTCTTTTGGAGTGACAGCTTTTAATAAAGATTTGGTCACATCTAAGTTAATTTCTTTCACTTGAAGGATTGCCTGACTTGACTATATGTAATGCCAGCGATGCTAAACTTGTTTTATTTGCTAGGAGAGCAGGTAAACATATGGACTCTGTCATAGCCTTGATTCCCCTGGCACCTATAAAAGGTCCTGTACACTGCAGGCACCACATTAAAGTAAGATTTTCTCAGTGTCTTTAAATTATCTAATGTACCTGCACTAGGAAAAAATAATAGCTTTTATTTTTCATGTACTGTCATGTAAAATATACGATTTCTAAACTAATGCTTTTTGCTGAAATATAAACATTTAAACTGATGTGGAACTACTAACATCTAGTTTTGTTATTTTAGAAGGAAAAATGTCCACTTACACAAGTAACTTTCATCATTGCAGAGAAGAGCCTGTATGTGTGGTCTAACCAAGTACGATAATATATTGACATATTCAGCACAGAAACAAAGAAGAGCACTTAAAAATCTAGGTAGGAGCTAATATATAGTGTTGGCTGAAATATGTGTGGTAACATGTAAAAATTCATGAATTAGAAAATGTATATGTGCATTTATTAAAATATGTGCCACAGGTGCAAATAATGTGAAAAAACAAACAAATAGGCGCTTATATCTTTATAGCGAACAGCCCTGTTTTTCTTATTTGATTATGTATTCCATTCTGTAATGACCATTTTAAAATAATACAGACTAATGCCTACAAAGAAAGCTAAATTTTAATTTCTGAGAAATGAAAAAAATAGCCAAAGAGAATTTTTGAAGGAGATAAAACTCTTACAGTGCATATTCTTTACAGACAATAAAAAATATTGAACAGTGTCAGAAATATTGAAAAACCTAACACCCCTGCTAAATAAATGTAATACTTAACAGCCTAACTTTCAGAAATAGCTGCCACAAGGCTTAACAGTGAATGTATCTATCTTCTCCTTACCTTGCACAGTCATCTATGGAAGTTTAAAAATCTCTAGAAAGTATACCAGAGTGGCAATATGTTACAAATAAATTCTTAAGAGGTGGTAGAATTATCCTTTTTTATTTTTGACTTATTCAATACATATAAACAGCCAATAGGATCGTGTGCCTGGAAAGAGTAAGCATAATATACAAGTAGTGATTGGGGTCAAACATAAGTTGGCAGTATTTAGAACTCATTCTTGGCTGGGTGTGGTTGGCTCATGCCTATAATCCTAGCACTCTGGGAGGCCAAGGTGGGAGGACTGCCTGAGGCCAGGAGTTTGAGACCAGGCTAAGCAACATAGGCAGAGCCCATCTCTACACAAAATAGAAAAGTTAGCTGGGCATGTTCCTGTAGTCCCAGCTACTTGGGAGGCTGAGGCAGGAGGATTGCTTGAGCCCAGGAGTTTGAGGTTGCTGTGAGCTACGATGACACCGTTGTACTCTACACAAGGCAACAGAGTGAGACTGTCTCAAAAAAAAAAAAAAATCAAATGGTATTGAGGTTTAAAATTGAATGTGGTCAGTCCTGTCTCAAATGTTTTTAAGTGAAGGGTGGATACTTCATAGCGAATGACTCTCAAACCCAGGAAATAGATATGTTTATTAATAAATGTGGACAGCCATTACCTCTAATTATTTATCTTCCATGTTAGACAGTAAACATTATAAGGGCAAGATATCATGTGTCTGTTTTTTTCATAGGTGTATTCTTCACTAAGTGTTATAGCAATTAGATGCTTGATATTTGTTCAATTATGAGACCATAGGAAAAAGAACAACACAATTAACATTGCTCACTTCATAACTAAGTGCTCAATAATATTTGTACATTCACACACAAAGTGAAACAAACATCCTACTACAATATGCTAGTAACACATATATATGTTTTAAAGTACAGTCAGAACAGCTGAAAGAGGTATAATTCTAAAAATGTTGAAATGAAGTATTGCATTATTTATAATCCATACTGAAAGATGCATGTTATAATGCCAATATATTTTAACAACAATATATATAATAGTAGAGTTATTTTATTTATTTCCATAGCAATGAATCAAATTTATTTCTATCTTTGCACCCTGGATAATCATTAGCTCTCAACCACTTGTGAACATTCATAAAGTACATTCTCTTAAGTAGGGAAAACTATTTTTTAAAAAATAATGGAATGTTGTCTCCTGTTTCATGTGTTGACTTGATGTGATGAAAATAAAAATCACCCGGAAATGATTTTTCTGGCTGAGAACATCTTTCAATATAGTTCTTTGCCCTACCATGTTAGATCTCATTTTATTCTTATGTCCTTAAGCACTTCAATAGCTTTCTGCTCTCTTTCCACTTATGAACATGCCAGTGGCATCACCAAGTTTCTTCTCATCTAATTTTTGATGTTCCTATACAGTTTGATTCCTCACCTTTCTCAGTGAGCACAGGGAATATTTTCAAGTACTTTTTTGATACTTTATTTTTCAACTTCAAATTGTCAAAAATATATTGTATAAGAGCTATTCTATCTAAACTAGCCATTCATTTTATTTGATGTTCTAGCCATTAGTTTTAAGTGCTTTAATTATTTCACCTTCTTTTCTGTAAGATGACTTCTACTTTGGCATTTTGGTACAATTTTTTTTTTAAATTTTGTTCTAATCTTCATTAATTTTAATAAGTTAGGAATGTACTTTTTAATATAAATTATTGGCTTATTTGTGATCATTTCTCTAAAGTTGTTTGAGGACATTATTACCTTAGTCTTCTAGATTCTCTATTGCACAGAACTTTCCAAAATTTTAATAAAATGCAGTAAAATAATATAAATTGGTAGAATTTTTAAAGCTCAAAACATTTTTTATTCATTAGAGACAGATATTTTCTTTATAGTTTCTGTAGCCTTGCTTTCAGGCAGAATTAAGTATTCTTAAACCTGAATTTACTTTGATACTCCTTTTCTGCTTTTGGTAATGTTATACTCATGCCAGCTGCCTAATAAGGCCAAAATTATTTTTATTCTCTACAATTACTTTGTGTTTAATATCATATTTGCACCCAGAAAAGCATCTTAAGGAATATATCAAATGTCATTCTGTCTTTTTATACACAATAGAAATGTATGTGCCACTTTCCAGCATTTGTACATCTGTATACTCTTCTCCAGCTGTTATCCCTATGAAATGTTAATAATGCATCTGACAAAAAGAAGCAGTAAGATATATTATTTGTTTTCAATGCTGAGCAAATGGAAACCATATCTATACAAATTTTGAAGGCATTTTACAAGTCAAAATGTCACTGGCTATCAACAAAAAGCAATTTATATATAAATATCATTTATAAATTGAGTATTTCACTAATACCAAGTAAATTTCTTTGGAAAAATCAATGTTATAATGTTAAGGCACAATTCTATGTTTTACCCCCATGACCTGACAACTTTCATATTTGAATTTGTAACTTGTATAACTTTTGGTAATTGTCACCCATTAGGTGCAACTTCCAAGGGGACTTGATAAGTATGGCAGTACTAGTACCCTATGGAGAAATTAGGATAAATGGATAGTTGGATGAGGTGATAAAACTAACTGCTGATGAACTGCTACTGCATACCAGGAATTGTGACTACATACACTCCTTTGATTCACTGAAAACTCCTTTAAAGTCACTTTTTTAATAATTAAAATTTATTTACAGCTGAGAAATTTAGAAAACTTATAAAATGTATCTAATCTTTCTAAAGTACAAAACCTGTAAGTGATAGAATCAGAATTTGAATACGGACACTTTGCAATTCATAGTCCACAATCCTTTTTTTTTTTTTTTTTCCTATTGTTCTGCTGTGAATATTCCTATTTTGGCTGACTGACTCAAATCATCTTTATTGCCTGCCTCTCTCTCTCTCTCTCTCTCTCTCTGACTCTCTCCTCTGCCTCCAAAAAACTCTCTAATCAAAAACAAAATGCTGCTTATCGTGTACACACATATATACACACACACCACTATTCATCCTCAGGTTTGAATATTTGATAATAGTGAGAATGTCTCCTCTCCCAGAAACATTCATTTTAAGGTAAATCCTTATACTAAAGTCATAAGCTAGTAAATGAAGAGTGCTTAATTTGTTTTAGAGTTTTATATACCTGTTTGTCATAGCCAGCTTTCTTATTGCAGGGGCAACTATTTCTACTCCATTTATACAGACAGTAGATATTTTATACTATTCACCTAATAGGACGAGTAATATAGCTAAGTAATTAAACAAGTTTTAGTGTGAGAAAATTATGCATCCAAAGCTGAACTCCACTGCTAATTGTGTGAAATTGTGGAATTCGAATTCTCAGAGCAGTCCTTGTCTTTGTTGATTCCTTTGTCAAATGGAACCCTCAAAGAATTATTTCTCACAATGTATTCAAAAGCAGTGTGATGTTGTAGTGATTAAGAGCACCATGTACCCAGAGAAAAATATATTAAGAAACAGATATACCTACTATGCACCAGGCATTATTCTAGTCTAGGCAACAGATGCCAAAATATGAGTTTTTTGATTAAAATATTCCTAAAAAAATATACTCCCAGGAGGATTAGAATTTTAAGAGTCAATATTGCCCCCCCTCTTTTCACTTTTCTTTCTCCCTCCCTCTCTCTCTTTCTCTCTCTTTCTTTTCTTTCTCTCTTTTTTTCTTTTTTTCTTTCTCATTTCTCTTCTTCTTTTATTATTAGTCATTTCATCTGGCTTTTTGTAAACTTCAAATAAAACGTTCTAATTAAAATCATACTGATCATGCATATTTGTCATAGTTGACAAATCAAGGAAAGTAGGTTCAAGGAAGTATAATTAGTGGCCAGGAAATGGACAAGAAAGCTACTCAACCAGCTTCTTACCACATATTAAATATAACTTTTATTATCTTTTAAATCTTATGTCTGAGTATGCACATGTATTCGCCATTGATATTTTGACCTATTTATTACCTTGTTATGTGCTATAACCACAGTCATTTAATGCACTAGTACTATAGGTGTTTATGATGAGTAAAAACATGATTCTCCCTCACTATTCTTATTTCTTAATTGTTTAGTATAGATATAGAGAATAATTGTGATAGAATCATTTTTTAATTTTTAATTATTATGGGTACATAATAGTTATATGTCTTTACAGGGTACATGAGATGTTTTGAAGCAGGCATACAATGTGAATTAATCAAATCAGAGTAATTGGGGCATCTATCACCTCAGGCATTTATCATTTCTTTGTGTTAGGAACATTACAATTCCACTCTTATAGGAATTTTAAAGTATATCCTAACTTATTATTGATTATAGTCACTTTGTTGTGCTATCAAATATTGTTCATTCTATCTATCTAATGACATTTTTGCACCCATTAAACAACCACACTTTACCCTCCCCTCCCCAATACCCTTCCTTGCCTCTGGTAACCATCATTCTACTCTCTGTCTCCATGAGATCAATTGTTTTTATTATTTACTTCCATATATGAGTGTGAACATGTGCAATTTGTCTTTTTGTGTTTGGCTTATTTCTCTTAACATAATGTTCTCTAGTTTATCCATATTGTTGCAAATGGCATTATTTCGTTCTTTTTGTGGCTATATAGTATTCCATTGTGTATATGAACCACAATTTCTTTATCCATTCATTCACTGATGAACACTTAGATTGATTCCATCTCTTGGCTATTGTGAATAGTGCTGCAATAAATATGGAATGCAGATATCTTTTTGATATACTGAATTCCCATCTTTTGGATATATATTCAGAAGTTAGATTGCTGGGTCATATGGTAGTTCTATTTTAATTTTGGGGGGAAACTCTATATTGTTTTACATAGTGGTTGCACTAATTTACACTCCTATCAACAGTGTATAAGATAGAACCATTGTTTACAAGATGCTTACAGAGGAACAAATTCGAATCAATTATAGTTTGTAGGAATATGAAGAACTGTTGCCTATGGTAAGCCCTGATTTTAGATGAATATAAATTATTTGGATGAGATATAGTCTTAACTGTATATATTAACATACATTATTATATGGTTATATAATATAATAATTATATACACATATTTATAATATATACATAATCAAAATTAGACTGTCTTTAAATACCAATTCTCTCAATTAGAGTGGCTTATCAGCACAATATTTATTTGATGATATTAAAAATTGTTTTTTCATATTTAATTTAAAAACGACATAACTGGACTGTTTTCCAATCTTGTCAACTAAATGTGGTTAAAGGGTATTAAAAACCTTATTTTTCAGGATTATGATAAGGTAAATATATTTTCTAGAGATAAAAGCCTAATACAGAGGCCAAAAACTGTTTTTAACTTTGATCAACCAAAGATTAGAGAATCACAAAGAAAATTTTAAAAAAATCCTTTATATAAGAATATAAGTAAAGGCCAGGCATGGTGGCTCACGCCTGTAATCCCAGCACTATGGGAGGCAGAGGCGGGTGGATCGTTTGAGCTCAGGAGTTCGAGACCAGCCTGAGCAGGAGCGAGACCCCCATCTCTACTAAAAATAAAAAGAAATGATTTGGACAGCTAAAAATATACACAGAAAAAATTAGCTGGGCATGGTGGCTCATGCCTGTAGTCCCAGCTACTCGGGAGGCTGAGGCAGGAGGATCGCTTGAGCCCAGGAGTTTGAGGTTGCTGTGAGCTAGGCTGACACCACGGCACTCACTCTAGCCCAGGCAACAGAGTGAGACTCTGTTTCAAAAAAAAAAAAAAAAAATATATATATATATATATATATAAAGTAAGCCACTGATTTTCAATCAATTCAAAAATCTATGGCTTGCTTATATTCTTATAATAACCATTAAGAAAGCGTATGAGAAATAAAAAGGTAGAATGCATTGTTTTCTCCCATAGGCCCCTGAAAAAGAGTTAAAGTTATGTCATTTTAACTGATGAAACAAAAACTTAGAGGCAGGACTTGATATCACTGTGTTTCTTCTAAACAGCCTCATTGTGATGGAGCATGAAAAAGTGACACAAGCAATATTTGCTGAAGGAACTGGTGGTAGCTTCAAACATTCAGTTCACACATCAACCTATTCCTAAACTCCAGAAATTTATGTAGATTCTTAAGGCTATTCAGAAACAAAAGTTTTCACAAATCCAGATTTTTCTCTGGCTTTGTGTAACCTAAGCATAAGCAAACTTTTTTAAAAATAAAAGTGCAGGATTAATTCTCACAGAAAAATAAAGATTAAATATCTCTAAATTTTAAATTTTTCAATGTTAGCTATAAGTACCTATTTACATTCTTATATCTTTAAATGAAGATAGAAGTCCTTAAGTATTAAGAACAGAAATAGTAAAGGCTTATGGATATCAAATAATTTTAGAAAGAATTCTTTACAGTACAGCCTTAGGATAAAGCTTCAAGTGGGTAACATGAAATTTTACTCATTTACAATGTATATTTTTAATTTTAGCAATTCACTATTTCAATGTGCTCTAAAATGTACCTACCTTAAAATGATTTATGGCCTATAGAACTCAAAATTCATAGTAGTTTCTCATTGTTCATAGTACCAAAAACAGCATGATGGTATTCATAATGTACAGAATGACATTTAAAATTTTTAGGAAATCTCAAAGTAAAATTCAATATCTTATCAATAGGACAACCCTACACTAAATAGATTGACTGAAGAAGTACACACTAGTATTATGTTCTTATTCATTCTATGCTTGTTTTTCAATTTTAAAGCATTCTGTTTTAATACCTAACAATTAAGACATTTCATATATGTGCCAATGTAGAATGGCAAGGTCTTTACAGTGTTTTGTTCTTGAGGCAAATAAACATTCCCTTGCTATAATGAAAAAATAATATATTCAGATAGTCATATAATTGGTATTCTAATGTAGGGGCTACATGTTTATTAATGTGTAGTACCCTAGTTCTTTCTCTTTCCCCAGAGATAACCTTCATAAAAGGTCAGTTCTTTCCTTAAACCGGTAAATGGCATATTTACAAGTTGGAAATATGTAACCTTGTAGCAGGATACCAAACGGAGCATAGCAAAAACAAATGAAACAATTTGACTGGCTGATAACCATTTCAAGCTATGCTAGTCTCAAGGCAGTTATAGCACTTAGAACATAACCCACAACACTCTCCCCCTCTAGATAAAGGAAGCAACATACCTAGACTGTTTCACAGCCTAAGAACAGAGTACAAGACGTGCTGTTAACTAGACTAAAGCTGTGAGAAAAGATCTAACGATAGAGCCAGATGGGAAGGGCTCAGCGGAAAAATATGGGGAGCACAAAAAACCAAACGGAAACCTCGCCCCCAAAGAGAAATACCAACTCTCCTCCAATTGGCACAAGCCAGTTTCAGAATACCAACATGTTGCCAGAAGAATTTCAGTCTTGGGTTATAAATAAGCTGAATGATATACAAGAAAAAATTGATATCCAACACAAAGAAACCGCAAAAAAATTCCAGGATTTGGAAGAAAAATTCACTAAAGAAATAGAAATATTGAAGAAAAACCAAACTGAACTCTTAGAAATGAGGGATTTATTCAGGGAGCTAAAAAACACAGTGGAAAGTCTCAAGAACAGGGTATATCAAATAGAAGACAGAATCTCAGAGATCGAAGATAACTCTTTCCAATTAAATAAGACAGTCACAGAGATAGAGCAAAGAAATAAGAAAAAAGATCAGAGTCTTCAAGAAATGTGGGATTATGTGAAGAAACCTAACATGAGAGTTACAGGCATCCCTGAAGGTGAAGAAGATAATAAGCAAGGGCTGGATAAACTATTTGAAGACATAATAGAAGAAAATTTCCCAGGCCTTGCTAAAACTTTAGATATACAGGTTCAAGAAGCTCAAAGAACCCCTGGTAGATTCATAGCAAATAGGAAAACACCACGCCACGTAGTCGTCAGACTGACCAAAATATCCACTAAAGAGATCCTTCTTCGAGCTGTAAGGAGAAAGAAACAAGTAACATACAAAGGGAGACTCATTAGAATTATGCCAGATTTCTCAACTGAAACTTTACAAGCAAGAAGAAGTTGGGGCCCCATTCTCACTCTTCTGAAACAGAATAATGCCCAGCCTAGAATCTTGTACCCAGCTAAGCTAAGCTTTCTATATGAAGGAGAAATTAAGACATTCTCAGATAAACAAGAACTGAGGGAATTCACCAAGACAAGACCACCCCTCCAAGAAGTACTCAAAAGAGAGTTACACACGGATCATCACAACAAAGACCCACGAATGTAAAACCACCCAAGAGCTAAAGATCAAATTCTAGCCACCACAATGGCTCAAGAGAGAAAACATAGCAAAGAAGTTCTACCCAATAAGAACATAACCAACTATTCAAACACTAACCGTATTTCTGTTAGTGAAAATCTATAACCATTACATAATTAAAGTATTCTCCAATACTACAAAACAATTCCCGTTACCTCATGTGACATGTATAGCTAACTGGCAATGGAAAGCTATGAGATTGTGAGAAATTGTTCCCCAAATTTTATCAGATGAATTCTTGTGGTTTGTGTCAGGCACACAGTTTAACTGCCTACACACATTAATTTTATCAGAAAATCAAATGGAATAAAAGAAAATAATCTTTAGAGATAAGGAATGCCTTTTCTAGGAGCTTTTTTTCCTTTCTTTAAAATCAAACTATGTAACTTTGCATAAGCATAATTGTTGGGTTTCCCATGCCAAATAAATCTAGAGTAGTGACATCCACTATTATCATAAAAATATTAGGAATTACAGCAATGATGTCACAAACCTTACTCTGCTATACAGTTCAATTATAATGTACTTAATTTTATTTTTCAAAAAAGCAGGCTGACATCTACACTGTGAAACAATAGAATTATTAGATAAATGCTTCTATAGTGCTACATATAGTAGTTAGGCAATACACTGTTTTGAATTCTTCACATTTTCCAGGGACTGATCTAGATATTGGGAAGATATAGGAAACAAGTTATGGGACCTACTCTTAAAGTTTTTATATTTTTAGAAAGAAATATAATGAAAAATTAACATCATAATGTTAATATAACATGACTTAAACAAGTATAAGGAATAGAAATAAAAATAGGATAAAGAAGTGCTGGCTCTAATTTAGCTAGGAATGTAAAGAAAGACATATCTTTTATGAAGCATATTTAAGATAAGAGCTAAAATATGAAAAGGAATTATCGATATAGAGATCTAGAGAAAAAATTTCATAGAGAATAAAAAGCATCTCAACACAGTATTCCTAGCAAAGGGGAAAAAAAGAAAATAAAAAAAATGTCAATGAAGGACCTGATAAGGTAAGAAATGTAGCATATCCAAGAAATATTAAAGTGGATGCTATAATGTATCATTCAGTATCTAACACTCATTTCCCAAACTACTAGGGATTATGCTTAAGAAAGTTGAGTTGAAAATATATGTTTATGTACCTAACTTCTATATATCTATATATTTATATCTATATTTATCTATCTTTGGCTTTCTTCAACTTATGCATGATATATAAACTTATGGCACTTGTTATAAGTTTTAATATGAAAACAGAACTAGGAAAGAAGGCAAAGCCAGAGTTGTATGAGTACATTGATAAATCTGCCAGTAGAAAAGGAAGATTAATAATAAATTGAGAAGGATCAATCAAAGAGATGGGTGGTGTTGGTTTGGTAAATGTTTAACAATTGACTTGCAGTGGAGAGGTAGGGGTACTGGGGAGCATATTTGTAGTGTTTTTCAATTCCTGTGGTGTCAATATTTCCATCATGGATTATTTCAACCTATCAAAGTGATGTTACTGAATATGAAGTTAGAAAGAGAAACACAAGGAATAATATCAGACAGATGGCAGACTACAAGAGGCCAGCCTTTATTCTCTCCACAAAAACAAGTTAACAACTACCCACTACTAAAAATGCTCTGGAAAAGATCTAGAGTACAATTAAAAAGCTACAGCAACAGTGGATCACACACACACAAAAAGAAGGATAATTACATAGAGAAGCATTGGAAGCATTCTACCTGTGCCAACTCATCCTCTAGGATGGCTTAGTACCAAGAGAGATCTCTTTGACAGCAATTTCCCCTGTAGGGGAAAGGAGAAGAGAAGATCAAATGTAATTTAACACCAAGGACTGCAGCAGTCCTTGTTGCTGCAGTGGAAATCCATAGCTTTCAGTACTGAAAACATCTGAAGTCTTTGCTGATCCTGACACCTGCTAACAGAACTACTGGGAATACATTTCTGCCACTGTGCCTTTCACCTCCCAAGCTAGAGACATTATATACCACCCACCTGGCACCATTGCACCAACATGTATATGAAGATCTTTACCCCCCAAAGTAATTTTTGTAAAATATGGAAGAGATGACTACAGGTTCAAATGCACAGATATCAATCCAAGGCTACATGCAACATGAAAAGTCAAGAAAATATGGCACTGCCAAAGGAACACAATAAATTTCTAGAAACCAACTCCAAAAAAAAAGAGATCTACAAATTGCCTGGCAAAGAATTCAAAATAATTGGTTTAAAGAAGCTTAGCAAACTACAAAAAACATAGATAGAGAACTCAACAGAAATCAGAAAAACAATACATAAATAAAACAAAGAGTTTAACACAGGGATAGAAATTATAAAAGAATCAAGAAAAATATTCTGTAACTGGAGTGGAATGAATAAAAAGGAAAATACAACAGATAGCTTCCATGGAAAACTCAATCAAGCAGAAGAAAGAATCTGTGAACTGTGAGAGGGCATTTAAATTATACAGTCAGAGGACAACAAAGAAAAAGAAGGATGAAAAAGAATGAAGAATGCCTGTTGGATTTATAGGACACAATTAAACAAACCAATATACATATTATAGAAGTCTAAAAATAAGGGACAGAGAAACGTGTAGAAATCCACAGCCAAAGAAACAGTCACGAGAGTAAACAGACAACCTACAGAAGGGGAAAAAATTTTCGCATACTACACATCAGATAAAGGACTGATAACAAGAATATATTTAGAACTCAGGAAAGTCAGCAAGAAAAAATTGAACAACCCTATCAAAAAGCGGGCAAAGGACATGAATAGAAATTTTTCAAAAGAAGATATTAGAATGGCTAACAAACATATGAAAAAATGTTCAACATCCCTAATCATCAGGGAAATGCAAATCAAAATCACATTGAGATATCACTTAACTCCAGTGAGAATGGCCTTTATCAAAAAGTCCCAAAACAACACATGTTGGTGTGGATGTGGAGAGACAGGAACACTCATACACTACTGGTGGGACTGTAAACTAGTACAGCCCCTGCGGAAAGCAATATGGAGATACCTTAAACAGATTTAAGTAGACCTACCGTTCCATCCAGCAATCCCATTATTGGGCATCTACCCAGAAGAACAAAAGTCATTCTATAAAAAAGACACCTGCACCCGAATATTTATAGCAGCACAATTCACAATTGCAAAGATGTGGAAACAACCCAAATGCCCATCAATTCATGAATGGATTAGTAAAATGTGGTATATGTATACCATGGAGTATTACTCAGCTATAAGAAATAACGGTGATATGGCATCTCTTTGGTTCTCCTGGAGAGAGTTGGAACCCATTCTATTAAGTGAAGTATCCCATGAATGGAAGAATAAGCCCCACATGTACTCAACAGCAAATTGGTTTCCCTGATCATCACCTAAGTGCACATTTGGGAATAACACCAATTGGGTATCGGACAGAGGTGGGGGCTGGGGGGAGGGGATGGGTGTATACCTACTTGATGAGTGCGATGCGCACTGTCTGGGGAATGGACACGCTTGAAATTCTGCCTGGGGGGGATGGGGGTGGGGGAGGGGATGGGTGTGTACCATAATAAAAAAGAAAAAAAAAAGACATAATGGCTGTAAACTTCACAAATCTTGGGAAGGAAATGGACATCCAGATACATGAAACTTAAAGAATCCCACATAGGAGTAATCCAAAGAATACTCAACAGAGATACTTTATCATCAAATTGTCAAAATCTAGGACAAAGAGAGAATTTTGAAAGGATCAAGAGAGAAATGAGTGTTTGAAGCCCTGTGCTCCAGAGAACAGGTATTCTATTTTTAAAGGCTCATACAGGATGATCTGACTCAAGTTAAAACACAAGTGCTCTGATATCAACAAGGCAAATAAGCCCAACAGCTCATACTGTATTATAAAATGCTATCTACATTGTAAGGAAAAATCATCTTCAATAACTTAGAAACATGAAGACTGTTCACAATGATTTATTCAAGTAATTGAAACCTTTCTGGCCAACTCTGCTATTTCCATCTTTCTATCCATTTAGGTTTTGTTAGTGTACTCACCAAATTGTTTAGTATACAATTGTTACTAGGAGTTAAATGGCTAGTAAGGAGAACACTGACTTCTTTCTGTTTGGTTTATCACCAGATAACTTTCTGAAGATATCATTTTGTGACTTGATATCAAAGACAGAAATTAGTTTGATATTTTCTGGCCAAAGGATCATGTACAATATGGGCCAAAGATGTAGTACAATGAGACCTGAAAATTTTCCTGAATTATCTGAGTCTTGATACTCTTCACTAATTAGGTCCTTAGAAGTAAAGTGCTTATAATATAGCACTTTCTACAATTTAGAAACTGTGACTTCAAAGACATCAAATGGGAGTTACCAAAGTTTCAAACATCTGAATTCAAGAAAATAAGTTATATTATAGAAAATAGAATTATTTTGCTTGAGAATTAGCAGGGATGATATATCTTTCAATAAATTTAGAAAGCTGACTTTTGAATCACCTGGGAAATACTCAAAATAAAGGGCTGAAAGTGGGAGAAAAAAGAAAAATGAAGAGAAAAGAGCTTTGAGCTAAAAATTTGGGTTTGTTATTCAGCTTATTACTACTTGGTTTTGTGAGTTTGGAAGATAAACTTAGCCTCTGAACATTATTTTTGAATCCATTAGATAATTATGCATTTCTAATAATATTCTTATAGGACTTTTGTTATATAATGTGAAAATGCTTGCAAATTTTATAATACTTATAAGTGGGATGTAATAAACTTGGAATGTTGCGGATACTTTGTTCTAAAAGTGGGCTTGAAATCTACTGCCTGGAATATTTTAGGCATCTGATATTCAAGGTATAGGCATGAGTTTTCCTGAAGGTATATTTTTTAAGATTTTCTTTTTTACTCCTTGTTAGGTTTTAACTACTGAAAGAAAAATTATTCATATTTGTCCAGAACATGTGATAGTTTTTAGTTCTACAGAAGATATTGAAAAGTTTCCTTCATGTTTAAAAAAGTAGATTTTCTGGCTCAGTTATATTTGCTATAATAAACTAAGTACTCACATTTATTAGCCAATAAATACTTTTATATGATACAAATTTTAGTCTTTTGAGGCAAATTTAGATAGGGAATAGAGTCATAGATGTAGCAAATATGAAAGGTAATTAGGAGAATTTTGCATTTTTTTCCCATCTGGTTGATATAGAATTAGCAATGTAATGTGGTTGCACCTGGATCTTTGTTATTGCAAAAACATTGGCAGTCATGGAAGCAGCAGGCTGTAGGGCATGTGGCTTCAGTTCATGGAAATGCTCCGACCACACATGGACTGTGGTATTCTATAAAAACGAATGCTCTGTTTTAGAAAATGTGACTAAATTGTGCCTCTGTACGGCTGGTATCACAAGGGACAGAAACTAAGAGTGCTTGTCATGTAAATATATTTTGACTGAACTATGCCCAAATGTCAGGGCTCTTTCATTTTATATAGAAGCTATTTAAACCTATAAACCAAGGTAATTAATTGTAAAGTGAAACATCAAACCACAAGTCAGTAAGCTGATAAGATATTGAACATCATCTCTTACATTCCTTTTCCTTGTTTTTCAAAGACAAGTATTTGAATTTTGAATGTCAAAATTCTTCTTCTATTGAAAATGGAAAACAACAGGAGGATGAGGATACTTCAGCATTTTGGCATGGCTGTAATGTATGACTCTGCCCCTACAATGGCCCTTGTGCACCATGCACAGGGGAACTTCATAACATACATGAGAGTATGTATTTACATATTTACATATCTTCTTTTAAGGGAAATGTGTTGAAGACAAAAATCCTGATTTAATAAGAATGATATTTTCATATGATGATGCCATAGCTATTTCTTTTTTAAATCTCAAATCCTAGTAATTGGTGAATTAATAATGCCTTTAGGATATTTATAATATGCATACAAAAACTACTAAAAATTTTTTTCTGAAAATAAATTTTTCTTTATAAAAATTGTTCTTTTAACAATCTTCTTTGCTAATTTTTGCAGAATAGTATTATTAATTACAACAAGAACAAAGCAAATGAATACTTCCTGCAAAATGTATAATCTCCCTTTATTTCTAAGGCAACTAGCTAAGGTTATCACACTTCAAAATGTATTCCATTTTTTCCCCTCTTGTTTTGAATCATCAGCTATTTTGTAAAGGTCAAAGTCAAAATAAATTAAATCTACTTAATAAATCTTCCCAGAACTTAGCTTTGTCTGTTTAGCTTCTTAAAATGCCTGTGTGTTTATCAAGTAAAATAAAACATGCTTTGCATGGAAGATGACTTAAAAATTGACCACAATGAGGACCCTGACTTGCCTAGAAAGGAGGGGGCATCTTGCTTCTCTCAGCTACAGGGATGGTACCTCAGCTTAGTTTCATACAGTACCCTTCACTTACTTCTTTAAACCAAGAGTGGTATCTGCAACCATCCAGTCTCTAATGTAATGACCTGACAGCTAGAGTTCCCAGATACAGATCAGCTGTTGTTTTTATACAACTGCTATAAAAAGCTGCCACCCAAATTGATATTGGCCAATGTTGAGCTGCCAGTGTATTTTCCAATTGGTAAAGCTTCTTTCTATCAATTGACATATTAAAAGAGAATTCACAGAGGCAGTGGGTCTTTCCCATTAGAACAAAACCCACTCCATGTCAAATGGTTGTCCTAGCCCTGGCACTCCTCTGCATGAGTTGTTAGGGAAACTGTGGATCTTCGCGTTGTTGACCTAGCCTTGTGATTTTTTTCCCCCTTTTCCACAAAAATCTATTTCTAAACTCTTGCCAAAACCCTGTATGACAGATGGTATCCTTAAAGAGATTCATCTGTCCATGGTAATATGTATTCTTTCTTAATTCTATACATATTACCACTTTGGGGGGAAGTTACTACTATTTTCAAGGAAACTATTATTCTAAAACTGTGGAGAGTGTCAATGATAAAAATTCTTGATGACATTAAAACCTCAGGAAGAAAACACATTCTCTGCTGTTGAAATGTCACTTCATGAATAGATATTTTCCTTATTTTTTAAAAAGTTTCCAACAGAGGAAGAAGATACGGACATTTTATATTAAATAAATATTTTAAACTTACAAATAACTTGAGAGAATATCAACCATTTTCACCCTTTGTAAAAAAAAATCAATCAATGCTAGGCATACCATTCAACTACTCCTTAAATTAAATAATACTTGTAGTACAGCTAATTTTTATTGTGGAAATCTGGGATCACAAACTCCAATGCCTAAAGGTCTATGCAAGTAATGCCAATGTGAAAAACTGACCAAGTGTAGTTATGAAGAGCATATACCCCACCTAACAGGGTCAGACAATACTAAGTTCTAACTGATGTGTGCTTATGTGTTTATGTGAATTCCTTCCTGCCTTCCTTCCTTCCTTTTTATTTCTCTCTTTCTTTCCTTCTTTTTCCTTTCCTTTCTTTTTCTTTCCCTTCCCTTTCCCTCCCCTCCCCACCCCTCCCTTCCCCTCCCTTCCCTTTCCTTCCCTTTCCTTCTTTCCTTCCTTGCTTTCTTCCTTTCCTTTCTTTTCTTCTGAAAACACTGCCTTCTTTTATTTTAAGATATTTTGGGCCAAGAAAACAAATAACATTACATCTCCACATGCAATTTTAGGCAGCTTAAAACCTACTGGAATATTTTGTGACTCTTTCAGTATGCAAAAATTAGTATATTTTGCCTTTATAAAGAATTTCTATTATGAATCAAAAATATTTATAATACCATAAAACGTGATTAATAAATATAATAAAAAGATTTGAATTAATTTTCTGTCATTCAAAACCAATGTTTTCACAAGCACCCATTTGATAAGCTTAGTGACCTAAATGAGGAGTGCTAAGGCAGTAGAATTATCTATTACATTGGAAAATAATCATATTCCACTGGTTGTTAATTATTTCATTATGTTTAACAATATTAATCCATATTTTTAAACTGTATGGGTACAGTTACAAATATTGTAATATACATTATATGATACAATTCCTTTATATAGATTTTTTAGCATAGTATAACTGAAAAGAGACAAGTTTTGATGGAATTCCAGGCATAGATAAACATTTTCATTGTATAAGAAATAAATGTTAATTTATAAGCTTAGCTTTCCCCTGATACATTAACAGAATCCCCACAAATTTGTGTTGTATATGTTGAATCAAAGGATATTTATTCTGCACAACACCATTATATCACACAATCCAATATACGAAACATATGAACTTTCATATGTATATGTGAACCAATAGATTACCAATAAAAACAGGTGTGACTTTGTTTTCAGTAAATTATTTAATACATTAAATATATTACTTTATAGCATATGTTTAAAAAGTAATGAGATTTTCAAAAAGTATACTTTGTAATTATGCTTAAATATGTGAAATGTTGCTACCTTCAAGCAATTAAACTTGGTCCCTGGTAGTTAGAAAGGGTCCATTACAAAACAAAAACTTAGAATCCACTGTGACTTCCTAAAACTCTTGGCAAAATTGTAGTTCCTAACAGCAAAAACTAATTTAAGTCTATAGCAATTAAGTTAAATATTTTGTTCAATTTAACAGAAAATAGGGAGCTGAATGTACAGAAATAAGGTAAACTTTCAGCTTAACTTGACTTTGATTTGATGGAGGCAGTCAAGTTTTCAATTCTAGTTCACTGTGTATTTGGATTTGGCTTTTCAGTTCACTAAGCCCAGCTAGAAAATCAATACAAATTATCAGTAATTTCTCAGCATTTGATAAATGACTTAATGCCAGTGAGCTGCACTGATCCTTGTCATCTTTGTCTGCCTTGGTCAGCACACTTCTTAAAGCTCTAAGAACCTTAAAAAAAAAAACCCAGCACAATAAAAAATCATATCTTAATACTTAACCTAAGTTTGTCCAGTAAAATGTGCATAAGTTGAAAATAGCACATTATGTGATATAATGCATTGTGTTTGACTATATGATAATCTAGGGTTAACAATAATGTTAAACTACTAGGAAAAATGTCACTAGAAGGAAAAAAGATGTAGCAATATCATGCATTCATTCGAGCATTTTTCCTATATTAATTGCTTACCAAGTACCAGAATTATTATCCTTTTAGTTATCTTAATTTTTAACATTTTATTCATAACTGGCTGAATCATTTAGCTTAGTCACCTAATACAGATGATTAATGAAATAATGAGCAAAGGGTCAGAGTTTTATGACTATATAGATTAATTTGCTTCTAAAAAAGAAAATCTCCATTTTAACATAACAGCCTCTACCCATTAACACTGTTGTCCTTATTTAAAGGAGAGGCTGGGGCAAAATGGCATGAATGACTGACTTAACCTGAACTCCCTACAAACCTTGCATGATAATCCTTCATTGGAGGGATGCAATCTTGGGGAAAATGAAGAGTAAATATAATGTGGTGTATTAACCAGTTGGCTATGGCTTCCCAATAAGCACATCTGCTTTCTCCGTCAAGTGTCATATCTCCAAAGACATATTTTGGAAATATCCAGTTCTGAATAGCCTTAGATTTCCTTTTCACTTGTTCAGAATTACTCCAAGTGGTATTATCTCCGGGACACTGGAAGGTTGTGCAGTCCTTCCAGTTACTGCTGAAGCAGCCAGAGCAGTTTTGTGCAGTCTCCTTAGAGAGAAAGGAGACTCGTGTCTTGGGTCAGCTAGCACTGCATGTGAGGGCTTCTAGTTTGTGGTGGCTGCAGCAACAAAGAAAACAGCTGTTCTATTAGAATGAATGAGCCATTGGATGGTATGTTTTGGCTTAGAAATAAAATAACTGGCTAAGGCCTGTGAGAAGGGGTGCAGGTTAGCATATCTGGAATTAAGCATAAACTGAGTCTGGTTTAAGAATACAACTGTCTATTACCAATTTAAGTAAAGAACTCAATACATTATCACCTTTGAAACTGAAGGACAGAATTCACACTGTCTGGAGAATGGACACGCTTGAGGCTCTGACTCAGGGGGATGGGCGGGACATGGACAATGTATATAACCTGAACTTAAGTACCCCCATGATGAGCTGAAAAAAAAAAAAAAAAAAAAAAAGGTATGGGAAAGAGGTTGCTGAATATTTGGGAGAGGAAGAAAGATAAAACAAAAATGAAGATTTTAGATACCTCACACTTGTGCTCAGAGTAAAAATATTTGTAAGTGTAGGATGCTATTTTTTTCTTCCTCTGTAAATGGAGGCAGGATGGAGAATATTTCCACAAAAGATTATTTAAATAACCTCCTCAAGTTCATGGGAGATGTTTGTTCAAAATGCTCCATGTTTACTTCCCTCTACATTATTTTATTTTTTACTGAGTCAAGAGATAAGCTACTTTCTCTTTGGGGGCTGCTTCTTCCTTTTTTTATCCTAATTTCTTTCTCAGTCTATCATTTTAAAAAAAACAAAATCAAATCAAAAGGGTATAACTTCACAGTTTGTTCTATTCCCAGTATCTTTCAAATTAGCATACATATTTAAAAATGTTTTATCTCTATTTGTTGGTTTTGTTATTATTTGTTTAACTTTTAATTGAATATAATGATAAAAATGCACAAAACATATATATCTACAGCACAACAAATTATCACAAAGCAAATGTACAAGATAACTAAAACCTAAGATGAGAAATGAAACCCGGAAGTCTTGATCATTAACGTTTTTCCATCCTATAATTTAAAATAACATGATATAAAGGCACTATAATATTAACATAATAAAATATTTTAAAACTAGTGCCCACAGTCCTAGCTTTTAATGCTGTGGTTTAGTTTTTTTCAGGATTGTTTCTGTATATATGAATAGATTTATACAGTTGATATTCTTTGTGTCTGGCTTTCTTTGCAGAAAATTATTGTTGTGAGATTCATCTATGTTCAACATGGGTAACTCATGCATATATGTTTGTCCTTGATATAGATATATAGTATTCCATTGCATGAAAATATCATAGTTTATATATTCTCTCTATTGCTGGTGGAAATTTGGGCTTTTACTAATTTTTAAATGTTATGAAGAATACTGTTATGAAGAATCTATACATGTCCTTTGGTGCATTTATGGCTGCAATTGTTTGGTATGTCCTCAGGGGGACAAGATATGTATATTTTTTAATTCAGTAGAAAATGCCAAACAGTTTTCCACAATGTATAGTAGTAACAATTTATACACTCATGAGCAGTACCTGAGAGTTCCCACTACTTTTGCCGATACTTGTTCTTCAGTCTTTTTGTTGACTACATGTTTAGATGTACAGATAGGTAGGTTTCATGGTGTGATCTTATTGATTTGAAAATATTTTATAAGTTTATTAGTCCTTAAGCTATTCTGTTCTTTGAAGTGCTTATTCAATACTTTTTCTCATATTCTATTGGGTATTCTCTATACTTATTGCTATTTGGGCGTATATTAAATCTAGATAAAAACTCTTTTTTGGTCCAGTTTCTTGCAAGTGTATATTTCCATTATCTGGATAGATTTTCACTCTTTTAATGTTATTTTTAGATACCTAGCTCAATTTATTAGCATTTTTTGGAGGAAGCAATTTATGCATCCTGTTTTCTTCTTGTTGTTTTGTTCTGTTTTAATTTCTAATAATTCTGGATAAATAATACAGATATTTATGGAGTACATGTGATATTATGATATAGGCATACAATGTGTAATGATCAAATCAGAGTAATTGGGATATTTATCACCTCAAGCATTTCTCATTTCCTCATGTTAGGAACAACCAGTTTCACTCATTCAATTATTGTAAAATATATAATACATTATTGTTAACTATAGTCATCCTTTTTGTGCTACCAAACACTAGTTCTTTTTTCTTCTATCTAACTGTATTTTGTACCCATTAACTATCCCTTCTTTATTCTGCCCCCCCATCCTCACTACCCTTCCCAGCCTCTGGTAACTATCATTCTATCTCCATGATTTCATTTTTTTTAGCTCCCACATATGAGTGACAACATGTGATATTTGTTTTTCTATACCTGGCAAATTTTACTTAACATAATGTCCACCAGTTTCATTGCAAATGACAGGGCTTCATTCTTTTTATGGCTGAATAATGTTCCATTGCATATATATACACCATATTTTCTTCATTCATTCATCTGTTTATGGACATTTAGGTTTATTTCATATTTTGGCTATTGTGAATAATGCTGCAATAAATATGGGAGTGCAGATATTTCATTGATATACTAATTTCCTTTCTTTTGGATATATATCCAGCAGTGAGATTGCTGGATCATACAGTAGTTGTTTTTAGTTTTTGGAGGAACCTCCAAACTGTTCTCCATAGGGGTTGTACTAACTTACATTTCTACTAACAGTGTACAAGGATATTCCTTCCTCCAAATCCCCACTAGAGTTCATTATTTTCTGTTTTTCAATAAAAGCCATTTAACTGGGGTGAGATGATATCTAATTGTAGCTTTGATTTACATTTCTCTTATGATTAGTGATGTTGAGTATTTTCTTCATATACTTGGCCATTTGTATGTCTTCTTTTAAGAAATGTCTATTCATGTGTTTTGTCCATTTTTAACTGGATTATTTTGGGTGTTTTCGTATTTAGTTTTTTAAGCTCTTTATATATTCTGATTATTAATCCTTTATCAGATGGTTAGTTTGTAAATATTTTCTTCCATTTTGTGGGTTGTCTGTTCATTAATTTTTTTTTCTGTTGTGCAGAAGCATTTTGGCTTGATTTGATCCCATTTGTCCATTATTGCTTCAGTTGCCTGTGTTTTTGAGGTATTACTCAAGGAATCTTCGCCCAGATCAATGTCCTGGAGCATTCTTCTATTGTTTACTTCCAGGAGTTTTATAGGTTCAGGTTTTAGATTTAAGTCTTTAATCAATTTTTATTTGATTTTTATATATGGCTAGAGATCAGAGTCTAGCTTCATTCTTCTGCATATGGTTATCCAGTTTTCCTAGCAACATTTATTGAAGAGAATGTCCTTTCCCCGATGTATGTTCTTGGCTCCTTTATCAAAAATTAGTTGACTGCAAATGTGTGGATCTGCTTCTGTGTTCTCAATTATATTGCATTGTTCTGTGTGTTGTCTGTTTTTATGCTGGTACCACGCTGATTTGGTTATTACAGCTTTGCAGTATAATTCGAAGTCAGGTAATGTGATGCCTCCAGCTTTGTTCTTTTTACTCAGGATGACTTTGGCTATTCTGATTCTTTGTTCCATATAAATTTCAGGATTTTTTTTTCTATTTTTTGTGGAGAATGTCATTAGTGTTTTGGTAGGCATTGCATTGAATCTGTAGATTGCCTTGGATAGTATAGACATTTTAACAGTATTTTTTTTTTCTTTTATTTTTGGTAGAGATGGGATCTCAATCTTGCTCAGGCTGGTCTTGAACTCCTGAGCTCAGGCGATCCTCCCGCCTTGGCCTCCCAGAGTGCTAGGATTACAGGTGTGAGCCACCGTGCCAGGCTGGACATTTTAACAACATTGATTCTTCCAATCAATGAAGAAAACCAACCCTCAATTGTTACTTCATTTCATACCCAAATGTTAATTTGGGATGAAGCATAGATCTAAATGTAAAAGCTAATAGTGCCTTAAAGAAAAATAAGGAGAATATCTTTGAGGTTTTGATGTTGGCAAATATTTAATAGACAGAGCAAATATCTTTTCCCATCTTTTCCTTTATAGTAAAGGTCATTAGAGAAATTGTCTACACTAGATCTGCCCTAGATCATGTCACAATCCCTCTTGTATCAGCCCAACCACACTTAAACTTCACAAATTCCAGTAACCAATCACCTATGAACTTGCCAAATCCAAAGGAAATTTTAAATACCCATTGATTTTTATCACCAGTTGAAACAGTTGCTCACTCTTTCTATGTTGAAAAACTCATTTGTTTGGATTCAAATACAATTGTGATTATCTTCCTTATGGCTCACTGGAGGCTCCAGCCCACTTTCCTTCATTGTCTTTGTCTCCTCCTCTTCCATACCTCTATACCTGCTGCTGCCTCAATCTCCAGCCTTCAGTTCTTTACTCTCAGTTGACACTTCCTTTGGAGAGCTCATCCAATCAATTGGCTTTAACTATTGTCTGTACTGGAATATCTCCAAATTTATATCTCTCTTTCTGAACTCATGTCTTATATATCACACAGAATATTTTTTCTCCTGATTTAAGAATCCTTCCCTAACATAATTTCCTCTCTGCAACTAATTCCTCTCCATTTCTTTATCCTGCTTTATTTTTTCCACAGTACTTACTATTACTTGGAACAGTATTTTTACAGTTTTTTTTTAAATTGATCTCTTATCTTCTGCCTCATCATAGTAAGTACACCCACCTCTTTGGATACTATAAGATAAAATGAAGTTTACAAAGATTATCATATTATAATTTCCTTTCTTTTTCAAAATATATGTAATCTGGTATAAAAAGAATTGTCATTATCTTTGGAATAAAGTTCAGATTTCATAGATGAAATTCAGTGACCTCCATTATTTGGTTCTGAATGACCTGCCAAACTCTAGTCCCCTAGTGTGGTACACTCTCACAAAAATAATGTCACTGGTACTCTTCATGCCCCAAATTTGACATTTTCTTTTCAGGCATGTTGAGGCATAATTGACAAATAAAAAATTATGTATATTTTAAGTGTAAAATGTGATGATGTAATAGGCATACACATATGTTGTGAAATGATTACCACATCAAAGTAATTTATCACCTCACATAGTTGCCTTTATTACTTTATTTAGTTTTGGTGAGAATGTTTAGGATCTACTCTTTTAGTAAATTTCAGGTATGTAATACAATATTATTGACTATAGTCACCATGCTATACATTAAATCTTCAGAACTTATTTATCTTATAATTAAAAGTTCATAAGATTTGTCCAATATCTTGCCTTTTCCCCATTCATTCTACTTTCTCTTTCTTGAGTTCCACTTTTTTTTCCCATAGATTTCACATATAAGTGAGATTATGTAATGTTGTCTTTCTGTGTCTGGCTTATTTCACTTAGCATAATGTCCTTCAGGTTCATCTACGTTGTCACAAATAACAGGATTTTTTTTTCTCTTTTATGGCTGAATAATATTTGCTGTATCCATTCATCTACTGATAAACACTTAGGTTGTTTCTCTAAACTGGCTATTGTGAAAATCACTGCAATGATCATGGGACTGCCGATACCTCTTAGATATACTGATTTCATTTCCTTTGTATATATACCCAGAAACAGGATTTCTGGATTGTATGGTAATTATATTTTTAATTGTCTGATGAACTTTCATACTGCTTTCCCTTAAGGCTATACCAATTTACATTCTCACCAACAGTGTATAAAGTTTCCCTTTTCTCCATAACTTCACCATTATTTGTTATCTTTTAACTTTTGATAATAGTCATTTTAACAAGTACAAGGTGATATCTTATTATATTTTTAATTTGGATCTCCTTGATAATTAGTGATGTTGAGCAAGTTTTCATGTAACTGCTTTTGTTTATAAATCTTCTCTGGAAAAATATCCCTTCAGGTTATTTGCCCACTTTTAAATAAGATTATGTGTTTTATTTATTTATTTATTCACTCATTCATTCATCCTTGCTATTGAACTTTATGTGTTCCTTTTATATTTTAGATATTAACCTCTTATCAGATATATTGTTTGAAAATATTTTCTCCCATTTTGTAGATTTTTTTCACATGGTTGATTGTTTTCTTTACTGTGCAGAAGCTTTTTAGTTTATTGTGGTTCTACTTTTTTATTTTTACTTTTATTGACTATATTTTTGGTATCATATTCAAAAAAATCATTGCCAAGATCAATGTCAAGGAGCTTTTTCTCTATTTTTTCATCCAGGAATTTTATGGTTTTAGGTATTACATATAAGTCTTTCATATATTTTGAGTAAATTTTTGTAAGTGGTATAAGATTGGTAGCCAGTTTCATTTTTTTACTTGTGGATATCCAGTTTTCCCACCACCATTTTATTGAAGAGACTGCCCTTTCCCGTTGTCAAAGATTAGTTGACTTTATACTCATGTATTTATTTCTTGGCTCTCCATTTTGTCTCATTGGTCTACATGTCTGTTTTGATTACTATAGCTTTTTTGTAATATAGTTTGGAATCAAGAAGTTGTGACACTGCCAGTTGTGCTTTTTTGTCTCAAGATAGCTTTGGCTACTTGGACTGTTTTGTGGTTCCATACAAATGTCACGAATGCTTTTTCTATTTCTGTGAAAAATATCATTGGGATTTTAATAGGAACTGCATTGAATTTATAGCTTATTTTCGGACTTTTAGTTTCCAGGGTGATATTATTTCCAATTGTCTTTTCTTTTTTTGTGACATAATTAAATTTTGCTTATTTTGAAGACCTAACAAGATGCCATATTATCCATAAAGTCTTTGTTATGACTTCAATAAGAAACAATATCCTTCTTTCTTTTTTTTCTCTCTCTTTCTCTTGCTTAGAATTGTTATCTTCTATTCTTTGAGCACTTAACCACATTCTACCCCAATAAGACAATTACTAAGCAAGCTTCTTCATAGTAGGGACTATGAAAGAATTTTCTTTGAATTCCTCACTTCCTCACATTTTTTAGAATTTTTTATTTCATATTATAGGACCTCAAAAGTATTCTTGTGGTTGTATAAATTAGCTGTGTAAGGCTGACAAAAATCTTGCTGCATTTTACACAGAAACAGATCAGGTAAGAAGTTAAAAAAGGAAAAAAATTTCTTCCATTTAAAGAGTGAATACATACAGTTCCATTGGACAATGTTACACATAGAAGTAAGAGCTTTCTGTGAGAGAAGTTAGTGAATTTATGAATAGTAGCTACATAATATGACAAAATAGATAAGTTAGTTGTATCATAAAAGGTTAATGCATTAGGGCATATGACCAAATTCTTATAATTATTTGAAGGTAGCATAATCAAACAAACAAATAAACAGACAACAAAATTAGCCTGCCTTTGAAGCCTGAATTCAACCATTCCTGTTTATTTTGTTAGCCTTTGCTTGTATTAAAATGAAATAATTTTGTGAAGGAACATATATAAGTCTTATATACTTCCTATTATTTAATTTGTAGATTAAATTTGATTTATACAATACTGAAATGAGAATAAGGAATTCAGAGAGAGAACTTGGTGTCATCATACACTTATTATAGGAAGACATGGACATGGAGAATCAAAGTGCCATAGTATGGAGAAAAGGTAATTGAAAATAAAAGTTATCAAGTTCACATTTCTGACTACGTGTGGCTTCAGTTCTCTTACTTTCCCCAAAATATGCCACTGTGTGCAACTGTCAAAGACAAAAATGACAGAATTCAAAGTTGAATATATCATAAACCCATCTCGATGTAATGTTTATTATGTCCTCTGTTCCTAAATTCAGGTCAGTTGGCATTTTAAAGTTAAATATCTTATCCTTATGAGGATGATGAGATCAGTATGCTTCCATAAAGCTTAGAGTTGGGGTTAACAGCATGCATCTGATGCTGAGATTTGCTATTCATTTTTAAACACATCATTGCTTTTATTATGCAGCTATTTTTGCCTCCTAAATGAATGAAACCCCATCATAAATATGTATGTGTGTTTATTTTCAAGGAGAGCTCAGGAGAAGTAAAGAAAATGATTCAAGTGCATAGCCCCACTCAGCAGCACTTCAGATGGAAACACACGTGCACTGTTATAAGGAGGTTGAGCTCTCTGAGTGTTAATAAAGATATCAGTATTCTTCTAGGGGATATAGGTGCAAAATAAAAAAGACATGAGCTCTTTGGCTAGCTTCATGGAAAGTATTGCTCCTTAGGGAAATTATGCTAGCAATTGGGTCACTCATTTGTTACTGAATTTTTGTCCAGCAAGGTTGTTTGTGTTCTGATCAGCAGCAACTTTGTTAATAATTGAAACCTTACAATACAGGCACCATAGGAATTAATTAATAATGGGAGGTGTTTCTAGTTTATGAAATAATAATTATATTGTGTCTAGAATTAACTTGGATATTAAAGACCTCTGAGGACCTGGTAGCTACCAAGGTACCAGGAAAGCCAGATCATCATTTGGTTTATTAGATGCAGAAAACTAAACTAATTTTTAAAAACCACAAATTCAAAATAATTAATATTTAAAAAAAATAAATTGGGAAAGTTAGAAAATTTTCATAGCATTACTTTACTTGCTGGGGGTAGCATTTTCGATGGCATAATGCCTAAGATTCAATAATAGTTTGGCTAAATGGTTAATGTGGTATTTTTAATATTTTAGCTATTCAATAAATAATATGAACACCAGGCACTGTGCGGTTTTAAGGAATGCCAAGGCAAATGTGCAGAATAATACTACTACATAATGAATATTACAGTGGAGAAATAGAAGTGGGGACATAAAAGTACAAAGAAAGAACTGGTGTTGGATCTTATGTGCAACACAGGTTCCATTTGTACTGGGATGTAGATTAGAGGAGGTTTGCCTGAGGGGAAGGTTCTCACTTTGTCTTAAACTCTAATTTTCAAAATTATTTATTTTGAGAAAGTATATACAATTATGAACTGTAAACACTTTTTATAAAATACAATCAATGAAAGAAATAACTATGGCTAGCTTTCCCACCAAAAGGTTCTAATGGATTACAGTTAGAGAGGAAGAATAAATTCTGGTGTTCAATTACACAGTAGGGTGATTATAACTAATAACAATGTAGTCTATATTTCATGATAGCTAGATGAGAAGAACTTGAATGTTATCACCACAAGGGAATGATAAATGTCTAAAGTTATAGATGTGGTACTCACTGTGATTTGATCATTGTACAATGCATACAATGAAATGAAACATCACATTGTACCCCCAAAATATGTAAAATTAGTATGCCAATTATAAATTTAAAAATATAATTAATAAAGATTTTAGTAGATATGAAAATTAAATAGATGTTAGTCTGATATTTAAAAGTCATTAAGTCATTTCTTCCTTTTTATAAATGAGTTATAATTATAAGATTTTGAAAAGTATTGAGGGTTATTTTGGTTATACTATGCAGTAATATTATTATTATTAAGATATCTAATTTTCAAATCATTATATGTGATGTTTTATTAAAATAATTCATAATATTATATCATTAGATTGATAAACATAGAAAGAGATATGTATGTTTGAACTTCCCAGTAAATATATAGGATGGGAATATCTAAATATTTGTGTCAGCTACATTTTTCAAAACAATGGAATTACAGTCCCATTATTCTGAAAAAATGAATCCCACACACCTCTGAAAACATTAATCAATCAAAAATCAGTTAAATACAAAGTTGTAGTATTTAATAGTTCAATAGGGAAATTATTGTTTAAAATACTGTATTGTATATTTCAAAATAGCTAGAAGAGAAGAATTGCAATGTTCCCAACACACACAAAAAAACAATAAATGTTTGAGGAGATGGATATTCTAAATACCTTGACTTGATATTTAAACATTGTATCCATGTATTAAAATATCACAAGTACTCCCAAAGTATACACAACTATGATATATCAATTTTAAAAATACAAAGAAGTCAGGAACTAGAAAATAATTATGAAAATGAGTTATAATAAATACATTCCTTTTATAGTCTCTTGTTTTATATATTTCAAACTGTTAATAATTTGCACTTTTGGGGTTTTATTCAGCATTTAAATATTGACCCATTCACTTGATAGTTTTGTTTGACTTGAAGCAAGCAAGCAAAAATAAAAGAATAATAATTACTGAACCATATAGTTTAATTATGCCTACCTTTTGAAGAAAAGGTTCAAGGACAAAGACTCTAGGAAAAATTTTATTATGGTTCTCTTCTCTGTTTATTGTCATGTAACTTCCCTAGAGTTTCTATCTTTTTTGCCTTCGTAATTTTCTGATTCCAAGAATTTCAATCTGCCTCATCTTCTTTTTTTGCTAGTCTGTACTTTCCCTGGATGATCTCCTACAACTAATGTGTTAACATTTCTATTATCCTTAAAAATTATTCCAAAAATCTATACTCTCCTCCTTATACTTATTGCTATTGCTTTATATTTTAAGTCTGAGCTATTCCAACCATCATCCAATAAGTTTCTCTGTCACTCTTTTCTCTCTACATAAGCCCATTCTCCTTGCTGCCTGTGTGATCCTCTCAAAACTCTGGTTGTGTTTCTTTCACACATAAAGAACTTCAGTGGCAACCTATTGTACAGACCAGGAAGTCCACATTGTTCTTTCATAAACCTATGATTTTCTCTATGATCATCCCTTGACATTTTACCTTTGTATCCTGCTTGGTTTTGCAGTATAAAAGTTACTGTATTCCATAACGAAAGCCTTACTGATGCTTGAACATAGTGTGATATCCATTATCTGAAAGTTGCTTGTCATCCTCTTTCTGAGTAACTACAATGACTCTAATATTTCCCAATTTTGTAGGCAATTTGCCACTAAACTTTCACCCTTTCATCTGCTATGCTTACCCCCCAAATATGAGCCAGCATATCATATTTTAATTAGATAACACTCTTAAACAAGTTTGGGTGTATGTGTGTGTGTATGAATGTGTGTGTTAGAAATAAAAGAGACAAGAAAAAATAACAAAGAAATGACAAGTGGTTTAGGTAAAGAACAGAAGATAACTAGAGTAATTCAAAACTGAATTTGAAAGCCTTTATTTTTCATGCCTGTATCCAAAATACAGAAAGATCACAAACAGACAACCTAATGAATTATCTCAAAGAGCTGAAAAAAGATGAACAAACTGACCCCAAACCCAGCAAAACAAGTGAAATTAATAAGATCAAATCAGAACTTAATGAAATTGACAATAAAAACACTATATGGAAGATTAATAAAACAAAAAGTTGGTTCTTTGAAAAAATAAACAAAATTGACATGCCTTTGGCTAGACTAATGAAAAGCAGAAAAGACAGAATGCTAATAAGCTCCATGAGAAAAAAAAAAAAGGAGAAATTACAACTGATGCCACAGAGATACAAGAAATCATCTATGACTACTACAAAAAACTTTATACACTTAAACTGGAAAATGTGGAGGAAATGGACAAATTTTTAGAAACACGCAGCCTCCCTAGGCTCAACCAGGAAGAAACAGAATTCCTGAACAGACCAATATCAAGTATTGAAATTGAAACAGCAATAAAAAACCTTCCTAAAAAGAAAAGTACCAGACCAGATGGTTTCACATCTGAATTCTACCAGACCTACAAAGAACTGGTGCCCATCCTGCAGAAATTACTCCACAACATCAAGAAGGATGGAATCCTCCCTAACACATTTTATGAAGCCAAAATAACCCTGATACCAAAACCAGGAAAGAATGCAACAAAAAACAAAACTACAGACCAATATCCTTTATGAATATAGATGCAAAATTCTCAACAAAATCCTAGCAACCCGAATCCAGGTGCTTATCAAAAAAATAATCCATCACAACCAAGTGGGCTTCATCCCAGAGATGGGTCAACATATGCAAATCTATAAATGTAATCCACCACATAAATAGAAGCAAAAACAAAGACCATGTGATCCTCTCAATAGATGAAGAAAAAGCATTTGACAAAATTCAACACCCTTTTATGATAGAATGCTTAACAAAATAGGCATAGACGGGGCTTGCTTAAAAATTATACAAGCCATATATGACAAACCCACAGCCAATATCATAATGAATGGGAAAAAATTGAAAGCACTCCCACTTAGAACTAGAACCACACAAGGTTGCCCACTATCTCCACTTCTATTCAACATAGTACTGGAAGTCCTTGCTAGAGCAATTAGACAAGAGAAGGGAATTGAGGGCATCCAAATGGGGACAGAAGAGATCAAACTCTCACTCTTTGCTGGTGGTATGATATATCTAGAAAACCCCAATGATTCAACCAAAAGACTCCTGGAATTGCTAAATGAATTCAGTAAAGTCTCAGGATACAAAATCAATACACACAAATCATAAGCATTCATATATACCAATAACAGTCAAACTCAGAACCAAATCAAAGATCCAATAACCTTCATAATAGCAAAAAAGAAAATAAAGTACCTAGGAATATATTCAACTAAGGAGGTAAAAGACCTTTACAGGGAGAACTATGAAACACTGAGGTAGGAAATAGCAGAGGACGTAAACAGGTGGAAAACCATACCATGCTTGTGGGTCAGCAGAATCAACATTGTTAAAATATCTATACTACCCAAAGTGATCTGCAGATTCAATGTAATCCCTATTAAAATATCAACATCATTTTTCACAGATCTAGAAAAAATAATTTTACACTTTGTATGGAACCAGAAAAGACCCTGTATAGCAAAAGCAATTCTAGGCAAAAAGAATAAAATGGGAGGCATAAATTTATCAGACTTCAAACTATACTACAATGCTATAGTAATTAAAACAGCATTGTACTGGCACAAGAACAGAGACGTAGACCTATGGAACATAACTGAGAGCCCAGATATAAAACCAGCCTCATATAGCCATCTAATCTTTGACAAAGCAGACAAAAACATAAACTGGGAAAAAGAATCCTTATTCAATAAATGGTGCTGGGAAAACTGGATAGCCACATGTAGAAGATTGAAAGAGGATCCACACCTTTCACCTCTCAAAAATCAACTCACTATGGTTAACAGACTTAAACTTAAGGAGTGAAACTATAAGAATTCTAAAGGAAACATTGGGAATACTCTTCTAGACATTGGCCTAGGCAAGAATTCCCCAAAGGGAATCACAGCAACAACAAAAATAAATAAATGGGACCTGATCAAATTAAAAAGCTTTTGCACAGCCAAAGAAACTATCACAAGAGTAAACAGACAACATACAGAATGGGAAAAAATTTTCACATGCTACACATCTGATAAAGGGCTGATAACTAGAATCTATTTAGAACTCAGGAAAATCAGGAAGAAAAAAGTCAAACAACCCTACCAAATGGTGGGCAAAGGACATGAACAGAAACTTTCCAAAAGAAGACAGAATAATGGCCAATAAACATATGAAAAAATACTCAACATCTCTAATCATCAGGAAAATGCAAATCAAAACCATAATGAGATATAACTTATCTCCAGTGAGAATGGCATATATCAAAAAGTCCCAAAACAATAATTGTTGACGTGGATGCGGAGAGATAGGAACACTCATACATTGCTGGTGGGACTGCATACTAGTGCAACCTCTGTGGAAAGCAATATGGAGATACCTCAAAGAGATACAAGTAGAACTACGATTTGATCCAGCAATCCCATTACTGGTCATCTACCCAAAAGAACAAAAGACATCCTATAAAAAAGTCATCTGCATTCCAATGTTTATAGCAGCACATTTCACAGTTGAAAAGATATGGAAACAACCCAAGTGCCCATTAAAACATGAGTGGATTAATAAAATGTGGTGTATGTATACCATGGAGTTCTACTCAGCCACAAAAAAACAATGGTGATATAGCACCTCTTGTATTATCCTGGATAGAGTTGGAATACATTCTACTAAGTGAAGTATCCCAAGCACCAAATGTACTCACCATCAAATTGTTTTCACTGATCAACACCTAAATGCACATATAGTAATAACATTTATCAGGCGTCAGGCAGATGGGGGGGGGGAAGGGATGGATATATACATACATAATGAGTGCAATGTGCACCATCTGGGAGATGGACATGCTTGAAGCTCTGACTCCGGGGCGGGGCCGGGGGGAAGGGCAATATACATAACCTAAACATTTGTACCCCCATAATATGCTGAAATTAAAAACAACAACAAAAAAAACCTTTATTTTTCATTTAATCCAGATTTACTCCAATATTTGAATGGTGAGAGTAGCAAGTTTTATTACTGTCACTAGGAATAATAATACCACACAATCCAGAAATTAGATTTCTACAACCAAATTCACTTAAAGATGGAATAAACTGCTTGAAAAATTTAGGCAAAATTCCCAGCAGCTTGATTTTGATTATCTAGGCAATTGAAGCAAGAACAGTTTTAATTCTCGAATTAAGCAAGTGATTGCCTCACTTCACTTTAGCTATGGAGAAAAACACCTCATTGGCATATTCCCTAATCAGACTTTTTCTGTCAGAAGTCATTAAGCAGTTTCATACATACATGCTTTTTAGAAACTGTAATCACTTACCTTCAAAGGCTAATAATGCACAGGTAATGAAAAAAATAAAGGCAGATTGTTTACATGGCCATGTTTTTCAGAGTCATCCTAGGAATTATTCTATTAAATTATTGCATACAATAGAAAATAAACAGTAAGAGGTCTAGAAATAATTTTTCTCATAACAAAGAATTTTTACAAATAGGATTATAAAATGTCAACCTACAATATTTTTCCCCATATACAGTTATGTAGATGGTGCCAAACATGTAACATTGTAATATCAATAATCTATATTTGTAAAAACCATGTATCATGGTATTTGAACATTAAATTCCATAGATTTCTTATCAATATTTAAACATTGCAAATTAAGAGCACTGTAATCACTCTCTTAATTTTAAAGGTAAACTACATTAATTAGTTTTGACTCAACTTTAGTGTTAATTTTTACAAATAAACATTTTTCCTTCTGATTAGTTTCCTTTCCCTTCATATTATAGTTCTTTATTTTTTCTCACTAATTTTATGCAACTAATTTATTTTACATTTGTCAGTCGTGTTTTACAAGGATTCTACATTTAGCAACCTGATAGTTGTAGTATGAATTGTCTTTTAGCTAAGTAGCTTATGTGCGAAGCAAAAGGCTCAGTGCAACCTGGCAAAACTAAACCGCCCACGGATGGAGAACACTTCTAGATCATTTTCAGTCAATCTTTATCATCTTTGAGGCTAATCTTCCTTGAACTTATTTCTTTCTCTGTTAAATACTATGTCAATATTATTTATTTTCCTTGTTACTTTTTTGTCTTGCTTTCTTTTTGTTCTTAATAACTATTTCATTATGCATAAACACGTTAAAAATACATAAAATCATAAATGTATATCTTAATAAATTATTGTAAAATGTTCAACACTATAGCTATCATGCAAATCTATGAATAGAATATGGTCAGCACCCTCTTCCCCAATGGGTATTTTCCTAATCACTAGCTCCTCCTTTCAAATTAAGGAACTGAGTTTTATTTTAATCCTTCTTGCACTGGTTTTATGAAATTATCCAATTATTCCTAAATTAAATTGTTTTGTCTTCTCAGTTTTTAAATCTTACATAAATATAATCATGCAGTATATATTATTTTGTATGTCTGTCTTCTTTTTAAAAATTATCCTATAAAACTTCTTATCAATATCATCATATATAACTCATTGACTCATGCTTATTGCTGCATTGTATTCTACTGGTTATAGAACAGGTTATTTAACCATTCTACTGTCAGTGAATAGTTTTTCCCATAATTTTTCTTGTACATGTTTCCTTGATCACATAGCATGCATTTTGGTAAAGTATACCCAGAATAGAATTGTTCACAATAAAATATGCTCATTCTTTCTCTGTCTATATGAAAATGAATTCATCTACCAATCTACCTTTGTAGTTGATACTGGTATCATTTAAATCAGCAGTAGCTTCTTTCACATCTTTTTCCCAAAGACGTAAGTTTTTGAGGGTCAATGTTTCCACTTGCAAAGATTTTCCAAGTTATTCCTCATCCTACTTCAATACAACAACATTTAAGAAGAGACTAAACTGGATGCTTTAGCTCATTGAAATCTGGTAATTAAATACATGTCAGTGAATCTATTATATGATGCTTTCATTCTTATTTTGTTAATATGCTTGACTTGCATTTTTATTCTAACATGCATTCTATAATGGTACATTTGATTTTTATATTCATAGAATCCAAAGCAAATTTGAAACTTGGTAGGTATAAAATAAAATAGGACACTGTATTATTTTTTAGCTTTCCCCTTAATTTAATCAAATGGTTAGTAGGCTACTGTTACTAGATTAATAATACTTTAATGAATAACTCATGAGTTTCCAACAACTATTCTTTATATAGATTGGTTTTAGGAATTAGATTTTGGGTGGGTAAGAAAGTCTGGATTTTTTTTTTTTTTCCTCAAGCGCTTTGTCACTAACACTTTTCCTGATTTTGTGTGACAGAAGGAAAACACAACCTAAGGTCATCAATTGAAATTTACTTTGTAGCTTTCTATTTGCAAAATTCTTCTCTCACTGGTGCAGAAAGCTATTAATTTTTTCATTGGCATTTCTTTAGAAGACTTGCATTAAAAAAAACTACCTTTCAGTATTATATTTGTAAACATGGGACATAGATGTGAACAAAAACTTTCCTAGGAAAATTTTCCATTTTTTTACTACATAAGGTTTGAATAGTACAAATATTATATATGATTTTTTCATAACTTTTTATTATTTGTATTCTTTCAAGGACCTCTGCTGTACTTCATTCTGTTTCGGTTTTAGATCAGTTAAAAAATGTCTTTGTGAAAAAGGTGTAGATCTCATTAAGTGTTATTCTCATCATTTGGGCAATAATTATATTCCAAAGGATAAGCAACAACATTCAAAAAGTAACTTCTTTGCTAGCTGTTTGTTTTGGTTACATATTTGTGTATCTTTTCTACCTCATTAAAATGCAATTTTATCTATATCAAATCCACAAATATTCATATTTAAAGGACATTTAATTAACTGTGTTCTTAAGTTTCTATATAAAACTGAATAATAAATTATATGTTATACAGTGGTATTTGACTAAATTTATTTAACATAATTAAATTTTATGTATTTAATTTTATCATAATATCTTTTTTAAACTTTATACTGGAAAAGTAAGTTCACTCAATAACTTAATAACATTATTCCTTCTTTATTTTTGAAAAATATTTGATCAATAATT
This sequence comes from Lemur catta, assembly GCF_020740605.2. Lineage (NCBI taxonomy): Eukaryota > Metazoa > Chordata > Mammalia > Primates > Lemuridae > Lemur > Lemur catta. The sequence goes on along the minus strand of NC_059128.1, from coordinate 50,427,359 downwards.
ACCACTGGTAGGAAATGATGGTGAGCCTAATTATAGATGCTGACATTCTCCAAGGTTTGCATTTTTCTTCCTCTTTCACTTAATATGATCTTCCAAGGCAATTTTATTAATCCCAGAAATATCTGCCATTACTTAAGTAGTTCCAACAAATACTTATTAAGCCTGTATTATGTCCCAAGAACTATGCAAGATTCTGAAATAATAACATTTGAGTAGAAGCAGACACCACTCCTCTTCACATGAAATTTATTTTTTAATATGTTCAGTAGCTACTGGTTATCCAGATATCTTCATTTTAGTTGACAAGATGTCCTCAAAGTCAAAGTTGTCAATATCAACCTTATTGTCCTCTATCTTCTAAATATTTTCCTGTTATTAATAACATAATATACCCAGTAACTTAACCTAATTCATTGGATTTATCTTTTATTCTTCTCTCTCTGTTACTTCATAATAGGTTCTCTATATTCTGTTAATGCTATCTTGGAAATATATCTCAAATTGAGGTGTGCTCTCTGACAATGTCTTAGTCAGACCCTATGTTTCCCTGTGACTATTACAGTAGGTTTCTGATTGCACCCCCACCCCCATCCACCACCTCTGGTCTCATTCCCTCTGCAGTGTCAGTAGAATGATCTTTCTAACCTTTCCCTCAGACAAAAAAAAAAAAAAAATACAAATAGCAACTCCTGATCGCTCTCACCTGTTTTTACTTGCTTTCAAATCTCTGTAATCTAAAAGATGAAATGCAAATTTACTTTAATTATATATTAGAACCTCTATGTTGATAATCCTTAACTATTTCTCTTACACCATAGTTCATTATCCAAGACTTTGCTCCAAAATTGGACTATATGTCCAAGCTGTATGAAGTTACATATAGCTACAAATTACATAAATCATTCATGGCTATATTTCATCTTCCTGTCATGTCTGTTTATCTTTTATCTGTATGTTATAGTCTCATCAAACCTGAAAGAGTGACTCATGTCTCATGTATACTATGAAAGTAGAGTTCAGTAATTTACTAAACATTTATTAAGTATATAGAAATAAAAAGTACTATAATTGGTGCTGGGCATACAAAACATTATTCTTGACTGTTAGGCATTAATTCGCCAAATATTTATTAATTAGCTTCTCTGAACTAAGAATTCTTCTAATCACTAGTGATACAGTCATGGACATTCTAGATAGGGTAGCTGATCCTATGGGGTTTACATACAAGTAGAGAGACAGAAAATATTGGACAATTTGATAGAGATAGATGATAGATAGGAAAGATTCTCTCATAAGATCTTCACTGCTGCAGAATAAATTAAAAGGGATAATGTTATAGTGAATGGGGAGCACAAAACTGTATTCCAGAGCATCTTCTTGGGAGATGACATTTGAGGTGATTAGCAGTCACAAAAAGATACAGAGAAAGAATCATTCATCTAAATAAGGATACATGTGACAGGTATCACTGAGGAATAAAAGAGTTATGTTTTATTAAAGAAGGAGAAAAAAGAAGAGGAAGAGAAGAAGAAAGAAAAAAAGAAGGAAAGGAAGATGGAGGGAGAGATGAAAGAGGAAGAGGAACAGGATGAAGATGAGGAGGAGATAGAGAAGAAATACTTGGCTGGATTCTAGTGATACTAGCACTAACAAGAGAGGCAAGCAGGGCCCAGATCATGTAAGGTCATGTGGAAGCTAACTTGCAAAGTGGACTTGAAGTGCACCAGAACACCACTAGAAGGTGTTACACACAGATATTACAAGATCTTTCATAATCATAACATATCTTGATTTTGCAATTTGACTTGATAATGTAAGAATTCCTTGACATGTCTGTGTTTCTTCACACACATGATGCTCTTTGAGTACACAGAGAATCCAGTACACTCAGTACATATGTTTTGAGGTAGATAATAAATGATTAAATGATAGAATGAATGAATGTAACTTCAAGGGCCTTAAAATAAAATTTAGGTAATTTTATATTGCTACTTATGGCCTGAACAAAGACTAATGTTATTTATTATTTTATAAAACTGTTTATTCTCAAATAGAGATAACTAAATTCCAAAAATATAATAGTTGCTAAAATGTTCTATAATTTCCAGTCAGAGGGAAATCAGCTAATTTTATCTACTATATTTATGACCAAAATATCAGTTATACAAAACAAAGCAAAGAAAAACAAAACATCTATTATTAGTATCAACAAACAGAAGAGTTTCTGGTCAGGCGCGGTGACTCACGTTTGTAATCCTAGCAATCTGGGAGGCCGAGGTGGGAGGATCACTTGAGGTCAGGAGTTCAGGACTAGCCTGAGCAAGAGTGAGACCCCTGTCTCTAATAAAAATACAAAAATAAATTAACCGGGCAACTAAGAATAGAAAAAATTAGCTGGGCATGATAGCACGCACCTGTAGTCCCAACTACTTGGGAGGCTGAGGCAGGAGGATCGCTTGAGCCCAGGAGTTTGAGGTTGCTTTGAGCTAGGCTGACGCCATGGCACTCTAACCTGGGCAACACAGTGATACTCTGTCTCACAAAAAACAAACAAACAAAAAAAACAAAAAACAAACAAACAAAAAAACTAAAACAAAAGAATTCTTCATTGACTACATTTAAAATAAGACTTCCTTAAAATATTGTTAAAAATCCTTCCTTTCATATAAGTTATATTTTTTGGTATGCTTTAAAAAGATTTTGTTAGTTATTTTAGGAGAAATAAAACACACAATTTTCTTATTACCTCTGTTTCCCAAGTGCTTGAAGAGTAGCAGACATATTACTTGTATCTTGATTTATAAAACAACTTACTCCTTAATATTTTGTGTTGACACCTATTAAAATAGTCAGAAAGAACGTATCCCAGAATAACCAGCAAGCAAAGAGCTTGGAAAGCTGCAAATATCCAGTGTATCCCATTTATGAAGGCAATACTGTCTGCAATGACCTTGCAGCAGATGATTTGGAGGTACTTGGAATCTTGCTTCAACAGCAGATCTGATAGTTGTGGTTTTATTTATTTTTTGCCAAAGCTTAGCAGTTGGACACAAGAGTATTTGTTGCAGTAGTGAAAAATCAATATGATTACCTCTTTGCCACAGGGCTACATCTAACTACAATATCCTGGACAAGACGTATAAGCATCACTCACAGATAATGCTGCATTGCAGGTGGGAGCTGACTGAGAACAAATAACAATGACATTTCTACTCTTGAAAAAGTTACAGATGGCATTAAGATTTAACAGAGGGCATTAAAATGAAAGATTATGGCTATCCTTGTGGTATTAAACTAGAAACTTGTTTGTTTATGCTGCTTTTTGAGATCAGATTGAGTATATTTGATCAAAAGCAGTATGGTTCAGCTTATAGAAGAAGTTGGAATCTTATATATTTTGATTCTGTTTTCTGTCACACTACTAAAAGAAATCATCACCATACTTTACTTTGTTTTTTTTTTCTGTTAAAAATTCCTTACATTTCAAATAATATTGAAGAGAAAATTAAAATATTAGCATCAACCTTCATCAGGTTGAAATAGCAGTATCTTCTTAACTGTTACACTTTTGGCCTCAGTGATTTCAGTAATATGTTGAAAAGAAAAGAAGCTATTTCAATTAAAGCAATTGTATGGTATATTCACCTTTATGAGAGAGTAAAATTTATTTTTCCATGTAAAACCAGAGAATTTTAAACTAGAAGTATTTATATGTATATACATTTCTGCACTCATATTTTATACATAAATTATGTTTCAAAATATATTTGCTAGTTAATTGATTATTTTCAAAAGAAATAAATTTAGGGATTTATTAGTGTTTTAAAAAAGAGCAGCAAAACTGTAGCTTATTTCTCTGTTCATGTTTGTTTCAATCTTAATCTCTGTATTTTACCAGAGAAATACAATAATTATAACTCAGGAAAATTCTGAATATTAAGGCCATTACCTTGCAAATGGAATATATTTGTCCACTTCACTTTTAGTGTGTTATTACATAGACTCAGCTACTGGACAAGCAATGGTATAAATAGCATATAACAACCATTCTCACTTGGAGACATTAGCTTCCATCTCGACTAGTGACTTGCTCTCAGTGATTTGGACTGTGACTCAGACTGTTCTGTGTACAAAACTACTTAGAATTATGTGACAGATTCAGGCCAAAATTCAGTGTCCAAATGGAAAAACTGTAAATCTGTAAGCTTAGCATTCTAAATTAAATATATGACTCAGAGCAGGTGGCTATGCATAATTACAAAACCCTGTTTTAAGCTTTTAAAAATATTTATCCACCTAAGATATTAAACTGAATAAAAATAATGAAATTCTTCAGGGAAGAAAAATGTAAAGGTCTTCTGGCGTGAAATATGTGTGTGTGTGTTTATATGTATTCAATTAATGTCAGGAACGCACCACAGATAGGTAAAAATTGTATGTCCTTTCATAAATGAGGTTTGGACACTGACGGATTTAGTTACCTTAGAAAGACCAGGGCAATGGTTCAGGCTACTGTTGAGTGAATTTTATTTCATGCTGACTTTGTACAGCATGAGCAATCTGACTGGGGTAAGGGCTCTTAAACATGACTTCCACTCCAGTATCAGGGATGAATTAGGATCCATGAGCCCATGGGGCAGGATGGGACCAAAGGGTAGATTCTAAGTTTGAATGTAGTGCACCTTGCCATTACATTTTAAATGATAACTGATATTGATGAGTTGCACCTGGTCCAGGTGAGGTGGTTCCACAGTGGTAAATCTTTGAAAAAATATATAGCTTCCATTTTTATGTTATGAATGTTTTTCTCATAAGTTAAACACCCTCCCCAAAATGGGGAAGTTTATTTTCTTTGTGTTCAATTCTTTTCAGCCTGTAATCAATGTCCATTTCCCTTTTTTTTCCACTAATTTTATTAAATACTTTTCTAATGTTCTTGTATTTCTTTTATATACTTTTCAGCATTAAATACTTGAAAGTATTAACATATGATGGAAATCTACATATTTTTCTTTTTACCCTTTTATTTTGAAAGATTCTATTTCTCATCACCCAGAATATTAAACTGTTAAAATATTAATATGTTATTTCATGTTTTATATATATATTTAAAAAAAACAACAGTACCTTAAAAATAAATGGATATATTTTCCCCTCTCCAATTCTGTGCACTCCCTATTCTCGCCACAGAAGTAACCAACCATATTAATATGTGTTCTTCTACTCTATGTTTATACACACATGCACACACACACATTATGGTATACACATGCATATCTGTGTAGATCTGTCCAGAAAGTATCCAGCCATTATTAACATAACAAGGGCAGTTAGCACATTGATGTAACCTGGCAGCCAGGGAGAGTGGACTGGAATGCGCATGCCTGAACAATGATGCCTTCACTGTACTAGTCAGTGGGGCACTAGACGCCATTGAATAAGCACATGTTCTGTATGGCCATCCATTTCGAATGACTGAGGGAGTAGAGCAATGAATTTGCATCAAATTTTGCGTTAAGCTTGAACATTCCTCTGCGGAAACTATTCAGATGATTCAGAAGGCTTTCAAGGACAATGCAATGAGTGCAGCGTAAATAAAAGTGTGGCACAAATGCTTCAAAGATGGTCGAGAATCTGTTGAGAGACAGAAAGTGCTACTAATGTTTCAAAGATCGAGTATTTTCCAAATCAATTTAAATTGCTTTAGAACCTAGAAAAAGAAAGAAAACTTCCAAGCTCTTTTTATGAAGCAATATAACTTAGATACCCATGACTGACAAAACTTGCTTAAAAGAAAATCCAAAAGACAAAAAATAGACTAATATAAATTATAAATAGTAAACCAATCTAAGTAGACATTAAATTATGCATTCTGCCTCAGTGAGTTTTTTTCTTATATGAGGCATTAAATGTCATTCAAGACATTATTAGATCTTAAGTGAAAAATCATATTACTTTCTGATAATATCTTATGTTTTTTTTAAAAAAATGAAGAAAATAATATATAGCAAAAAATGTCTGGGTACTGTTTAAAATAGATGGGTTTGAATTATAGTACTACCATATGCTACTGTGTTATCCTGAGAAATAACTCATCCCTTCTAAGTTTCTGTATTAATGTTTATAAAATACAAATTATATGTCACAACTTTTTCAGCTCAAGTGGCAGAAACATAAACCTATTCAAATAGTTAATACAACCAGGTTTATTATAAAGATATAAGGTCTATTTATGATTTCTTTCTTTCCTCACAACACATGACTACTCCTTTGGCAAGTTCTAGTGGCTTTATTTTCAACATATATCTTCAATTCTGGGACTATTTGATAAGGCACTTCTCCCTGCTTCCATGTACTTGCCAAATACTTTGTGGTGAATGACCAACTTTGTGTTCATTTTACCACACAGTATCTTTTTAAAAATATAGTGAAATAGTTTAAAAGAATTAACACACTTCTAGCTTGCCATTGTGTAAAAATGTTATGCAAGTTTCCCAATGTTTATTCTCCATTTTTATGCTTATTGTGGAACAGGAAACAGTAAAAACAAGTTCATGGACTGTCACCCATCTGAGTATGACTGCTGTATAATGTACTGCTCCTAACTTTTCTCATGCTGTAAAAACATACTACAGATCATCTCTCTCACTGCTTAAAACCAAGCAATGTCTTCCCACCCCAGTTAGAATTACAGACAAATTCCTTATCTGAACAGATCAAGGGGTGCCTGATCTGGCCTTAATTTACCTATTACACCTCATCTTTGACTACTCACCAACTTGTTCAAGACACTTCACTTACACTGGCCTTTAGAATATTCTGAAACACATTGAGCGTATTCTCAGCCTAGGATATTTTTAAATGATTATTTTCAAACGTACAAAAAAAAGTTACAGAGAACAAATGAAGAAGCACTCAAGAGCTCACCATTGCAGTTAATGTTGAAGTATACCATACATTTTTTTCTAGATCTAATTTCTTTCTTTTCACTACAGATATAATCCAATATTCTGATTTTTAATGTTTATCATTTCATGTACATTTTAAAAATTTAATATACTAATACATCAGTTGTTTTTAAAGTTTATTAAAGTATCATTATGCTGTACATAATTCTTTTCAAGTTACCTTTTGTTTTCTCTATCTTCCCCCCTCCATATATAAACCATTTCCTCTGTCTGAATGCTTCCCTCCAGTTTTTATATGACTTGCTTTTTTCACAATATTTAGGTCTCTGCTTACATGTCATTTCTGCAAAGGCCATCTAAAATCATCTTCCTACAACCATCCATACTCTTCTCAAACATGCCTCTATTTTCCTTTCTATCTCTTATTACTACCTAAAATTCAATTGTTTATCTATTTACTTGATTAATATTTGTCTCTCTCCTTAGGTGGCAATAACCATGAAAGCAGAAGCTGAGAATTAAATCTGTCCCTGACTCTGAAATCATTCTAAGTGAAGCTGCCAGTTCACTGTTTCCTGATCAGGAGTGTTTTCCCATGGATCAACATTTCCTCTGGTGTCTGCTGCTGCTCTAGGAAACCCACTACTAAATCTTTGATCACTCCTACTGTCAAGAGCACAGAGGTCTACAAAAGGAGGAGTCATCACTTCTCTTTGTTGTTCAATCCTGCAAGTGTGCTTTGATAATTTTCAGAATTTAATGAACACAGATTTTAATATTTACTTACAACCATTTTCCCTCAAGATTTCAGACATTCATGTAGGAATTTTAGGCCACATATGTATTTGATTAAGAGTCCTGATGTCATGCTCCAAATTTTCTCTCCCTTCATATTAGAGCATGAGAGCTGAGTAATGCCAGCCACCCTGGTTCTCTCACACATCCAGATTAGTTCTCCCCAGGACTTCCCCAAGCCAAGACACATTTTTTGCTATATTTTGTGTCAGAAAAATCCTGACAGGCCATGATCCTAACTGATTCTCCACTATTTTACTTATCTCCCCCAGGCTCAAGTTAAGATTTTTAAAACACAGTTTAAGGGCATAAGCAGTATGACAGTGACCAGCTTTTAAAATTTCATTCTGTTTATTGGTATGGATTTTACCTCTGGAAGCTTTTAGTTGTTGTATGACATCTTTACTTTCCTTATGATCCAGATGCATAAACTTTGTAAGTGTTATAACAAAGCAAACTACGTAAGCCATGTCTGCTTCAATTAGATTGAATTATTACTTTTGTGGTAATACAAAGTTTTGAATATAATTATTTCCATCTTAAAACACATGCTTATAACTTTTTTCTTATTTAACCACAAGTTGAGTAACACTTCAAGTACAATTTATCAGATGCTCTTTTTAATATGTTTAACATTCAGAAACTGAATTTCATATACCCTCATCTCTCCTCTACTTTCCCCAGTCTACTTTTTTCATGATTAAATCATTCAAAAGAGCATCCATTATTGAGTATGCCACAGCAAAAAGGAGGCTTAACATAACCAGCTCCATTTTGCTCCTGACCCCCGGTAGTAATATCCTTTAGGTTAAAAACTTCTGCTTAGCTCTGAATGCAGATTAGATGAAAGATACCTGTCCCTCTCTCAAGACTAATTCCCACGGAGATAAGGAAAGTATACAAAAAGTAATGATGCTATGTTAAAGATTTACAGGAACATCATGACTTATGCCCTTCAAAATTAACTGATCAAGAACAAAGCAGTTTTACAACCTCCTCATACACTCACTGATGGATGCTCAGACATCTGCAGTCCTTGATTACCTCTCGTAACCTTTTTTAACGTAAAAAGAAGCCTGAAGTTTGTACTTCCCCTTCCCGCAACATAAAAAGGAGCCTGAAGTTCATACTAACTTAAGATGGTTTTTTAGGACATTAGTCCACCATCTTCAGTTTGTTGGCTCTGTGAATAAACGTAGCTTTCTTTGCCCCAACACCTGGTTTCTCAACTTATGGGCTGGGCTGTCCTTTGGTAAGTGGTAAAAGCTTGGACTCAGTTACAAATTTGGCGACATTCAGCCAGGAGTGGCTGCTTGCAGTAAGCTGGCCCCATTCAGGAGAATTCTAGGGGAAGTCCCTAGCAGCTTTTGGGACTGTTTTTTTCCTGGGGACATCCTTTGATTCCACAGGAAGGTGCCAGCTGCCCTAGCGTATAGCCATTGGAGCAAGTAGCCTACAAACCTCTGTGAGACGACAGAGAATTTGCAGAGAAAGACACTCTGGTGTACAACCGGGAACCCTCTCCATCTGGGCTTTTACTCAAATGAGTAAGATTAAGTATGCCATTCTGTTCTTCCATCGAAGAGGAGTATCATTGTTGGACTTTACCCAATTTGAGAACCAGTTCGTTTGAATTTATTTTGGTGCTCCCAAGGCTTTTGTTTGAAATCTCTTGAATTTCTCTTTGCATTGAGTGTTTATCTGTATTGGTGTGTGGCATGTAAATGTGCTGACTATGAGAAACTTCAAAGGCATCCCGGGTTTTCTAGGACTCCAGCTGGCTACAAATTATGTCCCATTCTGTGCACATGTTTAAACGGATGGGAAAATTACATTAAAAAAATTCAGAGCTCAAATGATTGACCTGCCACTATAAAGTTAAATGTTATGTCTCTTAAGTTCTCTATCTCTCTATTTTTCCTTTCTATAATACTTTGAACCTGCTGTTACTGGTATTGAGATAAAACTCATTGTTTATAATATTACTAATTCAAGGCTACTTGGAGATCTTGGTTTCTAATAGAGTTCAGCCAGTTCTAGCCAAAATGTAAGCATTGAAAACTTATTTGAAACTGAAGGAAAAAAAGGTAAAAGAGGATTTTTAAACTCAAACTGCCATAGAAACTGCTTTATCCAACACTTTAGTCCACAGCCTTCATGAGATTACCTATTAGGATAAATAAAATTTAAACATGTGAACAAGCTCCAATTTGTCAGATATAGTTCGGATCCACCCATCTTTTGCAAACTGGTGAGTTTATATTGTTATCACATAGCTGGAATTCTGAGGTAAAAACTATTAGATCTTTGTGCATATATGTGTATATGTGTTTAGTTTTGCTTATGAGTATGTACATATATCATGTCATATGTTGTATCTACAGTGTTATCAAATGGCCTTTTAAATAAAAGTGCACTCATAAATTAAGTAAATCAGCCTAAGTCCTTTTCAAGTTCAGATGACTTTAGTAATCTTTAATAAATAAAGCTAGTTTTAAAATTATTGATATAAAATAAAAATTTCTTTAAATTTTTGGAATTCATTTTTGCCTGGGTTTACTAATCTTTCATATGTTTTCTCTTTGCTAGATGTTTTAAGGTGTCAAGGTTTGACACAATGGTTATAAAACTATGAACCTAGACAAAAACAAAATGATCTGTTTTTGTGTGATTTTTAATAAGATTTATTCAATATTGTTGGTTTAATGAAAACACTTGTATCTTCTGTTATTAGCAAAAAAATTACCCATATGTTTAACTTTAAGGGTTTTGCTTATGTGATTATCTGATATTCACAGACTATAAAAATGATTAATAGAGAAAATAAATTTAACTAGTTTTGTCTAATATCTCAGTTTTCATAAGTGATCTAGATAAAATGCTAAAAATTAATGAATTGAGCAAATGTAAATGGGATTAATACTTACAGGTAAACTTTTCATGTAATTTGGATCTTAAAGTTTTGTTAAATTAAATAATAGACAATTATTAAATGTATGTGTCATTTCTGATTAATAGAAAATCATAATATAAAAAAGAATATGTCTAAAATTTATAAAATGGTTCTAATCTGTAAAATACTGATATGTGACAGACAATTTAAGATATTTTGCTTCTTAGGTTTTTCCTAAGGTTTGGGACTAATGGAAGTTGAGATTTATGATTAATATGTATGATACTATATATACAAAATGAGCCAAAATAAATATATATGTTTTTGTGAAAAATAAAAATTATGACAGGCATGAAATGTATTCTTTATTGAGAAAAAATAATTTTGTTTAATTTGGAAGTTTTTTAAAGATTAATTCAAATTATGAATTTAGAAACAAAATAAAACAATAAAAGGAGGCAGTAAGTAGGAAAGAGAGAGACCAAGAACATTATAGATATGAAGATGTATTTTTTGATAAGGAAGATTAAAAAGAAAAGAGAATAATTTGATATAAAAAAGAATCTCATATAGGAAATTTTTGTCCTAAAATAGAATGACTCATTATTTAAGAAAGGGGATATTTAAGACAAAACAGAAAGTCCAAGCATGTCATAGATGGTCTATGTAAGTTATGATAAGGTTCATGAGAGAAAATTTATGAAGGAATTTATTCTGTGATCAAATAGGCTATAATAAAAAAAGAAAAATTATTGGTTAAAACAACAAGGCTTTCTAAAAGTATCGATTTTCTCTTAATGAAATTGCAAAAAGTTTTTATTCTTATTCTAGAATCTACTTCTGAAAATTCTTAGATTTATATACCAGAAGTTCAGTTCAACTTTTGCTGTCTTGCTGCTTTCAGACTTTTCTGACCTGGAGAAGGCCTAAGATGGTATTGTAACTCTTTCCTTCAACGTTTTTTAGAACCTGCAGTTCTAAATCTGCCATTATGATCTGACACTGAAATATTTTTATGACTTTTTTTATTTAAAACATTACTGATTCTTTATGCTTTGTTTTCCAGAGTCAAAATAAAAATTAGGAAAACAGCAAAGTTTGCCTGTTAGCTCCAGAATTCGAAAACTATTCAATCCCACTAGGCCCAATCTGCTCTCCATTGCCAATGTGGTGCTACTAAAATGGTATAGCCTCCCTCTAGGCCCAGGGACTATCATAGAAGAGGTGTGTATGTGAGACTGTAAGGGCCAATTTCAAGGGTTGAAGTTAGTTCAAATGCTCCAAATCAAGGATGGGCATATAGATGTCTAAACAACTGCTAAATTGAGGGACTTTGTCAACCATAAAAAATTTCTTGCTTCCCATAGACTTAAAAGAGAATTACTGAGAGGATACCAAGATACCTGATGACAGAGCCTTCTTCATCGTTGTTCCCAGTCATTGGGTTTATAGACATAGAAATATGATAAAAATTAATCAGCCACCTTAGGCCAAATGGCTTTAAGAAAATGCTAATGTTTTGTGACTATAATAGCTCAACGTTTATAGATAAGCTAATTTTGTAATCTTGCTTTTGGCATTTGAGTTTTGTTCTTAAGTTGCTTACAAGGTTTTAAAGGGTTGGTGAATGCCTTTCTACCCCCATTTCTGTCTGGCCTAGAACATTTAATTGGCTATAAGCCTTTTGGCTCTAGGTCCCTTGCCCATAGGGGTCCCATCAAAGTCCTGTATGGACTGGGGCAGGTAGCCACACCACCTTGGCAATGATGAGCCAAAAAAAAAAAAAAAAAAGTTGTTTATCAATGCTGTATTTGGCAAAACTTGGCCAAATGGGGGAATTTTGTAAATTAAAATGAAGCCCTAAGTCCCCCCCTGCTGCTGACTGAATAGACCCCCTTTAGGCCAAGAAGACCCTAGAAAAACCTTAAAACTGAGTTCTTGGCTACAAAGGGAAAGAAGTTCAGACATGCCTCATTATACTCCCTCTGTCCTGGAGTTTATCATTAATGTTAAAATAGAGATCATAAGACTGATAGAATGGGCTCTTTGGTGACAATAAGATACCAGATTACAAACAGAACCAAAGGCCATGCCAGGCAAGGATTAAGGTGCTGTTCTAAAACTATAGATAAAAACTCAGATGATGTTATTTCTGCATGCAAGATGAAGGCCTGTTATCTAATTCATATTTCTCCACAGGATCCCTGAATAAGAGCAAGAACAGTTTTATTAGCAATAATGTTTAAAGTCTTAGATAAATTTCTCAGTACATGTTGATGGGCAACTACACCCCTAAGGGAGGAGGGAATTTTCCAGTGGGAATTTCCCCCTAGGAGATCATGAGCCACTCTGGTAAATAATTTTAAAGAACTGGTCCAATGGGATACCTCTGACTTGTTATGGATTGAAAAGGGGGTCACTGTGAGTCCGATGAGGCATAATCCCTGAAAACTAATGCTAGGCAAGGTGAGGTTCATTGGCCTCTGTCCCACTTGCAAACAAAAATATATCCCAGAGGAGCACAATACACTTGAGAGGGTTATATCTGCAACTGATTCATATTGAAATAATAATATCCTCATTCATTTCTTGCCTTATCAACCTCTTAGTTCTGGTTCTATTATAGTTAAATTTACAAATGTGAAAAGGCCATGAATTGTTGGGGTCAAAGGCTTTGCATAGATTAGAAAGGATTCCCATAGCTGTATCATTTTCCAGGGTAATACATCTAGAGAGAACATACAGGGAGCTTAATCTGGGAAAGGTCAGATAAAATTCTTACTCTACTTAGGACCTGGGAAGAAGTGAATCAGAATAGAAAGAGTTTTTCATGCCAATTTGGTGTTAATAATTGAATAGGTTACACTTGTGTCCATTAAAAAATCAGTTTGTTCCCCACTGCTTAGGTGTCTGTGGTCCTTTGTTACCTCTTGCAACAACACCCCATTCATTACCTTAACACAAAAAGGAGTATAAAGTACATACTAAGTTAAGATGGTTCTTTAGGACATTAGTCTTCCATCTTTTCAGTTTGCTGGCTCTCCAAATAATCACTGTCTTTACCCCAACACCTTGTCTCTTGACTTATTGGCTATCTTGTGGCAAGTAGTATGAACTTGGACTTGGTTACAAGTACTTACTATGTTTCCAAGGATAATAAATTGGTATAAGGAAAGGAAAATTGAAATGAATATCAGTTGTAAAATAGGTAGACTACTGTGGAAGAAAAGAAGAAAGAATAATTATTTTCAGCTGCAGAAATTAGGGCATCTTAATTTTCGGTTGATGCATTTGAACTGCACCCAAAAGGAGGAGGCTGATCTCAAGAGGCTGAGAATGGATTGGTAATGGGAAATGTATTATTATAGGTTGAATGAATAGGGAATAGATTAAGAAAGAAACTTAAATTTTTGCTAAGGAGTTTGACCTTTGAAATTTTGCTATTGATTGAAAAGGAAAATGATAAGTTATTTTTCCGTGTTTTAGAAAGAAAAACTATAGAATAAGAGGGTAGAAAAGAGGGGAATGAATGAAATTAGGCAGAAATGAAATTCAGAGGTGCAAGAACATTGTTTGTCTTAGTCCTGGATGCTATTACAAAATACCATAAACTGGGAGGTTAATAAACAACAGAAAAATCAAGGGACCAGTAGAATCAGTATCTGGTGAGGGCTTGATTTTCAGTCATCCTCTCCCTGTACCTTCTCATGGTGGAAGGGAGTGAAGGATCTCTCTGGGTTTCTTTTATAAAAGCACAAATCCCATTTAATCACATTCCAAAGTTTCCACTTCCTAATACCATCACCTGGGGCTTAGGATTTCAACATAAAAATTTGGGGGAGAGGCATAACCATTCAGTTCATTGCATTGTCTCTCTTGATTCTCTTATCTTTTAATTATGTATTTCTCCTAGGCCCAAATAGTAATATGAGTTGCACCCAGAAGGGGCTAAATAAAGGTTTGTAGAATATACCATATAAATACAGCTATCTGAGCACAATATCATTTTCTTATGTCTGACAATAAAGAAGACAGGGACAATTATTCTATATATTCCTTTGGTAGATCACCAATGAAAAAGGTTGTGTTTCAGGAAAAACTATATATAATTTTTGCAGTCAAGAGGGAACTATATTTCTTCTTAATAATAAGTATATTTCTCACACAGACAAAAGCCTGGGCAAGCTTCTTCTTCTTACACTAAAAAACTTTAAAGATAGTGAAAGCATCCATTTAGCTTAAGTAGAGCCATTGTCTATGGAAAAACTGAAAGACTCATTCTACCCCTCTCCCACACAAATGAAATGTATTTCATAATAACTAATAAGTATAAGAATCATTGGAAAATATTTGGTTCAATTTACAGTGGAGAAGACTGATACTTAGAGTAGAAACATTTCTTTAAATTCCACACATTTGTTTCTACTTTATATTTTCTATTTATTTTTATACACTTATGCATCTAATGCACTTGGAATACTACTAGTATACATAATCAAGACTTAGTCAGCAGAAAAAGCTGCATTTTAAATAACATTATATATATTGCCATTTTCCCCACAATAATAATGCTGTGCTCAGCATGCAAGCCTGTATAACAGGGCAGATTTATTACTTTTAACAGTAATAAACTACAAGTTTATGCTCTTTATTTGAATTATTTATGTAATACTCTGATGGCTGAAATCTAGATTTATGTTGAAATCTATGAGGTGGTTTAGTGGGTATTTTAAAAGGAATTTTTTGCTGTTTTTCAAAAGAGAAAATGAGGGAGAGCATTGCAGATACAGTCGGAGTTATGAACCCTACATGGAAATTGGTACAGAAATAAATCTAGTCTTTACTTTTTAACATCCAACATTTAGGGACCCTTAACGAATTGATGGGTTTGACCTGACATGTTTCAATTTCTGGGACTTGTGTTAACATATAATTTTCTGAATAAAACACTTTTGCTCTATGAACTTCATGATTGGGGCAGATGTTTACTTACTCTAAACCTTTCTTTATAGTACTACATTTGATGAAAAGGACTAAGATAATATTCTAGAAAGTATTAAAAGCAAGATGTTTAAACAGGGATGGCTTAATCTCTAGAACTGTAGCATTTGGCAAGGTTTATATCCCTTTATTAATGAATGTGTTTTATTTTTCTGTAGAATACATCTCAAAATTTCATTTCTATATATGCAGGTTCACTTATTAAATTAAATTATGTCATATAGTTTGTCCTACATCTGGATAATAAACTTAAAATTATTGAGCTCTTGGTTAAAATTGGCCATAGATTTAATAAACATTAAAAATAAACAAAATATCCTGATTACTTCCATTATTTTCTTAACTCTACACAAATGTGATGTAATTGATTCCATTTTGTTTTGACAGGTTTTGTATTTATTGTCTTCATATATAAAAGAAAACAACTTATCTCTGAGGGTGCAGAATGTAAACCTTACTGATGATGGCTATTTTTCACAGTCAATTATATGGTATCTCTAGAAAACACGTTTTTAATAAAACAGAAACAGATGTTCTAATAAAAATTTTTAAGGGGACTTTGAAGAAGATAGAAGTGATTCCATATTAACACATAAAGTCAGCCACAGTGCATACCACTTTTTAAAAAGTATCAGTTAATAAAGTGACAGCATTTAGAGGTTCAGTTGCAAAATCAAGAAATTAAGCTTTTAGGAAGAAAAGTACACTAATAGAGAATGTATTCCAATAAGGAATATATGCATGAACTACCAGTTGATTTCTCATGCAATACGGGTAACAGGGCCAAAAGAAAATTAGTCAAGGAATATAGTCAACTCTTGTGCAAATGGTACTTAGTATCTCCTATTAATGTGAAGAGGGCAAAAAGTTATCACTTACTGGAAGTGCTTAATTAATATATGTATATGTGCTTATTACTATAAATTAAATGAAATGTTTTACAATGAAAAACAAAACAAAATCCAAAAATCATGTGATTTTATTGAAATAGGTCATTATACCTACACACAGGAGATAGTATTTTATTTTTGTTTTGTTTTATTTTATTTATTTATTTATGTTTGACACAGGTTCACACTTTGTTGCCACCCAGACTGGAATGCAATGGTACAACCATAGCTCATTGCAGCCTCAAACTCTTGGGCTCAAGTGATTCTATTACCTCAGCCTCCTTAGTAGCTAGAACTACAGGCATATGTCACCATACTCAACTAATTTTTCTTAAGGGTATAGTATTTTAAAAGATGCAATAGTTCATGCCTCTTATTATGTGAGAGCTGCATAAATTTATACTTACTGGAACACATGTTCTAACCATTGTAAAATACCAGTAATCAAATTGCTTATATGTATTGCCATAAGAAGTTTATTTAGTTTTAATAGAGTCATACAGAGATGTAATAAGGTATGATTTAATAATATTTAGTGATATGTGCTGTATAATTCAGTAGCTCTGACTTATAGAATCAGAATACAGGAGTTTATGTGATACAGTTTAAGTCTGAGCGAGAATCCCCAAGCCTGAAGGGGCACCTAACAAATTTTCTTAGCTACCCGAAATCCTGTCTGAGACTCTAAAACAAAGGTATTTCTTATCGATTTAAGAGAATGCATATGATACATTCAACTTAATAAACAGAACTTATTGGAACTTATTTCGACTTTTGGACCACTGACCTGTGAAGTTCATAGACAAAGAGTGATTTCATTCTATGAAGCCCACACTTATGCATGCTTTTATAATTATTGTGGCTCTAGCAATCATTTTTAACTTGAGAAAATTAGTAAAAATTATAGAAAAATTCTCATGGAAAATTGATATTTATAAAAAATATGTTAAAATTACCCCCTAATCTTGTTTTATTTATAAATAAAAGAAGTTATTATTTAAGGCAGTAGCAACATTAGATATTGAATGAATGTTTTCAGGAGACCCACAAGAACTAAAGCTAAAATAGTTATCAGAGAACATAAAATATTTCCATATGAAAAGTTTGAAGAATAAGAATCTAAAAATGAATATGTCACAAGAAACTATAAATGTGACTAATTCTACTGAAAATAGAAAACATAGTTTTGAAATAAAAATACATTTGTTAAAATTTTAAAAAGTAAACAGAACTCAGTGGATTGGTTGAACAATAAATTAGACAGAGTTGAACAGAATTAGGGACTTGGGCATTTGGTCATAAGTAACTATCAAGAACACTCATACACTGCTGGTGGGAATGCAAACTAGTGCAAACCCTATGGAAAGCAATATGGAGATACCTTCAACAGATTCAAGTAGACCTACCATTTGATCCAGCAATCCCATTATTGGGCATATACCCAGAAGAACAAAAGTCATTCTTTAACAAAGACACCTGTACCCGAATGTTTATAGCAGCACAATTCACAATCGCAAAGATGTGGAAACAACCCAAGTGCCCATCAATCCACGAATGGATTAGTAAACTGTGGTATATATATATATATATATATACCATGGAGTACTACTCAGCTATAAGAAATAACGATGATACGACATCTCTTTGGTTCTCCTGGAGAGAGCTGGAACCCATTATACTAAGTGAAGTATCCAAAGAATGGAAAAACAAGCATCACATGTACTCACCAGAAAACTGGTTTCCCTGATCATCACCTAAATGTACATCGGGGAAGGATACCAATTGGATATCAGACTGGGATGGGGGGTGGGGGGAGGGGATGGGTGTATGCCTACATGACGAGTGCATTGCACACCCTCTGGGGAATGGTCATGCTTGAAGGTGCAGACCCGGGGAGGTGGGGGGGGAGGGGATGGAGGTATGACTACATGATGAGTACCAGGCGCACTGTCTGGAGAATGAGAACGGATGCGCTTGGGACTCTGACTCGGGGGGATGGGCAGGACATGGACAATGTATATGACCTAAACTTATGTATCCCCATGATGAGCTGAAATAAAAAAAAAAAAAAAAAAAAAAAAAGAATGTAGCAAACAGAAAAGCATCTGGAATTTATAAAAGTGAAGTCAAAACATGAAGACATAATGAAAAGTTAAGATATATATTTATTCAGACCCTCTAAAGAATAAAACAGGAATGTATGAAAGGCAATATACAAAGAGATAACTGAATTTTTTAAAGTGAAGTCATAAATTTATAGCTATAGGATGGACAATATATGAGTTGAAAAAATTAACACCAAAATAGGTTTGACTAAAAGGATAGAATACCCAACCAAGAGAGATAAAATATCCCCTACCCAACAAAAGAAAAAAAAATTAATTGCTGTTGTCTCCAGAAAAGCAGTAGTGAAGTAGTCACTCCTTATATAGTCTAGTTATCAATCCCTTGTCAGATGGGTAGTTTGCAAATACTATAACCCACAGTAAGTTAGGGCATACTTTAACATAACTAAAAGGGTAGAATTGGAATGTTCCTAAAAGAAAGAAATGATAAATGTCTGAGGTGATGGAGACCCTGATTACTGTGATTTGAGTAATTCACATTGTACGCCAGTATAAAAACATCACATGTACCCTATAAAAATGTGCAACTATTATGTACCTATAATAATTAAAAATTAGAAAAGAAGTAGGAAGTAGAAGACTAGATCTTAACAAAGCAGATTTTAGAGTCAGTGTGCCATGGTTAAATTCCATGCCTGTCATTTACTGAATCTGCGACTATGGACAAGTTTATTAAATTTGATGTGTATCCATTTCCTCTTCCGCAAAGTTGGGTTAATAATAACTAACACATAAGTTAGACATTGGATTGTTTCTACATATTCTCATTCCTTGCCTTATAAAAAGAGAAAAAGTTAGTAATCATATAGCCACAGAACAACATTTTTATGCTTGCAGGCTCAGGACAACTGTAAATGATAAATGGTTTTTCAATTATTATTATTTAAATTTTTGTAAAATAATATTCATTAATCATTTAATGCAGAGTATATTTATCATTCAAGAGGTAAAATAAAAGAAACTTTCAGATAAACAAAAATTGAGTTTGCCAGCCAGGCACGGTGGCTCATGCCTGTAACCCTAGCACTCTGGAAGGCCAAGGCAGGAGGATCGCTCCAGGTCAGGTGCTTGAGACCAGCCTGAGCAAGAGCGAGACCCCATCTCTACTAAAAATAGAAAGAAATTATCTGGACAACTAAAAATATATATAGAAAAAATTAGCCGGGCATGGTGGCACATGCTTGTAGTCCCAGCTGCTTGGGAGACTGAGGCAGGAGGATTGCTTGAGCCCAGGAGTTTGAGGTTGCTGTGAGACAGGCTGACGCCAGGGCACTTTAGCCTGGGCAACAGAATGAGACTCTTGTCTCAAAAAAAAAAAAAAAAAATTGAGTTTGCTAATAAACAAATATGATCATAAAATATTTGACTCTAAAAGAAGTATATACATAAAAAGACAAATTATGTGGAATTGAATGAAGAAAATAAGAAAGAAAAATGAAGAAAGTGAAATTTAAGAAAAATGATTAAGCAAAAACAAAGGTAAATCTGTTAGTAAGATAGGAGATAGTGTCTGAAAAATAGAATAATAACAATTATAGTATTGATTCATCTGGAAGTAGAAAAATTAAAGCAGATTATTCTGGATAAAAATAGCATTGATGTAAAAAGGTGTTATTTTGAATTACTTTATTTCTAAAGATTTTGGAGTGTTCCTGTGGACAAGCAAGACACTTTATTCAGCCATTAATTTAATCAAGGCAAAATTTAAGGATAATCTTTAAAAAAGAAGAAATAAATGTAAAAATTTCATACTAGTAGAAAGAAATAATATATTTTACAAACAAAATGTTTAAAAACTTAATTTCAAAAGTAGAAAAATTAGAATAATAGTACACAAAAAATGGAATAATTATTATAGAAAACACAAAATAGCATAATTGAACATTTTAAAAAGTACAGCCATCAGATTAAGTTGAAAATGGAATTGATAATTTGTTTTATTTACAAAAGACACATCTAAAACAAAAGCAAAAGTTGCAACTAAATGGCTAGAAAAGCATATACTGAAAAATACTAACAAATATAAAGCTGAAGTAGATAGGCTAACTCAAAATAGTATTTGAGACATAAAACTTTAGGCAAAAAATAAGTTACTACATAATAATACAGATTTTTAAATAACTGGGAAGATTTTTTGCAAAAACATACATAAAACAAAACATTATGGGAGAAATTGGAAAGTTTCACAACTTCATGAGAAATATCAGCAAATCTCTCTCCCATTATAGATTGTTAATTCAAAGAAAAAATAAAGTAAAAATTCAGTAGACATAAAACAAAATTAAGAACAGAACTATCAAATATAAATAAAACCTTGCACCAAGGAATTATGGCTCATGCATTGAAAGGAGGGGAAACAGTCAACACAAATTGTTTCTAAATAAGCCCAGATATTGTATTTATTGAAAAATGCTTTAAGACAGATATATTAAATATATTTGAATAACTAAAGAAAGCCATGTCTATATAAAGTATGAACATAGTGTCTCATCAAATAAAGACTGTCAAGAGAAAGTTATGTTATACAAAAAGAGAATTTTGTTTTACATTTAGCACTCATTCATTTATTTTCTCATCTGTATAGTGTTCTGTTGGGTTTGTTAAAATTTATTTCAGAATATTACGGGGGTACAAATGCTTTGGTTACATAAATTGCCCTTGTACTGTCTGAGTAAGCACGCTCAAACCCCAGATAGCGTGCACCACACCTCTGAGGTGTGAAATTCCTATGACAGAGATGGCATTGGATATTACTGGGAAAATGATAGACTATTGAATAAATGGTATTGGGACAATGTTTTATCCATATGGAAAATTACATAGGATTGTTTCCTTATATAGTAAAACAATTAACATATAAAAGTGTCATCTTTGAAATTTTTAGAAGAACATGTGGAAAAAGTTTAGATATTTAGAGTAGAAAATAATTTCTTTATAATCAAATAGAACAAATCATTAAAAGATGGAATTATTTACTGACATATTTTGGAAAGTTTTTTGTAAACTGAAAATTGACATATCCTATGACTCACCAATTCTATTTCCAAAACTATACTTCATATTGGGAAATTTTCCACATTTCTACCAAAAAGATGTACATTAATGTTCACAGCAGCATTTTTTAATAGCAAAAATTTAAAAACAAATCAAACGCAGTAGGAAAATGGATAAATAAATTGTGATGTATTCATATTGTATAATACTGCACTAAATAAAAAAATTAGTGAATTAATCTTACTAGGAACCACATGGATACTCATAAAGACATGATATGGAGTGAAACAGCAAATTACAGAAGACTACAGAGTGGATATTTGTGTGAAAAAGGGATACCACTAAATTTAGCCTCTTACATCTGTCACCTTCAGGAAGAAACATGGAAAGAAATACATGATTTGCCTAATGTGATTACAGCGGTGTAGTAATTGATAACTCTTATTATGGTGCTCATTATGTTTCTTGTCATACAGTTCTATAGTGTGTCATAGGCTTCCAGGCATATCTTTTACTTAGAGACAATCTAAATTAAAAATGCCAACAGTTATTTACCATTCCTTATCTGCTATTTAGAAATCAAATTAAATCACAACTATTATTAAATTAGAAATAAACATGTCATTGTGATTTTAAATATTGTTTGTGGTTCTTATTTATAGCATCTTTCTCATTTGTTTTAAGTAAAGAGTTTATTTTCTAAATCTTCTATAATTAATCTTACCATTTACACATAAGAAATTTTACCCATTTTAAAGGAGCCCTGTATCAACATTCAGATTGGCATCTGTATGAATAGAATTTAGAAATGGTATGCTTTTAAATCATATGTATTTTTTCTATTCTGCTTCCATCTGAACATTAGGTTCATCTTCCATTTATTTCATACATGTTAACTCTTTTTTGAAAAGATTTTAAAGTTTGTAATTACCTACCTAGAGTTATCATATATTTTATTTGGTTTATATATATCATTGTTTGTAACACATAGCAAAAGATTTTCACTTTTTTCTAAACTGTATGGAATACCATATATAACCAGGCAAGAAATTCACCCTTTTAATCATAGTTGTGGACAATTATAGTTCCAAAATTGAAGATTAACTAGCTAGCTGTCTGGATTCAATAGCTGTTTTCTGAAGGGAGAAAATAAATGCTTAGGATAAACTCAGAGACATTGTCACTTGAAGTTGGCTCTTTAGAAGTGTTAAAAGAACCAGAAGCCTCTTTCTGTATGCTTTCTACTATTCTACTAATTTAAGGCTTTCTGTATTTCATTTCCTTAGAATTTGACACTAGGTACCTATGCATTTCTGATATAACTATTTAAGGATCCACAGGAATAATATAAATAATAGAAATGGCTCAGCTATTCAGAAACTTAGAAAAGCATCTAGCAAATACCAGACTAAATTTCCCTTGAATAGCTCCAAACTGCATATTGAAACATTAAGAACAGTTTGTTCAAGGCCTCCATTTAAGAGAATCCATTAGAATATAAAATGCAGTGATTTTAAATTTCTTGTGAAGTGATTCAAAGATGAATTATATGCCAGAGAGAAATTGATAAGTTTTTATTTTTTTCCTGAGGGACAATTTTATCCATATCTGGAGATTTCAATTCTGAATATTCTTAAACAGGAAGAAAAGGTTGGATTTATACTGTGAACAAATTAAAAGCTTGCCAGCCCTTATGTTATTCCTCTCATGGGTTTCTCAATGTGCCTTCTGCCCATCAGTGTTCACTGGCATGTTTGATCAATAGATATGTCTGTGCACAAACAAAACCATGATCTAGATGCTTTACTCTAGTTATATGTCCTGAAATATTCTCATAGTTAACGTAATTATTAAGCATAAGAAAGACTTTAAGATTTAAAATAAATGATAAAAATAAGTAAAAAATATAATTTTATTTTGTTTTGGGAGGGGCATCAGTTAGTCATATTTGCTTAAAGATTTTTATAGGTTTCAGTAAAAATTAGCCCTTTTTGCAGCCACTGTCACAATTTTAATAAAAATAATTTTTCTAAGGTTTTTTAAGTCTGGCTAAAACAGCAGAATTGTCAAAAATAATACTGACTTAATAAAAATAAAAGTTTATTGCTCACAAAAGAGTCTGGATACCTGTATTTTTATGCTAACCTTATAATCAGCTTCCTTAGGGGCACAGACAACTTCCAACCTGTGCTCCATCATCCCACAGGTGGCAGAGGCTTCATGACTAAGATATATCTTGTTCCAGGCAGCCAAACCAAAGGAAGAACAAAGGAGAAAGGGGACAATGTATGTGTGTCAGCTGTCTCTTAAAGGTCTCCAGAAGTTGCCACAAGGTAAATCTACTTCATTCTGAGAGACACTGAATGTACAAGAGACAGTGGCCAGACCATATAGAGCAACAGAACTCTGACTCACATGCTCTGAAGCATCCAGTAAACTAAACCACAGCCACTACATAAATTGACAAAAAATACCTTGGTCAATAATTGTCCTTATTCTCAGCAGAGAATGAACCAGAGAGTCAAATATGTTCCCCAGTTCAATTATGCAAGATTCCACATTTCTAGTTAGTCCAGCTTTCTCATGTCAGCAACCTCCAGGCATTCATTTTTTATTTCACTGTAAAGTTTTCCTACCCTCCTGCCTATGAGTCTCTGCCAAATTCAAGTGATATTTACTGACTCCTTTTCTATAGCAAGCTCTGACTAAATAGACTACACTTGTTCTTTTGTGGGTGGTGGCTTTTATTTCTCTTTTATTTCAACAATTCCTTTGACTATGTTTATACCTGACTGTTGTAGATGCTAAGAAATGTAGTCTTCAGTACCTCAAATCTTATACCAGCTACAAATCCTATTATTAAGGAAGAAATAAAAATGGACTTTGGAGATCAACATACTAAAGGAGAAATGGAAAAAGTTAAATTAAAATAAAACAACACTGTGAATACGGAAACAACACAATTTTCTGTCCCTATGTTAGACAAGGTCAAATACTCTTGCCTGTGCTCATATCAAATAATTCTGGAACTGGACATATTTTCCTGTGCCTACATTAAACAAAACTAAGAATAAGTAAAATTATCTATCTACTTTCTCCACAAAATATCTTACTCCTATAAGAGTGTGAACCAAAATAAATACTTCTCAAGACTAACAGTTTCCTTATCAAAACTTGCTTCAACACTCTCCTGCACTAAGCCGACCAATCCAAAACTATATTCCATAAATTCTAGCTAAGCCCCACCTGCTCCCTTTGTGCAAAGCCCACTTTAAAATTACCCAGCCTAGACTCTAAAACCCTAAAAACATACTCCATTTTCCTCCTTCTGAGACATAATTAAGACAGTGAAATTATTGGTCCCCATGATGTAGTAAATCTAATAAAAATTGATCAACACACTTCCCCGGTGACTTTTTGATACGTTTATATGCAATATCATGGCTGCCCTACCGAGATCCAATGAAGAAGTCATCATATATTAAGACCTGTGAGGTGGAACTGTGTGTTCTTCTAATTCTCCTAGAGCCTCCTACTCATGAGTCTTTCTGATCACAGATACAAGGTATATCCTGGAAAACATCTGTGGTTTGATTTCTTCGCACGGAGCTTCCAATATGTTTATTTTTTTCCTAGGAATGAGGAGCCCTTCCAGAAAACCTTTATCAGATCTGATTTGAAAAACCTTATTCTTAATCAAAATCTTTCTTTGTACTAACAATATTATTATGTATCTTTTGTCATCCTTTATCATTTTGTGTTGTGGGACTTTAAGATGGTCTACATAGAGACCATATAGACCTAATTAATCTATGACTGTTCTGGCTTCAGGGACTAAGTTCAGAAGACCTTATAAAAGCAATAACTTTAGAACAAACTTTGCCTTTAGTTACCTTTTCAAAACCATTATGTCTTACCTCAGTTTTGTCCTGGTGTGCCTGAAAACTGCTCTTTAAAAATTTTCATTTACCTGGAGTCGGGCATTTTGTTGACTCCCCCATTGGCTACCATTAGTTTTTGACCAAGTCCTAAAGATAAGAGGTTGTACAGGGATTATCCTTCAATCCGATACAGTTTTTTTTTTTTTTTTTTTCTTTTTTTGAGACAGAGTCTCACTCTGTTGCCCAGGCTAGAGTGCCGTGGTGTCAGCCTAGCTCACAGCAACCTCAAACTCCTGGGCTCAAGCAATCCTCCTGCCTCAGCCTCCCGAGTAGCTGGAACTACAGGCATGCACCACCATGCCCAGCTAATTTTTTCTATATATATTTTTCGTTGTCCATATAATTTCTTTCTATTTTTTTTTTTTTTTTAGTAGAGACAGGGTCTCACTCATGCTCAGGCTGGCTGACACAGTTTTGACAGGGTATTCTCAGTTCACTTGGCACTGGGTGAACAAGTGAACACCTAATTTCTTTGTGTAAAACCTAAGGAAAATTTGAAATCACAATGACAGCTTTGGGAATTTTGACATGCAAAAGATTTGAGAGTCAAATTAGGAAAAAAGTAACAAAAAAGAAACTCCTGTGAGAATATTCCCTATCTCCACTGTTTAAAAGAAAAGTCATCTGGCTTTAATAAATAAGGGCTTTTACTCATACAACTTGATGAAATTATTAAAGGTTCAAATTATTGTTTAAGTAAAGTACAGTTTTTCCCTCTCTTGTATATATGCAAATGTTCAAATGTATTTTTTACATATAATTTTCCTCTCTCATTGCAGAGGGACTATAATTTGCCTTTTTACAGTAATAATTTCATACCTAACTGAAGTTGGCTCTATTTCAATTCTTCCCTTTCCCTTCCACTTCATGTCTTTTTCCTTCCCTGTGGAAACTACGGTGATTATTTCAGCATACATGAGACATTTCTCTTTTTCTCACCCTCTCTTTCTTTCTTTATGTGGACATCTAAGAATGCTCAGTTAAATGCTCAATACTTTTTAATAGGAAAAAAATTAAACTCTTGGTGCTTCTTTTGTATGTTTTTTCTTTGCAAAACTATAACTTAGGAAGAAAATCACTTGTGAGTTTGGAAAATAGTCTTAGTTCCTAGGTAAGAAAAAAATTAAATACTTAAAGCTTTTAGTACTCATTGAAGGGCTAGAATTCTTTTTTATATATGAATACAGACATTTATATAGATTAAAAATAATTCATATAATATTCATGATAATTAGATGACTCTTTGGAAAAATGATAGTGGTTATATTTTAACTGAGAAAATATCATCTGTTCTCTTCCTAATATTGTCATCATATAAAATAATTTTGGCATAGTTATTTAAGACAAAATTTTATTTTCATTATTTATGATTTAAACTTGTCAGTCCTACATTAATTTTGTTAGGTCAATAAGTTATCATTGTCTCTACTAGTTACTTAAGTTTACAAAATATAAACATATTTAACTAAACAAAATTGTATAGAGACCCTTTCAAATGTTTAAATATGGTGATTTCTTTTAATTCTACAATTATAATAAAATGATTTGTTGGATTAAATTGTAACTTTCAGATCTTTCCTCAACATTATTTTAGTAACTCTGACTAATATTAATATTAATTTTACTCAATTAATATATAATATTTCGATACTTAGACAATTTCTAGACAAAAGAAAGCTAAACCATCAGTTATTAATCATAAGCTACACATTATGCTTGTTCCTAATTTTTTAATATAACAATACTATAGAATAGCAGAAGGTCCAATTGCCTTTAAGTAAGTAATGCATTTTACATGTTTTTACTTTAAAATTTGTCAAGTGATACATAACTGATATAAATATGTGCTTCTGTCCAAAAAATAAAACTAAAATTTTATTACTTTTGTGAAAGATGGTCATTAATATAAATGGTTCAGAGAATATCCAGTACAATGATTATAGATAAATTTGAACATAAACACAATATAATTAGTATGTTTGTCTACTGGCTTTTTAAGGAAATAGTTATGATCCATTAATATGGTAAATGAGTTATAAATAAGGTTATATGCCTCATTTTATTTAATATAGTAAAAAGTTAATTATGTTTTAAAGCTAAACTTAAATGATTAAATATTAGTATTATTTGTATATTTATATATTTTGATATGTCTAAATATACACATATAAATGTATATTAAGATTAATTTTTAGGTTTACAAATAATAAAGATACGCAAACACAAATTTGAGGACATATTATAAATGTAAAATATCTGAGGAATATGAAAGCCATGTTTATAATACCTAAATATGGTGAATCAGTTGGTTCAATATCAATGCATATGTTAATAAATAAAAGGATTTATGGATCCTAAAATGCCAATATTTACATGGAAGATATATTAAAAAGTAACATTACAAATTTAGTTTTCTTTTTATGAAATTATCAAGTTTCTTTGTGGCCAGATTATAGAGATTATTTTTGTTAACAAAATTTTCTAAGTCTGAACTTTCTGCATGTTCCTGATCATTTTTACAAAGTTCTTTAATTCTGAAAATAAATTTATGCTCCTAATATACATTTTTAATTATTGTATATTGTCAAAATGTCAGCTATAATCTATTTCCTTTGTCATGAAGAATATGACTTTTGTTTGTATTTTGTCTCCTTTGACAATCTATTTTATTTTGTTTGCCCACATTTAGGCCACACATTAATAATGATAATTTAAAAATATTTGTTGAACTATCTCTTAAAAGTAAACTTAACTAAGACTTCTTAAACTGGCCACACTTACCAAAAATTGTTATTCCTTCAACTTATAAAATTGAGCACAGTAGAAATAACTAACTCTGACATTATGAAAAATTTATAGTGAATGATCTTTAATTTATTAAATTGAGAAGAAATAACTTTAAAAACCCTGCCAAATAAAAAAGTAGTTACCCTATGTATAAGTAACAATAAATGATATGATTCAGTGTTTTTGTATTTATTAGAAACATATTCATGTATCATATATTTTTTTACGAGCATCTTCATGTATAAATGGAAAGACTGAAACCCAAATTCCTACAGTAAGATTTTGTTTTTAGCTTACTGGGTTTCAGTGTATATCTCAATCAATGAAACCACAGTACATATTATAATACAAATAAAAAGCTTGGATTTTTTTCAGTCTCAGTAACATGTTCTTGCTCTCACAATCATCATCAATTAAAAGATGTCAAAAAAACAAAAGCTGGAAAGGGAAGAAAAGGAGTATGGAAAGGGTCAATTTCTCCAATTAAAAAGGGTTATGTAGCCAGGCATTGTGGCTCATGCCTGGAATCCCAGTACTTCGGGATGCTGAGGTGGGAGGATTGCTTGCGGCCAGGAGTTCAGACAAGACTGAGAAACATAGTAAGACTCCATCTCTCAAAAAAATTTAAAAATTAGCCAGGCATGGTGGTATGTGCCTGTAATATCAGCTACTTCGGAGGTTGAAGCAGGAGGGTTGCTTGAGCCCAGGAGTCTGAGGTTGCAGTGATCTATGATCATGCTGCTGCACTTCAGCTTGGGCAACAGAGTGAGACCTTGTTTCTATAAAAGAAAAAAAAGTGATATTTAAATAAAATCTGAAGAAAACAAAAGAATGAGCCATGAACTACATAGAAGGAGAGAGGTCCAGGCCAATGGAGCAGCCGTTGCAAAATCTGCAGAGGGAAAGTGCCTGAAGTATTTGAGAAATATCAGGAAGCCACGGATGCTAAAGATGACAGTCTGGGGCAGAGTTATAGAAGATGATGGCAGAGACCTAACAGTGAACCAAATGCTATTGAACCTTTTTGGCCACTGTAAAGACTGCCTTTTATTCTAAGTAATGTAGAAATCAAAGAAGGAACATGATGTGACCAACATTTTAATGGAATCAATGTTCCCACTGCTTTAAACCCAAATTCAACCTCTACAAAGGTAGCAATGGGGAGACCATTTTGACTAGTCAATGCTGGCTTGCTCCAGAGTGCTAGAGGTCATAGCAGGGGAAGTGGTGAAAAGGTGTTGAATCGTGGGTATATATTTAATGTACAGATGAAAGGATTTGGTGAGATAGCAAGATGCATTGAAATTTTGAGCCTTAGCTATAGGAAAGATAAAAGAAGCTAGTTTGGGACAACAAGATCAGCAGCTCTGTCTTGAACAAGAATGAAGAAAAATCCTTATAATATGCCAGAGAATAGAAAAAAGTCAACCTATATAGCAACTAAAATCAGGCAAGTTTCCACTTTTAGGTTAGACTATATGTGGGATTTATCAACTAAAGTTGATAGTGAATACACAACATAATGTCTAAATTATTCAAAACAAATTTCATGTATGAAATAACATATAAACATTTTCATAGGTGGGAACTCAGCAAATACCTGTGTTGTTTTCTTATGAAATTGCTTCAAGATGTCCTCAAACCTGAAACAAAGCATAAAAAAATTATAAAACCATGGAATAAGAAGTTAACACTGAAGCCAGTTCAAAATAAAGAAAAGTTTAAATTATATTTGCAGATATGATTATTACAATACACGAAAATATCAACATTCTTTCTTGAAAGAGAAAATACAAGAGGTATAAAATAGTAATGTACAATGACAAAAATACATATCTAAAACATCATTAAAAAGATAGAAGTTGGTTCAAAGATATTAGAAAGTTATATGAAAGTTTTGTTAATTACAGTGCTATATATAGGAAAATCCAAATTACTGCTGAAGTGTTAACTCTGAATTTAAGAAATATTTTAATGAATGCTTTAAAACTTAGAGGTGAACACTAGTAGAAAAAAGTCAACCATAAATTTTAACACATACTAAAAATAACTTTAGCAAAAAAAGTCATATATTAAAAATCATAAAAAAGACATAAATATTTAAATGCAAAAAGCAGAACAAAATTAAAAATGTATTACTTCATTGAATATAATAAAATGTTAAAAGAAATAATATATACTGTTTACAAAGGACATGAAATGATCCCCAAAATTGAAAATTATAAAATAAAGAATGGCAAAATAATGCAAACTAAATATAAATAATAAAACTTAAAGGCAGCTTTTAAATGAGCCACACATAGTAGAAATCATGGAAAAATATTTAAATGGGACTTCCAAATATTAATATTATAATGGTAAAGTAAGGAGAAAATTGAGATGAAAGAACAATGAGGTACCATAGCTGAAAAACATTTATTCTAAATGGGTAAATAATTAGAAAAGAATTAAGGTGAGGAAGAGTGCCAAGATGACAAGCAGCAGCCCACACACAGCACTCTCAAGGAGAGGATCAAAAGTTGCAAGTAGATGCCCCACTATGGATGGACCTTCTTAGAGAAAGCATCTTAAATCATCAGATAAGCAGCTTTAGACACTCAGAGTCAAAGAGAAGGAGACTGGGTGATCCAGTTGGCAAAATCCGAAGGTACCTGAGGGAAGCATACCCACATGGGGAAGGATTGGGGGAGGTGAATCTCAGGGCTTCATGCTCCCTCAATGAACATTGCAACCTGAACTGCAAGGGGGACCCCATCACTGCCACAGACCTCCAGATTGATCAAGGAGCTGCTTGGGGACTGTCCAGTAGCATTGCACCAGAGAGCAGGCATGGCAGAGAATTGCTAGCTTCCATTCTTGGGTCACTGCAACTGATGCCATTTTGAGCTCTCAGGTCCAGAGTATCTGTTCTACACAGGGATTAACTTTGTTGCAACCACCCCCACATTGCACCTGCCAGACTGGGAAGGGAGCAAGGAGAGCAGATACTCTCGTTCGCACAGCAACTGGGAGCCGAGGGCTCCCCACACTGGGTGGGGGGGGTTCAAGAAGAGTAGGTACCGCTGATGCCACCTGAGACACCCCATGGCAACTACTTCAAAAAGACCTGTGAGGGGAGAAAGATTGAGCCTTCTAATGGCCCATCCCCATGGCCTTGTCCCCGTGGCTCCCTCACACTATCTGGTCCTGTGGAACCCACCCTTCAGTTCCCATCTGCACTCAATGCTCTGATAGGGATCCACTAACTGTGCACCACTATTGCACCTGGACCTGGGTGTAACAAACACCTGTAGCCACAACCTAAATAGCCTTGCACAGCTGCCCTGCCACCACCATGGAAAAACAAGAACAGAACAATCTCCTGCGATGAATGCCTCCATAGAGAGGGACTCACCCAGCCACCTGTCCAAGAATATCCCCTACCATGAGCTTGGACTGTGAAAAACATAGGGGAATGGGACAATGAAGACCATCTGCATTATAGGCTCTCAGATTGACTCTCTTGCTAGGTCAATCTTCCAGAGTAAAGTACAAAGACACCATCTAGGTACTTCCTCCTCTTCTTAGAAAATAGGAGGATTCCCACAAAAGAAAAACAGGTGTGCTGCAAATCTATCTGCCCTCAGCTGAGAGAGGAGTTTTCAGATGAGGAGAAACCAGCCAAAGAACTCTGACAACATAAAAAAAAAAAAAATGCTAGTTCAACACTCCCAAAGGATCACAGTATATCTACAGCAACAGAACCCAACCAAAACGAAATCATTGAAATGTCATAAATGGAATTCAGGATACGGATACCAAATATTATGAATGGGATTGATTTGAAAGTGGAAAACCAACAAAAAGAAGCCAAAAAATTTTTCAGGAAATTAATAAAAAAATGAAAATGTCACTAAGGAGATAGAAAATATAAAAAAAGATATAAGAGAACTTAAATAAATTAAAGAGATATTTAGGAATTTCAAAATACAGCAGAAACCTTAAACAACAGGCTAGATCAAGCAGAAGAAACAATCTCAGAACTTGATGACAGGGCTCTTGAACTAACACGGTCAAAGCTGGAGAAAAAATAAAAAAGAATGAGCAGTCACTCAGAGAAATATGGAACTATACATAACTAGCCAGTAAAAGAACTATAGGTATCCCTGAAGGAGAAGAAGAAAAAGAAAAAAGCATGGAAAACTTATTTGAGGGAATAATTGAGAAAAACTTCTCTGGTGTCTCCAGAGACTCAGATACCCAGGAACAAGACAGCCATTGAACAATGGGATGATTCACAGCAAATAGGACATCTCCAAGACACATGGTCATCCACCTGACCAAAGTCAAAGTGAAGGAGAAAATTATAAAAGCTGCAAGATGAAAGCAACAATTAACCTACAAAGGAGAACCCATCAGGCTAACAGGCAACTTCTCAACTGAGACCTTACAAGGCAGAAAGAATTGGGACCTCATTTTTATTATTTTTTTATTTTTTATTTATTTTTATTTATTTTTTTTTATTTCAGCTCATCATGGGGGTACATAAGTTCAGGTCATATACATTGTCCATGTCCCGCCCATCCCCCCGAGTCAGAGTCCCAAGTGCATCCGTTCTCATTCTCCAGACAGTGCGCCTGGCACTCATCATGTAGTCATACCTCCATCCCCTCTCCCCCCCACCTCCCCGGGTCTGCACCTTCAAGCATGACCATTCCCCAGAGGGTGTGCAACGCACTCGTCATGTAGGCATACACCCATCCCCTCCCCCCACCCCCCATCCCAGTCTGATGGGACCTCATTTTTAGTCTTTTTAAACAGAACAACTGTCAGCCAAGAATTTTATATCCTACAAAACTAACATTTGTAAATTATGGGGAAAGAAAGACTTTTCCAGACAAGCAAACACTAAGGGGATTTGTCACTACTAGACCTACCACACAGGAACTACTCAGAACTGCATTATATATGGAACAGCACAATAGATATCCAACAGTGTGTAAAAAGACCCAAAACTTAAAACACATGACTTATATAAAACGCTACTAGCAAAACAGGGAAAACAAAACAACAGGCATCATTCAATATGATGAACAGAACCATAGCCCACAAATCAATCCTAACACTGGTCGTGAATGATCTTAATGCCCCATTTAGAAGGTATAGATAGGCTGAATGAATGCAAAAACAGAACCCTAATATATTCTTTCTCTAAGAAACCCATATTACTCATAAGGACTCACACATATTCAAGCTAAAGAGATGAAAAAAATATTCTATGCAAATAGAAACCAAAGGCAAGCAGGTGCAGCTACTCATATCAGATATAATAGACTTAAATCAACAATGGTAAAAAAAAGACAAAGATGGCCATTTTATAACAGTAAAGGGATCAATTCAGAGACAGAGCAATTCTAAATATATATGCACCTACACAGGAGTTTCCAGATTCAAAAAACAAATTCTACTAGATATAAGCAAAGAAATAAACCACAGCATCATAATTGCTGAGGACTTCAAAACCACACTGACAGAACTGCACAGATCTGCAAAGAATAAAACCAACAAAGAAACACTGGACTACAGTGGGATTCTGGAAGAAATGGACTTAACAGACATTCACAGAACATATTTCCTCAAAACTGCAGAACATGCATTTTTGCATTCTCATCAGCCCATGGGACATATTCCAAGACTGATCATATCTTAGGCCACAAAACAAGTCTGAGAAAATTCAGAAAAATCAAAATCATATCATGTATCTTCTCAAACCACAGTTGAATAAAACTAGATATCAATTTTAAAAAAAAATCTTTCAAATCCACACAAAATCATGGAAATTTTACAATGTCCTGCTGAACAAACCTTGGGTCAATGATGAAATTAAGATGGAAATGAAAAAATGCCTCAAAGCAAATGACAGAGAGGCCACAAGCTATCAAAATCTATGAGATACAGAAAAAGCAGTGCTGAGGGGATAGTTCATAGCCTTAAATTCTTATATTAATAATATTGGAAAGAACACAAATTAAAATATCATATCATTTCTAGTTCCTTGTCATATGTCAAGGTACTAGAAAAAGAACAAACCAAACTCAAAGCCAATAGGAGAAAATAAATTACAAAGCTCAGAGGAGAACTAAACAAAATGGAAACAACAACAACAAAAACAAAATAGAACAAAACAAAAAGTTGGTTCTCTGAAAAGATATACAAAATCAATAGACCATTAGCCAGATTAAACAGAAGTAGAGGAGAAAGGACTCAATAAGCTTAATTAGAAATGAAAAGGAAGACCTTACAACTGATACAACAGAAATGCAAAATATCATCTGTGATTACTACAAAAATCTCTACACAAAAATATTAGAAAACCTAGAGGAAATGGATAAATCTCCTATGCCTGAATCAGGAAGAAATACAAATTCTTAATAGACCAATAATAGAAATTCTTAACAGACCAATAATGAGCAGTAAAATTGAAGCAGGAAAAAAAAAAAAAAAAAACTCCCAATGGGGGGGAAAAAAAAAAGGCCCAGATCCAATGGATTCACAGCCAAATGTTACTACAAATAAGAAACTACTACCTATCCTATAGAAATTATTTCATAACATAGAAGAGGGAATTCTCCTCGACTCATTCTATGAAGCCAGTATCACCTTTATATCAAAGCCAGGAAAAGACTCAACAAAAAAGGAAAACTACAGACCAATATCCTTTATGAACATATATGCAAAAGCTTCCATAGAGTACTAGCAAAATAAATTCAACAGCAGATCAAAAAAATAATCCACCATGATCAAGTGGATTTCATTCCATGGATGCAAGGATGGTTCAACATACACAAATCAATAAATGTGATTCACCATGTAAGAAAAAGCAAAAACAAATCCCATATGATAATGTCAATGGAAGCAGAAAAATCATTCAGTAAAATACAGCACCCTTTCATGATAAAAATATTCAATAAACTAAGCATAAAAGGAATATGCCTCAAAATTATAAAAGCTATATAAAACAAACCCACACCAAACATACTGAATGGGGAAAAGCTGAAAGCATTTTTCCTAAGAGCTGGAACAAGACAAGGGTACCCACTGTCACCACTTCTATGAAACATAGTACTGGATATCCTAGCCAGAGCAATCAGGCAAGAGAAAGAAATAAATGGCATCCACATAGGAAAGAGTAGGTCAAACTCTGTTTACTGACAATATAACCTTGTATCTAGAAAAGTCTAAAGACTCCACCGAAAGACTTCGAGAATTGATAAATAAATTCAGCAAAGTCTCAGGTTACAAAATCAATCTACACAAATCAGTGTCATTTCTATATACTGGAACTGAATAAAAGTTAAGCTGAGAGGCAAATCAAGGACTCAATTTCATTTACAGTAGCAACAAAGAAAAATAAAATATCTAGGAATCTACTTAACCAAGGAGGTTAAAGATCTCTACAAGGAGAACTACAAAATACTGAGGAAAGAAATTATAGATGACACAAACAAATGGAAAACATCTCATGCTCACAGATTGGTAGGATCAACATCGTTAACATGTGCATACTGCTCAAAGTGATTTACAGATTCAGTGCAATCCCCATCAAAATACCAATGTCATATTTCACACATCCAGAATAAATAATTCTTAGCTTCATTTGGAACAAAGAGCTCAAATAGCCAAAGCAATCTTAAGAATAAACAACAAATCTGAAGGCATCACATTACCTGACTTCAAATTATACTATGACACTATAATACCAAAAGAGCATGATACTGGTGTAAAAGTGGAGACACATACTACTAGTGGAACTGAATAGAGAATCTGTAAACAAAACCATGTAGCTAACTAACTGACCTTCAACAAAGCAGACAATAACATATACTAGGAAAAGAAAGCCCACTCTGTAAATGGTGCTGGGAAAATTGGATAGCCAGATACAGAAGAATGAAACAAGACCCCTATCTCTTACCACTTAAAAAAATTAATTGAAGATGAATAAAAGACTTAAATGTAAGGTAGGTAACCATAAAAATTCTAGAAGAAAATATAGGAAATACTCTTCCAGACATTGGCTTAGGCAAAGAAATTCTTACTAAGACTCCAGTGGTAATTACAGCAACAACAAAAATAAATGCAGATTAATTAAATTAGAAAGCTTCTGAAGAGCAAAGGGAATAATCAAGAGGGTGAATAGTCAACCTACAGAATGGGAGAAAATATTTGCAAGCTATACGTCTGACAAAGGACTAATGTCCAACATCTACAAAGTACTCAAACAAATCAGCAAGAAAAAAACCCAAAAAAACCCATTAAAAAGTGGGCAAAGGACATTAGAAGTTTTTCAAAAGAAGATAGACCAATAGCCAACAAACTTATGAAAAAAATCTCAACATCACTAGTTATAAGGGAAATGCAAATTAAATCAACAATGAGATACCATCTTACCCTGGCACAATGGCTATAATTAGAAAGTAAAAAAAAAAAAAAATGCTGGATTGGATATGGAGAAAAAATAATGCTATACACTGTTGGTGGGACTGCAAATTAGTATAACATCTATGGAAAACAGTATGAACATTCCTCAAAGAAATAAATTTAGACTTATCAGCTGATCCAGCAATTCCACCACTGGGTATCTACCCAAAGGAAAAGAAGTCCTTTTATCAAAAAGAAACCTGCATTCAAATGTTTATCACATGACAATTCACAATTGCAAAGATGTGGAATCAACCTAAGTGCCCTTCACCTCATGAATGGATAAAAAATGTGATCTATATATACCATGGAGTACTACTCAGCCATAAAAAGGAATGAAATAATATCTTTTGCAGCAACTTGGAAGGAACTGGAGATGATCCCAAATGAAGTATCTTAGGAATGGAAAAACAAACACCACATGTTCTCATTAATAAGTGGGAACTAAACAACAGGTACACACTGCCACAAAGAGCTGTAAAGAACATTAGAAACCAAGAAATGCGGAGGGGATGTGATAAATAAAAACTTACCTATCAGGGACATTGAACACTATTGTAGTGACAGGCACACCAAAAACCCTGACTTCATCATTATGCAATGTTTCTGTGTAAC
This sequence comes from Lemur catta, assembly GCF_020740605.2. NCBI lineage: Eukaryota > Metazoa > Chordata > Mammalia > Primates > Lemuridae > Lemur > Lemur catta. The sequence goes on along the minus strand of NC_059128.1, from coordinate 50,389,952 downwards.
AAAAAATTTTGTACTTCCTCAATATTTTGAAATTTAAAAATATTAAAAATCAAAAAATTAAGATGAAAAATATAAATTTTTTGTAAATTATCTGAATAAAATGAATGGTGTTAGACTTAATGGACTTATTTCAGATCTTCACTTCTCAATTTATTAAATTTGAAGAAAATATAGGGGCTATGTAACACAAGTTTAATGTAATTTATAAAAATATAAATCTGGATACTAAATACATTCATTTTTTATAACAATGGTTTTAAATAATTATAATATAAAGAATTCAAAGATAAATCAACTTTAAAAACATAATTAATACACATTATAGCCATAAAAATACTAATAGGAAATAATAACTATCAATATCCCATGGTTATCTGCAATAGGCTATCCTAAATATTTTTTTATTTGAATTTAAGAAGAAAATTTTATTGAAAGCCCATTTTAAAACCAATAACAATGGAACCTAAAAATAAAGACATTGTAATAAAATCTCACAATGCTAAAGGAAATCTTTAAAATGAGGTGGATTTTTTCCAAGATAGTCAATCACATGTTATTCAGATTTCTGTGTTATGTAGTCTGTGGAAAGTATATGTAAATTAAAAAGATGTTAAAAAGACTCATAGTTTTATCTAGTGTTTCAAAAATAGTTCTTCCCAATGACATTGCTTTTTCAGAAATAAAAAACAATAAGAGAATTCTTCAGGAAATCTAACCATGGACTGGTAGTAATTTTGCAGTGTTATCATTTTTAAATGTGACAGAAGAGTTCTTGAGTTTGCAGTTGATAAGATAAGCATCATGGCAGAGATATTGGCAAATCAGTTTGCAGTTTACAAGCCTAGCATGGATATTTTCCTACAATTTGTTGAACGGGCAACGTGGACGACACCAGAGCTCTCCTACAGATAAGTCATACAATTTCTGAATACATCCAGTTCTATCAGTGTTCTATATCACATATTTTTAGAGACCACGAAAGGTGCCAACTATGAGATTTTATCAGAATGAAAATCTGAATTAATCGAAGACAAAGAAGTATACTTTCCACATGATGTTTTATGCCTTAGACAATAACGTCACTTTTGCTAAAACCCTATTTGAGCATGTTACAGCAAAAACTACAAAAGTAAATTATCTGTTTCTGAAGCATTATGCAGTTTTGCTGAGGAAGGCTGGAGTGGTTGTTTCGTTCAATGTACTCCATGAAAGCTCTGGATCTTATGTGAAGAAGCTAAAGAAATCAAATAAATGGCCTTTGTGAAGTGATCTAACAATAACTTTGCATTTAGTTAGTAAATCTGTGTCTAAAATGTTGTTTTAAAAAATGTGTTTGGCAGAAAAAAAAGTAAAGATAATATCAAAATTAAGGAAGTACAACATAGTATTTCAATAATCAAGAAAGATATTAGAAAAGGTGTCAAGAAATTTAGTTTTGAAGCCTATTGTCTACGTCATATTTTAGCCTGCTTTTTTTCTTCATCTTGGGCATTCTGAAACTAATTCTAATATATGCTTTATCTTGGTATACTCTTAGTATACAGTGTACCTTTTGATCATAGGACTGTGCCTTTTTCCAGTTGTGTGAAATTTTCTTATATTATTAATTTTTAATGTCATTCTTTGCATTTATTTATTCCATGCTATCTATTCTATTCTACTCTATCCTATTCTTTCTAGGCTTCCTAGGCTTATTTACTTATGGGCTTTAAGTCTTGCTGCTTTAATTCAGATTTTCACTTTTTTAATTTTGGGGAGAATTTAAAAATTGTCATATTAGGGAAAACTCTCCAAAGATGTTGGGTAATTCCACCTAGATATTAAGGAAATATGCTTGGGAAAGTTTTACTTTGAAAATCTTTAAATAGTTCTATTTCATTGAAAAATCAATGTTATTACTTGTGTTACATTCATTTACCTCCTAATATAATATTTTATTTTTGACATTTATTTCAATAAATATTTCAGTGGACAATTTTACTTTTTTTTCTGTGTACATCTTCAAGCTCTCTTGGGAAAAATAACAAAATGGGAAATGCTTTCCAAATGTATGCTTCATTGCTGCAGGATGATTAACTACTTCTGTTCCTTAAGAAGTAACATCAGTCTTGATTTCAAAATAATCAGTAGATTAGACTAGTGTCAATTGAAACTCAGAGATGGCTGGAAGCATGCTATTAAAAGAGCACTTTAAAAATCATTATCAAATAAATGAATACAGTATAGTTATCTGTTTGTCAAAGCCATCATCTTTACTTTGAAACCTTTTCTATTCCAATTTACTTTTAATTAATATCCCAACAACTTAGACTTTTGCATAATATGCCAGTTAGTAATAAAATGCAAGTATTTTGTAAAGTTCAACATTTTTACATTAGCTAGGAATTATTAAAAAGCTTTTCCACATTTTATCAAACACTAATGACCTCAGAGCTAATCTATAGACGGATAACATATAAAACATATACAATTCTATCTTTATATTTGTGATCCACTGACAACAAATTTTTAAGATAACACATGTAAGCATTCTGTGAGGCAACACCACTTAGTGAAAGGATCATTGGAATACAATAGAAAAACTATGAGAATTTTCACTGGATATTATACCAGAAAACATTGGGTCATAAAATGAAACAAAGGACTAAATGATGTGTGATTAATAAAAACAAAAAGAAGAAGAAGAAGGTAATTCCACTTTTGTTCATAATGGCATAACTGCCATAGGACTTTCCCTTCTCAGTATACAAAAGAACCTAAAAAACAATAAAGACACTATTTTTAATGTTATACAACAGACAGAGCAAAACAGTAATATGAGAAAATAGAAATAAACAAGGTAAGTTCTATAGTCACTTCACTTACTGCCTAAGGCACTCTCCAGACCATGGTGCAGGCATAAGAAGTGGGAAAGCAAGCAGACTATAACAGCCTTGCTGACTTGAGAGAACAGATATTAGAGTTATGAGAGACTGAAGTGGCTGGACTTTATGAAGTAAAGGACCACAGAGAAGGAAAACAGTAGCTCCAGAAATGTATATAGGGTACAAATGAGGTGTTTGTTTGTTTGTTTGGTTGTTTTTTAGCTGAGAACTAAACTTCTCACATGCAGAGTAAGATTCCATAAAACTAAACAAAAATAACTATTGGAGAAAAAGCAACTACTGCAAAGCTGTAAGTATATGGGGTTAATAGCCAAAATATATATGGAATCCTACAACTCAATAGCAAAAGACCGCAAATAACCGTATTAAAAAAATTGGCAAAGGATTTGAATAGACATTTCTCCAAAGAGGTAATTCAAATGGACAATAGGTATATGAAAATATGCTCTCAACTTCACTAGTCATCAAGGAAATTCAAGAAAACAATAAGATACTGCTTCACACTTGTTAGGATGGCTATTTTTTTTTTTAAAGGTGTGTGTTAACAGAATGTGGAGAAATTGCAACACTTGTACACTGTGGGTGGAAATGTAAAATTGTGCAAATACTCTGGAAAACAGTATAGAGATTCCTTCAAAATTTAAAAATAGAACTACCATATTATCCACAAATGTCACTTCTGGATATATACCCAAAAGAATTCAAATGAATATTTTAAGAGATGTGTACTTCTGCCCATGTTCACTGCAGCATTATTCATAATAGCCAAGATATGGAAATAACATAATATATATCAATAGATGAATGGATAAAATGAATGAGGCATGCATGTACTACTGAATAATATTCAGCTCTATGTTAATATCTTATAACAAGGCAATCTTGCTATATGTACAACAGGGATGAACCTAGAGGACTTTATCCTAAGTGAAATGGCAAGTCACAGGACAAATACTACATTATCCCACTTACATGAAGTATCTAAACTAGTCAAACTCTTAGAAGCAGAGGGTAGGATAGTAGTTTCCAGAAACTAGGGGGAGAGAGAAAATAGGAATTTGCTATTCAACAGACATAAAATTTCAGTTGTGTAAGAGGAATAAATTATAGAGATCTTGTTATACAACATTGTGCTTATAGTTAACACAATAATATTATATTGTACAACTAAAAGTTGGTTAAGATGGGAGAGTCTATGTTAATTTTTCTTACCACAATAAAAAAATAGTAGGACTAATCTTGCTCAAGAAAAGAATCTCGGCCGGACGCGGTGGCTCACGCTATAATCCTAGCACTCTGGGAGGCGAGGTGGGTGGATCGCTCGAGGTCAGGAGTTCAAGACCAGCCTGAGCAAGAGCGAGATCCTGTCTCTACTAAAAATAGAAAGAAATTATCTGGCCAACTAAAAAATATATATATAAAAAAAATTAGCTGGGCATGGTGCTGCATGCCAGTAGTCCCAGCTACTTGGGAGGCTGAGGCAGTAGGATCACTTAAGCCCAGGAGTTTGAGGTTGCTGTGAGCTAGGCTGACGCCACGACCCTCACTCTAGCCCGGGCAACAAAGCGAGACTCTGTCTCAAAAAAGAAAAAAAAAGAAAAAGAAAAGAATCTCACTAGTCATGCCAGAAAATGAAGCTTAAAAATGGACTTGAATACATCATAGTGATATACATACAACTAAATTTTCTGTTAAAACAAAAATCAAAGTACTCTAAGTGAACACAAAAAAATCCAGGTACTCAATAAATTAGTATTCTAAATGTAACCTATATACAGGGGGGAAAATGGCCAATAAAAAAGATGCAACAACTAAAATAAGTAAATTAATGAAAGATAAAATCAGAGCTATATATAGTATCACACTGAAAGATCTAAATAAAATTTAAGTACAATTTTGAAAGGCAGGAAGAGTGGAAACATAACAATGGAAAATTGAAAACAAGATAATAAACTAACATCAACTATACAAATAATTATATTAAACATAGAGTGTACAGACTCTTCACTTAAAGATGGAGATTTTAATAATGGATTAGGAGAGCAAGACCTAACAAACTTGTTAAGGTAGACAAAATAACAGCTCCCTCAAATATGCCTACATCCGAATCCCTGGAAGCTATCATTATGTTATATTAAGTAGCAAAGGGAAATTAAAGCTTTATATGGAATTAAGCTTGCTAATAATATGATAGAAGGATTATCCTGGATTATCTTGGTGGGCACAATTTAATCACAAGGGTCATTAAAAATGGAAGAGGGAGGCAGAAGGAGAGTCAGATTCAGAGAAGTATTAATAGATGTGAAGATGGAAGCAATGTAAGAATTATGCTATATGAGAAGTCTTTGGCCCAGTGTTAATGTCTTTCAATATCTAAAAAAGAGATGATGAACCAAGGGATACAGGTCAACTCTAGAAGCTGGAAAAGACAAGGAAATGTATTCTCTCCTATAGCATCCAGAAAGGAACATAGCCTGGCCTAAGGTTGATTTTAGTCTGGTGAAACCTGTTTTGTACTTTTACCATACAGAAATATAAAGTAGTAAGATTTTATTGTATAAATCAACAAGTTTGTGGTGATTTGTTACAGTAGTAATAGAATAGTAATATACCTGTCTGCAAAGAAAATAAAAAAAATAAAAACTAAACTTTCATTTCTAGCTAATACAGAGCAACGGAGTCCATATCTATCCCCTCATCTTATACAAATAAAAACAACAAACAACTATAATATATGAAGTGAAAGTTTTCAAGACACCTAAAATCAGGCAATGAAGAACAATGTTGCTAGCAAGATGGGAAACAGATGAGGTGAATCCAACAATTGCACCTGCTACTGTCTTGAATCAGTTTCTAATAACCTAACTGAATCCCAGAACAAAAATCAAAAATATTCATAGTAAAATAAAAATTTCCATCACCCCAAAATGTAAAATTCCCAACATCTGGCAACCAACAAATATTAGACATACAAAGAAAAAGAAATGTGGTGGAAAAATAATCAATCAAAATAGATCCAGAACTTACAATGAGGTAGATTAACATATAAAGACATTAAAATAATTACTATAATTGCATTTTACATGTTAAAAATGTACAGAAATGTAGGGTGCTAAAAGGACCAAAATTAAAACAAATAAAATTAATAATGTTTTAGATGAAACATACATTAGGTTGCACAGAGCAAGATGGCCAAATAAAACTTTCTAATGATTATCCCTCTACAGGAACACCAAGTTGAACAACCATCCAAGCAAGAAAGAACCTTCACAGGAATCAAAAATCATCCCACCAAGGAAAGCAGTACCACCAGGAGTCTACAAAAGTTACAGTGTTACTGGGCTTGGGGAGCCCCCTGATATGGCTGAAGTGACCAAAGACTTAGATCGCAACACTTAATTCCCTTTGAATAGCTGGCAAACCTTCTCAGCTAAAGTTTGGGATCAACCTAAGTGTCCAATCAAAGGATGAATGAATATAGAAAATGTGGTACATACACACAATGGGATATTATTTAGCCATGAAAAAGAATGAAATCTGGTTATTTACAATAATATAGTTGGAACTGGAGAACATTACATTAAGTGAAATAAGACAAGCACAGAAAGACAAATTTGACATGTTCCTCACTCACATGGAGAAGCTAAAAATTAAAACAAGTGATCTCATGGAGAGAGAGCAGAATGATGGTTAATAGTGGGGAGGGGGATAATGTGGAGAAGGTTAATGGGTGAAAAAATATATTTAAATAGAATGAATAAGATCTAATATTTGATGGGTAATCATGTGCATATAAATATTTTAAAGCATATCACCAGCCTAATCATACATAATATTACATGTTTCATGTCCAAATGATTGTTTCATAAATTGTAGTCAAGTTTCTTTGTTGATATATGCCTGTATTATATTTTTCTGCAAGCTATTACAGCATTCTTTCATTCTGGAATAAATATTTTGTCAATATGTTGATATGTGTATTGTTAAAAAAAAGCCTTGTGTGATAGTAACAATTTCTGGCACAATTGTTTTCCTTAATACTCTCAACTCAACTTTTGGGTAGACATAATGCTATAATTAATTTGTCACAATGCAGTAAAAATAAAACTTAATAAAGTTTTAAGAATAAGTAATGAATCTACAACAAAATAATAAAAGAAATAAAAAGAGCAAAGGAAAAGCCAGGTAACTCTTAGTTTCAGTGAAATATAAATAAAGGATGAGGCTTCTTGTTTCTCTTGCTGTATTCCTGTTTCTCAGTGTAATCAAGTCAAGTAGCATTTTACGCATAATTCTTTTCGGGGGGGGAAAATGATAATGTTTAGGCATGGAACATTTTAAATCTGGATTTTTAGCTGAAAAAAAGCAAAATTTTCATTGGTACAATTATGGAAAATACACATTTCTTACAAAAAATAAATAATTTTTCAACTGGGGTTCAGAAACTTACTTCGTCTCTTAAAATGAAAACATTACCATCTAATAATTTGAAGCTCCAACCTCTTAATTAACTCCTGTTTCTTATATATTTCTTGGTATTAATATGAGTTTCTTATTTATATCTCTGTCTCTATCTATATCTAAATTTATATCCATAAGTATCTGTATATCTCTTGACTTATGGAGAGAAAAAAAATAAAGCCATAAAATAATTCATATTTTATACATGATATAACTATAAAATATATTGCAAAGCAAGTAAAGTACTATTTTGTTCTGTCCAACATTACCTGAAAGCTATATTAAATGAGAGATCCTTCATTTTTCATCAAATATGTATTGTATCTCTAATATGCATCCATAAATATCGGCTTCCCAAAGAGCTTTTAATTAAATGGATTGTGAGAGTGATTATATTTGGATCAGTTTCCTTAGGTTGGAACTTTAGAATGCTAGAAAATATTTGAGTTGATTTGGGATCCACAGTTCACTGTTGAACAATTAAAGACAGATACACATAATCCTAACATACAGTAGGTTATTTCTGATGGGACAGCTACCCTGGTGGATTGGATCTGTTGACCCTAAAAAGTTTAACTCCATAGATGAAGCCACTGATACACTATGTGCAAGCTGTGTTGAACTGGCTTTCAGATAATCAGGATTTTCATCCACTTAATATGCCCCTTATCCAGGTCATGATAAATGTGGGAATTAAAGGGGAAGTATTACATGGACACCCAATACAATCTTACTAGAGCAAAGTCAAATAACAATCTGAGAAGCCATATCAGATTTGTTGCTTCAGTCTTACATATGCTGAGAAAATTAGAGTGATTCACAAGAAAATAGGAAAAGGCTTACACCCCAGCAGGATGTAAGTCTTTAAGAAATGGGATGAATATAACAGAGTTTGATTGGGTTGACAACAAAGGGCTTAATGCAGCACCATCAGTGTTGGAGGGACTGATGGTATGCTCTGCTTATTCCGTAACGTTGAACAGTCCTAAAAAAGTCTACTACATTTACTCTAGTTTGGAGGACTATAAAATATGGGAAGGTGAAGAGAATAATGAGAAACTTGACCTTGAATTGTCTGGGGTGGTAGTCTTGCAAATTAATAAGGATGCAGATTGATAAAGGATTTATGGCTTTGGGGCCCAACCCCAGCCGGGGACACAAGATGGTATACACACATATACACAGTGGTTGGAGAAGAAAACTTTCTGAGGTTTCTTGCAACGGAATCACAATTCACTATGATTCCAAAACTTATTGGTGAAGTACTAATGGGAGCTAGATCGGCAGGGTATGGGGATGAAATGGTTGATGGGACTAAAGTGAATGTTTGGATGAAAATAGGAATGTTTAGACATATGTTATGAAAAGCGATTGTGTTTCCTAAATCCAAATGTATAATCAGGATGGATAGTATATCTGACTGGGAATACTTTCTCTACCTATCATTGTAAAGCAGAAGGTGTATGTTTACCCTTGGACAGTATTAATTAGACATGTTAAATGGAAACCTATAAAATTTTCCAAACCCACAAAGTTTTTTAATTTAAAACAAAATCAGATAACTTGTGGGTAAAAGGAGGATTATAACTGCTACTATTTACATGCTGTAAGTTGGAGTGCTGGTTCCAACTAACTCTCTTTGCACTGGCCCAGTGTGGCCCATGGCTCATGGAATCTGTATAATTAGAAATATATATTTGGTCTTCATTCACAGTTCCTAGCACAGAGCTCCCAAAACACTTGTAATATCCTGAGTGGTAGAAATTTCTTGTTTTATCCATTACAAGCCCTTTTTAATCACACCTGACTTTATGCTAATAAGGTGACTTAGCATTAAGTATCTTTGTAGCCTCAGGTTAAGTGTGGGCACCATGACAGAACAACTAAGTTATGAAAGGGTGGGAACTTTCAGCTCCACCCACCAACCTCTGAGAAGGGCAGATAGGGCTGGAGATTAAAGCTCTATAAAAACTTTGAAACAATGAAATTTAATGGGCTTCTGTTTTGATGAAGGAATCCACAAGCTGGGCATGGGGTTACCTCAATTCACAGAGACAAAAGCTCCTGCACTTGGAACACTTCCCGACCTTGCCCTATGTACTTTTTTATCTGACTCTTCATCTACATCCTTCATAATATCCTTTATAATAAACCAGTAGATGCAATTAAACGTTTCCCTGAGATTTGTGAACTATTCTAGTGAATTATGGATCCTGAGCAGGGAGTCTGGAGAACCACTAATTTGTAGCTAAGGCAGGCAGCAGTTGTGAGTAACCTGGAAACTCACAACTTGGAATTGGTGTTTGAGGATGTGGGAAAAAATTCAGTATCAGAGTACTGAGTATGTGTAAAGAAACAGTCTTTTCCCAGAATTGATATCAGAAGTGGGGTATTGAAGTGAAATGTTGAGGGTAGCAGAGAGGAAACTGGAGTTTTCTTTTCAGAGAGAGACCAACAGTGGATTATCAAGGCCTGAATAAAGTAATACAATCTGTGGCATCAACAGACCCTGATACGTTTGTGTGCTTGTGTGTTTTTTTTTTATTTTCTTGTTATTATTTCCAAATTTATTAAGGTATAATAACACAAATGATTGTATATATTTAATGTATACATGAAGCTTTGACATATGTATATACTGTGAAATGATTACCGCAATCAAATTGGTTAATGCATTCATCATTTCACATAGCTATTACCATTTGTGTGTGTGTTTCTGTGTGGTAAGTACATTTATGATCTGCTCTCTTAGCAAATTTCAGTATGCAATACAGTATTATTAACTATAGTCATAACTTTGTATGTTAGATCCTCAGAACTTACTCATTTTATAACTGAAAGTTTGTACCCTTTGACCAACATCTCATTCCCTCCTTTCCTCCAACCTGCCTCAATGTGATTTTAACACACAAAATAATACAATCTAAAGGAAACTAATATTCAGTGATTGGGCTTGTAAATGCTTTTAGCTTGATCTCAGTCTTGGAAAAGAGAAAACTTTGGTATGCCTTCATATGGATGGTATCACAATTTGCATTTACATTATCATCCCTGAGGTTATTTGAATTTGCCAGTTTACTGTCATAATTTGGTTAGAAGATACTTGTACTTAATGAAGGTCCCCAGTGAGATCATATCCTAACTTGATGATAAAATGATAAGATCAGAACCTGAAAATAAGCTAGGACTAACAAATTCAATGGTGACATACATGGCTAACAGATGCTGGTTAATAAATCCAACAAAAATCCAAAGGCCACACAAATGGTGAAATTCTTAAGAATAACTTGGGCAGAAGCTGCCTATGACATTCTACAGACAATTAAAGATAAACTGTTGTCATTTATTAGCCTGGTAACTAAGCAAGAAGCACAATGCCTGGTTGAGTTCTTTGGAGTTTGAAGGATGCATATTCTACATCTGAGAACATTGCTAGGTTCCATCTACAGAAATACCTAAAAGAAAGCTGTTTTTTGAATGTGGCCTTCAATAACAGCAGCTATGTCTGAGTTGATCCACACTCATATTTGATTTGAGAGTATTTGTAACCAGCACTTAGGCAGATAGGATTTTATAACAAAAGCTTGTGAGTGCGACCTTGTTGCAAATACTGGAATTTTGGACCAGAAAATTTCCAAATACAATGATAGGGTACATAGCATTTTAGATACAATTATTGGATTGTTATTGAGCATTAATTGAAACTGCCTTTATGATGGAAGAACTTAAAATAACCTTGAAACATGAAATGCCCATGTCTTGGGTTATGTCAGAAACACTATGATTATGAAGGCAGTGCTTAGAAAATTTCCATAATAAAATGGAAAAAGTTTATACAGGAACATGCTACTGTGAAGGGAAGCAAGGAGGTTATCATTGTATAAATGAACAGATAGCCTCTATTCCTCTAAGTGACAACACAAAATACTCAATTGACCAAGAAAGCATTAGGTTTGCAAATCGCAGTTCCAAGGTAGATGCAAAGCATTCCATTTAAAGGGCCACCACACTATCACCATGTAATAACAGAACACTCTGAAAAAGGTGATAAATTAGTAATAAATTACTGAAGGTAATAAATTATTGAGTTGCAGTGACTGAATAATTAGACAACATTAAGAGTCCTGACGTTGGTGTGTATACTGACTCAAGGGTGGTGGCCAATGGATTGGCCATATGGTTAGGCAGATGGGCAGTAAAAAACTGGATTATTAAAAGGATGCCTATATGGGGCATGGCTCTATTGAATTCAATATGGGAATTTAAAGAACACATTAAAGTAGTGCATGCCAAAGCCCATCAAAAGAACTACTTTCCAGGATTGGGACATGATTGGGACCAGCAAGTGAAAATCTTGTTATACTTGCTTGAGGTGGCCATCTTGTTTCATGAAATTAAGAAGATATGGGGGACCTGCAACAATACAGAGGTGATCTGTATAACAACATAGAGTGGACACCAGTTTCAGTACAAGCTTGTGAACTAAGACTGGGTGGCTGACTTTGTCCTCAACTGACCTACAATCCAGAAATGACTGATTGTGGACAATTATGATGACACTGATCCCTAACAATATCTGGTATATATTATAGACAAAAGCCAATTTTGTTGGGAAGACATAACAAACACCTCTGCAAATCTTACTGATTTGTTCTGTAATGAAATAGAAACTTACTATAAGCATACTGCCATATTGTGTAAAACTGACATTATCAGTAAGGTTCAAGTACCTTATATTTATATAATCATATGATAACACTGATATGGATGATAAAATGTGCTAGATGATCAATTTAATGCCTCCTCCAAAAGTAATACTAATGGAAAATAGCTGGCCTGAGAGAAACCTTGTATTTAGCTAATGATTAGCTAATTTCTATGCTTTATAGAAATTAGTACCAAAATATAAAATATATGGGATGGCTTTATGGAATGGATTAGTTGTTTAAGTATTAGTTGTTTTTTAAGTCTATCTCTACCCCACACTGACTACTCCAAGTATGCATGCTGATATAATTGCTGAATCTGTTATGTAAATGCTAAGATAAATATAGATGCTCAGAAAAATATTATTATTTTGTTCTAAGATAACCTAGGCCTTAGGATAGGGAGATGGACCATTGAAGAAAACGGTTAATTCAACAGGATTGGGTTGCTCAAATCTTGCACATTCCCCACAAAGTCCTGTCTTCAGGATATGACCTTGGCTGACTTCTCAAAGTTTAGCTCTGAGTCCTTGGAATATTCTACCTGATAAGAGTGTTTTTGTATGCCTGAGGCATACTTGGGCCAAATGTTGCCATTTTGATTAGTTTACACTAACAATGCAATTTATGGTGAATGTTTTTGTTCTGAGGCCTAGAGTCTGAGTAGCTGACATCAGTCCTGCAGGTCAGGCATACAACATGTATGACCCCCAATTAAAACTACGGACAACAAGGCTCAAATGAACTTCCCTAGTGGGATATACTTCTCATTTGTTTTATGCACCCTTGCTGAGAAAATTAAGTGTATCTTCATCGGGAGTGGGCAACTAAAAGGTTGTACTTGGTTTCTCCCAAATTTCACCACATACATCTGTTCCTTTTACTAATTTTAATGTGTGTCCTTCCACTGTAATAAAACATAATCATGAGTGTAATAGCTTTTCTAAGTCCCATGAGTCACTCCAGTCAGTCATCAAGTCTAAAAGTAGTCTTGGAGATGCTTAACACAGAAACTGAAAGAGTAGAACAAACCCTATTTAAAGCTAGATACAGACTTGATTTGCCAATAGGCAAAGAGAAAGTTCAGGATTAAATGTTGCATATGTAGCTCATTTATTTTGTAGTATCCAAAACAGTACAAAAGCCAGAAGTAATTGACAGTACAAGTGCTTCTTATGGGTACCAATTCAAATATTTTATTCATAATTACTCAGTATGTGTCCTTTATATCTTTTTTTTGTATGTGTGTTTAGATATCTATATCGCTAATAGCTACTCTCAAATATTTGATATTTCCTCTTCAGTCCTTTATGGGGCTCTGCTTTCTCTGAAAATATAATAATCCATGACTATCCGGGAGCTGCAGGCTAGTTGATTCACAGAACACCAGAAGCCTACAAGCTTCTTCATGGGAAGAAAAAAATCTTCAATATTTTCCCTCTGGTCACATTATTTTCTCCTTATTGCCAAAAGCGTTTTTTTCTTTTTCTCTACTTTTATGAGTGCTTTCCTCAAAAAAGTCACTTGGAAGCCTTCTTGTTGGCTCTATCTCCTAATCAAATATTAATATATAGGCCTCTTTTTACATTTACTTTTAATGCCATAACACATTCCTCACTGATGACAATTAAATGATGTGTTTGCTTGTTTTATGTATTTCTAGATATGTTACAAATATATGTGTATGTGTGTGTTTGTTAGATATATATATACATATATATATAAAATATGATATTTTTTAGGTACAAAAATACCCTTGTAGATAAATGCTTTAACAAACAAAATAGACATAGATAGTGACAGGCAATGGTGTTTGTTTAACAAAGAGCCCTCCTCCCACACTTTTTCCTTTCTGAGAGATCACTTTCCACCATAGATATGAAAATGCCAGGCACTCACTTTTCCTGCTGTCTCTGCAGCTAGAATAACAGATCTGTGATTAAATCTCGGCCTACATGAACAAAGAGAATATGTTAGTGCCATATATCATATTTCTAGAAAAAACCTATAGTCTTTGATAAAAGAAAGTCATGCAAAAATAGAATCCTCCTCCCTCCATTTCAGTACTTAGGTATTCTGATTCATGGATATGTTGATTGGATATGTTGCAGCCATTTTGCAACATAAGTGAAACATCAAAAGAGAAGGTAATATAAAGCTATGAATATCATCCTTTTGCTAAAGGAATGATGGACTTAACTACCTATAGTTTTGCTATTATTTAGGAGTAATAACACCTTGGTGTTTTTGCAATAAAAAAAATACTGATAGATTCATAGCAAACATTGGTGGGCCTGTGAGAACAAAATTAAGATGCTTAACTTAATATTATATTAAATGTTATAAAGTTATTAACTTGACATAAATATATTGACCATTTGCTAGGTTATGGATACTGTCTTGATGGAGAGACTTATGTTATTTGTGGGGTTGGTAGAGAAGTCAAGAATGTATCACCCAGACACTTCAGCCTTTAGAAGCTGATATGCCTAGAGAATGTGCTTTCTTTCAATCACTTACGGTAAGGAGGTAAGCTTAGAGATAAGGCCTTTCCTAATAGGGAGCTATGTATTAGACCAGTAAGAATAGACATTCTTTATATTCATTATCAAATTCTGATATTCAGAAGATCACTTGGTCATATAATAAGCCATACTTACAAATGCTCATTTTAAGAGGTGTTTAAGTATGTATTACTTTTTAAGTCATCTAAAACTAGCATGTAAAAGAGGGATTTTATTAAAAGGGTTCCCTCAAATTTCAAGATGATACATTCATAATGACCCATTCTGATAATGAATGTGGCATAGCAAATGCTGTTGGTGTCCTACTTGTATTACTATGGCACTCATCTGACACTGGTAAAAAGGGAAATTTGGTAAAGCCTAGTTAATATTACTTTGATATCTTCCCATATGCTTCATATTTTCCATAAAGTTCTTAAAAATGTTAACTTTCTGGTGGTACCTGTTTTTGATGTTACAATTAATTACTTTAAATTAAAAAAAGTCATTTTTGGTCACTTCATTGGTGTTTTGTGAGAAATGGTAGGTGTTTAGTTGATCTTTAGACATTATATTGGAAATATTTTAAGATATTCTGATGATAAACTTTTACATAATGAGATTCACAATAAATAAATAATTACAGATTAATTTCTATTAAATGTAGACATATACACAAGCACGACAGACTGATCAGTCTTGTACCTCTTTGCAATTGCAGATTAATGTCATAACAAATTTCTATTTAAGAACAACAGAACTCTGAGGAACCCATCATTCCTTAATATGGCTAGTAAATTAAGAGATTTTGTATTTGACGACCAGGAGGTTGATTGCTTAGTAGGAAAAGAAACCAAACAACACCAGCCAGAGAGTAGGAAACATGAATAACTGTAATAGGTTTATTTTAAAATAAATACTTATAAAATGAACTACAACAAAAAAGACTCATTTAGAATGCTCAAAACCATATGATATCCACAGACTAAATAATTACTATGAATAATTACATAGGGAGAAATTATTTTCAGTGATCTAAAGGGAATTTTGCTTAAGTATTTAAAACTTAACCAATATGAATAACTAAGTATTAGTATTTAAGAACAAAAAGTACAAATACTACTTCCCTAGAATTACATGGAGTAGACACCCCAGATGGGTTACATAATGTTAAAGTGTCTGATTTTATCAAACATTTTAAACCAATCAATATGTAATTTTTCATAATTATGTTATCATTATGATTTTAATATTTAGGATACTGCTAAATATTTGGTAGACATTTAACTAATACTAAGTACTCAGTTAATATAAAAACAAATTTTTTCTCCTGTTAAAAATATTTTGAAATTTAGCCAATGTAAAGAAATATTTACACTTTGAAATTATCAGGCAAAGAACTGAAAGTTTTTAATGTTTCCCAAAACTATTTGGAATAACCCAAAAGCTTAATGTTCAATACCACAATGTGTTAGTTTACATGCTGAAGACAAATCTGTTCCTAAGCAGTAACTAGAAAAAATGAGCAGCAGGTGGAGGAGAAATGCACTGCTGTGTGCTTGAGTGAGTTAGACTATCAAAGAATGGCTGGATGATACAAATCCAAAGCTTTTGTTTTTTGCCAAGGCAAACAACAACCCTGCTAGCCACATGCACTGAAAATAACAGAACTGCATCCATTTGCAGTGGAATAATGAGGAGGAGCTTACAACTACAGTCCTTGTAGTAGGATGTGTTTTCTAATTTCTACAATAAAAAAGGTGTTACAGAAATAACTGACATTGGGAATTTAGGTAGATGAAGGAATCCAGGACTTCATGCTATTAGAAGAAGATGGTTTTTTAAAGAAGCAAATATTGGTTTGCAATCTAGAATCTGCATAATAGAAATATGGTGCATTACCATTTTTTGATCACATGTTTCTATATCAGATTTCAAACTGCTAATTGGATTTATATAGCTTCAGTATTAGTCATTGAAGAGTTGCTTGTGTCAAATTCCTGCCAAGCCTGGTTAGTACTTGGATGGGAGACCGCCTGGGAATACCGGGTGCTGTAGGCTGGCCGGGCGTGGTGGCTCAGGCCTGTAATCCTAGCACTCTGGGAGGCCGAGGCGGGCGGATCCTTGGAGCTCAGGAGTTCGAGACCAGCCTGAGCAAGAGTGAGACCTCGTCTCTACTAAAAATAGAGAGAAATTATATGGACAGCTAAAAATATATATAGGAAAAATTAGCCAGGCTTGGTGGTGCATGCCTGTAGTCCCAGCTACTCGGGAGGCTGAGGCAGAAGGATCGCTTGAGCCCAAGAGTTTGAGGTTGCTGTGAGCTAGGCTGATGCCACAGCACTCATTCTAGCCTGGGCAACAGGGTGAGACTCTGTCTCAAATTAAAAAAAAAAAAAAAAATTTTTTTTTCCAGAGTGTAGTCAGGACGCTTTTTTATCTTCAAAATTTTCTCATAGGGAGAAGTTCAATTGTGAAGCAAGATTCAAAAAACAAGTAGGTAAATGGTCAAGACCAGTTAGTTGAGAGGTATTGAGTTCCTTTAAGTCAGATATTCTTAGAGGGCACGTGTTTGAACAACCATTGTTAGCTCTTAGGAAATACTGATGGTGAAGAAATATTTCTTCATTCATTTGACAATTATTTATTGAGTAACAATTATGTGTAAAGTATGTTTTTAGGTATTTGGACTGCATCAGTGAGCCAATTCTCCTAATAAATCCTTTCTCATCTATCTATCTATCTATCTATCTATCTATCTATCTTCTATTGGTTCTAATTCTCTGGAGAACCCTGATTAATACATTAGGTAAACTGCCTGATTGCAAACATACATTCCAAGAATTGATCTCTTTAGTCAATATTTGATGAGACAGAGGCAAAGAAATAGTGAAAATTTACCATGCAAATAGTAAACTAACGACCACCAGGGTATGGTAATGATTAGTGAAATTTTATAACAATGAACTGTGCAATACTTCTAATGCTAAACATGCAGATAGTGATAACAAGAAGTAGAGTTAAAGTAAGATGGGGAAAATGTGTTATTTAGGAATGTAATTGGAAAGCACATAAGGATTTAATGTCATCATCTAAGAACATGTTTATAGCTTTTTGATATAAAACATAAGCTCTATTTACTTCATATAATTACACCCAACGTATATGATACAAAGTATTTTCATGTGATCTCCACAATCAAAGTATGATTAAGATTTCTATTTTGTAGATGAAAAAAGTAAAGGCTCAGATAAATTAAGAGGTTCATACAAGGTGGGGAGAGTTGAGACAATATCTCAAATTTCTGGCTCTTAGTCATACAATTGCTCACTGGGATTTGTGCTGACTGGTCAATGACTACTGTTTAAAAAATTTCCATCTTTTCTGCCATGTTGAGGACACAGCATTCCTCCTTTCTGCCCTTCCACCCAATGGATGCAACAAGGCGATATCTATGGAGCAGAGAGTAAGCCCTTCACCAGACACCAAATCTGCTGGCCTTTTGATCTTGGAGTTCCTATCCCCAAGAACTATAAGCAATAAATTTTTATTGTTTATAAATTACCCAGTCTAAGGTATTTTGTTATAGCAGAGCTAATGGACTAGACATGTACTTTCTCTCTCTCCCTCTGTCTCTTTATATATATACACACACACACATTATATATGTCCAGAAAGTATCCAGCCATGTAATATATGTAATATGAAAAATAGAGACATTTATTGAAGAAGATACAAGATATAAGAAACATTGTACACAGGACAATGATGCCTCATTCCCCTTCAAAGTAGGCACCTTGAGACCTCACACAGTTCTCCCAGCATCTCTTAATCTAACCCGTACACGCTCAACATTCTCAGGTGTTCTGCTTGTTGTAGGCCTTCCAGAATGTGGATCATTTTCAACAGATTTTTTATCATCTTTGAAGTGTTTGTGTCATACTTTTATTTGCACTGTATTCAGTACATTGTCCCTAAGAGCCTTCTGAATTATCTGGATAGTTTCTGCAGAGGAATGTTCAAGCTTAAAGCAAAATTTGATCAGATTCATTGCTCTACTTTGCTCAGTCATTTTGAATGCAATGGCTACACGGTACACAGCTCACTCAATGGCATCTAGTGCCCCACTGACTAGTACAGTGAAGTTGTCATTGCTCATGCATGTGCATTTCAGTCCACTTGCATTGGCTGCCAGGTTACCTCGATGTTATGTTAACCACTGGGTTCTTTCCTGACGGACCTCATGTATACACACATACATACACACACACACACACACACACACCCCTACACATCTCATATATAGAGAAAATTAATACATCACAATAATCTCATCATAACATAAAAAAAATTGTAAGCCTAAAAATAGTAAGTCAAGGATCATCTGTATATATTTTATGTTTCTGTATATCTCCTGAAATTCCCTGTCTCTTCATAATTTTTATTGTACTATATACACTGTATATAATAGTTCATTGAAAACTGAAGTATAAATTTGTTTTGTTTTGTTTACTTTTTAAAAAGTTTAAGTCCTTTCATCTCTGGGAGTTAATGTGGCGTGTGTGGGTAGAAGGATCGTACTGATCATTTACACTCCTACAGTGACAGTCAGCTGATTTGGGGTCTCAAATTTCCCCTGTAATTATATCAACTCTCAATCACTGTGTCTTGCCCTTTGTAATCCTATTAGCCATTAAGCTGGACGGTTACCTGCACTTTCCCCCTCCTTACTGACTCCTCTTTTAATGGTGTGTTCTTGAAAAATGTCTTGGTGTGGTAATGGTTACTAGACTAAGACATATACTCTTGAACTTGGGGATTTTGAAGACTCCAATCAATTTCACAAGTCCACAATGAGATCCAAGGCCTACTTGCTCCCCATCATCCCTGCATAGTTACTCCATCCAGGGTACTCCCCACCCCCATAATCCACTAACTTCCAGCACTCTCTAATTTGTGAACATTTTACTTCTCTCTGCTATATAATTCACTGAGGCTTTGTCATTTTTCATGCTCTTTGTTAGTCCCATAGAAAGATATGGCTTTTATTTGATCAAGTTACTTCTGGTTATCATAAGAGTATAGGTCTTGCTTAAGATATTCTCCCAGGAAATGGAATTTTTATAACAATAGAGTATAAAAAATGTTCATTTTATATTCTAAGGTTTTTGTAAATATCTATAAATAAATTTAATTAGAATTCATCTTTTTAGACTTCTATAATTTTTCAAATATCCCATGGTTGTAATTTTAATATAAAACATTTCCATAATTCACTTTATGTAGTCAATCACTCTTTATTGATTTATTTGAATAATTAAATGGTCTTTATATCATTGAAAATAACTAGCATGCTATTGCATTAGAGCATATAAAAATCATGACTTTTCATTGTTCTTTATATTTCATAAAATGCATTAGAATTCTTAGTCACCATTTTATTCCTCAAAATCTTATTAATTTATAGAATTTTAGAATTAATAGCAAACTGAGTAGCATCTACCCCAATTTCTTCACTTTTCAGATTGGAGAATTAAGGGCTGGAAATTGTTTATGCATCTACTCAATAGACTGATCTTTTCTTAAAAAGGTTTTTTTTTTTGTTTGTTTGTTTTGTTTTTGTTCAGACAAGATCTCTCTGTATCACTCTGGCTAGAGTGCAATGGCATCATCATAGCTCACTGCAACCTTAAACTCATGGGCTCAAGCGATCCTCCTGCCTCAGTCTCCTGAGTAGCTGGAAGTACAGGCATGAGCCACCACACTCAGCTAATTTTTCCATTTTTTGTAGAGACAGGGTCTCATTCTTGCTCAGGCTGGTCTGGAACTCATGGCCTAGAGCAATCCTCCTGTCTCAATCTCCTCAGTAGCGGGAAGTACAGACATGAGCCACCACACCCAGCTAATTTTTCCATTTTTTGTAGAGACAGGGTCTCACTCTTGCTCAGGCTGGTCTGGAACTCATGGTCTGGAGCAATCCTTCTGCCTCAGCTCTCAAAGGGCTTGGATTACAGGCGTGAGCCAACGTGTCTGGCTCTAAAATGATTTTCTAATGTATGTCATTCTCGGAACTCATGTTCACTTTTTTCTTCACAATTTCAGAGATGACCACTACTCAATCGGATTTAGCAACCTTGCTTTTTGATTTTTAGCTCTCTGGCATGCTATGCAAAGTTCTCAGTAGTATCTAGGTACTCTGACACTGTGAAAATAAGCTACATTTACTTGTTTATAATATACATAGTAAAAATGATGCAACAAAATTTAGTGAAGCTGATAAATCCACCAAATTCACACTGCTTTGGGAAATACAATTTAGAAAAGATTTTTTTGGTTTATGAATCCTTTTTTAATGGGCTGGGAAAACACTCTTTTCATTGTACTGATATTTTGTTAAGAAACATTTTCATTTTATTATGATAACCAAAGCTATGGATTCAAATAAATGCATCTTAATTTTATTGATTGATCTATCCACTTATCTATATATCCATCATCTGTATTTCCTTTGTTATACTGCTATTCATATTGATTTTTTAATAAATAAATAAATGTTTACTTTAGGACAGTATAGTATTTCAGGAATATACATAAACAAATTATTCTTAGTGAACAAACCTTTCCAAAGGGAATCATTTTTTTTTTTCATTTGTGTAACTGAAACAGATATTTATGTTAGGGCAGAGGGATATATATTTATAGCTGTAAATGTGTTTTACCATAACTTTAATGGCAAAGTATAGCTGGTGGAGATATTAACAAATTAATTGCACATGTGTCTTGATTCAGAAATATACTTATCTAACCTGAAAAATCTGAACAATTTTCACAGGAAAACACAATATAGACACACATATACACATATACAACACAACAATAATATTACATGAGACAAAAATAAATGTCCATAAAATTCTAGTTATATTTTAATATTTGTTTTTTACTAGGAAACAACCAACTTTTGTGTTTGTTTGTTTGTTTGTTTTTTGTCCCGAGAGTCTCATCTTGTCAGTCTTATTTGGAGTAACAGATATAAATGACTTGAAGGATCACTGCCTAAATAATTTAATATTGTTTATTATTTTAAGTAATGCTTGATAATATGATGACATTTTTGAATCATTGTTTTCCAATGACCTAAAGTATTACGTTTTTAACTTGTGTGCCAGACCATAGACTTCATTCACTCCTTGGGTCTGTCTTCTAAGGACTAAAAGCACATTCATCCTTTCTAAGATTTTATTGTCTTCATTTCCCAAAATAAGCCAAATTGAACAAAAAAAATGAGCTAATTAATTTTCTTATTATACATTTTAATAGAATTTTTTAGTCTAAAATTAGGGTCAAAATTTCAAATCTGTGTCCACAGTGGTAACTTCTATTTGAAAATCCAAATTGGGTACAAAGTAAGGTAACACACTTCCTTTCATTTTGTGAAATATCACATTATAAGTGCAAGGTATCTATAGAAAATCATCAACAAAACCACTTTCCATAGTGCAATAAGTCTCACAGGCAAAGGAAGAAATCCTTGGGAAAAAATCACCATCCCCCATCCCATGCAGTAAAAAAACAATCTTATAGTTCTCTATCTCAAATTGAGTACTACTGCTGAAAAAAAAATCACTACCTTATAAATGAGCATCATAATCGAACCAATTCATAATTTATTCCATAACAAAATACATTGCTTAAGAATTTTATTATAGTGTTATTAAATTCCTTAAAATCAGATAGCACAAGGCAATGCCAAAAATGCAAAAGCATGTAGCATTTTGAAATCATATTTGTCACTTTCATTTTTCATTCAATAAACCTTGAATTAAACAAATATCTTTGAAGAGGTGAGCAAATTGGTCTTTATGGTAGCAAATAATAAGTGCATTTTTTCAGTAAAAGACATTTTTAATTTTAATGACTGTGAGGAGGGTTTCTACCAATATGACTACATCAATTTACACTCCTACCAGTTATATATTTTTTGCTAACATTTAATATTATCAAAATTAAGTTTCTACCTGTCTGTTTGATAAAAATTTATTATTTTCACAAATGTTTACAGCTTCTTCAATATCATAGATTCTATTATAAGTGCTGGGAATTCAGTGGTGAACAAAGCAGAGCTAAAGTTTCTGCCCTTGTAGAACTTTGGTACCAGATTGTTGTCTTATTTTGATTTACATGAAGTGTCCTGATGAAGTTGGACTGCATGAAGTGCTTCCATGAAAATTTTTATGTTGATTTTTATCTTTGGTTTTAATTGCTGATGAATTATTAAGCTGGTCATTTACAACCCTGTGTAAAGTTAGCAGTATTACTATTTCTCTTATCAACATTTTTTTCTCCTGTAAAGAGTTTCAAGTTTTTAAACTCTGGAATGATATAAGGCAGGGCTCAGAATCCCTAGGTAAATTTCCTTTGCTAAATTTGTATCAAAGGTGAGGAAATATTTGTATATTATTAATAAATCAGTTTGTCAAGAGAAATAAAAATCAAGCTGGACAAAATTACATTTAAACACTGTAATTTTGGTTTTAGAAATGTCACTCTGACTTCCCACATTCCTTCACAGTTTGAAATAACTTTGCATAAACAATAATTAGAAATTTGTGAACAGATAAAAAATAAGTTTTTATAAATATTTTTTCTAGAACACTGGAAGAGCTATAATTGTTTGGTTTTGCTAAATATACATTGTAATTTAAAAATACAATTAATAGCTTTCATTTGTTTAAAACATTATTCCTTTCTTCTTCCTTTTTAAAAATCCTTTTTTATTTCTTGTAACCAAAACACTGAAAGGCCAGTGTACCAATATACTAACTAAAAATATTTTAAGGAATTTTAAGTAACAACAATAACTATTTAAACAATACCATGGATAAGTTAATCTACTAAATGTTTTTTTTGTGTATGTGTGTGTGTATGTGTGTACTTATTTAATTCCTATAACAGTGCTCTAAGATAAATTTTACTACTGTATGCCAATATTACAGATAAGAAAACTGAGGCAACAAAGCTGTCCAAAGTTATTGAGCTAGTATTTAGCAGAGCAAGTAGTTAAACCTAGGTGCTCAGTCTCCAAAGTCTCCTCCATTAATATTTAGATATGAATCTTCACACGTTGAGGCCTCAACTATAGGCACTGTGTAAACATTAGTACATTTTACCTGCACAAAAGTAACACTGTGAAGTTAATTATTTTCATAGGAATCTAACACAGATTATTCAAGTAACTTTGTCAAAGTTCACAGGTAATAATGGTAGAATTGCAATATTAACTCATTGTCCTATAAGTTCAAATTTAAAATTTTTAGATGAGATAGCCTTGTTTGTCCCTAAGAGACTATGTTTAACCCTGTTATCCTTAACTGTTCATACAATACTCTTTATATCTCATAGGTATCTCAATTTGAATAATAGATCATATGCTTATCCTATTAGCAGCACACAATATTGACTTTCAGTTTGGAGCTCCTAAGCTACGCACTGTGAGTCACAGCTCAGGAAATATGAGCAGGTGACATTTTGCCTACCTCTGTAGCAAAGCTGTTTTATTGATCAATCATACCATAGCAGCTTCCTTACTCATCCACTACTTTAATGGTTGTCCCTTCAGTCTCCTTTAGGAATGTCTATGTCTGAGTATCACTGACAAGTAAAAAGTGTCCTTGTCCCTATCATCAGAAACAAATCCTTTATAAGTATAGAGTCACCATGAAAGGATTTTTTTATTCCCTGTAAACTGCTAGGTTAGAGAACATCCTTTAGTTGTCTGTGGTATAGGAGCAGACAACCCATCTTCCCATGCCATTCTGACAATTACTAGGTTATTACTATTAAACACTCAGTAAATACTTAGATGTTTCCATGAAATATTCCATTTTATATACTTTACCAAAGGAGATCATATGAATCCATGTGATAGACTATATTAAAGATGATCTATATCTACATATTTCCATTATTAAACATTTCTAGTCATCAGAGCTAATAGAAAAACTAGTATCACTGGTTAGAGAGTCAAACAAAGAAAGAGATAGAAAAAACTAAAATGACAGTATACTCTTCTTTTAAATTGAATAGAAATGCTATGAAAACACTTTTTCCCTGAGAGGCATTAGGCAGCCTGCTGTCACCAAATGGGGGTGGATCAGTTCCAAACCCTAGCTCTGCTATTCACTAGCTGGGTAGTCTGTGGTAAATTATATAAATCTACTATGACTGCATTTCTTCACATGTAAAAAATTAATAATAATATTTACTAACTCATATGGTTGTTGAAGGTTAAATTAGCTAATTTATGTCAAACTACTGGCACATAGTAGATGTTTAAAAGGTTGCTATCATTCCTACAATTATCAATCTTATCAAATTTTCAAAATGGAAACATAAACCAACCTACTATGCTTCTTAAAGTAATGATTTATCGAGTATGTCAAAAATATTTTAAACAAATATCAGCATATTTCAAAATTCTTTCTTTTTTTTTTTTATAAGACAAGGTCTCACTCTTTTTCCAAGGCTGGAATTCAATGGCACAATTATAGGTCATTGCAGCCTTGAACTCCTGGGCTTCAGTGATCCTTCTGCCTCAGCCTCCTGCGTATCTGGGAATACAGGTATGTGCCACCATACCCAGCTAATTCTTTTGATTATTATTTTTTATAGAGATAGGGTTTCTATGTTGTCCAGAGGGTCTTAAACTCTTGGTCTCAGGCAGTCTTCCCACCTTGACCTCCTAAAGTGCTGGGATTATAGACATGAGCCGCTGAGCCTGGCCTTAAAATTCTTAACATTATAAAATTTATCAATTGGAGTAAATATTCATCCAGAGTTATTTCTTGAGGTGATTTCCTTCATCACTCCACAATTTGTTTTTGTAGCATGACAAAAAAGTATTCTCCAAAAACAGGCTTAGTGTTCAGTCATTTTTTTTTGTTCTTGTGCAACATCAGAAAAGATCTGTGAAAATGTAGAATCTTGAAAGGGGAATTAACTCCTACTCTTAAGTGTGGCTTTGACAATATGACTCTTAATCCTGGAGAGCCCTTTGTGGTGGCAGAATTTGGCTAGTCCATGAACTTTAGATCCCATTTAAGAAAGATGAAATGGATGACCCAGGGATACTATCACTCTATGAAGATAATCATTAACAATTCATGGGAGAGTGACCTCATAAGGTCAGTGGTATGCTCATCTCAGATTTCTTCACATCGGTGCACAGAATCAGGAGGTAATTGAGCAATTTACTGCTGTCCTTTTAGCACTAAAAATTTGTTGATTGTTGGTTGATAGGGAAAATGACATTATTGTAATACCATGTCCACCACATTATCACCCTGTGCATGCAAAAAGATCATTTTATATCAAATTAGGTATAGGATCTTGAATGAAGTTGAAGAGAACTTTTAAAGATCCATTGAAATACCTTTGCTTTTAGAGGATGAATTATAGTTTTTACTAGAGGAGAGTATTAAGCTAATAGCTTTCAGGCAAGTAATGTATTTCAAAGGGCAAAAGAGCTGTTGAGGTCTCCTGTGCCTCTTTTCTTCTTTTTATTAACTATTTTATCACTCTAAAAAACACCTTAGAGCTTGTTACTGCTGAACAGAGCCCTAAAAATGTAACAATACAATGTGCTGGAAAAACAATCCCATTCTTAGATGTCTACATTGAAGCTCTAGACCCTAAACAATGATTCTCCCAGCAAATATATCTGTTTTTCCAGGCTTATTTCACAACATTTACTAGTACTTAGGTAGAGGTCTGTATTAAGGCTGTTTGACAGATAAGCATCGCATTAAAATACCTTTTAGGTATTAAGAAAAAAAATCCTACCAGGCAACATAAGCAAAGAGAAGTTGATTTTATTCTGATAATGTTTCCATAGAGGAAAAAGAATGAACTCAACACCCCTGAGAAAGAAAATGTGGAGAGTGTTTTTAAGGACTAGTGTAGCTAGTGGAAAAGTCTTAGGGGATATTCAGGGAGAGTTGATCAATGTGATATAGGTAAGTGGAACCCCAAAATACAATCCAGCCTAACGGCCAGGCCAAGTGGGTTCTTGGTTTGGCACAGGAAAGAATTCAAGCGTGAGGTGACAGAGTAAAGTAAAAGCAAGTTTACTGAAGTAAGAAAAGAAACAGAAGGAAGGCTTGCTCCAGCAAAAGGTAGACAGCAGTGTCTATCTCTCAGAGTAACAGGGAGTAGCACTTTGTGAGTTTCCAGGTTCTTATTTCATACAGTCTATTTAATTTTATGTTAAGCAGAGGGAGGATTAGTCATAAGATTTCTGGGAGAGGGATGGAGAGTTCCCAGAACAAAGGATTCCTCCCTTTTCTAAACCATATAAGTTAAATTCTGGGA